>NC_066275.1:7500000-8750000 GCF_905404315.1 Leptidea sinapis | reverse complement strand
GATGCTTGCTGCCCAAATATCAGCTTTATTTACATACGCGTCATATAAAGCTTTATACGCGATCTTGAATAAATTTAGAGCACTTTGTTGTATGAACTTAAGAATGAATAAGTTGTTTATTTGTATATAAAACATTTTTATATGAAAATTATTTCAGTGGTCCTCGGCAGTTGTGAGTTTTTGGGCCTGTGTGATGTAACAAAAACTAAATATTACGAGCTAACCACACTACATCAGTGATATATTGATATATAGAAACAAATAGACAAACCAAAAAACTGCTACATAAATGTGTATTAACTTTACTCTAGTAAATATTTCTCCCTTTTTATTTATATTTTCTCCCTTAGTTTTGAGTCTACTTTTCCCAAATGTGCGTTACATAGGCGAGCGTGAAAGCTTAGTCTCATTCGATACACACAAAATTAACTGCTCATCGGATCTAAAGAAGTTTTCACTTCAAAACGAATACAATAGCAATGTATTCTATATTTAAATTATAAAATTAATGTCTTTCGTAATTTCCTCATAGGTCACCTACCTTAATAAGGTAGTAATATTTATTACTCGGAAGGAAGTACAATTGCATCAATGGTGGCGTATGTTGGGTCGTCTCCTTCCCTTAATTATGTGCGATAGGAATTATGGCTGGATGGTCCATGCGTCAACTCGTGAACGAATGCTACTTGTGATGCCAGGTCGACCTGTTATACTTAAAAAATCATTGTATTTATTTGATGCGGTTACAAATTATGACAGTAATCACGACCACCATGTTCACAAAGCATCCTTACACAATCAATAATTAATTCAAGCTCTAAAGGTTGATGCATCTAATATACGATCATTTATATTTATACAGTTTATTCTTTAGTACATTTTATTAAATATTTGATATTTAAAACGATTTAAACTGAACACGATTAATGTATTGAATGCAGCACCTTACAAAACCATCAAAAAACAAAATCATTACAGCCATTGTAAAATGCCCTATTTGATTCAAATGAGTGGCCGTTGAGTTTCTTGTATGTTCTTCATGAGCTCTACTTTTTATATAGTAGATTCAATAATTACTTAAATATTTTTAATGACGATAATTGTAGAAAGTTTATTTGACTTTGACTTTGCATATTAGGATATATCCTCCTCTTGAATGTGTTATAATTTTCCCGATATTAACAATACCTATTATTTAACAGCTTTTTCAAGTTATATCAGCCTTAGCAATGCCATTAATATTAATTCAACATAACAATGACTCTTACAAACACAACTCTCAACTCTTAAAGCCATAAGAAACGGCCTTGCAATCCAACGTGGATCAGCGATGATTTATAAGAAACTTAGAACCATTTTTTAGTGAGCACGTAAATTCATCCGAGTAGAGGACCCACGATAAATCAGGCTGTATTTCGGGATTACAGTTAGAGTAATGATTCAGGTCCACCTGGTGAGGTATGCTATTATTTATCTGTTCGCTCAGACCAACGGGCTCATTGTCTTTTGGGTTTTAAGATACTCAAATATGTGCTAGAAACTGTGATATCCATAATCTTAACACCAGGAACAGACATAAACTTATAATGCCTATTTCTCGGCAAGTCGAGTTAGTAATTCTTTTGTGGGGCGATGTATATGCTTTTAAAACAAGAACCTAGAAGATGTACAAAACAAAAGTATTACGATATTCAAAAGAATTGTTAAAAACGTTTGTGTGATAAAGGTTACAATAACATAAATGACTTTCTTAATGATACCACAGATTGGGAATGTAGTGACCGCCCTCAGGCTATTAAATAATAAGTTTAATTGTACAATATTACTTTGTAAACATATTTTTTTGATGAAAAAAAAAAGCCCGCTGAGTTTGTTGCGCCCATTTTTCTCAGGTCTGAGGCATTTGTTTTGGAGTGGGTGGTAGTTTTTGACTTTCAATAAGTGAGGTCACATCCTATTTTGAATAAAACTATAAGCATAAGATCTAAAGGATTATAAGCTATTTGCCTCACATTTGTATAACAGCACAATTAAGATGTAATGATGAAGAAATTTTAATAGAAATTGATGCAACCATACCTTATGCATGTAAAAATAACTGTCTAATAATAACTGTCTCTGGATTAAATAATTTAAATATTTTCATGGTACCAGGAAATCAATTTAATTGTTTTTATCTGTCTATCAGCTTATCTCAGATAGTATCCGAAATTGGAGTACCTATTCTGATAAGACTTTCACTGACATAAATATTGAGAAAGGCTAATTTTAGAAAACTGTGTGAAAAATCGTGATGAATTAAAGTGAATCTAATTATATTAATGAAGTATTACGATTAAATATAATTAATAACAGATAGAGCTTGGAATAGTTTTAAACTAAAAAAAACTTTTATCTAGCTTACGAATGATTATAAAATTATAAAGTTGTAAACAGTAAATTATTGGTAAATTCAATAAGGTAACGTAACAAAATCTGCACAAAATAAACTCGGTTGAGAGATAGTCTTTTATGTAGAAATTAAGGCTGCCATGAAAGGCTTATAATGAACGGTCTAATTAGGAACGTGAGACTGCTCACTTTATTAGGTGGTTGGGGTTTCGTGACGCGATACTTTGATATCGGATTTTGGTACTAGTTTAATTAGGTATTTTCATGTTACAGCCATTTGTTCATCCTTCTAGATACTGTTTTGTAACTCGTGAGCCAGATAACAGGCGACACGTTTTATCTCATATTTAATTTCAAACACAGAAAAAACTTTTAGAGTTATTAACTTACTAGGTTTTGAATAATATTGACACACTTTTTGAACAAATTACCTTGCCCCAAGTTAAGCATATATAGCCTGTGTTATGGGTTACAAGACAATGATATATTTAATACAATATACTTACTTAAACATACATAAATTTATATAAACATACATGAATGCGACTTCTATCGGGTTAGGTCCTAGAAAACGTAGGCCTAATAGAAGCCTCCCTTCAACGCATAGATGTCTGAGAGCTTACTAGATTATACGGCCTGATAGTGCGTCAAAAATTTTGATTTGTCAATGTTTTTTAATATTTAAAATGCTAAGGATTTAATGTTAAGTGTGGTTGACTGTTAACGATTTGTCAATCAAAATCGGTTACAGTAACAATAGATTCGTTTTCAAATTCAAATTCAAATAGGTTATTTCTCAAAATAGGATAACCGCATCACTTTTTGAAGTCAAGAAAATATACAAATAATAGAATAATACAGTCCTACTGCTTATAAATTAAAATAGCATGCAGACCTTAAAATTATTTACATTGCTTTAATCCCATGCACTTTTATCTGTTATATAATCTTTAATTGTATAATAAGCTTTTTTTAAAAGTTTCTGTTTAACAAATATTTTAAACTTTTTTAATTGTAGTTTGCAAATTCCTTCAGGGATTTTATTATAAAAACGGACACATTGTCCTCTGAATGATTTGTCTATTTTCGTTAGCCTTGTGTGAATCAGAGCAAGATTATGTTTATTTTTAGTGTTGCAGTTATGAATGTCACTGTTTTTTTTAAAACGATCTATATTTTTATGCACAAATATTAGGTTTTCAAATATGTATTGACATGGTACTGTTAATATGTTGATCTCCTTAAATTTATCTCTCAACGACTGTCTACTGGACAGATTGTAGATTGCTCGAACAGCTCTTTTCTGCAGCACAAAAATCGTTTGAATATCACTAACGTGTCGCCACAGTAGTATACCGTAAGACATAACAGTATGGAAATAACTTTGACTTTTCTATCTTGCTGTATCTTCGATAGAAATGATTTTATCTCTCGCACGCTTTATTTGTCCACGCAGTAGTTTATTGTAACTATGAATCAACGCATACTATTTCTCTTTCGTTCCATCTTTAACTTTTCCTTCTTCTGCCGTCGGTCGTTATAGCAATAATATTTGTACAAGTCTTAAATTTGGTAAAAAAAATTCGGATAAAATGTTGGTTACTCTACAATATATTCTGTTTCCAACATTATTGTGATCAAAATGTCATGATTACTGAATTGGCTGTTAAAGCGTACCAAGCAAACTCAAAATTGTTTTTTTTTTATGAATAAAATACTGATTTGAGATAATGGATAGCAAAAAAAAACCAACTGCGGGCCTACCATGAACTCTTATTGCGATTCAATTGACATCCTAAAATGAACTGCTTTGCTATTTCGTACCGCGACGTGATTAGACCTTTCTAATTTAGGTTGACGTTGACGTTGACAATTTTAAAATGTACTTTTAGTATTTTCTACGCAAAAAAACCGCTAAAATCATATCATTTTAGGTTTCGAAACGCAACGCATATGGTTCGAGTAAGATAGAAAAACTTATGCAACGACTGTAGAGCGTCATCTCTTTCTCACACCGCGGACCACAGACGAATTTATTTCATAAGCAATCCAAGCGCAATTTAGTATAAGGCACTTCATGGTACGAATTTTAGTGATTCAGTTTAGGTACCTAAACTAAACTGCATCGGAATCGCATCGCTTATTAAAAGTTGATGGTAGGCCCTCTGATCTAAATAAATCGATTGTTATATTACTTGGCAAACAGTTTATGAGTTTCAGTTATTCCAACACTAATTTACTTCATAATGTATATTGGCATTGATCATTCTAAGAAAAATGTCTTTGACTTATGATTTAGATGTATCAAAGAGTCGGCCAATATGTCGAATTTTTTAGAGTTTTCGTAGATATAAAAAGTTTCGTAATTTAAATAATGAGGAATTAAGTTTTAAGGTAACAAATCCGTATATAGTTCAGACAAAATAGTTTCTTTACAATAGTTCCAGTCATGTCTACATAAGCCCTGTTATCCTAATATATATGGGAGATTCCTTAAAACCGGATGCCGGCTAGATTATGGGTACCACAACGGCGCTTATATATGCCGTGAAGCATTACTGTGTTTCGGTCTGAAGGGCGCCGTAGCTAGTGAAATTACTGAGCAAAAGAAACATGACAACTTATGTCTCAAGGTAACGAGCGCAGTTGGAGTGCCGCTCAGAATTTTCGGGTTTTTAAATAATCCTAAATGGCACTGCATTGTAATGGGCAGGGCTTATCAATTACCATCAGCTGAACATCCTGTTCGTCTAGTCCCTTTATTTCATTAAAAAAATCCAATTACAACAGTGGTAGTGTCCATAAATCAATTCATAAATGAAATACAAACATCTCACGTAAATAAACAACAAACATATTGCATAAGTTTTACTTACAGAGCTATCAGTGAAGACGCGCGCATCCATATTTTGCTGCCGATGGACATATTAAGTTATCTTAATTGGCGAGACGCAAGCCACCCTAGCGCTCCGTCCATACATGTTACTAAGAACTAGGATAACGAATACCAGTTTTTAGATGCGACTGGTTTAATTTGACTTTGACTTTTTGCTGTGATTGTATAAGAACTTACTAAAACAAAACTGTACTGGCAATTTTTTGTATGAATCATATTGAATAGATATTCGTTTTAGGGGTTCTTCGTAAATTACGTTACATTTTAAGGGGGAAGAAGGAAGGTTTCTGACGTCACATGCTAAAATCTGAACATTAAATCTCGAAAGTTCTATGCAAAGCAAAATGTGAAGTAATATTACTAACTCTTTATTTCTAAGGATTATGAAGTTTTAAGACGTCGATTATTTTCAGGTCCCTATACGATCTATAGAAAAATTTGAAAAGTAGTCAAATTCATTTCACCGACAGTAATCTGTTATACAGCTCTTCGGACAGGCCCCATTAACCTTACACTGTCTACTTTGTTCCTGTAATACAAAATATATTTTGGCAAATCATTTTGGTAACCATATTTACAATAACTAAATGATTATATGAAGTAAAAATTACAAGGAAGTGTACCAAGAATATTGACAGTAGTTCCGTGTTTAGCTGGCCAGGCTTATCCGTTGGCTGAAATTGTTGCCAGTGTGTTTCCAATAGCTCTATAGTATATCTATCTCTGGTCTATCTCTATATCAAAATTTTACAAAGATGTAAGACTCACTGAGACCGACTTTCATATGACATTTGCTGCCTTCTGCAGTCAAAGCTGTAGCATTAGCACCAAGCAGCTTGCGCAATGTAAGGAACCAGGATTTCGATGCAAGTCGCTTCCCACACCAGGTTCCTTCCACACGGCCAAGTCAACAGGATCATGTCAACAGGTCGCTTCCCATAGCGACGGGCAATAATAACTATTTGGCTCTAAAATAACTTGGTACTAAGAGTAGCAATTGCACTTTCATTAATGCAGGCGTGGCGATTGGTACGGCATGCGGCTTTTAGGCAGGACAACCCGTGACCTTCTATTCAGAAAAATATCTGATATTTAACAGAAGAATCTAGAAAAATCTACTTGCACGCCATATCGCATTGATGTATACTAAGACCAACGAGATAAAGACTATAAGCAAATGGACCGGTACTGAGTTATATATTCATAAATACTGATTTGAACTCTTTCGACCAATCATCTTTGTCTAATACGAACGACAGCGATACGAACTTTTTTACTTATGCTCTTTACCAACTAAAACGCGTAACAGATTTCAAATCTGCCCTTGCTGCTTATTATGCATATGCACATTCTAGATTATCATATGGAATATTTATATGGGGAAACTGTAGTGAAATAAAAGATATATTTATTCAACTGAAAAAATGCATCAGAATTTTAGAAAATATTCAGCAGATGGATTCATGTAGACCATATTTTCTTAAACACAAAATTTTAACTCTTACTTCAATTTACATCCTAGAAGCATGTAAATTTGTTAAAAAACATTCGGACTTATACTCAACACTACCAAATAACAAGCGAAATAATAGAAATTTAAACAAATTAAAAATTCCCCAAACAAGTATGTCATTAGTGTCATCGAGCCCTCACCACATGGCAATAAAAATTTATAATCACATCCCAAACGAAATTAAAAATAAAGAGGAGCCTTCTCTATTTAAAAGACATCTTAAAATTTTTTTAGTTTCAAAATGCTTCTACGATTTACCCGAATTTTTTAATTACAAGTGTGAGAATTAGTTACAATATAGTATAAGAATGTATAAGACTTATTTATTTTATGTATAACGTTGCTGTGCCCTTGCAGGGCGTCACAGATTGTCTACCCATTAATGTACCAACCATCCTACTGTAAAATGTGACTTGCAATAAAATATTTTGATTTGATTTGAAGCCCTGAAACTTTGTTTACATTCTTTATCTCATTTCATTGGCCTTACTAAAGTTCGTTTAATTTTATTGCTAACCTAATATTAATAATAATATTTGATTACTTTAAATGCAATTGGTAAAATATAGTTTTCACCCTTTACCATACCTAGTTACAATTTTACACAGTTAAATTATAGAAAACTTTATATATTTTAAGCATAGTAAAACTTGATATTCTAATTAAAAAGAAGAAAAATAAAAAACTGGTCAAATAAAACTAATAAATAAATTTCTTCAAACTATCTATGTTTGTGTTTGATAGTGCACATAAATCGTTCGCTCGTATGTATCGAGACAAGGCCAGCACAGCGGTGGACATGCGCGAATCGTGCTTTCATAGATAAGATAGCTGCGAGCGCAACCCTGCCGCGACCGCTAATTAACTCTTTAACTTCAGTAATAAACAGGGCTGTCAACTGTCAACTAATTGACATTTTAGTGCTGATAGTACCTTCTGCGTGTAATATCAATTGCAATATCATAAATTACATTTTAGAGAGTGGCAAATTATAGTTTACCAGATAAAAAGTGATCACCGGAATGGAGCGTAGTGTTCATTATTTTATGGAATAGGGGACAAACACAAGACAAGTACATTCTTCCGTCATCAAAGGAATGTTACCGCTTTTTTTGAAGGTGGCCATGTCCTATAAACCTGACAATAACGAAGTTCATTCCTAGCTTAGATAATTAATACGTCTAGATAGAGTTCTTCTCTTGTTGCTAGGCATCACTAGAAAACAAGCCAGGTTTATTACATTAGTGTGCATGGCACCTACGTCTTACACTCGGGATTCATCAGTCACTCTGTTCACTCTAACAGTTCGCCGCGATTTTTAAAGTGAAACTTTTATTTCATCGTCTCAAACTTTTTCGTCTGTGTGTTGCATGTCGCGTGACGGTCAGGCGGCGCCTATAGTTCGCAGCAGCTGACCGTGTAGTGTATAGACCTTATTATATTACTCATTTGTGCCAGTGCTCCACACTATTTTGTTTATTTATTGATTAAAACATAATATATTATATAAAATTTCCATTCATATGCTTATATTAGTAATTATATGGAAAGAAGTTTCACTTTCATCGTGGTTTCATAAAACTACACAATTGCTTTTTTTATATGTGGTCACATTTGTTTGCGTTTTATTTCATTTATAAGTCTACCTATACTTATAAATTGCCTATGATTCCTAGTTTAGTTGTACGTAGAAGATAGTTCCTTGATAATCCAGCTGAGAGTAAAGGGATGCAGTTATCCAATTGGGAAGGATGATATTTAAGTTTGTGGCAAATGATGGTGAAATTCCACGGCTGAAATTATTTTAGTCAGCTCCAGCTCTTCAGAAAAGCTCCGTGTTAGAAGACACTAATGAAGGCTCGTGTTATTAATGAGTGCGAAGTAAATTTATTCCATATTTAATTTTTTTGTCACTACAGAATTACATGACATGGAGAAGTAATTTTAAACTAGGACTAAGTTTTCATTGCTTTTATTAATAAGACAAACTGGGCTTAGGATGTATAGAACTAACTGTAATTATATTCAGTGTTTGTCCGCTTGTCCTTATGGCTACCATTATCTTCTCGGCATTTTAATGGTGCATTTGTACTGCTGTGTTCCAGTTTAAAGGAAATTGATGCTGGTGTGATTGAGTTGCCTGCCTGAAACTTTTCGTATTGTCTCATTGAGACAACTAGTTACAGCCTTATTACAACTTCTTTTAATAGATTCTGCTGTACATCTGGAAGACCATCTGCTTGTTACTTAACTTATTTGTAAAATAAACTACCTAAGGCAACATTCTAGGAATTATAACCAGGCTTTGAGTTTGCCTTTCATTACAAATTTATTAAATCGCATGATTGATATAGTTTGAAGAAGTTATGATTGGGTATATCTGTTAATATTCTAATTACTAATGCTACGTAAGAACATTCCATTTTAATAATATTAAAATAATCTTAAGCCTCGCCTAGTATCGGAATACTGGGTCTCGAAATCTCGAGCGATTGCCAATTTCGCGGCCATCTGGAGGGCAAAGCCAAATTGACTTCAAAGAAACTGGGCGTCATTAATAGAGCACAGTAATACTTCAAGCCGGCCCACATTCTAGCGCTGTACAAAGCGCAGGTCCGGCCACACATGGAGTATTGCTGTCATCTCTGGTCTGGCGCACCCCAGTATCAGCTCGATCCATTTGACCGCGTGCAACGCAGAGCAGCTCGAATTGTCGGAAACCCAGTGCTCTGTGAACGGCTAGATCACTTGGCGTTGCGTAGAGACGTCGCTTCATTGTGTGTCTTCTACCGCATTTATCACTGGGAGTATTCCGAAGAGCTGTTTAACCTGAATCCTGCCGCCCAATTCCACCTTCGCACGACACGCCACAAGTTAGGATATCATCTCCACCACCTGGATGTGTGGCGGTCCTCCACAGTGCGGTTTTCAAGGAGCTATCTTCCACGTACTACAAAGCTGTGGAATGAACTTCCTTGTGCAGTGTTTCCGGGGAGAATACGACATGGGTACCTTCAAAAAAAGCGCGTACACCTTCCTTAAAGGCTGGCAACGCTCCTGTGATTCCTCTGGTGTTGCAAGAGATTGTGGGCGGCGGTGATCACTTAACAACAGGTGACCCGTACGCTCGTTTGTCCTCCTATTCCATAAAAAGAAATAATAATAATTTAAATCACAAATCGAAAATGTAGGCACCGTAACCAATCTCAAGACCACCTTTTGCGTCAAGCAAACATTATTAAACAATCTTAACAATAATCAATCGTTTCAATCTAAACAATGAGGTAAGAAAACAAAACAATTCTTCATAAATCTGCAGGTAACAAATAAATCAAAAATTACATTCAAACAAAGCATTGGAAACGATGTTGTACGCAGCAATAACGAGCGAAACCGCGGGAATTCGAAGACAAAGCTTTTTGTGACCAAATGTCATAAATGTATGATTTACGCAATTACAATGTAAAAGAGGTGATAAATTACTGCCCACTATACTTCAAAGGATACCTTTATAGCTACAGGACTGTCGCATGCAATAATAAACTCAATATACACTATGTGAAGTCTCCAATTTAAATGTCAGCTATTTTGTTTTGTCTGAAACGCAAGTTTGTTCAATAATACTGCAAATACACCTCAAGAATTACCACCCGCTAGCATTGGCGCAAGAATGAAAATCGTAAAGGTTAAAAATCTGTATCACACAGAGAAATTAGCATTCGTGTTATGCTAACGGTCCGTTGCGAAATTGATATTAATTTACAATTTCTTTTTATGAAAATTTCATGTCTGGCCTAAATGTCATTAGTGTTGGTGGTGTCATGGCAAGTACCGGAAATATGTTGGAAACGATGACTGGTCCATGCGTCATGTTTATTAAAGTGCGCTAATCGTCAACATGATCTTTGCTTTTGTTTTTACGTTTAGAGTCATATATACATGTTTCCTAAAAGTATTTCATATGCTGATAAAATGTTCTTAGAATAGGTAACTCAATAAAGATTTTGAGGATTTTATTTATTTCCTTACTCTTTAACTTACTTAATAAGTGGTAAGGTGGTAAGTTAACACTCGAGAAATTTTGGTGCATTACTTTGCATAGATTGTATATAAAGACATGTAAAATTTTTTTCGTTATAACACCGTAAGTTTTTAAAGATTTGAACTGAACTAACTGCAGCGGCCTTCAAACTGAAATAATTTTTTTTAGCGCTGCTGTAATACACATACACAGGAAATAACCATTTGATTACTATTTATAACTTATTCATTACATAGCAATAAATACAAAAAGTATAATTAAATTAAACAATTTCAGTCAATTATAATTCTAAAGTCAAAAACTCGACATGACACGAGCAGAATACGACTCGATAATATAAGTTCAAACAATCCTAATATATTGTCAATCATCACTTTTCGCAGCCAGTAGAAGAATAATAAGCAGTTTTTTTCGTACATGAATAACTCTTGAATACTAATACTATTTCGATTCGTCATATCAGTCTGTACAGCTCCAAAAGCTATTCTAGATATTATCAGGCACTCAATAGGAAATAGCGACAATTTAGTCACTAAACAATTAATTTCTATTAAAAACCTAGCGAACATTACTTCACCATAATATGTAAATGTGGAATTCATAATCAGTTTAACAATAATAACTAAATTCGAAAGAAGATTAAACTTTGGACTTCGGACAAACAAACGCGCTTCATAAGCGTTTTACATCTTAAATGCAGACTGCGCCTATATGATTACTCTTTGAAAGCTTTTATTTATGGTTACTAACTCATCATGATTATTTTAATTTAAATGGGCAATCAAATATCGTAATTTTTTTTAAATAACACATGTTGTATGGATATGGAATTCTGTGAAAGAACTATTCCCCTACTACAAATGACGTACAAATGCCCATGGAAGAGTTCCATTTAGACTAAACTTATTTATAATAATAATACCTAATATTGACACACCCTTACACAAATTATCTTGCTCCAAACTACGTATAGCCTGTACTATGGGTACAAGACAACGATATATTTAATACAATATACATACTTAAACATACATAAATACAAATTAACATCCATGACTCGGAAACAAACATACATATTCATCATATGATTGCACTTATCGGGATTCAAATGCGGGACCTCTAGCTCAGTAGGCAGGGTCACTAACCACTGGGCTCTAGTCGTCGGCTTGTTTAAAGTTTCGATAAGATATTACAAGTACCTAATAATACCTACCCAACTCTCATGCTTAACCTAATGCTGACATGTAGTTTGATAAAAAAAATTACTTTAAAAGTCCGTTGAGCATTAAAACAAATATCAAGAATATAGAGTATATCTGATGACATTTCACATTGACATTCATACCGGCACCTGGTAAATGCATTAATTTCCATTTTGTACCAACATCTCATCATCTGTAGCACGACGTAAGATCTAATCGAAATGTCCTTCTTTGCAAGTTGCTTATTTATTTAATTTAATTTATGTATGACAATACTCAAGTTTATTTTAGCGATATTGTGTAGGTGACATTGAAAACAGAGTTAATCTGTCTAACAATTCCTATCTGGCTGTTGAGGCCCACAGGTTCTCTATGTTTACTTATGGCTGTAGCAAAAGAAGAATTAACGCAGAATAAACGCTGAAATGAAGGCTTCGCGTGGTATGAATGGAATAATTAATCTCACTTAATACTTAGTAAGATTGGAGGGCGATGGTTTGTGAAGTTGGAGACTACTAACCACACTCTTGCAACACCAGAGGAATCACAGGAGCGTTGC
This sequence comes from Leptidea sinapis, assembly GCF_905404315.1. NCBI lineage: Eukaryota > Metazoa > Arthropoda > Insecta > Lepidoptera > Pieridae > Leptidea > Leptidea sinapis. The sequence goes on along the minus strand of NC_066275.1, from coordinate 8,737,397 downwards.
CAGTCTATAAGGTATAATAATAATAAGGTACAACAAGTACACACTTTTTTTGAGGATACTCTTGTTGTGTCGGCCCGGAAACACCGCACAAGGAAGCTCATTCCACAGAATCAGGTCAAACATCTCTTTGGAACACGCGCCGTGATAAATGCGGTAGAAGACACACATAATGAAGCGACGTCTGTACGCAACACTCAGTTTTCACTGAAGTATAAGAAATTATTTGTCCCAATAATATTTTTTACAAACGACTTATTTTAATTTTCCACTCTTACTTATCGTTCCACGTCTGTTTATAAACAATGATTCAATGCAATTACTTATAAAGCACAGCTTTGCGCATACATTAGTCTTATCACACCGCGATCGATGCTTCGTAACGACACCACAGAATAGAATCGCGATCTATCTTCCGATCGCATCGATATCAAAAGTCACGCGTACTTTTTCACGTGCTTGGTATTTTTAAACGTATCTAAAATAAGTATGGCGCCTATGTCGTCATGCTAGTATTGTCTGCAGACCTAGTGGCAGTACTAAATTAACATGTGGAATAGGCGTGGAAAATGTCCGCTCAATTCAAACATAGGCTCTGTTCAAAGCGTGCCTTGTTTTAAACCTTAATAGAAGTTTGCTTTCAATTTATATTAAACGATTTCCAATAAAATGTAGATGCGAATTGAATTTGGATCGTTTCATGGTTTTAATTTGTAGTACGTGAGGGTATTGAAAAATAATAAGAGATTATTAAAGTGTTTATATTATGTTTATCGAGTCTAGGTAAGTAGAGGTAAAATAGATACTACTGGACCAATACTACTGGATACAACTAGATGATCGAACAATTTTCTACTTAATAAGTGTAAAGGTAACAAGGGATTTATATATTTATATTCAGTATATTATTCTGTCGTTACACTATAATAGCCTAAACACATGAGCGGATTTTGTACGGCCAAAGCATCGGACGCGGTCTGGTAGCGGACCATATTGGATCATATGTCGGCGATGGTCCGACCGTACCAAATCCGACCATGTGGTTAGGTTGTAATATGTGACATGCGCTTACGCCGGCGACTAAGTTGCGCCTATGAAGTGTGAACAATAAGATTTTGATGCAAATTATCTAATGTATGGGGGATTTTAGAGGTGAGGAACCTATCTAGTTAACACATCATTAGGTAACATTTTTTAAATTTTCACATGGAGTAACGCAGACCCTAAATAAAAGAATAAATAAAATAAGTTTATAAGGTTCATTGTAGAAATCAAGGATACTATTTTTTATGGAAAAGGCGAACAAACGAACGTACGGGTCACCTGGTGTTATGTGATCACCGCCGCCCACGTTGCCAGCCTTTAAGGAAGGAGTACTTGCGTTTGAAGGTACCCATGTCATTCCGGAGATACCGCACAAGGAAGCTCATTCCAACTTTTGTAGTATGTGGCAGAAAGTTTCTTGAAAACCGCACTGTGGAGGACCGCCACACATGATGACATGATGATGCGGATGATATCCTAATTTGGGGCGTGTCGTGCGAACGTGGAATTCGGCGGCAGGAATCAGGTGAATCAGCTCTTTGGAACACTCCACGTGATAAATGCGATAGAAGACAAACAATGATGCGACGTCTCTAATGTTGCCAGACCTGCGCTTTGAAAAGTGCTAGAATGTGGGCTGGTTTGAAGTATTGCCGTGCTCTATTTATTACGCCAAGCTTCTTCGAAGTCAATTTGGCTTTGCCCTCCAGATGACCGCGGAAAATTATTCTGTATTCTGCTTTTTGGAAATCTGTCTTTAAAGAATGATCAAACGTGCTGACTGAATATGTCTGTATTGTAGTGTCGTATTTGAGAGGCTTATTCTTTCTCTCGCTCTTTGTTAACAAATCCTGCTGCAAGTCTCCAGTCTCTTGCCTTTATCAACAAATCCTGCTGCAAGTCCCTAGTCTCGCGCTCTAGGTCAACAAATTCTGCTGCAAGTCCCTAGTCTCTCGCTCTTTATCAACAAATCCTGCTGCAAGTCCCTAGTCTCTCTCTCTTTATCAACAAATCATGCTGCAAGTCCCTAGTCTCTCTCTCTTTATCAACAAATCCTGCTGCAAGTCCCTAGTCTCTCACTCTTTATCAACAAATCCTGCTGCAAATCCCTAGTCTCTCGCTCTTTATCAACAAATCCTGCTGCAAGTCCCTAGTCTCTCGCTCTTTATCAACAAATCCTGCTGCAAGTCCCTAGTCTCTCGCTCTTTATCAACAAATCCTGCTGCAAGTCCCTAGTCTCTCGCTCTTTATCAACAAATCTTGCTGCAAGTCCCTAGTCTCTTGCCTTTATCAACAAATCCTGCTGCAAGTCCCTAGTGTCTCGCTCTTTATCAACAAATCCTGCTGCAAGTCCCTAGTCTCTCGCTCTTTATCAACAAATCCTACTGCAAGTCCCTAGTCTCTCACTCTTTATCAACAAATCCTGCTGCAAGTCCCTAGTCTCTCGCTCTTTATCAACAAATCCTGCTGCAATTCCCTAGTCTCTCGCTCTTTATCAACAAATCCTGCTGCAAGTCCCTAGTCTCTCGCTCTTTATCAACAAATCCTACTGCAAGTCCCTAGTCTCTCGCTCTTTATCGACAAATCCTACTGCAAGTCCCTGAATGCTGTGGCGTTTCAGCCTACAGGATTTAAATCTCCCAGGTCCCTAGGTCGAGAAGCAATTTAATTTCTGTGTCTGTTGAGTCTAGTCTGGTTGTCTCTACTGAATGATTCTATTTCTTGTTGGAACCACAGAACCTATTTGGCTGTCGTTTTCATTCAAAGCATAGTAAGCAATTCTACAAAAAATAAATGAGAAAAAAGAGTAAAATTTAATTAACTATCTGTAAAACTAAAAAAACTTCAACTTCGGGACTTCAACCAAAATCAAACCTATTTTGAGACAAAGTTGGTGTTGTTTTAATTCTATTATCGCAAACTATTAATGAATATGAAGAGTATCTATAAATACTACTAAAACATATTGTAATGAGCTGGCTGTCGTCATAATCCTTAATTAAATAAAATTGAAATGAAAACGCGTAATGGATTTTACGTGCTCTCATTAACGTTCGACTCGTATTATTTTCGAACATTTATTACTGTGTGCGTAATGTTTTTGATCATAACTCATGTCTCGTGTAGTCCGCTTTAAAACAATATGTTTATAAGAAATTATTACCTTTTTGATAACTTTATGACCAAAGTTCAAAGCAATATTCAACCATCTGTTAAATGGATGAATACTGTTATAATATATCAAATTTATTTTGCTAAAGAATATATACCTAGTTATTATGTTGCAAATTTCGTATACAAAATTTCTGTTATAGCTAATTAAGGCTATAATTAGTTATAAAAATACCAAAATTTGAAAAAGATATCGACCTATATCGCCGAGTGGTTAGCGACCCTACCTTCTAAGCTAGAGGTCCCGGGTTCGAATCCCGGTATAGTTGCAAACATTTATATGATGTATATGGATGTTTGTTTCCAAGTCATGGACGGGCTATGCCTAATTTGGGGCAAGATAATTTGTGTAAAAGTGTGTCAATATTATATTATCTTTAATTTTTTATTATCACTTACGTGTCAAACTATTTGGATATCGATATATTCGCTTTAACAAAATAATATAAGCTAGGCTCAAGGTTTTTTTTGATATTTTCTCTGTTACATTAATAAAAAATAGATAACTTGGTCAAAGTGTTAACGTATAACATATGCGGCCTATAGCTTTAGAGTTGTTATGAAATTAAAAAACTAAAACGTAGAAGCGTTAAATATTTTCCTAATCAGTTCCAAAAAATCATGCATATTATATATTAATTAGGGATAAAAACCAGTTTTATTTTTTATAATAATGAAAAGTCAAAAAGATAATATTATATCTTTTTCTTTTTGTTGCTAACAGATTAAAATTTTCTAACCGTACTCAGTAGGCGAATAGTTCTGTCAACATTATTTCTTAAAAGATACGGGTAATCCGAGATCATAGCTATCAATCCTTCACAAGTGCTACCAAAAGGTTGAATGGAAAAGTTTACTATTTTGATATGCATAGCTAACACTAAAAACACGTCACTACGCAAAGTGCATAAAACTTAAAATAGCCAAATGTGTGGAATACTTAATGTGGTCTTAGATCTATATTAAAATTCAACCGCTACCTTTGCTGACAACTTTGATCGAGGTGTAATTTGAAGCATGAATTGTAAATTTAGAAGTTTTGCGTTCTTAGTACCCAACAAGTATTTGGTTGTGGTTAAGTACATTTCAACATACGGATGGGCATGAGTTTCAACCAATGATAGTTGATGGAATGGGTGTCATCATCAGCCGGAAGACGTCCACTGCTGGACAAAGGCCTCCCCCAAAGATTTCCACGACGATCGGTCCTGCGCTGCCCTCATCCAACGTATTCCGGCGATCTTGACCAGATCGTCGGTCCATCTTGTGGGGGGCCTACCAACACTGCATCTTCCGGCACGTGGTCGCCATTCGAGGACTTTACTGCCCCATCGGCCATCTGTCCATCGAACTATGTGCCCTGCCCACTGCCACTTCAATTTCTAAATCATTTGAACTATATCGGTAACTTTGGTTACAGGGGGTGCTAAGGAATGGGTGGACCCTTAGAAAATTTATACATCTAAATAGAGCCTCTTGCTACTAGAAAATCATGATCAAATGAAAACAGGCCAGGGTTATGAGTTAAGTGTGTATTTTGAGCACAAATAAGAGTTTCACTGGCAACCTTTATTTTTTTCGACATTTTAATAGCTGTCAAACTTCTAGATGATCTAATATGATCTTATATGTAGATGCTATTTCATCATCTTCACCAAAGTATATTTCTCCTTACGATCTCATTTTATTTTCTCACCATACAAGCAGTTTACATACAAAATTTAGTCTCTAAAGTGTTGTACAAAATATTTGCTATAAAATCTAAACTTTATAACAAACTACTAACATAAGTCTCTACTGACAGCAGCGAGTAGTCTGAACACAGCAATAAAATTTGAACGTTACAAATAAGCTCAGTGAGTTCACTAGACGACGCGAGCGTCCCGAAACATTTGTTAGGGGACCGCGTAATTTTTTACGCGAAAAACACAGCAATGCGGTACGGTCTACAAAAAAAGATGAGAATAAACAGACGACGGCGAATGGCGAGAGAGCTCGAATTTTGAATACAAATGTAAATTAGTATCTCCAGTAATTACCGCGGCAGCGACGTCCAGGGCTATGCGTCTTGTGGACTTACTAGGGACGTTAATTTTTCACGCCGTCTACAAGAATCGATGGACCATTTTTCTCATTACCAAATCAATGTTTAATTTGTGGCTGATGAGAAAATAGCAACTAAAATTGCCTTTTAAATTGCTTTATAATTTGAATGATACTGTTTCATTTAAGACTGTATTATTATTATTTATATCGTTCATTAATCTCAATGATCGGCATTTAATGCTTATCATACTGTTTTACAATCATTTATTTATTTATTTATTACTATTTTAAATTTGTTTACTTCATAATTAACCAGCTGTTCTCCGCGGTTTTACTTGCGAATTATATTTTTTAGCATATTTTAAAAGGTGTTTTGATCTTTGTATTAAAATTATATGTACTACATTCTCATCACATTTTAAACGGCTCTTTTTCTTTCGATTTTACAATAATCTAAGGTGAGTATCAGCCTGATACTAGACAGCTCTACGAATTTGGTTTTTATGAAGAAACAACTATTCGAATAATGAATGTAGTATTAGAGATTGAAGATCATAGAAAATAAACAAACAAATTAAAAACTTGCAGACTTTAAGTCAATATTCATTTTGCTGAAACGAGCTGTCAGATAAATTTTACGATAGTGCCATGTCAACTCATTTACGATAATAATATTATGTAATATTAGGAAATACCTACATCTCTTTAAAAAAAATTGTAATAAACATTATAATACTAGAAATAAGGACAAATTAGCTCTCTAATGAAATATTCCAACTAAAATACTTGTTTTAATTAAATTTAAGACTAGTATTAAAAATACACTTTCTAAGGATGCATTTTCAAATTAGAGGATTACACGGAAGACAAGAATACTTAGAAACATGCTAGTTGCTTATTAAAAAATTACAACTCATGCACTATTTTCAATATTGTATATTTATATAAATGTGTGACAATCAAAATCCTCTCATAGTGTAATTTAAATAAATGTTTCGAATTTTAATTTATTGTAATGTTAAATGAGTAATATTTGAGTTGATTTGTCTAAAACGTTTGTAGCAACCCTCAAGTCATACTCAAAACCTACATATTTAACACATTTTCCGCGCTCATACAAATGAACAATGTCCTATATGGCAGATGTACGCTTTGATAACATTTTATCTGTTATTATAAAGTCTGGTCAATAACAGTAAAAAAAAAAGGAAATGGAAACAATTCTAATTATAACATTTCTGGCTTAGACAAGCATCTAGCTATAGACTACAGTTGTGTTGGAAGTTTCTTATCAGTTCTTCTCCCCATGTCAATGCCCCTTTAGGAACTGATGTAGCTTCATTACTGACATTAAAACTCTAATTTTATTTATTTAAAAAATTGAAATTTAAATATAAACATTAGTTATTAGTTAAGACGTTTTGCGTACATTTATACTATAATGTTTGGTTTTAAGTGTATAAAAAAACAATTCTAGAAAAAAAAATATTAGTAGTGTAAAATTGAGTCAACTTAAATGAGACTGAACTGTTACTGAACTGATCTATAATAATGGAATAAAAGTACATATAGATTGATAGTTATAAAAATGATAAACAATTATTTAAGGGTTCAGCAATATATGTCGTAATTTTGCAAGTAAGTAATGTAACGTTTGTAAGAGATGAACGAGAAAAAAGCTTACGATTATTTACAAATGAAGACAAGTTCACAATGTTCGTCGGTCTATTTAAAACGTGTATAATTTTTATTCTTCACTCACAATTTGCATGTTCCGTTTGCAAGTGATATACTCGAGAATTATACGTGATGAGAATGAACAACACTGTGTTAATGAAAGAACTTAATTATATTATATAATGAAGATATATTTGTCTTGTTTAAGTTAATTTACGTTGTTTTTAATGTATTATATTCAAGCTATGAAATATTAATATTACTTACAATGTTTCTGCTTGATGAAAGTAAGTAATAGAAAATTTTTCTTTTTGTTTTAACTGCTTCACCGTAACATGATCGTATAACAAGAATAATATAGCAAGAAATATATAGCTAATAATAACAAGAGTTTCTTGCGCCCGTTCTTCTCAGGTCTGAGGCACACTATTTCGAATGAGTATTGTGATTGTAAATCCTATTTTGAATAAAAATATTTAATTTGAATACAAAGAAGCTAAGAAAAAAATATGAAGACATAATATAAATTAATGCGTGCTGCAATACGCGTATTAAAGTTACCACCTGAATAAGGTTTTCAGGTGGTAATTTTCGCCCATCGTAGGTACGTCTATTTCATCATTGCGCTAAAAGTCGACTCTTGCGTTGCAGTAGATTGCGTCGTAGATGAAGGTGCTACAATACCATATTATATCACCAGAAAATTCATGAAATACAACTATCAGTGTGTGGATAGGTTGGGACATACTAGCAAATTTCTTTTTAATTAATGGCCTTGTAAGCTCAGACTAATAAAATGAAATACGCGTAAGATTTAAGTGAGTTGAATACATATATTACACTTGCAATAATAAAGTAAATTTAAGTCAAGTCTCGTAGCTATTGGATTTATACCACTTGGTTTTAATACCATGAAATAATACTAGTAAAAGAGTTATAACAATGAGCATAAGAACTCTAGCGATTTATGAGAAAAATTGTGAATTAAGTAAATTACTCAATGATTGAGTGTTTTGTGGCATAATTTTTTAACTAGGTATGTATTTAAGTTATTCCGAATTATTACATTAAATATGATACAACACAAATATAAATCAAATTATTTTATAATTTAATCATGCGACGAGCAAGACGTTTACTTGATAATAAATGTTATTGGCAGCGTTTTGAAAAACCCGATATTCTGAGCGAATACTAATATTCTGTTGAGAAATGATGATCTTCACCCACGCTCTAATACAACTCCAAGGGAATTCCATGAGCATTTCTGACCTCTGAAAAACTTGTGAACACTGAACACCTTTTAAATGCCAGCCCTCATTTAATAATATAAAACATACCTAAACAACGAAAATACCGGTTTCTACCGGCTTTATCTGCATGAAAACTTAATAAATCACGCGTCTAATAAATAACTCTCCTCGTGGTTTATAATAATGTGGTGCATTGTTCCCTTTGTACTTAATATAAGAGACAATTACAAGCGGCACTGCGAAGGGCTTTGCATACGAGTTCGTAAATCATGCGACGAAATTTAAAATTTATTTCACTGCAACTGTTAATTTTTAACATCATAGTTTATTAACTTAATGTGTAATATTATACTTTTTGCTGTTAATTATTTGATGCCTTCATAGATAAGCCTAGTCTGTTTGTGAAGCTACAGTCTTTTCCGTCTTTCAATATTAAAGTTAATCTTTAAAGTATATTAAGCAAATGAGATGTATTGGCACCTAACCTAAGTCTGAATTTAAATGAGTCAAAATATGAGTTAAAACATATTAATATTGAAAACAATCGAGAAAACGATGATAAGAGTTATAAACGTTTATGATATAACCAGCATTTAATAAAAATTTCGCAGTACTTTATCGTAAAAATTTTTGAAACCGATGGGTAATAATAACTCTCCTACTAGCCGCGAAATCTTTCCATATTGTTTCGTTTACACATAAAGGTATATAATGTTAATTATTTTGTTTTGTGACATTAAATTTGTTGACATCATACATAGGTATTAAATGAATGATGAAATTTTTAACATCTGATATGATAATATCTTTAAATTTTGCTTTTTTGATTAATATTAATGAAGGCATTGTGAAATCCGACAGGTTTCAGTATGACAGTAATGTATTGGTACTTCGAGCTTAATTCAATGCACCTAATTATCAAAATTGTACAAAAAAGGCAATTATTCTTAATACAATATCAATAATGATCATGAAGACAACTCGATAACATATTTTGCATGTCGATTGACGAAACGATTGGATTATTAATAATATTATGGTAGCATCTAAAGTACAATGTTTCTTGCAAAAAAATCGTTTATAACTGCAAATTAAGTCCAGTTAGATGTTAGAGTCACAAAAAGAAACTTAATGGAATATAATAATAATCTTTGAAATACTTCAATACAATTTTTCTCGTCCCAAATTAGGGAAGGCGTTAAAATATATAGCACGATAGCTTCGATCATTTATACGTCTATATAGACAGTGACAGCTGTGAAAACGTCAAAATAAGTTGAGGTTGACAGAAAACCTCTGTTTTGAGCACTGCACGCACACTAAAGTAAAATACCTGGCCTGTTTTCATCGGTTGTCGAACAAGCAAGAGACTCTATAAAGACCTATAAATTATCTTAGTACGATAGTATAGCAGTCACGAAAAGATTCTACTTATTTTGAAATGAATTAAGAATAAACAACGTATTGAATCGACTACTTATAAATTTAAGCAATTAAACTAGATTGAACTCGTTCTTACTGGATAGCTGATCATAAATATTAACAACACTACCTTGTCAGGCCTAATAAAACTCAGAACACTTATTATAATTGACATAAAGTTTTAGTCGTCGAATGTAAAATAGAGTTTTGACGACTATTTAATAGACAACAAGCCTCGAGTGCTACGAATTATGAATTGGTAAATACAGTCACGTAAGGTTAACACTAGCCGTAAAAGCAAAAAATCCATGGAACTTTCCATAGCTAAATATAGACAACTGTTACTCTTAATAACACACAGGTCGGTTGATATTATGTTTTTATACTTTATATAATATAAATGTTATTATATTATATATTATTAAAGAAACTGTAACGACATATTACTTGGACTTGGGTGCAAGGTTATGGGGATACCATTAGAAATCAGTGTCAAAATCTTATATTAAAATATCAGTAAGTGTAAAAGATTAAACCTCAGCTACAATCGATTTATTTAAAACTTTGGAAATCAGAGTGGTGTTTAGACTAGACACTAGGTGGCATCGTTTGATTGATCACCATGAAAACTGGCAAATACTTAATGTAACACTTATGATATTTTTCGCATGTTATCGTACATAGTGAGAACTATTTCTTAATTGCCTCAAAGCTTTATTAGTATAATAAAGCTTTGAGGCTTTGTTATACTAGACCTGTTGTTAGTTAAGCTATAGTTAGCTTAATTTACTAGTTAAAGAAAATTTATTGAATTAGGCGTTACTTTGCGGAAATCCATAATTATACAAATTATTTAAGTTTTCTTTAGTGTTAATTCCGCCAATATTTGTTTTTAAAACAATTCGACACGTGCTTCGCCTCTACACGAGGCATCCTCAGGACGTGTTGTCTCGCCAAAATCTGGCACGAGACATGTTACTAGTTAAACATACCGCACATATGACATTTGCCGTACCGAGAGCGTAAATAAACTCGTTCTATGACTATGCATTATTTATGATGTACAAAGGTGATCACATACTTATTAGATGTAAGAGTTATTTATTACAATGACGTTCTATATGTACATAGAACGTCATTGTTAGTATAACTTAAAATTAAGATGTTGACACATAATGTACAAATACTTCAGGACCTTCAAGCTAGTAGTAAACTCTCGCAACAATAACCAACATCACTCCTTCAGATGTCTATGTCTATAGATAACGGTGTATTTATTAAAACGCTTTAGATTTCACATTCAGTTCATTGACTTTCCACCGTACTGTTTTTTTTTATGAAAATAAGGGATGAGACGAGGATGCCTATTAAAATGCAGTGCCACGCAAGATTCGTGAAAAACCCCAAAAATTCTGAGCGGCACTACAACTGCGGCCGTCACCTTCAGACATAAGATGTTAAGTCTCATTTGCTCAGTAAATTTCACTAGCTAGGGCGCCCTTCAGAGCGAAACACAGTAATGCTTAGACATTACTGCTTCACGGCAGAAATAGGCGTCGTTGTGGTACCCATAATCTAGCCGCAAAGGAACTGGTACTGTTCTTATGCTAAATTATATAAATTGGGTATTTTATTAACCAACCGACCAATGTTTTCGAAAATATTCTATCGTACTCCTTCCTACAGGTATATTATGAAGATTTTATAAATGGAAAAATACGCATTAAGTATACCTGTTGTTAATTTAATTACTCACCCTTCAAATATCGTGTACACTCTGGTTCCATCTCATGTACAAGCTACTTCAATTGGTGCTGGGGCTGCTGCTTCGATTACAGAAACGTCGCAAATATTAAGGTCTCAATGAGTCTTACAACTTTGAGCCCTTTGGTGCCGAGACACTTGGCCCTTGGAGCAGAGTCGTGTAGTAAGTACAAAGTACTATCTACGCGCCACAATAGGACTACTAGAAATCCAATCACTGGCAGCTATTTCGGCCAACGGATCAGCCTAGCTATTGTTACTACAAATTCTTGGTAAACTTTCTCGTAGTGATAGTTTTTAATTTCATATCATCACACACACACACACATACTCACGCCTTGTTCCCGTCGGGGTAGGCAGAGACAATAGAATGCCATTTGCTTCTATCCTTAAAAACCTCACGCGCTTCCTCTACATTCATTACTCTTTTCATACATGCTCGCCGGTTGCGGGTGCTTCGGACCTCTCCTTTTCTCAAAACGTCCCCAATTTGATCGACGAATGTTCCACGAGATCCCCCGCGACCGACTTGCCCACACACACTTGCCTTATATATTTGCCTTTCATATCATCATATTAAGTATTGTATTTGTCACAGGTATAATGTCAAACCCGTGATAATACAATTTTACTAGATAATATTATTACACGGTAGATTGCTGATCGACTTCATTTCTTACGATTTAACGGCCTCGTTTTAGTAACATTGTAATGTCACGGGTATAGTATAGTGATATGGTATGGCAAAGTAATGCAAATATTTTGACAATTTCACTGGTTGTTAGCTTAAGATGCCGTCTCTCATTGGTCATTACGTTTTAGTTATGCATTAGTGTAATCAACTAAATGTTATGCGAAGATAAGCGAATTGGCCTTTGTACACTAGTAAACAAATTTAGACTGTTAACAACAACCGAAACGGCCCTTCTTCATTACTATTTCAACAATAATTTCAGATGGAAAATTGGATACACGATGTTTACTATATTTGTTTTGCCAATTGTATATGAAAAAAAATTGACCAATCAGAACGCCCGATGTCTCACACTGCTAACTTTATTTGTAACAAACCTATATCTATATATATAAAAATGAATTGCTGTTCGTTAGTCTCGCTAAAACTAGAGAACGGCTGGACCGATTTGGCTTATTTTGGTCTTGAATTATTTGTGGAAGTCCAGAGAAGGTTTAAAAGGTGAATAAATAGGAAAATGCTGCTAAATTAAATAAAAACAACAAATTTGTTTTTCCTTTGATGTGTCCATACATAATTTCTATGAGAGAATTAATTGACGCACGGTTTGACAGTTCTGCTGTGAAACAATTTTATTACGACAACAGGGTGCATATTTTACGAAGTAATTTTTGATGTTATGATATATTATAGACAAATTCACATAGAAACATTATTATATTTATTATATACAGAACAACGTCTGTCGGGTCAGCTAGCCTTATATATAAAATTCTCGTGTCACAATGTTCGTTCCCGTACTCCTCCGAAACGGCTTGACCGATTCTCATGAAATTTTGTGAGCATATTGAGTAGGTCTGAGAATCGGCCAACATCTATTTTTATACCCCTAAATGTTAAGGGTGGTCCACACGAATTTTTTTTTTTAATTTTTTTGACATTTTTTTTTTAATTTGTTTGATTATGAGTCAGCATTAAAAAATACATCAACATCAATTTTTCACCCATCTACGATCAAACGTTACTTTTGTATCGCGATTTTAATATCGGCAATACAACGTTTGCTGGGTCAGCTAGTAGTATGAACCCGTGACATTTCAATGTCACTAATACCATTCCGTTAAATAATAAGATATGAAGTCCATTGCCTGAAATCGCGGATTTGATAATATACCTGCGACAAATATACAGTTACTAGCTGACCCGGCAAACGTTGTTTTTCCATATAAAGTATAATTCACGCGATAGTTTTATAAGTAATAAAATATTTCCTATATTATAGCCTGTACATCATTTTGTTCTATTGTCAATAGTTTTTGCAGCGCACGCAAAAATAAGTTTTCGATTTTACACATTGTGTTACAAAATAGGAATTTTATTACGGATCCCTAATTTTGAAAAAAATCAAAAATCATAGCCTATAGCCTTCCTCGATAAATGGACTACCCAACACTGAAAGAATCATTCAAATCGGACCAGTAGTACCAGAGATTAGCGCGTTCAAACAAACAAACAAACAAACAAACACTGCAGCTTTATAATATTAGTATAGATATGCGTTGTTTTGTTTTGAATAAATTATCCAAATAATTATTTATCATTTGTTAGTTTCATAAATTACAAGGTTGATTATTCTCTATAGAGGGTAGAGTTACCAGTACAAATTGTGTTATAAATTTATTAAGTATTTTCTATTGAGAGGTATTTTTAAATTAAATTTGTCAGCACAAGTAAATATGATTATCTTATCCAACAATTTAATCTAAGCGAAGCAGGCTTGGTGCGTTCCATAAATTATTATGTTCTAAGAATCTTAATAAAGCGGCTCAGCCTTTTGTAATAAATGACGAAACAAAAATAAGGCCTGAATACTTAAACGACTCCGGTAAAACAATACTATAGTACATCTAATTGTAGCTATCGCTCAGTCGAAACACATTTTGTTTTCCCGTGTGCATTTATTTGGTTCGCTACCGATTTATAAATTCATTTTTATCAAACAAGAATAAATCATAGATACAGGTTAATTTAAGATCATTCTAGCAATAGTGAATGTGTGAAAGTGTTGGCTTGGGGACTGTGGCGTTAAATTTTATTCAACTATAGGTTAATTATTGTTTTTTTTTTCGATAAAATGTAAAACACATTTAAAAGCATACTGTGTTCTTATTGCCAGAAGGAGGCACTTCCACTACATATTAACGTATATTTCTATTTTATACAATATTATACAGTGTATTCTGTTTAGTTAACCTATAAAAAAAAATAAAAAAAGCAAACACTTCTTGCAATAATTTGGTACTTTGAACTAATTCAGTTAAGTCTAACTAAACTAGCTATAGGTTAAACATAAAAAAATTATGTTATATTTATGGAATAACCAAATAGTTACTATAATATAATACTAATGTTGTAAATATATCTCTTGCTGGACTATTATACCTAGATTATGAAGGAACAGGTTGCATTGTAACCCCGCGAGTTATTGAACCACGTCTGGATGTTTGTGTATGACATTTTTTATGGAATAGAACGAAAAACGAGCGTAAATGCATTTAATGGTAAGTGATCGAGTGCCTTATAATCTCTTGAAACGCCAAAGAATATCCAGAATATTAGTAAGAGTTATATAAGGTATGAAATTATCAAAGTCATCGAACATTCATAAAGTAAATGATTCGTACGGTTTTTGTTTATAAAGCATAGCTTATAAAAACTTCCGTAGCATTAATACAAGGCTAACACTGCTCCAAACATTTTTGACCTTGAGTAATAAAAGTAATCTCTCTTTCCTTCATAACATAGTTCATGGTAGGATCGGCAGTACAGAGCTAACTGAACTATTCATACAATTACGAGTGCCGTCAGCTCGCACTAGACACACGCCTCTATTCCAAGTCCCGCTGAGTAATACTAATTATTATGAAAATTCGCTAATCTGTCGCACTCTATGAAACTACAATAAGCAATTCAACAGTACTGAACTTTTTAATAACAGTAAAGGCTGCTTTAAAAGGAGTGTTAGTAAAAATGTAAAGGAAGGTTAAATTTAGAATTATTCACAAACACACACACTCTCACCAACCCCCACACGCACAAATATCATGTCTTATTATAAATATTGTAAATCCGTTATTAGATGTAAGTTCTACAAAATAGTATTATTATAACCTAATTTAAGTTCTGTGGATTTTGTGATGTTTTAAATAAATAAATTAATTAATTAATTAATAATTAGGATATCCTCACCATCGGTTTTCAAGGAGCTTCCTTCCTAGCACTAGGAATCTGTGGAATGAGCTTGTCCTTGTGCGGAGTTTCCGGGACGATACGACATGGGTACCTTCAAAAAAAGCGCCTACACCTTCCTTAAATGCCGGCAACGCTCCTGTGATTCCTCTGGTGTTGCAAGAGAATGTGGATGGTGATCACTTAACACCAGATGACCCGTACGCTCGTTTGTCCTCCTATTACATAAAAAAAAGGTTAGACAAAATCAGGTTTGCATGTTTAGACATAATTTTCTGATAGGTATTCCACAATCACCTAAATTAAAATAAATTATATCAGCATCGCAATATTGGCCGCTAATGGTTGCCATAAAATATCGTCAAATGAATTAACTACTAAAACTATGTACGATGAAAATAGCGTTTTAGTCATTTGGTCATTTGAACTAAGTCTGGACGATAGTTATTTTCTTAAAGCAGCACATTAAAGTGTCGTAAGCAAACCACGACGGCACTTGAATATACTATTGTACTTAATTTGTATTCTTTAGTCTTTGACTGTGCATTACTTTGCCAAAATTGTTTATTAATTATTGTACAATGAATGTTATTTATTTAATTATTGTAGAAACCGTTTAACAATGATGTGAGCCTGAAATTGAATCGCATTTATTTTAATTATAATTCATTTACTTACGTTACTTTAAATCATTTTTTTAGTTTCCATAAAGAAGTAATTTAAGTTATTTCTAACATAATTTCATCTTTTAAGAAAGTAAAATATTTTAAATACAGCCAATTCAATACTAATAGAGTCACAACAAAACTCTTAGAAATGCAATGAAAACATATTAATTAAAAACAGACACAAAAATAAAAATAACAAACTTTTTTTGTGTGTAATAATAATTAATAGTTAACATTATTAAGCTAGCAGTTAGCAGGTTAGGTACCGATTAAGCTGGGAGCCGTACCTCTTAGTATGGCTCAACTTCCTCTGCCAGAGGTACAAGCCAGATCTTGGGTCATCATCTGTCAAGCATGTAGAGCTTCTGGATTACTCTTTTTTTGGGTTTTTGTGCTGACAAACCACAAGGTGCCAATGTCTTCACCGCAAAGGGAAGAAATAAATAACCAAAATAAGAGATTCATACTTCGATCGCCTTAAGTTTTCAGCAGCTTCTACTGTAACTGCGATTTCAAGCCTTCTAAGACTCCAGGGCGTTACGTTATCAGATTTCTCACTGGCACGTAGACAGTAGAAAAGGTGTGGATGGCTACCAATAGATGACGTCGCTCAAGGCATCGTGGGAAAGACAGGCGATGGTGACCAAAACTGTCCACATATGAGTAACTATTTCAAGGATGTCGAAACAAATTCGGAATGATCTTTTTAGTAGTTAAGAAAAGTGTCTAGTTGGAGTAGTAATGCTTCAGGTGAAGCAAAAATTCTCGTTTGCTCGTTCGAGGTCGTTCCCTTATGTCTGGGGATCGTGGTCAGCATGAGATTTACATCTGGAGCGGATGCTCTGCCTCCACCGGATTCTGTCTTTAACAACCGTCTCGTCTCGTTTGCGAGTGGGACATTAATACAAACCTGGTCCGAAACATTCTCATACAGAGACGTAGCCGCTTTTAATAATTTTGCACGGTAGCTCGTCGGATATTTACTTAGACAGGTCACTTTTCAAACGTCCCTACCAATTCCAATGGCAGGAAAATATTGTGGGCATACATTTCATTTTTATTGTTTTTATTTATTTATTTAAGGAAACGACAGCATTTATATTTTACAAATTAATGCTACAAACTTATTGCCTTTTACAAAGTTTGACAGGTTAAATCATAATGAAATAATAACGCTAATAATAATATTCTATAGATTGTTACTATTATGGTAATTATATTTAAAAAAATAAGAAGAAGTCCTGAATACTGTGTCCATGTGATACATGATTATTAAATATATATGCGTAGTATGTAGGAATAATAGTGTTCGGTATTCCCTATTATATTTGTGAGAGTGTTATGAGTTGTGAGTGGTGTGTAGTGTTAAGTCTAATGGGCATTGTTCTCAGCTAGGGACATGTGCTCGATCACTTGAGTTAATAAATTTATTACGGCTGATGAAAAAAAATGTCAATATCTTTATATTTTTATATTTTCATACCACTGATACAAACGACCAACACTACAACAGACACACTTGAAATTGTTGTTCTTTATTTAGAGCTACATATATTTTTTTAATGCTTTCTACCTTAATTTACCTCATTATATTGAAACATTTAAGCTTAAGTCATAAAATCAGCTATGGAAAAGGTGCAAGTTTTACGACTTTTTTATCTTTAAAGGGTGAAACTGGGAGGTATACATGCTGTTCTTTAAGAGGTATTATTAAACTTATAAGAGACAGGAAACGCACTTTTACGACTTTATAATTGGAACATACATTTATTTATCTAAATAACTAAAGCTTAATGACCGGTTAACTCCACCTTTAAGTGTTCCAAATGAGCATTTTAATTGATTTAGTTAAACAATCCAACAAGGCGTATAGCCATAAAGAATATATCCTGTGACCTTCATAATTACATGTCCCGGCATGGACTTTGAGCAGTCAGGGAAACTAATGTGATCAAAAGTGGTCTGTACGTGTTTTAAGTTAGTCTTCTTTAGGCGCGGTATGAAAAAATTATGATAGTGAAATTTTAAGAAGCGCGCATCAATGTAACACAAAAGAAACAGGATGAAGTTGGTTCCTAAAATTTTCAGACGTTTGCGTCTTTCGTTATTTTTTTTGGTTTCTTCATCCATTATTAGGACAGGCAAAGGGTACGAGTCCATACAGCCGTATGCGTTATGTTATAATTAATTGTCAGAGCCATCTTTGCAAGTTTTTTACA
This sequence comes from Leptidea sinapis, assembly GCF_905404315.1. Classification (NCBI taxonomy): domain Eukaryota; kingdom Metazoa; phylum Arthropoda; class Insecta; order Lepidoptera; family Pieridae; genus Leptidea; species Leptidea sinapis. Next base: position 8,719,192 of record NC_066275.1, on the reverse strand, counting down.
AAATTGTTCTTTCTAACAACGTAGAATAGCACGAGGAATAAATCGTTGTAATGATTTTTGCTTCGTTAGGCCATTAAAGTATAACTGCTTGCGCGCATACATAAGTAAACACACCCGTTTTTTGTATTTTTTTTATAAAAATAAGGACGAGCAGGACCTTCAGCTGATGGTAATTGATACGCCCTACCCATTACAATGCAATGCCGCTCAGGATTCTTGAAAAACCCAAAAATTCTGAACGGCACTACAATTGCGCTCGTCACCTTGTGACATAAGATGTTAAGTATTATTTGCACAGTAATTTCACTAGTTATGGCGCCCTTCACCGAAACACAGTAATGTTTACACATTACTGCTTCACGGCAGAAATAGGCGCCGTTGTGGTACCCATAATCTAGCCGGCTTCCTGTGCAAAGGAGCCTCCCACTGGTATGCTCTATTCCTTTTCAGAAAATGATTTGATTTACGGAACTGGCTTATTAGTGCGGTCTGCGCATGACATCCTCCATGCATACCGAAAATTAGCCCCTAATTTGATTTCAGCGCAATCAATGAAACCGCTCTAAATCTGTTTAGCTCAAATAAAAAAATATTCATAACATTTTTTTTTTAAATTAGAGGTGAAGTAAGCCTGTCATTCCTCTGATGTAGCGTATCACAACACAAACCCGATAATTTTACAATGCGACCGTCACCTTGAGACTACATTGTACTTTATAGGCAATCATCGTATTAAAACATTTTGACACAGATACAATATATGTATAACGATATAAATTAAAATAATTTACAAGTAAAATATTTATTTTTAACGCAAGACATGTAATATTAATGATTATAAATGATTATAAATATATACCTACCATCTTCAGTATATTTACGGTCCAATATATTTATTTGCTCTACATTTCAGTTCATAAAAGCCTTTGCCTCTGAACAGAAATGAATGTAAACAGAAAACATTAATCTTTCAACTGCTATACAGTAAACAAGAGAAAAATAGTTTACGTGTTACTGAACACAGTAAACAATGACTATTAAAATTGATATATTTATATTTTTGTAACTACTATACTAGTTGACTAGTCTAGCCATAACTATTATTACAACTTAAAAACTTCTATTTAATTTAGATTAATTTTTTATCCTAATTTGGAACGTGTTTATTATGTTAGCAATTTCAGTTATTTCCCGCCATTGGGGGAGGCCTTTGTCCAGCAGTGGACGTTTTACGGCTTATGATGATAATGATGAAAAACATTCATAGCCATGAAATTGTCTACAAATTTATATTCAATGGTCACATTACGAGGTAAACAAAATCTACATCCGCTTGTGTGTTCTTAATAAGCAACTTGTATACATTTTTTAATGAAAATAAGGGACGAGACGAGCAGGACGTTCAGGTGATGGTAATTAAAACGACCTGCCCATTACAATGCAGTGCCGCTCAGGATGATTGAAAAACCCAAAAATTCTGAGCGGCATTACAACTGCGCTCGTCACCTTGAGACATAAGATTTCAAGTCTCATTTGCCTAGTAATTTCACTACCTACGGCGCCCTTCAGACCGAAACACAGTAATGCTTACACATTAATGCTTCACAGCAGAAATAGGCTCCGTAGTGATACCCATAATCTACCCGGCATCGGGTGCAAAGGAACCTCCCACTTGGTATACATACACTCGGATCAGAAAGGGACAGATAAAGCGTATGGACTTCTATTTCCCAAGTTCCTGACATACTTCCCAGGCGTCTTCCACTATCATCTAATGCTCTCACTTTTGGTACCTTTGCCCAGCCCCCTTGAGTATTATTGGGTACGCGTGAACTTTATCGTGAAATGTACGCCATGATGTTCCAACACATCTACATAGACGCTGTAAATTTGTACAATCAATGTGTTAATTTGTGGACAAAAGTATAAATAAGAATACATACGGGTCACCTAATAGTATGCAATCACCGTGACCCATATTCACTTATAACACAAGAGCGTTGCGTTATATGAAACGTCGAATAAACACACATTTATATATAAAAGAGAATATATAGGTATGTGTATGTATGTTCACCTAGAACTACCGTTTTGAAATGAAATTTAGCATACACAAAGGATGACATGAGTTTTTCTAGTGCCGGTTAGGTGGCTCTGCTGGCAGATTTTCTTAAATAAAACGCAGCGGGCACCATCTAATGTGTTCTAAAACTAAAGCACGAAAAATCGATTGCGATCTAACCATGTAACGTTGTAACTCATGTAACATGTAAACCAAATACATGTGATATATTTACATATTGGAAAATAACACTACACCCATGCTTTAAATCCTCTATTGAAGATTTTAAAACAGCCTATTGCCAGCATTAAAACACACCATTGTGTGTGTCCTAATAACCATTATATCATCCTAACGAGTGTTGTAATGAAATTCAGTACAACATTACAACACTCGTTTGGATGTTGTAATGGTTACTAGGACTGGATTTTTTAATGTTAGCAGTAAGCCTACTGTTTCAGAATCATTTATAGAGGATTAATATTATGGGTGTAGATAATGACGTCTTGTATGCAACTGTTGATAATTAGGGTTTTAATACCTGATTTATAATAATCAAACCCACATTCGTGTCTTAATACCCCTTATTACACAACAGTTGCATAAAAAACTATTAATTAAATTATTTGTTCTCACTATTTAAATTATCTACTCAAACAGTGATAAACCTCTTTCGTTATACTTAGTATAAAATCTCAATCCTTTTATTACAAGAACAGTAGTAAAATGTTCAACGCCACAATAGTCATAAAACAGTGTAAAGTAAATCACTCAAAAGATATCTTTCACAAAGTTTCACAGCCACGCCTTATCTATTTCCTCCACAAGGCACATTTCAACTCGAAGACTAAACATTGCAGAATGCTTCTTTGTATTCTGTACACTGAGATATTCCAAGGTTTTGCATTTTCGAGAAATAAATTAATGTAAAGACATAGTCGTAGGGTAAACTGTGTGCAAGGCATTTTGAATATTTGCACTTTTCTATTTATGTTCAAATACTAATGACTCTCTTTCACTTTCTTTGAATATCGGATTGGATTGGATTCGGATATCGTTTTTCTTTATACTAGCAGTTGTCTTGGACGCTCAGCTGATCAAAATTGAATCGCCCTGCCCATTACAATGCAATGCCGCTCAGGATTCTTGAAAAACCCAAACATTCCCAGCGGCACTACAACTGCGCTTGTCACCTTGAGACATAAGATGTTAAGTCTCTTTTGCCCAGTAATTTCACTAGCTACGGCGCCCTTCAGACCGTAGCACAGTAATGTTAATACATTACTGCTTCACCTGCTACCCATAATCTAGCCGGCATCCTGTGCAAATGAAGCTCCCACTGGTGATAAAATTGCGTTGCTTGCTTTACTAATGAGGTAATGTTATTGAGCATTAAATGTAGATTAACAACTTTTATAGTATATCTACTCGTAACTAAAGATTACCTCAAAATATATCAAAGACGAAATGAAAACGGTCATTCAACGTTACGATGCTACCGGTGTATTGAGAGCTTTTCTAGCTATTATACTTCCAAATAAAAAAGTTATCTGAAAACAAATAACTTCACATCTTTCACCTATTGTTCTTAAATGCTATTAAATTTGAATTGTTTATTTTGACTGCGGAATTTAAAAAGAAAATGGCGTGTTCAGAGAGTTAACTATTGACAAACAAAACTCTAATAATATTTTAGATTCTGAAACTTTACATTCTTTGGACAATAAGTTTGACAAAGAAAGGATGGTTAATTCTTATTTAAACTAGAAATCTATTTATTCGCTCATATCAAACATAACACACGAAAGAAAACCCTTATGAATTTCAATAAGGTGGCTAGTATATTTATTATTCAAACAAAACAAATCTTATAACTATATTTACAATACTACGACTACATAAAATTAAAACTATCATTACGTGGAAGCGTACCAAGAATACTGGCAGCATTACCGCGTTGGATAGCAAGGCTGATCCGTTGTCCGTAATAGCTGCCAACGCTTGGGTTTCAGTAGCCTTATTGAGGCGCGAAGATAGTATTTTGAACATTCTCCGCGCCTCTGGGCCCCACGGGCCAAGTGCCTCGACACCAAACGGCACAAAGATGTATGACTCACTGAGACCAACATATTTGCGACGCTTGCTGTCTTCGGCAGTCGAAGCAGCAGCCCCAGCACCAACTGACGTAACTTGGACATGAGAAGGAGCCAAAGTGTCGACGCAAGTAGCGCGTCCCACACCAGCGCCCACTGTTTCTTAAACTAAAATTATTGCTAAAATTATCATAACAAAACAAAATACCTAATAGTTATATACCAATACATTGTCCTAATATCTAAAAGTTTTATTTATCTGCAACGTTCCCACTTTCATTACTATATTTAAATAGTAATATCACAAATTTATCCTCAAAGACGCAAACGAACTGTAAAGAGGGCATTTTATCATCCCAAAACCGAATACGACGGAAATTATTTCTCAGAAGTCCAAGAAATATATCCTGTCATTTATTTTCTCCTCGGGTTTATGAATAGTGTTTATGCGAAGAAAAATAAGAGTTAGAGCACTTATAGCGACAAATGGCCAAGTTGCAATTGACAGTATTGAGCAGCTGCCTGCATGCCAGAATACTCTATTCAATGCCTTAAGAGGACTGCCAACTTACATTTTAAACCAAGCTTAATATATGCCCTGAATATATTTCCTAGAAACTATTTAATACTTACTTACTGAGGAACTTATGTACAGTTGAAGGATACATTTCGGTGATTGCATTTTGTAGTTTAAAATCAGTGGTTAAAAACATTTTTCTGTCCTCTATTATTTTATCTGGTCGATTGAATTCAGTTGAATCACTCTCCATATTCTAAATTTTGGAATTCATTTCTATTAATCAAATATGGATGGGTTTTAACAGCAATGTAGTTGCATATCGAAAGACTGAAAGTATTACTTTAATAACTTTAGTATGGATTAAGACCTTCCATTATTTGGTGAGTAAGCTCTAGTAAATATATGGGTATGTAAAGGGTTAATCCATTTGCTGCATAATAAAAGGTCGAGTAAAACAACGAAAGACATGTTGATAATCTTAATACGAAAAACGATAGATATGTACTTTAAAGATAGCAGGCGCTGTCTGTCTGTCCGTCCATCCTTTCCATCATTTTACAATATAATACCACATAATATAAGGCTCACTGAGGACAATTTTAAGAAAAATATTACAGCTACTTAGACAAAGTATAGTAGATTATATAAAAGATAATAACACGTTGTTCTTATCTGGTTCTGCGCAGGCCACCTAAAATTATATAATATTACATTAAGTAGGCTAAAGCAACTTTTTTGTTCTATAGTGATGGCAGGCAGTTTCTTATGAGTTCATCATCAGTACGGCGACACGAAACTTCCATATTACGTAGACTAAGCAATTTTGTTACTATGGTGTAAAAAATTAGCTGGCAGTTTCTTATCAGTTCTTCTCCCCATGTCAAAGCCCGTTCACGAACTATTGTAGCTTCATGACGTACCAAGAAGTGCTGTAGCAATATTTTATGTTATTGATAAATAGCTATAGTATATCTATTCTGTTTTCGGCTCAATAATATCTAAGAAAACTTGTAAATGGCTGCCTAATTTAATTTTGTCTGTCGTTGTTGTTTGAAACAACAAAACCTCACATTCACAGATTAATTACATTAAACAGCTCTAGAAATTTATGTGCATTCATATTTTATTCTAGGTATTTACTGTTGTAATCCAATTCATTTTGATCCGCGAATGCATTCAGTTGTCGACAACATTTTCAGTATAATATTATTATCGAATGTAAGCAACATGAAAGTTCTTCCTACGCTGGCCATGCTCAGCAAATATGAATAATGCATTTTTGTTTTGGATTTTTATGAGCAAAGTTTTGATTATTTTCTGTAGGTATCAAGTAGATTTATAAATATATGGGATAGAGGAACTCTTGGACGGAACGAATAATTGGCAAAACTCCCGTTTCAAAGGTACTGAAATGGATTGCTTTGCAATAATTTTGAAGTGGGAAAGTTATTTGTGGTCCATTATAATTGATTTATTTACTAACATAAGATCGGTTCGAGGAATTATTGTTGCGATGTCCTACTTTCATACGAGTCTCTGAATGAGACCAAAATTATATTCGGATTTTGGCTCCTAAATATTATTATGTTTATAATTAACAAACGGAGTTGATGTTCACACCTCATAAATAGGTTTTGTTAGAGAATATGGAATGAAAATAAAAATTTAAAAACCAATTTCTAAAACCATTATTCTCGTGAATTTAAAGCTTCTTCTCGGGCTGGTAGTAGCGTAAAGTTAAATATTTTTAATTTATTTATGAAACGCCTTTTAGGGAGACTGCCTGAATTACACGCGTTTTAATACTTTAAAAAGTATTTTCATGTGAACAAGGCTACACAAGTCAAAAACAAGCAAAAACGGTTGCCGCGTCAAAACCGTGTCTGTAGTATATAAGCACGGGTGATACACGGTACGGTCACGTTACAGTCGCTGTGCCATGTGAAAGCTGTCCTTGTAGGTCATACATTTCTACTTTAGCACGGCACGGCGACCGTGCTGTGCATGTGAAAAGGCACAAAGAATTCAAACATGTGACATGTTACTTGCCCGGTAAGAAATTCATACCTCTGACAGAACAAACTCATCAAAAACCAAACAAGTTACATTATAATTGTGTCAAATTTATAATGCTGCCGCTTATTGTTGTCTGTCGGTATGTAAACACTTATGTCGACGAATATCTCGCGTGTGTCAAAGATTATTATAAAAACAGACGCTCCAATTTTGCGAAGTGCCTAGATAATAATATTGAAGAAATATTATTTCCTAATATTAAGCAACAGCAGACTTTGTTTTGACTTTACTTACGTAAAACTACCCGAATGTCATAAAACGCGAACTTGTCTTTTGCATTGGACTGTCTTAGCTTAAGCTATGCATAATTTCAGCTCTGAAATTACTATAACAATGAAATCAAAAATTATGCTAAGCTTTCACTCAGCCAAATTTTACGTAAGTAAAGTCTGAGCGCAGTCTAAGTATGCTCTATAGATCTCAAGCTACGACATAAGGTTCTGCAAATCATTTGTTTTGAATTCAAATCTAATCGATAACACTAATTTCCCTTCATACTACATACTACCGGACATTACGTGAAAATGCGAAATTCCGGATGCATCATGTTGATTTCTGGCATTGCACCACCGTGCATTGTGCAAGAATCCTTTTGTCCGGCACAACCTTTTTGTGGAATAAATCAAATAGCTTCACCTCTTTCAGAGCTCTATTTGTTTCTTAAGCAATAGTAATGCGGTAACGAACAAAAAAAAAACTCTAAAAACATCAATTTGGAGGAAAACATCCATTTACACTGCTGTGACATTACCGAACCGATACGACTTAAGAGGCCTTCAAGTTTAGAACATACTCTCATAAACTTTATTGAAATAGGCGTTACTTTGCGGAAATCCATAATAATCCAAATGTTTTACGAGACTCACGTGCCAGATTTTGGCGAGTCAACATGTCCTGAGGATGCCTCCTGTAGAGGCAAAACACGTGTCGAATTGTTTAAGACAAATATTGGCGGAATTAACACTAAAGAAAACTCAAAGCATTTGGACACCTAATTTTAAAGGCCAAACACAGATATTGCAAATAATGTTAATCCATGAGCCGCTGATTTTTACTCCAAATCACATTAGCCTCTTACCCGTTTTCCCCATCTTAAAAAAAAATAATTGCATCCACAAAAATTTTATCCATTAAACTGATTTTCTCAGAAGCTATAGATATATCTTTAAGTGATGCCAGTGAAAAATGGATTAGAAGAAAAATTTCGAATATTAAACGCAAAACAGGTTTGCGAAGTTAATTGATCAAATCCTCACGCCGTACTAAAATATTTAGTTTCATTTTATTCAATCTTTCACGAATATACTCACATTGAGGTTTTTTAATAACAGTATTTAAGGTAACAGTAGTAGGGTATGTGTAGTATAGGTAATATGATTGTATATTATATATAAAATAAATTAGAACATAAATACTGACCCATAAATGTATCGTAAACAATATAAAATTTTCTTTGATCTTTGACAAAAGGGAAACTACACGATTTCTGTGAAGAAATTTCACAAATATTCTCAAGTCTCGCGCAACCCGTGAATTTCGAGAAGTCAATTTGGTGTATTTGGGCGTTTAAGAGCGTTATTTCATTCGCAACAATTCACTCATTGCGTCTTATTAAGAAATGTTCCGAATGCCCGCATATTTGCACTTTTTACGTAACTTTTATTATTTTCGTTTTGAAGTGACAGTTAAATGATTGTTCTTGAAATTTTATTTGGAAGTATCAGTTGAATTTGTGTATTTGTAATTACTAAGAAGTATGAGAGCTTTCACAAACTCTTAGGTATCAAATCCTATCGTATAACCTTCCTGCATATCACAAAAAAAGTGAACCGCTCTGTGAACGGCTGGATCACTTGGCGTTGCGTAGAGACGTCGCTTCATTGTGTGTCTTCTACCGCATTTATCACGGGGAGTGTCCCGAAGAGCTTTTCAACCTGATTCCTGCCGCCGAATTTCACCTTCGCACGACACGCCACAAGTTACGATATCAACCCCACCATCTGGATGTGTGGCGGTCCTCCACAGTGGGGTTTTCAAGGAGCTTTCTTCCTCTTACTACGAAGCTGTGGAATGAGCTTCCTTGTGCGGTGTTTCCGGGACGATACGGCATGGGTACCTTCAAGAAAAGCGCGTACACCTTCCTTAAAGGCCGGCAACGCTCTTGTGATTCCTCTGGTGTTGCAAGAGAGTGTGGGCGGCGGTGATCACTTAACACCAGGTGAGCCGTACGCTCAAACGAGCTCCTCCTATTCCATAAAAAAAAAGCAAAAGAACTAGCATTCATAGGGATAGCGAAATAAAATTCAAAACATAAAGATATAAAATAGCACTACATGATTCGCATTACTTTTTAAAATACATATCGTACTTAAATACTTTTGTACTTTATTATAGGCTTTTGTCCAGCAGTGGGCATCGTCCGGCTGATGATGAAAGTACGTAAAATTCAAACTTCATAATTTGTAAATAAAATTATAATATACATATAAATACATACATTCATAACTGTCCATACCTACTTTACTACAAGTGTTAGCAAGTTTATTAAAAACCGCTCAATACGCTCAAAAAGTTTTTACTTCAGAAATTTAGATCGGCATTTCTTCCTAAGCCTGCGTTAGCTGACTCAAGCTGACTTATCCGAAACGACCGTTACATAGCCGAGAGTGACAGCGCCTAACGAAGTTTTCACATCAAATAAATGGTGTGACGACAAAAGTGAGGTTAATAATACGAAATACAACTACGTCACCGATTGACTGCCATGAGGCAGAGTGTGATGGCTCAGTCTCATTTAATATCTTAAGAAGTTTTGGTATAAATAAATCTAAATTTATATTTATCTTGTAAAGTAGGTAGGTATGTATTTTAAAAGACACTAACACTTAGGTATTCACAACATCTATCAGGCAATTGCAATATTCAATAGCAATGCTAAAATAAAAGGCAACCTTCTGTGAGTTGAGTTTGATATTTTAATCCATTTCCTGCTTTTGGGCCTTTCAATAACGTATCTACGGAATGTTTCTTTTTCAATTTATCTATGTGATGACAGTTGAGAATTTGGTATATTTGGATTTGGAAATTAAGTGAGACACCTTAGGTTAAGAATTGGTCTCCACTTCGCTCCAACTAGAAACTGCACTACCTAAGAACAATAGCAATTTTTATTACGGCAACTATTAGATGCTTGTGTGCGTGGCATCTTGACATTGGCATGACAATCTTGACAATGGTATCTTTCAAATTTTGTAACGTACGCTTCGTGTTTTTTACATTGAAATTAATAAAATACACAGTACTTTCTGATTCCAGTGTCTTTCTTATTTCTTATTGTATTATATTTTACAAAGTTATACTACGGAACATGGCATTTCAGTTTCAAATATTAGCAAAGTTTAACAGAACAACGAGACTGGCCTGAGTACGCCTACTTGGGCGTAGTATTAGTAGCCGCCAAAAAACTACGCCTGTGGACACCAATCCTTAATATAAGGTAGACATATTGAAATGTAATTTCACAATTGATTGACGTAGGATATAATAAAATTGGATTCTAAATAACCTAAGATTGAGTAACTCATAATAATATAGATTAAGACTAAGATTAAGACTGATCAAATTTGCTTATATTCTGCTCAAAACATTAATAAATAAAAGTAAATTTGTAGAAAAGTTCGATGCTGGAATCATTTAATTAATTCTAACCTAGCAAAACCATTTATTAATTGCCTGTTGTAGGAATTATTGGTAACTTACACAATAAACCGAAGTTAATTGCAACTAAATACAATATTGGTAATATTTATAACATTAAAAGAGGATCAGTGAGTGAATATAAATCAATTGAATTATTAAATCAGTAATTAAGTATTGGCACTCATTTTGTCGTGGCGACTTTCAAATTTGCATGTTAAACGAAGTTCAGTTTTTGCTCTTGTAATGCAACCCGTATCGAGGATTGAGATACTTGGATTACAAAATTAATGCAACTAAAATGTAATTGACAAACCTTATGTCATTCAAATAGAGTTCAAAATATTTTTTATTGAAAGTAAATGATGTTAGTCTTTTTAATTATATTGTTAAAGTCAGCTTAAGGCGTAGAGATCACATGCTTCGATACTCAGTTCTTGTTTTATTTTAATTCCATCTTGGTTGTGGATGTGTTTTTAATTACACGGATACTTTTATACATTACAAAAGAGTAGTATAATATTAATATTTTTACATTCACCATATATAAAGGACACTGGCTTAACGATATTTTAGAAAGGGTAGCATTTAAAGCAAATTTTAGCAAGGGTAGTTCTTAAGTTTGCTGTGAAAATTAAAAATTCGGTTAAATATGTCTCCTCTATTCTGACTTTTTGTCATAACATTTCTCGCAAAAATATATAAATAATCAAATGAAATTAAATCATAGCCTAGCCTGACTATATTTGAGGGAAAGTAACGACCCATCCCAAGACGCTGCCACAGCATTAAACTAAATAAGAGAAAAGTATGTGTAAGCATTATATATTGTTCCCTAAATAACTTTACTTAATTTAAAGTTGACCATTTTTAAAATTATTATTAAAATAATAATTTTACTTCGAGTCCACTCTTTATTATTATTTAAATAGTTATTAATATGGTGATAGGATTTGTCTATAAGTTTTTAATTAATATAAGCCTTAGATGATTTAAATATAGTCTAGATAAAGCCTCTAACTGCTTGACAACTGATGAAAACAGGCCAGGCTTATTACTTTAGTGTTCGTGACAAGCTAAGTCACTTTGAGTTAGTGTGCGTGCATTGCTTAAAATAAGGACTTACTGACAACCTCAATTTTTTGCACATCAAGTATCATACTCGTACCTACTATATAGTCCGAACACCTACTTTAAATTGTCTTAAAACCAAATAAATCATCTAAAACTACACAAAGATTATAAATATATTAACAAAACTATTGAATAACTAAACCTATTCAAAATTACCTATCAAAAAGAATTTAAGTAACTAAAATCTAAAGCAGAAATTTTAAAGATAGTGTACCTTGGTCCAAGAAAACTTGGCACATAATAGATCAATTTTCTTTATCACCGTTCCCGAGATTGTCGGTAAGTGCAGAGTAATTTTAAAGTTCATACTCTCTAGGTGTTCAAATAGAGGAAATAAATAAGGCGCTTACGTCGGTAAGCCATATTAGTCGACCCCAATTAGTGCTGGAGTGATAAATTACATATATACTTTGTTTTGAGGGTCAGCGAATCGATTCTGCATTAGCGACCGCTGGCCAACCATAAAGCTTTAGGGGTTCTAATCTTCTGTGATTGAAATATGAATTATGAGTAGTACTATACAAGAGGCCCATTCGGGTTCGCTTACGTTAACTTTTAAATTTTAAAATAGTTACTAATAGTGATGATTAAAAAAAAATTTGATGAAATTCAGGGTGAATTTTTACAATGTGCGCGCACACCGTCGCGCAATTTCGAAACCCTGACTTTAGCTGGTCAACTAGACCATATTCATATTCATATTCATTCATTCATATTCATATTCATTTATTTGCTATTAAATAGGGTGGTACAAATTTGGTCTTACAATAGCTTAAATTATCTCCTATTTAGCCATTACCAATAGCATGCAAACTTGGTCTTGGGCAAAAATTTTATTACAATATAAATTAATTTATTTTATATAACACAAAATTATAATTTTATACAATACAAAAAAAAAATATTAAAGTCAAGATAAGAATAATCCACTTACAATGCAATGTCAAAATCCTTTACTCTTTGTGGTCAAAAAACTCTTCTATTGAATAAAATGTGTTTTGAAGAAGCCAACTGTGTAAGGATACTTTAAATCTTGAAAAATATAACAACTTAAATGAATCAGGGATCTTATTGAAAATTTTCATGCCCATCCAGAAGCAATTTTTCTGAAATAAAGTGCTATGTGGAACGACTCTAGTCACTAACCTATCAGCTTTCCTAAGTATTCTAGTACTGTGGGTCATATGCATTTGCTGCAAGTATAGCACACCATTTGTATCATACTTCAGCTACCAAGCATTTTGTAACTCATATGTCTACTGACCCAGAACCAATAAACGAGAGTGAAATAAATTTCAATATGTAATTTCAATTTATATACAAGTTACAAAAAAAAAATTCTCTCTAATTGTACAAAAATAATTTAAATTTTACTAAATTATCCACTATAATAATATTTTTATTGGTTTTATTTAATACCTTATTTATTACAATATTGTTTTTTCTATAAACGTAATATAGCACGAGGTATATTTTTTTAAGGATTTTGGTTTTATTACGCCAAAGAAAAATATCTTCATGCGGTTTACATAAGGACAAATACATTTTTTTTATTTTGGTATCGTTTTGGGATCACTTGATAGTAGGTTGGTGGTACTGATTACACCATAAATCATCGTTTCGGGATATATTAAATAGAGTATTATTAATGTTAGTATTCGAAAGAAAGAAAGAATGAAAATATATTTATTTGGTTCAAAAACATATTTACACACATAAACTTAGAACCAAAATTTTTGTTGTGAAATTAGCCATAACGCTGGTATTCTGTAGACGCCTATGGATTGGTTGCTACGCAAGTGAACATAATAAATCAAATCTTAAAAATAAAAATTAAATTATGAACGAAATTAAAATTGTGAACAAAAATTTGTTGAGAAACAATACTCATAATTTTAAAATACAATTAATTATTACGCATTGTCCTAACAATATCGAACCGCTAACGAATCTTCAAAAGCCCCAATTCTGAGCGACACCACGATTAATCTCGTCATCATGAAATATAAGATGATTAATAGCATTTTAAATGCACTATCTACAACGTTTTTGAAAACCAAATTGCCTTTGCAAAATACTTACAGCCTTTCTTTGTGTCACTATAATTACCTGACCTTCAAAAAACGGTCTCTTTTTTCCTTAATAGACAAAATTTCTGAAACATCTTTTATTAGTAACTGTACTTGTGGAAAGTAAGTATCCCTTGGTAAAGATAATGAGATATATATAAATAAGATTTCTTTTAATGAATATAATAATATCATAATATTGACACACTTTTTACACAAATTATCTTGCCCCAAGTTAAGCATATATAGCCTGTGTTATGGGTTACAAGACAATGATATATTTAATACAATATACTTACTTAAACATACATAAATTCATATAAACATACATAAATAGATAAACATCCATGACTTGGAAACAAACATACATATTCATTATATAAATGCTTGCACCTACCAGGATTCGAACCCGGGACCTCTAGCTCAGTAGGTAGGATCGCTAACCACTCGGCTATACAGGTCGTCAATATAAAATACTTATAACTAATTTTAGTTACCAATAAATAAATTGTGAATTATTCATAGCGTTAGGAAAGTGTGAGCAGAAAATAAATCTAAAGGTTGTACACACAAAGCGTGTGAGAGCCTGATAGCGACTCATCTAAAGCTGGTGGAGAGAAGAAAATTAGCATTTTAATAAATGCACACCCTACGAAACAAGCCGTCCATAAGTTTGGATGGATCTTTATAAACAAATTCAAACAGATTACTCGTGGATGTTGGGTTCGAATAACTTTAACGTTAGTTCGCGTATATGTGATTCTTTAGTCTTTTATTAAACATCATGTATTAATATTTTTTAAGATTTCGGACTCCGTACCCGAAAGGTAACCAACCAACCTTGATTTTATCTTAATCTTAGATTAAGAATTGGTGTCCGCTGCGCTCCAACTACATACCGCACTACTTAAGAACAATAGCTTTTTTATTACGGCAACTATTAGATGCTTACGTACGTGGCATCTTGACACAACATTTTTTTTTTAAATTTTGTAACGTAGGTTCGCTTCGTGTTATTTTGCATTAAAATTAATAAAATACAAAATACTTACTGATGTAATGAGATCCCAGCGTGTTTCTTATTTCTTGTAGTAGTATTATTTTTACAAAGTTTTACTTTGCACCCCGGCATTTTAGTTTCAATTATATAATTTCATATATTGTTGTTACTTATTTAGCAATTTTATAATATATAGATTAAAGCAACAAGTCTTGTTAGTAATTATATTCTGTTATAAATATATCTGTGGCGAAAGAGAAAGAAGCTAAGCAATTCAAATTAAAGAGCATAGAGTGACAATGAAAATGTTAAAGTTAATAAAACGTAATTATATACGTCCTAACAATAAACATGGACACAAGCATTAAGCAAGTGGATTGCGGTCATCGTAATCTTGGATAAGGGATGCTGCATAAATCAGCGCGGGTGACGTAGCTCCGGGCCTTTACTTTATCTACTGTATGGGTGACGTTAGAACATCCATGATATAGCATCCCTAGATATGCAACCGCTGTTTTTAGTCTTAATTAAATCTTTGCTTTGATTTTCCCCTTTTTTACTGTACTGATTGTAATTGTGAATTTAAATTTGATTTTTTCAAAGTCAAAGTTTTTATTTGCATAATTGCATTGATGTTACATAAATATTATAAAGTACATGTTTGCCACATTTATGACCTTGCATAAAAACCAGGTGGTAATGATTTACAATAGTAAAATAAAAGATGAAACGGGATTTTGACTGTATGAATAGACTCGGACGTTACTCGTATAGCTTAAACAATTTATTCGAGCGCACTCGGAGGAGGGAATCCGAACCATATGCTATGATGCGGTCCTATTCATACCAGTTAACTTGGATTAGTTTGTAATAACGGAATCAAATTTAAAAAAAAAAATAACCTTGCAAGGTAGCTTTATTTTATAAAAAGTAAGCGTCTGTAATTGCGGGTCTTGTTTTGTCTTCTGCTTTCTACCGTTAAACTTTATTCGTTACAACTTATATACCTCGCAGCAACGTTACCTGGACACTGAACTTGGATGTATGTTAGAAGACGTGTACAATGTTAGAAGTGTGTAGTATCTCGGTAAAAAGATTTCACGCATAGCAACTAACTAAACATTGTAAGGGTATAATTAAATAATCTATTGCGTAGTGTGCGATGTTTAGAACCCGGTCGCACTGCATTGTGCCCATCATCTTTTTACTGTTTCACTAGAAAGCCGAAGTATTTCTATGTGAATTATATACTAGCCAGAACGAACATTACATAAACAGTTACTTCTATTTACATTTATTAAGCTCGGTACTGATTATATGGTGCTTTAATGATCTTTCCATCTATGAAACCTGCGAATTTAACAACAAATGCTAAATTTAAAGCTGTATTTTCTTTAAATACATTACAAATGCATTAAATGTTTTATTTTTAATTAGTGTGTGTGAATTGATGCATATCACTGTACTAAATAACTAGTCTTTAACTTTACACTATTTTATATGATTTGCTTTTTTCAACTACGTTTTAATATTATGTTGTATCACTTCGCATAGCTTTTATTTCAAATAGACAATAATGATTTAATTGCAATGAGTTTCTTGTCAGTTCTTCTCATTAAAGCACCTACATGAATAAATAAACTTTACGTTTGAGTAAACTCCACAATAGAATAAAATGTGGAATTAAAGTATACCTATTAATCACACGAATTCTAACAAGTTAAAAGTAACAAATCCAAAATGGATACCAGATCCAACTCTATCAAAAATCATACTATCATAAAATCATCTAAATTTATCTTGTGTAAGTAAGTCTATTCCAGTAGCTGTATATCCGTGTATCCGATAATTGCTTCCCTCCCCGCGCCTCGTGCAGTAACCTCTGACTCGTCCTGAAACTTGCAGCCGATCACAATAATTTATTAGCGCGCACTATTTACCGCACACTCTACTGATGATACTACGGCCAATGCTGTTTCTTTTCTATTGTTCTATACTCTATATTAGATTTATTAAGTTAATACATAAATAGGTCTTATTACATTTCAGATACTTTATCGCGGTTTTCTTTACCGTGTGTTTACATTCAGTTCCACCACTCACATTGTTGTCTACTATCGGCGTTGACAGACATCGATATAATTACACCACCACGCGTTTTATCTCAGATATTATATACGTCTAGACTCCAGATAAAATGTCTTGCTGTTAAACAACCGATAAAAACAGGCCAGGAATATTAGTTTAGTGTGCGTGAGAAGCACTCGTGATTTGTATGATGCTTTGTTTTAGTGTGCGTGAATTGCACAAAATAGAGGGTAGATCTAAATTCTATTTTTGTTGAAGTTTTCAAAGCTGTTATAGTCTAACTAGACGTATAAATAATCTAAGCGTTATATATAAATAGATGATATATGATATAAATATTTAATTTATAAATTTATTTAACTGAAAAAATCATCTAAATTATAAATTTATAAGCATCTGAGCTGCTTTTAAGCTACAGATAAAATAAGGTCAGATTTAATAGCCAAAGAATATATAACCTTTATTTGTATCGCCAAAAGAATATTCACAACAGCAAATGCTTTGAAAAAAATTGTTACTCTAAAAAATTTATTATTATAAATATAATAATAATACTTCGATTTTTATTCATCAAGACACCACGGCACGTAAAGAGCCTAAGAGAATTAAATATTATACCAATAAAGACGCTGATAATAGTATCCCTCGCATCCGGTACTGCCGATAATTCCTTTCACTTCTCAATAAATATTGCGTCGACTTTTTGAAGTTAAGGCGACGTGACATATTTCATATTAACGGGAGACAAGACAGGAACAACATGCCCCTTCAAGCGTCCTGAAGCAATAAAGGGAATCCCTGTAACGTGCTACGCATCTTCCGTAGTCCCTTCTTAAGTTCTTATAAATATCAATTTAGACGCTTTATGTACCGTGGCTATTTTAGGGTCAAAATAATAACTCAGTCAAATAAATGTATAAAAAAATATGTGTAGTTATGTACGCGCGCAATAAGTTATTCTTCTTTGGCGTAATAAAAGAAAAATCCTTAAAAAAAATATTCGTCGTACTATTTTACGTTTACAGAAAAAACAATGTTGTATTAAATACAAACAATGAAAATATTATTATACTGCATAGGTAATTTAGTTAAATAACGAGTAAGTAATTAAATATCATGAAATATTTTTTTTATTTTAAAACTTGAATGAATTGAAATTTATTTAGTTTTCATCCATTGGTTTTGGTTTTGTAGACATAAGAGTTATAAGAAGCTTGTTAGCTGAAGTATGGTACAAATGGTCTAGTTGACCAGCTAACGTCGGGGTGTCGAATAAGCGTGACGGTGTGCGCGCGTATCGTAAAAATTCACTCTGATATTTTTTCCCTAACGCACTAAAAGAAGTATAACGTGAAAATATCAATGACTGACTTTGTAAGACTATTAATCACTCTTTGTCAATGTAACTAAATCAAAAGATTGAAACTATTTATCTTATTTCTCAGTATTAATTATGCTTTAGCTCCATAATAATTTCTTATGATATGGCCGCTTAGCTTGTGGGGTATTATTTCAATAACTATTAACAAACTAATCTATAACTGACAAACGAAAATTTTTTTAGGGACGCGGATAGTACGTATAATTTATTTATAATTTTTAAGACACACACAAGGCATAGGTACTTTAAATTTTATTGTATATTTAGGCATTTACATTTACTTTCTTACTGAAAATATTAAAAAGAAAGTAATTGTCAGGTGACAATATTCAATATAGAACCATTATAGAAGTTTTAATACATACTCTGATCGAAAATTTTCGATCAAGGATAATCGAATCAAGTACATATCCTCCTGGTGACTAATATTGTTATTAAAACGCTTCGTAAGTACTATCAACTCATTATAATATGAAATAATGGCTGACTTCTATAATATCATTACTAAGGCTTCCTGATGTTATTAGAAAGGAATGCATTCTAGCATTAAGTGGACATACGTCTTTCATTGATTTAGGAAACACTAAAAGAATCACATTATTAAAGTTTTCCGTTTATTTGTGAAAACATTCGTTAATTGAGTCCAAAACATTTACCATTATAATTTAAGGTATGCTCAAACACTTAAATCACGATGCATAAAGCACTTTAGCGCACTTTCGAAAATACAACAAAAATCTGTAAAGAATTTAGAACAATTGCGCAACGCGAAACCGAGCTGACATTAGCATTCATTAAATACCGTTGCCGGCTCTAAATTTAGAGTCAACAGACAAAAATAGAGCGATATATTAAAAGGATTTACGGTACAAATATATGTAAAGTTTGCTAGATATATTATATTTAGGGTTGGAGAGATGGGAGGGTATACGTGAAAACATTCTGGAACGTGCCAGGGCATAATGCTTCTCGAAGGGCGCTGAGGATGCTAAGCTTCCGTAATTCGTCTTTCAGGAATCCCTAATTTGAAATGTGGATAAGTGCGAAATAGCGTGAGCTAAATTAAACTGGAGCAAGAATTTGGTATAATGATTGCAGAACTTAAGATTAATTTATTGAATGATGTTATTTGGTATATTCATTATAGTGGTTTATCCATTATATCTTTACTCAACGGGTTGAAAATTCGATCTCCGGAAGGGACATTGAACTTTTTTCCGCTTCTTTATGTTTGTAATGTTACTGAAGAATATTTTGGTTAGTCTAAGAGTTTTATTACTTAATTAATCTTGTTGCTTGTGTTATATTCCTAGAACAGTACTCAAAGCTAAAAGAAGAAAAATCACCAAAATTAAAGTGTTAGGTTTAAAAGTTAAAGTTAAATTATTTAAAATATGTGATGAGTTAAGTAATTTTATTATGCTGTGTACAGCATGAAATAACAGTTAGTTATAGTGACATTCATACCAGTAATAAGTGTTACAGGTAGCATTTGTTTATAACTGATTGTAATTATTATAATTAACGTTAAACATTGTCAATGCTAAGAGAAATATCATATATCTTTAAACGAGCAATTCTTGTTATATATATATATATATTCTGAATCTCGGCAACGGCTCCAACGATTTTCATAAAATGTAGTATACAGGGGACTTAGGGGACGAGAATCTAGCTAGGTTTCAATTTAGAAAAATGTAGTTTTATCCTTGTTTTAATGAGAAACAGCTACAATAACATTAGATTACAAAGGTAAATTTCGCCACTATATACAAGACTATAATATCAGATCATTGGGTGATCCGGAGAGCAGAAAACCCCGGTTCAAATCCAGATGTCCTGTCAGTTTTTTTTGTTCAAGTTTTGTACATTCTTAAAAATCCGAGGAAGGCTCGGTCGTCCGGATATTTATCCGTAAACAACGAGACGTCTATTGAAATTATAGATTATGCACAAGAATTTATGTTTATGTTAAAAATGCTGGTAGTCTGAATTTCAAATTAAGTACTGCACCACTTTTTATTCATGTACTTACGTCTTATTTTAATGTAATAACTGAACTATAAGGTAATTTTTATAAACACCATAATAATATGACTTTAAAATTAGCATACATATAATAACAAGTTTATCAATTCTAATTAGTCTTGTCATTTCTATTTTAATTCTAAAAATTATTCAAGTACGTACCTAACAAAATTGCAAAGCATTTTTGTAAATTATTATTGTTATATTAACAACTAGCCATATTTTTTAAATAACAAAGATCTCTATGTAAAACGGACAAGTGCGCGAATTCATCATGAACCTATAAAACAAGCACAAAAACATTTTAAACTGTAAGTTTTTCTCCATTAATGCCCCACGTTCATGGAGTTAAAATTTTCGCTCGAAAGTTGTTTGGAGATTAGCAACAAAGCGGTAGCGATATCTTAAATGTGGATCTGTTGTAAACAAATTCGCGAGCGCGCTCACGCCGATTTATGAGTTTATTTATCATTAACAAATTATTATTAAAGTGCTCGGGATTCAGGATTTTTGTTACAATTTCAGCTTTACTTTACCTTCTTTGTTGGAGTTTTATGTGGTCCATTGTACGTACAGGTATTTACGATGTTACTATTACGTTTGTCTTCTTGAGCGTCAATATTATGTGTTATAATTTTATTTAGTATTTATTGTATGATATTTATGATTTTGTATTGTATTTATCATAATTATGTATTATTTTTCCAATGATTATTAAAAATCTTTATTTTTGTTGTACTTTCTAAGCAAAAAATGTGTTCGTAAGCCCCCCACAAGATGGACCGACGATCTGGTCGAGATCGCTGCATTACGTACGTACGATCGTCGTGGAAATCTTTGGGAGTGCTTTTGACCAGTAGTGGACGTCTTCCAGCTGATGATGATGATGATGATGAAACACAAAATGAGCAAGGTTGACTTGATGCTAAGTAATAAGCATTATTACTGTCTCTCTCTGTCTGTCAGATGATTTAATTTGATAAGTGGTCCGCCCCATACATTTAATGATTAATAACGAGCTGTCGATCAATTTTTACTTTAATTTCGATGATTTTGTAGAGAATTTCGTAAATTTGTAATGAATATTGTAATACTTAAATTACTTTAAACCCTTCCTGAGAACCTTCCACTATTATAATCTCCAACCCAATACCTCGTTTCGAATGATTAACGCCCAGAGGCAGCTTCTAAAGTTACAAATACTTAGTACTGCTAAATAATGATATACATTTCACGTATCTTTAAAATTAATATTGTATAGGTATCACAATCATTATGAATTAATAACATTTTCCATAAATTGGACAAAATAAACTAAAGTGATGCTTTTTAATATAATCAAACCTACTTCCGCCGAGTGGCCACCATGGTGCAATGTAACAAAATATCTATTTATAACTTTCTTCTTCCAACTTCTTTTTATAACTTCTTTATATGGGAGTGTTCTGAAAAGCTGTTTGACCTCATTCCTGTCGCCGAATTGGACCTTCAGTCGATATGGTACAAATAAGGCTATCATCCTCACCATCTTGATGTATGGTAATCCCCAATAGGGTGGTTTCAAGGAATTTTCTTCCCCGTGCAACCGAACAGACGAAACGACATGGTTACCTACAAAAAAAAACACTCTAAAAAGCCAATCTTCTGGTATTGCAAGAGAATGTGGGTGGCGGTGATCACCTTACACTTGGAGACTCGTACACTCATTTGTCCTCCTCTTCTATGAAAAAAAAATAGGTGAAAAGGGCCATCCATGGCAAAAGACCATCGGCTCCAGAAATTTTGAATAAAACTTATTTGTCGGATATTAACATGTAACTGACCTCGCTTCAATTAAAACAAGCGTAAACATTGTTAAAATATCCAGATTGTTGTACTTCTTAAATTAATTATATATGAAGAAGCACCGGAAACCTGCCCAGGTGTATCTAAAATTCAATTAAATTTTTACTGAAGATTATCACGAAGATATAAACCATGCGACTAAAAGACGTAATTACGTATCTCTTGTTCATGTTATTTGTAGAATATTTTGATTTTATATGAGTAATAAAAATTATCATAAACATTTGTTTTCACGATTCCCTACCCAAAGGTATAATACCCAATTACTTACAACCTACTCGTTGGTTATTACCTTCCCTATTAGACTCAGATCATATAGTCACTATTAACAGCAGGTTATGACTATCATAAGTGAAACACATTGGTTGTATGATAAAATATTTTTTTTACCGGTTTCTGTTTACGACTACATGACAGAAGTGCACAATTCAACCTAAAGGGTTACATAGCCGAATTTGAAGTCTCACTCATTCAATACAAACTAAATAAAAATCACTTTCACATTCTAAATGAACTACCTTGGTATTACCATCACAACATCTCTAATTTACTATCCTGGTTTCTGTGTTACAAGCACTTTGCTTAATTCAGAGCCAATATTCATTACCAATGTTTTTAAATATTCACAATTTATATTAATTGTATCTTGTTAACTTTAATTAATTTTTATGTATCTTAATTCTGATAATCTTAATATATATCTTTCTTTTGTGTGTCTGTTGTAACTGAACTCCTCCTAAACGGCTGGACCGATTTTGATGATTTTTTTGTGTGTTCCAGTGAATTTGAGATTGGTTTAGATTTACAATTCCGTCTATATAATATAATTCTCCTGCTCATGAGTATGTTAGTGAACTCCTCGTAACGGCTGGACCGATTTTTCAAATTTAAGACGTGTGTACATAACAACGTCTGTCGGGTCCACTAGTTTATTATATAAATAAAACTACAACCAAAGCTGCCTACATCACAAAAATAAGGTTTCAAAATAAGCTTGAAATCTTACTAGAGATAAGAATTTTGGAATTGACATAGACGTGTAGATAGCAATCGCAATAGCAACAGTTGGCAATCGCAACACGTAATTGCTGAGTAACGGAATGACTCGTAAATGAAAAATAAACAGGAGAGCTTTATGCGTGTCGCAACGCAAACGTCACATATTATCACTGTTTACTTTACACCGTTGTTTCCTCCAATTTACTGCTTAAACATTCGTGCTTGCCTAATCTTGTAGCTAATTAACATTATTAAGTGCTTAATTTTTTTAATTGCGTCATATGTTTTCGTATTTCAGATTTTAATGGTATTATTTTAAATAGATTAGTTGTATTTCGATTTGGTGTATCGGCATATAAAAATTGTTATTAATTTTTTGGTGTGTTTTGAATTACACTTTATTAAAATGATTAGGAGAGTATATACGTATTAGGTTTTGCTTAGTATTTGGAATTAGTTACCAAACCTTTTGATAAAAGATATATATATATATATATAAACCAAAAAATATACATATATATATAAATAAATATATGTATATTTTTTGGTTTCACATTAATGAATTCAATATCATATAAATATTATGTTTAATTGGTTAAACTATTCAATATTTGAAAAATGAATTTATATTTTTTTTTATATTTATTGAATTAAACACCGTGCTTTTCTTTTAAAGTTAAAAACTGAATCAATTTATAAATTGAGTAATTATAAATTATAACTATAGTTTCAGGAACCCAACAATCAAACTTTGAGTTGATTTATCCATCATCTTTAAAAAACATCGTTACCAAATTTCGAAACGAAAAATACATTTTATAACATCCTTGTAAAATAAAAAAGCAAATTTCTTATACGACGAACATAAAAATAGTCTAAACAAAATATCAATAAGCAATCCGCTGAAATGTAATATTATTATAAGCAAACCCAAAACAAATTACCATAGAAAAGAGATTTAAAAAGTTTTCCTACTCTCATAGCCATTATAAGTTTCGCCGGAGAACGAAGCGTTTTTCCTACACACGTCGACATCGCGCAGTTTTTTTCTCCTGCGCAGTTTCTAAGTGCTATAAATCTTTCAAGTAAATAATTGAAACGATATTTTATGCCAAAACATTCTGCGGGTGGGGGGCCAAACCACCTGACGCCCTCTTTCCTAACTTGTACCACTTTCTCACTTTAATTTGGTTACGTAATGTATTTTCAATTACATTCAAACTGGCACAGTGATTTGTGGTCCAAATAAAGATTGGAGTCTCATTAATTCATTGCTTATTTAAAAACAAACTTTTTTATTTGATAATTGCAAGATAATGTCTTTAGAAAACTTCAATTTAAATAATAATTTCATTAATTATAGCGGGTTCGATATGAGGTGATGCTGCAAACCTTATCAACCACGGTTAGTACCTTCTTAATCCTACTGATAGACGCGTTAGTGATTCAAAAACTTAGAAGGAACCACCTGGTTCCTTTAACTGAGAAACTTCTTAAAAAAAATCATTGAAGTATTTAAGATGTAAATTAAAAGTTATATAGAAATATTTACGTACAAATCTATTTAAAATTTCAAAATATGGTTATAAAAAATTTACAGAATATTTTGTTTATTATAATAAATGCTTGTTTAACATCGAATGATGTTTTTTTTATTGAATAGGAGGACAAACGAGCGTACGGGTCACCTGGTGTTAAGTGATCACCGCCACCCACAATCTCTTACAACACCAGAGGAATTTAAGGGAGGTAGGTGTACGCGTTTTTTTTTAAGGTACCCATGTCGTATCGTCCCGGAAACACCGCACAAGGAAGCTGTTTCATAACTGTTATGAATATTTCTATAAAAAAGTCCCGCCTGACATTAGAAACAAAAACTACAATAAGCAGTTAAAACAAAAAATTTAAATTTAAATAATGAAAAACAACGATTACTCTCGAAATAAAATACATAGGCTTTACGATAAAATTATAGTAAATGTGAATTCACATCAGATAAAATATCTTGAAGGCTTTGCATTATCTGTGTCATAAATAATCGCTTAATTTTAACAGCGTGCGAGAGATTTATCATTTTATCTCAGTTTTTTCCTTCTCCCCACTTTTTATACAAGTCGAATCACACTTTAAAAGCCATTTATATCTCGATAATGTTTTTACAATTTGATAAAGGCGGCTTAAGCAGCTTTCCTCTATTTCTTATATTATCTATTTTTATTTTGTTCCTTATGTTATGTTGATGGTCAACGAATGGGCATAGGACTCACTTGTAAGTAGGTGATCATGCAATACTTATTTACAGAGAAACTAGCTTCGATCGAGCGACTAGTATACTTTAGTTATTTCCATAGTATTATGTCCTATGGTATATTGCTATGGGGCAACGCTGCCGATATTAATACAATATTTGTGCTGCAGAAGAGGACTATTCGCTATTTATAACCTATTATATATATATATATATAACCTATTATATTTATAACCTAGGTCCTTTAGAATCATTGAGAGCAAAATTCAAAGAAATTAACATCTTGACTGTTGCTTCTCAATATCTTCTTGATAATGTAATGTATGTTCATAGGCACATAAGTGAATTTGCCAGAAACTGTCATAACCATAATGTTAACACCAGGAACAGACAAAAACTTATGATGCCTACTACTCGGCTAAGTCGAGTTAGTAAGTCTTTTGTGGGGCGATGTATATGCTTTAACAACAAGATCCCAGAAAATGTTCAAAACAAAAGTATAACGTTCTTCAAAAGAATTGTTAAAAAACGTTTGTGTGGTAAAGGTTACTATAACATAAATGACTTTCTTAATGTTACCACAGATTGGGAATGGAGTGACCGCCCTCAGGCTATTAAATAATAATTTTAATTGTACAATATTACTTTGTAAATATATTTATTCGATGAAAAAAAAAAGGCCGCTGAGTTTGTTGCGCCCATTCTTCTCAGGTCTGAGGCATTCATTTTGGAATGGGTGGTAGTTTTTTGACTTTCAATAAGTGATGTCACATCCTATTTTGAATAAAAATATTTGAATTTGAATTTGATCAAATAAGAACTAGATTAAAATTAACAGTTGAAAAACGGCAAGAGAACAATGACGACTATTAAACGCATAGAGTATAATAATGTACATTATTTTTATATTCAAAATACTAAGCATCGCTAACGGTTTACCACCTATCAAATCGGTTACATTAAAATTTGCTACTTTTTCTATCTTGCTGTAAGTATCTCTTCTTCTCTTTCGCCCACTTTGTTTGCCTAAACACTTGTATATTGTAAGTCTATGATTAAACGTGTGTTACTATTTGTGTTAAATATGGCCAAACTAACGGACGCTAGAGCTTATAGTTTGGTCAAAATAATTATTCTAGGGCTCCAAAATGTCCAATTTTGATTTTCGGAAAATATGTTTTTGTAATTTATTGCAGTTAAGAAATTCTCGTAATCTTCATTAGAAATTTAATGACGCGTGTTCCTTCAGAATGTCTCATTGTCTTCGCGCTGCTTTTTATGATAAATTTGTTAAATGATTAAATATTACGTTAAGATATAATTTACCTTAGTATTAATTGTATTGATAACAGTTTCAAGTGTAATTATGTATGTTATTGAGTAATATTAGTTGGTATTACTAACTAAATATGCATTTATTAAAAAAACTTTTTTTCAACTAGAGACTTAGAAAGATTATTATGAAGCCAAATTTCCAGATCATACTACTTCTCTTCAAATATCTCATTTTCTTCTTATTATTAGAACCTCTTATTTCTGAACTCTTTTTAATAAGTACCATCGATTAAATTGATTCATGACCCACGTTGCTGATGATTCTTTTAAAATAATAAAAAAAGTAAGGTTTATATTTGCATGAAAAAGATTGTATGACAAATAGTGGGCTGTCAGTGTCTAATAAAATGATAAAAGTTGCCTAAATAGGAAATATTGTATGTTCAAGCGAATTTCGATCTACTTGTTTATTATTCCTGCGGGAAAATGACATTAAGGTGGGTCACGATTATATATATTATTATAAAAATTCCATCCACATTCTCGAACAAAAATTGTGCTATCAAACTCAGTTTCCACAGGTTACAAAAACATTATCAAAACCATAATATGTAGGCATATTTATTATGAAGTTCTTATATTATCTCTTACTTTACTCCATTATATTATAGTAACATTATGATTTAACAAAATATTTTACTGTAAATAAATTATGATCAAAACTTTAAAAAACATATATCATATTTAAACCCTTAATTTACCATTTCACTTGAACCGATACGTGACTAATGAAGCGAATTTTTCGCTTTGTCCAAATCGTTTTGTTGTCCCTAAGTTTTGAATAGAAGCGACTCCATTCTTTGTGTCCTACATAAGTGCATTTTAGTCCTCTCGCTGTAATATGTCATACGTGTAATGAATAAGGGCGATTTGTTTTCGATCTGTCCAAATTTATGGATGATATCGTACCTTTTTACAAGCATTTTTCTCCTCATTCCGGCATTGTGATCGTCTTTTTCTGCCCCTTTATCCAAACTCGAAGTTTTTATCGTCCTCAACACTGACACTTTACGAGTTATTAATTGGTTGTCACAAGTTTATTTATTTCTCTATTTTGACACTGGAGCGTTTTTCGTTGTTATGGGGCATGGATTGAAAATCTATCATATTCAGGTTGTCGTAAATTTGCTGTGATGTAGTGCTATACATGGTAATAACTTAGCCAGGGTGTCGGCTAGTGTTGTGGGTTGTGACGCCTCTGAATAATGACATTCAATATTAAAATGGCCGACGCAAACTTTTTTCACTCAATTAGACTTGGTATATGAACAAATATAAATTATGCATCAGGCAAAGGGGCGTAATTCTTATTTATTGCAGATATTTGCGTATATATTTATTATTTTATTTTAAATTAATGTCTGCTAATGTGCAATAAATGAGGCGTTATAAGTTTTTGAAAAGTTATGTTATGTCAGCCACTCACTATAATAGCGATTTTTTCCAACTTTATTTCAGTTTAAATATTGAGTTATATAATAAAGTTTTAGACATTACAAATTTGCCCATACGATAGCATTAACACTCTTTTATTCTTCAAGTGGAATTGTGCAGATGGAAGCCGTAGCTGAGAAAAAAAATGCGATCATTTTTTTACCAAGGTTTCTCACCTGCCTCACTTTTGTTGGCCTGTTCTCATTTTCAAACACCCATTCACAAGATTGCTGTTTAGTTTTGGGTTCAAAACAATAAAACCACGTTTCGTCTCCTGTGACAATTTCATGAACAGCATTAGAATGTCCGTGATCGTGCTTCATAAGCATCTGTGAGCACCATTCCACGCGAGTCCGCTTCTGCTCCGCTGTCAGTTTATGAGGGATCGTTACAAAAATTTTCAATTCTTCGTGTAAAATTTTCCGAATTTTGGCTCATATCAATCCCCAATAGTTCTCGAATTGTCTCATAGGTACGCGGGTTTTCTTTAATTAGCCGCTTAACAGGAGCCACATTATTTTCACGAAATTCGTCATATAAAGAAACCCGACCTCTCTCTAATTCAGTAAACTATCGCCTCACGGTGCTCAAGCATGGTGCTTCTCTCCCAAAAGCATTTTGAAGACGAGTGACACAGTCTTGCGGAGAGAGAGAACATTTAAAATCATAAAAATCATCGCTCTAAAATCTTTTCGACTTAATTCCATTTTCGTTGCGTACGTAGAACTTGATGTGTGATAAAAAACAATTGACAAATGATTTCCCACCAGTTGTTTTTTTTTATTACTAAGAAGGTTGCAACTTTTCAAAAAATATAACATTCGAAATTCAAATAGTTCCGATTAGCTAGGAGTGCAAAACTTTTAGTGTGCCCCATGTATAACTGTTGCCGGCCGTTAAGATGGACGCCCTTTTTGATACCTGCAAAAAAGGGCGTATGAGGGTAAGATAGGTAAGAGTGTAAGGTATGTCGTAACAACTTAGGACAACGCGCAAAGAAATCCATTCCATAGTTTGTTTGTACTTGAAAGATGTTTCTTAAAACAGTTATGGAGTTGCTGGCTATAAGAAGAATTGAATTCTTGAAATGAAACATGAATTAAATCATTCAATAAGTAAGTCTCTCAAAGACAAGAACACTACGATACATGCAGTACAAGATTTTTGCAACAGAAACTTGTGAACCAACTCTTCAAAACAGATCAACAATCTAAAACATTATAATCCCGAACATTAAATTGCTTTAAAATATCCTAAGCAAGGTTCAGTTACGTAACATATATTTATAATGCATGTAGGATCTGTATGCTATTTCCTCGTCTTATGTAGTTTCTTTTTACCGCCATAAAGCATTGTTGGCTGCTTTATTCCTTGATTTATAAGAGACGTTCGAGAGACAAATAGCCGGATTGTGTTCCAAATTTTTAAGGCCACATTTTCGGTTCGCTCAGCCTCACACCCCAGAACTGATACATACTTAAATATACTTTACTGACTTTCTTTTAAGTTATGTGCACATATAAATAAAATCGATGAGTCTGTTGGTCGTCGATAGATAATATAATGCTTAAGATCTTTTCATTGTTTGAAACCCTAATCATTTTGTAGTTGTAAACCAGTTATAACACTCTCGGTAAAGTATATAAACAGTTTGTTATTTTTTTTTAAAGTGATAACCCGTGAGGGTTATACTTTCTTGGATAAAATAAATTTGAAAGCAAAATTTATGAACGATGCAGAACTCGAACCCGCCACC
Source organism: Leptidea sinapis (assembly GCF_905404315.1). Classification (NCBI taxonomy): domain Eukaryota; kingdom Metazoa; phylum Arthropoda; class Insecta; order Lepidoptera; family Pieridae; genus Leptidea; species Leptidea sinapis. The sequence continues at coordinate 8,689,428 of NC_066275.1, read as the reverse complement.
TCTCGCATTCCGTTAGAGCGCTCTTTCACTGAGTCAACTCTCAGGTTTTGGCTTCATTGAGTTGAACTGACACACAAGATTTATTAACGCTACACTGGAACGGTTATCTCAGTGGAAAGAGTGCTCGAATGGAACGCGAGAGGTCACGGGTTCGAGTCCCGCATCATTCATAAATTTTGTTTTCAAATTTAATTTATTTAAGTATAGAAGTACTAATAGCTCCATCATTGACAAGTTAATGCAAGTAACAAGTGTTGATAGCGCATTACGGACCTCCTCTTATCGTATAGTAACTTTCGGTTCACTTAGTACTTTTATTAATATTTTAAGGCTATTTTTTTCTTTATATATTAGTAACGCTATATCACAGAAGACTGTAATAAAACTAATAAAAATAAAGACGTGTGGCACTCGGGGACTGCCGCGGTGAAGCTATTGCATAGCATTTTTTATCAACTTATGCAATTAATTAAAAAAAAAGCAAACGGGAACTGAGTAAAATTTAACTTGCAAGATTTGATTACAGACAGACAACGGGACAGGTGAAACTAAATAAAAGTGCTTGTAAAATAATAAAAATTAAAAAAACGTGATAAAAAAAATAAAGAAATTAAAATAAAATCAAGATGTACCCCAGGCTCTAACCTGGGGTACATCTTGATTTTTCTTGCTTCTGCACAACGAGCATATGTGATAACCGCTGTTCCACGGCAACTGTAAAAAGCGTGCCGAAATATCTATATACATGTAGTAAGTAAGTGTTAGATTATTTTCGTTACGGAATTTCTGGATTCGGTCCCCACGCTCAAGGCCCGCGATAGAAGCTATGCAATAGCTTAAAAAAATTAAGGACAGTTTGTAGCTTCTTCTTCTGCTTCTTCGATTGCTGTAAGTTTGTATTGCTTTGTCCCTGAATATTTTGTTGTTTGCTGAGATTAATTTCTACTTGGTAGATATACAAAATACTACAAAGCTGTGGAATGAACTTCCTTGCGGTGTTTCCGGGACGATACGATATGGGTACCTTCAAAACATGCGCCTTCTTTAAAGGCCGGCAACGCTTCTGTGATTCCTCTGGTGTTGCAAGAGAATGTGGGCGTACGCTCGTTTGTCCTCCTTTTCCATAAAAAAATACATATTGTATCTATACAAATAAAAATCAAGGCAAAGTGAACCTTTCTACTGACTACAAAAAATCCCGGCGTTGTAATCAAAACCAAGATACTGATCTAGCCTTCACAACTAATGCATTAAGGTTAAAAGAGGTCGACGATAAGGCGCGCTCGCCCAGATAGCCCAGAGCCTGATAGCAACACAAATTGAATTCATGATTGAGTTTACTATACTTTATATGTGAATAAAAATGCCTTGAATTACGTAAGAGAGAGAAATGTTAAGATTTATTGGTATAAAATGGATGAGTGTATAAATATTACCCAGTGTGAGGCTTCTTTGCACAGGATGCCGGCTAGGTTATGGATACTACAACGGCTCCTATTTCTTCCGTGAAGCAGTAATGTGTAATCATTACTGTGTTTCGGTCTGAAGGCCGCCGTAGCTAGTGAAATAACTGAGCAATGGGACTTGACAACTTATGTCTCAAGGTGAAGAGCGCAATAGTATTGCCACTCAGAATTTATGGGTATTTCAATAATCCTGAGCGGCACGGCATTGAAATGGGTAATGCCAATTACCATCAGCTGAAAATCCTGCTCGTCTCGTCCCGTCAATATCATAAAAAAAACTTATTACTCTTTATGCAGCTAATAAGGAAGGCATTGTTGGACTATATAAATCTAAGCGCACATTCCACTTACAGTATGTAGATGTCAATATGCATGAAAATCGCCCACTTCAACATTATAACCCCTCGCTAAACTTCTTGCTGGCTTCTAGTCCTCCGACGTGGCTGCGAAAAGCTATATAGTAACAAAAACAGGATTTCGGAATGTTTGCCATTCCGAAATCCTGACACCACCAGAGCTTCCCGGAACTTATGAGTGAAAAAGATCTTATACATGGCATGAATGGGTTAACACAAGTTGAAGAACTCGAGAAAGAATGTCAAAACTGTGACGGTTGAGACTCCTTAGTCTTAAAGACAGGCGTGATTTAAATTTGTTTTTATGAGATAAAGTGACAAGATGGTCTAGACGTTCATCTGATGGTAAATGTAACGCTATGCCCTCTATAATGTAGTGCCACTTAGAATTTTTCTAAAAAGCATAAATTTTGAGTCACAAAATGTTTAGTCTGAATGGCCTTGTAATTTTAATACCTACGGCACTCTTCAATAATGAGCGAACAATGCTGCTTGACAATACAAATAGGCACTGTTGTAGTACCCCTAGGGAGCATCATTTGCAAAGAAGCCTCCCACTTATGCGAATGGATGTAGTATTTTTAAATTTTGATGTAATCCTGCTGACTCTTAGTCAGTCTTATTAAAACTAAGTTGTAAAATCGCATCTATTACTGAAGATTACCGACTATATTTATCTGAATTATCAGGTGAATTATTTTCAATAAGAGCTATTTGTCTCGCCTCCTACTACAGAATACTAGAATCACATCACAAGTTTAGGGCTATAAATTTATTCCTGGTATTATCTGGTAAGTAAAATTCGTGTTGAGATTATTATGCTTTCTAATTAAAATATTTTTTTCCAGAAATGCCTCATGCCTAAGAACTTAACATGATTTTTGCCAAATTATATCGCACTTAATTTTTTTCACGATAGAGATTGCGAGCCATCACGCATCACGTGCGGTGCCCCCATACTAAAATATATATGCCTTCACGGCGTAGGTCATGATTCTGTTGCAACAAATGTAGGTGCTATATTGTAACTCTAAACTTGTTTTTCCCTTTACTTTGGAAAAATAACGATTTGCCAAAGACAATATTCTAAATCGTCATTCAAAAACACTTGACTTGAAAGTAGATTGTTCTTCAAGAAATAGTTATTTCCAATCGCTTTACATTACCAGAGTTCGGCAAACTATCTATAGCCAATTGAAATCCGGCACTAAACTAATAACGGAATAGCGACTCAATTTTTACCCCATAAACGCTCCCCACGAATCGCGATACCGTATGGAAATTCGCCCGTCGGCAATATTCGGCAATATTCGGGCGGACGTGAGACTGGCGCTAAATTGCCTATTTATTCTTAACTTCATATATTACTTTACGCGTGTTGTCTGCGCAAAGCAATATTTATTGTTTGACCGTTATTGCATCCAATGACGTATTGGTTGAACGGTTAGGTTAAGGATGGTATAGGCGTGAGACGTGGCTCCTGCAGTTTCTCGGCTTATTAAATTTCTGGTTTTGTATACATAGATACGCGGATACTTACAACCATCAGAGCAATTTGTCAGAGAAGTTAATTTGCCACGACATTATGAAGACATGACTGTTTTAGGTATATAATTATGCACAAGGACTTCTTATCCACACACTCAATGTTATGCGGTTCACCGTAAAGATTAACCCTCTTATTCATAATAGTCTGCTAACTTAAAGCATTGCTAATTCTCACTCTGTCTTCTTCTATTGACCTAAGCCAGAATGAGAAAAAAACACTCCTTAGCGGCTGTTTTAAGTTAGCGGACCATTATGAATAAGGGGGTAAAAATATAATTTGAATAGTTTGAAGTGACGCGAAGAAGTACACAATCGAATAGAAAGAGAATAGATTAGAACATGAGGTGAAATTAAGAACGATCGGCGTCGGCCCTTGGCCTAATATTTTATATCAAGTAATATATTAAAAGATAACACAATAAATTATGTATTACATGAGAAGATAGTTTAATTCTACAACGATCCCACGTGTGTGGGGCAGTGTGCAGTTCTATTGTGTAAACAATAAATTATTTTATACAGTCATTAAAAGAATTAATTGTAGATTCGTCGCAGCATAATTTGCAGCTTTACAAATTGCTGAATAAGTGATTGGGTGGATTTTATCAATCAAAGGTATTTTGAAGAAATATACTAAAAAAAAAACAAAAAAAATATATTAGTAATTAAAAACATAATAATGTCATATCTCACATCACGTAAGGCATGTCATCAATTTATAAATAGTAATTAACGAAAAACTTTATATAATCTGTCGAACTTATGATTTAATAAAAAATGAAAAGGAACTTTTTTAAAAACTAAAAGTTATTTATAAAAATAACTACATACAGTGTACAGGCTCTTTTTCCGTATCGGTCTGCAGGGCGCCGTAGCTAGTGAAATTATTGGGCAATGGAGACTTAACATCATATCTCAAGGTGACGAGCGCAATTGTAGTGCTGCTTATAATTTTTGGGTTTTTCAAGAATTCTGAGCGGCACTACATTCTAATGGCCATATCAATTACCATCAGCTGAACGTCCTGCTTGTCTCGTCCCTTATTGTCATAAGAAAGAACTTGTAAATAGTCAAAAAATGTTTAATGAAAAAAAGTTCGCAAAAGCGTCATAAAGTAAATTAATTCAGTAATTAAAAGTACGTTAGGACTTAGGAGTGGAACTATAGGGTGGCAAAGACTCGTGATATGCAAGGGACCGCACGCCAAACTTCTTCATCCTCAATATACTATTTAATAATACAATAACCCCTTGCCATTAAGACAGTTTTTACAAAATTTAATGTCTTGAATGTTATCTCAGGCAATTCTGTTATGGTCGTGGGGAGCTTATTATAGAATCTAACAGAATTACCTTACTAGTTGTTGAAGTTAAAATGACTTATTTGCCTTACTAGTTCTAAAACTGGGTGTGGCAATTTTATGTTTATGTCTAGTGTTAAAGTGTACTACTACGAGTGGGAGGCTCCTATTTCTACAATGAAGCAGTAATGTGTAAATATTACTGTGTTTCAGTCTGAAGGGCGCCGTAGCTAGTGAAATTACTGGGGAAATGAGACTTAACATCTTAGTCTCAAGGTATCGAGCGCAATTGTAGTGCCGCTGAGAATTTTTGGGTTTTTCAAAAATCCTGAACGGCACTGCATTTTTATGGGCATATCGTATAAATTACCACCAGCTAAATATCCTGCTCGTCTCATCCCTTATTAAAATTTAAATTTAAAAAAAAGTTATGCAGTTCACACTTTTTAACATAATTATTTATACATTTTTCCTAGAATACATTGTATTTTGATAGATATATTCTGATGGCCCTGTTAGTATATTTATTTCTTGAAACAGATTTTGTACTGAGTCTCGAGTTTCAAGACAGTATATAGCGCGAACAGCATTTTTTTGTACAATGAAGATCATTACCGCCCGCCATACCCCAGAGCTTACTGTAAGATATAATTTGGATACACACAAAAAATACCAGTCTAGCCGTTGCTATATCCGATAGTTGCCTTATTTTCCAAACGGCGTAGGAAGCTGAACTTAATTAAGATGACAAATTCTCAATATGGCGGCCCCATTGCAATTTAGAATGTAATGTAACTAACTCCTAGGAATACTGATTCAGAAAATAAGTCTAAGGTTTCGTTATTTAGTTTGTTATTTTTAAAAGTAACTAGTTATGCGCTTTTTAAGTTGAATAATACATTTTTAAATAAAAATTAAAACTACTTAATAAAATATTATCCTAATATAATGTTTTTATTTTGTCAATTTTAATAGAAGACAAAAGTCGAAGTTTTGTCAATCACCGGCACGTAGTCACAAACGTTATATTTCTTTTGAAAATAGTGAATAATATAACTATATGTTATAGCATTTTCTTGCTGTAAGAAGCGCGTAAAAAAAATTGTTACAACTGCAAAAAATATATAAATAGAAAAAACTTCTACATAGAAAATACTGCCTGTAATACCCAAAATACGATGAAGATAACAAAACATAACAGCTTTTTCACTTTCAAATGACGATCGCTATAAACTAAAGGCTAATTCAAAAGACGCGAAGTGCTTTTGCTAAAGACTTAATGAGCTGTTTCACTTCCGAGTGCAATAGTTCTGTATTAAATATTTTCCTAAACGTGTGGGGTAATGAATGTGGGTTATTTACGAGCAGCAGACTGGCAGACGAGCGATAGCGTCCCAGCCAATATCATATAGCCATTACATTCGGTTACTGAGTGACTTATGTATGTGCGTATTAATATACTACTCCTTATAATGACTCTCTTTTATAGACGATTGAAAGGTTAACATTCAAAGAGGTTTATGTTTAGTGTGGCTATTATGAGTTCGATTTTTGAAAGATTTGATATTATTTATGTGTGTACCTGTAGTACGCTATCCACGATTTCGCTTTTTTTTATGGAAAAGGAGGACAAACGAGCATACGGGTGACCTGGTGTTAAGTGATCACCGCCGTCCACATCCTCTTGCAACACCAGAGGAATCACAGGAGCGATGCCGGCCTTTAAGGAAGGTACCCATGTCGTATCGTCCCGGAAACACCGCACTAGGAACGTACTAAAAAAGATGTGGAATGAACCCACAGCTTTTTGAATACGTGGAAGATAGCTCCTTGAAAACCGCACTGTGGAGGACCGCCACACATCCAGATAGTGGGGATGATATCCTAACTTGTGGCGTGTCGTGCTCTTCGGAACACTTCCCGTGGTTAAGATTTTGTTTACATGAAATTTTGACTATTAAATTGACTCGGATTCATAATGTTATTGAGTGTTTTTATTACGCAAAACCTTAATTCATTGTCTAATTTTAAATTAACATTCAATGCATTTGTTTATTTTAGTTTTGATTTTAGACATTATAATGGGTATCACAACTACTGATACATCATAATAATATGCAAAAATACCTTTTCAGATTAAACCAATTGAACCAATTTTTTGCTCCACTTATAAATACATTATTTCATATAAATTGATGAATATCCGGACGACTTTTAAGAATGTACAAAACTTGAACAAAAAAAAACTAATAGGACATCTGGATTCGAACCGGGGTCTTCTGCTTTCCGGATCACCCAATGTCCCATCTGAGCTATAATAGTCTTGTATATAGTGGCGAAATTTACCTTTGTATTCTAATGTTATCGTAGCTGTTTCTCATTCAAACATGGATAAAACCATTTTTTTTAAATTGAAACCTAGCTAGATCGATTTATCACCCCCGAAATCCCCTGCATACTTAATTTTATGAAAATCGTTGGAGCCGTTTCTGAGTTTCAGATTATATATATATACAAGAATTGCTCGTTTAAAGATATAAGATATATATTCTAGCAATTCGCGACCATGTGCCTAGTTAAAATAGTTATTAAAAACATTACCAACGCAAGACATACGATACATAATTTAAAGAAGACATTGTAATTTTACGGTTTGGCGAGAGAATAGGAATAAGTTGACAGGGACTTGCCGGGTGAGTAATGTGGCTCAAGATAAATGACGTGGGCGAAATGAAGTCGCGTCCCCTTTTCACCCCCTACTTCCACCCCTGGCCAAACCCAGCCTCCTCGCGGGAATAAATTTACAAAGAAAAATCGGAGTTTCGCTATATGTGATTTGGATTATTAATTGAATGGGATGTTTCCTTTTGTCTTATCCCCTGTAGTTTTTTATAAGCATAATATTATTCATAATTTATAAACAATCGTTCTGTTTCATAATACTTGATTTTTATACTAGATATTATAGACAGTAATTTTAAACTGTTAATTAATAATATTGGCACACTTTTACACATAATATCAAGACAACAATATGTTTAATACAGTAAAGTTACTTAAGCATACATAAATACATATAAACATCCATGACTCGGAAACAAACATCCATATACAACATAATATAAATGATTTACTGGGATTCGAACCCGGGACCTCTAGCCTAGTAGTCAGGGTCACTAACCATTCGGCTATATGGGTCGTCAAATAAAATGACTTTAAATAGCTAATAAATAAAAGAAACTGATTGCTAAAATAGTTTAAAATCACACACAAAAATATTTATAATACTGCAACTAATCAGTTTTGTTCAAAAATTTTTTTAGTGAGACTGTAGTAGTAAATATCATATAAATTGCCTATTCGTATTAGGTCGCTAATGCACCTTATATTAAAAGCACTTTTTATATTACAAACAACTCTAAGCCTACAATAACATAATTCTCAGTATTTTATGTGGAATCGTTTTGTTTTAGATTGATAATGGCGTCTCAATCTCCTCTCCATTGATAAGATCTATCGCTGACCTGTATTATTTTCATAGGATATTTATTGTGCTCATTTATCTGTCTGTGTCCCCTCTTATTTTCCGTTCGGGGCCAATCCGATAGCAACGACCGTTGAAAATTTTTCGTAAGCAGCAATACATCTTGCGAAAGTCCTATCTTTGGGCGAACATTCGACGACCGAGTTGTCAAAGATTATTCTCAAAGAACCGCCTCATTGAGTCCATGACATCGACACGAATATTGCCATTTATTGTAGAGATATGCATTGCTTTTTGTCATATATATATATAAACTTATTTATGATTGTATACGGCTTAATCAATGTTAAGTAGATTATAACATAATAAGTGCATATTATGTATTATGTTTTTTATACTAACAGATAGCAATTGCTACATAATTTCAGAATCAAAATGTACTAAACCTATTGACAAAAAAAAACAAGTAAATTTCCTATTTCCTTTGGTTATAATTACATTGTAACTAAAATAAATATAACTTATAATAATAATAATATTTTTAAGTAAAGTGCAATTATAATTTTAATAATTTCCTAGCAACTCGATAAATATTTGAATTAACCCGAGTAATACAGACATAAGATAAATGATAAAATTTACCAACTTTTAGATTTTAGAAAGAAGATTGTTTTGAATAATTTATAATTTTTAGTTTCAAAATTGTTTTTTTTAGTTTATTTATTAATAAAATACAAATTTCACATTGAGGTTTCAAGGCAATAAAAACCACTGAGGCTTGTACTCTTGCTAAATTAGTCTACACCAACAGAGTTATATGAACAAAAGAAAAAATATACCACAGTCGTTAGAATAGTTAGTTATAAACATAATACTTATAATTTTACAAATAAAAATAAAAAAAGTTGTTACAAATAACTATTAAGCATAAGTTATTTAAATTTGTCACCGAGTGGATCAACTAACAATCGATCATTAGGTACATGAATATAATTTCTATTCTATTATCACAACAACTTTTCCTATTTACATATGAGACATTGTTTTGTCTTACAAAATCAATCGTTATGTAATATCTTTCCTCTCAGAGATAATATAATCTAGGCAAAAAACATCAACCGCATCTGTAGATATCATCTGTATGCTTAAACAACCCACTCTTCCACCCGACGCAGCTAAAGCCACTTGTGCCAATTTTCTCAGGGACTTTTTCTTCTTTAGGTACTTGAGTTTTCACGTCGCTAAAGGAAAAAACAGATATTATAAAAATTGAGTTCATTCTTCATACCGATAAGAATAAATAACTGTTATAAAAGTATATTTCATACCTATCAAATTGCTTCTATCAATTTGTAACAAAAAAAACATTGATATGAATGTTATAGTTGTTATTTTTAAAATCTTATGAAGAGCTGGCTTCTTCTTATGCTAGAGTACTGAACCTTTGACTGTAAGACAATAAAAAAAAAGTTTACAGCGACCACACATTAAGTTCAAAAATCTCTTTTTTATACATCCAATCAATAGAGTATAAGCACTAAGATTTTTGTCTTTCAATTTGAAAGATTCAGTACTTTCTGTCAACGTGACAAGCACAATATCGTGTTCTTCTTCATCATCTCCAATCTACCAATTAATGATACTTCCTATATATTCCTAAATGCTTATATTATTGCTGTTAAAAGTCGACGATATTTCTTTAGAATTCTGCATGGATTCCATCATCAGAATAAAATAAGAAAAACATAAAATTAAAAATTATAATACAAATTATATTTCCTCAAACAACGCATAGCTTGTATTATAATAATAATAGTAAATCATTTATTTTCAGGCATTTCACCTATAGATTTACAAACAATATTAACTTAAATTACATTACATTGTTGAGTTTGATTTCATTCTAATTAAATTACAGATAAAAATTTAAGATAATCACAATTAAAAAGAAAATAATTAATAATAATAATTTAATTCAGAGAAAAAAAAATCCATAATAATTGTTACTACAATGTCCTATATTATGTTAGCATAATTATAATTAAACAGGCACATGAAGCCGCATAAATGCCTTTATAATTGGCGCATCATAATGACTAGCAATGGTTTGCAGAATTATGTTAGGACTACCCTGCAACCTCCTCAGCAATGACAGTATTATGGGTGCAAGAAAACTATATATTTAATACGATATACTAAAACAAACATAAATACATATGAACATACATGACTTGGAAAAATATCAATACCTACCGGTATTCAAACCGGGGACCTCTAGCTCTGTAAGCAGGGTTACTGGCACCATTAACCAACAATAGGTATTATTTGGGTCGTCAAAATATACAGAACCCGTTTACTTCCTTTTTTTAAAGTCGGTTCAAAATGGCCGAGTATGAGTCTTAACATGAGCATGAAAATAAAAAAATAACAACAAGGAATAACTGGAAATAAAATATGTGATACCAAGCTAAGTTACATGTTGTACTGAAATTATTTTTGTGTGCCATAAGTTTGTGTTGTGGCCTCAGGCAGAGGCCATACAGTGTCCCGTAAATCTCTCATGTCGGGATCAGGTGACACCTCCTTCTTTATGTTTTTTCCCAAGCCATTTTACGGAAAAGATAAAAATCTTTACATATTTTAACGCTGCTTTACTGGGCCCATTCTCAAATTACGGGCCTCCATTACATAATACTCGGAATAAACAATTTTTAAGCGTAACTCAACACTTCTATGACATGATAGGGTCGGGTTCAATGTTGGATACCAGTTATTATTTTGTGCTTTTATTTGAGTCATTAACTTCTGCTTAAAATCCCATACTTCTAACGTTGTACAAATTGTGAATCTGTGAATTTTTTAAATCTTATTTTAATTTTGCACTTATGGAGATATCCTCCAACTTGATGGAAGGTGATCACCATGCATCATCATCGTGATTTACTTACCTTGAGTTGTTACTGGAAAAATCCACAAAATAGGACCGGAACTTGTAATTTGTACGTAACTAACATTTGTGAATGCAGAGACCAACTTTTAATGTAATTGTAATGTTTATGACACAAATAATATATTTATAATAATAATAAAGCCATTTAATTCTGAATTAATTAAAATTTGAATAACTAATAATCTTAAGCTAAAAAGTATAAAATATAAAATGTCTCTTAGTTCGGCGTGCCGATTGGCAAAGGCCTCCTCCAACGATTTCCACTCTTTTCTGTTTCGGGCAACTCTTCTCCAGTTAGGTCCTGCTGTCAATTTTATTTCATCTTCCCACCTTGTGTGCTGTCTTCTTCGTTTTCTTTTGCATTCTCTTGGGTACCATTCGGTGAGTCTTTTGCTCCATTTCCCCACTTTATCTCGCATCTTGTGCCCTGCCTATCTCCACTTTTGTTGATAATAATAATAATATATTTACTGTTAATTATATTGTGTTAGATATCTTAAATCTTATTGTCAATAATTAACCGGCATCTTAGCAAAATATTTAATACAGTCTATAATTCGGTAAATCTCTGTTTGTATCGATACATACGCTGCCATCAATTTCTGAAATCAGAGTTTTCCAAACAGTCGTAAACGACCCGCTCACGGTTGAAGAAAATAGAGTCTTAAACAGAGGAAAATACGTTTCGTTTTACATCGCTCGAATAGTTCCACTGACACTACAGAATCATTGAATAGACGAGCAATGTATAAAACATTAGTAAACACAGAAAAGTAGCGGAACAAACTGACTGGCGTCTATGTATCCTACCGCAGTGTGCAAAACGAAAATATATTACTTCAGCGAAGATTTAGGAGTGTTTGGACCGAACAATAATGTCCGGCTTTTGTGGAAAAAGATAGATGGCAATGCATAGGTTACACGGAGCAAAGTTTTTCTTTTGTGTACAAATGAAACTTCAGTTAGATAATATGAAAGAAACGTGGTTATTTATATTTATTACTCTTGTATTATGAACGTAATGGAAAATTACTTACTTACTTACTCTCAGTTGATGAAGGAGTGTAGATTATATTAGGTGTATAAAGTGAACGGAATTATTTTAGAGTGTTAGTTTGTTAGTTTATTTCTTGAGAATATTATTTTACAAACATATCAATTACGTATCTTATTACAAAAAAAAACGGACAAATGTGAGTTACACTCGCCCACCGAGGTTACCGTACATAATTAAAAATCTGTGTAAGTTTATGTTAATGAAGCCCTTTCATATTATCAACAAAAGTGGAGATAGGCAGGGCACAAGATGCGAGATAAAGTGGGGAAATGGAGCAAAAGACTCACCGAATGGTACCCAAGAGATGGCAAAAGAAAACGAAGAAGACAGCACACAAGGTGGGAAGATGAAATAAAATTGACAGCAGGACCTAACTGGATATGATACATGGCACGGTTAAGTCAATTTAAAATTTGACTAGACTGCCGTTACTGGCATAAAGACCCTGTTTTTTCAATGATTTTATTACAAATCTGTTGTTTTCATTCTTCTATCTTTACTACAAGTATACAGTATAACTTGCAAAATTTCATAGGTTTAGGTCAACCGAATATACCTACCCTCTAAATGTTGATTACCTCGAGAGTGTCCAAATATAGGTAGGTTCTTTCGGCATAAACGATCGTATCTTTTTTTTATGTTCAACTTCAAGAAACCGTAGACTTCAGTATATCGTTTTAAATTCAGGTTTATAACTAACTCCACGCGTCCTCGAGAAAAAGGGTAGGGTACGGCTGTCTTGACAGACAGTCGGACGGACGGACAACAAAGTAGTTTTTTTCTTCAATCATTTTTCAAAGACATTGACCGCCTCTTCTTGGGAAAGGAAGGTCCTGTTCACTGTAGCCATCAATTTGTATAATATTATTAGAACTCCGGGTTGATGGTAGACCCCTCTTTCTAATACCTGGTGGCTATTGCCAACTTGATATCCCGTGATTTGAATTATTGAATTTTGTTAACTATGCTACCAGCCCAGGGCTACTTTAGTTTTTAGAGTAATACAGAGCTTCACAATAACTATTATCTTAATTCTAAGATTTTTTATATTTGTTTATTTTTCAGTATACTTCTCTCGATACCACTTTGTCTTTTTTCATAGCTTTGAATTCTACAAAATTGCTTCCTATTATCTATTCTAATATCCTTTCTGTTGATTTTATAGCATATAAAGATATATAGAGTGGACTGAGCATTACCGCACAAAATTGACCACTATTTAGAATGAGGCACAATGACTGTTCGGCCTATTATATTTTGTATAGTTGAAAGCTGACTGTAACTGCAAATGTAACTGTGCAACGAGTTTCAGGTTCAGTAGCAAAAGTGTTCAAAATTTACCACTTTATGAGGCAGACTTACAATACTGAAAATTCTCTTTTCTGTAGCATGTAGATATGGATAGCTCGAGAGATTTAACTGTGGAATATGCTCGTAAGGCCCAATGACCTAATTAAATGACAAAAATATGTAGATATTTCGGCCCAAGGTAGTTTTTCAAGTGATGAAATTGCACCCCAGCGGTCTTATATTTAAGTATTTTTTATTTATTTAAATAAGCCCGCCAATCAAAATCTTTCATCAAAAAACATCTCTACTTTTGACAACGTCAACTTGTAATTTTAAAACTAAGTATTTGTCTTTTTGAGGTTTCGACTCGTCTGAGTGGAGACCTCGTGGTGATAAGTACCTAAGTGAATCTTTCCATATCTTTATAATCATTACATACCCGAATTGTATTGCTAACAATTAAGGAAATATTATATTTTAATTCCACGCATAATTAAAAAGTGTTTTTAATTCAATAATATAAGAATGATAAAACAATGTCCCAAAATAAGGTCGGTGGGTTTTTATTGTAAAAGTTTTGCCTGACTTCTGTGTAAAAATGTTAGGACATTGGGTGTTTATTATATTTTCTTTTATTTAAGCTATGTATGACGCCACTATAGAATATCAGGTTAAAATAGACCTATCCGACTTTGAAGATGATGAAAACAACAATGATTGTTGTTGACAAGGATTATAAACCTCAGGATCGAAATAGTCAGTTGGATAACTCAGCCTAATCGGCTTCTGATTCTGAAGGCGAGCTTTAAGCTCTCCGCTTCATTCTCCTGCTATTTCTTATGCTTCTGATAAGCGAGGACGGAGCTTACGGCGCCGAGGTAGCCGTTGAGGTCGAGGAATCTCTGTGATTTCTAGACAGAGATGTAATAGTAGACAAAGATGCTCATCTCTTTGGAGAGAGTATAATAAAATAGGAGCTGTAGATATCACTATACTTTGTCAGATTTCTAAAATCTGACAAAAGTTTCTCCACTCCGTGATGTCCTCGGCTTTCCACAGGGCTGTGGTCAGTTCGATGCCAGTAATATAGCAAACTTGGTCTGACGATTGGGTAGATGAGTGACCGTGTGTTCTTATTCCCTCCACTTTCACTCTATTATGAAAAACAATATAGTGCTCAAACGTAATAAGTAATGGTATACTTATTACCAGTGAAAGTCTTCTTTGCTTAACCATTAAGTATGCACCACAGTGATGCCTTTATGCCGCCTAGCGGTAGTACAGTAATTCTGTTTTGCTTTAAGGGCGCCGTAGCTAGCGAAGTTACTGAGCTAAAGCTACATTAACATCGTGTGTCTCAAGATGTCAAGATTAGCATCTCGTCAGTTTCTATATCAAAAAAAAAATTGGGACGTCAATGTTTTCAATCTTCCGAACTTCGTGATGTTATCGTACAGAAGGATATGCAATTTTCAAACAATTTACTATAAACTTTTAATTTAATCTTTGAATCCGATAAGTATTTTATTTAATTGTATCAATTATAGAGTAAATCATTGTGAAACCGTTATCCCGATAACCTGGACGAGGGCAGTGCAGGACCGATACTTTGTCAGATTTTAGAAATCTGACAAAGTGAATGTGCTGCCCTTAAACTATTCTTAAGTTTCGCAGTATGCATAGATATATGGGTCGGACGGAGCAATACCCTCCTAAATTGACCAATCTTCGGAGGCAAAATTGAGAAGGTGAAATTGAGAAAGAGCGTGCAAATATATAGAGAATTAACTAAGCTCTACCAACAACACATACCCTCAGACGTGGATACTATGCCATATTTCCGTTAGGCACCAATTTCTGCTTGTCGATGAGTCACTTAAACGATAAATAAGTACCAATTACTGACAAGCAGATACCAGATTACAATAAATTAGAAACATACGCTTTAAGTTCAACAATCAACTATAATTCTTTTGGTAACGCACCCATCAAGGGACGCGCCGTGACTTGCAGTGGAATTGTCTATTAGTTTCAGGGCCGCGTCTCAACCTACACTACTTGTATACTAATCTGCATTATTGTGTCAAACCGTTACTTCGCTTTACAACTCTGAGTTACATTCTAAACCTACGATTTCAACTAGATTTATTATTTTTACACGCTTTTTATCAGCTTCACCTGTATGTATATTTGTTTGTATCCGACTCATTTGCGCGCCATTTTGACTCACTTTAAGCGGCCAGATTTCGTACAAACTTCGTAGATTTATCGAGGACCGATGACAATACATTAATTTGATAAAATTATTCCATTTTCAATGTGCAAAATAAGATTTTCGTTAATTTATATAGTTATCACCTATCGTCGATAAGGCAGGCAATGGTGTTAATTTTAAATTTCAACCATTATCTTTAACCTATTTATCTAATACTAGGAAATTTTCGAATTTTTAACGTGTATTTTAGTTTTTTTTTTAACTACATATCTTATAATATTTTCTCACGAGTTTTAGTAGGTAATATAGTATATATTTATTCTTTTTTACGTGGAATACATATTGCATAGCTTATATTTGAATTGAACGTTTCAACGAAGGACATGACAGGCAATAATGGGCTCTACCTGATGATAAGTAAGTAAACAACACCATCTATGATCTCTTGCATCACTAGAAGAATCACAATGTATGTTTACTTTTATGGTAATAGCCTCATCATACCTTGTGGCGGAGTCATGGAACGGGTCGTTCCCTTCTTTAAAATATGGAAAGGATAGCGAAGTCAAGAAGGAAGGGGGTAACAATAGAGTCTGTAATTGCGAACTCTTCTATTATGATTAGCATTTACCATTAAAACTTTTTGTTATAAATTATTTTATTAGTTACCTAAAAGCTCAGAAGCTAATTCATTTCAAGGATCAACATATATATATTACATATTCTATTTGACGGGACTATGAGATTATCCAGTAAATTTGTAGAGTCATACCATTTCAATATTCAGCGATGTATCTACAACACAGATTAACTGAAAACCTGAAGACTTATTACGAATTTATTACTTAATGAATCAGGACTCATGGATTATCACTACATGCTCATTTAATTTGTAAGCTTTTTTGAAGGCAGGTACGCGTCGTGCAAGACGCACGAAGAACCTGAAAACATTACTGAAGGAAGTTATTTCCAGCTATTCTTACGGTGGAGGAAAACAGCGTGAGGAAGCCCTTAACACACCTGTGAAGAAATTCTGACAGAAAAGTGCCTGTGCCGTTGCAGTGGCCGATGTGATACTACAGCGCATGCTGCAAAAGAGAATGCCGATCTTCTGAGCGCTTTTTTTCGATCCAACTTGACTTTTAACGGCAATGGACAGACACTGCAAACTATCCCGCCGACAAAAGTACGGCTTAGACAGAAAACTGTTCGGCTAGCTTTTTTTTTGTGACCCGTACGCTCGTTTGTCCCTCTTTTCCTGAAAAAAAAATTGTCACTGAATGGACGCCGGTGCTTAAGAAGTATAGTTCTATTCAGGGCAGGGCCTTTATGGGTCGAGTTAGTTAGTCTTGGGTCGAGTTAATAAGTCTTTTGTTGGGCGATGTATATGCTTCTACAATATGATCCCAGAAAATGTACAAAACAAACGTGTTACGAAAATTAAAAGAATTGTTAACAACGTTTGTGTGGGAAAGGTTATTATAGCATAAACGATTTTCTTAATGACACCACGGACTGGGAATAAAGCAAACACCCTCAGGCTCTTTAATTATATATGTTTATTGTACGATATCACATTGTAATCCATATTTTATATAAAAACAAAGCCCGCTGAGTTTCTTGCGCCCGTTCTTCTCAGGTCTGAGGCAGTCTCTTTTGAATGGGTGGTAGTTTTGTACGTTCAGTAAGTGATTTGAAATCCTATTTTGAATAAAAATATTTCAATTTGAATTTGAATTTCAATTCATTCGATCCCAAAAAAGTGACATCTTGGAACCAGCTAACAACAGACCTATAGTGCTAGTACCTCCTTACTCTCCAACATCATGAAAAGTATTGATCACCACCAACTATCGCCTACACCGTTTCTTCTGCATATTAATGATAATATATTCATAGCCTCCAAAATATTCACAAGTATAGGTATATAGGTAAGTACCTAAGTATCTTCAAATAATTTAATATTATTATAATAAGTAGGTACCTACCTAACTTCATAATAAAATTTTGATTTATTTTTTTTTCATTTTTCTGCTTTTACCTTTTATTAATAGGAGCGTAGGTAGGTACTTAAGTTGATTGAATATAGTAAAAACAAAATCACCTATTGCTAATAATAAATTAAAGAGTGAGACTGAGTTTTTTGCGCCCATTCTTCTCAGGTCAGAGGCATTCATTTTGGAATGGGTGGTAGTTTTTGACTTTCAATAAGTGATGCCACATCCTATTTTGAATAAAAATATTTGAATTTGAATTTGAAAAAAAATCTAACTTTGCCTTGACTTACCTAATCTTAATAAGCCTTGCCTTATAGGTATGATCACCTGTTCATACTTTGCTTTTCTCATACTAAGTGAATATGGCTGAAATATTTATCTAGCTATTGTAGTAGTCACTCATTATATTATTAGTTAAGCTTAAAAGGAATTTGAGTAAAATAAATGATACCTTAAATTTAAGATTTTTTATAACCCACTCGATTCAAATTTAAAAAAAACTTTATTCACTAAAGCGTACATAAGTCTGGCACGAGACTCTTGGCGAGTCAACATGTCTTGAGGATGCCTCGTGTAGAGGCGAAACACGTGTCGAAATGTTTAAAGACAAATATTGGCGGAATTAACACTAAATATAACTCCAAACATTTGGATAATCATGGATTTAGGCATAGTAACGCCTACTTCAATAAATTTTCCAAAATACAATATTATATATTCAATAGTAATAAATTTACAAACTTTAGTCACAATTTTTTTTTAAATTCAAAATATAATCTTTCAAATACCTATTAGGACTTAGATTATAATTTAATTTTTACCATACATATACTTAGGTAATTTTTTTTATTGGCAGATAATTTTATATTAATCAATTTTTTTTATAATAATTAGCAAAAAGAAATATAATAGATATAGTTGGTATAGGTATAATATTTTAATGGATTATGATATAATCTCAAATAAATTTCTAATTTAACTTTTAGTATGGTATACCTACTTAATTATTTATATTTGTAAGATTAAAATAAGTTTGACATTGTCAAATTTTAAACTATAATATTTGAACCTTAAAACCTAAATATAATTGAATGATGGATTTTTCATCAGTATAGTAATTAAAAATAAATCAATAAAAATATTTAAAAACAAATTTTACGTAAAGAAGACCCGCATACAATGTCGCGGCGTCATGCTGACGACTGTTCGCTCCCACTTCGAGTTTCAAATGCCACGCGCGCCGCCCATAAACATGTCACTACGGCAGCATGCTCCGATTTACGACCTCTCGCTCTAACGTACTCATAACTCAGCCTAACAAAAGGGAAAGCTATACAATCATCGGTCCCCAGCGAACGTTTTAATTTACACACACATACAAGCACGAACTAGCACGCGTCTTAGAAGTTCTATGGATTCCGTTTCTAACTTTCTAACACGAAATTTCGTTACAGCATAACGTTATTACAACAATAATAGTATAGTCTTAAATTAATAAAGTAGTTAAGTTAAAAAATTGTAAAATGTGAATTGTTTACACTAAGCAAGAAAGTACTGTAATATTTTGGTCTCTCTCTAACTTGCAATTCCCAGATCGTAAATCTCGAAATGGCCGCATGCAGGTTACGCACACTCGCCGCGCAATTCCGCGGGAGCGCATAAACTATAGTTTTCTCTGTTTTATTGCGTGTTTTACGGGGCGATAAAGGAGACGAGAGTATAGCGGGAAATCAGCTGTTTGGGACATACTTTAAACGCGCTCAGGAATGTGGCGGATGAGATGTGTTGCGATACATGTGAAAGGTACTCTACCTTAATACTGTAATTCGTTTTAATATACTTTTAATGATGTAATGCGGTGGCATTCAGCTATGCAATGTTACACAAAAATTTTTATGCAGGTAATTAGTGTCCACCACGATAATTCATCTTAATTAATTAAACAAATCAAATAAGCATAAATAGTAAATACTAAAAACATTTTTAGACGAGAAAATATCTAGTTGAAAAATGACACAAAATAACGTTCACTTATAAATAAGTGTAAATAATTAATTACGTACGGACTTACGGACCTCCGATTGGTCCGTAACAAGTCGGTAGGACCCACACTGATAAAACGTGAGTAAAGCCGTATTAATAAATAAGTGAATAATAACGAAAGCTTTAAGAATTTAAAATAACGTTCATTTAAAAACCAAACAATTGTATTAACCGCTTAGGAGACAAACGATATTTAGGTAGATGCCTACTTACTGACTTTTGTACGTACCTATGTCTAGGTACGTACAAAAGTCAATCTTATCCTTAAAAATACTTGTAACTGTACAAATTTAACTTTTTAACTTTATTTATGTAGGTTGGGAATAATATGATTCAACATGTCCGATGGTCATGACTGTGTATGATTGTCTGACCAGCAGAAACTGTGGTAGGTATCTAATTTTAAAATATTATGTTTCTCCATTTTTGGCATACCGAAACGTTTGGCTTTTTGCGTCCTATTGTAAGCATTAACCTTTAAATTTTGGTATTAAAATTGAAAAAAAAATACTAATAGATGAATATAAAGGTCGTGAGTTTGTGCATGTCTGCAATGTGCAATTTTGTTCCTACCTACCCATGAATAAAATGTCTAATATTCAGAAAAAAAAGCTCGGATGCTCCATTCCTTGCCGGTCGGATGTGGGCAACAGTGCTCAAATATTACAACTAATAGGAAATTAGTTCGAATGTTTGAACGAAATCTGTCTTAAAAAATTTTTTTTATCCAACAGATAAGCAAGTAGGTAGGTAAGTATGTACCAACACTAAGTATGTTTGGTATAAGTACCTACCGGTGTCCGCCAACATTATTTAAAAAAACTATTGGAATCAAATAAATACAATAAATGGAAACAAATAAGTGCCTAAAACACTTTCACCAACAGGCAAATAATATAGGTTAGGTACTAATTTTCTTAACCTTCATCTATACTAATATTATAAAGCTGCAGTGTTTGTTTGTTTGTTTGAACGCGCTAATCTCTGGTACTACTGGTCCGATTTGAATGATTCTTTCAGTGTTGGGTAGTCCATTTATCGAGGAAGGTTATAAGCTTTTTTTTTCAAAATTAGGGATCCGTAATAAAAGTGCTATTTTGTAACACAAGGTGTAAAATCGATAACCTATTTTTGCATGCGCTGCAAAAACTATTGACAATAGAACAAAATGATGTACAGGCTATAATATAGGCAATATTTTACTACTTATAAAACTATCGCGTGAATTATACTTTATATGGCAAAACAACGTTTGCCGGGTCAGCTAGTGTCAAATATAATTTAAAGACAATTCACACAAGAAATACAACTTAAGAAGCGACAACTAATAGTAATTTATAATAATTAATTATATATAACTTTATTACTATTATCGATACAGCAACAAAAATGAAATAGGTGGGTAGGTATAAAAACTTAGGTTATACAGGTTAACAACATAAACATGAGGCAAGCAAGATGAATTATTACTATTGATTTTCCTTTGTCGGTGACGACATATTTTTTTTTTTAGATTGTTAAAGTTTAATAAACTATGTTTAGATGGTGTTTCGGTTCTGTAAATAGATGTAACATCGTAATACCTACCTTAAAAGTACCTATACATCTAATTCTAACCTATACATGTAATTCTATATAGGTATTGCATTTACAGAAAATAATCATTTTTAAAAGGATTACAAAGCGTGTAATAAGTTGTAAAATTAGAATATACTTAGATAAATAAATAATGCCTCTTTGCCTTGTAAGAAATTTATTTAAAAGTACCTACCTATTAATTATGATTGATTGACTTTAATAAACTTGAATTATATTGAAGTATGACATTCGAATATTAAATTATTTTGTATCTTATAGAATAGTCTGTAAGATACAATTTTTGATATTTCATAACTATTACTAATAATCTAGTAGAAATATCAGAAATGACTGTTAAGAATTTAAATATAATAAACCTAATAATATTTTAATTACGGGTGTTAAGACTCAAGAATGATATATTAATAATAAGTGCTAAAAATAGATGAAGTAACACTGCAAATATCAACATAATATAAGTTTAGTACGTAGGTGTAGGTGTAGGGCCAGGGTGACTTTTTGAGTCTTGGTCAAAGATGATTTTTTTTTATTAAAATTTGTTTAGTAATTCATATTTTTTCATATACTTGGATTGTTCTGTACCAGAACATAATATTATCATAATGATATTTATAATAGTTAAACAATTTTACTTATCATATTAAGATACCAACCTAACAATAATATTATTTCTACATAAGATTATTAAGTACCAACATCAGAAGTTCCTCATAAAACAAGATAATCAAAGGATGTTCAATTAGAATGAAATTAAAATTGTGTGAGATTAAAAGTGAATCTTACATAATATTCATTCTAAAACCTAATGGGTAGGTAATGTAGATACCTACCTTTTTTCTATGCTTATTAAAATGCAATGGTTTTTTATGCGATATGCATTTAATGAAGTTATATACTTTTTTCTTAAGCACAGTTTTTTCGAAGTTACATGAAAGTGGATTGAAGTAGAAAAATACTTGCTTTCAACCTCAACCTAGTTAAAATAGTAAATGTAGGTATACCTACAGCAAAGCTATTAATAACCTCGGCCTACCTTACCTGTTAAAAATCTAGAAAGGTACCTAATCCTATAAATTAATATTTTCAAATTGAACCCCCATTGATATTTACACTACCTATATGACATACTTACAGAGGACTCTGAGTATCAAAAATAAATCAAATGATTTTCGGCCCATTTCCTGAAGTATCTGGTTACTATTTTGATTGAAGTTACGATATTTTTATTAAAGCATAATCACGGCGCGGGACAGCTTTGTAAATAAAATAAAACAAATTCAATTAATCTTGGTAATGATAAAAAATTAAATTTTGATAAATGTAGTCAGTTATACCTACTATTAATTATGGAAAAAGGTACTTCAGCAACAAACTGATAGACAGATAGTCTCTTTTGAATGGGTAGTTTTTGACGTTCAATAAGTGATTTTAAATCCTAATTTGAATAAAAATATTTGAATTTGACAACGGCTGTAGCATCACGTAAATGATGTATATTTTAGCGTTAGCAATATCTTGCATGTAAATATCTATATATTAACTTCAAATCAAATGGGACTACCTATAGAAGTTTTCGAACTGATATGGGAAACACCACCACGGTTGGAAATAACCTTACCTACCAACCTTAGGTAGTTTCAGTAGTAATTACCTACCTATCTTGCAGTAAAACACAATGTTACCTTCACCAAAATTGTAATCAATTCGGTGTGAAACATTTGGATATTTATCAATAAAGAAGTAAGTTATGACCTTCTGAAGCTTCATCTTCAAGTACCTTTACTCAAAGCATAGTGCGTGCCCTGCCTAAACCCTCTGAGGATCCTACCCCTCTTAAATGTTATTAATAGGTCTGAAGGATCTAATTTTAACTTCGGCACAATAAGGGCACACGTTTCCTAGCTAGAAGCGTCGATTTTTCCACATCTAATTTTTTAGATGCAGAAGCAGGCGCCAACGCGTAACAGATCCTAGGATATAAGTGTATTTTAATACACAATTATTAAAAAAAACAGTTAAATATTTACAAAAAAAAGACAAAAACTATGTTAATCTTGACGTGAGCCATCAAACAAAACAAAACTGAAGCAAAGTCTTCAGGTGTGTGCCAATAACAAATTAATAAGATAATAACAAAATCATTTCATTATCCTTTTCGTATAAAAATGAGAGGTTAAATAGATAGTATCATCTCAAAAATAGTCATGATTTAATTACCATGCAAAGCAAATATTATCACTCATGAAACGAACAAAATGGTTTATAATCACCTATATGGATTGGGAATACGCCTAGCTCGGTTGCGATTCATCGACGACTGACTTGAGGCTGTAACGAATCTCGCGTCAGTTAGGGTGGGGATAGCAATGGCAGCCGTTCTGAGACACGCGATTGGGTGACACATTTATCCATTTATCGCTTTACAATATTCATATTATATTGTTGATTGTTATTTTGGTCTTTTATAAAACCTGTTGAGTTCTTTGAAAAGTAAGTGTTTGAAATGTAATTATAATATAAAATTATTTTGAATGTAGGCTTTTTAAATTAATGTTATGGTAAATAATTAAAATTAACATACCTGTGTAGGTATATCATTGGAAACCTTTCTATATTACAAATTTAGGCACACAAATATATTCTTAGCACTTAAGTAATATATTTTATACTTTTGACAATAATTACATAACAGGGGATCTTCCGGTTAGCTTCCAGGTATAGTTAGATAATCTGGACTGACTAAATCAACTGTGTACGGATTCTTGATCCAAAAAATGTGGTTTTCGCTGCGATACCTACCCTTGATATAACTAAACGTTTTATTTTTTCCTGACGCCTACCATAACTATTATCCTAGAGCTCGTCTGTACCCAATACATATTTTTGCCAATTATTTTTTAACGTTTTATCCTTTAAATATTTTCAGACGATTATTCACGATACATGACTGCTTCAAACTAATTAATGCAATATTAAAATAGTTGCATAAATATTATTTATGCAATTAAACTTTTCTTTTAATTGAGATAAAACACCCGATGAAAGGGCGGTGATCGTCTTTTATGAAAGTAAGATAGTTGAATCCGAGTTTTTCTTTATATCAGCCTATCGGATCCCACTGCTGGGCAAACGCCTCTGAATTTACTCCATTTATCGCGGTCCTGTGGCAATTCCAACCAGGTCTTATTAAAGGCATCCAGATTGTGACGCTATCGTTTTCGAAAACGATGAATGCGAGTGTTTTTGAATTTTTTTAATGATGAGATCACCTCATCTGTTTTTATAAAAACCTAGGTACTGGCCGTTATCGATTTTTTTTCGCTTTTGTTTTAAGTTACTAGCGAGAACTATATGTAGGTACTACGATTAGTTGGCTATGTGTATGACTATTTATAAACGATAATTTTGCAAGAATTAGCTGAAAAAGTAAATTATATGTCTGTATTATTTATACCTATACCTATCAAAAAACGATGGCCTACTTGATACAATAATTAAGCTCGTTATAACAATGAAAACAAATGCCACTTATACCTTATCAGTGTTCATAAAAAATTAAAACTTTCTAAGAAGTAGAGCAACCTCCACGCCGTACATATTACTTATCAACGTCTGGTGCATCGAATGATACACGAAGAAACTTTACGAGGCCGCACTTGTTCGGATCGCCCGTGCTAGACGACCGCCGATACAATTCGCGAACCGTTCAATTAATATCGGATTAATGGTACTGGGATAATGGTACTGGAATAATGGTACTGGATTAATGGTGCTGGATTAACGGGGGGTGTTTGGTCGCAGTACGGCGTCGCGGCGCGAGGAGGGGTCGCGGCGCGAGGGGGGGGGTGAGGCGTCGCTCGTAAAGCATCGGTCGGCACACTCGACTGACGCGCGTCTCGGCGAATACGCGTTGCGTAATCGGCAATCGCGCCATAAACAACCACGATACCGCACTTGGTAACCCACGTGCACCTGACAACCTAATAAGCATTACGCTCATGTTCCAAACCCAACACGTGACTGACAGAGTGAAAAACAAAACTCTTAAACAATAAGTGAAGTTTGTAAATAATGGCGCGGGCTTTGCCGACGGCCGACTCCGCTTAAGGTAAGTTTATTGGCGATTTATAGCTCCCAAGCTTGCGGAGCTGCCCGCGAATTTGTTTGCCAAACAAACTTCGACGCTTCGATCACGTGTTTAGATCGAAATAACACTGTAGATACAATGTAACACGCTATTAGTAGCCATGTGAAACACCTCATAGTTATAACCACACAAATATTTAAACAAAAATTACAATTACATATGTCGTTGTTGGTACCCGTTAGTCAGTTACGGATACACTATCAGATAAATTCAAAATCAAATATGAATTTTCCGGTTCCTCGCATCATAACAATCGTATCTATTTAGCTTGTAGAGTCGATTTTGTCATATAAAAACTCAACATTACACAGAGTTAGAAACAAATACATAATAGATACTTACGTAAAGTTAGTTCGACTTCAAAGTTAATTCTAGCACATGGTTAGGTTAACTCTACCTACCAAAAATACAGTAAATTTCTATTTTGACATTGTATTTATGTAGAGTCAATATTGTGAATGTTAATAATGAAATAAAAATTAGTGGAAAATGTTATTGTTCAGTTAATTTTCTTAGAAATACTATCTACATAAAACTGGCATAACTTACTTTTTTATATTTATAACTTAATTATTAATTAAGTAATTACATAGTAAGTAAGTGATGTTTTAAGTAAGATATTTGACCCGTTTATTTGGTGTAAAAACGAGGTATGAATTACTAATACTGATTAAGGCAAAACTTAATTGAACCAAAGATTGTTACTATAGATACTATATGTATTTAGATATTATTTACTAATACTATATTAATTAACACAATACATTCATATTCTCAATATTATCAATTCATTAATAGGTCGGTGTATAAATTTTAATATGTACCTAAAATTTTACATAACTATAGTATTAAGCCTATCTATTTAAAATATTTCCTTAATAAGAGTAATGGGACTTAATATTTTATTTTCATACCAACTACTTGATTATAATGACCATTGACCTTGATATTTAAAATCTCTAAAATGCATTATATAGAATGGTACATAAGTTTAATTCATTTTTCATGTAAAAATTGCTTCAAAAAAGCGTTATTATTTTCGAAAAAACTCGTTTTAAAAACTTATCTACATACACAAACGTAGAATTCCATTATTTAACTTTACAACAAGTTTAGTTTTACAAATAGCTATTACAACTAAGTATCTAGTACCTATTTAAGTTTTGTAGATAGTACAGAATTTCCCCATTAAAACGACAGGAAATAAATCTTGTTGGATTATTTAAAAGATTCTAAATAATGCTTGCTCTATATAATGATATATAAACATGCCAAATTAAAATTAATAAAAAGCATTCTTTCTGAAATGAATGAATTCCACTTGAAATACTATAGGAATTAGATTTATATAGGTATTATGTTATACTTTTAATAATCTCAAAGAACTCCTCCAATAAAAATACCAAAAAATTAATTATGTCCAAGTAAAGGCTCTACCACTAATAAAGAGAGAGTCGAAAATATATAAATAAAATAGGAAATTTGTAAAATTTGAGGGCGATTTTTGGTCCTATAAATATCTCAATATATACATATACCGTAAGATCTATAAAATAAAATAAAAATGATTCCGTGGGGGAAATATAGCAAACATATGTACAAGGTATAAAATATACCAAAAATATATAAAATGAATTTTAACAAATAAAAATATCATAAAATGGGAAATCTTGATGTTAATATATAAAATATTTTTTGTGAAATATTAATTATATATCTTGTTGAATCTATGAGAACAGTTTAAAAAATATTAGGTATGTCAAAAAGTCACCATGAAAACATTTAAAACCAAATATTAACTTCTAATGAAAAATACATCTATTTGTCTTTACCTAAAGTCTTATCACTAGCCGGCGTGAACTTGTCATTTGAACGCCTAAAACGATTCAATTGGTTGTCCTAGAAAATGCGGATACACATTACAAAAAACTAAATTGAAAATGTCCCACCCAGTTTAAGCATGTAATGTAATACCATACCTGTATAATGCTGGTTAAACACAAGGCTATCTATTCCTTATGCCATTAAAAATAATTAAAAGATAAGAAATAATTACTTATTTGAAACCCAATACATAAATTTCTATTTTTCCGTACTCGTTCCCCACTGATAAACTTAACATTTAAATAAGTTAGCTATGGCTACCTTTATTAACCTGTAATGGGTTATACATTAACATTTGCTAAACTCTGTGTTAATTACAATGTGGGACACCATCAGCTTTAACTCTATCTATATATCTAAAAAATCAATTCATAATGTATTAAAAGACGCCTTAATAATCTATTAAAAGTCATACCATAAATTTTTAGTTATGGTAAAATTTTTCGATGCGTTTAATTTAATTAACTTGTGCTTCCACTGAGAGCGATGTGTTACTAGTAAAAAGAGGTGCAAAGACATTAATTTTGTGGTTTGGTCATAACATGTTATAAAAACATATACTGCCTTATAAACAAACTTGGAATAAAGTTATAACTGCGAATAAGCCAAGAATATGCAAAATGTTGAATATATCACATCATCAGGCAACTTGAAATAAATGCGGAAAACGTTATACGCCCGAATAAACCAATCATAAGCAAAATGTCTATGGATAAACATTTACGGCCTTACAAATAAAATTGTCATTAATTTATAACTAATCATAAACCAAGAAAACACAAAATGTTCTCAAATAGACATTTTGCTTACGATTGGTATATTCGGACGTATAACGTTTTCCGCGTTTATTTGCAAGGCTCCTTGTCATTCGGAAAACTTCAGAATTATCATTGTATTGACAGTGTTGTCAACGATATTGTAAACATTTTGCATATTCTTTGTTTTTGATTAGTTATAACTTAATGCCAATTTTATTTGTAAGGCCATTAGCATATTCTTGGCTTATCCTCAGGTATAAATTTATACCAAATTTATTTGTAAGGCCGTTAAAGTTTGATTATTATCTTTTCGTATACTTGTAATCTTCGTATACTTAATAAAAAATACAATTTGTATTTGGCTTTTAATTTTTTAGGTTTGTTGCATACTACTAAAAATATTTTAACTCACTCTTGTGATATTGCAGGCAATTATTGATATCGATAAATAATTGATTTAAGATTAATTTAACATTAACCATTAATATCATTATGTCATGAAAAATCCGTATTGGTATGTTAAGTAGATAGACATAAGTGATGAGACATG
Organism: Leptidea sinapis; assembly: GCF_905404315.1. NCBI lineage: Eukaryota > Metazoa > Arthropoda > Insecta > Lepidoptera > Pieridae > Leptidea > Leptidea sinapis. The sequence continues at coordinate 8,660,784 of NC_066275.1, read as the reverse complement.
CAATAAAAACAGAACTTGCCACCGATCACAGGTTATCACTTATCTAACATATTCTATGATGCCCTACATAGAGTTGTGAGTTTTTCTCTGATGCTACGAACTGAACAAGAACTTCGTTCTCTAATTAAATAGAGCCTTTTACACGACAGAAATAGTGGCAAAGTGATTGAGTAGCCTTTTTATATTAAAGATATTATTACAATTCCAATAGATTTCGAAACTAGGTATATATTTTGTAATAATATGAATAATTGAATTCGTTAAGTTATGTAGTTAATTTCTTTTTATATATTTCGGCTCTAGTTTTTGAGCTTATTGCAAATAACCTCTTTTTTTAAATTTTTTATACCCACTTTTTATAATCTGTAGTCAGATACCGATTGCAATATGACATAGCATACCAAATTATATTTAATCGATATTAATGAAATTATTAAGCTCAAATTAAAAAGTATTTTTTTTTTAATAATATGCTTATTTTTTGTAGGTTAAAACTTGCTTAATCAATTCTCAATAATTACAGTAACATATTAAATATTATATATCAATTCCTAATTACAGTAGAATACTAAATATGATAATATATTATCAATTGGTATTATGATAAATCGTTACACGCAATTATACTGACAAGACTTAGTAACGCACAGTATTACTCTTTTATTTCCATGGGTCAAGATTTATTTGGTAAATATTAAGGCTAGAAAGTGACGATATATTATTATTTTAATATTTATTTACTGTTATAATACCTTTAATTTTATATATGTTACAAAAATATGTGTTGATGTCGAAAAATCATAAAATAATAATTTTAAGACGTAAGTACGCAAGTTGACGGACATAATATGAGTCGATTACATTTCCAATGTAGTTTATAGCTAGGAGCGGCTATTCAAACGCGGCAAATAGTTATTTAGGACAAAAAGAACGATCAAGTTCAGTCGGTCCGTTCACTTGAACTCATTCATAGGTTTGTGCCACTTAGAGCTTTGTGGTTCGTTCCTCCGTCATTAAGTTGCATTCATATAAAAAAAATGGTTGAAGTAAAATATGAAACTTAATCTCTAGAACTCACATGTACGTGTATTTAAAATGTTATAATGTCGAACCTAACAATGCTTTTAACTATATTTTTTATATGTATGATTAAATGCTTTTACCAAAAAAATACTATGCTGCCAAGAAATAAGAATACTGGCAGGAATTGAGCAAATTTATAAACTCCCTAATAGGGTAGCCTAACGCGATAATATATCTACCCAGAAAATTAAGGTACTGTACTCTTTTTTTGGAACAAAACTTGGAGGCAGTAGTAATATGTAAGTTAGTACTTTTGCCCAGGCATGTACTATTTACGCCTCTTGTTGCTAATTACCTACCCAAAAGAAGGTCTACGTAACACAGTTAAGAGATAATATATTGAGTCAGTTAATTTGTACTGGAACTAACAGAATTATAACGTCGTAATAAACATTGTGAATTGAACGAAATCCGTAAATAACTATAATTTCGTGGGTGTATATTTTGACATTATTTTGTTGTTATTCTTATAAAAGTATTCAGTAATGTTAACTAATGAAACATTATTTTTGGTAATTTTACAATATCGTGGTATTGCAATGTGTTTAGGTTATAAGACGCGTCAATACTGCGGATAGGGCGCCATATTGATAGTATTCATTGCTCTCACACACAAGCAAAAAGCCGAAGTAATGCAAAGGTATCGTGAAATTGTCTACCGCGCAGTAATAAATTATCATCTTAATAAGTTAATGACTGATTCCAGTAATGTTTGGTTTTTTACCGCGGAGTGTCCATTGCCATCCCCTATACGTGCTGAGACATCTGCTTGGATTTGTTTAAAATTCATGTATATTTATCGAGTTTTCTTTGGGACATGCTTAAAGTAAGTGTTGATGTGTTTGTGTAGTAATTTTGTTTTTTTTTTTTATATTTAAGTAATTAATAGCTTTCTACCCGTGAATTTGCACGTCGAAAATCGTATCGCGCTTCCTAAGAATATACTAAATGTTTAGGGATAAAATGTAACCCTGAGAAAGTGAGTTTAAATTTTTATGATGAGCTTAGTTTTACAAATTTTTATACATGAAGTATATTTTAATATTTAACAAATATTTTATTAAGTATATATATTGGATAAAATTTAATTAATGTTTTAATATACTAATCATGGTTTTATTATGGTTATATAAATAAATAATTTCAAAGAAGGTACATATGAATTTAAGTAAATGGATTTTCAACAGCATTTTCATGCAATTTAAAACATAGTTAATAAAACAATTCTAACATAAATAATAACAATCATTTATATTAACTTACCATTACGAAAATAAGAATCTTATAATTTTGATGCTTAAATATCATACAAAAAAAAATTGTGGTGTCCTCTCTACGTTATGTGCGTACTTTAGATACTTTAATGTCTTTAAGCGTGACGTAAAGGAGGTTTAACTGATTATTGGGTATGGGGATACCCAAAGTGCCAAACGTGCATAAAGAAGCATCTAACAACAACATAAGAACCTTGTAGAACCTTCTCCATTTTCAAGTCGGTTAGAAATAAAAACCCTTCCATCGTTGTGTTATTAAAATTGATAGGTGTCAATTACCGAAAATAGCAAACAGCTTTTTATAATCCGGTTGACACCGGTTAAATTACACTTAGTACAAAAAGCTGAGCGTCAAACATTCTGAGGAGCCAGGTGCCAACTTACCTCCCGCGGTACTCGCAAAAACTGACATCTGTTTGTGAAAAATGTACACACCGATCATATCTACTTGGAATACATCACCGGAGACAAATTGTGCTCACTTCAAAGCGATCGTAGCACGAGAATAAGCAAATTGTTAACCGGAGTCAGTGGAAAACAATGAAAACAGGACCTTGTTACGTAACAGTAAGGCCTTAAATCGGCGTATCGATAGATATAGTGAAGAACCGTAAACTGGACCGTAAGCACTTGGATTTAAATCCGCATAATTATCGGATAGGCAATAAATTGCAGAAGTGGGATGCACTTTTGTATTCCCAACGGTGACCCGCTTGTTACGATATGGATTGTCTTTGTAAATCAATTGATGTTTTTTATAATACTATTCATAGTAGCTCTTAGTTACGTTCTCTACTACTAGTAGTAGGTATCTAGGGACGAGCGAACTCGAAGATTTTGTTTGCGTTCCCTAAATTACTGTTTATAGTATAAGTTGATGGCGATAATTCCTTCAAATTAACTCTTTCGCAAATGTGCTAGAACAGTAAGACTAAAAATTAAGGAACATTATAATTATTGATCGATACATCTACTAAAAAATGTTATTTTGACATCTAAATGAATGAAGCCTTTATGCTATGCTTCAACATAATATACTAAATATTTCCCCTTATATCTTATGTTAATCATTGCTCCCTTGTCCGCCAACATAGGCCTCCTCCAGATCTTTCCACATTTTCCTGTCGTAAGTTATTCTCCTACATGTTAGTCCAGCAATCTTATTGAAATCATCTTCCCGTCGTATCGTTATAATTCACTGTTAATAATTAGAAAGAGAAAGATCTGTTTTGGCAAAACTTTCGTTAAGTTGAACACTCTTGACATATTTCCTTTTTTAACTTTTGTATGGGTCTTGGCACTTTAAAAATATGTAATTTAAAAATGTATAATAATATTTATAAACCAGGTTACAGATACTACCTAATAAGTTTGTAATTAACCTTATTTCTAATAATGAATATGTGAAAAATATAAATAAATAACTCTTGACAGAGTGGTAGTAAAACGGATTACTCGGCTGTAACACCTCTGCCCGTTAAATCCATTTTGAATCTATATCAATTGCTCAGAATTTCGATTTTAGAACTACGATTAGCCCTGTAATGAATGAGCAATAACCACCAGGTGAATGACTTCCAGTACCATCAATTGAAATCGTAAAGATACGACTGAAGTGAAAACTTGAAGGCATGATTAAACGTATGAAAACAAGTAATCTTTTTCGGCAAACATTGCATGGCAATACAATGTTTGCCGGGTCAGCTAGTATATATAAAGCTAATATATACACGCATATAGACTCGGTAGGACTTTACCCGAACACTACAGAACCGAGCGTGATAAGTCAGTCTAGTTCAAATTCAAATATTTTTATTCAAAATAGGACTAAGAGAAACAAACTAACCAGAGAAAAGAACGGGCGCAAGAAAAACTCTGTGGTCTTCTTTCTTCTTCAAATAAATAATTTAAATAGCCTGAAGGCGGTCACCTCATTCCAAATCACTGGTATCAATAAAAAATCATTTATGCTATAGTAATCTTTACTACATTCTCTTACTATTAAACATTTCATTTGAATTTCGTACTAAATTTATTATGAACATTTTCTGGGATCGTGTCGTTAAAGCACTTTTATTGATTTTATATTAAGTTAATTATTTTTTACTTCTTTTAAAATGAAAAAAAAAATGTTCATTTGTTACCTTATACCCTTAAATATTGTTATTTAGTTATATGGTTTTTGATTTAAATTTTACTAACTTACCAAACTGAGTGATATGTATTACTCTTATAGTCATGTGTATCAGTGTTTGTTCCTTTATAAAGTAAGATTCATTGATTATTAAAAATAACATGATGTTGATTTTCCTTATAAATAAATAAATAAATAAAAAAGCAAATAAATCGCTCTACAAAAGTCTCATTCAAAACCCACAAGATAAAGTCATTCCAAAAGATATAAACGAAATTTCGTCACCCAAAAGACAATACAAATAAGACCGAACTATCATACTGTAATAGTACAGTATGATTTAAGAGATCGACCTCACACTTCGATAATGAATGAGTTGGTCGTAAACGTTGGAATCAAGAGAACATTAATGTCAATAAAAAAGTCATAAACTCTATTAGCGGTCATAAAACTTAGAGCGTCTGTTTAATAGCTGGTTTTGCGTTGAGTAGCGTTTAGTTATCGTTAGTTTAGTAAATAAACAACAGCGTACTTTTTGTTTTAAATTATGGTTTTGGATTTTCGGTTTTCAATTATTTGTTTAGCTATTTCAGTAATGGCAATTTTGTAAAAAGGCTCTGATTTTTTTTTTAAATAATATTGAAATGAAATGAAAATTTATTTGCAAGAAACATTGCAGTTACAATGTTAACATAATATTATTAATAATATATGTTTCGTCAATTGACATGCAAAATATTAAGTTATAGAGTTCTCTAAGTACTAACACACTACTGTTATATTGAAACATGTCGGATTTCACAACTCTTTCATTAATATTAATAAAATTAAAATTTAATGATATTATAATAAAACATGTTAATAATTTAATAATTCATTTACTACCTATGTATGTATAACGTCAACAATTTTAATATCACACAAATTTATAATTATTATTTATTTAAATATTGTTTGTAGTGTAAAAATTAACATTCTTAATCACAGATCATGCAAAATAACAATTTAAAATAATAGGGGGGCTATAATGACAATATTATTAATATTATATTATTGTATTGCATAGATATCAACTAATATTAAGTGTTTAAATAAGTGACAAACGTACAATAGAAGTTAAAGTATGATGTTGCCTTTTTACTGTAATAGGTACTTCGAATTGACATAGAACCTTCATTTATAGTCTTCATACTTCCTGAGGCTGTACAAAATTCTTTCAGTTTGTCGAATCTCGATTAAGAGAGTTCTATCGCAATAGCATTAATAACCTTCCTGTTAGATTAGATGATTAAATAAATATGTTAAATTAAAAAAAAACGTATCAATTTTTCAGTACAAATCGGCAATTTCATAATTTAACCGCTAATATAAAAAGAAAGATATTGTTAGTCGCTTGCCGCAGCATTATTTTAAAACAGATTGATATAATATAGCCGTAAATATCAAAAAATCATTTCGTTTTCAATTGTGTATTTTAGTGTGCACCTACCTACTGCTGGAATGTTGAAAATGTTCGAAATGTGCTAGTTTTTTAACTATTATCCTCCGATACCGTCACTTTTTACGTTAGAAAAGCCGTAAATTTTTCAAGTCAGCCGATAGTGCGGTATAAAGAACACGGAAACGAACTTTTGTTAAAGACGATCATAAATAAAGTAATAAATAACCACAAGGTGTAAAATAGAACGTTTTTGGCCACACTTCTCAAAAATATTATCTGTTTAAAGCTTATTGTTAATTACCATAATAATTGATTACCTGCATATTTAAGCAGGTGAATAGTCCCTTTTGTCTATTTTGCATAGAAACTTGTGCAATATTATCTTAACGGTCTTTGCCGTTTGTCACTGTTGTTCTATTGTCCGAATTTTTTTAAAACCTAACGGACCTACAAAGAAATTTATAAACATAACTGTTCTGCGTTGAGTATTTGCATCTTTTTGCTGTTTAAAATAACAATAGGAAAGAAAACATTTTTTGTGCATTTGCTAAATTCACTCCAGTTACGTCTTGCGTCACTTTCAAACACATGCGTTTGTTTTAAAATACGCTTTTGTACAAACTGAAAATTATTTTAGTTCTTTTGTTTTTTAAGAGTTTTATTGCCGCTGTTTTCTTTTGTGTGCTGACATTAAGAATAGATTGTAATGGAGTAACAGAAGCAATTTTTTAACGTCAGTAAATTTATTGGAACGTTTACAATTTTACAAATTAGCATCCGTATCACGTATGGTTTAATGCTGCTGTTAAACACGCTTACAATTGATAAGTAATTGCTATTGGAAATTTATAACTTAAACTAATACTCATGAATGCTTATATTTTTGTTTTTAAGTTGATATTTTAAATTAATATACTAAAACGTTAATATATCTAACTGGAGACGTTGAAAATTTATTTCTTAATAACGTGTTGTTTATTTATTTCTATTTTCTAGAATGAAACGTTTTATTTTTTTATATGTGGTGTATTGCCTTATTGCTTAATCTTGTTGTGGCTATGAAGATATTATTGTTAATTGTCTTATTCCTAAGGAAATTTCAGATCGTGTTTCTTCATAATATAATAAATGATTTTACCACAATCTTTACTGAAATAGCCTCTTCATTTGTCCTTCTTCTTAGTGCAACATGCAATAATTACATATAATTGATGATTTTACTATAAACCTGGTTATAACGTATCTTTGAATAAGATTTTACTTATAAATAATCCAGGCTTCTATGAAAACCGAAATTTTTCGTTATATTTTCATCTTATATATGTATCAACATTTCGTTGTCTTGTAGTATACTTGAGGTAGCACCACTATGTAATTTATTTGTCAGCTCGATGGGATCTTTGGTCAAAGAATGTACGAAAAGATTTGAAAGTATGATGCCTGTAAGCTCTATAAAATAAGATACCTAGTTTTATAATTTAGATTGTTTTCTTTCTTAAGTATAGTATCTTTGTAACGCTTTAGATTTAATCTGTAATGTTCCATTGTATTTTAATAAATAAATAAATCTCATAGCATAGTTTTAAAATGTTTTGCATCACTTACAAATGTAATAAATGTCTTCAAAAAAAAAATGCTAGAATTTGAAAGTTTAAAAGTTTGATGAAAGATTTCGCAGACTGTCGAAGCTTTGGTACGGCGGTGTGGTAATATTTCAAAATTACTCAAGAGCCGCGTCGGCTTGAATAATGTACAAAGTTTTGGGTAGCGGTGGCTGGTTGCTACTCCCTTCGTACTTCAAACAATGTAACGTCTTAACTTTTGTTTCATGGCATATTTCTTCATTAGTACTTTGAAATGTATAGAGGTTCAATACGTCATTATTTAAGTAGAATTCTAGTCAAATCATATTCAAAACTTATACTAATATAATTTCAGACGATGGGTTGACCATATCGTCCAATCAGTGGCGTAATTTGGCTTTGACATAGTTCATGCTACTTCTTCTCATTAGCCCAACCCTTTACGAAGCAGCGGTAGATTCAATTAGAAAAAATATTTTTTTTTGTCATTCATTTACGTGACCTACGAGAATGAAGTGATTTTCATTTGATTTCATTTGACATACAGACAGACAGGTATACTCACATTTATAATTTTTTTTTTATGGAATAGGAGGACAAACGAGCGTACGGGTCACCTGGTGTTAAGTGATCACCGCCGCCCACATTCTCTTGCAACACCAGAGGAATCACAAGAGCGTTGCCGGCCTTTAAGGAAGGTGTATGCGCTTTTTTTGAGTTTGAGTTTTTATGAAAAAGCTCAATCTTTTAAATAAGTTAATTATTAAATTAAGTCAAAATTGACACTCTTAAATATCAACGTTGAACATTTTACCATAAACCAATACATGGGAAAAGAGGAGTTGTAATGAAAGGAAGTGGTTCTTTAAGTTATAAATTTACAGCTTAGTGACTACATAAAATATTGAAACTATATATGTATAGTGATGCAACAAACATATTTAAAAAAAAACAACGTAAATGAATTATAGAAAAAAATTACAGCTCAAATCACTCGCAGCTACTTGTGTGTCGCAACGCATAGTCTAAGCCTTAAATGATTTTCATGAATAATCGCGTTCATGTAAGTTATACCAGCTATGCTCTTGTGAAGCAATTGTCATAAGATAATCATTTACAATCTGGTGCCTTGTATATTAGGTTACCATTTAGTAATTTGAAAGGTTTATTATTACATTATAATAAAGTCTAGACTTTTTCGTTAATCTCGCTTAGATTTTGTTTCTTGTAAACATTACAGCCTAATTTGATATTAGTTAATGTTTGGTTTTATAACTATATTTCATCTAATTAAAAATAAAATCGATACAAGTTAGAGAGCCGGACAAAATCTCCGGATTAATCCGGATAGATGGTAATCCTATTTGTATATATGCTCGTTTGTTTTCCAATTCCATTAAAATCACCTTAAAACCCCTACACTTGTTGCAATTAATAACCAGCTTTCTTTAAGCAACAAACTAATCTCCGGTTTACGCGTAGTTACACATAACTGGCTACATGGTGGAGGCTGCACGTGGTCGTTGGTCGCGGCCATGTGTCAAACCGGTCTTGAACGGGCCTAGTAACCTCTAAACGACTGAACGTGACCGAAGGATTCCTCAATTCACTTTTAAATACCCTTTTGTAACAGTGCCGTGGGAAATGGCAATATGTCACGGAAAACTGTGTGAAAACTACTGCAGTTGAGCTTTAATTTGAATAGTGACGTGTTCGTGTTGTATTTCAAGTGTAAATAATATATATTATTCATGTTTCACTATTACAGAGGTTATTTTTACATATTTGTTTGTAGTGAACTAAATGAATTCGAAACGTATTTTTTTTTATGAAAATAAGAGATGAGACGAGCAGGACGTTCAGCTGACGGTATTTGATTGTTGAAAATTCTAAAAATTCTGAAGGGCACTACAATTGCGCTCGTCACCTTGAGACATAAGTTAAGTCTCATTTGCCCAGTAATTTCACTAGCTACTAGCGCCCTTCTGACCGAAGCACGATAATGTTTACACATTACTGCTTCAAAGTAGAAATAGGCGCCGTTGTGGTACCCATAATGTAGCCGGCATCCTATGCAAAGGAGCCTCCCACTGCTATTATATACCTAAGTTACTTATAGTGCTACGTACCCGAAGAGTAATCATCGGGAATAGTGCATAGGGAGTCTAAATCACACAGTGTTGCGTAGATACGTCGATTCATTACGTGTCTTCTACCGCATTTATCATGGGGAATGTTTTGTAGAAATGTTTGAGCTGATTCTTGCCACCCAATTCTACTTTCACCATCTGATTGTGTGCCGATATATAGCGTTCCTTTACAGTGCGGTTTTTAAGGAACTTTCTGCCATGTAGTACCATAGTATGGTATGAGCTTCCTTGCGCAGTGCTTCTAGGAAGATACGACATAAGTAACTTCATCAAAAGCGCGTACAGCTGCTACATTATTGCAATTCGTGAAATGAATGCTTTTTGCTCTCCTCTTCTTATAAAAAATTAGTAAGACTTCGTTAGCGACATGTATCTCGCAAATGGCAAAAATTTTTGTATGTTCGTATACTGCCGCTAAAACAGCCACTTTGGAAATGCCGTTATTATTGTTTGTTTATAACATAAAATTGTTTATAACATACCTTTTAGTTACACAATGTATTATCCGGTCTGTACAAAATTCAAATTCAAATATTTTTATTCAAAATAGGATGTGAAATCACCTATTGAAAGTCAAAAAACTACCACCCATTCCAAAATGAATGCCTCAGGCCTGAGAAGAATAGGCGCAATAAACTCTGCGGGCTTTTTTTTTTCATCAAATATATTATGTTTTACATTTAAAGTAACACTTACAAAGTAACAAAGTAACATTGTACAATTAAACTTATTATTTAATAGCCAGAGGGCGGTTGCTCCATTCCCAATCTGTGGTATCATTAAGAAAGTCATTTATGTTATAGTAACCTTTACCACACAAACGTTTTTTAACAATTCTTTTGAATAACGTAATTCACACCAAATACTTAAGGAACTTTAAAAATAAAAGATTAATTTTGGTTAACTTATAAAAGGCAACTAATGAAAATACTTATAAATATCTTTATGTAAGTAAACATAAAAATAATTTCTAATTGTAGGTAAATGAAATATGCAAGTATATGTACTATTCGTAAGACGTCAGCAGTATAAGATCTAGCTTATATAATTGAATCTGTTCGTTAGACTTAGTGCAACCGCATAGTTAAGTTAGTTAAGTTAAAACTTCCCTCAAGCTAAATTCATGACGCTTATTAGAATGAGTATTTAGTCTGAACTGTAGAATTTAAGAGTCAACATTCAAAGTATACTTTCTTATGTACAATAAATAATAGTTAAAAAAAACTAAAAAGCACGCTTTATATAAAATTCAACTAAAAAATAGAAAATAAATTTAAATTGAAAATAGTGTAAAAAAAATATATTTTATTGTAAAAAAAAGCTTGGGTTGTAGAAGAATTATTATTTTAATAATATCTTAAAAATTGAAAAATTTAATAATTTTATCAAATTAGTGTAATGTCATCGGTCCTCGATAAATCTACAAAGTTTGAACGAAATCTAGCCGTTTAAAGTGGGTCAAAATCGCGCCCAAAGAAGTCGGTTACAAACATACATGCAAACATACAGGTGAAGCTAATATAAAGCGTATAAAAAAAGCCTTCTGTTTTTAAAAGATACCTTAAAATAAGTTTTAGTTGAGTAATGCTTTTGTGTTCTAACCAATTTTTTTTAAACAGATTAATTGTGATAGGTATAATTTTGATTATAATATTAGATAAATAAATAAAATATTTTTTAAGTATGATTTTGTTGACATAAAATGTTGTTGTGCCCTTTCTGTGCATCACATATTTTCTATGTAGTAGGTATCAATACCAGATCAATTTCAATGAATGCGTCTTGCAATAAAAACACAAATTAATATTATATAATATAAAAAATTGGTAGCATACCAAATTTAAAATCTTTTTTATTAATTATAAAAGTTTTAGAAGTTCTATCATTACAATAATTCTTTAGTTTTTGTAATTAAATAATGTTATATAAAAACTGTCAAACTATGCTTCAAAAATTCATCTCTTAGAATCATTCATACAGAAATAAAATTTACATTAAAAATTATCACGAATCGAAATAAAATCTATCCTATCTCTCAATTTGGTTCAAACTCTCACTGTGTGAAATTGAACCAATCACAATTTGATTAAAATCGGTCCAGTAGTTTAAGAATTCATCGCGCACAAACAACGTGTTAATTTTTTTATATAAAAAAATTTATAGATGTTCTAAAATGCTGCTATTTAAAAAAAAAGCTTCAGTAACATTATGTCTTAATATTTAATAAGTTATGGACGGGTCTCTAATACCTATTTATGAGTCTCTCTGATTTTTCTAAGACCGCAAAAAGGAGAAATATATATTAAAGTTCCATTTTTTTTGACGATTTCATATTCAACCAGCTTTTAACATGTCCAGATCTATCAAAGTCTTGGTAAAAGTACTCAAGTTTATTTACTAGTCTAGATCACAAGAATAGTTTTGGAATAACTGTTGTATCAAATTTAACTCACAAGAATTAAGTGAATTAACAGTTAATATTATAATTAAATTTACTGATAGATTCCTCAACAAAATTCCTTTGTAAAGGTAAATATAACATCGGATAAATAAAAGACTATAGGTAGGTATGAACTATATGTTATTGTTATTTCGCTAACACATACAATATAATAAATATATTGGTCTGTTTTTCAAATAGATTCAATCTGAATAAAACTAGACTAAGTTTAATTCAGTAGACGTAACTGTATGTAGTATTCATCTACTTACTCGTACAGCCCTCTCTCTGCAAAACCTCCATTTATTTATGTCCATACTTTATTCCATTTGCGGAAAACTTTACTGAATGTCGATGAAAATTTTGAAGCTTTCTAAGACACATTTCTAGCAATAACGTTAATGTATTTTGCAATTCATTTTTAAATTGTTCTATTTGTTTTGATTATATGTAAGATTATTTCTATTTTCTATCCAGAAACTGTTATTGTTGTCAAATTTCATAAAGTTCAAGGTCCTGATTTCTAAATGAGTAATAAATTATGTTTGTATTTTGTACAAAAAAGGCATAATATGACGCATTTCATTTTATGTCGTTAGTCAATTTCAAGTTGAGCACGTGCAATGTGATTCATATCGCGGTATGTTACGCCGTATATCTTTATGTGCTGCGGTATAGTTCGTTGTTACATAAAGTACCCCTTTTTCTTCTGTTCTTTTTGGATTTTAGTCCCGTGATGTTATTATGAGATATCTGGAGCGTACAAAGAGAAGTGGATGGCCTCGTATTTGTAAAAAAGAGGTATTTTAAAAAAGTGTAAAAGACAGATCTGATTTGGTCCAAAAAATAAACGGAGTACAATTTTATGAGCAACTACTACATTATAATTATACGATTTTTGTGATTCTTAATATCCGATGCAGCTAGGAGCGTTATGAACACAGGGCGACTAGGCAATATAGCAATCAATGATTGCCACGAATAAGTTAAAAAAATACTATTCAAAATATATAATCTATATTATAACAGCATCACCTTTGACTAACACATTATATTATCTAATAGCAGTAAATTTTTTGATCTCACTCCTTGAAAAAATAGACCCAGAAAAACTGCAGATCATAAAATTAAGAACAAGTTTCTCTAGATAGTTCCATTATTATCTATTTATGGACTTGCCTCGATTAAAACATCGGAATATTCCATTACAACAACAAAAATCCTTGAATAAAGTTCGTGTTTAAATCAATTACATATATGAAAAGGTATGTTATCTTTACAACACCGTAAAATTCAAGATAAGATTAGACAATAACTTCGAATGTTTCCATAACAGTGAAATAACAATATGAAATACCAAGTCCAATTAAAAAGTTATACATCACTCTCTAGAATTCGCAACACGTTGAAAGGTGTTGGAAAAACTGCTGCAATTCTATGAAAATGCAACTCAACGAAGAAACCTGCTAGGGAATGGCATATTTTGCACGTGTCTATCAGTACATCACGATCTAATTTGAACTCTCTGTTGTACTGTCTAGGGTGTATTTTAAAGTAGCAGATAATGTGTTGTTAGGTTAGTAAGCTGCGTCACTATAATTGTTTCAAGTTTTTGCTTGAACAAGGTGCGGATATTCTCGTACGGGGTTCAAACTGCTCATGCTGATTAATTATTAATATAATGGAATAGCCAGCTATTAACTTTGCGCTGTGATTGTTATCTATACTGTTATCAACGATTAAATTACATTTCTTTAGCTTCGATACGGACTTTCGTTAAACAGTTATGGAGTTGACTTCGCTTGCGATTACTTGTGTAAAGAATTTGTTGTTCTATTTATATATTTAAATAAATTTGGTTTTTGGGATATACAGATTATATTTTAATGAAATGATAGGCACTTATGCGTATTTATGTAAACTTATTTATTTGTTGTTTACTACTGGTGGCTATCCGACCATAAATTGGACTATGTTCACTAATTATTTTGTAAAAACAGCCTTAGATACTCTTTATAACCAACGCTATAAGTATAACAAATAGATTGACGGATGGGCATGAATTAAAAAAAACTCTAAAATTAATGTAAATATTAAGTAAAAAGCTGCTATTTTCATATAAATATGCAGATACATAATAAATTGAAGCAGATACTTCAATTCTATTAATCAGGTAAATATATATTAAAGCTATGCTAAAAATATAAAAATGTTATTTTTTACAGCTGTTAGAAAACTATAATATAGTATTTGGTTGCTTTTGAATTCTGTATGGGCCCATTGTTTCATGATTGTATCACTAACTTAGTAGCCGGTAATAGTATACATATACCTAGAGCGTAATTATATAAGGTGGTGCTTTGTGTTATAGAAGCGATAAAACTATTCAAGTGGGTATATTAAAAACAAATTTTTTTCACCATTCCATAAAACGTAATTAAAATACCGAAATTAATTGAAAACAATTTTGGATGGCGACATGAAACTTCCATATTACGTAGACTAAGCAATTTTGTTACTATGATGTAAAAAATTGGCTGGCAGTTTCTTATCGGTTCTTCTCTCCATGTCAGAGCCCCATTTACAAACTAAAGTAAACACATGAGGCTTACCAAGTGTTGTTGTAATATTTTATGTAATTGGCATTAATAGGCAATAAATGTATTTCGACTATATTCTCTAAGTTATATGCTTACTACGTTTGACGTAAGCCTAAAAATTATCACTAAATTATCACAAGCACCAAAATTATATTCAAGTTCAGGCATAATAGTAAGTGGATATACAATATACATAATTGTGATACAATCTCATTAGAGCTTTATGAGGCATTAATATACTATGTAGCGGGGCTTATGTGTAGACTGGCGTGAACAATTTTAGCCGGCGGTGTAATTAATTAGGTGGTCCTATGTGATGGGAAGATTTATGTGGACGCCAAAGATTGTTGCCAGAATTGCTATTCTGTTGCTAGGAGAGTTTTAAATTTATTCACTCTAAATACACTATGGATTTTCACAAAATAAACATTTCATATTTCATAGCTCTATTATATGGCCGTTGGGGCAGTAAGATCCTTGAATTGCGAACCCGTATGATTGTTGTGGAGATCTTTGGTGGAGGCCTTTGCCCAGCAGTGGACGTCTTCCGGCTGATGATGATGAGGGTGAAACATTTTATGTAATGCAAACTTCTTGTGCACGTTCTTCTCAAGTATGGTATATTTGTATATGTTAGTCAGTTTCTCCGACAGAATGAAATTTGACAAGCAGAGCCTACTAATGGTTAAATTCCCTTCAAATATGTGTTATGGATTTTTCGGTTAGGCATAAAAGGTCTAAGAATTTCTCACCTTCTTACACAAGGACGATTAAGTTAAATATAGAGTTTATGTTAGATAATTCATACGTGTATAGAGCCGCTTATTGCTAGACAACCGATGAAAACAGGCCAGTTTTATTACTTTAGCGTGCGTAACAAGCTACGTCTTCTAATACGTGCATTGCTCAAAATAGAGGTTAACTGTCAACCTCAATTTTTGACGTATCTAAGCAGTTTATATTATTTAAAGCGTAGAGCTACTCGAATTCTTAGGAAGTCAGTAGGTAGGTATACTTGTTTTGACTCTATGGCTTTGCGTTCCGTAGAGGCATCATTTAACTGTCTGATATTTAAGAGGTAGTGATCCAAATCCACAAGCCACAGATTTAAATATTATTCTGACTATCTGGAGGTGTGGCGAACCTGAGTGTGCTTTTCAAATTTTTCATAAAAGTACAACCAAACTCTTAAATGAGGTTCCAAAAACGAGCAGTCTTAACGTGCGATTCCTTTAGAATAGCAAGAACATTTGGAATAGGGTGATTCATCATAGTCATCATTATCATCAGCCGGAAAACGTCCACAGCTGGACAAGGGCCTCCCCCAAAGATTTCCACGATGATTGGTCCTGCACTGCCCTCATAACGTATTCCGGCGATCTTGACCAGATCGTCAGTCCATTTTGTGGGGGTGCCTACCAACAGCGATCACCTCCTTCTAACTATCATGTGAAATGAGGTGTTCCATAAAAAATAATTATTGTCAATATCACTGCCAGTAACATAGTATCGCAAAAATCAATATTATTATGTCTACTAAAAGAAGTATTAAAGAAAAATCATACTTATAATTCAATTATTAAAATGATCGAATTTATATTTAAAATTATTCGCAATATTGAATTACATATAAGGTATTGTTTTTATAATAGACAGATCGAAGAGTCTTGATCAAATTGCATTGTTTTTTAATTTCTGATCGGCCGCCTTTTAACTATCAATCATTTGTGTTACTGTTCAGCCTCATTGCAAAAGAAACCAATCAACGTCTTTTCTTTAGCTGTTTAGTTTTTAGCTAGATTTCAAAGAATACACTTAAATAATTCCGTATAAAAGACTATAATAAGCAATTGTAGTTTATAAGCAAAAGCTGGAATATTTGTGGTATGAGGATTATTTTACTTCTATAATCCCTACTAATATTATAAATGTCAATGTAAGTTTGTTTGTTACGTTTTTAAGCCGGAGCTACAGAACCGGTTTTCATAAAATTTGGTACAGCTATAGACTAGAGCTTGGGAAAGGACATAGGCTACATTTTATTCCAGAAAAATCCATTGGTCCCGCGGGGTGAATAGAATATACTTATAGAAAAAAACCTTCTTTTGAATTTGGAAACACATTTGTTTTGTACAATTTCTGGGATCATGGGTTTGTTCCTAGTGTTAACATTGTGATAGTAAAAGAGTGCCCGTTGGTGACCCTCGGGTTTTGGACCCTTAAAATTACTGAAAGCACGTCCATCATCGTTGCAAGTCACATAGCGTCTGACATATAGCCTGCGTTGATGTATGCATTAAAGCCTAATTAGAAGCGCGGGCGCATCTTATTCTATGTAAATTTTAGTCTGCCTACAGAATGCTTAAGTACTGTAATTGCCTTTAAATTTATACGATCGATTTGACAATCAATTGGCATTGAGTAAGTAAAAAATACATTTGTGTAAACTGTGCGGTATTTACTTGTTAAAAATTTATTCTTCTGATGTAGGTGTTCGCGCGTTTTTAATTTAACATTGAAATATGCACTCAAAGCTTGTTTTTCTTCTTTCAATTTCTTAAAGGTATGTCAATCATTATTGAAATGGTAGAGATATATAACTAACTAGCTGACCCGGCAAACGTTGTTTTGCCATATAAAGTATAATTCACGCGATAGTTTTATAAGTAATAAAATATTGCCTATATTATAGCCTGTACATCATTTTGTTCTATTGTCAATAGTTTTTGCAGCGCACGCAAAAATAGGATTTCGATTTTACACCT
The DNA here is from genome assembly GCF_905404315.1 of Leptidea sinapis. NCBI lineage: Eukaryota > Metazoa > Arthropoda > Insecta > Lepidoptera > Pieridae > Leptidea > Leptidea sinapis. Next base: position 8,643,314 of record NC_066275.1, on the reverse strand, counting down.
TGTGTTACAAAATAGCAATTATATTACGGATCCCTAATTTTGAAAAAAAAAAACATAGCCTATAGCCTTCCTCGATAAATGGACTACCCAACACTGAAAGAATCATTCAAATCGGACCAGTAGTACCAGAGATTAGCGCGTTCAAACAAACAAACAAACACTGCAGCTTTATAATGTTAGTATAGATAAATTCCTACGAAGTGACGAGATACTATTAATTAATATAAAGGTCAGGAAATTAGATTGCAAGAAATGACCTCTAATTTTGAAATAAACTTATTTTTCCAAAATTTTGTCGTCTCGTTTATGGAAGGACAGTTCTTTTCAAGAGTTTATGAAATACTATCCATTGAGACCGATACTCGACCGTTGATAACATAATGATAAAAAAAATATATACCCACATAATTATATAAGGATCACAACATTTAGTTTAGGGTATAACTATTAAAATAAAACAGATTTTAAAAAGACACTCTGACCTTTACCATGAAAGCGGAAAGCTATAAAGTGGATATATCATATGCAAAGCTATCGCTATTCTGCAAAGCAATTGTAAGCCTGTTCAAATTCGTTGGAACAGTACCGTCTTCGTGGTACGGGGTCTGAGGACGAGTAATGTTATGAGCAAGCCATTATTGTCTCGACCCATACCGTAAAACATTACGTACCAACTCAATGGAACTATATAGAGCTGCCAAATTGTATTATTCGCTCATTATTTCACTACTAAAGTAACAATGAAGTTAGACTTCTTAATTATGATTGTAAATTAATTTAGATTTAAATTATAATACAATGTATGTAATAAATAGTCATATGTTAAGAAATAATATATGAAGACTTGCAAATTAATTAATTAAAATGCGATCTATTACTCATTCTATCTCGGTTATTAATGATTATTATATTCATGAGAACAACATTCTATTTTTGTGAACTCTTCTGCTTAAGTTGTATAATATATTTAATTCCAACCATGCCAAAGTTTGACAAATAATTACTAAGTGCCTCATTCCAGCGATACCTACTAACTTTACTATTACTCTACCTATGACTACTGACTCTTCAACCTTTTAAATGCGATTTTTAAAGAACTAATAAATATTAGTAAATAAATTTATTTTTATCATTAATATCCATATAAAAATGTCACTATCCCATCTAATTGAACATATTTAGTCAGAAATCTATTTTTTTAAAAAGCTTGAAATATCCACTCTATAGATGTATGAGTATTTGGAGTGAGGGCTTTAACTAAAAGGTGACAAGTTCTTAGAGAAATACAAGCTATCAATACATTTCAGAAGATGAAAATACTTTCTGATGTTTACAGAAGAAATACGAGACAAAGCGAATTTGTTACTAGCCAATTTAATATATTTTAAATAATAATGGAGTTCTGCAATATACTTAGGTTGAAATATCTTTTAGGCCCATATGAATAGAATAAAACAATTTTTGGGGTTTTTGTTTAGAACTTCATAAGATCATACTATGAAGTAGATATTTTTTTTATAGAAGAGGAGAGCGAGCAATCATTCGGATAACCTGGTGGTAATCACCGCGGCCCATACTACCGTAAACCGTAGGATACATACCGTAGCATTTGGTGCTTTTTTTTCTTCCTCTTTTTTTAATTTCTCTCGGAAATTACGTCATTTAGTACATGTGAATTCAAAAACTGAAAACTCGTGTTAGAATTGTGATCACTTGGTTGAGAATCAACGGTTCTACTAAATGTGCCATCTACAGTTAATAAAAATTCTTGGGTTAGAAACAGCACGAAATAATGGCAATTTTTTACTATTTCAGATTTCGTTGTGATAAAAATCAGAAATTTCATAACCAAACGTGCATTTTATCACTTCGATGAAAAAGTGCTCAAATAATAAAATAATTCCCAACTTAATTGCTTTGCTTAAAAATTCTCTTTACCATACCTACATAAAAATGTAACGACCGCACGAACGTTATATTTTATTCTTAATTCTATGTGCGTAAACATTTTATATCGCTAGTATATAACACAAAACATCACATGTGTCACATTTGACAGGCACAAAATCGCCAAACACAAAGCGCGTGTCAACATAAAGTAACATCCGGCGAACGCTGATGTATAGCGGCCGCAGAACTATGGAAACAAATCTCTCCCGCAATAATTTACGAGCGCAATATGGCCGCGTAGAACAGACGGCCAAAAGGAAAACAGAAGCGCAATCCGCGATAAAAGATGTCTCCTGCTTCGAGATAGACTGGTGCATAGAAAATAAACTAAACGATTCACTAATAATGTTGCCACATAGTTACTAGTACAGGCGGCCAATGCACACACAAAACATAGTGATGGTTACATCCACGCGTGACTGCCACGACCAATAAGTGGCTTAGGTAGTTACTTCAGGCTTTGACCAGTGGGAGGCTCCTTTGCACAGGTTGTCGGCTAGATTATGGGTACCACAACGGCACCTATTTCTACCGTGAAGCAGTAATGTGTAAGCATTATCGTGTTTCGGTCTGAAGGGCGCCAGTAGCTAGTGAAATTACTGGGCAAAAGGTGACTAGCGCAATTATAGTGCTACTCAGAATTTTTGGGTTTTTCAAGAATCCCGAGCGGCACTGCATTGTGATGGGCAGGGCGTATCAATTACCATCATTTGAACGTCCAGCTCGTCTTGTCCCTTATTTCCATAAAAAAGGTAGTTTAGTCAAGCATAGGTGATGTTTGTATCGACTGCGCACATTAGAGAGCAAATTTGGATGGAAGTATGGGGAACGGTCAACAAAATTATACATTCTACGATCATATCGATGATGAAAATGGTTAGGTCTTGAGTACCAAGGCTAAAAGAACTTTTAGGAAAGGATCCGTAACTTCAACCCACCCAGGGAGAACAAATACAGGTGTTATATACATATTATTTGCAATGTGAATAAGGAAGAATGAAAAGATCACTCCAAGCAATTATCGCGACATTTAGTCGAAATTAACTTCAAACGTGACTCACAAGGAAACAAATTAAATGGCCGCTGCTCGCGCTAGGGTTGGCAGCATGATAAAATGTTTGGAATTGTCCACTGCCTATCTTCATTCCGAGCTCGATTATTTAAAAAACGAACACCCGTTGTGTGATCCCGTTGTCTTTTTTCTTCTTTATTATATTCATATTGTTGTCCTTATCGCACGGTTGCGTCCGCGTCGACGATAAGCAAAGAATGCGCCGGTTGACTTCAGTCGAGCGGCACTCATAGACAATTTAAATTGGAGAAATTGGTAAGCGGGTACTTGGAAGAACTTGTAATAACGGACAAATGTCGGCGTATGTTGATAATGCAGTCGCTGCATTAGGCCTAACCACGTCAAAACACATTAATATTTATTGAACTAATGCAGTAGCTTATACACAATGACATGTATTCTGTTTTTTACTATTCTTACAGTTACTTCTTGCTTCCGTTAATTAAATATGTTAACAATGTCCATAGATATAACCTACCTATATCTTATTTATGTGCGCATCGCTTTATTAACAAAAGCGCTTTGATCCAAAACAAAAACGAGTAAACTAAAGCGTTTACTCTTGAGAAAATTTCAAGCAGTCCTGAGCGCTGCATTAATGGTAGCATAATAAGGCTTTCTGGATTAGGTGTAGCGCTCTTGAGTGAGAATAAACCCGGGGGAAATCCTAGAGCGTAGCTTTCCGCTAATTTATTACTTCTCCAACGGCTAGCGGCCTTTGCATTGGTTGGCGAACGTTAAGCATATTTTTAGATGGATTAACGCCAAGCATTTTAATTAGTAATACGTGTAATATTGTGCAGATATACTGTTATTTACTGTATGTTTATACAAGTGATTTAACAATCCTCTTCACGAAATTATAAATTACGTTCTGACAATGCTCAGAATTCGTTTATATTTGACTGCTGTTGTTTCCTATGATGTTGATGATTTGTTGCGTATTTATTGCTTGAAAAAATTATGGACTTCATTATATCAAAACAATAATTGTAATCGAATAGATAATAGACATGCCAGGAATAGTGATTGACCCGAATATCCGGCCACGTTCTTCGCCAAAGTGTCGAATATTCATCGCAGGTAAAGATTAGGTACGATGAGAGCTATTTTAAAATGCGTGTATAGAACTGTAGGAAAGTTTTAATTAGTTTTTAGTAACAAATATTAACTAAATTGCATATTATGTTCATAATCATCGCCTTTTAAGCTCTGAACAATTTTAAGTATTAATTGAAATTATTAATTGTTGGTAACATTTAATTAAATTAAATTTATAGACTTAATACTTACTCAATAGTCACCGAGTTCCATAGTAGTTTTCTGAAACATTCCTGATACTGATAAAATTATATTCCGTATTTTTTTGGATTAGAGGCTCAATTGATGCTAAGAAATCCCATTAATAATAATGCAATGTAAATCTAATTGGTTAATTAATTTTGAGTATTTGGGAAGATTCAAAATCTAGAGCCATAAAATTTAATTTGCTTTTCAAGGGACGTATTTGTGAAGCTGATTCGTTGCACTATAGAAATTTATTAATTAATAACAGATAAACAGAGAAACTAGGTACCAACCTATAAAAGGAAAATTTACAACCTGGGGCTGAAATAAGCAAGACTTTGTAGCCTCCATATTACTATATATATATTTATACAAGCGGACCCGACAGACGTTGTCCTGTATACACGTCTTAAATTTGAAAAATAGGTCCACTCGTTAGGAGGAGTTCACGAACATACACAATATGGGTAGGAGAATTATATATGGACTCATTCTCAAATTCACTGAAACACTCAAAAATATCATCAAAATCAGTCCAGTCGTTTAGGAAGCAGTTCAATTGTGAATTTAAAACGTCCTCAAATCCGTCCACACACAAAAAATCTTTCAAATCGGTCCAGCCGTTTAGGAGGAACTGTCAACACACTTACAGAAGAATAACATATTTATAGAGGTTTTTATCACATTTTTTTTAACAGTTTATTCACAGTTTACAGAGCATGTTTTTAACTTCACACTCCAGTGGAATCAAACATTTTCCTCATTAACTAGATGTCAAGCACGCAGACCTTTCAACTAACTACCTTGTCAAAATTTTAATAGCATATAATAAACGAATGGAATTTCTATAACTAACACTAATACTTAACTTAATGAACTGTGCAGAATATAATAAGCTGTTAAGTAATTATTTTGTCAGTTAGTGTTTTTAAATCCATCGCGTCTAATGAAACAGCTCAAAGATAATTAAAGATCAAGGTTATGGCCAGTGGAGATTCTTCTGCGGCAATAAATTACTTTTCATAAACATTCAACGCCTCTACTACGTTCAAGTGAATAGCTGTGTAATGAATTCAACAGATAATTTGGATTGTAGCCATTGAAAACAAAGACACGTGATAAATCGATGTCTGAGAAATGAATCGATTAGCGAGATCTTTATTTAATCGAGTAAATACGCACATCTCTACTCGTGTCAGCAATGACGTTTTATACGTTAATAACATTCTCTCCAAGGATATTAAAATTGTTTTTTTTTATATGCTTTTAGATTCAAAGGTTATTCCAGGACGATATGACGTGAGTTATGGTCTTAAATTTTTAACAAGGTATTCATTTTTAAAATCTTCTTTTGATACTAATTGCATCACGCAGCAAAGAATATCGGTCCTTGACCTGTTACTAGCCGTCCCTGTCACTCGTGGACTATCTATCCTGCTCACACAAATGCGAACTACATACTACTTATCTATCATTAACGATCGTGGATCCATTTACCCTGAATTTAATCCTTTTGTGGACAGAACACATGCTGGTTTAGTCTTAACTTTTAGGTCGAAGTTATATGGGCATGTGACTATCAAACTACTTCTTCATAGAGTTGACACTTGATATAGCTGAAATAATGACATAAACAAGAACTGATAAAATATATTGAATGATTATATTAGCATGAGAATATATTCAATAAAGCTATTGAGTGTGTTCGTTCGGATAATAAATGTCACAGTATAAAAATAGTTTGACGAATATATATTCATATCAATATCTAACATTCGATATTAGGCACTATATTTATTTTTATTTCTTACTTGATTTCTGCCACCCACACTATCTCCTCTACTTGATTTAGAAGAAAGTTTCATGCATAATTAAAGGAGCAATTGAAGGAAGATATTGTATTTTAACAAAATTTATAAATTTTTTATATCATTAATATATTATGCTACCATATGGTACACATAAGCAACTGGTCAAAATAAGCCTGTTAGTTACTCAAATAAGACTACTGTTCAACAGTTTCATTTCACTATATTTAGGACATCCCCACCACACACAGAGCACTAAGTCCCCGACAATTCGAGCTGCTGCTGCGTAGCACGCGGTCAAATGGATCGAGCTGATACTGGGGTGAGCCAGACCAGAGATGACAGCAAAACTCCATGTGTGGCCGGACCTGCGCTTTGGAGAGCGCTAGAATATGGCCCGGCTTGAAGTATTGCCGTGCTCTATCAATGACGCCCAGCTTCTTAGAAGCCAATTTGGCTTTCCAGATGGCCACGAAATTGGCAATCGCTCGAGATTTCGAGACCCAGTATTCCGATACTAGGCGAGGCTTTAAGGGAAGTGTTGTCGAAGAGCGGTGATACGACAAATGGAATTTTTTTAGTGGTAAACGCGCAAACTTGGATTTTGAACTCTTAAGAACTTTGCAATTCGGATCCTTTGTGCTCAGCGCCGCAACCCAAGTTCGATACCCCTTTTTTGCAGTCAGATGCTGCTTTAACTGACGCATCGAACCAGGGCTGTTATCTGCCACCGATCGGTACTACAGAGCTTGGTATAAAAATATCCATGCCCTGTACTATCACATCGGCTACTGCAACGGCGCAGGCACTAGCATCATCCGATAGGAAACTTTGCCCCAAGGGTAGGATGCAAAAAAGGAACGCATCCTATCCCAATCTGCTGACTTGTAGTGCCAAACGCGGCGGGTTGCTGGTGGTCTGCGACGTTGGCGTCGGAGATGCACCATCTGGATTTGTGGCGTTCCCCCACGGTGCGGTTTTCATAGAACTTTCTTCCACGTACAACAAAGCTGTGGAATGAGCTTCCTTTTGCGGTTTTTCCGGGACGATACCACATGGGTACTTTAGAAAAAAAACTGCGTACACCTTCCTCAAACGCCAGCAATGCTCCTGTTATTCCTCTGGTGTTGCAAAAGAGTGTAGGCGTTGGTGATCACTATACTCAAGGTGACCCGTACGGTCATTTGCCCTCCTTTTCCATAAAAAAGTTTTTCCGGAGTTTATGACTGACAAGCGTTGAATTATGTGGCAAAAAGATGTATCAGCTTATCTGACAGCGGAGGCAATGTCACAGCTCCAGCTGGTATCATAGGTCATCCAGACAGGTCGTTGAAATATATAAAAGTGAAACAGTTTTCGGTTTGTCATAAGGGTTATATAAAGATTCCGCAGGCCACGGCCGACTGTCTCATATGACCATGTACTGAAGGCAAAACTGTGCTCAACGTTAAGGTGAATGCGATTCTCTCCAGGTCATATCATGTATTCAGAATTCCAAATTGTATTTCCTGTTATTTTGAAGTACTATCTTATATTGCAATTTGTAGCTTATTGAAGTAAATCAGAAAATAAAACTGGCCTAATTCTAGTACGAGTAGTTGTTGTCCAATGTCTATTACCTTAGATAATTGATACCTCTAGATAGAGCCACTTGCTGCTAGACTACAGATGAAAACAGGCCAGGTTTATAACTTTAGTGTGCGTGATGGGCTACGTCTTACACTTTGTACGATTTGTATGTCGCTTTGAGTTAGATTGCGTGCATTAATCAAAATAGAGTTAAACTGTCATTCTCAATTTTTTCGACGTTTCCACAACTGCCACAGTCTTCTTCTTCTTCCTCCTAGACCTTTTTCCCATTTATGTGAGGTCGGCCTTCCTTGTCCTTTTTTTCCATTCGGCACGGTTTTGCGCCATGTCAGCTATTAAATGAGCTTCTTTCAAGTCTTTTTGGACCGTCGTCAACCAGGTGGCGGATGGTCTTCCACGCGTACGCTTCGATATTGGCATGTCTAGCGCAAGCTTCACCATATGATCGGCCTACTGAATTGGAAGACGCCCACCTCCGCGACGTGGACGCTCCATACAGGAGCTACCCCACTGTGTAATAGAGAAGGCTACCTCTATTCCCCCTGGAGCCGGGTTAATGGTCTCGTGTATTGTTCGAGCCAAAGGCACAGCTGCCACAGTCTATCAAGATGCTTAAAAGATCTAAGTCTATTACAATATTTGAATTCAAAATACAATATTATACTTAGTATCTTTCTGAGATTGATTGCATACCCTTAACAAACAAGTGCCTATTACTTCTCCGTCAGATGTATAAACACTGGATCGGACACATTCGATCCAATATTAACAACTGCACATCGCAAATAAAATAGTCATTTGAATTAGTGCAAAGTAAATGTGATATAGAGACACTTCATTATAGACGCAGAACATAAATCAGGACTTCTAATATTAAACACGGTATAGGACTGGGGGCAAATTGCGTCTGTCTACAAGCCGTATGTAGCATGAACCGTTGATATATTTGTGTTGGTCGAAAATGTATGATGCGTTAAGTGACGAATGAATTTCGTTGTGTGAGATGTTATTAATGTCCATTTGTCTTTGTGTGCGATGGGTCTCGATGGTCAATGTCTGTATGTGTTGTGATCCGTATGTATTTACGAGTGTTGTGTATAATATATACCTACTTTTAATATACTAGCGTATAGCATATATCGCATGCAATGCGTGCGAGAGAAGAAACCTGCATTGTGCTTGAACCTCTAAGCTGCATATGAAGTCCTGGTACATGTTGCTAGGATGACACATGAATGTATTAAGGTATACTCGCGTCATACTTAAGACAATCTCTTCTTTAACTATGATCGCCTGGTACCAACACGCTGAATATGCTTTCCTATCTCATTTTCTCCATCTTATGAATTTATATGTCAGTCTCTTTTTACTGTCGCGCTTTTTCGTTTCATAGAATTTCAAGTCATAACGATGCTAATGAAGTTTTCACTTCAAAAATTAAAGCGAATCTATTGCGACAGTAACCGGTTTTGATTGACAGGTCGTATACAGTCCAGAATAGCAGTCAGTTGGGCATGCGTTATCGTCTTGTCAGTCCGTCTATACGGTAATACATTCTAAGTCTATGGTTGGAACGGTAAATAGGTATATATTTTTACTATAATTAATGATTCTTATTAATACATCGCTAAAATATTGGAATTTTTACATGTAGCTCTAATCGTAAAGCGATAATTCTGTCCAAAATGACATCAAAAATAACGCTATGCAATTAAAAGCAATCTAACGTTTTACTATAGTTTTACTTAATACATTGTCCAAAAACATCTAATAACATAATAACAATAACTAATAACATAATAATACTATATAATAGTTGAAAAAAACTAAAAAACACGCTAAAAAGCACAAAATTCTCTTTGGTAATTCCAAATATTAGATAAATCGATTAAGGGTAATGGTTGAAATTTAAAACGATCGTCATTTCCTTAACAACGATACATGAAAATAATATAAAATAACAAAAATCATATTTTTCAAATTGAAAAATGTAATATTTTATCAAATTAATGTATTGTCATCGGTCCTCGATAAATCTACGAAGTTTGAACGAAATCTGGCCGAAATCGAGCCCAAATATTGATATATATATATATTGACACACTCTTACACAAATCATCTTGCCCCAAACTAGGCATAGCCAGTACTATGGGTGCAAAACAACGATATATTTAATACAATATACTTACTTAAACATACATAAATACAAATAAACATCCATGACTCGGAAACAAACATTCATATTCATCATATAAATGATTGCACCTACCGGCATTCGTACCCGGTACCTCTAGCTTAATAGGCAGTGTCACTATCCACTGGGCTATAGGGGTCGTCAAAACGAGTCGGTTACAAACAAACAAACCAAAATATACAAACAGGTGAAGCTAATAAAAAGCGTATAAAAAGTAAAGCGTAGCATGTAACGTGTTTCGTATATTAAAACTGAAACGATTCTATCACAGAGCATTTCTGAGTATCGAATTTACTTCAGATTAATTCTATAGGTACTTTCTCAAAAAGATATATCTACCGTATTCGACAAAAATCTGTAAAATCATTCATTATGGCGTTTTTATCATTTAAAACTCAAAGTTAATGCTTTTTTCTCTATATCTCACATTCCATATAATTAAATTCACGGTTTTTTATCTAAATGCTTTAATAAATAAATGTTCTGTGTATTAATTTTTTTCACATTAAAAGATTTAAGATCCCCTCGCGGGCCCGCACTAATGTCATTTTAATGTGGCCACTTGCTATAGGTTTCCTCCATTTGCTATAATCTGTTTTCCCTAAATAAAATTTGATGAACTAAGTATACTTGTATTATTGTTATTAGATACTTTATTATTTTTCGCGGATCACTTAATTTTAAATGCTGTATCTCAACAGCAAATATTAATTTCAGGTGCTAACCTAACGAGCCTTAATTATATCTGTTACATTAGACTTTGCTTTAGATTGCTTGCGGCTTAGTCAGTCTTTTCTCAAATAATGTGTGCGAAGGGAGCGACGGCTGGTCCATGCGTCAACTCGTCAATGGGTGCTGCTTGTGATGCCAGGCCGACCTGTTATTGTTAACGAATCATTGTATTTGTTGGATGCTATTACTAATTATGACAGCAATCACGACCATCATGCTCACGAAGCATCCTTACACAAACAATGAATTCAAGCTCTAAAGGTGGATGCATCCAATATACGATAATTTATATTTATACAGTTTATTCTTTATTAGTTTTTATGAAATATTTGATGTTTAAATCGCTAATTATTGAAAAGATTGGCCGTTGAGTTTCTTGTAAGTTCTTCTCACGAGATCTACTTTTTTCCGAACATAAGGCAGATACGGTAATTTACATGAAATATTTATACATACATACCCGACGATGATGATTAGATATAATATAAGTAAATTATTTTCAAATTCAAGATATTATGACTTTACTAATGTTAAGGCATCGCCGCATGCGGGCCAATGTGTGTTATGTTCGTGTGCTTCCTGTCATACAAATGGATCGAACGAATATTTTTTATTTTTTCTTCTTTCTTATCAAAAAAAATCTTTCCCATATGACCTTTGACTATTCGTGACTCTCATCGAATTTATTTTCGTCATATTTTTGGCATACCATCATAGTTATCATAGTTGTGGCGTAAAGACTTACAAGCAACAGACACACAAAAGTAAAATTTGTCAATAAATAAGTAAAGTGAAATTTGATCGGTACTAAAGGCTTCCGAGCAATAGGAGACCAGCAAAAGACAGATATCACTTAGTAACAGATGATTAAGCAATGATGCATCGATGTATTCCCGTTAAGGAACATCTCATACTGAAATACATCAACTTGTTCCACTTAATCGGCTGAGCGTGTTCCAAATGGATCGGAAAATTTTAGGATGTATGAAATTATTTTTGTCGCGTCGCCTCCCGTCGCGCTTCGCTTTTATTTGTCAGTGATTCAACTTCCCTACCAAATCTACTGATGAATTACTTACTCAATTGTCAACACATTGTCTATGTTTGTGCAAAAGGCCCTTAATATGATTATAGTTAAGAAATTTGTAATACTTTTCCTTAATGGTAGTTATTGTCTTTGTGGTACTCTGTACTAGTCAAGGAATCCTTACAGTTTGCGATCTACATATTACATAATATCTATCTACCTTTGACGTACAGTAAATAAATAGGCCCCAAATCGCCTATTAAAAGATTCTCGAAAAAAATTCGATCGGCGTTTTATACCAGGTACGTATAAATTAATTTGTACGGATAACATTAAGAAATTCAATTTAACACCTTATTTGGTGGCAGTTAGTGTTCAAAATCATAAGAAATAATAACACTACGTCACGCACGAGACGGATACGAGACTGAGGCAAGAACATTTTGTTATAGCGATTGAAATGTGATTATGTAACAAAATGATTAAAGACGTCAAGTTATTTACACAATTTTGTTAATTTAAAGGGGCACTTACCTGAAATACGATACTCCATCCTTTTTAAGTTTGAATATGCTGTTATTTGCACAATTTTTCATTGAACACTTTGCCATTGCGTGGCGTTGTATTCAAAGCGCGGTCAAAACACAACTGAGCGAAAACTCAGCCATATACATGCCATGGCTGAGTTTTGCTTCAGAAAATTTTTGTACGTTATTGTGAGCCTCATAGTTTATTGTACGTTAATCCTTTCTACTTAAAATTACGCATCGAAGGTTCATAGTCTCATCCCGATACGTTTAGTAATTTTTAAATGATTGTACCTGGAAGAAACATACTGTCCGTTTTATGTATTTAGACATGTCTGTATGTGAATCTAAATGTTTGTGTTCAAAAAGCTTTCAGAACTTTAAATTTCTACTTGAATTTCATCGACCTAACTGCAATTTATCATTTTTATTCGTGTCTAAAATACGTCAACGGAACTTCGAAGTTTTACTTGCGAGTACCACTTACACATTAAAACTTTCCCGAGTTGAGTGTAAAGTTACACTGTAAACACGTTAGGTACACGATTACGCAATTAACTCCCGTATTTTCATGGACGTTTAGTTCTTGTTAATTTAAAACGATTTCGCGTCGCCGCTAAAAGAAATCTGTTTTGTAAATTATTTACGCATATTTAAAAACTTAAAGGCCAACGTCTCTTGATTGGGCTATTGTACGTAACCATTCGTCTTCTTTCTCCAATTAGCCGAGGCCGCCCCAGTAGTCTAGCAGACTGCTGAAGACATCAGAGATCACGAGATCGGATAATTTGTATTTGATATCTCTGGGACTGCATTCTTTGTTTGTCGGCATTCATCACTATTCTCCATTCTTATAGGTGGCCTTTTTCAGTTTTTTCCGTTTCTTTCTGGACTAGATCGTCTGCAGCATCATTGTCCGGTGACTTGCTGTGTCCTTTGATCTATCGCAGAGTTACTCTATTCGTGTTTGCAAGGGCTAGGAGAATGTTGTGATATTTCAGTATAAGGACGGGGGTTATGTTTGTACTTTAGCGCATCTCTGGCTGCTGACACCCGTAGCTCTCTTTTTCACAGTTAAAGTTACAAGGAGCCTTCTACTGGTAGAAGTCACAAGATACCGGTTAGAAGAGTATGGTGCCTTTTTCAGCAGTTGAAGCAGTAGTGTGGAAATACTATTTGTGTTTCGGTCTTAAGTCGCCGTTATGAAATTACTGATGTTTCGCTATTTCTCATAAACAAATTATGTTTTGCCCATTATTTTCATATATATTCAGATACCTATATTAAAAAAGGTCTGGATTAAACCATTACTACCGCTTCACACCAAAAGAATATTTAGAAATTTTAAGATTTCTTTTTAAAAAGGAAATACAATTTCATACCTTATAATTATTTTAAGTATTTAAAATGTATTCTGATTTTATTAACACCAGTGATATTAAAAATCCAAACAATACTTGTCGTAACGGATCAAATTATGGCAAATTTATTATGAAGGTTCTGTACCCAAAGGTAACGGGACTGTAACACAGTTGTTTGTCTGTATATACGCCCGTCTGTCTGTCACCGGACTGTTATATTATTGCTTGAACCGCAATAGATAGGCAGCTGAAATTTACAGAGTATATTAATATATTGCCGGTATAGCGACATTTTCAACTGCTTACTTACAACTCTGTGGAATTAACTACTGGCTGCTGTTTTCCCGAACCGACATGATATAGAGACTTTCAAGCTTAGACTCTTAAACTAAAGGCTAGTAACGCACTTCTTAACCCCTGGTGTTGCGGGTGTCCGTAGCCGATTGCTTCACCATATTTCATCACAAAAGCCTCTTGCCCGTTTGCAGACTTAAATAAAAAATGTAATAAAACCAAAATAGTTGCCATGCTATTCAAAAAATATTTGTTTTTAAAAAGTATTTAAAAATTGCATCATCATCATCAGACGTCCACTGCTGGTAATAGGCCTCTTCCAAAGATTTCCAGGACGTTCGGTAAGCGTTGGCCTCATCCAATGTATTCCGGCGATCTTGACCAGATCATCGGTCCATCTTGTGGAGGCCCTACCAACACTGTGTCTTCAGGTACGTGGTCGCCATTCGAGGACTTTACTGCCCCAATAGCCATCTGTCCGTCGAACTATGTGCCCTGCCCACTTCAGTTTCGCAATCATTTGGACTATGTCAGTGACTTTGATTCTCCTACGGATCTCCTCATTTCTGATTCGTTCTCGCAGGGAAAAAAGGTTTCTCCGAGTATTGCCCTCTCAATTGCCTTCTGAGTGACCATGAGCTTTCTCATATTTAGTAAGCGACCACGTCTGCGTACCGTAAGTGGCAACTGGCAACACACACTGGTTGAAAACCTTCGTCTTCGGACACTGTGTTATTTAAATTGCATACCAAGTGGTAATCACATATATCTTCTATGATGGTATGGAATCCAGGATGTTCACATCCGCCTCCTTCCTTCCACCCTCCATCCTTCGTACCTACTGTCTTATGAAACAAGTTTAGGACATTACATTTAAATTACCAAATTTTCCAAGCAGCTTTATTAAATCAAAAATGATAAAGCTATTCACACAATAATTTACATAAATATCCAACAGAGATATTACGTGTATTGATCGGGATGAACCCTGCATATAAGTCAAGCGGTAACTTAAAACACTATATAACATAACACATGGCGCCGACACATACTTGTACAAAACGATTATTTATCCCTTTCCCAACTATTCCCTGAGCTCTCACTCACGCCTATGTACCAATGCTCACGCGTTAACTAAAACAATATATTCTGGTGTTTGATTTTATATGTTAGATATGTACCCAAATAAAAAAAAACGTGTTCGTCTCGGGGCGCCCGACAGAACTTAAACTAAACTAATTTGAACAATTTAATATTGTAATTGTTTGACTTGAGAGAAGCTTACGTTATTACTCAAATTGTAAATAAATGTAAGGAAAGTTTATTTATTAATAGAATCTTTTATTGATTATAAAATATATTTTATTCTTAGTTACAAATCTTGAATATATACAGAAGAATTTTGTGTATGTATATTATTAGTATCATTATTTTATACTATAAAAGTAACAATTGGTTAGAGTGAGTGAGTATGAGCCTGCCTACCGCTGCCCTATGTGTGAGAGACAGGGAAGCCAGACAGAGTGGCGCCGTAACGCGTTACATTACGAAGCAGTTTACCCTCCCATAAGAAGTTATCACTTCAAATAACCTATTATTATGGTATAAGGTTTAATAAGTTTTTAGTGTCTGTCAAGTCTGTCAAGATAATTATTATCAATTTTTTTTATGCACTTACAAAGCAATCGATTAATGTATTTTTAACTTTGGTTTTAAAAGTTTAAGTTTGGTTTAAAACCAAAGTTAAACGAACAGTTTAACTTTGGTTTTTATTATTTTTCATATTATTTTTATTTTTATAAATAATTTTAAATAATGTATAGAAATTAATCATAACAAAATGAGTGTTATTCTAAGAACTTTTCCGTCTGTCAACTTAACAGAATGATTCAAATTCTAATACTTAATTATCTTATTATATTAAAAAATTAAAATTTTGTGTTTTTGTACAACAAAAAAAGAAAATGAATAACTAAAAAGAATAATAGAATAAAAATAATTAGCGTGTTTTAATTATTTTATGTTTGTTTGTTAATGCATATAACGCATATAACGGAAACTACTGAAGGGATTATTATGAAGTTTTCCCGTGTCGACAGATTATAATTATTTTAGGAAAATCAGATTTTGTTAAAATATCGTTAATTAAGAACATAATTTAGTTGGAATTTTGCATTTTTATTCTTGGAAATTCTATTTTTATTAGTCTAACATAATATTATATATGTGAAAAATGTCATTATAGGTATCTTGTCTTTTAATATCCAACAGGAAATAGTATAATGCAATATAGTATTCTGCAAATGTATGAGATTTTTCATAAATTAGTCTAAACAGCCTATTAAAAGATCTGATATGTAATCGTGATAGAGCTACGTACAGATAAAGCCATTTATTACAGCGCTTACACCCTTCTAGTTCTAGACTACCCCATAACTCTACCAAATATGAAAGTTACTTGCGAACAGCACACGCGTTGCACAATATATCACGTTTTGATTCGGCCGCGCCATAAACAATACAATATATCAATATGAAGCATGTGGTGGCGAAAGGACGTAACGTACGTAATATATATTTATATTAAGCCGGAGAAGGCTTTATAAAGTTGTATTATGATTGTTATTTTATTAAGTTCGCCGAATGCCAATAAATTGGTTGGGAGATAGCGATCGATTGGATGTTTTAAAGTATTGACACGGGGCAATTTACAAATGAGAAATGAATAATGTTTTTATCAATACCATTCAGTGAAAATTGGTGAGTTGATGAAGAGGTACTTCCAAGAAAGTCAATCGTTATTTTTATTGAGACAAAATCGCGAACATGTATCAATTAACTTGGTTCTTCATCAGTTCTTTCGTATTACTGACTTATCCGGGTATAATTCGTTTAAGTTTAATATATAATTCAAAATTTGGTTTCATACAGGGCGTCTTCAGGTGCTGTTGACTCGTCAATTGCTGGAACATGAGACAAATATTAGAGATCCTCATTAATAACATTTTAATTAATAATTGCAGCATTGTATTTCACGTCTCAAACTATGTCATACTTACACTGCAATTTTTTAGGAACTTTCCAGGGCGATTCAAGATGAGACATAATCAAATATTGGTCAAGTGCGAGTCAGCCCCACGCACGAAGTGGTAACCTTGTATGATGGTAAATTATAAAACACTATGCACCTGCTATGTTATACTTTTGTAAAATAAACAGATTTCAATTTCCATGGCGGCCATTTTGAAATGCGCCATCTTGGAATGCGCCATCTTGAAATTCTCCACCTTGGTTTTATTATTTGTTTGATATTTAAACTGTCATTCGGCTTATGACAGATATGATAGACACTCGTGATAGCCTAAACATATGGTCAGATTTGGTCCAACCGAACCATCGGACGAGGTGCGGCGCCGAACATGTATGTCGCATACAGCATGCTTGGTGGTTATCTGATGGTGAATCCCTTTTTTAAAATTCTGGTATCATAGGTTTCTTGTGTACTAAATAATAAATGCTATCTTTCACAGTAATTTATCACTCCAATTAAGTGATACTGGCGTTTATAAATATAACAAATATTTAACTGTGTTACCAAATTAAATTACTAATTTGATGCTACATAATTATTCTTTTTCTAGTTTGTACGAAGCCCTTTGTTTTTATTGGATAAATTTCAACCGATTTCATCGGCCTGTACCTTTGTTTTAGTTCCATTAGTTAAATTTAAAACTGGATACTTACTATTAATGTTCATAAAAATTCATGGCTTTGTATATCATTTTGATTGATTATTATGTTTGTAAATGCTAATAATATTGCACGTCCCCGCATTAATTTTAATAATACATAATTCAGTACTGGTATGTAGAATAAAATATCCATTATGTACACTCTAACATTTGTAGTACTTCTTTAAAATTGTTTTGTTAAGCAATAAATAAACTTATTTTGAAGTGACCTAAGGCACATTGTCCACTTTTGGGATGGAGAAAAAGCACTGAACTTGAATGAGCGTTACGCGCCACCTTGTATATTTTTTGATGTTAAAATATCCATAAAATAATGACATAACGACGTCATGTCTTCTCTGCATATAGATTTACATATAGATAACGCCATTTAAATGTACGAATCAGAGAGCGACTTTTTTTTTATTATAATAAGGGACGAGACGAGCAGGACGTTCAGCTGATGGTAATTGATACGCCATGCCCATTACAATGCAGTGCCGCTCAGGATTCTCAAAAAACCCAAAAATTCTGAGTGGCACTACAATTGCGCTCGTCACCTTGAGACATAAGATGTTAAGCCTCATTTGCCCAGTAATTTCACTAGCTACGGCGCCCTTCAGACCGAAACACAGTAATGCTTACTCATTACTGCTTCACGGCAGAAATAGGCGCCGTTGTGGTACCCATAATCTTGCCGACTTCCTGTGCAAAGGAGCCTCCCACTGACTGCAGAGAGATACGAACATACTTTACTCAGCTTGTTACATATAGCTGTCATTGTCTTGGAAGTTTAAAAAATTTTAAATACACATTGTGATATTTTGAATTAGTTCCCAGAATAAATATTTAAAACTGGTAGAGCACTTGCAACCGAAATCTTATTATTGAATTTATTAGTGATGGATAATCCCTTCGTTCATAACTTAATCATATTTTACTTTCAAGCTTATCATTAAGAACCTAGAAACCGCAATGGAATTACATTATATTACATATTATTATACATTTCAAACACAGCATAAAAAGCGTTAAGTTGAATCCAAAATCTATCATGCCCCATAAACTTGGTATGAATTGAAAGCTTACATGTAGAGGCCTGGATCCTAAGAAGGTCCCGTTAGTTTACTATTAAATGACGAGCAATCGATATCGAATCTAATTATGTAATAAAATTAGACACTTAATTTTTAAATAAATTTCCCTATAAGTATTGAAGTTAGATACAACTCCGCTGAATGCTTTCTTTTTTGGTGGAGCGCAAGCGCCAACAGGTCCGTGTCCACCTACCAGCTCGCTACTTGTGCGCTCCGCGATTGGGGTGTACTGCGTGCGTTGTGCGTGCGTGCGTGCGTGCGTGTCGCCACGCGATGACCATGCGTTGTTTAAGAAATTAGATAACATTCGGCTAAGTTAACTAGTCAATTATTATTTTAATGTAATGATTTCTTCATATTAACGCCAAAATCACATCTCATCAGTTACGATATATAAAACATTGATTAACAATTTGTTAACCACATTCGAACTTAATAGATAAAGCCAACGCTCTCGGGCCGTCTCGTGCTACACGGGATTGTTTGAAACTTTGATTAATACAAGCCTTGTACGCTGTTATACTTGATTAGTTCAACGTTGGCTCACCTACCGGTAGAACTGAAACTTGTAACTGAGATTTACAAACTAAGGATGTTTCGTTTAATTCTGGCTTCAAAAGTTGGTACACCTACATATATATTATATATTATATTCAAGAATAAATTCTTATTGAGATTGAGCACTGACTCAGTTTTAGTTATGAGCTATATTATAGATTATGAAGGAAAGTAAACAAAAACGAGTGCGGTCGAGGGTGAAACGGTTTCCCCGTCACGTCACGAAAGAAGATATTCATGCCTTTAAGTTTATTAAGAATACCATGTAAAGTAGATTATTGTTCGTTAAAAATATAAAATAATGACAAAAAAAAACAAAATATTTCACGATATGCCTCGCAGATAATATGATCCAATGTAGACTTCACTATCTATCCGGTCCGGTGAAAAAATTCATATATTTAAGTTGAAATATAAAAATTGGAAATAAATTTAAAAGAACCACAGGAGATATTAAGTACAGAAGATAAAACAACCCACTCTTAGTGTAAGTAAATAACGATAATGTTATGGGAGGATTTTATAACTCTAATAAAAAATAAATCACTTTACAACTACAACTAATATACATGAAACGGAGTTCTCAATGAAATAATCATCCACCACCACAAGTAGCACCCGTTCACGAGCATGACCCATGGATCAGCCAACTATATTTTAGAGATGGAAACGACCCACCCCACGATGCCACCACAAACGGCAATAATCTTTTGCAAAACTATTAAAAAGTAGGTACATTGTGTTATATCTTGTACGATGCTACGGAACCCTTCGTGTACGAGTCCGACTATCATCCGACCGGCTTTTATTTATTTCACTTCTCAATGCACGTTTGAAACGATTACTCTGTATCTCAACCATATTGAAATCTGTATCTGGACATTATTATCTTGCGAATTACAATAATTAGAGGCGTGTTCGTAATTAATATTAATTAAAATCACCATACTTCGCTACACTTGCGTATCACAGTTAATAAATTTCCTCCGCGCTTCGGACGCCGACTGCCTATGGACTGCTGATAAAGAAATCCATTCGTTAAATTAGTTTCAACAAATTTGAACTCTATAACAGGTACATACAGGTGATATAGGTTGAAGCATTTATGTGGTAAATTGTAATAGAACGCAACCTCTGTGGAAAAAAAAGATACTTACGGAATTGTTCAAAGCAGAAGTTCATGTTTAGTGAATTTCAAGTAAAACATTGACGTCACTCGTAATATTACCAATAGTGTTACAAAGACAGATTGGTTCATTTAAATCGAGGCCAAACATTTTGGAAATGCCCACTTCTTAATTTATTTTCTATTTAATCTGAATACTTTCAATTCATTCTTAATGAACTTTCTTCGGTCATACTCAACGATTATACCCTGTATAGATACTATTTATATACTGCTCACATCCTTTTTCTGATGCATGCTGTTATCAGCTTCAACCATTTGACCATATGAGACAGTCTTGCTCAAATTTCCGGTTCGTAGGTACGCTGTTAAGCCTAAAATATTCGGGTCCAACCTGAAGACCGTATTGATGTATGGGTGTGAGATGTGGAAGGTCATCAAGCCCATCTCTCGTCAACTTCAGGTTTTCGTTAACCGATGCCTTCGAAATATCCTCGTTATTCACAAAATTTCCAACGGTCATCTTTGGCATGTCTGTCCCAATCGACCAACAGATAAAACGCCGCAAATGGATCTGGTAAAGCCATACACTCCGGAGGGTTTCCAACCATATACCGAGGCAAGCCCTAGACTGAATCCCTCAAGGAAAACGCAAACGTGGCCGTCCAAAGCAACCTGGCGGCGGACTGTCACTGACGAAGCGAAAGACATCGGAAATACCTGAAGTGAAATTAAGAGAGATGCTCAGGACCAATCGCGATGGAGATGCACTATGGATGCCCTCTGCTAGGGGATACAGGAACTTAAGTCAAGTAAGTGAAGGCACGCTGTTGTCAGCTCGATATCTTCGCTTTACGTATAGAGGTCGCACCAATATTTCTTCTCTCGGGGAGTATTCGAAAAAGCCTATTTCTGTTTCTCTGATTTAAACATATAAAATATCCCTAAAACAGTCAAATAGCAATCTCAACGTCTGGGCGTGTGGCTTTTATTCACAGTGCAGAAGGTGTCTTAGGTGCACCCTAGTGGAAGTAATTTCGTAGTTAGTAACTACTTTAGACCAAGACTATAATATAGCATAGTATTCTGAAAAATAAAGGTACACGCACACGTACACACAATATGAAATATTTAATAACTAATCGATGAGTTAAAATGAGATACTGCCCTTTAAAAACCAGCGATAATCAAACCCCAGCCAGAGACTTGAACGTTTTGTCCAATACGAATATAAAAAACCTTATTGAAAGTAATATAATCCCATATATTACAGAAATGATTAATAGTATATACGAAAATTGGAGTGAAATGAATTAGTCATGGAACGACCGCAGATAATTTTCAAATGGAAAGGGTTGAATTTATTATTCTCTTGCAGACGTATTAAAATAGGACTCGTTTCATGAAAATTAAATACCGGACCCATTACACCCCTTTGTCTATGAGCACATGTGCTTTGAATATGCAAATCATGTATCGAATTTCGGGTTTTAATCATAGAAGCGTCGGTACAACGCATATACCTACTATGTACTTAAATAGTTTCTATACAAAATTACGAACTATAAACTTTTTCTATTAAATATAATTTAGTAAGAAAACTGATACAATCAGCTTAGTAGCCGAATTTCTTTTATAATAGCTGCCATTAATTAATATTTTTTGTCGTAAGCTTCTTACGAGACATTTAGATACAAAGAAGCTATTTGACTATTGTACATTATTTATGAGAAATTTAAAGATAGTAAGAACTATCTTTAAATAAAAAAAATACGACTATTTATTTTTAGGTATGTCTTGTTTTCTGCCTGTGGAATTGGCATAACATATTATGTTGTTATTATACATGATTGTATTTTGATACAAAATATTTATTTTTGCAAGCTTATCATCTTTAGATATCCGATGATGCTCTCCAAACGAAACACACTTCAAACAGAAGTGTTGGCGGTAGAAAAAACGCCACTGTTATACCTACTTGTCTAGCTTGCATCTAATTAAAGTTTTAAATAAGCTTTTATTATTGAAATTAATCTAAATGACTCCTGAATTCTTAACATCTCTGCTGTCACACTTTAAAATACTTTGAAAGAAAGAGTGTTAAAAAAATAAGAATCTATTCATTTTAAGCGTAAAGCTAAATTTAACATACAAAATCCTAAAACATCAACAAATCTCAATCAAAAAACCACTTAAGATTCCAAAGATAACATTAACAAATACCTATGTAATCTTTGCAGCTGAGTTTTTAGTACTTATGTTGTGTTATGTTGATCCAGCCAGCATTATAATGACGTTTATAAATCGCAGGACATATTTATGCAGCACATAACTCATTCCGTCGGGTAAACACGTTTTGGTCAAACTGAAATTGCATGATAATTCTGATTAGAATCCGCTGGGTTGATGAGCAATGCAAAAACACGACGAAATGCGCGAATGTGTTTTGAATTCAATTTAGATAAATTCGTTTGATGTTTAAATTATGTGGGAATTATTCTTAATTATTTATTTATAGTAAATTTGTTTATTTAACTTTTGCATCTATTAATTAGCCCACAGTTTATCTTATTTATTTTTTATTGTCACAAGTGATTGCTTACCAAGGTATTTTTGAAATTAGAGGAATCGCTCGCGAAGTCGTTCTGACGGATTCCGACCTTGAGAGCTCACCAGTGGGAAACCAATTTTTAAAACATCTATGAGCGGACTTTAGACAGCAGCAATTTTGATTGTATAGAATATTGTTCGATTATTTATTTACGTCCAAGCGCTCTTCCAACTAAGCCGACCGTTTACATAGCGCATGATCCTTAAATTTTGATACCTATATACGGATAAGATTTCGGATAAAATTATAGGTAGGTACTATTTATACTCGTCTATCTAAACTAAATGCACAATTTTACTAAATAAATATAATTGTATTTTATATTATAAGTAACAACAAATAGTAAAAACCGAGATGGCGACGCGACATTCAAAATAGCATCCATCTAAATAGAAAAGTGATTTTTTTAACATGTATTTAAAAAGTACACAATATAGTGTTGTATCGTGTACGATGGTACGATACCCCTTCTTGAAGGTTTCATATATATAAATTACGTGACAACTTGTTTGTCCGCGATGGACTCCTAAACTAATGAACGGATTTTAATGGGGATTACTTCATGGAGTGCAGTTTGGTCCAACTTGAGAGATAGGAGAGTTTTTATTTCGATTCGGGACCCATAATTATTTTTATTTTCAATGTTTGTTTTGTATGGTCATATTTTCTATGAGAGAAATTAGTGACGCACGGTTTGACAGTTCTGCTGTGAAACAATTTCATTATAACAATAGGGAGCATTTTTTAAGAAATAATTCTTGATGTTTTGAAATATAATTGGCGCATTCTTATAAAACAGTATTTTTTAATATCTACAGAACAACGTCTGTCAGGGTAGCTAGTAATTTATATACGCAAGTGTTTATAAGGTTCAAAAATACACATAAGAAGTGCGTGTATTATTTAGGAACAGTAAGTAATCTAATCATAAGAGATTGTTTATTAAAGCAATAACTTAAAGACACAAATTTAACATGCTATTTATGTAGAGGTTGATTGACCGGGAACTGGGTAAATTGATCGAGAACCGTTCCAGAATCTAAGGTAGGCACTCAATTGAGGAAACCACTCATCAACCTTGTTGACAAATCTTTGATGAAATCTTACAGTAGAAGATAGCCTAGTGCCGTTATTAGATACTAACATTACCCATGTGTACTAATAGAAAATATTATTTTTGTAGAAATAAATATCTATTAAATAAACTAAAAATACCATAACTTCGTAAATACAGTTTTATAAACTGATTATAGATAACATTTTAAAATCTTGCGGCCTTACAAATAAACTTGGTATAAAGTTATAACTGTGAATAAACTAAGAATATGCAAAATGTTTATAATTAATACACATTTTGCTTATGATTAGTTTATTCGGATGTACAACGTTGCCCGTGTTTATTTACAAGGCTGTTTGTCAACAAACCTCAGAATTATCATTGTATTGGCAGTATTGTCAGCGATATAGTTAACATTCTGCATATTCTTGGATTATTTTCAGGTATAACTTAATACCCAGTTTATTTTTAATTCTGTTGGATTGATTGGCTACCTATATTTTAATCTTCTGTTATCGAAATAATGTTTTTAGTAGTTCTATATTTAAGGCACAAATCATGACAATTATAAGACTCTTTTAAGCTTCAGAGTAGTAGCAAGTCGTAATTGATATAATATTATATAGTAATTTTTGACGTCTATTTGTAAGGTAAACTCATTTGCTGGAATAAATGGAAGGTGTCTTATGACTAAGTTCTTGTTGTAGCTGAATGATCCTGTCATGGAGAACCCTAGTTTTTAGTGTTTAAATTTAAAGTTTTAATTTTATAATTTCTTTAAAAACATACTTCAAATCTACTGATGATGATATAATTAAATAACATTTTATGTAATTTGGCTTACTTAAGTAAGTTGTAATGTAAATGTTAACTTGAAAGAGTAGCAATTACTTTTGGCATTTTTTCTCTTTTTCTCTTTCGGCTTTATTTTTCCGAAACTGCTAGCTGGTAAAAAGAATAACTTTAACTTTTATAAGTATCATTTTTCGAATTTCATTTTTTTTATTAATATATATATTTTTGAATTAATAAAACAAGTTAGTAAAAGTATGTTAATAAATATGAGATATATGCAAGTACAATGTTTCCTTAATATATGACAAAAACAAATTAAATACAAGTGTTATAGTGTTTTCATTGTAATTGTCAGAGAAGTTTTCAGTATCAACTGTATATAACCCTTCTATTCGGATCATAAAATTGCCGAAACTCACAAAATATGGACAGAACGCCATTTGCATAATGTCCTACTCTTTGTTTTTTCCTACTCGAGTTTTAAATGTCACCGCAAAATAAGGGTGCGAAAATATCCATTATGTGGTGAGGGTGTATGAAGGCCTATGTCTTTTACATTCTTAAAGTTATTTGTTAAGTGGTTTAAAGTTCAATTTACTGGCGTTATAATTTGTGATCTGTGACAAGAGTTTATTACGAGATAGTACTTACAAAAAAAAAAAAAAATATTTCTAATATCTTAAGAGTTTCAATAATTGTGTTTTCATTTGAAGGATGCTGAAGCAAATGAAATTACTGAGTTAATAAGACTTCTTAAGTTATAGACTCAGTGACGAGCGCAGTTGCAATGCCGTTTAGAATAATAGCTTTTTCAAGAATACTAAGTGGCACTACAGTGTAATAGGAAGGGCGTATCAATTATCATCAGGTGTACGTATGGCTCATCTCGTCATTTATAAAAAAAAAAATCACGATGTGTTATTTATTTTATTTAGTTAGAAAGTTCTGCCTGATTGTCCTTCCGCGTAGAACTAGACTTTAACGCACACTTTAAGAAACATTTCAAACTTTCGGGATACATATAGCAATTTTTTGAATGCGAAATTCTACCAATAATTTACAAATGCATTGATTATTTATTCATATAATTTAATAGTAGATAATTAAAAAAATCAGCTTTATCCATGGTGTTTGGGACTTTGATTAAAAAGTGAAAGTAAAAGTAGACTTATTAGGTAGATACTAGCAAATCTTTAGTAAATTAGTTTACAATTGTGCAACCTACAACCTAACAATTGGTGTTTGGGACTTTGATTAAAAAGTGAAAGTAAAAGTAGACTTATTAGGTAGATACTAGCAAATCTTTAGTAAATTAGTTTACAATTGTGCAACCTACAACCTAACAATTATACAAATAAAATTTGAAAACAAAATTTATGAACGATGCGGGACTCGAACCCGCGACCACTCGCGTTTTATGCGAGCACTCTTCCAACCGAGCCAATCGTTCGAGTGACGTTTCGTTGATAAATTTTGTATGCTTTTTTCAACTCTCAGGTTGTGGCTTCATTTCGTTGGAAGAGGGCACGCACGGAATGCGAGAGGTCGTGGATTCGAGTCCCGCATAGTTCATAAATTTTGTTTTCAAATTTTATTTGTGTAATAAATCCCAGAAGTTAGGGTTATCACTTTAAAACATAACAAATTTTTCAGGAACAATAAGCACATTTGTCCCTCTCTTCCATAAAAAAAGTGCTTGAAATTATTGCAATGTTGGTGCTTCTGCAATTACAGGCACATTAAATATTTCAGCCCTTAGTTTCCTAGTGTTATGCTGAGAGAGAAAAGACAGCATGGTTGATGATGATCACTTATGATAAGGTAACCCGAAAACTCGTGTTACTAAAGTAAATACTACTAAAAAATACTGATACTCCAAAAGTGATTCATACACGTGAAGGGCTGACTCTATGTCTCCACCGGATGCTAAAGTCGTTTTGGCAATAACAGTTACTGTTATACTAGAACCGTTTCCGTCATCGACTATGTCTTCTACTTGTTTATGGCTCTTTCAAACACAACCTATTTATACAATGAACGAGAGTTTAATAGCAGAACTTAGCTAACAAATTATATCGACAGAGTTTGACATTTTTTAAATATGTCAAGTTTTAGAGATGAGAAAGGCCTTTCTACGCCACGTTGCTGTAATTTGAGTTAAATGTAGTACTAATGAATATATAATAATTGAATTGGCAGTAAGGGACGAAAAACCCTAAAATTCTGAGCGGCACTACAATAGCGCTTCTGCGCGTCAACTTGAGATATAAGATGTTAAGTCTCATTTGCCCAGTAATTTCACGAGCTACGGCACCCTTCAGTCCGAAACACAATAATACTTACACATTACTGCTTCAAGGCATAAATAGAGCCCTTGTGGTACCCATTTGATTTAAACAAAACTATGGTATTTTTAAGAGTTTAGCTTGAATTCGTTCATACTTTGATTAAATGTTAGAGTCAAGTATAAAATATTATTTATAGAGTTGTTTAGGAATAAGATTGGTGACGAGTAAGTCAGTAATAGTCCATTTTGAAGAGCATGTTATAGAAGTGGTGTGACAGCAAACTCTGTTGTGTTCTGAACTTGATAAAATTCGTTTGTTTTGATTGAATTGTTTTAAAGACGTGTATATATTTCAAAGTATATAAATAACTAACGATAAACAATCCACGGTATTAAAACACTTTTTATTGCTATTATACACACAATTTTGAATCGGACTATTGTGCTTCAGTTTTCAAATATTTCATCCATTAAAAGTCCTAATAAAATTTGTATTAAGTATTAAAAGAATATGTAGTGTCTTAAATTACCACCGCTTAGTACTAACTCTATTAGTATATTACAATAAAAAAATTTATATTGTTAAGTTGCCAGCTATAAAAAAGATTGCCTCATATGTTATGAACCTGTGCGAAATTCAATGTTAACTTTTCTGAGTAAATGAACTCGATTTAGTTCATAATTTTCTTACAAAATATCTATATTTATTGCATATGCGCTTGCATGAATATAAATCAAGTGTTTACATTCGAATACCTAAGGGTGAATCATTTGATTTACAACTCTGCCTTAGGCTTTTACGAGCGCGATGTATTAACGGCATTTATCACTACACAATATGACGCTATAATGGAATATTTTTACATAGCTCCCCCTAGAAAACCAATAAGAACATTAATAAATAACTCTTATCATATTTCAAGTATGCTCCTGGTCGCATCGCGAGAGATCCAAACCAATATATCACAAGGAATTTACGAGGCAAGATACGACAGGAAAATTGCAAGAATGGTGGCGCAATCTATCTTAGTTGGGTCGGGGGAGGCTGGGGTAACTCAGGAGTCCTGGGGAGATGAGGTAGGGGAGGGGCCGGAGGGGAACTTCGAGAGGTTATTAGTCCAAGCATCTGTTGTTGAGCGGGGGCGTGATGAAACTCCTCGAGTACAAGCTAACAAATCTAATTGCTCAGTAGGCGCTTGTGTACCGCGGCTGACAAATGGCCCCTCATGTGGTTCGCCGTACACCCGAACACCGTGCTACACGATAGCTATTAGTTAGCCGATCGAGTCACCTTTATGACTTTTACTGTAGACCAGACACAAATATAAACTCTTACAGCCTTACCAATAAACTTGGTATAAAATTATACCTGAGAACAAACCAAGAATATGCAAAATGCTTACAAATAGACATTTTGCATAAGATTGGTTTATTAGGATGTATAAAGTTTCCCGCGTTTATTTGCAAGACTAACAGACATTTGGAAAACTTTTGAATTGTGTTGTCAGCGATCCAGTCAACCTTTTGCATATTCTTGGTTTATTGTCAGGTATAACGTTATACCAAGTTTATTCGTAAGGCCGACTGACTTTACACTTTTATTAGTGATAATTACATGACAGGGAGAAGTAATTTTAAACTTGGAGTAACTTTACATTGCGTTTATTAATAAGACATTTACAGAATAATCTAGATCATAGCTGAATCTTGGGTGTGGAAATATTACTAAAGATTATTGACGCTTAAGATTGAGAGCTTAGGATCTAGATTATACAAGAATATGTTATAGTTGTACCTATATCAACAAGTTTGCAGTTAATACCCATATTAGTTACAAAGATAAAACCGAATAGTTATAACATTTGGGATATTTCGTTTTGGAGATACATAATACTGGTATGAGTTATAGTCGCGTATGATGACCGCCTTATTTAATAGTTATAATAGAAATAGTTTTCTTAAAGCCATCTTAAGGGTATAGAAAATAATTAAATATCAATCATTTTCTATTCTGACTCGTCTGACTTACGCAAATTTAGGTAAAGTACTACTTACAATTAAGCAAAAAATATATACTACTCTCTAACGAGAGCAACTAAGAGAACGCTGAATGAGTCATTAAAACTGTTATGTACGGGTATGGTTCGTTGACGATACGTTCATAGCACGATCATGATATGAAACGATGTACGGAACTCCTTTACCATTAAATTTATCAAGCTTTGCGAAATTTTGTAAAAATTTCGGGAACTGCTTCAATTTAATTTTCAATAAAACTAAAACAACTTTCAATTCTAAATATCACTAGTAAATATAGGTACATCTATAAATTATGCAGTCAGTATTTTCAAAGAAATTTGATAAAAAACACACCAACGAAAGTTAAGTTCTTCCGTGTACTTCATACAATCTTTTTATGCTTATCTTTCTGTGATTTATGGCTGGTTCGGCGTCCAACAACGGGAAAGAAAGAAGTTATACAAAAGTAATTTATATTTTAAGTTTGTTTTTCTTGTCTTCTCGGCCGCGCGTGTACTGGACGCTCGAACATGTTTTTGAAGTTGGCATTTTTGAGTTGTCTTGTATGATTTATGTATGACCTCTTATGTAGGCGGTGCTTAGCTTTCGATATTTTGAAATACGTTTATAAATATCAACCTACAATGAGGTTATCGATATTAATAACTTCTATTACGAATCTGAAAACTGCTATATATAATTTATTATATATATAGTACATAGTAGTAAAACTAGTGGGAGTGCCGATTAGGTTATGGGTACCACAACGGCGCCTATTTCTGCCGTGAAGCAGGAATATGTATATATTACTGTGTTTCGGTCTGAAGGGCGCCGAAGCTAGTGAAATTACTGGGCAAATGGGGCTTAACATCTTACGAGTCTCAAGGTGACGAGCGCTATTATAGTGCCGCTCAGAATTTTTGGGTTTTTCATCCTGAGCGGCACTGCATTGTAATGGGCATGGCGTATCAAATACCTCAGCTGAACGTCCTGCTCGTCTCGTCCCTTAATTTCATAAAAAAAAACTAAATGTAAGATTTGTTTGAGGTTGACGATTAACTTTGTTGATTGTCTGTTCTTCGGCTTGAGGGTAGCGGTTAAATTAGGCATTCCATCATTCAATTCTTGCATTTAAATGTAGTAGGGACAAACTACATCATAATTTTAAACGTCTAAAAATGTATTTTATCTACTTCATAAAGTGTAAGTTATAAATTAGACTGGATTTTTATAATATGTTATAGTATAATATGAAATACTTTATAATTCTAATATAAAAAAAATATATTTTCAAATTTATCTACTTCAACAGATCTGTTTATTACTTTTCTACTCGACAATAACCTCAATATTATCCCGTAAAAATATAATCGTTTATTTAGATATTCTGTGGTCCTGCTTAGAAATGTATCTACTACGGGCATGGTTAAACTTGTTTTAAGTACATAACTAGTTTACTTAAATTTGAATTATTTAATCGTGTGAACACGCTTTCTGATGTCTAGTTTTAAATATTTAAATGTAGTTATACCGACCGGATGTACGATAGCATTATTCAGCACATGCTCCGAATATGTATCATTTGAGGAATTTATTTAACACTTTTTCGTATCAATTAAAATATTTTTTTTTTGTTTCCAGGTATGCGTTTACCAGATTGTCTTGGGGGCAATTAAAGATGCTGTAAGTTACTAGTTCGTTGCCTAATTTGTTAGTTCCTATCAACTTATATTTATTATTAGTGGACCCGACACACGTATATAACAGTGGGAGGCGCCATTGCACAGGAAGCCGGCTAGATTATGGGTACCACAACGGCGCCTATTTCTGCCGTGAAGCAGTAATATGTACGCATTACTGTGTTTCAGTCTGAAGGGCGCCGTAGCTAGTGAAATTACTGGGCAAATGCGGCTTAACATCTTTTGTCTCAAGGTGACGAGCGCAATTGTAGTGCCGCTCAGAATTTTTGGGCTTTTTGAGAATCCTGAGCGGCACTGCATTGTAATGGGCATGGCGTATCAATTACCATCAGCTGAACGTCCTGCTCGTCTCGTTCCTTATTATCATTAAAAAAAAACACGTTGTCCTGTATACACGTCTTAAGTTTGAAAAATCGGTCCAGTCATTAGGAGGAGTTCACGAACATACACATTGGTAGGAGAATTATATATGGACTCACTGTCAAATTCACTGAAAAACACAAAAAGATCATCAAAATCAGTCCAGCCGTTTAGGAGGTAGTTCAATTGTAATTCTAAACCATCTTCGAATCCACTCAAATAAAATCATTCAAATCGGTCCAGCCGTTTAGTTTACTATCAACACACGTACAGAAGAATTATATATAAATACTAGCTGACCCAGCAAACGTTGTATTGCCGATATTAAAATCGCGATACAAAAGTAACTGTTGATCGTAGATGGGTGAAAATGGGAAGTTGTATGTATTTTTTAATGCTGACTCATAATCAAACAAATTTAAAAAAAATGTCAAAAAAATTAAAAAGAAAAAACGGCGTGGACCACCCTTAACATTTAGGGGGATGTAAAATAGATGTTGTCCGATTCTCAGACCTACCCAATATGCACTCAAAATTTCATGAGAATCGCTCAAGCCGTTTCGAAGGAGTTTAATTACAAACACCGCGACATGAGAATTTTACATATTAGATAAGGTATTTGTAGTTTTCCTTAAGTTATATATACAAAAACATTTACGATTGGTACCTACCTAATGTATCAATAATATGTAATCAAATTTGATATATTTAAACATTTCCAAAAATATAAATGCTTGAAATACAATCTTTTACTAAATAAATTCACTCTGGGATAAAACTCTACATTGTTTAGAGAAGTCAAATAGCGAAAAAATAATAAGATAAAAATATAGAAAATTATTAAACGTAAATTTTTACAAGAATTTCTAAATACAGCATATTTTGAGCTGAGAGGCAGCTTCAGTAAATAATAAAAATAATGATTTATTTTTTATTTTGTTGTCTTATTTAATAAATTAAATAAATTAAGTTATTAACTGTTCACTTCTATCAGAAATGCTCAATTATTGCCGCCTTTTACTATTTTTTTTTAATATAAAAGGCGTTACTTTAAAGAAACTTGTATTATAAATTTAGAAATAAATGAAAGCGTAAAGTTTAATGGGATATATGTTTTCGCGTCTGGTAAAGTACCTACAACAGCTGGTAAACTATACAAATCAAAACTGAAAAATACCGCAGGCTACGTCCAGTGTAACAGCATTATGAAGATTGCAAATCTAGCCAAAGCAAGTAGCAAGCTAAAACCCTGCCAAAAATCACACGATAAATAATAGCGAGCAGGCTGCATGCATTATAGCTGTACCTTATCGTGCTGAATTTGAAGCCAAAATTCGTCCATTAAATATGCATTAAAATTACCTGTCTCAAATGAAAAATAAGCGCTTACGATTGCTCAAGCTCGTTGCTCTTGTGACAAATTGCTGAATGATACGTTGATTAATGTTGCAGTCAACTTTTATGATAAAACTGAAGGATATTACAGCAATTATAGTAAACGAAATTAAAATAATTTTATCATGGTTAAGCAAGGATAACAAAGATAGTAAGGGAGTCATTAAGAATAAATAACTGAAAAACGCTCCTGTGATTCCTCTGGTGTTGCAAGAGATTGTGGGCGGCGGGGATCACTTAACAACAGGTGACCCGTACGCTCGTTTGTCCTCCTATTCCATAAAAAAAGTCTCCATGTATGAGGAGTTAAAATTTAAAAAAACTATTAGGGTCAGCAAACAGTGTTAACAATTTATATATTTTTATCTTATTTAGTGCTTTATTTACTTACATCTATATATTTAGGTATTTACTTATAAATTGTATTTATTATGTGTTAATATTTCACAGTTTTAAATAAAAGTACTTGTAAGTATTATTTTCGATAAAAGAACCGCTAGAGTCTCTTCCATTAATTTCCACTCGTTCCTGTCTCTTGCAATTCTTGTCCACATCTTTCTTGCTGTTTCTACTATGTCATCGCTCCATCTCTTATTAGGCCTGTCTCGTTTTCGTTTCCCATTCATGGGGTACAAGTTCATAACTACTATGGACCATCTTTCTTCTTTTGTTCTTTGTATATAATATTGACACACTTTTTACACAAATTATCTTGCCCCAAATTAGAATGTTGAATAATGGTGATGTATAATAATTAAAGAAATTTAATTTATTTTATAATTTATAATGTTATTTTTTAAATATGTATAGCGTTTTCAAAGCAAATTTTATATTTAATTTTATATTTAAGTTTTAGTTGATTTGAATACAAAGTTAGGTTTGGACTGGTTTGGAATGGTAATATGGAAGTTAGTCTGATGACCTTTTAATAACTAAGTAATATTTGTGTGTGTATATACATAATATAATATAACATTTGATCATTGCAAATTATTATATCTATTAACACAGTTGCACGCTTGGTAGTTTAGTGTGTTAAATGGTGAAAAGTTAAAATTGAGTACCATTGTGCATCAATTTATAAACAAATTTGAAAACAGTTTATAGTTACATTAAAATCATATAGAATAACTTCCGAAAAAGTTGTTACTAAGCCTACTAGCCAAGTTTCTGTAAATTTTGATATCTTAAATTTAGAAATATATCTAGTATTTACAAAAAAAAAAAAAAAATTTGAAAATTAAAAGTTAACTAGTGAAAGTTCGTTATTACTTATTTTGTTGTTACTAATTACATTCTTCTATAAAGTATAAGAGGAAGTGAATCCGGAACGTTGGAAAATTCCACCCATCTGTTTTATGCGCGTGCCACGAAAGTCAACATCTGCTGTTATTGTATTGGTAAACGCTGGTTCAAATCTACAATGTCAGAATTTATTTCTTCCACGTGAAATATACTTAAGAAAACATACAATCATGCGTAGAAAAATAGTCAACGTTCCCAGCGGGGATCCAAACCCTGTTGATAGACCGCCATGTTTAGCTTTAGTTTAGTTTGAATGGGCTGTTTGCGCACTAAGGCTCTGTTTAGGCCAATATGTATGTCAGCTAATCTTCTTATTCCAACCAACGCCATCCCAAAAAAATAGTAATTTTCAGATTTAAATATCACCAGCTCTCGAAATAATACCAAAAGTCAAAAAAATCTCTTGGACCAAACGGACCAGTCATTCAAAACCCATTGACGATCAATTAATTCCAAGTTGTGTCGCTTCTACGCTTATTAGTATTTCAATTCTAAACGCAATCTATTAAATCTTACGACTATAACGAGTCTAAGTACGTATTCACGGTATTTAGATATTCAATCAATAGTTGGATTATATCTTTATAATTTATAACTAATTAAAAATTTAAAGAATCTCCGAATAACATTAAAACAACGGCATTCCAGTCACACCGGTAAGCGATTGTAAATATTAATTCTCGCTTCGTCGTACATGCCATCGATTTCAATTATATGGGAAATATATTGTATGTCTTATTTAGTTAGTTATTCTAAGCATGTGCGTTACAACAGCCTCCACAATTAGATGCGTACTGGATTATACAACTGGATTTCTCGCAGGTGACTTGTTGTTTTATAATTTCGCCATTTCCTTTACACTATTCGATAAATTGTTTTTTTTGGAATAGAAAGACTAAAAAACGGATCAACTGATACTACGTTTATCTGTTCTTGGAGGAACTCATATCGTTTATTAACCTAAAAAATTTTAACAAAAAAACAACCGACTTCAAAAACACTTCCAAAACATTAGATATAATATGCACTAAAAAGTATAAAAATAATTGCGTATTTTTATACAATCTAATGCAAGTTATGATTATTGGTATTTTTGGAATCGGTGTCCTTCCGCCGCGACCCGCTCTCGCCTCCTGACGACTCAAGCACATCTTACCTATTACTATGTAAGTAGTTACAAACATACTATTAATTTGCTCCTAAGAATTAAAGGGTTCCGTTACTTTGTCATGGATTCTATAATCAGAGCCCAATCAAACTCCAACCAATCTACCTTTGAAGTATTTCCTTTCCAATAAAAAGAATTATCGAAATCCAATGACGCGATATTGGGTTATAAGACGTTTATGGTTTTCTTATGGATGTCATTATCAGATCTAGACCAAATTACAATGGGACTACACGAGAAGCACTAGCTTTCAAAAATAAAAATAATTATCAAAATCGGTTCACCCAGTCGAAAGTTTTAAGGTAATAAATATAAAAAAAACATACCGACGAATTGAGAACCTCCTCTTTCTTTGAAGTCGGTTAAAACACTACAAGAAAGACAAATACTGTAAAAATAAGAAACCTTCACTCCACACATCTAGATAACGAAGATAGTAGTTATTTCAAAAGAATAATGACATCATAAAGAATTCGAAAGGAATCAATTTTGAGAAAATAAATGCCTTTTATGCCTTTACAATTCGTAGCATTTAAAGCGTCAGAAGCCTTAAAAAGGTCGCAGAGAAGTTCCAGGTCACGCAGAGAGGTATTGGAAGGACTGTATTGCTTGGAATCTCTCTACGCTATCAAAAACCCCTGCATATTTGCCTCATCATCAATAACCTTCCCTATAAGCACGCGTCGAACGCGAAGCGGCGAGGTTGTGCTTTATAACCGACCTGTCAAGGTCACACGATTTCCACACTTTAAACTGCATTTTTTTTTTCTATTACTCTAACACATTAAAAAGTACATCAATATAAAGCTGAGACACTAATGAATAATCTTGACACTTTTTTTAAGTTGTCGAATACGTATTAATATAAAAAAAGTTCATTAAAAAATTTATCGTGGACGTCCATTAGTCTGTGGTTCAAAAAAACTGCGTGGTACGGATATCTCGAGAACGACTGGACAAAACGACGACATTTTTTCACAATTTTCAGAATTAAGCAGAGAAGGTTCCTTTCGAAAATCACTACTGTAGGCCTACTCGTTTTTTTTTTAAAACGCATATGATTTTTTTTTGTTCGAAATTTAAAAAAAAACGTGCACTTTTGGATTTTTCCAATTTTATATTCTTGGTATTGACCTTCCCAGTTTGCGATAAGTCTTCGATCTGAGCGGGAAATGTTTGCATATTACTTTTCTAATCATGCCTCTACACAATTATTAATACAGTATCCTCCAGGATCAGCAGCAAAAATAACTATCTGGCCACAAATTCAAAGCGTTTTCGACCTATGAGGACATAAATAAAATTTGAAGTTTTCCCATGTCGGTATGTATGTTACCGGACATGCTCCTCAGTGTCAACCTATCAGACCACTCAACGTCGACATCGTTGTACTTTGCTAACAGCCAACATTACTTCGCCCTCAGGATACCCAACTATGAATTCACGAAGCGAATATTTATTAAAGAAAGTGGTTGCTGAGAGAAAGATATTCACCAAAATTTAATATTTTCCTATGATTAATCATAATTGGGGATTGTCTGTCCATAATTTTTGCCTCTAAAATTATAGACTATTAAGTATAACCTGTAAGAAAAGCTATGGGTTTTTCAAGAATCCTGAGCCGTACTACATTGTAATTGCTAGAGAACATCACTTGCTTTATGTCGTCATTTTCATATTAAAAAAATATATTTCTAGTCCTTTTTTCTGGATAAAAGCTTCCCTTGGCCCTATTTTGTACAACTTTCATTGTCAACAAACAATATTTCAAGTTCAGCTTTGTAGTTTACACGTTATAGTAAACAAAACATGGAAAATCCTGTAAAAATATTGATGTAAAATGATTAGTTAAGTAATTTTGTAGTCCATCCTAATTAATTCTACATCATTTATTCTCATAAAACTAATTATACGTGTGTTTTGCTTTATGCATTAGAACTAATGCTATAGGTATTAAACATTTTAATTTAATTTAAATTAAATTTTGATAACGGTATAATATTGCAGTATTGTTTAAAATTTAATCGAGATTACATCGAGAACCAACGGTACGTGTCAGAGCACGAGGCTCGAGTCAGTGCCAACGATGGTCGATTGTTATTCACCAGATCCGCGATCTTACCGGTCATCCATGACATTGGTCGTGCATAATACTTATATACAATATCGGGAATAAAAAAAAGATTTTATAAATATGACGACCAAGTAAGTCGAATAAATCGATACTGGAGAAAGTATGAACCGGATGTTACAAATATTAATTGAATGATTACGATAAGATATTTATCAATAAGTAAGGCTTACTTTAGTAAGGCTAGTAAATTGATGACTGTACTGTAAATATATATCTACACTATTATGTTGCCCCGTTGCGCCAGTCTGTTTGTTCGCGATTAATAAAGTTAAAAACTACTAAGCGATCGATGAGGAAGGCTTAAGTGTTCAGTATGTTAATGTTTTGTGTTATTTTACACAAAATGAAAGAATGCTGAATATAATGATGATTGTTGTAGAAGTCGGAAAAAAAACAAGCCGGCTTTGGCTTTCATTGCTGCCTTTTGAAATCCCTTTGAGAAATTATAAAACAATGTATGTTGGGATTCTTTAAATGAAGTATGAACATACATTTATGTTTTATATAAATCTAATCCACACGCTCTATGCAACAGGCTGATGTGAAATTATTAAAAGTAAAATGATATAAAAAAGTGGCCGTTGCGTTTCTTGTATGTTCTTCTCACAAGCTCTAATCTTTCCGAAAAATATAAAAAAATAATTAATAAGATTAATAGTATCCTATATTTTGTTGTCAACCGGCACCTGCTAGTTGGTGATCGCCCATTTATCCTAGTAACACCAGAGGCGTTGCGGGTCGACATTAAAAAAAGTCTATCCAATAAAATATCAACAGTTTTATCTAATTGTCCAAAATATTTCATATATTTTTAATGAGTGAAGAATTTTTCTTTAATCACCTTATTATAAGTCAAATCCTCAGGCATATAATGAAAAATACTGCCTCGTTCAGCCCCATAATTATTCAATGCGTTATAATTAAAACTGTAAGATTATAGATAATAAAATTGATAGTTTCCGCCATACTTTAAATAGGAAATATTATAACTATTAATAACTTTATTGTCTTCAATTTATTCCACACACATATTTACGACGTCTAGAAATCTAGTCACAGATAGTCTATTAAACCTTGGCTTTCATTGAATACTTTATGTCGTCGCATCTATGACAAACATATGAACAAGTCTATATCAAGCCACGAATGACAGATGCATTCGTTCCCATGTTAGAGAATCTCAAGTGTCAACTGTCATATGGCCTACACTTGAATAGATCGCGATACAAAAGTTATTTCACTCAATATGAATACATAGTTATAATAAACATATCAAAGTATATCAACGATTTAAAATTACAGTCGTGACTGCAAAGGTTGAAAGCTCATGGTAATGTTTTATTTACAGTAAAAGGCGCGATACATAAATCATTTACTGTCTTTCACTTCGATTGTTCGATTATTTAAAGAATAAATTATAACTGAATACGGGGCCTAATTGCAATGCGTTGCGGTGTCGTAAGAACCATTAAAGAGAGCATCTTATTTTTGTACAAAAATGCCGAGATACAATAAGAACTGTAACAATTCATGTACATTTATGAAGGATGTGAGAGAATTTCTTTCCAACTAATTATAATAAGGCCGAAACGGTGCGCAATTAATCTCATTTGTACCGTACCTGTTATCATTGTTAGGAAAAAGTGGTCCAGCTTCTTTTGGATTGACTTCTTAGTGGGATTGTAGAGTCAGTTAAGTAGTTTATGATACGATCTTATCCTGAGTATATTAATACAACACTGAATTTTACTACAAATAAAAAAACGTGTGCATTTCGGAACGCCCGATAAAAATGATAACTTAAACTAATCTAATTTAAACTATTTACTATTGAAATTATTTAACTTGAGAATAGCTTAGGCTATTATTTAAATATTAAATATATTAATATGATAATGTGAGGAACATTTATTCAATTAAATGTAATATTATATAACAATTCATAAGAAATTACATTAGAATGTTGTGTATTCGTACATTTTTAGTATAATTAATATCCAATAAAAGTAACACTTGGTTAGAGTGAGAGAGAAGGAGCCTGCCTACCTCTCCAGTATGTGTGAGAGAAAGGGAAGCCAGACAGACTGGCGCCGTAACGCGTTACGTTACGTAGCGGTTAACCTTCTCATAAGAATAAATTAACTTCAAAAAATAAAATCGATTCCTTTTTTTATTTATTATATTTTGTCATAAAAGATGTTGTGTAGGTACTAGAGTGACTTATTTCTAAGAAATAGGTATACATATGGTATGACTGACTTTTTATATGTATTATGGATCAATATAATTATAGAACAGAGTATTAATGCAATACCATCTACAATTTATCAGTGGGACTATTCTCATGATGTCGGTTGGATAGGTACTACAGCTATTTCTGTAGTATAAGCTATAAATATCACTTGATCCATTCAAATTTAAGAAATGACTTTTATGAATGTCAAAAATATTTTATCATTAACTAAAACTAACCTTAAAAATTAACCTCTTGGGAAAATGTTGAGCTTTAATGAGTTAGAGTGGCAATGACTTTATTGCCACTTTTAAATCAACATTAAAAACCAATAAAAAATATCGATGTAAATAACTAAATAAGCCTTTATATTATAATTATATAGTTATTTTTTAATTATATATTTTTCAATAGCTTTTTTATTAAAATCTAATAGCTTATTATAACGAATAAATTCTCAGTCGATTTTATGCGACGAACTCAACATATTTAAAAATTATATTCTACTTATTAAAGAATTTTTGTTTAAATTATTTCTAACTATGTTATTATATTATATCCATTAAAATTTTATACAACAAAGAAAATTGAATCGATTTTCGGGAATCAAAACTCCTTTTGCAATATGCAGTATTGTTTTTGAATGGTACAACCCATATTAATGTCTTCATCAATAACTGATGATTTATGGTGCTCACGATCTGTACAAGACGAAATTACAGCCGCCGGCTCGCCTTTGTAATCAGTGCAGAATTATAAAGCCTTATAGCACCGAGGACTTAAGGCTGCTAGCTCTTGATACACATATTAAATAAAGTTATCATTTGGCGCCGATGTATTAAGTAATTGCTTAGCTAAAGTAATTTTTATGGAGCAGCAATATTTAAAGTGGACGTGATTAAAGCAGTTGCCTGGTACATGGACTAGAACACTCTACTACGGTCTGCTGTTCAGACCAAATTGCGACACCCAAACTGGGTGTTCATAATATACTGCCTTGTATAATAATTACAGTATTAACTCCAAATGTTATATTTAAGGACTATATTTATGGAATTGCAATAAATTGAAATTGAACAGCTGAAAACAGGTGTCAGTGGAGGCAGTTGGAGGAAGCCTATGTCTATAATAGACAAACAGACAAAACCCATAATTATTCAACTAATTAAAAAAAATGTAAATATAATTTATGAAGGACTGTCAAGTTTAAATAATAATAATAATGCATGTAAAATTAGATTAAGTTTTTTGTCTGAATAAAGGCTATTTTATTTTATTTCATATTTAAACTTAAAACTTCTTTAGGCGCAATGAGTTTATTTTTTGGGTTAATACTAATAACATAATATAATAATTTTATAATGAGGCTGAGCTGTCAAGTATCGTTCGTTTTTATATAAATAATTACTAGCTGACCCGACTGACAAAAAAAAAGAAAAATACTGTTTTATAGTATTTCATAACATCAAGAATTAATTCGTAAAAAATGCTCCCTGTCGTTATAATGAATTTGTTTCACAGTGGAACTGTCAAACGGTGCGTCACTAAATTCTCTCATAGAAAATATGTCCATAAAAACAAATATTGAAAATAAAATAAATATGGGTCCCAAATCGAAATAAAAACTATCCTATCTCTCAAGTTGGACTAATCTGCACTTTATGAAGTAATCCCCATTAAAATCCGTTCATTAGTTTAGTAGTCCATCGCGGACAAACAACGTGACACGTAATTTATATATATATTAAGATATTGCGTATTAAAAACCTCTCGATAAAACTATAGGTTTTTTATTTGAACAAACCACAAAAGTTAATGATAAATTGACTGGTGTTAAGTGCTTATTACAGTGACTCGTTGCGTAAACAATTCGTTTTGTCACTATGATGGCAGCCTGTCCCCATCTTAACGCGCGGGGTTTGTGACGAACATACTCGATACTATCCTGATAACATTCTATTGCGTCTCCCATCCTGAGATAACTGGAACTTCTCCAGTATTGTGTTAGTGCATGTAACTGTACCAGTACTCACACCCTTTAAACCGAAACAAAATATTAATAATGTAACAAGTATTTCCCACCAGAAATAGGTATGATAATAATAATAATAATGGCACACTTTTTACACAAATTATCTTGCCCCAAATTAGGCATAGCCTGTACTATGGGTACAACGATATATTTAATACAATATACTTACTTAAACATACATAGATTCATATAAACATACATAAATACATTTAAACATCCATGACTCGGACACAAACATCCATATTCATCTTATAAATGCTTGCACCTACCGGGATTCGAACCCGGCACCTCTAGCTTAGTAGGTAGGATCGCTAACCACTCGGCTATACAGGTCGTCCAATGATGTATGTATGATGGCAGTACAGTCCCAAAATATCATGAAAACTAATACATCATGATCTGTACGCCAATTATGTAAAATAACAATATATTTTGTTTATATTTACTGCACAAAATCTTTTTGAATACCAAAATTTATAAAAAGAAATACTTTTAAATATATTATCGCATTGAAACAGAATGAATTTAAAATATATTTTACAACTAGACACATCTGACGTCAATCATATTGATTCAGTGAATGATTCCTAAGCACCGTATATAATTGAGTTTGGAGTAATTTGTGAATTTGAAGTTAAATAGGCTTATAATACTATGATGCTGTTTGATCATATAATAAATTTACGCAGGCTTCATCAATTATCTAACTTTAATAAAAACAAGATTAAAATTTGCAAAAAATGTAGTATAAATAAATATATGTGATACAATATTTTCTGCATAGGTACATTATGTGAGAAAATTTATAAAAATAATCATCATAATATTTAAAGATTTTTATATAACATTAAAGGATTAATCATAAACTTTCCTTTTATTTTTATAAATAAAAACTGAAATCCATAGCGTCGCTAGATTTAAATTCTCTGGGTATTGTCTGCCTTACAAAGCTTCGCAC
Organism: Leptidea sinapis; assembly: GCF_905404315.1. Classification (NCBI taxonomy): domain Eukaryota; kingdom Metazoa; phylum Arthropoda; class Insecta; order Lepidoptera; family Pieridae; genus Leptidea; species Leptidea sinapis. The sequence goes on along the minus strand of NC_066275.1, from coordinate 8,600,906 downwards.
GACACGCCACATATTAAGATATCATCCCCACCATCTGGATGTGTGGCGGTCCTCCACAGTGCAGTTTTCAAGGAGCTTTCTTTCACGTACTACAAAGCTGTAGAATGAACTTCCTTGTGCGGTGTTTCCGGGACGATTCGACATGGGAAATTTGACACCTTCTAAAAAAGCGCCTACTTCTTCCGTAAAGGCCGGCAACACTTCTGTAATTCCTCTGGTGTAGCAAGAGAATGTGGGCGGCCGTGATCATTTAACACCAGGTGACCCGTACGCTCCTTTGTCCTCATTTTCCATAAAATAAAATAACAAAAAACAATGAGATCGATTGAAATCTAAGTATATTGGACATATTTTAATTATTATATTTAAATACATCAACGACTAATAAGACCACTTCTTTCCACTTGCTACGATACTTACATACTTGTTTCGCTTCGTCCACTTTCATTATTCCTTTCATACATGCTCTCCGGTTTAGGGTACTCTTGACCTGGCCTTTTTTCAGGACGTCCCTGATTTGATCTTGAAACGTCCGCCTAGGTCTACCCCTTCCAACACTTTCATTCACACTGGCCTTTTACACTGTCTTCGTCAATCGTTCTTCATTCATTCTCTCGACATTAATAATAAAATGCAGTTTATACAATAATAACTCTAAACACTCCATTGGCGCGGGCGGTATCGTCCCCGAAGGGTCAATATAGCATAACAATATGTATAACAGAATCGTAACACTCAGCGAGGCTGTTAAACAGATGTATAAAGTAAGGATATATTTATAAACAGAATAGATTGATGTGTATCATTAGCTACGAGATCGCTCTTGTTTACTGAAGATAAAGTCGAACACTTGAAATTTTCGGTGGCTATTTCGAACGAGCTATTTTATTAGTTTTAAAAAAGCTGTTAAGATTAGAGTAGCATTCGATGGCTTATTGGTATTTGAGTTATTGGGTGGGAGTTGTACCACTGTGTTAATAGTATTTTTATGGCCCATTTTGTGGTATTACTTTTTTGTTAACAAGATGGATTTTGTAATGGATTAATTATAACGGCTTTGAGATTTGTATTTTTTTCTTTTTATAGCTTACTTGTTATAGCATATTTTTAGCTCATTTTATATAAAAACCCAATTAATTTAAATGTTTTTTAAATAACCATATGCTTCTTTATCTTTTCAACTTTCACAGATTCTTGAAGTTTACTATTAATTAAATTTGAAAAAATATACATTTTGTAGTAGAGGTTCATTAAATTCATTAAACTTTTAAAATCTGTTAATGAAAGAATGAATAATTAATTCATTCAGCAGAGAAAAAAGCTGAATTTCATAATTTGCCATTTATTTCAAAATTTTTCGATTATATTCACAATGTTAATAAGAAAGTTAATAATTATTGAGTAAGTTAGTACTTTAATTATTTAATTTACAGGTAATGCTTTCCGTTTTAGCTTCCTGCACATCTTCTCATTGCAAAATTTCACTTTGCCAAATCTCACACTCCGTGCACTCAATTTCTTTATGGGGAATCTAGAATTATCGCGTTTTATATTTATCTTTATTGATATGAAAAATTAAGCATAAAATAATAAAAACATTTGACGAGTCTTTTTTTTCGGTGAATTTCAAATTTCATGGTATGTTTCACCAACAAGAAACATTAGTATTTACTCATGAAGAAATAAATTGAATCACGACAGAGCGAGCCGAGAACGCTGCGCATTCATCTTCGGTATTTCAGGGCCCAATCTCAAAAGATTTCGCGATAAACTTTAAAAATTACACTTCTTTATATCTCCTCATACAGCCACTTTGTCACCTACACCCTTTATCGACGACATCAGAACCTGTTTAAGTCACTTAAAGAAATCGCACGCGTTCATCATACGCGACAGAGCTTTTTATAGAATTCGTGAATATATGTCACTCGGAGAGTCTTTTGTTTTGCACAATAACACATAGCTCGCGTCTTTTATTTAGCGTGCAATCGTTTGTTTAGTTGTTTTGGTCGTTACTTACATGACCATGAGTGTGGAATAAAATCGAGTCGGCGGAATGTATTGTCAATAACATGGACCCTCATGATTCGCCCACGCAGCACCGCTTATTATGTTACGGTCTTGTAAAATCAATATAAACATCATAACACAAAGCCGGTTGAGTGGATTGATTGCAAAAATAATCTATTTTTGATGATGATAATATGGTAAAGAGACAAGTGGGACGTTCAAGTGATGGTAAATGGATGGATTCTCGGAAAACCCAAAAAATTCTGAGCGGCACTACAATTGCCTCCCACTGTTATAATCTAGTCGGCATCCTGTGCAAAGGAGCCTTCCACTGGTCTAACGTAAAATATTAAAATAGTAAATATTATCAAACGTATAATATTTTACAAAAAATGAAACTTTATTGATTTAGACAATATATTGCGGAAATCCATAATTATCCAAGTGTTGTGAGTTTTGTCTATAATCAATTCGATGGGTGTTTCGCCTCTACACGAGGGATCCTCAGGAGATGCTTTCTCGCCAAATTCTGGCACGAGACATAGAGTCTCATCTATACTCTATAAAACATTTGGATATAATTATTATTATAATAATATTGACACACTTTTACACATACTACCTTGCCCTAAACTAGGCATAGCCTGTACTATGGGTACAAGACAACGATATATTTAATACAATATACTTACTTAAACATACATAAATACTTATAAACATACATGACTCGGTAACAAACATCAATATTCATCATATAAATGATTGCACCTACCGGGATTCGGCTTATTCGTCATTATAAAATAATAAAAAGAACAATAAATTGAAAACATCTCTAAAAATTTATAAAAAAACTTTGCTAATAATTCATGAATACAATTTTAATGCAAAAATATGAGGTATTATCCTATTTAATAGTTAAATTTGTTAAATTAAAATATTTAATCGATGGTGGGGTTGATCATTCATCAATTGATCGATGGTTTTTTTTAATGAAAATAAGGGACGAGACGAGCAGGACGTCCAGCTGATGGTAATTGATACGCCCTACCCATTACAATGCAGTACCGCTCAGGATTGTTGAAAAACCCCAAAATTTCTGAGCGGCACTACAACCGCGCTCGTCACCTTGAGACATAAGATGTTAAGTCTCATTTGCCCAGTAATTTCACTAGCTACGGCGCCCTTCAGACCGAAACACAGTAATGCTTCCACGTAACTGCTTCACGGTAAAAATCCTGTGCATAGGAGCCTCCCACTGGTAAATGGATGTATCATAAAAATAATAATCGGTTTACGTTAAATTGATCTTCGCAAACACACGATTCCCAGAGCGCGGGAACTGAACTCGTGTAAGCAATTTGCGTTGTTAAGGCACTACTTGGCGAGTCGGATCCTATTCTGACCATCGAGAATTTCTCTGTGAGGTAATTTTGAAATCTAAGCTCTCAAATACGCCATGATAGCAATTTATACGACTTGGGTAATTGAGGCTTTAGGCAGTTATTTTAACAATGAATCCCAAGTTTGTACCTACATTATAAGAAAAATACCTAAACTAAATAGAAGTAACCTAATTCTACTACTCTACAGCTGAATATCTAAGCGATCAGACAGCCTGAGATTAGATCATGATTTTTTAATAGAAATCACTTTTGATATAATTGTATATTTTATCAAAAAAAGAATACTGGGAGAGTTTCTTGCATCGTTTCTTCTCTCTCAGAGCACCATGTGTTTCCGAAGCCGTGGTAGTCATTGAACTGACATCAAAAAAAATGCTTAGCATAAAGTAAATTCCAACAAAACACAATTTAATTTCTTCACAAGTACAAAAGTTTGACAGCCAGTAGACAAAATAGATAAGTGACAGATATTCCAAAACTCTTATTTTTGTTCTTTTTTATTTTTCAAGTTCAATCGAAGCGTGCAATATATAAGAAATCTAATTTTAATTAGTTATAAAAGCTTTAAAACGCAATTAATGTTATTAAACAATTATTATACAAAAGCGTACATAATATGAACAAAAAAGCTCATTGTTCACCAAATAGTACCTGTTCAAACTGATCTACGACCCACCTTACCGAATCACTTTGGATTCTTAATTATATCTTAGCTAAAAAAAATTCTATTCATTCGGCATAGGACAGGCTACAAATCTTCTTTTTTAAATATTACTCATCGTACTCGAATTGGGATCGAGCTACGAAACTATACCACACCTAGCCGGTATCCCGCGGTTTCGGCGCCCTAACTTTAAACTAACACGATATACGTCTATTCATCCTTTTCACTCCTACAGCGTTTTAGCTATTTCTATCTCGCGCCCCACTAAAATAGACTGCCCAAGCGCAACCAAGCGCTTTGTCAAAACTTTTGTATAATGGCTTACGAAATTTCCCCTACTTCGTGACTTTTTTCTACAGTCGAGCTCTCGGATTGGGGTCGTGGAGTTGTGTTAGAAAAAAATTATAGATACGTCATGTGAGATAGTTTTTTAAGCGGGCAGATGCCTTCTCCATAGCTAGGTGCGTCTACTGTTGTATTCAACTACGCTGCCAGTTGTAAATAAGGATTTGTATAGACCATACGTTTCTGACAAGTGTGTGACCTTAGCGGCTTATTAATTGATAACGCTTTATTCAATATAAACTAATTAGTGTCGCTTTTGAACACTAATTTACACAGTGTGGTGCTACTGATTATAATTGGTGGTTTAGTGTATTTAACAACTGTGTTCAATCATTAAAAAGGATTAAAACGCGGTAAGTAATTAAGAATTAAAATTTATATCAGAATCGACTTTTTTTATCGATATATAATTAAGTGCGACAAGTAGTAGGAGTTTTTTTGCATGATATAACTTAATGATTGTTGATTATGTATCCGGACCTATTTAAATTTAATATTGTTAGTCTAGTAAATAAAATTCAAACAAGTTTTGATAAGAACTTTTTAGTAGAGAGTAGTTCTAGTGACTGTTTGATTTTATTTATAAAATACACAACATAAATTAAAAATTTCGGCTCAAACTCTTTTAAGATCAAGTTGGCATGTATCGAGATAAAAGATGTCATCCGGAATCTCGGACCTTAAGCGAAATACAAATAAAACATCCAGTGATATATTTGTAAAGTGAACTTTAACGTACAGGTGTTAGAATATGAATTGCCTTGGCGCAAATCAAAGGTCGTGTAAGCTTTTTACAAACGCCGGGATAAATTTTGACCTAGAGTTGGGAATTCATAATATCAAAGACGCGACGGCAACCGTCGTCAGATATTTTATTCTTCGAAGTCGTTTTTTATTTAGTTATTTTTATGTTTTAATTTTATAAAACTGTAAGGTATATATTTATAACATTATAATTGTAAAGTACCAATATGTTAATCGCTAAGCTAAGTTTATTGACGATTCTTCAGGCTCCTTAGTTTCTAAATCTAATCTTAACTAAACGGTTTCAATTTTAAATTAATTTAGTTCAATTAATCTAGAGGCATTTTTGGTATATTATTGGCGGCGGTGATCACTTACCATCAGGACCCAGGTGACCCATTGGCAAATCCCCACTCGTGCCTATCCCACACTAAAAAATCCTACATAATTTCCCGACTCGTGAAACACAGGCGTTGATTTTTATATTATTCACAATTCCTAAAATAAGGCCCTTTTATTTCCATAACTAACATAATATAAAAAATAATCCATCCCATTGATCTTTAGGATGTCTAGCTCTCTTGCCTCGTGGTCCAGACAATTTGGTGACCAGCTTTCTCCACCCTCCCTCTGTTGATCTGGCCACATGACCAGCCCATTACAATTCCTATACAATGTTTAAATTATTTGCCAGAATAATAATAAATTTTCTGTAATAATAGTTACTTATCTGACAATGAAATTCCCGTCCAAATAAGTCAAGCCGTTTTATAAAAATTTACCGGAATTTAATAAATTCTGACAATACAAACACTTCAATTGTATTTTATATACCAGAATTAAGTTTAAAAAATACTTAAATAAAATAATTTTCAGACGATTAAATTATTAATATATTTTAATTAGAATTTAGGCGTTTATCTTATTGATTTATCATTAATTTATTTACCTGTGTAAAACTCACCTCGAAGAGTGGTCTGAACAAAATAATAACACGAAGTCATAACGCTATCGTCACAAATAGTATTAAAGCATTCAGTACTTTTATCAACATCGGTATTTTTGCCAGAGACTTCCTTAGATAGCGGAGGCTTCTTAGTCGCGAGGAAATGAAATTCTTATCGAGCCTTCGTAGAAAGAAGCTCACTTCACTGTTATCCTCATAGGAAATGTGCTTGTGTTGATGGCTTGGATAAATCACGGAATAAATTTAATTCAGCATAGAAATATTACAAAATAGAGTCTTAAAATATCGTAAATATCTATGCATTTAAATAAAACATTTTTAAGGCATTAAAACGCATGTAATTAAATGCAACTGTGGTTTGCATTAGATTTTGCGTAAAAGTTACATTTTTATTATTAATTTAGCTAACCCGTCGTTTCGTGAACTTTTCAGAACAACTTTTTAAGGGAACTCCAGTTCAATTCGTTTTAATCATTTATTTAATACATCAAAAAATGTGGTTATTTAAATGTGTAATACTAAATCAAAGAAAATACTTTAAACTGTTTTCGAATAATATACCGAATAACATAATCAAATGCATATTAAAATGAATATTCATAAAGTGAATGTATAAAATCACATTATTCGTTCGAAAACTTTCAACAATGATGTTCTCTTTTTCATTCTGACGCTGCCCAAAATTTACGATCAACCCGGCCGGCCTTACATTGCGTGCCTGATGTTTCTAAAAATGTGTCAACTTTTTTACAGTATTCTTTCATTTAGTCTGGCCTTCCTGCCTTGATACTTTCTATTGTACCTTTTTTATTATAGACATGTCTCCGGGATCAAACAACAGAATATCGGGATAATAGTATGCTTGTGCAATGGTTTTAAAAGGCATCTTTTGCTTTGTAATGCTAGTTCTTTATTTAAGATCTTTAATAAAAAAGGCTTTAGTAAAAATTTACGGCCTTACAAATAAACTTGGTATCAAGTGTTACCTGAGAATAAATCAAGAATAGGCAGTGTTTACAAATATACATTTTGCTTATGATTGTTTTTTTTTTATGGAATAGGAAGAGAAACGAACGTATGGGTCACCTGGTGTGAAGTGATCACCGCCGCCCACATACTCTTGCAACACCAGAGGAATCACACGAGCGTTGCCGGCCTTTAAGGAAGGTGTACGCGATTTTTTTGAAGGTATCCATGTCGTATCGTCCCGGAAACACCGCACAAGGAAGCTCATTCCACAGCTTCGTAGTACGAGGAAGAAGCTCCTAGAAAACCGCACTGTGTGTTGGTTTATTCGGACGTATAACGTGTCCCGCGTTTATTTGTCTGACATTTAGATAACTTCAGAATTATCATTATATTGACAGTGTAGTGAGCGATATATAGTCAACATTTTGCATATTCATGGTTTATTCTCAGGTATAATTTTACACCTGGTTATAAAACTATAATAAAAGTCCAGCCATTCAAACATTTCTTGAAATAGTGGGGTGATGTACTATGTAACTAGATCCGAATTTATTTCATTACATGGTATATTTATTCCTTCATATTTCAGACTGTATAAATTATTGTTGTAGGTACCTATGTATGAAAAAATGAAAAACATTTAACTAAATAGGCATAAGATAGAAAATAATAGCTTTTTACAGCTTTAAATTAGAATTTTATGTAATTTTAGTCCGGCTAATCTCCAAAGACACCTGTACCAACTTTTAATGGGCTTCACTGGTAGATAGCTTATGATAACACAGATTGGGAATGGAGCAACTGCCCTCACACAAATTAACAATAAATTTTATTAATGGATATTAAATTTTAACGAAATTTTATTACAAAAAGAAAAGACCGCTGAGTTTCTTGCGCCAGCTCTTGTCAGGTTCTTGCTCTTTCGATTTGGTGATAGTTTTTGAATAGGTGATTTTGAATCCTATTTATGTTTAGGGTTCTGCATAAAAAGCCCAGTATTAAACACAGGATATGAATGAAATTGAAACTAAACATTCGCGAGAAAATTATGCATGAACTACCTATAAACGTCAATTTTACTGACTGAATACTTACCTTGAAGTGTAAAACCAGTTAATAACTTAATTCGAAGCTTGATTAAGACTTACTTCGATGAATGATTTTATCGGCAAGTGTAAGACGTATTTTACATAATCACTCTATTTAGCCTTCCCCTCCCTAATTGTAAACAGATAACCGGTCTGTACAAAAATGTTCCGTAACTGAATTACTTCAGAAACACTTAAGGTTACATTACTACCTACTAGATAATAAACTCAGACCCAAAATTCCATGTGTGGTATTTCCAGGGTGCTACATGACTGCTTTTGAAAACCTTTGACTGATTCAAATTCAAATTCAAATATTTTTAATCAAAATAGGATATAATTTAATATCACTTATTTAAAGACAGAAACTACCACCCATTCTAAAAAGTATACCACAGACATGAGAAGTACGGGCGCACGAAACTCAGCGGGCTCCTTTTTTTTTCATAAAAAATATGGTTACAATGTAAAATCGTACAATAAATTTATTACATAATAGCCTGAGGATGGTCGCTCGATTCCCAGTCTGTAATATCATTAAGAAAATCAATAATGTTATATTAACCTTTACCACACAAACTTTTTCTTAAATTCTTTTGAATGTCGTAATACATTTGTTTTGAACATTCGTTGGTGTTGCAAAAGAGGATGAGCAGGGCTTACCACTAGTAAAAAAAATCGTCACTCTACCGGGCTTAGAATAACCAGTCGTCACGATTTTCGGTTACGCGTGTATGTACCAGTCACATCTTTTTTATTTTATTTAGTAGAGTATGTCGTATTATGGTAAAAGTAAAAAAGGAACGGACAAATTTAATTTATAATATAATAGTTACTTAGAACAATATTTTTTAGCTTCATAATATAGTCCATTATAAATTATGATAATTAAAAACGCATACATCAGCATAACTTATTTTACATATAATAAGTATTGGTAATCATTTTTAATTTAAATTTCAAATTTAAAAATCTTGAGTAGGTACTTTTGAATATTCCTAGAGGTAATATTCATCTCTACTAGCAGTTTCTACTAGAAGATTTTTTTGATGACAATAAGGGACGATGTTGATGGTAATTGGTACGCCCTGTCCATGACAATGAAATGCCGCTCAGGATTCTTGAAACGGCCAAAAATTTTGAGTTAATCTGTGCGAAATTATAATATAATAAACACCAAAATAGATCAAAAATAAAACTATTTCATCTTGCTTAAAATATGCGGTGGTGTTGACACGGAAGGGTAATAATTTTTACTCGAATTTTTATGGACCTCATAAAATAATTTGATTTATTCTTTATTTTACCATAGTTATCGTATTTCATAGACAAAACATAAGCAGAAATACGGTGATTATTGTTCATTATGTATTATCTGTTGAATAAATTTCCACGATCGTAATATTATATATGAGATTAAATTCTAAATAAATAATTTATATTTTCGACTTCTAACCTTTCATTTTGCGTTTGCTACGGGCGATTCTTTGACAACTTTATGTGTCTATGAGTCAATAAAGTTTACGGAAATGTGGCTAGACAAGAAAAAACTACGGACACAAAAACATACAACGCCATAAAATAGACAAGAATTAGTGTCACCGCAAATGGAAAACTCGAATTCACCTAAGAATTTTATGCTAATTACGTAAGCCAATAGTTTTAACGGTTACTTCATGTTCGTGTTTCTTATTCGAAATTCAAATTTAAAGATGCGTAGGCGCCTGAATTAGGTTGTGTTCGAGAAGATTAAAATCAGTCGCATGCGTGTAGGAAGTATCTACGTGATGTATGGGATGTTGTTTCATATAAATTTCGATTTTCACATGAAACTTTATAATGAGGGCTTGAGGATACCGTTAACATGCTTCTGAGAGTGCGTTGACGTCTAAATCAGTGGGTTAGTTATTAGTATTCAGGAATTCGTTGGTATAATAATTGGTGGTGTGATCATTTTTATGAAGATGACGACAAACTAGCGACCGGGAGTAAGATGAGAGAGCAGCTATCTTCTCAGTAGGAATTTCACTATTATCTTTTCCACGTTTCATTAAAAGTAGGTTACCCGTGCCGTAGAAACCTGGAAGTACTGCGAAAGATCATATGGGCGGAAGGATGGATAAAAGTTGATTGAATTAAAAATTTTATATGTGTGGGTGAATTTGGATTGTAGTGTCATAACTTATATTTGTAGTAAATTCTTAAAAAATATGATTTTTATAGCATGTGTATGTATCTATTCTACTCAATAACTCTATTAGTATTTTTGTACCAGTGCTTTAACTTGCAAGTGCCGCTGCTCTCCTGGTACATTCCTAAAACAGTCAGTCCATCTGATGGGCAAACTGCCTCATACTTTTTTCCCTCAACCCTTTCCAACTTGTGTCCAACAAGGTGTTCTTCAAACATCTCTCTACGTCGAGAGCCTGCCTGAAGATATTGTAAATACAGTGTTTTGCAGACACTACAAAATGTATGTTTGTTGCATCACTTTACATATTATATTGTAATTGAAATGATTTGTAAAACGATGAAAATGTAAATCTTAATTTAAAAGAGCGGCAATGAGTTTCTTGCTACTTCTTCTCATTAGCTCAACCCTTTATGAAGTAGTGGTAGATTCAATAAGAAAAAAAGTTTTTTTTTTACATTCTTAAGTGTCATTTCCGTGGCATAGGTGAATAAAGTGATTTTGATTTGATTGTCTAATTTCTGTCTATGCTTAAGTAATATGTACAAACATAAGCCTGCCTTCTGACTTGACCCATCTGAAATACATATTTCATTCATATTATAATATATAAGTGGTAAATATATTAAACTAATGCTTTTTATCACCATAATTACGATATGCAGTGCGCAGTTTTTAAGGCACATAAACGCTCAAGAAATGAATAAATAACGCGATCAAACCTTTAAAAGGCAATTGGTAGTGACAATGTAAGTAAAAGGTATTTCCACCTGCTAAAGCCATGGAGCAGTTCATTCAATATAGAAACATAATATCTGAAGTAAAACGCAGCTGGCCTATACCTGACAGGTTTGGATTAGAAGACCCTTTTTGCTCGTTCATAGCTCCGCCCATACGTCATAGGTAGATACCCAAATTAGTTGATACGCATAAAAAACTTTTGGAACAAATTAAACTGAATATATTACCTTTTTGGACTCAATAGGTTTGGCCAATTACTTATAATCTAAATATATAAAAATGAATTGCTGTTCGTTAGTCTCGCTAAAACTCGAGAACGGCTGGACAGATTTGGCTAATTTTGGTCTTAAATTAATTGTGGAAGTTCAGAGAAGGTTTAAAAGGTGAATAAATATGAAAATGCTCGGAATTAAATAAAAACAACGATTTTGATTTTCCTTTGATGTGCCCCAGTCGTTCAGAAATCAAATTGAAAGAATAGTTAAAAATGAATAACTATTTAGAATCTTTGTTTCTCAGGAGGTAAAAAAGGAACTTTATTCTAGCTACCTATACTTAGTAGATTAACTACAGCTGTTAGCTATCATGGTAATTCCACTGTTGCTGGGTCAGCTAGTAGAATATATAAATTAGTTATTTAGAGTCGGTTCTACATTTAAAAGAAAATATGCCGTCTCGAATGAGATTTTAAATCCGTCAATGTTAGGTATATCAAATTACTAACAGCATATGAATCAATTAATTATTTGTTACTTGTGAGACAAACCTTTAGATAGATATTCTATAAAGCTGGAGTTAGCTATGAGCGCCATCTTATTTTTCACGGTGATGGGTGCAGAGTTATAATACACGGATCGCTTACTACTCCATAATTCACACCATAAAAAAATAATAGATAGGTAAAAGGAATATTAAAGCCAAACTACTTGTCTCATGTTATGTCGATTAATAATGTATGGTATGAGTTTAATAAATTTACTTGAGTATTATAATATGAAAAATAATTAATTGTAAGTATATTAAAGATAAAGGTACTTATAAAAAGCTGTTGGTCATCGCTATAATAAAACATTTGTAACACAACGCGTAGAGAAATCTTTCATCTCATCTGTTATTGTTCTGTTTCTTTCGGATATTTTTTGTGTGCCCCGTGGCGTTGACGCGCCCAGCCCAGCCCTAGTCGCGTTGCCCAACCCTAATTTTAATGGCTTCTCTCACATCCGGATGTTAACCAACCCAGCTACACTTTGGTATTATTTTACACCAATTTAAGTTAATCGTAACGTAATTACAGTAATTTAAGAATTACTGTACAGTGCTGAAATATGTGTCCAATTAATTAAAAATTAATTTTTATGCAGACCGTCCATACAATTTTATATGTTTGTCTCTTTCGCTCTTTAACTATTCTATGTTAGAAGAACGAGATGGAGGAATGATTAGTTTGAGCACGACTTGTTTTCGTATCAGTGAATTATTTTTTAATAAATTTTATAAGATTGGTAGATGTTTCTAGCAGTGTTGTATGTTTGATGATCGTTGAGGAAATTGCATATCGTTAGGTTGAATGCGTTAGGTATTATTAATATTATCTATTTGAAATGAACCACCGTTACCAAATGAAAGGGCAATAGAGGTGTATCGTTTATGTTTGATATATTTAAATAATTTTAATATTTTACAGCTCTACAACATCTAAGTACCTTATAAATTCATATTTGATAACCTACTCAAATGCAATAATTGCATTTTAGAAAAATGATTGAAGACTTTCTTTAAAATTAATGTGATACTTATTTTTTTTAGGCTTAGTTCCGTTGCTTGTATCAATAATTAGATAGTCAATATTTATATTCGATATATAGCTATATACTAAATCTATAGAAATACGGGATTCGAACCCGCGCAAGGCTAAGAGATTCTCAACGTCAACAGAGTCAACTCTAACGACGAAGGTTCGAAAATAATTGGATACAAAAAAATGTATATTTCTAGCTTCTATACTTCTTAGCTTCACAAATTTGTTCACATTATTTGGTTTGGTTGGTTTTTTAAGGTATATTCAAGAAGTATTTTTGTTAGATAATTATTTTATCAACGTGTTATCGTTTAATATTCAAAAACTAATAACTAACCTAACCTATAGGAACTAAAATATGAAACGAATAAAATTGGTATAATTTTAAAAAAAGCAAATGAGAGACGTCAAACGGATTTAAGGACATAGACCAGTCATTAAATTTTCATACAAATTCGTCACAAACATATCGAAGTCAATTATAACGTGAGCCCATAAGTTTTCCCCTTCAAAAATCAATAATATAAAAGAAGTTTTAATAAAAAAAAAATATTATGAGTTGCATTACGAATGGACCGCTAAGTATCTAATCGCCGGCCGTGGAAATTCAAAACTATAAAAAATCTAATTCTTTTTATTATAAAACTTATAATAAAACTTAGGTAGGTAGTAAGTACTAGGCGGCACTAAGTATCGTCTGGAGTAAGCAGACCTTGATGTTTTACCAACACTAGTGTTAATGAATACTTATTTACTTACTTTTTCATCGATTCTTAATCAATCAGTATAGAGCTGCATTGAAATTCTTTTTCATTATTGCCGAAGCAATTCTATCACATGTCAATGGAAGTTATAACACCGGAGGCGTAACTAATTGCGGTAATTAAACTGCAATAAATCAGTCATTTATGGACTAGTAATGTGGTGGAGTCGCATTAGTGTTGGCTTTTTGTTGTGGTGTAAAAGAGGGGATGGAGACTGCATAATTCTATTTGTTCTTATCAACTGCGGTTAGGAAACCAATGAATTATATACCTAGTATACATAAATACACAGCCATATAGGGAATATATTACATTACCTACATAATTTTCGTGATGAACTTTTGAGCACAGCGCCATCTATTGGATTTTTTAATCACTTTATAGTAGAGTATAATTTCTTATACCAACGATTTCCCTGTATACTAGACAGCTCAAGGGAATCTTATTAAAATGAGCGATTAAATAAACATTAATGATTTACCTATATACCTTCTAAAGTTTGTATTTTACTTAGCAAGCGAAAAGTCTTGCTATCATAATATAACCACTAAAATTGAGCTAAGAATTTAATGTTTGAAAGGTAGAACCTATTTATTAGTTAATTATTTTTACTTACAGAATTAGGTTGATAGGCAGGTATATAATATAAGTATCTATGTACATTTTGTAAGTATTTCATATTAATTGATAAGACAATCTTAATTTCATAAAACATCACAGCAGACATCATGAAGTGCATTTAATAGAAGATAAGCACATTAAAGCGATTCAGTCTAAATTAATTAACCGTATTGAGATCGGCGGCGGGTGTTCAGGAGTATTAATACAAACTATAAGTCATCGGTGCACTCCGCACTCATGCAACCCTTCTGTGCAAGCTGATGCATGAATTACGAGGGTCAGAGTTCTGGCCTCGTCGACCGGCGATCGATATACCTACACTTTTTGTTATAAATTGCTGAAAAGTTTTCACGCCGGTGCCGTAGTCACGCGTTTTTTATTGCCATGAAATTGAATTATTTATAACGCACTGTATGAGAGGAGTGAATGGGTTTTAATATTAAAACAATGCATACGTACCTACCTACCTACGTGTTGGTTAGATGATATATTAAACAAACAAAATAAACTTGCTAATAAACTAGCTAACTATTTCTTTGTAATAGTTTTCTCGTTAGTTGAAAATTTAGTCTAATAGGTTATCCATTATTATCTAAATTTTATGATCGCCGGGTTCCGCCATGTACCTTCTTCAACCAATTCGACACATTTTTCACCTCTGCAAGGAAATATTTATTTTGCTTTGGAAAAGGGTATGTCTAGATCTTAAATATTACTATACTATGTGTCCTCTATCCAGCTTAAATTAAAAACTAGCAAAAACTTAACATTTATATAAATATATCTCTACATGACACATCCTTAATAAGGGGCTAATTTCTTCGGTGGAGGACGTGTACCCATATCCCTAACTCTAAACGGTTGAGCATTTCGCATTCTGCAAAACAAATCTCAGGGTAATTAACTCTTAAGGTAACTCATAACATTTAGATTCCCGTAATTATAAACAGTGTCACCTGAGCAGATAAAGTTTTTCTTAGACGGTTAGGAAGGCCAAAGATTGTTAGGACTTGAATTTAAAAATCTAGAGAAGGTTAATGCCTATTCTTAGAAAATATTATCTACTAAAAGTTTAGAATGTAGGTAAATAGAATAATACATAAAATATATAATTTTTAGTACAGTAGCATAGCTTGTCAGGCTTTGATTAGCACGATTCACTTACGTGCTTTTTTCAAAGTACCCACCAATATCGCTTATTCAACCAAGTTTAATCCCACAGTTTGGTTGTATATAAGAATGGCAGATATTTAATATTTGTGCTTTTAGTAACATGCTGGATTTCAGTCGGCAAAAATAAAGTCAAAGAGCTCTTCGAAACACCGTAGATGCGCTAGAAGACGTAGAATGAAATTTTGTAGTTAACCGTCGACTAAATATTATTACTACTCATATATGATTAGTATCAGTTGACCCAACTCACGTCACAGAATGACATATCTGCGCAAAAGGTTTAATTGTGGCGGCCCTTAAGCTTTGCGACAGATTTATGGATATCCAATCCCGGCTGCCTAATCCTGCTCTTGCCTGGGTCAATTCGGCCCCGGAAAGGTTTTCCCGGTTATTTTCCATGAAACTTTTAATCCTGCTGAATACCAACATACATCATAGAGGATTAAGTGGTTTAAGTTGGAAGTTACCGACGCCCGAAATAAATTTAAATCGGCTGGCAGCTGCTATTGTGATATCGGCGCTTATGCTAAATTGAGACCATTTTATTCAATAATCAATTAAGCTTAGATAAAATGTACCTTAAACAAAACATTGAATTCATTTCATTATAATATTTATTAGATAAAGAAACTCTTTCCACACTACAAATAAATAATAACTACAACTACATTCAAATCACAATGCTTATGACAACAGAAAAAAACAGAGCCGAGGTTAGCACTACGAAAACATTTTTTTAATGTGAAACTTTCATTGCATTGACTTGAATTTTATTCGTTCATCTATCGCATGACGCATTACAATCGGCGGGGGAGGAGAGGTGAAGTTGAATTACTAATTTCAACTGCTGCTTCAATTAATGCAGGCCGACTAGTCAAAGTCTAAGTCGCCAGATTTAAGCTCTGGTATATTCTACTTCTTCACGCCTGAAAAAGGTTTATTATAACATTAAATATTATTATTTTATAAATAAGTAAAACTTAAAATAAATACTTTTGTTTTTTTTCTTTATGCTGATATTAATATTGTGTTGTGAATAAAAGTTTCACTTGCATTATGGTTCAATAAAACCACACACACAATTGATTTTCGTTATTATTCAAAAGTAAAATAGCTTTAATAATTTGTACTCAGACAATTTATCCCAGTGTCATTTAATACCCACTTAAATAATTGTTCTGCGCGCCTAGAGACAATGACACTCAAATACATATAATTAATGGAAATGAGAAACGTAGGTAGCCCTATAATACATAATACTATATAATATTGTAAGTTTTTAAGGTTCCGTAGCTAGATGGCAGCAAACGTATTATGGATTCGTCATGTCTGTCTATCTGTCCGTCCTGGGTTTCTAATATATTTTTTTTCTAAACTGAATAGTTTGCGCATGAAACACTTCCAAAGTGGTAAAATGTGTCCCCAGTCTGTACCTTCTAAAATAAGAGAATGAGAAAACTAAAAAAATATATTATTATGATGTACATTACTATGCAAACTTCCACCCAAAATTGGTTTGAACGAGATCTAGTAAGTAGCTTTTTTCAATACGTCAAAAATCGTAAACCACAATTTACCTTTCATTCAATCAACTCAAATATTATTATTATCATCATTAAAGAACTTTTATACTATATTACTTTCTGCTACGGAACCCTTCATGGCGAGTCCGACTTGCACTTGGCCGCTTTTTAATAATGCAACGTGCAACTAAACAACAAGTTGCTTGCCACATGCCTCTTAAAACACTATTTCAAACAAACCTTCCAGTATCTTAGTACATCGTAAATATATGCATACAGTTTATAGAAGATTATTCTTAACAGCTTTTCAAATCACTGATATTTTTTTTTATTTCAAGGAACAATTTTTGTTATGACTTAGCTCTAATAATTTGGATACAGTTTACTATTCCGGGGATATTTGTCTTTAAACAATTCGACATGTGTTTCATTTCCTCTACACGAGGAACCTCCTCAGGACGTGTTGTCTCGCCAAAATCTAGCACGAGACCTACGATTTTACGGCGAAACACGTGTCGAATTGTTTAAAGACAAATATTGGCGGAATTAACACTAAAGAAAACTCAAATCATTGTATAATTATGGATTTCCGCAAAGTAACGCCTACTTCAATAAATTTTCTTATGATATGATGATCTAATCATGCTTAGTCAAAGTCAAATAAACTTAAATTTAATTAGGCTTAAATTATGAGCTTTTGAATCGTCACTATAAATATTTCTTTTAAACTACTGAATCTACCATATGTTCGGAAAGAGTAGAGCTTATTACGTAGTAACAATATAAAATATTTTCATAAATATGTATTTAACTACCAATTTTCCTGAAATTTTTATTGTTTTTATTTTTATGAACACTAGGGACGAGACGAGCAGGGTGTTCAGCTGATGGTAACTGATTCGCCTTGCCCATTACAATGCAGTGTCGCTCAGGATTCTTGAAAAATCTCTTGAAAAATCCAAAAATTCTGAGCGGCGCTAAAAATTACACTAGGCTACTGCGCCCTTCAGACCGAGATAAAATAATGTTTACACATTACTGCTTCACGGCAGAAATATATTCATATCATGGTAAAACATATATAAAGTTATGTTGTAATTAAACGTAATAAATCTTACATAGAATATTAGATGCCTTGTAAGAGATACCTTTTTACATAGGTACAGCACAAAATTGAAAGGATCAATAAGGGCATCGTAAATCACCAGGAACCTTTAACTGCGACCCTTTTGAGTGGACACCGCTCAGTAACACCTGACCAACTTAACTGTATACTTCAATATATTAGTATATACTGACTACTAATTTTACAATTACATGGTCTTTTGCGCTATATATCAGCTTTACCTATATGTATCTATTCATGTTAGTATTTTCTTTGCTTAACGCGAGTGTGACACATTTAAATAAAACACCTTTAAAGGATGAAAACGCGCGTAATTGTAACGGTTTTTACATCAGATGTTTGCGTAAAAGTTAAGTTTTTTTTAAGCTATTGCATAGCTTCTATCGCGGGCCTTGAGCGTGGAGACCGAATCCAGAAATTCCGTAACGAAAATAACCTAACACTTACTTACTAGATCTATATAGATATTTCTATGTCTTTTTGTGCAGAAGGTCTCAGGTGCGAGCCTGGGGTACGTCTTGATTTTTTTTAAATTCTTAATTTTTTTTTTAATTACGTTTTTTAATTTTTATTATTATGACAAGCATTTTTATTTTATTTCACCTGTCCCGTTGTCTGTCCGTAATCAAATCTTTAATCTGTAATTTAAGTTAAATTTTACTCACTTCCCGTTTGCTTTTTTTAAAATTAATTTTATCAAAAAAAATACTGCATAATTAAAATAAATAAATAATTATAATTGCATAAGTTGACAAAAAATGCTATGCAATAGCTTTACCGCGGCAGTCCCCGAGTGCCCCACGTCTTTTTTAGTTAACCCGACGTTTCAAGACCTTTACAGATCTCGTCCAGTCCCCCTGAAAACGAGATCTGGAAAGGTCTTGAAACGTCGGGTTAACTAAAAAAAAATGTAACTTTTACGCAAACATCTAATGTAAAACCGTTACAATTACACGTGTTTTAATCCTTTAAAAGTGTTCTATTTATGTTACTTATATTTGCCACACGTGTCAAAGACCGATTAAAACGAGAATCAACTTGATTATAAAAAATATTGACCTTAATTATAATTATTCGTATGCTTGAAAAATAAACTAAATAAAAACCTCTGGAAAATTATATTTGAATATGTAGGTATATCATTATGTCTATTTTTTTAACATTAACATTTAAATAGCTATTTCTGTTTTAAGTTAGAGCTTGATTCATTGTTTGTGTAAGGATGCTTCGTGAGCATGGTGGTCGTGATTACTGTCATAATTAGTCCTCCATCCAACAAATTAAAAAAATACGACCTTCTCTTCCATAAAAAAAATCAAAATATATTCTCATATTGGTAAATCTAAAACCAAATATTTACCAATGTTCAGGCTTCATAGTTACATATTTATAAAATCTTCTGAAGCACATTGAACACCACCTCCACTTTAGACTATATTATATAATAGACAGTGGGTATATCCAGTGCGTATGTAAAGCAAAATTAGGCACTAAATCATTAATCAACCAGCCCATTTGTTCTCGCCAAAATTATTAATGTTCTCAGCAACGTGTTGCCGGCTATACGCCTCTTTAAAATGCTATTTCTAACAAACCTACCGATCTACATCGTAAATATCTGCATGCAATTTGAAATTAGTTTGGGTTTTAAATTTATGTTTATCTAGCTTTTGAAATGTGGCTTTAGTTATACATTTTTATCTGTAAGTCATATTATAGTATATTATTAGCAAGTCTTTTGTGGGGCAATGTGTATGCTTTTACAACAAGATCCCAGAAAATGTTCAAACAAAAGTATTACGTTATTCAAAATAATTGTTAAAAACGTTTGTGTGGCAAAGGTTACTATAACATAAATGGCTTTCTTAATGATACCACAGATTGGGAATGGAGTGACCGCCCTCAGGCTATTAAATAATATGTTTAATTGTACAATATTACTTTGTAAACATATTTATTCGATGAAAAAAAAACCCGCTTAGTTTGTTGCGCCCATGGTTCCCAGGTCTGAGGCATTCATTTTGGAATTGGTGGTAGTTTTTTAACTTTCAATAAGTGATATCACATCCTATTTTTGAATAAAAATATTTGAATTTGAATTTGAATAGAGTTGAAGGATTTTTTTCAAGCTATATGATTATTTCAAGCCTACCAGTAAGGTTCAAATAATTATTTTTGAATACGATAACCAGATCTATGAGTGAGAGATTACTATGTAGAAATGAAAAAATGCTTTCGAACTGCTTGGAAGCGTTCCCTGACAAAATAAATCCGTGGATAAAACTTATAGGGATAGTTATGTGTAAGAATACATTTATTGTGGATTTTACAATATAAGTTATAGGATTTAATAAACCTGCGTTTTTCACAAACCACAGGAATTATACATTGCTGTATTTTTAGAAATTAATCGACGTCATGATAAATAATGCAATCCATAGAAAATTTGATTTATTATATAAGTACCTATATAGGTAGCATATACAAATTTCAAGAGTAAAAGTAAGTAGTAACAAAATGCGCGCCAGTTTAAATATTTCGATTCGATTTCGATTGGTAGTAGGTACCAACATATTTTATTAGCTACCAATAAGTTCTGACATGAAAGTATCTATGACCAGTTACAACATAAGTCATTTCATAAAATTATTTTCTTTCTATATTAATTCGAAAAACGAAATTATTTATTCTACACAAATAAAATTTGAAAAACAACATTTTATGAACGATGTGGGACTCGAACCCACGACCTCAGGCGTTCCGTGCCGGTGCTCTAACCAACTGAGCTAACCGTTCGAGTAACGTCTCGTTATAAAATCTTGTTTGCTTTGTTCAACTCTCAGGTTGTGGCTTCATCAGGCAACCTGAGAGTTATATTAGAGAGAGAGCATCGGCACGGAACGCCGGAGGTCGTGGGTTCGAATCCCGCATCGTTCATAAAATTTTGTTTTTCAAATTTTAATTGTGTATTAATCCTAGAAGTGAGGGTTATCACTTTAAAAAAAAAAACATAACATATTGTTATTTATTCTAGCACAAAAGTCGATAATTATATTTATGACAAAATTATTTCTAACTCTTTAAGCTAAGCTTAAAACAGTAGTGTCCGTTTAAAATTTTCTTATATCATCCTAATTTTTAGACATAGTGGGTTATAAAATAATGTTCCATGTCTGAAAGATATAGTCTCTGAGCTAGTGCGAAGTAGTAGAGCTTTCTGGTAAACTTAAATTCGCCTCTGTAGGGTGTATTGGGGAAGGGTTATTCTGGAGGGCCCGAGGCTCTGAACACAGGACTGAGCTGATTAATGGTCGCGTAATTGTTCCCACATAATGTACAATAACTTGTGTAGATAAACACTAAGCCACAAGAAATATTTATGGGGCTATAGATAAAGACAAATTGTTGTCACATACGAAAATTAACAAGCAATTATAATGTACCTTATTATTATTTGTTTAAGTGGTGTTTTTGAAGCTATATTGTAATAATATTCTACTGAGTAGTATAAGTTTATAAATTCTCAATGCATAAAGTTATGTATCTATTTCAAGTAAACACAATTACTCTTCAATATATTGTGTTTTTTTATGGAATTGTAGGACAAACGAGCGTACGGGTCATCTTGTGTTAAGTGATCACCGCCGCCTGCATTCTCTTGCAACACCAGAGGAATCACCGGAGCATTGCCTTTAAGGAAGGTGTACGCGCTTTTTTTGAAGGTACCAATGTCGTATCGTCCCGGAAATACCGCACAAGGAAGCTCATTCCACAGCTTTGTAGTACGTGGAAGAAAGCTCCTTGAAAACCGCACTATGGAGGACCGCCACACATCCAGATGGTGGGGACAATATCCTAACTTGTGGCGTGTCGTGCGAAGGTGGAATTCGGCGGCAGGAATCAGGTTAAACAGCTCTTCGGAACACTCCCCGTAATATTGTGTTAACGTACTAAATGGTCTTTTTACAATTATTATACTCCAAGTAACTTCTTTAATTAACGCGTTAAAAACCCCTGTAATTGTATTTTGACATTAGGTTTTTGCGTAAAACTTATTTATATTATTATTTTATTTAACTCGACGTTTCGTGACCTTTGCAGAGTCGCAGCCCCGCTGATAACGTAAAAATAAATTGAAAATAAATTCTGCAATATCTTGGTAATTATTGAATTATTAGTGACGAAATTTAGTAGTTGCATGTTCAGCTTTTACGTTTATATCAATTACGATTAATTTGATCACGAAAAGGTAATTTTAATCGAAAGTTATAAAATTTTGTCCTAGAAAAAATTTATTGCAAAAAAAAAGTTTCTATCACTAGGTAGCCAGAGCATCGCCCACACTATGTAGGTACATATACTTAAAATATTTAATCTTGGTAAGATACATATAAAAAAAAATTAAGCAAAATATTTAAAATATAAGTATTCAGTTGTTAGGACCGTAAAGTTTTTCATGAAAACCGTTTAAGTGAAAAAATCAAGTTGAATTTAAAGTTAAACGAACTAAAAATATAATCAATTAACATGTTTGTTAATATAATTATACGTTTTTCTCATTTATTCACACATCCTGTATAAGCTACCTTAAATATCTTACGTATTATACTTAGTAGGTACTATTATTTCTACTTGTATACTATACGATAATGGAGTAAGTAACTACCAACAGGTTAGTAAATTAAATTATTATCTCCCACAATCTTACAAGGCCGGCTCTCTATTGTCATCGTTCAATTTGAGACATTTAATTACGTTTTGGGTTTAACCTTATTCCGTGCTCGATAAAGGTGAAGAATGCGTTTGACCCTATTACGTTTACGATGAAAAATAAGTCAAGCGTTATTTATTTACTTCCTGGGTGGGCTCGTAATTATTGCACTAATTAGAAGCGTGCTTCTGTATAAATATGAATTATTGATATAACAACATTTTGATATATTGCTGTCTAGATTCCCTACACAGTTTTTGTTAAAACATATCCGATTGCATCTCAAAGTGCAAAATTACTTGTCGATCAGAGGTGAAGTTAATTTCAAAATGTTATAACTATTCAACACTAGATGTCGCTTTTTCGTAAAATTGAATAAGTTGAAAAAAAATTCAATGCATTTATAATAATTTTATACATTTACAACTAATAATTTATTTTACTTTAATTACATTGAAAATATTGTTTTACTAATAAAAATACATCAAAGAGTATTCAAGTTTAAAAAAAATTTTCGAATTAACATCTGTCGTAAATTTGTAATAGAAGCTTTTCAATTTAAAATAACATTACAAATAATCTTCCAACAACCAATGATTCAAGTAATTAAATAGATATTCTTCACTCCGTGCGTGCATAAAAGTATCAGACAGTCTTAGCAACTTATCAATGATGTCACTTATAATATTTTAGATACAGGGGTAGTGTACCCCTAAAAATAAAAAATGGCCGCCTGTAGGACTCTCTCGATTGGTGGTAATAATTCATTCCGCCGCTACCAGGGGCACTGGCGGCGGGCCATTTGTCATTGTCAAAGCCCCCCTCGCCCCGCGGCCCCCTCCCGGAGAATACTCAGCAAGATGTAGGGTACAACAGCTGTATGGTGAAGATAAACATGATCTATTATCTACATTTAGACTTTGGGATACATTTAATGCAAGTTTTGTTTTATTTTATCTATTGGTGCTGATTCTAATAATATTGAACCATGGCCAACCTTCCTAGATAGGCTTGACGCGACAATAGAGGATTAATTAAGCTATATCCGTCGTTTCATTTTACGGCGTAGGTACTAACAATGGAAAGCAAGAAAGATCTTCTGTCAGGTCAAAAAAGTGCAGAAACGTTAAAAAAATTAAAATTTTAAAAATTTCAATGATTTTAATTACAAAATATTAAGTAAAGTGATGCAACAAAAATACTGATGTATCAAATACTCAATGCCTCTCATTAGTAAGTCAAAAAAATTAAGTAAATTGATAAATATTAAAAGAAATAACAAGAGTTATTGAGTGCATATGTATGTGTACATATTTATTTAATTAATTTTTATACAAGGATATATATAAAATTCATATACATTCTTTTAATAACTTTCAATAACGGCTTATTTACATTTACATATGAAAAAAATAATTGATAACATTCAAAGCTTAACGTAAATGAATGTTAAAGATTCATATGGACATTTAGACATAAAATAATGAAAGTATATAACTCACTCGGACAAGTTAACTGAATGAATAACATTAGAAGCCCAACACCTGTATATCACTTTGTACGAAATTGGACGTTAAAGCTAGTGTAATAAGGGTTAAAATAAAAAACTACAAGGAAAAATATAGAAAAACCAAAATAAAGTTGCGTGTTAGCAGGCAGTACCAGACATGCGGCACGCACTTTGCCTAAAATTATTTTAATAATCCAGATTATGTTGATGCTTTGATTCAGTTTACCTACAGTTTCAAATCTGTTATATTCTGAATGGTGCCTACGTAGGGTAGGAATAAACATTTTTCTAATAAGATTAAAATCTAGTTTTTTTTGAAGAATCTCACTTTTTTTGCTTGTGGCGGCGTCATGGGGTGGGTCGTTACTTTACAAATATATGGTCAATGGAGGCTTTTATAACAATAAGTAGCGCCGCTCAGGATTCTTGATAAACCAAAAATTCTGAGCGGCACTACAAGTTCCTTGAGTCATAAGATGTTAAGTCTTATTTGCCAAATAAATTCACTAGCTACGGCGCCCTTCAAACCGAAGCACAGTAATGCTTACACATTACTGCTTTACGGCATAAATAGGCGCCGTTGTGGTACCCATAATCTAGCCGGCATCCTGTGTAAAGGATCCTCCAACTGGTCTAACTGGTGCATCCATCATGGGTGTGGTGGCTGCATCGGCTGTTATCGAGATATCTGTTTCATGTTGTTTAATTTTAAGTTTTCTTATATAATTACGCATAAATAAATCTTTATAACGTTAGTACAGATACAAAGCTCGAATAACCTTTATTTACTTACAGTGTTTGAGGATAGGTACATCACTTTACTTAGATTATTATAAAATAATTTATAGCACGTAAAAGCTGTACCCAAATAAGATTAAAAAGCGTAGTAATTGACCCTTAATGAATAAAGCATTGTTTAATTTGAAGAAGCGACATGAGATTTCTTGGGTATGTGATACAATTCATACTATTGTAAGCAAAAAGCCAATTTATATTTTAAAAATTCAAATATCCATTCTCATTCTATTTGAACTGTGAAAAAAATGTCACGAAAAAACAACGTATTTCCCGCTTATGATGTAATAATGGCTTTTATTGTGAATCATGTGAATAGATATAAAATATTAAACTAGTTTTAGTTTGGATAGCCAGTGGCTACTCGGAATTGTATCGTGAGAAACGACTCTACAGAAGTTCTTGGAAGTATTGTGTTTAGATGAAAAAGTCAATGAGTATAGTTGTCTACGAGACGAGATTAGTTCAGTCGTTACCTAATCTAGATCTGTGATGTATGTGTTGGTTTATGTGACATTTACGCGGTCGTTTCACGTTACTGCTACGTTTGTTCGTAAAACAAAATAAGATAAAAAATTTAATTACATAAAAAATGGCAGTTGTAAGGACGGCCCGATGGAAGTGAAAACTTAGAACTTAGAACAATTGAATTATTATTTAAATTTGTTATCAAACAAAAACACTATATCAACAATGCAGAGTATATACACATTGAACTTTTCACTAAATCCATTCAATTTCGCTTAAAATATAGTCACACATCAAAAATGTTACACAATACGTCAGCTGTATAGCTACAGGTATACTGCTATAAGCATTTCGTTGACGCGAACTCACGAGATTTCACCCATCCAAAATGTGTGTAAATATACATATAATATTTGTTTTTATTTTTTATTTATTTATCTATCGCGTGCGTAGGCATATCGATGACTCGAACCCATAAGATTTTCCCCTAAAAATTGCCCAACTCGGCTATAGAATTTTTCACTCCAAAAACACCTTAAATAGAACCTAATGCAAGTTCTTTGTCAATGTTGCTTAAGAAGGCCTTAATGGCCTTAGATTGGGAAAGGTTTGATCAAATTCAATAATCTTAGTTGGGATTTGCGTATCATTTGTATTTACTTCATAGGTTCTTTTTTACTCCTCTATCTTTGAACATATAATTTGTTAATACATTCTTCGCATTGGGACAGGTGTTAATAGGTTTTAGTTTTCATTAGCAATCGCATAAAACACAACAAAGTCTGATAACAGTGGTGGTATAATTGGTAATCCAATGTAGTTGATTGCATCAACAATTTACGTAAAGCGCCTTCTATTTGCCGCAAACAACATTGAAGGAAATTGGCACTAATTGTTTTTCGTTTCAACTTTATTACTGGGCTAATAAAACTTGTCAAACATCTTATACAAGGTGAAGAGGCAACGGCGAAGCCACACCATTCTCTTTAACATCAGATGAATGCTTAGCTCATCTCGTTTTTGTCATTAAAAAACAAGATAAGGCTTGCGTTTATTTACGTTATGTAGCCCCAGCCTAATAGCCTCAGAATATATGTTCATCTTCTGTATAATGTGATTATTATCATGCCCCCTTTTCACTTTCTCAGCTAGTACACAAAGCTGAACTAAGACTAGCTTAATACGTATTTCTTTGCATAATCCGCTGCGTTAACCTCTATTAAGTCCAACAAGAGTTGACCAAAAATAAATCACAGGCGACAACTCTATCTCAGCAACAACAAAGCACTCGCATTCGCAACGATTATTATCTCTAAAACAAACTTAATGCATTTACGGCTAGTAGCGACACGCTCTACAGACATTTTACTTACCTGCCAATTGTAATATGCGATCCTATTCAACTTTATGCGTATGCAATTAAAACCTATTTTAGCTTGTCCTAACTATGTTTCTTGAGCGAAGCTTGAAGGTGATATTGTACAAACGCTGTAGACTTTATAGTGAAAGCATTAAAGCCTATTTTCTAACGTTTGTTTGTAAGTGATTGAGGTGAATAAATAGTGGAGGACCAGTCGTGATCAGGGATCGTGATTGCAACACCGCTGTGTGCCCTTTGGACACGGGTTCCGTAGCCGTGAAAAATCACTTGAACATATGCAATTGCCTCCCTTATTGGGTGAGGTGTATTGGTAATCAATAAATATATCTTCACATTTGTTAGAACCTTTGAACTTTTGCCGGAGACCAGGCGATGTATAATTTCCTCATCGTTTCGAAATATTAATCAAATGATGTCAATAATTATATTTATAAAGATACATTATATCACAGGTTTCATATTTTAATAAATTTTAACCATATTTACAATTCTCAATTTGTTTCGTAATTTACGCTAAGTAATATAGCTCATATTAAAATATGATAGTTCTATAATTTTTTTTAATTCCTAGTCGCTATATAATATATTTTTTTACTGAAAACGGGGATAAATATCCCTGGGGGTTTCCTGGTATTAAGTGATCTTCTTAACGTAATACAGCCCCAACTTGGAAGCTTGGTATTACTGAAAAAATCTCATTATAAGAACAATTGAATTAATAAATTATTAAAATCGATGCATCATTCAAGTGCCGAAGACCACAGAACAGGTAAATGAAATCTCTTTAAACTGTTCTATGCCTAAGACCATGTTTGCTATAAACTATATGAAGTATTGCTGTCATCTCTGGTCTGACGCACCCCAGTATCAGCTCGATCCATTTGACTGGGTGCATCGCAGAGCAGCTCGAACTGTCGGGGACCCAGTGCTCTGTGAATGGCTGAATCACTTGGCTTTAGACGTCGTGACGTAGAGACGTCACTTTATTGTGTGTCTTCTACCGCATTGATCACGGGGAGTGTCTGAAGAGCTGTTTCACTTGATTCCTGCCGCCGAATTCCATCTTCGCACGACACGGCACAAATTGGGATGTCATCCCCACCATCTGAATGTGTGGTGGTCCTCCACAGTGCGCTTTTCAAGGAGCTTTCTTCCACGTACTACAAAGTTGTGTAATGAGCTTCCTTGTGCGGTGTGTCTGGGACGATACGACATGGGTACCTTCAAAGAAAGCGCGTACACTTTCCTTTAAGGCCAACGCTCCTGTGATTCCTCTGGTGTTGCAAGAAAATGTTGGCGGCGGTGATCACTTAACACCAGGTGACCCGTCCGCTCGTTTGTACACCTTTTCCCATATAAAACTACATAATAATTATATTATTCAATATAATATTATTCAATATAACGTGAGGCTTTAAGACAGAGTTTATATATAACTTAAAAGCCAACTGGATTGCTTAAATAAATACAGTTGTCCGACCTTTATAACGTGAAGTTCAAACAGTACGGTCTCATCTGTTATTCAATATGCAGGTCTACCTACAAATTCTATACTAATATTAATTTCCATATCTAGGCAGACATGATTATAAATACTACCGGTATAACATTCATTCGCGATTCAAGATCTGTCTATTTATAATAAGTAAATAGTAGATATATTTTAAATATATCCTGATCTTCTGTACTTAGTCTGAACGTAAATTAGTTCAATTTAAACACCTCTCACGGTATGCATAAGGCACTTAATCCGTACTAATATAATAAATGTGAATATGAGTTTGTTTGTTTGTCGCCACGCCTTATCTACTCCACCCATTAAGATGAATTTCCACATTAATTGTCATGGAATTCAGAAATACACATAGGGTACTTTTACTTAAGAGTTTCCGAGCGGGTTATATTTTATATGGGGTACATATCGCGAACTACGGCGAAAGTATTGAAACGTAACAGAAAGAATATAATTAGCTATAAAAGCGAAAGAGATGATGAGAAGACTTATCTGGCTTCGTTCGCCATCGTTCTTTGTGTGTGACTAGGCCTTTTTCGAATGAATTCGCGGACAGAAGCTAGTAATAAAGGCCGGAAACGTTTCGCAAACCAACAGATGAGCTTCGTGACAATTCGTTATATATATGTTTGTCCATTTTCACATAAAGACGCCAAACCTGCGCGCAACAAGTTTTTGACATCAGAGTAGAAAGATTAATGAAACCATCAGGACATTAATCGAAAAAATCGAATCGGATTCTGATAAGATCAAGACGTATGTATATATATGTGAAGGGTTAATAAATAGATTAGATGCTACATAAAAAAGAGGGAATGAGATGAAGTTAGGGGAAAATTCCGCTAAGCTCCGTAAAGAATTTTTTTTTAAATCATACAGGCTATAATTATCTGAGCTTCCTCAAATATATATTTACTAGAATTGTTTATTAGTGTCAGATAACTCTACCGCGTCAATTGTAAGTTGGCATTTTAAAGAGTTCTGACGTGTTATTATTATCTTCAAAATATCTTATTAGAATAAAATTAATCTGATGATTGGGAACTGGGAATAGGTAAATGATTATGAATACAACTTAACAATGCTTATAACCATTAAAGAGGATGTAAATTTGTACGTAAATAAATAAGAGGCACTCCCGTGCCTAAGTAAAAATCGAAATTAAGTTTATTATGAAATTTGCAGTGATTTGACATAAGTTTGAAACAGTAGTTATTACAGTATGGCGTTTGGCGACGAAGTATAATCCGGCTAAGTTTGAAAGCGATCAGTTGGTTAAAACGTAGTGGATTTAAGCTATCTCCGTTTTTTACAAGATTATATCCGTCATCTGTCAATTTGTCAATGACAGCACGTTTCATACAATCGAGTGCATCGCTTTTTTCTTAGAGAGTTTCGCTAGGCAATAAACCATATTTACAATTGTATTCTTTAAACTAGTTAAAAAAAACTGCGAGAATTGACCTTTCTGCTCTCTCAGAGCGTCATTTATGGAAGCGTTGGTAGTGTTGTGTTGGTAGAAATCCTATAAGCAACAGAAAATGCTATCGATATAAATGAAGATTCCCGCTTGATCTATTCGTGTATAACCAAAGAAAAACTGAAGTATGGTGCTTATCGTTAATATACACGACATGCCCTAATTCTATCCGTACAATTAAAGAGAGTGGCTTAATCAAAATGCTTGCCGTCCCGATACGCGAATAAAAAACAGGAATATCCTTTTCACCGATGAAAAAATTTTGCTACAACAAGCGAAATGACCAAGTGTAAGATCTGAATAATGTGACGCGAATGAGAAGTGCGACGTGGTCATATCACTCATGATTTGAGAGGAGGGGGGGAGGATTTATTAATTCGACACAATGCTTCATTTTTGTAAAAAACTAATAAAGACTATTGCCAAAGTGTATCAAGAGACTAGCTTTTATCGTGTTGTGAAACCTCTTAATAATACGCTTTTTAAAATGTATCTTGAACCTTCAAACAAGACTTTGCACCTGATCCAAAGGCACGAACTACCAAGGCTGGAATTCAACGATCCGATCTTGCAGAACTATCTGAACCCCTTGGACTACATTATGGTTAATTTTAGAAGACCAGGCCTGCTCTAAGCAATACGCCAATATCGAGTCGCTTAAAAAATCTCTAGATCTAGGAATGACTAAAAGTACCCATAAAACAAATACAAAATATACAACAATCATAGGAAAATATATACCTTTTTGTTAGTAACAATTTATGGCGAGAATAGGCATTAGTAATCTGTCTCGACCTCTTGTTAATTCATGCAAAATTACAATAATAACTATTGAGTAATTTTTGCGTTTTGACCGGATATGCATACAGACAGACAAACGGACAAAAATCATGTAAATATAAACGTTTTTTTCTGGATTGAATATTGTTTGTAGAACTCTTTACTTTTTCACGAGCTACATATTCCTAATTTAGAGGCTATAACTTACTGCCATGGGCCCATAAAGATTCAAATCAACACATACATTTTGTAATTACATCAAACGACAAGCAACGTCGCATGCTATCTATATGTCAATCAATCAAAATTTCATATTCGAACTCCGCGACATCCTAGTAAGGCTCACAAGGGATAATAAAAACATTATGGCTCTATTCTACGTGGACGTGCTCCGGTGTCATTGTTAGGTGAATGTTAATGTAGGGCTGGGAGCTACTCGCTAGCTGGCCAATGTGACACCGATTAGCTTCCGGGAAGTGATTCTA
Source organism: Leptidea sinapis (assembly GCF_905404315.1). Taxonomy (NCBI): domain Eukaryota; kingdom Metazoa; phylum Arthropoda; class Insecta; order Lepidoptera; family Pieridae; genus Leptidea; species Leptidea sinapis. The sequence continues at coordinate 8,569,656 of NC_066275.1, read as the reverse complement.
AACTTTTTGTCTAACGTATTGGCATTCGATGTAGATCCATTTTTTGGATCGACGTTTTTAAACAAAATGTTGCGGAGAAACAGCCTGAATAGAAATCATAAGAAGTAGAAGATGAAAAACCCATAAGCAGCGGAAAAGCCGTTACGGAAAAGCGCTGCTCCGTCTAATTCAGAGTGTCTTTTTGTACCAGGCGAACATAAGTGAAGTACAGATAGAATATTCTATTAGAAGACTGACCGATGACGTGTGATTTACCACAGTTTGGTAAGTATTTTTAAGAGAGACATTGTTAATACGTCACATATTAAGTCCATAACGTCACAGTACTACAGAGGTTTGCACTCAAAATGTTTTCCTACCAGGCGAACATAAGTGGAGTACAAATAGAATAATCTATTTGAACGCTGATCATGTTTCTTACCACTTTGGGTAAGTATTTTTAGAAAGTGACACTGTCAATACGTCACATGTGTCCAAAAATTCACAATATTACAAAGATTCGCATTTAAAATAGTTTTAACACGACACGACACGAGAAGTATGTCATATAATTAGTTTTACTTTAGATTTGTAACTAAAATATTTCTCCTACGACACGACACGATCATAGACCTCGCATGACGTTAATTAAAAAACCATGTAAGTCCATAGTAATACATATTATATTAAAAAAGATTGTTTAGTGCGATCGCCAAGTCAATCTATTTATTTAAAACATAAAAGGTTTTTAATATTGTTATGGTTACTATAAGATGTTGCTAGATTAGCTAATTAGGTAATAACTTAAGATAGAAGGACCTTTAAGTTGGGACTGAATAATTGACCGACTTGATATTACATGGATTTCACTACTTTTTACGGTAGAAGAACTGAGTTGCGAGTTTTGTTATTTTAACAAGTTATGGTTTTGATGGCATCTCATTACTTTTTGTAGAAATTACTACTTTTTTTCCTTTCCGGTACCTTCTTGAATACCAGAAACGAATTTTCTTAAAGCCTTACACCGACTGTCATTAGAGCTTTTCTTAATTTTCTAGATAGCCTTCCTCTTTTACTTTTCCGGAACAATTATTTCAGTCTATTGTATTCACAAATTGAGGATTCCTGCGCTAGAATACTTTCAAAGTCAACATTAATTAGGTGTAAGCCGCCAAGACTTGTAACTCTCAAAAGTGCCACGTAAGCTTGCCACACAAACACCAACTGCATAAATAACTTTGTAATCCCATATACTTTATAGTGGCTTACAAAATTATTTATGCAGTTGGTGTATCTAGATAACTGAACCAATATTTTGTTATTTTCCCTTGACTTATACACTATTTCTAAATTTTAAGTTTCTATGTCTGCTAGCTGTTGCTGCTGTACCTAAGAGTTTTAATGATCCGTCAGTCAGTCAGCAGTGACAAAATAAAGAAACTTTGACTAGTTATAATTTATACAAAGCCTGCTTGCTGGCTCAAAATTCAGGCTTCTAATTTTATCCACAAGGAACATATAGCGGGTCGAAAATAGCTTGAACTATTTCGAGAAAAGGATATTAAAGGAGGCACTACCTTGCCCCCAGACTTGTCTAACGGCCGTTTTCAATAACCTATCTACCCTTAGTTTAACTTACGGTTACATTGCTGTCACCGTTTAATGACAAGAACTTATCTATCCATAGTTATGTCCAATATAGTTTTAGTCCAATGCTATCTGTCAATAGACTAATGAAATGTAAGTAGATAAGCGTAAAAGGATAGATTTGTCTACGTCTAGTAATACAAATTATTTAAGTTTTCTTTAGTGTTAATTCCGCCAATATTTGTTTTTAAAACAATTCGACACGTCCTGAGGATGCCTCGTGTAGAGGCGAAACACGTGTCGTATTGTTTTAAAAACAAATATTGGCGGTATGAACACTAAAGAAAACTTAAATAATTTGTATAATTATGGATTTCCGCAAAGTAACGCCTAATTCAATATGTCCTTTTTGTTTTTTTATGTCATTTAAATCACTACCACCACAAGAAATGGCAAAAGAAACGCAATAATTTTTATAAGAGAAACATTTTCTTTTTAACTATAGTATGTATAACATATCTACCTACTATCAAGTAAGCGCTGTTTTTATTCTGTTACTAGCCGACATAAAACTAATTCAGCCATAGGTAAAAATATGCTGTATTTCGCAGTTTATATAATGGATGTAGCTGTTTCACTCAGTAACGTGGAAGCACAAATCATGGCAGTGCATCATACAACATCCTGAAACGGCAAATGGCTCAGAAATTTTATGTGACACACTGACTTGTTGAGATGTTATTAATGTTAGTGTTTCGAACAATTTATTCAGTAGTTACAACGATATTATTGTTCTTTGAAAGAGCGTTTTGATTTATTTGTTTACTGATAGAATTGCGCTGAAGATTTTCAAAGCGAATAACATTTTTATTCTTTTAGCATTCAATACTATTTCCACACCAAATATTCTCAGCTCATCTAAAGCATTTGATCATTCACAATTTTAATTTCTATTAACGTTTATTAATCATTGCGATCATGACATGAACCTATCATAAGATTAAAATGCCTTGAGTTTATGATATATCCTGAAAAATAGCAAAAAAGACTTAATTTAGCAAGGTTTAATGATTCCTGAGTAACACTGTGAACTTAAATATTGGATATTTCTTTCAATAGCTGATTCGTATTTATATAGATACAAAACCTACGCTTTATAAGTTGAAAAATATATATAAATATTTATATTAACTAAGCTTTGTCGATGTTTTAAGTCAGAGTCCGTTTATCGAGTGGTTATTCATTTGTTCGCTTGACTGGACTTTTTACAAACTTAGCTCCATGATTGGACTTTTATGGCAGAAGAAGTAGATTCCTTCTTCTCTTTCCCAATTTTCCAATTCCTAATCCCTTTTTAGGCTATCAGCGTCAGGAGACTGGAGATGGCAGAATTTGTGCCCGTTGTTCAGTCTCTCTGTGAAAAAATCAGATTTTCTTCTGCTTGCATGCATTCCCTTCAATGAGGACTGTCTCTCATATCCCAGTAACAACTTTTTGATTAAGGGAGCATAAAGTATGGATGGCCCTATAACATTTACTATAAATATTGAATAGTATATTATGACTAGCTATAAATCTACATGCATTTTTTATTATTCACCTGTGATGGTAGTAACTGAAATACAAATGGCGGATGTAATTTCGGTTGAAATCAGCGCGCGTAATTTGAGTTTGCATATTTAATGATTCGTTAGCGAGACTCGACTGCCGCACGCTCCTCTATCTCGATGTGTAATTAATAAATGTGACATTTCCTGATTAACATTTAAATCAATCTTGTCACTGATTGCCGGGACATGGACAAATAAGATAATCGGGAAGACGTGTGTTTGTACTTTTTTTTACTAATAATCTTTTAGTTGTAATTTATTATTTATGTCATAATGTCTTATAATTATGATAAGAATTATCTCTAGCAATGTAATGGCCAAAGATCATTCATCTCGTTCATCATAAAGTATTTTCAACTTATTTCTTTTGATATCGTTCATAATTCATATCAGCCGGAAGACACCCACTGCTGGAGAAAGTCCTCCTCGAAAGATATCCAGCATGATCGGTCCTGCGCTACCCTCATCCAACGTGTTCCGGCCATCTTGACCAGATCTTCCGTCAATCTTGTGGTACCTACCAACACTGCATATTTCCCTTTCCTTTCGAGGACTTTACTGCCCCAAATGACATCTGTCCGTCGATCTATGTATCCAGCTCACTGCCACTTCAGTTTCGCAATCATTTGGTTCTATATCGGTGACTTTGGTTCTCCTGCGGATCTCCTCATTTCTGATTCGATCTCGCAGGAAACTCCGAGCTTAGCCCATTGCTCTCTAAGCGACCATGAGCTTTCTCATTGGTTAAATTACTTAATGTAACCTGCTAATATTATAGATATTACCACCAATCTTAATATTTAATAGATGAAAAGGTTTTAAATATACACGATTCTAAATTTAATCTAAATTAGTTTAAATTATATTTGATAAGCCTCTATTCAAGTTATCTGTAACATTGGCAACGTTTCCGTTGATTCTTATTGGATTTTTTACTAATTGGACAAAATAAATTGATATGTTCTAATAAAACGATAAATAGACATACAAATACGACAATTTTTATGCTAACATATTTACAAATGGGTTGTCTATTATACAAATGTTGGTTTAACGGCCTGTTTATGTCTTTTTCAGCAAATAAAAATTCTTGGAGCGGTAGCCATGTTTTTGCTGTTATTAGTCATTCTTAACGAGACCTTTAACAGTCGCAAAAAGGGAATTGACAGACTTAAACGTTGAATATGTTGAATATTTTGACGTGTTGTAAGCTCGTGAGTTTTTGTTAAATACTCGTAAATAAGCACACTTTGTAACGTAACATCTTTTCACGTCGGTAAATATTAGCATTTAACAACAAAAACAAAATCGAATTTCAATTTATTAGATAAAGTCAATGTATTTTTACATTGCAACTGAAATAGAACAAAGAGAATAATATCTCCTTCTACTAATTCTATTAACAATTAATAAAAAAAATCAGCTGGAACATGAAAAAGTGGTTTTTAAAAAAAAATCAATCAGTTAAAGCAAATTCATTAAATAAATCTATCTTAAAGTCACGCATAAAGTTAGTAACTTGATGCATTTGTTCTTGTAAGCATGTTGTTCTCATTCTTCTTCTTTGTTGTCTATTTTTTTTGGACATCCATTAATCACGTGAAGCAAGCGATTTTTCTATTCTTCCCATAGTGAGCTGTGATGTTTTTCTTTAACACCTCCCACCACCAATTTCACGTAAGATTAATTAAAATATGTATTGTTATGTTATATATGCAAGTGTAATTAAACGAGTTTATCTCCGATTTATTGATTTATTCAAAAAAACAATGCGACAACAACATAACTAAATTTAATTCAGAATCCACTTTTACTTTTATTTAATTAAAAAAAAAACTCACAGTTTTATACTATTTCTTGCGGTAAAAAAAATGCGTGATATTTTCCGAGATATCCTCTTCTCCACGTGAGATTAGGTGAGATTTGACACTACCCCTTGCCTCCATAAACGCTACACCTGACTAGTGGATGTTCATCTTAATATCATTAAAGATTAAGTTCATTAAGTTCCTCTGTAGATTCAGTAAATGAAATATAAAAATGAGTATGGCAAATAAGTAAATTAATGAAATATTCAATCATAATTATAGCCTTTACTACTTGTATATTAATATATTGTATTTGGTATTCCGTATTGATAGCTTAATATTTTAATTTCGGCAAATGCATCGGCTAAGGCGTCAAATTTGTAGCGGTACCGTTGTTTCGGCAACGATTGAAGTTTTAGTCGGACTTAAATAATACGTGAAATAATTTATAAGTTTGATCAAGTCGTTTATAAGTAGAATAGGAACAAATAAATATATATACATAATTAATAGAGCACTGGAAACCTTTCAAACCATTGTGTGTCTTCTACCGTATTTATTACGCGGAGTGTTCCGAAGAGCTGTTTCGCCTGATTCCTGCCGCTGAAATCCACCTTTGTACATGCCACAAATGAGGATATCATCCCAAGCATCTGGATATGCAGCGTTCCTCTACAGTGCGGTTTCCAAGGAAGTTTCCTCCACGTGCGTGTGGTGTTTCCAGGACGATATGACATGGGTACAAAGTACCCATTTTAAAAGAAAAAAAGCGTGATTTTTTTTAAAGGGTTGGCAACGCTCTTGTGTTTCCTCTGGTGTTGGAAGAGAATGTAAGCAGCCGCGATCATTTAACATCAGGTGACCCGTACGCTCAGTCTGTCCTCTGTTCCATAAAAAAAAAAATAAGTTATTCGTTACATTATTCCTCGCATAATACCTCTATTTACAGTGTATGTGAATTAAAACATCAATTTTTTTAATTATTAATCACCTATTTTTCACTTTTTGTAATAACAGAACTACATTTTTTTAATGAAAATAAAGGACGAGACGAGCAGGACGTTCAGCTGATGGTAATTGACGCGCCCTGCGCCCCTGCCTATTAAAACAAGGCAGTGCCGCTCAGGATTCTTGAAAAACCCCAAAAATTCCGAGCGGTACTACAACTGCGCTCGTCATCTTGAGACATAGCGCTTGGGTTTCCAGGAGCCCTATTGAAGCGCGTATATATTACTTTGTTCATTCTCCGCGCCCCTGGGCCCCACGGGCAAAGTGTCTCGACATCAAACGGCACAAAGATGCAAGACTCTATTAATATAATACCTACTACTGCTTTATAAGAATATATATCCACCACCATAAGGTAACTTGATATCCTAATAATTGATTGAAATTTATGTATACCTAGCATAACTATCTAGGTGTGACAACGTGGCGTACTTAGAATTATAAGTGACTAATGCTTAAGTCCTGCTAGAACAATGGTAGTGCAAAATAATTTAAAAGTTCTTCTTATTAATATTCTGAACACACTAGATATCTAATAGATCATAATGTTATATAAGTAATAGTAAATAAAGATACGCAGATGCTAGACGCCTCTCTAAAACCATTTATGAAAAGTATCTCGTCAAAAACTTAAGCATAATGAACAATTATTTATAAGAATAAATTATCTTCTAATAAAGTAAAATATATAATGGTTATATTGTTAAATTTTGAAATTATTAACTCAAAATATCTAAAGTATGTAATTTACGTACGCATGAAAGCAATTTGTTTTAAAAGCTCCGGTCACACCTCCATAATTCGCAATCGACACGCGCTTATTTTTTCATCAGTATAACCGACACATTGATATGCGAATCGTCTGCTCGAATCGCGCGTCGCATACATATTATTAAAAATCGCCGCGGTAGGTGACCGGTGCGTACTCAGCTTTAATTGAATAGATTTCGCGCCACATAGCGACTCTTAATTGTCTAATTTGTAGCGAAAACAACGTATGATTTGACGGACGAATATATTATCTATGGTATGCAGAAGGACTTTCTTTTGGAACGGGAAATAAACAAAGCGATGTTAAGCATAGCAAGCAGCGCTGCCTTATGGATTAAGGTGACCTCAGTCTGGTTCACTTAAGTAATATTCAATTGTGTCTATGATATTCACTTGTATTCATAATATATTGGTGCAAGTTTATTCGTAGTTGTTTGTTTCTATTGAAAACTGTAATTCCTTTATATTTATCTCGAATGAGACTATTATTATTAAAGTTCAATCGCTCGACTTTGTAACGCTTGTTTGGATAAGGTAAACTACGGGAGACTCTGTTTCTACGGGGGAAACTTTTCACGTCAGTCGCGTGGTCTTATGCGTACACTTTTGCTATAAGGCTATATAATCACTAGGTATATGTATAAATTGGTAATAAAAAATCGATATATAAAACTGTAAGACCGTGTCCACATATAAAGAATATTGGCGAAAGAAAGTTATCAAAGGGATAGGAGAGACAGAAAATGTGTTCGTTATTTGCATGTTTTTCTATATAATCAAGTAATCTTTAGTTTATAGTTTTAGGTAAATTCAATTTGTCGATTTTAGTTGAAGTGGTTATATTGGGAAATTTGGATAGAATTTGCTGAATCAAATCATAGGAACGGAGAGTGGAACTGAATGTACATAACATTTCCTTTAAGTATATTCAATTAATCTACATATTATATTTAAAACAGATTTAAAAATTATAATTAACAAAAAATAATTTTACCAGTTCAGACTATCACTTATAATAAAACTTATAAACAAAAAATATAAACAATAAAAGACGTATGTGGTAATAAATATCTGTTCTAAAACATAAACAATCTGAACACTGAACATATGTTATTAGATCATATAATTTTAAGTCACATTACATTACTACGTCTTAACAATCAGATTAGGTCAAAAAGCAATTAACAACTAATCGACCGGCGCATCACATTTGTAATTCATTATTCGTCTGTTGCAACAACGGGAGGCCTCACTACTAGAAGGGTAAACACTGAATATAAACACTGGAAAAAACTTGCATCTCTATGGCTAACATGTTCAAGCATTTTGTATAGGAATCGTACAGCGACGCTATTTAGCAAAACTACTTTTACCAGTAGGAGGCTCCTTTGCACAGGATGACGGAAATGTTATGCGGCGCCTAATTCTGCCGTGAAACAGTACTGTGCAAGAATTTTTGTGTTTCGGTCTGAAGGGCGCCGTAGCTAGTGAAATTACTGGGCAAATGAGACTTAACATCTTCTGTCTCAAGGTGACGACTACAATTTTAGTGCCTCCTGAGCGGCACTGCATTGGTATGGGCAAGGCGTATAAAATACCATCAGCTGAAAGTCCTGCTCGTGTCGTCCCTTATTGTTATAAAAAAACTGCTCTACTAGGACAACATGTGAAGTTTTTTACGTGAAAATTTAGCGTTTATAAATTTTTAGTTTATGAAGTAGTGTACTCAATCAAAAGTAAAAACCACTTGAAAAATAAGCAAATTGTAATACAATTGAAGAGAACAACACAAAAAATCGTGAAGAAGAGTAAGCTGCTCGAAACCCTAGGCTTTTAAATACGGAGGACGCTAAGCGCACAAGGCAAAGACATTTATGTTCACTAAACAAGTAGTAAAAGTCTTTATGGCACTCATAAATGTCAGATTGTACGGCTGCGTTCACCGTGGGCCCACGCCGCTCTGTGGTGACTCTTTAATTGATTTCACACGTTTCAATGATTTCTCAATCGTCTTTTACATTTATGATGCTTATTGAAATGTATTCTTTTGTTTTCAGGTAGTTATTATTGCTGCATCAACGATTACGTGCAAAGGTGTCAATTAATGGTAAAGTATTACTGATGTAGGAAATTTTGTATGAGTTGGTTTCAATTTTGATTAACTTAACATTATTATTGTGATTAATGGTGCATCGCCTTGAATTAATCTGATATTGAATTAACTTATAACATTAATAGCATTTAATTATATTTTAATTTTGTTTATTCCTTCATTACCTATTCTTATCATTATTAATATGTTATTTATAAGGAAATTTTTCCTATAAATGCGTAGGAGAAACGAGCATACACGCGGGCTAACATAAATAGATGAAATATTGTCTTATTTCAAAAATAATCTTTATGTTATTATGTTTCAACTATTTACTACTATTTAGCAAAAAATGTTGATTATGCCACTTAGCCTTACTGATTTACTTTCTTAAAGAGGCATACCTACTTTAAAGAGCCTCTGGTTCAATTCCATTTGGTCAGTATTAGAAACCTAGTTGTAAGTTCATTTTGAGCTTACTAATCAAACATAAGTACCTATTTTTAATGCATTGGTGTACTCCAAAACCACAGAGTATGGATGTAAACTAAGATTTAAACTTTGCATGTTACTCATAAAGTTTCTTTAAAACTATCAATCACTTAAAGAGAAGGAAAAGTTTATATAGCTATACAAGTAACTCACATAGTGGAATACTTAAAACAGCCTTCCATCGCTATCCACAATTCTAGAGGTCAAAAGATTGAAAGAAAGTTGCCAGCCTTTGAAGAGTTTGAACGTCCCTAAGTTGTATGAGTTTAGGAAAACTTCAGACGTCAGATAAGTTAACAAAGTGGCTGTAATAGAATTTCCATAGAAGTAAGAATAGGTCCCATTCGGTTTGAGATAGCTTAAATATAATTAGTTATATTCACAAAAACTAAACCCAAGGAATGAATTTTCAATAAATTGCTTAGTACTTTTGGAATTTTAGAAAGTGGATTCTGTTTCACGCTATTCCTAATCGAATTCCTTTTTTTTGTTCTTTTGTATTAATTTTGTTTTCATTAACTAGTTTGTGTGAATGTGTCAGTTTTTCTTCAGAAATAAATTCAATTACACCTGGTGAATATTTTTCTAAAAAGGTGAGAAAATTTGAAAAAAAATCTGTATGATTAGACTCATTATTGTAAAGTTTGATAAACGTTGTATCTAGGCTCACAATATTTAGATCACGGCTCGCGTAACAAGGGTGTCGTCTGTAAAAGGCTTCGATAGACGTGAGAATGGTTCGTGTTTTCACTACGAGTCGGACGATGCAAATTATTGCATCATTAAACACCTTGGAAGCTTTCGTGTTAGACTGACGTTCTCGCAAGCTGCCAACTCGTAGACTCTTGTACAGGATACTAGGATTGACATTCGTCTGTCAATATACATAGTACGACGACATTGCTTGGAGGTTTTGTTGGGAATGACTCACGCAAATGCTATATTCAGAATAGTTACGCAAATTAAGGCCCTCACTTTTATAAAATATAAAACTTAGGGTCTTCACTATAAATACACTAATAGTTTTGTTGTTAAAATGTTGAGTAGAATATAGTAAGTGATTCAAAAATTTGCAGTGAGTATTTCGGTCCTAGTAAATAACAGTTTTAATTACTACATTAGTGAAATTGTCTTTTGAAAATTATATAAACATAATTTTTCCTTAAAAATATCAAGTTTTTATTAAACAGCAGGAAAAAATTACTTTATACTGATATAATATACATAATTCCACCCGCATCGTGTTGACATCTGACAATCTAAGTACAACCGCCAGTTCTGCAAGAAATTTCTTGCCTCGCACAGCCACTTTGGGGGATCAACTACCAGCTGCAATTTTCCAGAACCGATACCACTTAGGCAGATAGAGCATACTAACTACTGAGAGGCTGGTAACGCATCTCTTGACTCCTGGTATTGCAGATGTCCAAAGGCGGTTGCCCCATCACATATGCCTCTTGCACATTTGCCCCTCTTTTAAATATAAAAAAAATCCTGCTAAAGACTTTCTAGTACTTTCTTCTATTCGGGAAGGGCATAGTCAGTCAAGTGTAAGTACAGTAAGTTCATTGACCGAAAAATTTTATGCGCTTCATATGATATAAAATACACCAAAACACACATAATGCCTACTACTCGGGTAAGTCGAGTTAGAAAGTCTTTTGTGGGGCGATATATATAATTTTACAACAAGATCCCGGAAAATGTTCAAAACAAAAGTATTACGTTTTTCAAAAGAATTGTTATAAAATGTTTGTGTGGTAAAGGTTACTATAACATAAATGACTTTCTTAATGATACCACAGATTGGGAATGGACCGCCCTGTGGCTTTTAAATAATAAGTATAATTGGACAATATTACTTTGAAAACATAATTTTATAGATGACAAAAAAAAGCGCGCTAAGTTTGTTGCGCCCATTCTTCTGAGGTCTGAGACATTCGTTTCGGAATGGGTGGTAGTTTTTGACCTTCAATAAGTGATGTCACATCCTATTTTGAATACAAATATTTGAATTTGAATTTACTTAAAATAGATTCGGATTTTCCAACATGCAATTGATCCAGTTACATAAATGTGAACAATTTACTAAGATCAAGTGCCAAATACTTTCTATGCAAATCTTTTCGCGTTTCGTACGTGCTAGATATAAATTAGATTTTATGTTCGATGTTGGTGGCTTGTTCTTATATAGGTAGCAATTATGATGATCAGTCGCCAATAGCAATAAAATGTCTTGTGAGTAAATCCATTGTTATCTTATGCATATCAAGGTACCTACGCTTTTTCTTCTAACTAAGGATTAATGCTTGCACAATTCAAGTAGACAACGGATTTAGTTCAAATTTGGGACAATGTTGCTTCGTAGCTGCTTTTTATTTTCAATCAAAATCCTTATTTTTTCCGTTTCATTCTTTTTCATTTCTTCAAGTATTACAATAATCGTTTAGTCCTTATAAGTTGACCTGGTTTTTTGTTTCATCTATTGTTTATACAGTAATATCACTAGTACTATAACTACCACTAGTGCTATTCCACACTTTCCTAGGCAGTAGAAATAAGTGCTGTTATGGCATATTTTGCAGAGATTCCTCAAACAGTTATTCAAACTTAAAATTTGATACTTTATTCATATGATGATGAAAGCAGTGTATATAATTAATCAAGCAAATATTTCCTTCTTTTGCTACTTTCCTAACATTACTTCTCTCATCAATGTCACCTTAAATCTACCCTTTATTAAGCTCTCTTAATCTTGGTGTTCCTGTTCTCGCCTCTTTTCAGGAAATTCTCATAAGTCTTCTGTTTATAACTGTTGATGATTGGTTATATAACTTTGTGCAGTCAATTTTCTTTCATCCACCTTCTGTTTATTGTCAAACCATCGCTTCCTTCTCAATAACTGTCACTAAAATGTAGCTCAATTTCAGTTCATCAGTTACTTTTTCTGACTCATATGTTAGTTAGGTTATCATTGCATTAAAAGTCTTCATGAACATATAGATAGTATAACAGATAGCTAATCATCTGCGTAGAGACTGGCGCTGCAAGCACCAATCGTAATGGCTTATGGCGCGAGAGTGCATGTCCGATGCAAACCTGATAGCATTGTGCACGCTGAGATCAGACGCCGATTGGGATTGCCCTGTCGCTTTCGTGTCGTCTCCGGGCTCTATCGGGCCTCCATCGCACGCAAATTATCATCGATGCCATTATTGTGATGCACAAGAACAGCCTTTCAAATATTCCAAGATTTATTTCGCACAGGATGTGTGATCTATTGATGTCGGCTTTGGTTGATTGATGATGTAAGTCAGTTCAAATTAATTTGCAATGTAATTAAAATTGTAAATAAAGCATACTCCTAACCTAAAGACAGGCAACGCATCTCTTCACCCCGGGTGTAATAAATGTAATTGCGTGGTTGCCTTACCATTTCCCATCACGTGAACCTCTTACGCCTTTGCCCGTTCTTATATAAAAAAGCGTGTGTGTACTTATGTATGCTCGCAAGAAGTTAATACTTCTTTGCCCTAACAAAGCAAAAATCCTTAAAATTATTTATTCCTCGTCCTATTCTACGTTCGTAGAAAGAACAATATTGTAAAAATCTTGCAACGACGCCTTTGATAATTAATTAAATGATGTGTGACTGAAATAAACATTTATTATTATTATTAAATAACGGATACGGCTTGCCTACAAAGGTTTCAAGCCCGTACAGTATTAGGATAGGTCCTAATAATGGATGAAGAACCAAAAAAAAATAACGAATGTCGCAAACGTCAAAAAATTTTGGAACCAACTTCACGTGATGCGCGCGCATCTTAAAATTTCACTCTCAATATTTTTTCATAATGCGCCTAAAGAAGTATAACTTCAAAAAAGCACTAACAATAACGTAGTAAATTAGCATGATTAATATTCAAATAAAGCAAAAGGGAGATAAATGTTTCAAATTGATAGATTTATCACAATATAGTGATTGAATTTATTGGCGAAAGTCTTAAATCAGACCGCGTGTAATTTTCACATCTAAAACGCGCCTAAAATCTTGCACCTTATTTCTCTTTTAAATTTGACTTTATTCAAAGTTTTACTCGCAATAAATGAAACTAAAAGGCTTAGGTATATAAAAATAATAAAATATATTATTAAGATATAAAGGAATATGGTAAATTCACAAACAATAGCCGAAATGCTATTCAAGAGCTTTACTTTTCATAACTATAATGTTGGAGTGTTCATTTGATGGTAGGTGAACTTTCCGTCATTATTTGACAAACTGATTGAATTTATTATCAGCTAATGTTATAATCATAAGGAACTAAAAAAGCAGTTTTAAACACTCTTCAAAAGCTTTACTTTTATAGAAATGCTAGTAGTAATTTTCACGAAACAAAAGTGCAGGTGAAAGTCCTCAATAAGGTTAATACACTAAGGTATCACGCGAGACACAACAGCTGTTACGTAAAAGAGCATTAAACGGCTTCAATAAATTGGAACGATATAAGGTCAGGGTCCCCATAATGTATACGTTCAGTGCTTGATGCACTACGCCGCAAAGTGGTCATTCGTTTCAAATAAATTACCATGTAATGGCGAGATAATTTGCATACTCTGGTTGTACGCCGCAATCTCAACATTCTAAAAACAACTCTATTTAAATATATCTTAAAATGTTTATTTCATTTTCAGTGCACTTTCATTCAAAAGTTTCACGATAGTGCTGCCGCGGTAAATGCTGGAACTACGATGGTTTTTGAAAGTTCTGCTGCCTTCTCTGAGATGGCGCTAGTTGAGATGGATTCAAAAAGGTTCATATCCAAGTTGCGAATAGGGGTTGCTCGGGATACAGGGATGTGAAATGGTTTAAAACAAGTCAAAAGGGTGCTTAGAAACACCCTTGTTGATTCCAATGAGATGAAAGAGATGGCGCTGTTTCGGTTGCATATCAAAGCTTACTGAGAGCTTAATGTTTTTGGTGTTTTTGAGTAGAGTGCGTGTCTTTCGCTACATCATAAAGTATTTCGTGATGCAAAAGGTATAATATTCTAAATTCAATACTATTTAAACTTTACTATTAATTATTGAACAATTTTATATTATGGCTTATCATAAGTTTGTGATAGTTGTTTATTATTTCATTTCGTTACCTACCTTTTACTTGAAAGACATTACGTGATCGTAGTTTTAATTATTATAGTTTAATTTTTTTATATATTCCTAACATTAGAACTAATAAAGATCAAATAAAAACATTTGGATTGAAAGTATTTACCTAAATCCAAATTGAAATGTGTGATCTGTTGGCAACAGACATAATATGGCAATAAGCATTTAATTTGCTTTAGGTTTACAGTTTTGTTAATTATAGTATCTAGCGATAAATAAAATAGTTTAAATGGTTCATCAGACATTTAGTCAGACGGTATCCAAAGCAAAAATTTGAGAAAGATGTCAACAGATGAAGTTGAATTTAACATCTTAAAAAAATAGAAAATTTATTTTGAAATTTAAATTATTTTGTTTTGTCATCGGTACTCGATTAATCTACGAAAAAGGGCCAAAATCACGCCCAAACGAGTCGGTTACATACAAACATACATACAGGTGAATCTAATAATAAGCGTGTAAATAAAATTTTTGGGTAAGTTACATTTTTATCATTTTTCAGTTTAAATCATTTAAAAAATGTTTTATACGAACTAGATCTTTTACTATTCGCTTCCTTGATGTTCTGGAATAGTCGTTCTCAACGAGTATTACAAATACACAAAGGCATAGAGAAATACACATACATATATACGTGTTTTAAAAAGAAACTATTTAATCTCCTACTAATAAAATCGTACTATTCCATAAAAGACTTCTTTTCAGATACAACATTCAATTAACATTCTTTTTAATATCATTTTACTTACTTTAATTACTTTTTACCAATTTCAATTATTATATATTATTTCAAAATATTCAATCATTGATATGTATTATATCAATTAACTGTCATTGTGTATATACTCGTATATATTTGTTTGACTTGTTAGTAATTACTATTTGTACGCCACAGCATGCGGGCACGGAATGGAGAACTTTTATTGTGATTTTTAACATCTATGTATACCCATGACTACAAATAAATGATCTTATCTTGCGCTGCTGGAGTACGCGGTGAGTATATCTATAACAGGGTCACACATAATATACAAAACTCTCCATACAGATGCCCGAGAGTACGTCTTCTGTCATCTGGCGCATCTTGTCAAAAATGTGATGAAGCCACGCTTCTATAAATCATTACGCAATACATTTGTTCCCATGTCGTTTTAATCGTACAGAATGGAAGTACTGCTACTGCAGCCGCGTCTAAATCGTTCCATTATACTAATCTCAAACAATAAAAGTGAAAGCCGAAAACTTCATGCAAATATTCTTTTGCATAAACATACCTGTGTTCCTACTCCTACTGTTTTGTTAAGTCGATCTGAGCATTCAAGTTGACAATGCCGCCCGTAAATTATCGCCTCCTGTGGGATTTGACCCAATTCTCACTTTTGTTGCGATCTAATATTGTTTGGTAATTGTTTTTGACTTACCTGTACGGAACGGAAGCCAATTTTGTGAAAGTTACTGTGCCTTTGTCTTTTTTTTTGGTGTTTTGTGTCTACGATTGTGCAATTTTGATTGTACAATTTGTACAAAGTTTTAAATAGATATTATATAAAAAATAGGGATCATTCGACACACGATCACATCTAGTTTTAAATATGAATTTGGAATCTCAAATAGAATTCAAGATATATTAAGTTAAGCTTAACGTTTGAGCTCTATTTTGACGATATAATTAAAACATTTGCAAGACTTTTTAACGATATTTTATATGATGGGAGATGATCAAAACGTTCGAATGATTTGCCCTGCCCATTATAATTGTGTGCCGAATTATTGAAAAACCCAAAATCGGAGCGAGATGGCAATGGCGCTTGTCAGCTGTGACACACTTATATTGTGTTTATTACAAATAAAACATATTTCTTTCTTTCTTTCTTATGATATTATTGTTTTTGATATCACCGCTTTTATATAGTTACAAAATTTATGTGTCTTCTTACCGCATTTATCACGGGAACTATTCCGAAAAGCTGTTTGACCTGATTCCTGCCGCCGAATTTCACCTTCGTATGAAGTATCCTAACTGTGGCGCCACAAATTAGGATATCATCCCCAACATATTTGGGATATTTGGCGTTCTTCCACAGTGTGGCTTTTAAGGAACTTTCGTGCACTTAAAACCAAGCTGTGTTCTTGTCCAAAAAAAGCGTGTACAGTTTTCTAAAAGGCCGGTAACGCTCTTGTGATTCCTCTGGTGTTGCAAGAGAATGTAGGTGGCGGTGATCACTTAACATCAGGTGCCCCGTACACTCCCTTCCATAAAAAAAGGTGTTTTTTAAATCGACCTATGAAATTTCTTTTTACACACCACTTAGAGAGGAACAGATTCCGCGCTACCGGAATGCCGAATGGATCGGCAACAACTTCTTTTTGGGTTATTTTAATATTTTTGTAACATTTCTTTTTAAATAAAATAAATTGTGGCTACATCAGAAGTCATTTACTTTCTTTTTAATATTTTAAATAATTTATATTTATTTATAACTCTATGCTACACTGAAATAAATGATATTTGAACATTTTTTTATATTTAGCAAATAAATTTTCGTTTCTTATTTTCTCATTTTGGATACATTGCATACTGTGCTTTATGTTTTAGCAAAAACAGACTTCAACATACGCTCACCGCTATTTAGGGGCATTCAAAACAATATACGAACGCGCTGAACAATTATACACCCCAAGCCATAAATACAAAGACAATTCAAGCATACATCCCAGAAATTTAGACGTCTCATGCACTAAGCAAACACATATGATTTATAACTAAACACGGGGGCCGATGACGTTTCCACGCCATAAATCGCGTCCCTTCAAGGCGAACGGACAATTGGTGTATGAAGAGCATGGACTAGGCGACACAACGGATCCGGATAAGTTTGGGTACAGCACGAGCGCTAGGTACAACCGGCCCGGTTGGCCCGGGTATAAATCTGGAACATCCGGTTTTCCACCGCGCCGGTAGTGGCGACGATTATTCACCCAATATCGAGTTTTGGCTTCACTTGCTAGCTCCTAATCTTTGGTTTCGTCGCGACTAAATTTATGTGTTCACGACTTGTTCTCTTTTAGTGTACACGGTTTTTAAATTGTGAATGAAACTGACGTTTAAAGCGAAACCTCTTTGTAGGCATTACAGAATAAGCGCTTAAGAAAATTTATTGAATTAGGCGTTACTTTGCGGAAATCCATAATTATACAAATTATTTAAGTTTTCTTTAGTGTTAGTGTACGATTTTTGAACTGCCAAATATTTAAATAAATAATAGTTTTAGATTGCTAATTGCATTTGCAAGCGCTTATTCTACAAATGATTTAAGTTTTCTTTAGTGTTAATTCCGCCAATATTTGTTTCACGAGAGTCTCGTGCCAGATTTTGGCGAGACAACACGTCCTGAGGATGCCTCGTATAGAGGCGAAACTCGTGTCGAATTGTTTTAAAGACAAATTATTGGCGGAATTAACACTAAAGAAAACTTAAATCATTTGTAGAATAAGCGCTTGCCAATGCAATTAGCAATCTAAAACTATTATTTATTTAAATATTTGGCAATTCAAAAATCGTACACTAATAAATAAACTTCTTACAAAAAATAAACAAAAACAGCTTAAATTAAAGATTCCTGTGCACAATATAAAATTACATCGTCCAAGTAAACAATAACATCATCTACGTAAACATGAATGTTCATAAAATGAAAACTACTGCGCCAAACTATGTGAAATTTTTATAGAACCAAATGACAACTATTCCGCATCAAACTAAAGAATCACATAAATCGGTTCATAAATCTTAGCGTTATCGGTATTATATACATAATAAAAATACCAATCGAATACGAATCGAATCAAAGCGCGTAGACCTTCCTTAAAGGCAACGCTCCTGTGATTCCTCTGTTTTTGCAAGAGATTGTGGGCGGCGGTGATCACTTAACATCAGATGACTCGTACGCTCGTTTGTCCTCCTATTCCATAAAAAAAAATCGAATTCAGAGCCTCCTCCTTTTTGAAGTCGGTTAAAAATATCGAAGTGTACATCTAATTAACAGGATTACACATATATCATTAACTGTTATCTTTCTTAGTATGTATTGTATAATTTGTGATTAC
Organism: Leptidea sinapis; assembly: GCF_905404315.1. Lineage (NCBI taxonomy): Eukaryota > Metazoa > Arthropoda > Insecta > Lepidoptera > Pieridae > Leptidea > Leptidea sinapis. The sequence continues at coordinate 8,551,027 of NC_066275.1, read as the reverse complement.
CTAAATTAGTTAATAATGTTAAAACTAAATTGATAAAAAAAATATAATGTAAATTTGAGATTAGTTATGAATGAATTTTATATTTTATTTATATCGAGTCCATCAGCACCAATGTCCAAGTCGTGTATTTCATTTAGGTACTCATTATATTCTTTTGACATGCGTTCGATTGGAGAATTTTCAAGTTTAACAATTTGCTCAGTATTTTAGTCTCGTGCCAGAATTTGGCGAGTCAACATCTCCTGAGGATGCCTCGTATAGAGGTGAAACATGTGTCGAATTGATTGGAGCCGAATCTTAGCGGAATTTACACTCAAGAAGGCTCACAACATTTGGATAATATGCTCTCTGTATTTTAAAGAATTAATAATAAATCCAACTAAATAAAACAAGTAGCTATCCAACAATCATTATTATACAAAAATAGACAAATAAATCAACACAATTGTATCTATATTCATATAACACAAACTATTCTAGCTTAGTTGCATTTTAAGAATATATTACACCAAACAATTGGTTCATTAACAATTGTAAAATAATCACTGTATCCATGATTCGCTTTTCCATTAATCTCAGAATGTTTGTAACTATCGGAAAATATAGTAGTAGCAGAAAAGTAGTAATTATTTCATTAATTATATTAAAAATATATTATCTTTTGAAAAATCAAATAATACTTTTATGTATTCAAATATTTTATTTTAATATACAGTTATTAAAAATACCCATTTGAACTTAATCTGTTTCCTTTTTAGCCTCATCAAAAATTGTTCATATATATTTCGTAAGCCAATATTATTTTAAATTATTATTATGATCACATACCTTTGATTGTTTGGTTGATTATGTCAACAGCCAAACATAGGCGGTACCTAAATCTTAATATATATAAATTACGTGACACGTTGTTTGTCCGCGATGGACTCCTAAACTAATGAACGGATTTAAATGGGGATTACTTCATCGAGTGCAGTTTGGTCCAACTTGAGAGATAGGATAGCTTTTACTTCTATTTGGGACCCATAATTATTTTTATTTTCAATATTTGTTTTGTGTTGCCATAATTTCTGTGAGAGAATTTATTGACGCACGCTTTGACAGTTCTGCTGTAAAACAATTTCATTACAACAACAGGGAGCATACGTTACAAAATTATTCTTGATGTTTTGAAATATTATCGAAAATTCCTATAATACAGTATTTTTTTATTATCTACAGAACAACGTCTGTCGGGTCAGCTAGTAAGAGATAAATTATAAACTTTTCAGCATATAAATTAAATATATGTCCAAATCATACGCGACTAATACAAAGCCTCCGCAGTAAATCAAGTTGCCATTTTTGTTTTCAACGCACCGATAACTCTTTTGTCACGGCGTGATGTAGGGGCCAATGGAGTTATTTATATTTTCTTTTGCGAAAGAAAATTTCCTTTCTTCTTGCTTCATGGGTCAGTGATCAAATTGTGCACATTTGGCGCCAACCTGAAAAAGATGTAAATGAAAATTGAGTAAGAAAAAGTATATAAAATAATATTTATTTTTTTATTACCAAATTTAAAATAAATATACATTTGCTTATATACAAATATATATCAAAACCAACAATACTTATATAAATACTAACTGGATTGTTCGTTCAAGTTACTTAACTTTTGTTAAATCAAATTTTATCTACAAAGTAAAAGTGCCTTTTTACGCACTTTAATACGTTAATATTGCCTTTACGCTCAAACCCACCAACTGTAACCTTTTTGGTGTGACGATAACGCGAATTCAGTGATTTTCCCCATATTGAAAGTGCCTCACTAATTTATTTTTTTAATTTCTTAAAGATACAAGTTTCAACTATTCATCGAGAACCCACTTCATAGTATATTCCCCGATTAAGTGATTGAAGTAGAGGGTCATTATACACACAAAAATACGAACTACAGAAACAACTCAATGATTTGACAATAAAGATACTTAAAACTTCTGTACAATGGTTATAATGGGGACATTTCTTCGAAGTTCAAAATACGTCGGAAGAAAACTTGACAGAAAATTTGAGAAATTCGAGTTACTACGTCTTGCAGTTTTTCTACAGGGAACTTAGAAACTGCTCAATGATTTGACAATAAAGACTTCAGACAGAATCAAACTTCTATGCATTGGTAATAAAGGAACTTTTTTTAAATAGATATGTACTTATATGTTTCGAACGTCAAATACATCGAACGAAAACTCGATAGAAAAATTGAGAAATTCCAGTTACTACGTCTTGCAGTTTCTCCACTGGCACCCTACTGTTCACAGCCCTGCTCGTGGCTGCACCCTAGCGGGCAAATAATTGTTAATTTTCGATCGCCACACACTTATGTGCGCTGAGTACGCCATAAATTTTTAACTAGGTAGGTACTCGTACTAACACTGTGTTGGAGTTTATTGTTCATATGTTATGTATCACAAAGTGTTAGAATCGAAGGAATAATCTACGCTAGAAGACAACTGGTGCTACTTAAGATGGCTGGACGCTTCTATATTTTAGAACTCTGCTCTGTTCTTAAAGATAAAGCTAAATTTCCAGCTTTATCTTATAAGATATATCTTTAAACGAGCGTTTCTTGACATATATAATCTAAATCTCGGAAACGGCTCCAATGATTTTCATAAAATTTAGTAGGTATACAGGGGATTTCGGGGGCGATTAATAGATCTAGCTGGGTTTCAACTTAAAAAAGTAAGAAACATAAGAATATAAAGATAAATTTCGCCACTGATGATACAAGACTGTAATAGCTCAGATGAAATGACAACGGAGTGATCTGAAAAGCAGAAAGCCCCGGTTCGAATCGATCGAAAAAGATGTCCTATTAGTTTTATTTTTGTTCAAGTTTTGTACATAATTAAAACTCCGAGCAAGGCTCGGTTTTCCGAATATATATTTTTTATTTTCAATGTGTGTGGACTGATGCATCCATACTACTCAATAGCTCTTGAAGGTTTTTGCGATATACATAAACTTTAAATTTTCATTTATTTAGGAAACATTGAGTTTTCGTTGCATCAAGTTGCATTTGCAACTGCTGCATTTATATATTTAGGTTTTAAACGATGAAACTGAAAGTATTGACATATAGGTAACAGTGAAATGAGTTTCTTGCCACTTCTTCTCATTGAACTCAACTATTGCATATTGTATAACTTTGACATTTATAAGTGTTTTTGCCCATCATGAATAATTTTGAGATTGATTTTGAAAATGATTTCTCGTTCTTATAATATTAAGACTTATTTTTACATTAAAAAGACGTATCAGGTGGGTTTTGATATTTTTAGAAGAATTATCTATCTATATATTTAAAAATGAATTGCTGTTCGTTAGTCTCGCTAAAACTAGAGAACGGCTTGACCGATTTGGCTAATTTTGGTCTTGTATTATTTGTGGAAGTCCAGTGAAGGTTTAAAAGGTTTGAATAAACATGAAAATCCCTGTTTTATATAAAACCAACAATTTTGATTTTCCTCCGACGTGTCCCCCTTCGTTCAGCAATCAAATAAAATATTAGAATAACTAATTAGAATTTTTATATCATTCCAACTTTCTCAGGAGGTAAAAAAGAAACTTAATTTTAGCTAACTATAGTTGGTAGATTACTTACAGTTGTTAACTATCTATCAGATTATTTTTATATAAATTGATAAAGTTTGACGATATATTCATTTAATATAAAGGTAATAAAGTTTTAAGAAATAAGTAAATATTGTTATAAGTACTACGTGCTTAGACATGTGTGTCCGCGGACGAAATCGCGGGTATCAGCTAGTAATATATATAAAATACTTATATTACAAACTCGGACAATATATATTGTAGATTAAAATGTTATGAATATTGTATTATACTCCTACAAAAGCAGTTCTTATGTTAGCATCAATCGCTCTCATTCGTCATGTCATAGAAAGTATTTTATGAATTACAATTATGTATATACGAGTAATCATTAGTTATACTCCTATCCTCTTAATACACTAAGATTGAAACTCCAAATTTCATGATACTTATAATAATTGTAGTTAACGCATCTTTCTTTCGTAGAGTACCCTTAAAGTGATCACCTTTGGTTTCCAATAATTCATATAAAAAATATAATTCACTACAATTAAGTATTTGTGTAATAATTTACCAGTTTAATATTCAAATTCGTCCAAGCTATCAGCATGTTTAATTAATTTGCTTGTTTCGTATTCATCCCCTTTCAATCGGCATATATACAACGATGACATAAATAACAGAACATAGTGAAAAGCGGCGCATAGACAACACAATACCAAATGTCGGGGCTCGCCCGCGACCATTGTACCGTAGCGCGGGAGGCGTTACGAATCAATGGAGGGAATTATCGGAACACAGACATCCATGGAGTGTAATCTATACTTAATATTATAAAGCTGCAGTGTTTGTTTGTTTGTTTGTTTGAACGCGCTAATCTCTGGTACTACTGGTCAGATTTGAATGATTCTTTCAGTGTTGGGTAGTCCATTTATCGAGGAAGGCTATAGGCTATGTTTTTTTTTTTCAAAATTAGGGATCCGTAATAAAATTGCTATTTTGTAACACAAGGTGTAAAATCGAAAACCTATTTTTGCGTGCGCTGCAAAAACTATTGACAATATAACAAAATGATGTACAGGCTATAATATAGGCAATATTTTATTACTTATAAAACTATCGCGTGAATTATACTTTATATGGCAAAACAACGTTTGCCGGGTCAGCTAGTTAGTTATAAATACCTAAAAACACCAACGATATTGATTACTATATTAATAATAATTATTCCATTAGAAAAGTATAATGGCATCGAAAGTTTGTATTTAATCTTTTTTCGAAGGTTTAATTTTTTTTTACTTGTAATTATAATATTAAAATGCTCCCTATTTAATTATAATGATGCTTCCAAAGTTATTTTTTCTACTTAATTACAAACATAGTCATACATCATACAGTTGAAAGAATCGAAATTTATGATTGATTCAGGTGATTAGTAACTTTAATTTCTATAAAAAAATATTTTTTCCTATTGATTTGTATCTATATAATATGATTCTATGTGAATTATTATTTCAAAAAATTAATCAGCTACCTTAGTAGTAGAAAGTCAGTTTAAAAAGTAGACACACAAGGTAGGTATAACTTATCTATCCGATTTAACTATATATTAAAACTAAATCACTGGGTTTTTGTTGGTTTTAATTTAACAATTTATTGTAAGGTTTTAAAAGTTATCAAGTTTTCCCTCACATACCTACTATAGTTTATATTTTTATCAAAAAGAAAAAAAAAAGTTTTATTATTTATTTTGACTTTTACTACTAGAAATAATTTCTTCGTTTAAATTACCCATTATTTGACACAAATATTTATTTATCCTAATTATTACTCTAAATAATCAATGTATGTTTTTTTATATGGATACTCAATTTATAGTTTTTACAAGTTTCAATATTTCAAAAATTAATTTAACTTAATATCTTCACTATAGATACTGCGTAGGCACCTTTTTATCTTTACCTTTTTTATATTTGTTTTAAACTAGTGAGCTATAAGATTAATTACCTATATTATTATTAGTTATTTTAATAACATCGCATCCATTGCCACTTCTGTTCAAGATTAGTACGTCCCACGCTGCGTATCGGTTGAAGAGGTAAATGAAATGCTATCCGGAGGGGAAAACTTAAATTACTGAATTTGGGGGTCAAAGAAATAAGTCTTGTAGACACATGCGATACGCTACAATGAACCAATTGATTTAAAAACGTTCAGATATTTCTTTGAATTAAATCTATTGTACACGACTCTAAATCTTTGTTCCCTTCGTGATACCTACTACTTATCTGCATAGGTATTTTGTGTACTGTGCAGATCTCTTTTATATTAAATTCACAAGATTAGTTTTGAAATAAGTGACGACGAAGACATAACCAATAGTGATTATGAGTCCGTAACGCATCATAAAATGACTAATCGCATTGCGAACCGTGACACAACCCCGATCATATTAAACTCCCACCATCATGATCATATCTCATAGATCATCCCAACTCTAGTACAAAATTTCTTGTAGCTGCATTATAATTCTGATTCAAGGAATTATTCAGCTAAATAGTAAAACAATTTGTTATATTTTTAAAAGAGATAATCCTCACTTAATTAATACACAAATAAAATTTGAAAACAAAATTTTATGATCGATGCGGGACTCGAACCCACGACCTCTGGCGTTCCGTGCCAGTGCTCTCCCAACTTCTTCTTTACAACTACAGTAACATCTAGTCCAGTGCATAATAGTAATAGTTTTAATTTAACATACCACTATATTATAATATCTACAAATAGCCAAGGATAAGCTAATTTACATAAGCAATGCCTATATTGAAACGTTAGTTACCTATTTTATTTACTCCCATTTGCGTCGAACAATTCACGCACGAATAGACAAAATCATTATCAACTTAAGATCAAACCACACGATATGCTTATAAAGTTATTAGACTATCTAATAGGAAGCAATAAAATAATCATTCGGTTTGTTTCAACCGAGCCCCATAAAACGTTTGACAAATGCATTGTGTTTTGTTTTGCTTAAATTAAGGAAGGGTCGTAGTAATGATACCATTTAAGGTTATCTAGGTATCTGATCGCGACTCGAGTAAAATGCCGCCAAATTTGAAATAAGAACGTCATAATTCGATATCTATGGTTAAATAAATCTTAATTCAAATGAGTCTTTATATTGAGTGGATACAGTTTATATTCAATCTCAAGCGACCAGAATGAAACAGCTGCTATATGAACTCTTGCGCATTTGAAATTTTTCAAAAAAGAGGAGCTACAACAGATGCGACATGTTCAATTCTCGTAAGCAGATGTTTATAAAGTTCCCTCATCGTAGATAATGCTTAAGATTTTTTTATTTTACTGACTAATATAGCACCTTTCTTGGTTAGGCATCTTGTGGTATGGTAAGGCGCAGGGAAAAAAATTTTTTGAAGTGAAAACTATTGATAGGCGAAATTCTTATGGGTTCGCGTCATCAACATACTCATGACTGGCGCACGCGATAAATAAATAATTAAAAAAATAAATATATATAGTTAGATACTTTTTGGATGGGTGAAATCTCATGAGTTCGTGTCAACTGTAGCTATACAGCTGACGTATTGTGCAAGATTAGTGCTGTTTATATATTCTTATAAGTGAAATTGAATGTATTTAATGAAAAGTTCAATGTGTGTGTCTGTGCATTGTAAAAATAGTGATTATGTTTGATTTATATAGTATAGAAAATAGGTTTTAAACATAAATTTAAATTAATAGTTCAATTGTTTTGAAATATTATGAAAATTAAAATTTTAATACTAAAAGTTCTAAGTTTTCACTTCTATCACCAGTCTCTACAACTGTCAATTTATAAACTTTCACTTTTCCAAAAAATTGTGTTTTCAAAGTAGAATATAGTTTTATTAAACTCTCTCATCGGGTTTTATGCGTAAAAATCTTAAAATTGGTAAGTAGTTGGTAGTAAAAACAGCGATAAATAAAAATTCTAGTTATGTTTTAGTTGTATAGTTAAAGAAATGTATAATATACCTAATATATGTCTACATACATGTCGTTGTGTACACCAAATTTGTTATACTTGAAAACATGTTGAGATAAAGATTTCAATGTAAAACGTAGACATTACAAGTCCGTATCTAATCTAACATTCGTCGCGTCATAAAAAAACCTAACGAACTTTTGAAATCATTAAGGAACCGATGTTGAGTAAAAATTTCACGGTCAATTTTTAATGCGGCCCGGTGGTTTAATCTAGCTCAAAGTTAAACTGAGGTTTGACACGCGAACGATCGTGCTGTATTAGATAAAGAACGAAAACTATTTCAAATACGTTAGTAAATGAAAATGTTACGAATATAGGCCGAAGTTCTGTTACATATTTTGGTGATTATGTCACTACACACAGATTGCATTCTTTCCGTAATTTGTACTTTAATGGAGTTTCATGAATATTTTAGAAACGTAGAAACGAAAGCAAATCGCATAAAACAAACTAATTTAGACTTTGAATTTTATTCGCTACAGAAAATTTACGATAAAAAAAGCTTTAATAATGCCCCAACAACATACGAGCAATTTTATAGTTATTACTTTTTATATATTTAACGGCTACACCTTGTATTATTTTTAAATCAATTTATTATAAGTTTATTTACAATACTATGATTACATAAAATTAAAACTATCATTACGGGGAAGCGTACCAAGAATACTGGCAGCATTTTCGCGTTGGATAGCTGGGCTGATCCATTGACCGAAGTAGCTCCCAGCGCTTGGGTTGCCAGTAGTAATATTGAGTAGAGAAGATAGTACTTTGTACATACTCTGCGTCTCTGGACCTCACGGGCCAAGTGTCTCGACTAAAAACGGCTCATGTAAGATTCATTGAGACTGCTTAAGACTCATACCTTTTACATATTATAATAAATTATCTACATATTATTGTTTTATATTTTATTTGTATAAACTTTCGTGAAAGTTGTATGTTATTAAATTTTAGGCTTAGTGATTGACGTTGACGAGCAATCTATTTGATTTTATGTCAATAAAATAGTTTTGACTTTGACTATATTATGTATTTAATAATGCTGGTCAGTTATAAACTAATTGGAGTAATCCAAGCGAATCAAAGAAGAATATTTATAAAACTGCATAACCTATAGAGTCTCTTGCTGTAATACAACTGATAAAAACGGCCAGGAATATTAGTTTAGCGTGCGTGACAAGCTACGTCTTACACTCGCGATTTGTATGACACTTTGTGTTAGCGTGAGTGCATTGCTGAAAATAGAGGTTAATTAAAAAAAAATACAGATATCTTTATTTTGATACTATTAAATATTTGCATAAGAGTGCACTATCTAATTATAGAAGCAATTAACAATTTAGGCCTTATATGTAGGAAAAAGAAAACTTATTTCTAGCTAAGAGTTGGGGATCAGATTTTATAAAATATTATATTAGAACCTAGCCAGTTTCGTGCTATAATAGAAGTTAACTCTAAAATCAATTTCTTTTGACGTTTTCACATATCTATCTTCTATATATATACATATATATAATAAAAATAGTTTTTTTAAGCCTCTTTCACGCCTAAACCACTGATCGTATCGACATGAAACTACCACCATTCGATGCGAAATTGATCCTAGATAGTTTATGGCTACTAGTTATGTCATATATATATCCAGACGTTTAAATGATCTAAGAGCGTAGGTAATAATAGAATCTTATTGACGTTTCGATTGTATTCATTACTTCCTGTACACCTATCACTTATGACGTCACTGAAGCTCGCCATGGTCTGTGGCTCCGTACAATGGGCGCCACAGGCTATCCGACGGGCGCGCCCTCTACCGCGGATATAATATTTATGAGGGGCACCTTCTCACTCTATAATTACGTATCGATTTCGGGGGCCCTGTCACGACGCTCACAATTATATTCATACACCATTCAAATTATCTGGAGTTGTGTTTATAGCTTTAATTTGAGGTTATGTTTTTGTGAGGTGGATATTATTTTACCTTATACCTAGTCTTATTCATTTATTTTGGCTAGCAACTGTCTACGTCACCAATCTTTTTTTAAATGAAAATAAGGGGCGAGACGAGCAGGACGTTCAGCTGATGGTAATTTAAACGCCCTGCTTATTACAATGCAGTGCCGCTTAGGATTCTTGAAAAGCCCCAAAAATTCTGAGCGGCACTACAACTGAGCTCGTCACCATGAGCCATAAGATTTTAAGTCTCATTTGCCCAGTAATCTCACTAGCTACGGCGCCCTTCACATGGAAACACAGTAATGCTCACACATTACTGCTTCACGGCAGAAATAGGCGCCGTTATGGTACCCATAATCTAGCCGTCCTGTGCAAAGGAGCCTCCCACTGTTCCAATAAGTGTAGTTATCTACGTGCTTATTTATTAAAATTAATCTTTTTTAATCATGTTAATAAAATGTATACAGTGTTTATAGATCTTTTGTATATATTAATAACTGATTTGGATTTTAATGATTTATTAACATGGATGTTACGTAGTCAAGTAAGTCAAAATGTTTGAATATTCTTGCTGTTTCACTTTTCACAGTACCTATTTAAAAATATTGTGCAAAATGTAGAATCTGTAGGTTAATATTGATTTAGAAGAATGGTAATCTACGCTCAAAATAAATATTTCTTTTAAATTACTGAACCTACCATTTGTTCGGGAAAAGTAGAGCTCCTGAGATGAACATAAGAGAAACTCAACGGCCATTCTTTCCAATCAATAGAGTACTTTACAATGGCTGTAATATATAAAACAAATTAGTTTGTAAGGTGCTGCATCCAGTATATGAATCATGTTCACACTTTTTGCACTTAATAGTGATTTTCATTATTATAACACTAGAAATAAGCAATTGCTTGTAACTAATTCTAGTAGGCTTCATAAGATACATAATAGCTTTAAGGGTAAATGTATATACTTCTATAATAAAGTCCCAGCCACTGTTCAGGCATTATCTAAATATTAACATTATATAAAACATTTAAATTTATTTATAAAAAAATGGCTCTGTCGTAAATGCTATTACTCCACTGCTGAATATCTAAATGATCGGTCAGCCTGTGACTACATTGTTATTATTTTATAGCGATAGAAATGACTGTACAGTATTATATATTTTTATTGAAAAGAGCGCAAAAAAAGAATGCTGGGAGAGTTTCTTGCGCCGCTTCTTCTCTCTCAGAGCGCTATTTGTTCCCAAAGCGGTAGTAGTATCTAGTAGTTATTAGAAATGACATCAAAACGAATCAATTTTGAGATAATAAATGCCTTTTATGCCTAATAACGTTTTAATAGATATTAAATATTTCATTAAAGTAATAAAGAACAAATTGTATAAATATAAATTATCTTATATTGGATATATCAACCTTTAGAGCTTGAATTTATTGTTTATGTAAGGATGCTGTGTGAACATGACGGTCGTGATAACTGTCATAATCGTAATCGCATCCAATTCAAATTCAAATTCAAATATTTTTTTTTCAAAATAGGATGTGATATCACTTATTGAAAGTCAAAAAACTACCACCCATTCCAAAATGAATGCCTCAGACCTGAGAAGAATGGGCGCAACAAACTCAGCGGGCTTTTTTTTCATCAAATAAATATGTTTACAAAGTAATATTGTACAATTAAACTTATTATTTAATAGCCTGAGGGCGGTCACTCCATTCCGAATCTGTGGTATCATTAAGAAAGTCATTTATGTTATAGTAACCTTTACCACACAAATAAATGATTTGTACTATCAATTTTAAATGCAAAATAATTTCAGAACATAGCGTCGCATGATAGTCTCAAAGCTGCGCAAGTACGTACCCATAACGGGGCTATTCACACAATACCTGTTGCAGGCTTATTTACGACCCAAAACAATCGCTTTATCTTGCGTCCTCCACATAGTAGGATCGTAAACCCGATTCTTTACACCACTATACATTTATTGCCTCTTGCATAACATGCTTTTGTTTATAAACAATACTTTTCAAGGACATCTACCTTCGATTTCGTTTAGTAACAAATAAACAGCCGTGAGGCAAAGATACCCTGACAAATCTTTTCAGTAATTTAGCAGCTATTAGAGTTCGTATAATTTTATTGCTGAATTCTTACGAAAGCGATTTATTATGTTTAAAGACTTAATTCGTGGTGGATATAAATAATGTGAATGTTACAGTGCAGTGCAAAATATGTGTAGTAATATGTTCAACACGCGATACATTTATGTGCAATCAAATTATTATTATGAAAACAAAATCATGATATACAGTTGAGGGTTTTGGTTTTAGATTTATGGATACTTATATGCCAGCACTTATAATCAAATTTATTTGATTCTACGTTTGCATTTATTGGATGAAAGTTAATTTACAAGAATAGATCTTCATTTCATATAGAATTTAGCATAATCTAAACTATTTAATGGGTAATTGTTGAATAAAACACTTGAAATAATATAAATAAATATTGAATTAATATAAATGCGATAAAATATTTACTGATAGATTTATGCCTAATAATTTTGAAATTTGTCTTTATTACTCACTACAAAAATTGATCTATGATGCAATATCAATATCAAGTTTAACATAATATAAAGAACTATACCTAGTAATAACTTGATACTTCTTTTTAATTACTGATTTTTCGACATTAATTATCGACTGGAAAACGGATCTGTAGAGAAATAGTATATTTTCAATATCAATATAGATTTTTAACTGGTGTGCCGAATTTAAAGAATACTAGTAAAAAGCGTTAGAATCATATAAAATCGAATTCGCCAAATCTGTATGAATCGAATCTCTAGCGACAAAAAACGAACAAAAAGTGCTTATGACGCAAGATATGGCGGCCAACAATTGGGTGGGGATTGGGACAAAAACTAATAATAACTACGAGTGTCGCCCCGCTATCCCGACGTCACACGATTTAAACTCCGGGATTACCAAAATATGATAAGGGACGAATATTTACATAATATTAGTAAGTATACTGTTATTTCCTATTTGTATACGGAGTTTTGTTATTCCTAACTAATTTGAGATTGTAATTCTACTTTAAATTTTGTTATTATTAAGTGAGATAAAGGAGTGGACCTCACTTTTGGGATAAAGCATAAAAAAATAATTCATGCCCATAACTTATGAACGATGGGATTCGAACCTCGAACTGAGTCAACTGACCGCTCAGTTGGTAAGAGGGCTTGGAGGTAACTATGCCTCTCTACCATTTTGGTATTTATTAAAATTGAATTCTATATTATTTTGTTAAATGTTTATCAGAATGATTATTTTGAAAACTCTTATTAAATACCAAATCAAATCAAATCATTTCGGTCTGAGAAATGAATAAGTTACACATTTTACCATGTACCACCACTTCGTAAGAGGTTGAGCTTTAATGAGAAGAAGTGCCGAAAAACTCATTTCCATTCTTTTATATTCATATTTATAGCTTCATAATTTTGCATTTTATTTTAATTACAATCTATGTAATATGATGCAACAAATATACTAAACCCTCATGACTTACACTCGAATAAAGTTGGAAAAGTATTGAGCACAGTATTATGAATCCAAACACACTGTAGTTAGATAAATTAAAAGATATTATGCGAGAATTATTATATTTGCAAGTATAAAGATATATAGGTATAATTATAAAAGAAAACTTTACATTTTAACAACATGTTCAGAGTTTCTGAGTTTCTTTCATTACTATAATATCAATACGAGTAGCGGCTGTTCACGAGCATGACGCATGCAACGGCAATCACGTCCCTCGACCATAATATAGGGAAGGGAATGACCCGCCCCACGACACCGCCACAAGCAATAACATGACAGCGTGGCGAAGAGTAAAATATCAAGAAATAATGTGATTTTACGTTATATTATGCAGTGCTTACTCCATACCTACCTCTACGTTCGGGATAGCCTTTGTCAATTTCTGGATTTTTTTTAATGAAATTAAAAGACGAGAAAAGCAGGACGATCAGCTGATGGTTATTGATACGCCCTGCCCATTACAATGCACTGCCACTCAGGATTCTTGAAAAACCCAAAAATTCTGAGCGGCACTACAATTCCTTGAAACATAAGATGTTAAATCTAATTTGCCCAGTATTTTACTAGCTCTGGCACCATTCAGACCACAATACGGTAATCTTTATACATTACTGCTTCACGGCAGAAAAAGGCGCCATTGTAGTACCCATAGTCTAGCCGGCATGCTTTGCAAAGGAACCTCCCACTGGTATTTTAAGAAGTAAGGATTCAGTATTAGGAAGGCATGTGAATGTTACAAACAAAAAAAATCACATTCAAATTTTTTATATTAAATTGGATAGTTATGATATATTTTAATGTACTTTATTACATGAGCTTCACTGCTTTTGTTAGGAATACCTACAGTTCATTTCCTTTTCAATTAAAAAAGGTTAATTGCATAAGTCAGCTGCATAACAGTGATCACACGCCATACTTTTGCATGTAAGTAAATGTTAATTAGTTCATATTCTATCACATTTGAGTTATCTCATGTAATCTCAGGTAATTATAACGTGCTCCTACGAAAGAGTCACGATTTATTTATCTAGGCGTGGTGGAGTTTAAAAAGTCCTCGTTAGTTGTAACATATATATACATATATAATATATAGATAGCGTGGCGGAATCAGATTATTATCACAGCTGAATAAAGTTGAGAGTACACTTGTCAAATTAAAATAAATTTAATACTACAGTCTGATTTTAAATATATCAGGAACTGCAGCATCAATAAAAAATATTCAGGTTATATTATGTATATCCGTTTTTTTTTGAAAAATCTGAATCAAATTACATAATCATATTTTTTTTTATTATTTTTTAATGTTGACTGAAGTGTAATGTCCCGAATCGCCACAAAAAGAAGCAACGAATTTTCGAATTTTCTTAACTTTCGTAGCAATATCTTCGAAATCAAAGTAGGTAAGTTGTATGGTACTGTGATTATCTACATACAAACTTAATAGAGTCCTACTTATTATATCGTTACTATAACAATTGCACATAAAATAATGATTTTAATGAGGCGATAAAATTTAAAATGACTATATAGAGAATGTGAATGACTAAAATTATTCATGTATTATGCAATAAACCAAAATTATTTTATTGATTATGATTGTCTTAAATCTTTTCTTACCTTAACTTGAATATGGATACGTAAATTAACAATTCTAAGAGAACTTTTAACTAAAAATTGAAAACAAAATTCCTCGGTGTGTCTCGGCTTTACAAGGAGACCGTGAGTCAAAACGGGCCGATAATTCTGGATGTAAACACGCGAAACACGATCGATTTTACAAGCAATTCCGCCGCAAACACTTAAAAAACTTACTTCAAACTTGAAATATATTATACCAATTTTATTACAGAGTAATAATGTAATTCTTTGCAATACATTTGATTTAAATAAAATGAACAAATTATGATTACAACTTATTATACAAATTATTATTTTATTGAAGTGATTTTCGGTTTTTGAAAAAAGGTGTAGCGACAGTTATAGCGTATGTTCAGGTGGTTTAGTCAAGTAGAGTGGCCATGGATGGAAATTTTGGTTAAGGTCAAGTTAGGTGTACATTGAGCCCATAGGTTAAAACGTTAACTTCCACCAATCTGCCCCCGGTTCGATCCTCGCCAGCCACGTGTAATGTGGTTTCGGTTTTTGAATTCATAATGTACGTATATATAAGGTAAGTTAACCTTACAAAGGTTACGCTTTATAAGGTTAACAATTCTCTTGCTACCCGATTCCTCTGGTGTTACCAGAGGGTAAGGACCGCGATGATCAAGTATCAAAGTCACTAAACTTAGCTTAAGATTAGCTTGAATTGTCCCAAAATATTTCTTTTAAGCTACTGAGTTCATCATATTATGTTTGGAAAAAGTAGAGCTCGTGATAATTTCATATCATATCATTAGGTGAGCCGTATCAACGCTCGTTTGTCCTCCTCTGCCTTAGAAAAGTGTACTTAATGCAAATGTATGGAGCAAACATGAATGGAAGTGTCAGTTAAGGCTAAGTTAGGTGTATTTTCAACTCCTCGGATTCGGCATGTATAAAGAAATGGAAGCAAGTAAGTATGAGGAATAAAATGGGCTAGCTAGCATTAAAAAGGTTGTTAGATAGGTCTGCCTCGTTCTGCTAGTAACTATTACTTTGACCTACTCACAAAACACTATGGAAAATTAAAATCGTTTTTTTTTCGAGAGAAGGAAAATACGTGAGTAAGTAAGTATACGTATTTAGACCCCGAAACGGAGCCAATGGTCGGTAGTCAAAAACTTCATTTATACTGGTGCCCTTAAACCTTTTCCAGCGAAGCCGGGGGCCTTGGAGGCCAATCAAAACGGTACAGCCATTTCTGAGAATAGATTTCACAAACGCTCTGACAAACAGGCAACAAATCATAAAACTATTTATATGGCATTGGTAGTTTCTTCTTCAAGTAAATTTAAACTAGGTAGTATTTAAAACTACTAAAACATATACATTATTAAAAAGTCAATAAATCAACTGTTACGTTTCGTAATCTTATCTCAAAACTATTTTTTTTCTTTGGGTTACAAACAAACTGCATAACATTAATTCAAATCGAATCAAAGCTGGTCTATCGACTTTATAATTACGTTAAGTTATAAATTTTCAATTTACTTCAAAAGGTTCCGTTGAATCACTTAGCTCAATGAATGAGTGTCTGTCTCGTTCACACTCGGGACTTACTTATCAATCCGACATGAGTCGAACAATAGCGTTGCATATTTGATTTATACAGGCGTTTAGTGGAAACATTACGGATAATTATACAGCGACCGTGAGGTTTCAATATTTTATTCTCTATCAGCGCTATCTTAGACATATCATATGTCATATGTGTAGTTCCAACTTTGTGCATGTTTGTGATTTGCATACTCGTATTTCTTGGCAAAATAACTATGTATTTATATTATATTGGCAAAATTACTATTCATATATATATCCAAATTATATATGTAATTTTATTCGCAGTTGGCATCAGTAAATATTTTAAACAAATACATATCTTAAAAGCGCCATTATTGTGTAATAGTACATGACGTTGGTATGTATGAGCGAGAGGGAAAATATGAATTAAATTTGCACGACAGATACATGTCCGAATTATCAACTGATGGGCGATTTTTGTAATATTTATTTTTTATAGTAAAGTGAACTTCTTTGAAAGACTTGACATAGTTGATTATCATTAGTATCACATAATAATATTTATGAGAGCTCGTTGTTCTTACTTGTTGCTTTAAATTATCGTACCTCTCACATTAGTTCAATTTTTTTTTAGTTCTATAAAAATGATAAATTAAACCTAAAAGCGACTAATGTTGATCCTTATTTTTATAAAATTGTGTTTTATTATCATAATATAAAAATTTAATAAGTTAATGCAGGTAGAGCAATAAGAATAGATAATTAATTGAGAACCAACTTATTAAGATGATATTAAAAATAACTTTTATACACTATAATTAACAAAAACCCAACTTAATACGACTAAACTTAAGCAAAAGATACATAATAATGGCTACTTATGGTAGAAACAACTATTTTAAAACAATATTACAAAATCTGCAACTCATTGTTCGACAATCAAATTGAAATTTAAATAATTAAAACTGTCATCTGTAAAACTGGGCTTCGTACTGGTAATAAATTGTTTGACAATCAAATCAAAATTGTCATCTGTAAAACTGGGTTTCGTATTGGTAATAAATTGTTTGACAATCAAATCAAAACTGTCATCTGTAAAACTGAGCTTCGTATTGGTAATAAATTGTTTGACAATTAAAATAAAATTGAAATACATAATTAAAACTGTCATCTGTAAAACTGAGCTTCGCATTTGTAATAGAGAGTACTTGGGTAAGTACTGCGATCCGGTTCCAAAGTTCGGGAGTTAGAAACAAATCTTAAATTGCGAACTGTCAATTGGAACGCGGAGAACAAATCCCAAGACGTTTCGCTCCAAGTACACCTCCACAAAAGCCGAACAGAAGTAGAGGCTCAGCTCACGAGCTTTTCAAGGGTGGTGGTTGCTTTCGGCGGGAAAGCAGCGGCTTGAAGCGACGGAGGGTGGGTGACCCCTGTGGGGGTTAGGGGGGGAGGGCGTGATGGCTCGTATTGATTTAGTGCCGTCGTCGAGGACGCTATGTACTCGCTAGGTGAGTATCGCTGCTTGATGCGCTTACTTTAAGCTTCGATCCGTTAATACTTTTAATATGAGTACCAAAAATTTTTTTTTTCACTTATAATTATATATATTTACATATGTATGGAAAAGGAGGACAAACGAGGCGAGTCACCTGGTGGTAAGTGATCACCGCCGCAAACATTCGCTTGCAATACCAGAGGAACCACAGGAGCGTTGCCGGCCTTTAAGGAAGGTATGCGCTTTTTTTTTAGGTACCCATGTCTTATCGTCCCAGAAACACCGCACAATGAAGCTCATTCCACAGCTTTTTTTATTATATAGTAGGACTAACGACCATATAGGACACTTAATAGATCAGCGCTGGTTGTGCTCTATTACAACACCAGCTGAATCAACAGATTATTTCAAAGCCCTGAAAACACCAGTCAAGACGGTTCATTGTGTGGTTTTGGTTAAATTTGTTAATTTATATCAAGTGAAGTAAGCTGAAAAGAAAAAACTAGCAAACATTAAATTAGTATTTCATTCTCATACTCACCATTAGATACAACATTAAAGCTTGGTACGATTTAAATTTAATAAAAATAGGACTTATTAGTAGGTATGATGTAGGTACTACAATTATTATCAAATAAATGATATGAATCTATTATAATCATTGGTGTCGACGCCAGATTTCCTATCGTCGACTGGATTAAATTTAATCATATTATTATATCGAGTCATACACCTAAACCTATCAAACAATTACTCTAATATTACTCCATTTACCTACTCTGTCAATCATACTTCATCCTTCATCTATCTGTCAAATATAACATTCATTCATTCACTCTTCTACTTCAGCTACTTGCACACGACACCTCAACTACACAAGAACTATTTTATCTAATCCTGTTAAGACAGACGAAATATAAATCTTTAAGAAGATATCAATCTTTCTTTTGTTCATCGCGAACAATCGGTCAATACTGTTTGTTCTCTGTTTTTTTCCACCGACTATCAAAATATAATATTATTTATCTTTTCTACGTGTCTTGATGAGGTTGCAATGCACGCCCATAAAAATGGTCGTGTATGTCCAAATGTTTGAGAACTTCGAATACATTACTACCATTTCCTGGGGATCTTTAATTTTTTTCCACGATACTCTTTTTAATACCAAATCAACTCTTTAAAACCAAATCAGTAACGACATTATTCAGTATTCCTTCATTTTTATCATCATTACATTATTTTTTATAAAATAATTTATGTAAAAACAATATTTTTCAAACATTAGTAATATTCTCACAAAAATAAATTCTTTACACATGAGAGTGATTACATAAGAGATGAGAGTTAGTTAAATAGTAAACAATTTATTTGTTAAAGCATTTTCTATTCGATTCTCGACCAACTTTACTATTTAATAGGCTTAAAAAGTTATTTTAGCCGACAGTTATTCAACTACAAAATTCCTATTATACTTAAGTAGTAACATTGTATTATCGCTCCGAATAGAAAGATAATTTAGAAAAGCGCTTTTCGGAGCTACAGCGCTGAATTCCCCGACGTCCTCCGGCGTCGAAGATTTAAATGGAAGTTAACTTTAGTCTCAAGAAACCTAAAGTCTATTGCTCTTAACGTCGTTCGAGTCCAAGATGTTTTTTGCGAGGGGAACTAGAGGAGCTTTTAGCAAATGGTTTAAAATTGTCTGGATTTAAAACTTGTAAGAACTTTTCTATTTGCTTAATTTTTTCTCCGAGTTTCGAGTTCGGAATTGTTTTGTTCATTAACAATTTAAAAGAGGTGTAATGTAACAGATGCTTCACTTATAACTTATTTCGTAAAATGTTTTTTGGGTTTATTGTCGCTGTAAATATAAGCGTATTCTTTTATTTAAATAATAAACTTTTATTAATCAATTCATGGACGCATTATTTTGGCTTAATAATTAGTTGTGTTTTTCGAATGTTACTACAATCGTAGGTATATTTTTGTTAATTAATTTTATTTATCTTTTTTCTGTAATGATTGATCTGGTGTTATAAGTGAGTAAAGTGGCGGTAATTAATTACCCGAATTGCTTAGTGTAATCAATTGGTTATTTCAAATCGTAAATGTACTTAGTGCTCCAGGGATCTATTCATATTGTCTTATATTAACTAGTGTTTTATAACTTAAGAGACAACTATAAAGACTCTTCTGAGAATTTAAGAAAATCCTCTTTGACATCAAGAAATGATGCTCTTTTATAAAGACATCTTAAAATATCATTATTATAAGTAATATCAAAATAAGGAAATTTAACAAGAGTTCAATTCATTAAGTACATAATATTATAAATAATAAATTTAATAAGTGCCATAATTGCTATATTACTGTTGAAATGTATACATTGATTTCATTTACTTATTTTTTATCATTAGGATGCCCTGTGTTGTGAGGCCCAGTTATATTACGGCCTTTTATTTACCATTTTCTATATATCATTTCTCGGCTAATTCTTCTGGCATTAACCACTTGAGATATAGATGGCTACCTATTCCAAAACTTCTATTTACATGCACCTTGTAAATTGGCTCTAGGTGGTTAACTGTTCAACCTTAACTGAAATTACCTATTAATTATTTTAATCCGTTTTATATGAATGTTGCCGTTTTATGATTACTTTTTGGTGTAAAGTCCAAACGCGTTTGAAATATAAATAATCATGTTGTATTTCGTAAGACCGACGCGGGCGTATAAAAAAATTATTACCACTCTATGAGAGCCTACGTTTACAACCAAACGTAGGCGCTTCCTACTTATTGTAATTAAAGTTTTAATTACTGACTACGATAACAATCTCGGGACTATTGTTAAGATTCGCTCGGAGAGAACTTCATTTCGTTGATTCAATTAAGTTTCAACGTAAAACAAAACGTCTAAATTTTGAAATTATGCAATAAACGAGTGTTGCCATCATTCTTCTATCTATCTCGCTTATGAATGTTATTTCCAATTCAGTAACTAAAGTTGCCAGGTAGAAGACTTTAGAAAACATCTTTTATTTATAAGTCTGCGAGCAATCTGAATGTATTTGTGCCTTACTACAGTTGCGCGAATTTAAAAATGTTTTATTATCGTTAATTTCGTCACATTTTTATTTGCTAAAATACTTGGAATGTTAAATAGGAAATTTAAAGTAACATTTTGATCTCTTTTTATTAAAGTGCTATCATAGACTAATAAATTATAACTAGATGCCATTCCAAAATGATTACCAATAATTTATCGTTCGAGTTAAATATCTTCTATATAACTGTAATTATAATGTCTATAATAAAATTTCAATATAAAATTAAGCGTTTTTGATATTTTGCTTGCAAACGGTGGACTGTCAGATGGTAAGCTTTTAATACCCGGATAGACTTGATATTACTTGATTTTTTGGTATAATTATCAAATTCAAATTCAAATATTTTTATTCAAAATAGGATGTGACATCACTTATTGAAAGTCAAAAAACTACCACCCATTCCAAAATGAATGCCTCAGACCTGAGAAGAATGGGCGCAACAAACTCAGCGGGCTTTTTAATTAATTTCGTAGCTTAAAACAATCACTAGTATTTATAAATGTACACTGCATGAAAAACAGACAGCGAGCAGTTATTTCATTAAAAAACTCTTATTTTCGTAATAAATGCACTGTTATATAAAAATAATAGTAACGACTTTCATTTCAACATGATTTTCATCTTTAAATCGGCCAAAGCTGTTTCTAATTTATGATGCGCCGAGTCGCTTCAAACGTGTTCGAGATGTGTTCGTATCCGATTCGAAATAAAGTAGTAGGAGACCTATAAGGCCGGAAACCAGCGGGCGTTCGCATTATACATAATTATATTCACTGCTGATATTTTTGAACTTTCACACGAGATCTTTATTTCGTGGTTTTTGTAAAGTTCGTGATTTACGTCGTAAATCTGATTCTCTTAGTGTCGGAGGGCGTTAAAAGCTTCATACTTTCGTAATTTATTACGTGGTCTTGTCGTTCTAATGTTTTTTTCATTATATTCGTATTTTCAATTAGATGAAAGTATAAGACACCGATAGATACTTCGTAAGTAACTTCTCTATGGCATATTTATTCATTACTAGCTGACCCAGCAAACGTTGTATTGCCGTTATTAAAATCGGGATACAAAAGTAACTGTTGATCGTAGGTGGGTGAAAATTTGAAGTTGTATGTATTTTTAATGCTGACTCATAATCAAACAAATTTAAAAAAAAAATGTCAAAAATGTCGTGTGGACCACCCTTAACATTTAGGGGGATAAAAATTGAAGATGTCCGATTCCCAGACCTACCCAATATGCACTCAAAATTTCATGAGAATCGGTCAAGCCGTTTCGGAAGAGTTCAAAGTTTAACACCATGACACGAGAATTTTATATATTAGACTAGCTGACCCAGCAAACGTTGTATTGCCGATATTAAAATCACGATACAAAAGTAACTGTCGATCGTAGATGAGTGAAAATTTGAAGTTGTATGTATTCTTTAATGCTGACTCATAATCAACAAATTAAAAAAAAATGTCAAAAAAATTAAAAAAAAAAATTAGAAAAAAATTTCGTGTGGACCACCCTTAACATTTAGTAACGGTCAAGCCGTTTCGGAGGAGTACGGGAACGAACATTGTGACACGAGAATTTTATATATTAGATAGATTTACAAACTTGTTCATATTAGAACCATTTGAAGCTATATATAATTTTGAACTAAAATAAAATTCTCGAAGCAGTAACTAAATACAAATTTCATGTTTTTATAGTAATTATTTTTCTTTTTAGTCTATTTTGTAACAGTCTATTGACGATAAAAAAACAAAATCAGCCCATTGTTCTACTTTTGTGATTTTTACAGAAAAAAAGTATGAAAACGGAATAAGTTATTGGTAGAATCAATTATCCATTAGTTCATTCCCCACTTAGTTCCCAAAAAATAATTGTAATAGAAGCAAACACAAGGCCAAGACGTAGCCGACGTAAATCTTTCCTTCCTCTCGCTCCGGAAAAAGTGCAAGGGAGCGAAAACTAACAGAAAAGTAATGGTTTCTCTTTTGTAGCACTCAAGCGAACTAATTGTTTTATTTTTCTAATCTTTTCGCGCTAAATTATAGAAATGACGGGATGAACGTTTGTGTAACAAAAGTAATAAACTAAACAATATATATGAAAAATCATACTATGAATGCAAGAAAATAATAATTGAGTGGATAAGGTCATTTAATTATGAAGACACAGAAAACCTACTTATAGTTAGGTACTAAATCTTTAAGTTTTCTTTCAAACTAACACAACCACACACACAGCACATTGAGCTTAAAAGAAGACCCCAACACTGATTGTATGTATTTTGTTGTAATAAATAGATATTTGTATTTGACGGATCGAATTTGGTGAAACCGTTGTATTTTTGTAGCTTTTTCTACCACTGCCAATTTGTATCAGTTTTCAACAAACGAGAAAGGACCTCACAAGGTTTTATTTATGAAGGCACGTCCCAACGGAATATATTTATTGAATATTCCTACGACGCGAATAATTCTAGTATTATAGTGGAAATAAAAATATACTTACCTGTTCCCAGTGGTGACCGAAGTCATTAATATTTTCGTTAAAAAGCACTACTATTTTTTTTTAAGTTTAAGTTGTTTTTAATTTGACTCCAGAAATTCACAGCTTTGTAAATAATATTATTTTACGGGATAAACAATTATGTCCAAGAATAAACGTTTTTGCTACTGATAAGCTCTAAGCAGAGATCTCATAACTTGTTCAACATCAAAGTATATAAACTTGGCTATCAATTTTACATAAAACAATTTATTTTTGGTTTAGATTTTAAAAATTTCAAAAAGTCAATTGTTTAATAACAGATTACATTAACGAACTGCCCAAAGAGCTTTAAAAGATACTTCCGGAGAAAAGAATAGGTTATGAAAAAAAAAAGATAATTGATACTTATTTGATTAAAATGTTACATATTTTTCTGTATTGCCCAATAAACTAAAGAAAAACAATGATACATTTCAAAACCATAGCTTTATGCTTTTTTGACCACCAAATTTATTGATATTTTCACAGCAAAATGCCGACCTAAAGTTTCCATTGCATAGTTTTCATTTTCCACGACATGGGGACGTTCTAATTAAAATTACTTCGACTTATGTCGAGGCTCGTGTTACGAATTCGTATAAATCTCTCGGAGACGGACGGAAATAACTCTACTGTCATAAATCACCTTCTATTTAGATCACAAACGAAAAATCAAAAATAACCACATAATAATATTTCATTTATCTTATTATGTTTTTAAAAAATATGTAGGTAATGTAAGCAGTCATGTGTAAGCATTGTGTTTCGGTCTGAAGGGTGCCGTAGCTTGTGAAATTACTGGGCAAATGATACTTAACATCTTATGTCTCAAGGTGACGGACGCAATTGTAGTGCCGCTCAAAATTTTTGGTTTGGGGCAGTGGGCAGGGCGTATCAATAACCATCAACTGATCGTCATGCTCGTACCGTACCATATTGTCATAAAAAATATATGAATACTATTTTAATATTGCATATTGCTTGCAATTGTTTCGTTAATACACATTCGTCTTGGCACAGAATAAGCTAATCTAATTCTCATAGTACGAAGTGATATTTTAAAACTTATCTATTTACTCATTTAACTTATGTGGAAACGAGATTGAGAACGTTACCGGTACGAAATAAACTTTTTTTTTATATTTGAATAACTTTCCTTAAACTTTAACGTAGGTAAACCTACGTTACAGCCTACCTAATAGGCCTTCAATGGGATTAAAATGATAGATTATAAATATGAATATACTTAACAATTTGTCATTGTTTAATGTGACAACCTTCACTTCTGGGATTAACTTCACAAATTAAATTAAAAAAAAAATGAACGATCAGGGACTCGAACACGCGACCTCTCGCGTTCCGTGCGAGCGCTGTTCCACTGAGCCAACCATTCGAGTGACGTAAAGTTCATAAATCTTGATATCTTTTTGTTCAACTCTCAGGTTGTGCTGTAGATGAAGCCACTTGATGGAAGAGCGCTCGCACGGGACGCGAGAGGTCGCGGGTTTCGAGTCCCGCATCGTTCATAAATTTTATTTTAGAATTTAAATTGTGTAATAAGCTAACATTTCCGTTCATATTCTTTGGAAACTGGCGGCTGATAAATGTACAAGTTTATCGGCTGACATAATGTAACAATTCAATATAATTAAAGTTAATATTTAAAAAAAAAGTCGAATGCAGTTTAAACTATGTAAGTAGCCCTGTTAATATTAAGTAAATTTTTTGTTTTATTCAAATATATTCTACAGTACAGTAAAACGATACGATTCGAACTAGGTAGGTACTAGCAGAGTTCGTGGGAACTATTCACAGTTAGAAGATCCGAATTAATTTCATTAGACAGGTTGTCTACTCTTAATGAAACTGGAGCTCATAATTAAGAGTCGAATATTATAGTTATTTTGCATTCATTGCTGTCTTTCGTCTTTATAATTCAATTTACTTAAGTCTAAAACTGTATTAAATTTGCAATTTATGCGTTAAAATTTGATTCAAGAATAATTTTATGTGCATATTCATAAGGATCCTTTTAGCATAAGAAAGTGAACCAGATCTAACAGTAGCTGTCCGAAGAATAATATGTAAAAATGCCTTCGTTTATATTCGTGATGAAAGTTTTGAATATTGACGAATAAATTTTATGAGCCAGTTTGTCAAACGGGATACAATTCCAAAATATTTGCACTTCTTCAATTTGTGTGTTTATATCTTGTTTTATCGTTTTTAATGAGACTTTTTGTAATAAATCACAATAATTAATTACAATACAACAAGTTTACTGTGACACAGGTATATATTGATATGGCATTTTAATATTCTTATAGTTAGGTACTTTGATTATATAGAAAATTTATGATAAATTTTTGTAAGTAATGGCGGTTTACTGTTGAGACACAAATAACAGAATCACTCGTAATTACGTTTTATTTATTTAATTTTTACTATTAATCTTTTGAGAGAACGAAATTTGTCCGGACAGCTTATTATATTATATAATATAATAATATTGACACACTTTACACAAATTATCTTGCCCCAAGTTAAGCATATATAGCCTGTGTTATGGGTTACAAGACAATGATATATTTAATACAATATAGTAACTTAAACATACATAAATTCATATAAACATACATAAATATATTTAAACATCCATGATTGTTTCAGAGTCATGTATTTCATCATATAAATGCTTGCACCTACCGGGATTCGCACCCGGGACCTTTAGCTTAGTAGGTAGGATCGCTAACCACTCGGCTATACAGGTCATCAATATATAATAATATGTATTATAACAAATGAAAAATTGGGACATAAACAATGCATAACAATTGAGCCAGCCGTCACAAGAATAGTTAACAATCTCAAATCAGAATGCAAGAGGCAATAAATCGTTTGGATCATTCCCCTGTCGTCGGAAGGGCATTTCAATTAATTATGGGACTTGAACAGCGCCTTACAAACGAAACGATTTTTAAATAACAGTTCAATTTACAAGATTGTATTTAAATGAAATAGAGGTCGCTTATAGGCCTTAATCCTTACATAGTTCAAAGCATTTTTGAGATAGAACAATATATTTTTAATTCCTCAATAGCAAAGAAAAAATTACTAAATACCTCTTTTATCTGATGTAATAATCTAACCTCCATTTGAAATTGTAAAAAAAACGTAAAAAATTATTAAGTCATTGGAATAAAATTAATGTATTAACGTCTCATAAATTTTATACTCTTCTTCTCCGTCTAAGCTTGAACTATATCAAATACTTAAATTACACTGTCAAAATAAGATATGTTCTAGATACACATATCTTTATATATATATATTTCTTGTGTGCGTGTGTATGTCACTGAATTCATCCTAGACGGCTGGACCGATTACGATGATTTTTTTGTGTTTTCCAGTGAATTTGACATTGGTGTGTGTCTTCAGGTGGATTCGAGAATGGCTTAGATTCACAATTGAACTACCTCCTAAACGGCTGGACCCATTTTGTATGTTCCAGTGAATTTGAGATTGGTTTAGATTCTCAATTCCGTCTATTTAATATAATTCGCCTACTCATGTGTATGTTAGTGAACTCCTCCTAACGGCTGGACCGATTTTTCAAATTTAAGACGTGTGTACAGGACAACGTCTGTCGGGTCCGCTAGTATATTATATATGTAGCTATACGGTATCAGTGTCTGAGTAGGTACCTATACGCCTGGTGATTTTCTTATTGTTTATGGTTTAGAGCAGTGTTTCCCAACCATTGTTCTGCCATAGCCCGGTAATTTTCACATTGACCCTTCGTGACCCACGTATTATTTTTAAGCCCAAAATGGTTCCATTAGGTAAAATAATACACACTCATTAATAGTAAAAAGGTTTTATTTTTAACCGACTTAAAAAATGGAGGAGGTTCTCAATTCGTCGGTATGTTTGTTACCTCAGAACTTTCGGCTGGGTGAACCCATTGACAACGACCCATAAATAACATTAATCGTTACTAGAATTAGATTGTATAAAACTCGCAGTTATTTTGGAATAGTGTTTTTGAAGTCGATTGTTTTTTGTTAAAATTAAAGTTATTACTACATTCTTTGGTATTTCGCTGCTGCCTTATTTTATTAATGAATTCAAGTTCATGGAAAATGACGACAATTGTATCCTATGGTCTTTTTTTAAAATAAGGCGGGAAGTAGCGATCCGATATTTTATTGTGATGGCCCGGTATCGGGTCGCGACCCGGTAAATGGAAAACGCTGGCTTAGAGCAAGCGTCAAACTTGAAATACATTGCTCTATGACCATTAAAGTATAAGACCACCGCACTGGCCATAAAATTTCATTTCAATTTTGTGTAAATTAAATATTCTAATTGATTTAATGTGCAGATTTAATAACTGCATTAAGCCGTACAAGGTAAATGCGATGTGGAGCCGTTATTTAGAGAGATTCATAATTTTATTCAAACCCGACCGATGTAATTACTACATGTTTACAACCTCTGATAAAACTTAATTAATATGTTTCGTATATTTACGAAAAAAGCCAAATTGTTATACGTGTAATCTCATATTCGTTTTTCAAGTTGCATGTTTATTTAAATAGTTTGAAAACAGAGAAATTAATAATTATGATAACTGTAGAAGTTTTTTGAAAAGTTAAATTGACGAGATGACAAAGGGGTTCACCTGATGGTACCAAAGTGATACGCCCTGTCCATTAAAATGCAGTGGCACTCAGGATTCTTGAAAAATTCTGAGCGGATTTTGTAATTGGCGTCGTCACTTTGAGACAAGATGTAACGTATCCAAAAAAGAGAGAGAGTAGAGACAGGCAGTCTCTATAGAACTCAAAATTTAGAACAATGAAATTATTAATTCCAATTTATTTTAAAAACTTATTTTAAATAATATATTAATCAAACAAAAACACTATTTTAACAATGCACAGTATTTACACATTGAACTATTCACTAAATCCATTCAAATACACTTATAAGGTGAAAATACACAGAACTAATGTTGTACAATACGTCAGCTGTATAGCTACAGATATACTGCTGTAAGTATTTCGGTGACTTAAAATTTCACCTATGTGTCTAACTATATATATTTACTAGCTGACCCAGCAAACGTTGTATTGCCGATATTATAATCGCGATACAAAAGTAACTGTTGATCGGTGAAAATTTGAAGTTGTATGTATTTTTTAATGCAAAATCAAACAAATAAAAAAAATCGTGTGGACCACTCTTAACATTTAGGAGGATGAAAAATAGATGTTTTCCGATTCTCAGACCTACCCAATATGCACTCAAAATTTCATGAGAATCGGTCAAGCCGTTTCGGAGGAGTTCAAAGTTTAACACCATGACACGAGAATTTTATACATTAGATATTTTTTTAATTATTGCCAGTCATGGCAGTGACGCGAATCTAAAAGATTTTCCCCTACTAAAAAATGCTTAAAGCTAAAGAAGTATTTACTTCAAAAAAATTGAACATACACATTGCTTGATAGCAGAAAAAGATGCCCAGAAAGACCCACCCAAAGATGCCTCTCAGCGTAGACTAGTAGTCAAGTCTACGTGTATGAACCATTACACCACAAAATACCTATGGCGTAATGTACTGCAAATCGACTTACTAAATCATATTGCACTGCACTAATTTCCCTAAAACCCAGTGATTCTCCATGTTATATAACACCTATTTACACAGCAACCGAATACAATGTTATCGATAAAAAATCGTATTCGAACAATCGATATAGTATCGATGTTCGGTACAAAAATCGTCGATGGCACCCACTTCATCATGTCGATGCACCTGCTCCAATACATATTCATTAATCCGATAGCAGACAGTATCAATGACTGTTTTCGCGACATTGCAGTGTACGAAATGATCAAATTTAATACCAGTTTTTCATCCGAACAACGGGTAATTGAAAAGCGTATTATTTTTACGTCGCTTAAAATTTTATACTGAGTTATGAGAATTAAATTCTTAGTAATGGTATATGATTTAAAATAAGAGTAAAATGTGTTACTGTGGAAACAAGAAATTTATTTTGTGTTGAATATTAAATTAAAACTCAAAATTCAATAATTTTTAGATATTTTTGGATTTTAAGATCTCATATTGAACCGATTTCTTATTATCCTTTTTGCTTAAGATAACTAATAAGCAATTATTTTTGTTACTTTTTTCACCTCAAAAGGTAATGCTTATTATTACTGTAATACTGTAAGTACCACTGGTGAATCTTATTTAATAAATAAATAAAAAAGTACTTTTAAATTTATTCGCAAGAGCAACATTCACCTGGCTACAGACATTATATGATTCTACCATTACAAGTCCTAATAAAAACAATTCAAGAAATCGTAAGCCATTAATCAATTTAGATAAAACTGTTTCTTTTTATTTCCCTAGAAAATCTAGCTTTAGCAATAGGCACTAGTTTCTCTATCATGTGCTATAAATTACAAACGCATTTCTAATCGTTTTTAATGATTTATCACTTGAAAAGTACACAAAAAGTTCAGTTGTTTTTTATCAAATTATATATCTTTTAATATATTAAACATATTAATCTATAAATACTAATAATTTTGATTATCTTTTTTTGTTTTACAGTATGTTCGGTAAGTTTAGGGTCCTTGATATAAACATAAGAAAACTTAACCTTTGTAATCATCAATCTTTTGTATATTTCAAGTATCATCCGTTTGTAAGATACTGTATCCAATATAGGTACCAAATCGTTCTTATAAAACTGTTAATTATGTATTAAAATCTGTTATGAACTGCATGGTTTCGTGTTTCCTTACTATTTGCTTATTTGTCACCTATAAATAATATGAGCTTCTAAAATAAGTGCATAGTGGCAGGATAAAGCTTCACCAACTTGAAATTATTGTTTCCGTATTTATCTTTGTAATCTCTATTATTATTTAAAAACTAGCCCTTCGGACCCATCTCTCTAGGCAAGATATAAAAACAATTAGTGAATTTTATTTTAAATTTCTAATTGTATATATTTATAGATATTCAACTGTTTTTTTATTAAATTTAATAAAATATAAAATGAAATAGTTGCTGTGCTATTTTTTTATTTTTTATTTTACAACTTTATAAAACTTACAGCTAGATACATATTAAAAATTAATCTATTATAAAACAGATAGCTATTTACAAGTTTTCACAAATAATAACTATTTATTGTATATAGTCGTTTACCTACATTTAATATAATATTATATAACCTATTTTTCCTTTATATAAATTAAAAGTTTTTATTTACTTGACGTCTAAATTGAAATGGTGTCGTCTTGAATAAGTCAAGGTCGTATTCACTGTTAACTTCATTATAAAGTTTGAATGCTTTTATAAGAAAAGTGTTCTGTCTATAATTACATTCTGCTGACTGTATTTCAAGTAGGCTAGCTTCATAATATGTTCAATAATTTAGACATGATGATGATATACATATAATATATACAAAATGAGAGAATTAAAGTAGAAACAGGCCACCTATAAGTCATGTATTGTTTTTCTCATTAAATTGTCTCAAGGCTTTTGGTCGACACAGTTCCATAAAGCGATTTACATATTCAAATCCGACACAAATAAAGAGAGCTAAAACAGAATTTTGCAATAATAGAGAAATCATATGTAAATGTTTCCAATTAAATTTGTTATTCACGAAAACATGCAAAGAAGAGACGATTTAATTCGAAATGAGATCCGTCTACGGCCCACTTGGGCCCGAGTCGATCGAAGCGAAATTGAAAAAGAGAAAAAAATTCGAGAGAGGAATAAATAAAAATAGATATACCGCTACAGCGCAAGTCGCCGTTGAAATGGAAATAAAACAACACAGTGCTTTTTGTGGACGAAATAAATTAAAAAGTGTGCTGCGATTTTACAAACAAGTGTAGTTTTGCAATGGCCTGTGCTCATGTATCTGCATAAAGGTATGTTCATTTGATGTAAAGTATTTTAACGTCAAATTCGATTATTTTTTACAGACAACATTCATTGTATGTGCTAAGCACGTGGCTAATTCTATTCAATTAGTTCTGGACAAATAATTAAGCTTATCATTTAAGAAAAAAAATTGCGAAATTTTTATAAATGATTTACCCAAATAATAGTGATGTTCGGTGAGTAATCGAGGAAAACAAAATAGTTAGTTTTACTGAACTGTTAGTCAAAAATGTACCTAAGTATGAAGGACATGTATATACATAAATATTAACCATTTTTTTACGATTACTTACTATATTAAAGTTATGTTTCTCCGAGACTAAACAATTGTGATCCATTTTTATGTTTAATGATTAAGTTTTTTTTATTATTTGAGAACGCAAAATTTATTTGTTTTTCTATTCAGTTTTTTTTTACAAAATGTTGACTGAATTAAAGTACTCAAAATGATTATAAACAAGGGAACGTTACTTAAATTGTATATGGGTCGTCACGCTTCCGGGTTGCGGGGAGAGACCCCCTCATACGATTAGAGGGGCCCGCTCTGTTCGTCGTAGGTGGTATATGTATCGAACTTATAGATATATACATACTGATGTAATTAATATTACTATTGATGTCTTAATAATATTCGATAAAAGCAATGATAAAACACAAAAACGACAGCCAATGAAATCATCTAAAATTTTACCATTTATATTATTACCCTTAACTAAATAGGATTGACAAAAACTGTTATTGCAGAGAATGAGGCCCAATTATAAAATATCAATATTGATAATATTTTTTGTACGTGATAGGCCTTTTCAATATATTTTTTCTTTTTCCATTCAAACTATGATCCAGACTAGTATTCTTTTTAACTGACTTCAAAAATTATCAAATCGATCGGTATTTTTTTATGTATATACACCGATAACTCTGAGATTTATGATCCAATTTACGTAATTCTTCTTTTGTTTGATGCGAAATAGATGCCATTTGGTCCCATAAAAATTGTACATAGTTTGGCCCAGTAGTTTTCATTTTATGATCAATTATATGAAAAAATTTTCGTCTACCTCGATGACATAATTGTTTTCTGTGTACGGTTTTTTTTTGGTATTTTCATTCAGGTTGATTATATATTATTATTGACTGACACTTAAACGTAAAAAATAAAAAAACTGTCACTGTAAAAACCCCATTTGTCGTATCACCGCTCTTCACAAAACTTCCCTTAAAGCCTCGCCTAGTATCGGAATACTGGGTCTCGAATGCAAGATTTTACCAAAACAATATAATATATATCTATATTATATATTATAAACTCTGATAATATAGATCTGATTGTAAAATTTGCCAAAGCAATGCCGAATGATGACTTCCAAGATAAACAGTTTAATGTTAATCATAGCTTTATTTAATTTACTCTCCGACTAGTGTGGTGATTCACTGACAATCACAATGAAATCATAATATAATAAAAGATACATTATAAGTTTGTTAAATAAAAAAATGTCACAACCTAATAATGACAATGCCTTTGTAAAAAGATCAATTTAATTAATCTATTCTTATTCTTATTATTTGAGTGTTATCGTACTAATAGAAAGCTGAAAATGACTTCAAACAGTCGTCTGTTTAATATTATATTATGATAAACTGAATTTAAAGTCAGACTTAATATTTCCTAGTCATAAGGAGTTGCATAGTACAAATACTATTATATTTTATGCAAACAGAAATAAGTACAGGTTATCAACTGTCCGATATAAAATTTGTGACGCTGTAATCCTAGCTGTGTTTGCTTGACTAACGGGCTGTATTAGAAGGCTGGGGTCATGGCATCCCCTTACCATCCTTGTAGCACACTTTAGCGAGTTGTGAAGAATTGTTGAATTGTGTATCATGAGACCGGACGTTAGCGGGGTGTCTGTTACCGGCGCGGCAGTGCGCCGCGCGCGGCCGAGGCGCTGCCCGCCCTACAGTTGCGTTCTCTCCACTGCTCCGCCCGCCCAACGCTCGCAGTCATCTCCGCCGACGCGATGCCGCCGCACGCGATCTCCCGCGCCTTCCACAGGCGATCCGCGCTCTGAAATACGCGCGCGAACCCCTACGAAACTGAATAAGTTCGACAAATCCTCCTCCTATCTGGACCATTATATAGACGGTGTCGTTTACTAGCTCTTCATCTAGTACAAAGTTGTATATCCGTAGAGAAATTAGTATTTTTTAAAGTACAAAATATAGTAGCAGAGCTGTAGTGTGTATAGTTTATCTTTTAATAAATACAGGGTCAGTTTTTTATGAGATTCATTGTGATTGTAGTTTAAGCTAAACAGAAACAGACTATTTCCTTCATAGGTATCCGATCTACTTAAAAGTAGCCTGGATATATTATAGGTAAGTAATCGAGAAACTAACCTTTAACACTACAGTTACATACACATAAAAGAAATGTTTATCAATCGGTATTAGGAATATACTTAGACTAAATATTTCAAACAAACCACAAAGTATTGATCACGATTTACTAATATACAATTCACAGTTCAGTGACTTATTCACCATTCTACGTGTTCCTATTTATACAAAGAATACTTTCAAAGCGTCACGTGATTTTGATTTAGTTGTTTTTAACTACTAAAGAGACGTTTGATATTACAAGACTGTGTACCTTGCAATCCGCGAATCGTTTGTACCCGCCTCAATATATTTAGCACAGACAAATGCCGATCGTAAATCGAATCGCTTTCAAATTGTTTTGAATTGGATTCAAAACATACGCTTTGTAGTTGCACGATACAAGCATGTTACTAACTTTGATTAATAATTTCACAACAGCGGCCTCTATATTGTGTGGCGATTGTTAGTTTGTATTTTAGCACCTAAAGTTTATGTGAGCAATCGTCGATCGAAAGTGCCTTTGTTTTGCAATCGTTTGAGTCATTGAGAAGATAATCTTAAAATATGAATCTGTTTTAAATCAAATACTTTTTAGAGATTAACCCGCGTGTAGTATTTTTACAAGCAATATTTATTTAAACCGAGGATCCATGACCTATTCAGAAACGCGTTTTCAGGGGGACTCTGGTTGACAGAAGTTGATATAGTCATAGTTGTCATTGTGAAATTTTGCGCCATTTGCCTCGGAGGTGGTATTTGCTGTAGACAGATTGTTTTTCGCCAAATTCACTAACAGCGTCTTCTTTTTTTTGGACACTCCAAGTAGAGTGTGCTTAATATGTAAAACTCGCGTTATTCATACCATATGAATCTTGCTTTATGTCTTAAAGTTCAGTAAAAAGGTTGAGTCTTAAGTAAGTAGCCGTGGGAGATATCTTTACACAGGATGGGTTAATATTAGTTGGGTAGGTGCCTTTTGGAGCTAGCTAAATTACCAATTACATTAAGATTTAATATTATAATGTCATAAGATGAAAGGCGATGCGTCTTAGATTTTTTTTCAATATTTCTTAGCAGTACTGCATTCTTATGGAATGGGCGGATACTATCAGGTTGCTATTATCGTCACTTTTTCTCATAAAAAAAAGTAATTTAAATGAACATTTTGTACTGTCATGCTTGAACGTAAAAAGTACGATCAGAATTGTATAAATACACTTTCATTTGATCCGTTTTTTATACTTAAGTTAACTTGCAAAAAATATTTTAGTACATCATCCACGTAAAACCAAGCCGTGGAATAAATTTATTAACGCCGTTATTCCAGGACGATATAACATACGTTCCTCAAAATCTGACATCACTCCTTTAATTCGTTTTTGTTGCAACACTGTGTTCCTCTTTTGTAAAAAAATATATTTTTTTAAATTTAAATTAAGATATTTTATCCCTAACAAATTCTAGAAAAAATACAACATCTGTTTCGCACTAGTGTACGACCTCAAATAATTGCACAATGATAAAACACGAAAGAAACGATCTTAAAAAAACAAAAGCCCTTAGTCATAAATCATCTCATATTTGTGCTCCGAATCCCTTTTACAAGTATCTAGTTGTAACGGTACGAACTGATCCCAAAAAGGTAACAATGTATGAATGGTCTTGCGCAAGACTTTTATTATGTTCACGATTTTTCGTGAAGTAACATGTATTGTTGATGCCTCGGCCAAACTCGGGGTGGCCGGTGAAATCGCACATTGTTCCAACAGAAAGTTCCATTTATAAAATAGTCACCAACTGCGCTATAGATTTTGCTAATTAAATGCACATAATTTGCTTAATGCTAACGAAAACATCTCACAAAATGCATCTGATTTTATATTCATGAATATTCTATTAATTTAGATGAAACACATTTAATTAAAACGATTTATGATTTACCTATACACATGCTAATGATTTGAGAGTATCAAGATTTTTTTGCTTATATTATAAGATACATATAGTCGTACTTTGTTCTACAAACAATAGTATTTAGTTCTTTGAATAGAAAGTTATGTCTGTCAATTAAATACGCAAGGAAAAAATTTGTTTATAGTGTCAACAATAATTGTAGAATATACCAGTCATACAAAGTATTGGTACAAATCTATTTAAATAAAAATGATATCAATTATGTTTGTACGTTTGTTCCCTTTACGTTTGTAAAGCATTGATCAGAATTTAATTAAATTTTTATTGCGCATTCCGGGTGCAGATTTAGTTAGTACAAAAATATAATTTTTATTTAAGATTATTGGCCACGGCCAAGTACAAAACAAATACATCACATTATTTTTAAATAATATAAATACCATGAAAACCTCACGGGTTTATCTGGGTACGTAGACCCTACTAGAATATTATTTTTTCAAAGCCTATTCCTTTTTCAGGAAGTATCTTTTCTGGAGTCAGGAAGTATTATTGTTCAGTAATAATATGATATTTAATTAATTTAAGTCAATTGTAGAGTAAGTGACTTTATCAATATATTATTTATATCAATAAAAAATAATTTAATATGCAATGCGATGATCAAATTACCACGTAACCAAAATGCCTGCGAGCTCATTCGCGAGCGGCGGCTCTATTGGATAAATTAAATCATTGTATTCAAGCATTTGTGACCAATAAAAACATCGCTGTACCACCGCAATACGTGTCTGCTATTTGTGCGCATTTGTTATATAAATCATCCACAAAACGAGTAATTAAAATACTGGTGAACGCCCGAATCAGACTTTTCGAATGACGCGGCGCATATGAGAGCAAATTCACTGCAAAACAAAAGTGATATTGTGTTGAAAACCGAACAAATTAATGTAAAAATTTGAATTATTTACTATTGAAGGGATTCTAAAATCATCTATTCATCTTTATTTAGAAATATTTTTTATGGAAAAAGAGGGCAACCGACTTCCGACTAATAGTCCGTCCACTACATGACGTATTTAAAAGTAATGTAAGAAAAGAATGAAAATTTAATAATTCATCGTGTCCTAGCTTATTTTCTTTGAACTTCCCTATTTTTCGAGTGAAAACTTCTTAAGCGGCGTTGAGCACTTTTCTTGGGATGGGTATAAAATGTTAAACTCGCGTCAGGACACGTGGCCTGATTGAAAATTCGTAAGAAACTCGTTGAACGTTCCAAGAGATAAACTTTTTAATATAAAATAATTGGAATACATCTGAAGTGTTATATTTTTATCCAATATAAATTGTCATTATTGTGTATGATAGCGCAATAAATGAATATTGTATTTAACCACATAAATGCTAGTAGTTAATGTTCAAGCTTTCACTTCTGCCGGCACTCCAGGAGTGCAACCCGTTATTTTTTTTATGGAAGAGGAGATCAAACGAGTAATCAGTCACCTGATGGTATGACACCACCGCGACCCATTCTCTCTTGTGAAACCACAAAAATCCAGAAAATACATTGTTATGTGGCCGACGAGGATCGAACTGGGGACCCCGTTGTGAAAGTCAACTTTCCTATTGCACTACCAAAGAAACAGAAATAAATTAAGATATTATAGTAAGATTTACTGTAAAGCATAAATAAATTAACAGAAAAAAATTGCTGACCGGAGATGTAGACTGATTAATTCAATTTAAATTAATTTCGTAGCACGTAAGAATGTTATTTAGTAGTCGAGGTTCCGTAATTAAAAACTTGATATCCACAGAAAGTCGAAACCACTATAATAGCAATAAATTAAACTTGAACCGGAAAAATCGCGCTCGTAAAACTACCGACCGGCTCATCGAAATCAACCCACCGACACTTATCTGCGATATAAAATCATAAAACAAGCTGTTACGGGCTAATCTCAATATACCAATTAAGGTTAGTGTTACGACTGTATAAACGGTCCTCAAGCCCGCTCGTAAAGTAAGTCGTAAAGTATGCCTAATGGCCCCAGCTGAGTGAAGATCCCATTCGCGATCGATAAACAAATAACTCTTCTTACATTCTTTACCATTTGAAAACCGCTGCCCTTTTGCAAAAACCTATTTCCACGCTCATTGAATTTTATGGGATTAAAGTATTTTTCTTTCAGATAATGTTATTATGAGGGTAAAACATTTCATCTAATTAACACCGCCGCCCTTCGTATTTTTTCCAGTATTTACGAGAGCCTTTGTCTTCATAACAACGTTTTCTTTTACCTGAACTAAATTATACATACAGGTGAATAATAGACTTGTCAAGTTAAAAATAACATGAGAAAAGAAAATATATCTCTTGCAACACTTTGACCATTTAATGGTGATGTATATAACTAAATATGACATTTAAAATCATGTAAATCTTGATATATATAAATTACGTGACACGTTGTTTGTCCGCGATGGACTCCTAAACTAGTGAAAGGATTTTAATCGAGATCACTTCATGGAGTGCAGCTTAGTCCAACTTAAGAGATAGGATACTTTTAATTTCGATTTGGGACCCATAATATTTAGTTGTGTATGGATATATTTTCTATGAGAGAATTTAGTGACGCACGGTTTGACAGCTCCGCTGTGAAACAATTTCATTATAACAACGAGCATACGTTACGAAATAATTCTTGATGTTTTGAAATATTATTGGCAATTTTTTTTATTATTATCTACAGAACAACGTCTGTCGGGTCACCTAGTAGACTATATAACTCAGATTTAGGATTGGTCTTCGCTGCGCTCCAACTAGATACCGCACTACCTCGGAATAATAGCTTCTTTATTACGGCAACAATTACGTTCTAGTGTGCGTGGAATCTTGACACTCAATGACATCTTTCAAATTTTGCAACACATATTTTACATTGAAATTTGTAAAATACAAAATACTTACTGATGATATCTGATCCCAGTGTCTTTCTTATTTCTTGCAGTATTATTTTTACAAAGTAATGCTACGCAAGCCGACATTTTAGTTTCATTTATTAGCCAAGTTTAACAGAACATTGGTCACACAATTACTACATACGTACTAGGGCGTAGTACTAGTTCTAGTTTGAGCGCAGCGGAAATAATCTTAGCAATTAAATTATATTTTTTATTCTTTACAGTACATGATGAAAATTCCATTGCTTTGTAATTCAAAATCTTCGCTTGAAGTACCTAAGTATTGACTTTCAACTTACTTGTAATTCAACTTATTATTTAGTATTTTAGACTAAAGAGAATGAAAGTTTTCCAGTGTTCAAACAGAACATATTGTATTTAGTCATGTTGGTTTTGCTTTTAGCGCTAAGATAAGTTGGCAAGGACAACCCTCCAAAATGATTCACATAACTTTTGTTACGTTAAGTAAGCATGAATCATAAGTATCATAATAATATACAGTAATTTTAGCAGCGATATAGATAATGAAAAAGATATAAGATAAATATGGATGATGAAAAAGACAATCGAAAATATCTCAAATAAATTAAACTAGTTTCAAAGATGTACGTAAACCTTCGAGCAAGTGATCACTCTTACTCTCCTATAACACTAGAGGAATAACATGATTGATGCTGATTTTTGAAACAAACAGATAGTTCATAATACCACGTAACAGAAGTGAAATTATTATCAAGACGAGATTAATAATACAACTATGCCCTACAAACGAGGTGTTCTCAAACGATTTGAGCTGACTTTACTCAAACGAGCATTAGATAGCCGAGTGGAACAAAATAAAGATCTCAGCGCGCTTTAAGAGAGGCCGTCATATTTTTCATACAAATGCCCGTACGTGCTCATGGCGTTCTAACGCATCTAACTTAGAAAAAAAATACTGGTAGGTATCTTTTGCCTTATATCAAGGTTTCAATGGATTTCAAGAAACAAATTCAGTTTAACCCTCCAAATATATACTTTTTGCACAAATTTTATCTGAACTTTGGCCGTTCATAATGTACTCATAAATTGCAAAAGTAAAGAAAATATTGCGATAGAAACCTCGCGCATGCTATTGAGATTTCATATGGCAAATATTTATTTCACAAATTTGTAAGGATTACTCAAATACACGTATTTTCTAGAAGTTTTATGGAATTTCTAAACTCTGTTTTTCGTTCAATGTTGTCGCTTTCTCTTGCTTGTCATCAACAAGCGGTAGGTATACGTTGGATGAAACAACATGCTTTTCGAGCATGTTTGCGTTGAAGATAGACAGAACAGGAAAGGCCTTCTTAAGTATGTAGTTTTCATTAAAATAATATGCGCTGTTTTTGATGGCACACATTAAGAAAATCAATAATGTAAAATATACATGTAACCACTTAAGCGTCTTTTAACAATTCTTTTCAATATCGTAAAACATTTATTTTGAAAATTTTGGGATATTGTTGTAACAGCATATATGTTTAAATAAAATCCTTTTTAAAGGATTAAAACGCGTATAATTGTAAATGTTCTTACATTACATTCAACAAATCACATTTTTATTATGATTTTAGTCAACCTGACGTTTCAAGGCCTTTCCAGATCTCCGCTTTCAGGGGGACAGGGGGAGGCGGATGAAATGAGTCAAGATAGTATTTTTGGTTATTCTCATTATTAAGTTTAGCGCCATTTAAAAGCATAAGCCCCACAAAAGTCTTACGAACTAAACTGAGCTGGGTAGGAAGCATAATAAGTTTATGTTTGTTCCTGGTAACACTATAGTTATGACAGTTTCTAGAAAGTTCACTTATGAGCCTATGCACATACATAGCATTATTAAGAATATATTGAGAAGCAACAGTTAAAATGTTTATTTCCTTAAATTTTGCTCTCAATAATTTATATATAGTGGTTTATATTTTACATTGACGTTTCATGTTAAACAAAACGTAATACCATTGACATCACGCGTATATGATATAATCAAGACCTGCATGTAGGTGAATTTCATCTATATTTATAGGAGCCAATTAAGCAAACGATTTCAGTATCAGCTCATCTTAAGACTCTAGAACCTTCATTGCGTGACTACAAACACAGAATTTCTTGTCGCGAAGCACAGCTCGTTTGAAATTGTTATGTATTCTCGCCTACATCACTACGTACCTACTGCTACGTAAATAATTTATTCAAATACAAAAACTTTGAGGTATTTTAAAACCTTTTATTAATGTCGTGTTTGAAAAGTAATACTTCAGTTTTTTTCGTTTCTTCTGCTAGTAATTTGTGTGGGTAGTTTTAACGACGTCTATTTCAATGTGTCAGTAAATACAAAGTAATTTGTGCTAAATTGTGAATAAATATAAAAATGAATATGAATAATAAATATTTTTACAATGCCTTGTGATATCAAAAGGCAGCATTTAATTCAGTATTAATACATAATTATTGCTGTTTCATTGTTCTTCGTACAAATATTTGGGTATATTAAGGTTTCAATTGGAAACTAAATCTTCGGATTAGCTATTCCGATTCTGCCATATCTTTCTGAATAGGTAGACTTTGACATTAAATAGACTTTACTGTCGGCATTAATCCAATATTTATGTAAATATGTACTTTAGATTTCTTGAGATCTAAATATTATAATGGCTATTAGAAAGTACACTATCTGTCTCTCTATTTATCTTCAAGTCTCTTCTGTAGTAGTTCAAAATACATTAAGTTATTAAATATACATTTATTTCCGCTACGCCTTAAAAAATAAACGCAGGTTTTATAAAAAAAAACTACGTCCTCTAACTCCTAGTACCGCCAAATCTCGCAATTTTGTCAATTTGTACGTTAGTTTAATATTCAATATACCAAGGAGCTAATTTAAACGTAACTGACTGTCACAACTTGTCATTCAAAATCTTTTCTACCTTGCTGTATCTCAGTTAGAGATGTTATTGTTTCTTGCACGCGTTGTCTGTTTATACGCTAGTATATTGAGTCTATGGTTGAACATGTAACATCATAGATATAGTTCATTTTACAGACAGACGCGAAGTTAACATATTAACTGACATAAATGTCATATGACATATTGGGGTGAATGTGAACTGAATTTCTCTCAATTCCCCGAGTCGGTAGCTCGATATCTGTTTGCTATGCAGGTCGACGCTGTTCGCTCTGATTTTTGCCCGAAGTCGGCACCCAGCTTGAAATGTATTAACGGATTTAACGCCTACGCAATGAGACCCTTGAACCGAGCTTGTGACGAGAATTTACTATTAGCTAACATTCTATTCGTAACGGTTATTCTTATCTTGATAAATCACCAATCACTTGATTTCTAGTTCGCTTTTTTGGCTGTAGTGACCTTACTTATCTTATGTCGTGATTGAGTCAAGCTTACTTTTATATATGCTTTTATAAGAATTCGTAAATCTATATTCAGAATTGTAATGGAGGAAGGGCGGTGTCTTTCGATGCAGGCATTAATTGCTTACCAGTGGGAGGCTCCATTGCACAGGTTGCTGGCTAGATTATGGGTACCACAACGGCGCCTATTTCTACCGTGAAGCAGTAATGTGTAAAATCACAGTGTTTCGGTTTGAAGGGTGCCGTAGCTAGTGAAATTACTGGGCAAATGAGACTTAACAACTTTTGTCGCAGGGTGAGAAACGCAGTTGTAGCGCCGCTCAGAATTTATGGGGTTTTTCAAGGATCCTGAGCGGCCCTGCATGGTAATGGGCAGGGCGTATCAATTACCATCAGTTGAACGTCCTGCTCGTCTCGTCCCTTATTTTGATAAAAAAAAAACTAGCCCAAATTATTTTAATGTTTGTTGATAAGAAATAACTATATTTAAAATTTTAGAACTTTTTTAACATGATAACTTAAAGACTTCTAACATAATCCAAATCTCTAAAGTTCTATCATAACTGTGAACTAAATTGTTATGAAAAATTATTTTTAATTTAAATTTTATGGAAATACTAAATAGACCTGGTCTTGCATCTGTGTAGTTCGTATATCTATATAAAAACAACGTTGTGTAGAAAAATTAAAAATGATGGGATATAAAACTTAAGCAGTTTTGTTATTTTAAACAAAACAGCGTAATATTTTATAGATATATTCTATTTTCTGCATAAGATTATTAGTTTATTTAAATTAGACAATATAATCAAGAATTAATTGTTTATCACAGCAATAAATAATAATAAAAATAATAAAGTTATAGAAACGTGTTATCTAAATGTAGACAGGCGTCTGTAGGTGTTTCGTGGGCTTATCGTGAAAAATATCGAATTGAAGTAGGAATCTGTGACTCACATCTGCAGTCCAAAGCAAGAATTTAAAAAAGGATACTAAGTTGTTTGACTGACTCACATATACCAGTAGGCAGATGGGATTATGCAACATTTACCCGCCATAATGTGATCTTGTATTGCACGAAAGTTCTGAAAAAAAAAACATTAATTGCCACGCTGAACATTTTAATCTCATCTCTGAAAGAGAGTGAACTGTCGTGCTCGGCTGTGAAACAAACACTAGTTCATATACAGTCGGACCGAGTCGAATAAGGAAGTACGATCAGTCAGAGGAAAACATTCCAGAGTAATTTTAATTTTGCTTTTGAACAATTCCTCTTGCGCTTAAAATTCCTTTCAAGTAACCTGAAATTTATTTTTTTAAAACGGCTCTATTTGCGATTTATATTTGTTGATAGAGAGTTTCTCGTCGGGTCCCATCTCGCATTACGGATTTTCGCTCGTAATAAAAGCCAATAAATAAAGTTAAAAGTCACACGAAAGTCTTAATAATTTAATTACACGTAATCAAACGTTTTCTATTACGTTTTTGTTTATTTTATATAAAGAATACAATTTTATTATGATCTA
This sequence comes from Leptidea sinapis, assembly GCF_905404315.1. Taxonomy (NCBI): domain Eukaryota; kingdom Metazoa; phylum Arthropoda; class Insecta; order Lepidoptera; family Pieridae; genus Leptidea; species Leptidea sinapis. Next base: position 8,507,326 of record NC_066275.1, on the reverse strand, counting down.
AATCAAAAGTTTTTGAAGTTATACTTCTTTTGGCGCGATGGAGAAAAATGATAAGAGTGAATTTTTACGATGCGCGCGCACACCGACACCTGAATTCTACATCGTGAAGTTAGTTCTAGGTGGCATGAAAATCGATGTTCAAGTTGTATATTCTAGCATTTTTATATTTAGAACACGTGTTTCGTAACATTACAATTAAACAGGGTGAATTAATAAATATTATTTTGGTGTTTTTATTAAATCAATTTCATATACGACGGTAATAGTATTTACTAATAATTTATTAGTATATCTATATATATTGAATATTACTGATAAAACTGATTTGAATAAACTGTTTTGAGTGCATTTATAGATTTGAGGTTAATTGTCGGTATGTATAATTTATTTACATCGTTAATTTAAAATTATTACATTATTATCTAAAAAATATTTTTTTTTTCGTTTTGTTTTATTTCTGGTATATTAACAAATTTTATGTATAAATAAAAAAAAATAATGTATTTTCTATACTTGTTTAAATTATCCTTAAATGCTGAGTGTTTATACTATCTTTGATCTTAACAATTTGTTAAAATTTGATTTATTTTTCCATACGCCAAAGAAGTATAACTTCTAACTCGTGTGCATAAGTACACACACTCTTTTTTTGTTAATAAAAAAACTAGTACTAAAAAAACTGAATTATTATGAAATTATAAATAATGTTGCCTCATAAAGGTTGCAAGTCGTTTTCTATAAATAAATTTTAAACATTACTACTTACGCACAATACTTAGATCAAAAAGCCTGAAACTAGATAATGGTTATTTTATAGGAAGAGCAATGACAATACAATATCGTAAACGGGGTTCTTATTTCTTCTCATTTAGCACTCTCATTCATTTTTTCCGCTGTCGTACATAAAAACTACAATTTATATTACATAAACAATTTAACACTTCAGAACAAATACAATTGTTTTACATTAAAAAGTTTATCTCTCAGAAAAATCAACTTTTATCCATAATTTCAACGACTGTCTTACGAATTTTCGATCAGGCCACGTGTCCTGGCCCGAGTTTAACATTTTATACCCATCCCAAAAAAAGTGCTCGATGCCGCTAAAGTAGCAAGTAATTACAGTACACCATATTTAGCCGTTTCTCGTGCATATTCGTGTCTATTTATCAGAACTTCTTACTGCACTTACATAATTACGACAAGTTTCATTATAAGATGCTATCTGAAAAATAATGTACACTCATCATTATTAGGTAGGTACCAACATGACACGTTTGATTAGCTGACGAGATAACAACCAATTATCGTACCTGATGTATTTAATTAATTGTTTTTATAACTTCTGATCTTTCTTCAAAGAATAAATTAATGGGACAAGATTTGTAAAGGATAACACTTAAGATATAGGCGAAAAGATAATTTTTACTGAACGTCTAGGCATTAAGGATGTCCCGATACTCACAGCTTATCGTATATCGTTGTAGAATTAGCGATCACGTCATTATGGATTACATAGAGTATGTAACATGTAGAGACGGCAATGAAGGCACTTACTACATTATATTTTCCGCCTCATAAGCAAAGTGTGAAGTAGTGCTCTACACTCAACATATAAAAAAAGGACATTTCTCGAAACTTAAAATGATTTTTTAAATTTATATCGCACTATAATATGAGTGCACTTATATCAAGGCATTCAAATTCAAGTATTTTTATTCAAAATAGTATGTGATATCACTTATTGAACGCCAAAGACTACCACCCTTTCCAAAAAGTATGCCCCAGACCTGAGAAGAACGTGCGCATAAACTCAGGCTTTTTATTCATAAAAAAATTGTTACAAAGTAATGTCGTACAATTAAACTTATTATTTAATAGCCTGAGCGCGGTCGCATTGAATTCCGTATCTGAGGAATTCCAAATGATAATTAATAATCTGTGACGTACATATAAAATATTTCAATAACAATTTTTCTGCTAAGAGTAGTAAATAATAACATTAAATATCATCTTTTCTGGACGTCCGTGTCTATTTTTATAGATCGGTGTATGAGGCAGGGAATTTGGACGAAAAAACTATTGTACCGGAATCAATCAAATTCTTTATTTGCGTATGAACCTTTATTTGGGATGTTACGATGGTACAATATTACAGTTTCACATGTTTCGCCAGGCTTAACTAGGCATGGAAATTAATTTAAAACTATAAATGGCATTTATTTATTATTTGATTGTGTATTTTTTTATATCAATCTTTACATTTTATTATAGCATTTTTTTTCCTCACGTTAGAAGATTGTGTTAAATGAGATTATGCGTGCACTTTAGGATTTTCCAAATTTTTTAATTGATAGAGTAGGCATCATACTCTTAATATCTAAGTATGTACAGCTTTTGTTTCTTCACATTACACTAGTGTATTTGAAGGGTGACGCAGTTAAAAGTTGAGAACTAAGAATTAACATCTTCTGTCTCAAGGGGGGGTGAGTTTTTGTAATCATAGCGAATTAGGTAACCAGGCTTCACCGGGTCGTGCTTCGTAAATTAATGTAATTGAGTCTTCTTGGTGTATATTTTAAAGTAAAACTTATTATATTTGTTTCCATTTGTCTTTCACCAACTTCAAAAAAGGAGGAACTGTGCAAGTTGTGTGCTTTTTTTATTTAATTTTTTGTTTGCTGTAGTAGGATAATTGGAAATTAATTTGAAAACTATGTAAGGAACAGATTCGGCCTCTTATGTAATACTGTTCTAGCCTTCGTAGTTCCGTATAACGATACGATAGGCTTGATTATTAAGCGGTACCTAGTGATTAGGGATCTCTCTACAGCTTCTACCGCAAATAATACCACGAGGAGTGCTCAGAGTTGTTCATGATGTCAGCAGATGAATTTCACTATCGGACATGACGTCAAAATGCAATATTCTAGCCGCACCGTACTGACGTCCGGTATACCAAAACCGCGCTTTAATTAAAGGACTTTGACTGTCGTAAAGCCACTTTATAGAATTATCTGCCGGTTGTAGTATTAACAAATCCATACGACTTAGGAACCTTTAAGCCTAGAACCTCCATCTTAAAGGTCGGCAACGCATCGCTTGACCTCTGGTACTTGATTTTTACTTTCCATTAGGTGTGTTGTTAGCCCGTTTTATTATAAAAAAATACATTTGGCGATTTAAGTTCTTACAATCACAAATCAAATATTTGTGTACATAAACTATCGTTTAGTGAAATTGAACTGATGAAGTAAGCTTAGTGGAATCGTAATGATAAAGATATAGGTTTTTAGTAAAACCGTGTGAAAAGAAACAAAAAAAAATTGAAGTATACTTTTTACTGTTTTGCTTTTTGTTATTATGTTTAAAAAAAGATTTTTTATAAAGTTAAATTTAACACAAGATATAAAAACATCACAAAATATTAATTATCATGTTAATAATTTACATTATGTTGTGGAACATTGTAATTACAAATTTATTATAGCTACCATTTAATAACAGAATTATCTTATGAACCAGAAATGGTCAGTCATAACATATTAATAAATTATTAATTTATTGCACTGATAAAAAACGTAAAAAATTTATTTCGTATCGATTACAATTTCATTTTTATAACGGTCACCAAAACCGGTAGCGGTTTTTTCATGTTACTAATGCGATCTTATCTGGAGTCCCAGGGCGGTGTGCTTTGCCACTTAAATGACGCTATTTATATCTTTAAAAGCACTTTCCCCGACTTGTGCCTACATTGAGTACAACGATGCATCTGTCACATTATCTTTGACTTTCAGTTATGTTTATATTATGTTCTGTCTAAATAATCATATTCAAATTTAAATTCAAGTTCAAATATTTTTATTCAAAACTAGCTGACCCAGCAAACTCTGAATTGCCACATAAAATAATAAAAGAAAAATCAATAATTAGAATTTTTGGGATATAAAAAATAGATGACCACTTATTCTTAGACCTACCAAATAGTAAATCGTACATAAAATGTACCTACAATAATTATTATATTCCTGAGAAAGTTAGAGAGATATTATAAAGATTCTAATAAGTTTAGTTTAAACTATTCTTTGAATTTCATTTCAAACGACGGAGGACACATCAAAAGAAAATCAAAATTGTTGTTTTTATTTAATTCCGAGTATTTTCATATTTATTCACTTTTAAACTTTCTCTGGACTTCCACAAATAATTCAAGACCAAAATTAGCCAAATCAGTCCAGCCGTTCTCGAGTTTTAGCGAGACTAACGAACATCAATTGATTTTTATATATATAGATAGGATGTGACATCACTTATCGAAAGTCAAAAAACCTATCCAAATTGAATGCCTCAGGCCTGAGAAGAATGGGCGCAACAAACTCAACGGGCTTTTTTTTCATCAAAAAATATGTTAACAAAGTAATATTGTACAATGAAACTTATTATTTAATAGCCTGAGGGCGGTCACTCCATTCCCAATCTGTGGTATCATTGAGAAAGTAATTTATGTTATAGTAACCTTTACCACACAAACGTTTTTTAACAATTCTTTTGAATAACCTAATACTTTTGTTTTGAACATTTTCTGGGATCTTGTTGTAAAAGCATATACATCGCCCCACAAAAGACTTACTAACTCGACTTAGCCGAGTAGTAGGCATCATAAGTTTATGTCTGTTCCTGGTGTTAACAATTATTAACAATTATTCTGTGTTATTAATAAACGCGATGTAAAGTTGAAAAGTAATGAAATGAAATATATATTTATTGCATAAAAATAGCATAAATCGAGAATACATAAACAAATAATAGGACTTATCGCTTAAGAGCGATTTCTTCCAGGCAACCTGTACTGAAATAGTTTTAGTTGATAACAGTAGGATAGTAAACGTACACATACTACATTAAAAAGTGGAAACTTATAATTGGCCTTCGAAATTTTGTGTAGTAATTTTAAATATTTGTTAGCTGTAAGTTTTCTAAAACTGTAAAAAAAAATACTTTTTTTTATGAAAATAAGGAACGAGACGAGCAGGAAGTTCAGCTCATTGTAATTGATACGCCCTACCCATTATAATGCAGTGCCGCTAAGGATTCTTGAAATATCCAAAAATTGTGAGCGGCACTACAATTGCGCTCGTTACCTTGAACCATAAGATGTTAATTCTCATTTGCCCAGTAATTTCACTAGTTATGGCGCCCTTCAGACCGAAAAACATAAACTAACAACTAATACTACGCCCAAGTGGACGTACTCGAGCCAGTTTCGAGCAAATGTTCTGTTAAACTTTGCTAATATTGAAACTAAAATTCCGGGTTGCGCAGTAAAACTATGTAAAAATAATACCTACTACAAGAAATAACAAAGACACTGAAAAGAGTCCAATCCTTAATCTATGTTATAATAACTACCTATCAATATCTTTGAATGGCTGTCACAAAAACAGGAACATATAAATAAATGATTATTCATCTACTCATTTGTCTTACTTTGTGAAAAAGTAACATAACGGTCATTTGCGCAGGACGTCCTAATTAATCTCATTTGTGAAAACAAAAAATTGTTTCTAGGTCTCATTTGCAAATAAACACCTGAGATCGGCCTCCCATTAATTTATAGCGTTGTCTTCCAACATTAGCAATGCGATAAAAAACTTGAAATTCGTATTATTTTGCATACTTTTAATTAACAAACATCTGAATGTTAATTTCATAGAAAGTTTTTCGTATTTTTAATTACTTTTTTATTACCTACTTTGGTTGCCTATCTTAGATGCATAGTTTTACAATTTTATATTTTCTAGGTTAAAATTTTCAGAATAAATTGATGAATTTAGAGTGCCTAATGACTTCGCCTGTTTGGTACTGTCCTTAATAGTTTAATCAAAAGAATGAGAAGAATATTGTTTTCTTTTTAAACAAATTTAATTTTTCACATGGTGTAGACCTGTTTTTATATGCAATTTGATTTATACCCAATAGTTAGAATAGTCTGATAAATTCAACATATTATAACGTATCGCAAAAACCATATTATAAGAAAAATTGAATAAAACTAATTAATAATAAAACAGTTGACAACCAATATCTCTCACTAGATTGCACTCCATATTTTGGTTGTTACCACGTGGTTTTATAAATATTCTATTAAACACAAATAAGCCACTTTTTTAAATTTTATAAGTGTACTTTTTATATAATGATATATATTTTGCCAAACTATAACAGTTTGCTGGCAAGTAATTATAAAAATAAAGCGATTTACTTAGGCTATACTAAATTTCTAAGTATCACTGTTGAGTAGCATTGAATAATATGAGTTATTCAATGCTATTCAAGAGCGTATTTTTCAGTTTAAATTTTACGCGATATAGTTGTATACGTCCAGATATTCATTTCATCTTTTAGACTCAGAGATGCTTTTAACTAACGGGGTGCAAACGCTATTCAAATTATACTTAAATGTTTTGAAAACTCAAAACATGCAATAAGATTATAAATATAGAAAAAGGTACAAGTTATGTAATATACTACATAAATAATTAAAACCATGTTATATAACGTAACATGGTAACAGCAAATTAATTCGATACACATAAATTACATACAAGCACCTACCTATAAGTAATATTGTATGATTTAAATGTCAGTTAATGCTTACGATAAATGTATTAAATGAACACATTTACTGCACACACTTAACTACTTATTTAACATCTGGTTTTAATGAATGGCTGTCTATGATCCTTTTTGTATTAATTTATAAGGAACAGTCTTACCGCTTGTGGTACACATACCAATGTATGGTTCTACTAGGTTGTGATAAGACGACAGAGCCTGGTGCAAAGCTTCGTAAGTCTACTTCTGTGTTTAATTACATTGCTGGTTTCACTTCTAAACGAATTGCTTCTTACCTATGTTATATATATTTATATCTTTATATATATAATTCTTGTGTGCGTGTGTATGTCACTGAACTCCTCCTAGACGGCTGGACCGATTAGGATGAAATTTTTTGTGTGAGTTCAAGGGGATTCGAGGATGGTTTAGATTCACAATTGAACTACCTCCTAAACGGCTGGACCGATTTTGATGATATTTTTGTGTGTTCCAGTGAATTTGAGATTGGTGTGTGTCTTCAGGTGGATTCGAGAATGGTTTAGATTCACAATTAAACTACCTCCTAAACGGCTGGACCGATTTTGATGATTTTTTTGTTTGTTTCAGTGAATTTGAGATTGGTTTAGATTCTCAATTCCGTCCATATAATATAATTCTCTCCGTCCATATAAATAAGAACTCCTCTTAACGGCTGGACAGATTTTGCAAATTTAAGACGTGTGTACAGGACAACGTCTGTTGGGTCCACTAGTCTATATATATAAAAAAGAATTGTTGTTCGTTAGTCTCGCTAAAACTCGAGAACGGCTGGACCGATTTGGCTAATTTTGGTCTTACATTAAATGTGCAAGTCCAGAGAAGGTTTAAAAGGTGAATAAATATGAAAAATGCTCGGATTTGAATACAAACAACGATTTTGTTTTTCCTTTGATGTGTCCCCCATCGTTCAGAAATCAAATTGAAAGAATAGTTTCAAACGAATTACTTATTAGAATTTTAAATATCTTAGTAACTTTCTCAGGAGCTAAAAAATAAACTTAATTTTAGCTAACTATTGTGTATGTAATTGAGGGTTAACTATCTATGTTATGAGATATTATTGACAAATTCATAAAAAAAACATTATTTTATTTATTATATACAGAATAGCGTCTGTCGGGTCAGCTAGTAATATATATATATATATATATTTATATTTATTAGAATTCTTTTTTTAGAATTTATATTTATATATATATATATATATATATATATAATGATGTATTGATTCGAAATCTTTTTATTTAGCTGTTTTTTAAATATTGTGCGCACGATTTGCTTTTTATTATGCCAATACGGGACGAGACGAGCAGGACGTTCAACTGATGTTTATTGGCGCTCAGATTTATAAAAAATAGATTGATTGTTAAATTTAATTAAATAATTAATACTAAATAATAGAATTGATTTTTTTCTCTCCTATTTATAAATAAAAAACCTTATTAATGTTACGTTATATATTATTGGCACCCTTTACTTACATAATCTAAATACTAATACGTCAAGCGAAAACTTTGTCTTCCGTCTTTTTTCAAATTGTACGAATTGATGAACGTGAAATATAACACAGTTAAAGTTTATATGGTGAAGAAGTGCGTAAAGCTATTTTTCTTATATAAAATGCCTTGTTATTTAATTAATTAAAATAAATATTACACATACTACTGCATGAATGACACACAACATACACACACATACATAATAGAGATATATATATAGTCTTCGACAAATAAAACCTAATTAAGTTAAAACTTAAAGATTTAATTGAATTATGGACGAATTTTGACCTCTGGGAGACCGCTAGTTATTACAAAATTTTGAGGTTTGGAATGCAGACGGTTTGGTGTTTTGTACCTCTACTTATTAAATACTACATTTCAAACATACCAATGGAAAGATATAAATGATTCATTAGCCTCATTTGACAAAAAATGAATAAGGGAATCGCCAATAATAAGAATTGACTGATTATATTATTTAATAAACACGTACTAAAATGGAAAGCTGCTCAGCTTAAAACTAAGTAAAAAATTTTACGTGTCTCGTCTCAGAAATGCAACGGAGGCATTCTGATCACTCAGTTAACGATCACGGACATTTACTTAAATGAATTATCATTAAAATCTTTATAATCTAATCATTTGTAAAATTTAATGATTTCATTCGTAAATTTTTGTTTCAGGTAATTATCGGAACTGGCTGCGACGGAAACGTTTAAGATCCTTAAATAAGTACTATTTCAAAAGTGAGTTTACTTTTTATGGAAAAAGAGGAATATACGGGTCCCTGGTGATAAGTGATCACCGAGACCCATCATCATCAGCTGGAAGACGTCCACTGCTGGACAAAAGCCAAAGATTTGCTCGCCCCTCGCTGCCCTCATCCAACGTATTCCACGACCGAATACTCTCTCCTAATACCAGAAGAATCACAAGAGCTTTGCTGACCTTAAGAAGCGTCGAAAAAACGCACATTTATAAACGGGCGAGAATCAAACATATTACGCCGTCGACGATTTTTTGAATTCCACATGAACTTACATTTTCCTTTATAACATTGATACTCTAATTACTTAATACTCATTTCAAAACAAGTCTATCTAAAATATAAGAACTGCTAAAGTAAGGCTATATTTAAATTTATTTGAATATAAAATTAGAAAAATAAATCAAATTTCTCTGATATATCAATAAAGTCTATAGAGGCGTCTTAAGGAGACTTCTGGCTACCTTAAAATCGGTTTTTAATTTAACTATTATGAATGCTTAAAACCGGTTAATATGTATTGTTTCGTTCGGAGTGTAATCGATAAATGAGTGTTTTACTAACCGGTTAATTCCACGAGAAGGAGACAATCATATCTACCAAATAATAGACCATTCTCTTGTCAAATGGAGAGTAAATATCACTGAAATTGAAACTTTGCTCTGTCACATGATTGGGCGATGTAAATAGTGTCTAAATGTAGAAAAAATAACGAAATATAATGATCCCTATATAGATACATTAACTGGTTCGAATATTTTTCCGTTCCCAAGCTTTGGTTCTAATATTAAAGAAAATTCACAATAATATAAATGATCTTAGAAGCAGCAATGCAAAAGTTACCTCAACGTAAAATCCCTTGCGCAACGTAGGTGCTTCACACGAAATCTTTTTAGATACAAACTACGGTAAAAAGCGTTGAACTTTACAAAAGCACTCAGGTAGTAGTAATAGCTAGTGCCACTTAAACTTATAGAATGGTCTTGCGAAGAGCGAGACAGAGATATGGATTGATTGAGTGCGAGCGCGACAGGTGTATGCAACGTGGTTTCGCCCTTGCACAGCTTAACGCTCAGCTGTCTACGGTGATGTTTGAAACGCGGGACAGGCGTGGCTTAGCTACAAATCACTCAATGTCATATTTTGACGTTTGAGATATTAGATCTTTTTTCTATAAGTCCGTCGCCTCATTGTAGTTTATATATTCACAATTCACATAAGCTTAAAGCATTTTTGGCAGAAGTTTCTGCGAATTGAAAAGAAATTTATAAGGCCAAGAGCGTGTTGGTCCTTATAATATAATTTATAATAATTATTTATTAAAATTTATCTCAACCACTCAATATAAATCTGTCATTATATGTACATTATTAGCAATATTTTTTTAATCTTACATCCGTACTTTACTAGAGGTGTAATTTTTATAACAAAAAACTATGTTAACTCATTGATTCTGTATGAAGTACTTATAATAATGAATTACATGAACAATGCGGTCTTCATATAATGAACCTTAAATAACATGTGCTCATAAAATTAATATATATAAATTAAAAAAAGTCTATAAGATTTCTGTATCGCCAATCCGATTTTAATTTATTTTTGGGCAAGTAGGTTCTAGTTGTCTTGGACGATTTTTTATTACTATGCTTTACATTTTTTGAGGCTTTTTGTAAGCAACTTGTATCATAAGCTTAATTTTTACAACGTGGTAGTAAATATATAAAAAAATTATTTTGATACGATAGATAGATTATAATTAATACAATAAAATTTAATTTCGTAAACAGTGGTATGTCTAAAATAATTCCAAAGTTAAGTAAAATTTATTAAATAACATAAAAAGTACACTGCAAACAGGAAAATAAGTAAGGCTAGAGTTTGTCTACAGAAATGTAAGTCTATGTAAATGATTTAGAATTCACACGACTCATCACGGGCGTCATAAAACTTTACGACAGATTGACCGTATTTTGTCGTCGCGATTAAAATTCGACTCCAACGGAATGTCCCAGTATATAAATTATGTTGCTTAATCTCCGATTACCTTGTGTGAAAAATATATTATTATGTTAACACCGATAATATCGGTTTTAATGTCAATGTAGTAGTAAATCGGTACGTTTATTAAATATAATGCTAAGTGAGCGGTTCTATTCGGGTACCTAATCCTCAATTAACAATACAAAAAAAATGCTTCATTATCCTGTTATTAGATTGCATAATTTTTTAAAAATGAAGTTGTTTAGTTTTTCCTGAAAATTATATTTGAATCATTAAATTTTATGAGAGAATCAGAAAGTTATGACGTCCCGAGAAATAAATGTAGAGATGGTGCTATATCAACCAGCAACAACTGACTGACTAATTGTAATTGTGACTACTCACCGATTCTCATATTATTAGTGTGTTTTTATATTTTGTTGTACTATTAGATATTAGTAAATCTTTCTTTTGTTACTTTTCATACTCGTTTGCTTTGTACGTAAATTACTTACTTTTTACTTTTAAGATAATTTAAGTTTTCTCAGTAAGTGAATTGTTAATTCTTTTGAGAAATAAAGATTCTTAAACCATAACAACAATTTCGTATGGTAGAAATAAATTCTTATGGGACTACTCCCCACTACGTAGAGCCGATAATGCCGAAATAAAAAGAAAAATGTTTTCAAGTAAGTTTTACGAAAACACTTTTGATTTGTCAAAATCATATTTATAATATATTATATTATATCAATAACAATCACATCAAGGTGAAAAAATAAAAACATATTGATAAAAAATCTATTGGGGGGGCAATGATCGACCCCCATCAAGTGATTCCGATTCTAGCTTCATTTTTATTAATGAATATACTTAGGAAAGTTATAAAATATGTCCGATGTATATGCAGTCCGCATTTCAAAGCACTTACATTTGGAACTGGTATTCTTAAGAACTTCCTTCCAGATGTAAAAATAAAAAAAAACCCTGTATACATATTTTGTCGTAGTTGTGACCACAAGTGCCGGCTAGTCATTACGCAAATTGTCTAAACAGTCGTGAGTTTTGTCTCAAAAGACAATAGCCGGCCTTATAATTAATTCTATACACCGAAATGCTCCGAAGATAGCGGTTATACTCATAAACACAGCGGGACTTCTTAAATAAAACTCTGAATTAATCTTTATCCGCCACACCATAAAGCTCATTTTCATTGAGCGACCGTTGAAGATTTCACGCATTCTAAATCCACATTTTTAGTTTTTAGTTACTAGACAAAACAATATGCATAATGAATAACACAATAAGTCATTACGATGGAATTGTTGCTTGCGTTTTGCAGAATTGCATTTCAAAAATAATTTACTGCGTGCGCAATAAACTACACTTTTTTCACTCTGAGTAGACACAATTCTACTTCTATGATTATTGAATTCAGTTTCGGTCTTATACGGAGACTTGCATTCTCAATTTGGTCTGTTTTAGGTTCTTTTGTTGTTTTTAAAATCCTAGAAGTGAGGGTTATCACTTTAAAAACATAATAAATTGTTCAGATTTACAAGAGCGACATCTCAAGTCAATTTCCTAATATGCAAATATTGCGGTTGAGCAGGTTATCAACTGTAAAGTAGATCCTGTAGATGAAGCCACAACCTGAGTGTTGATCATAACATTCAAGATTTTATAACGTTACGTCACTCGAACGGTTAGCTCAGTTGGTTAGAGCACAAATTTTATTTGTGTATCTAAATATCCTAATTTGTCGCTAAAATTACCCCATCGAATTACAAATATAAAATAATAAAATAATATTAATATAATATAATATTATAAAGCTGCAGTGTTTGTTTGTTTGTTTGAACGCGCTAATCTCTGGTACTACTGGTCCGATTTGAATGATTCTTTCAGTGCTGGGTAGTCCATTTATCGAGGAAGGCTATAGGCTATGTTTTTTTTTCAAAATTAGGGATCCGTAATAAAATTGCTATTTTGTAACACAAGGTGTAAAATCGAAAACCTATTTTTGCGTGCGCTGCAAAAACTATTGACAATAGAACAAAATGATGTACAGGCTATAATATAGGCAATATTTTATTACTTATAAAACTATCGCGTGAATTATACTTTATATGGCAAAACAACGTTTGCCGGGTCATATAAAATAATCATGAGCTGTAGCTATCCTTAAATGAAAAAGAATAATTATTACAATGGCAAATAAAATAATATGTTAAAGGTAACGGCATCATCACGAAGGTCATGAACTTATGAGATAAAACATGGAATACACATATTTGTCTAAATTAAAAAAATCTGCAACAGTAACGATAGATAAAAATCAAGTTTTATAAATACAACCTTCCTAATGGTGCTTGTAATAACTAGTCACGTATAATGAAATACCCACGTGTTCAAGTTATCAACTTAATACTTTTTATATCTTTCCGTCTTCCGTTATATCACATCCTTTCTTGCATCACATTGTCTGTGATTGGAACCTTGGTATTGATTGATTAGAATCACCTAATTCAAAAAGGTTATACAAACCTGTTACAGTTGCTCAATAATGGAACTAGTCGATTACAAACTTTGATTTTAACACTTTGATCATTGTAAGGGTGTCGGCAAACTAACGATTTACTGCCGCGACTTGCGACATCACTAGAATAATAATTTACACGGGTTAAGTCATTATGTATTTTTTACGTGTTTGTAAATTTTGATACTATTATAATTTGACGTTCTAATCCTCTTCAATTAAACTTAAATAAGCCTTGGGTCTATGAAATTATTTGCTAAAAAAATTGCAAGTTAATCTATGGAATTAAATTTATAAATGCTATTAATACATTCATACTTCAGAACACGCTGTGAATCATCAGCACTTCTAGCAGGATAAAATATGCTTCTGAAATTTTTTATTTACTTAATTATTTATCCATAAAAGACTATCGGCGTTGTTTTAATGGACTTAAGTTGATGTATTGAGAAAACTGTCGTTCAAATAGCTATACGGGAGAATACTTTATTGTAATAATCAATCTCTGGGTTTTATTTACTCCTACAATTAGAATGGCTAACATCATTTGCACAAAATTATAACATAATCATGATAAAAAACTTTAGTTTTTCAAGTTACTCATATTATAATTACTAAATTTATTTTATATTTAAAAAAATTCTTTCAAGTTGATTCTCTTATTATTTATGACAATTTTTAGATACTTCTCTTTCTTAGTTATATTATTTTATTATCAAAATTATCCTATGTATTGCAACAAGAGAGTAAGAGTAGGTAAAATGTAGTAAGTAGGTACTGCTTTCAACTATTAGCTCAATAATTATTTTTAAATGTTTTTATCTAGAACTTTTTTGATTTCTTCTAATTATGTTGAGGGGAAAGCCTATTTTGTATCTAGCAATTAGTTTTTAATCATCACGTTTGCATTGTATATCAGGTCTTCTGTGTATTAAAATAATATAAATAATTAAGTCGTGCGACAAAGTCGCCCGTCCGCATCGTTACGTTGGAAGTAATCCGAGGTTGTCTCATATATTCGACCCCCGGCGAGCTAAGACGTCTTGATAGATGGTAACTTTATTGAAAACCAATATACGATGTCTACCTACCTTCTACTCAGCCCTCACGCAAACTTAAATAGCATCATAAACGTAATACCACTTAATTTGATTGCTGCTCGATTGTGCATTAATTTATTAAATGATCTTGTCATTTCAACAAACCGTTTTTATTTATATCATTGATATAATTTATAACTTAATGTAACTCAATTAGTTTTATATTTTTAAAAGTACGTAGTTAAGCTGGAAAATTTGTTACATATTATAATGTTAATATCAAACTATTTATTTAATTATATTTACCTCTTAAATTGTAATGAATATTTTTTTTTACTTCCTACATTAAGACTTTGTTTAATATAAATCACAGGAATTTTTTGTATTTACATATTCTTTTTCCTATACGAATTGGTGACAAATCTTGAATGATTTATTTAAATACAAAAACGGATTATAAGTATCATTACGGGGAATCGTACTTTTTTAATTTAATGTATATTCATAGTATCGTGAATAATATAGTTATGATATTTGTTTTGTTTGAATAAATCTGATTATGAATTAAG
Organism: Leptidea sinapis; assembly: GCF_905404315.1. Lineage (NCBI taxonomy): Eukaryota > Metazoa > Arthropoda > Insecta > Lepidoptera > Pieridae > Leptidea > Leptidea sinapis. The sequence continues at coordinate 8,492,270 of NC_066275.1, read as the reverse complement.
ATCCTAAGAATTTGGTAAATATTTACAACCATATTAAATTCAATCGATACGTACATACCTAAAATGTTCATTTATTTCAAAGGTCATTTATAAATGAGCATAAACTCCAGAAGGACGCTTATAACTTGTTGTCGGTGCGTGTGGTTACTGCCTAGTCTCATTAATATATTTTATGATACCCTAATCATGCTAACAGCTGATTTTGTGATACATTTTTATAACAGTCGTAAACTGTATTGGCCTTAGTAACGGGATTGGTATGGTTTCACTTTTTAATTTATTAGAATAAAAATTAAACTTTGTGAGCCCAAGAAGGTTATCAACGACTTTTCGAACGATTATAATGACGGGTCATTGATTATGAGTTTAAAAAAAAATGATGCAATACTTTAATTTCTTGTATGTATTGTTATGAATACTTAAACTAAAATACAGCTACAAAACGATCTGAGACGTAACGTGTTATAATACGAGCTATGGTGTACCGTGGGTTCAGTTTCGTTTTCCAGAAGTTGTCGTAATCCGTGTCCAATAGTTTGTTGTCTCTTTTTTGCACAGTTATGTAGACAGTGACAAAACACACTCAATCACGGAATAAATGTAGAAAAAAATTCTAGAAAACGGAATGAGAAAAATATTTCAACACCCCTTTCAAATTAAATCAAATCTAAATCACTTTATTCTTGTAGGTCAAGGCAATGAAACTTATGAAAGTCAAGAGTTTTCTTTTCTTTTTACATTTACCATCATTTCGGAATCGGTCGAGCTTTAATGAGAAGAATTAACAAGAAACTCATTGCCACTCTTTTAAATCAACATTAAAGCAAAATCGTTTTACAAATCATTTCAATTACAATATAATATGCAGTGAAACAACAATAATACTCAAACGTCAAATACTCAATTTATACATAAAAATAAAGGGTAAATGAGTACAGTAGATACATCAATCCATAGACACCGTAAATAAATAAAGGCACTTTGCGGCCTTTTTTTTAGCGAATATTAAAAAATATAATAACTTTAATTTCAAGGACATGAAGCAGAGTATCTGGTAACAGATAAAAGGCAAAAGTAGGGCCCGTTCACGAGTATGACGCATGGGTCACCCATCGCCTCTCTCGACCATATTTTAGGGAAGGGAACGACCTGTCCCACGTCACCACCACAAGCAGTGACATTTAAGCGACCTTGACGTAGCCTTTGATTATCTTGGCCTACGATTGTGCAAAAGTTGACGAAAGCTAGCAAAACTCCTAGGAAATTAGAAAATTAACACTAAAATTTATATGAAACATAAATAGTCTTTCCGTACAACAGAAGAGAGGTCTATAGTACTTACAGTAACTATAAATTTTTGTTTTGACTTTAGTTACTAATAAGAACACTAACAGTTTTATTTATCATACAAATCAGTATAAAACGTTAAGTATGCTTTGATATGAGGTAGGTACTTACAACAAGCTGATAATTATCAAACGGTCGCGAGAGACACAGGCGGGTGTTCTAAGAAAAACAAAAGAGATTACTCATCCCGCTCGAAGTCTATCTTGGAATTCCTTGAAGCGCCGCGCTGTACCGATAGCATATCAAACCATTATAAAAAATTGTAAGTACAATAAACCTGTTTATAGTGTAAAATTTTCTTACCAAACCTTCGTGCCTTAATACATAAAATACATAAAACATAATAAACCTTTAAACATACTTTAAATTGTGTATACTTAAATTACATAACAGTTATCAGTGATCACACAATTATTTCAACCAGTCATTAAGCTTTTTATTGAAATACTGAAAAAAGAAAACTATACCAACCTAGTTCATATTCATTCATATTAGTTTATTAAATTTTACATAATTTTTATTTTTTAGTTACAAGCCAAAGAATCTTGGGGAAAATTCTTTAACTTTTAAGTGTGTGTCTATACTTATATACGTACGCAAGAAGTAATTCTTCGTTGGAGTGATAAAACAAAAATATTCCTCGTGCTATTTTATGGTTGTGGAAAAAACAATTTTGGAATAAAGAAGGTATTAAATACAACCAATAAAAATATTATTATACCGCATAATTTAGTTAAATAACGTGCAATTAAATATCATTAAATAATTTTTATATAATTAGAAATATTTTTTTAACTTGTATATAAATTGAAATTTATTTAATACTCGTCCATTGGTTGTGGTTGCGTAGACATTTGAGTAACAAGAGGCTTAGTAGCTGAAGTATGATACGATAGTTGACGTCAGGGTGTCGAATTTGCGTTACGGTGTGCGTGCGCATCGTAAAAATTCACTCTGACAATTTTTCCCTAACGCGCCAAAAGAGGTATAACTTCAAAAAAAGAAAATTACTTTTTCTATTCATTAAGTATTCTTTCGAAATTTATTCATTAGGATAAGCGTATTACTAAATAATACAGTCAACTATTACTTCGATTCACAACAGTAGGAACAAAATTACAGTAACAAAAAGCGATCATTTAAAGTTCTAACCATACCCACCCCAAGACGAGAACGCAAGACGGAGCACAGAGAAAGTTTGAGTGACGGACCCCCTGTACCGCCTATCTCCCCTCCGAGGATTTATGTCGCCATATTGGATTGCGACAAGATGACACGATGCCCGGATAATTTGGGCAACGCTGTCACGTGAACAGCAAACTCGGGGATATCACTTTAATTATTATGATATTCGGAGTCGATCTCCGCTTACTGAATACCACAAGTTTGGACATAAAGTTGGACTTAAATAATGTAGAGATAATAATATGAAGAGATAGATAAAAATAACTTTAAATATCAACCATTTGCTATCGTTTATTTATATAGTTTATTGAGTTAGAAGATAAAAAATCATTTTAAATAAAATTAGGAGAACTGTTGACCCTAAAGGCCATCCCTGCAACTTCCCGCTAATTTCATACCTAAATGCTTCAAATTGTACTTTTATAATCGTACTTAATTCTACCTACTTATAGCTCTTTGAGCTAGAAATATAATGTGTGTTACAGTTTGCTGTTTTATGTTTTTGGGCTCAAATAAGACCTTATTTTATAAAGTTTTAAACCGCATTTACTTTTGAATGAATAAACCGATTATCACACAGTTTTCAGTCGATCGGTAAAGCCGTTTAAAACTATTCCAAAAAACAAATTAAGATTTTATTATTCGTTTTGAGGTTTCTCAAAATCTACTAGTCTTAAATTTTTTTTAAATTTAAAGATTTGTATTAAAAATCTATGTTTGGTCAAGCCCCTTTGAATGGCGCCAATTGCTATGAAATCGGTCAAGCCGTTCAAAAGTTAAAAGAATTTTTTTTAACATACATCCATACATACAAACACACACACAAAACATACATACGGACTCTATTGCGGGAAGAGTCAGGGAAGCTTCCTAGGACCTTAAAACGTCGAGATGTGATAAAAACTCTATTTTCGAAAAACGGGGTAAAATAAGTAACTTCCCGATTTTTGAAATTTTTTAAGCTGGAAGTTAAAAAAAAACCTTAATCAGATATATTTAAAAGACTTAGGTACATTTAACAAGCTTAATAAACCTCATAATAATGTGGCAACAAGGCACATGAATATAATTTATCTTTCCAATGCATCTGAGAAAAAAGAGGAAATGGCTATAAGTTTATTTCGTCTCATTCACTCAACAACAAAAACATCGATATGTAAACATTACAACAATAACAAGTATTAACATATTTATAAGCGCTATACTTGACCTTCGAATAAAATATGTTATAAACAAAGTGAACATATCGAACAGCCAATAAATAACAGGCCGGTGCACGCACTTGTGTGCACTGTCTTGATGACACGCACGCACTCCGCGTGCCAAATACTGTGTATGCGCAGACGATTTTAAATAAATTTTATTAACTGGATGCGCGATGTACAATCCACACTGAAGTTCTTAGGAAACTTTTTCCTCGCAAATTATTGAACGAAATTACTTCGACAGTCTATCGCGATTGATTTGACAGAATAGCGGGTAGGAGGAATAATTGGATAGACCCTATCCAATTGAAAAAACTTATGACGTTTTATATTGATACTAGCTGACCCAGCAAACGTTGTATTGCCGATATTAAAATCGCGATACAAAAGTAACTGTTGATCGTAGATGGGTGAAAATTTGAAGTTGTATATATTTTTTAATACTGACTCATAATCAAACAAATTTAAAAAAAAATGTCAAAAAAAATAAAAAAAAAATCGTGTGGACCACCCTTAACATTTAGGGGAATGAAAAATAGATGTTGTCCGATTCTCAGACCTACCCAATATGCACTCAAAATTTCATGAGAATCGGTCAAGCCGTTTCGGAGGAGTTCAATGTTTAACAGCATGACACGAAAATTTTATATATTAGATAAAAAACCAAGCCTAATTTGTAGCTATTTTTGGTTTAAAAGATAGGTGCATTCGATCCCTGAGAAAGTGGCTTCTGAAATCTAGGGTAAGATCTCAAACACATCTCTCAAGTCCCAAGTGAAACGACTCCATTAAGGAAATCAAAACCGTCTGCTGAGTTCACGGCATTCGACTATTTCATTTAGCAAAAACAACCCATAAATTGTCATCTTAACGAGATTTCTTTCCTCCTAACAACATTCGCACTTAACTAGTTCAGCTGAGACAAACAGATTCCTGCATCTTTATAACCAATACAATTTATGAGAGTAAATCTTCAAATTTATTCATTTGTAAAATACGTCTTTGGAGTTTTAAGGTTACGGGCTTGCCATTAAATCGAATATCAATTCAATGAACACAATTTTATCAGTACATAAACTTCTAACTTAATTTGCACAGGATGCCGGCTAGATTATGGGTACCAAAACGGCGCCTATTTCTGCAGTGAAGCAGTAATGAGTAAGCATTACTGTGTTTCGGTCTGAAGGGCGCCGTAGCTAGTGAAATTACTGGGCTAATGAGACTTAAGATCTTATGCCTCAAGATGACAAGCGCAATTTTAGTGCCGCACAGAATTCAAGAATCCTGAGTGGCACTACATTTTAATGAGTAGGGCGTATAAATTACTATCAGCTCAACTTCCTGCTTGTCTCGTCCCTTACTGTCCAAAAAAAAAACAAATTTCTAAAATTATTGGAAAATATAGACATTTTAATAAATGTTGGTATTGATATGTTATAGGCATTAGTGATAAGTTTTGTAGAACTTCATAATAATTCAATTGTTGAAAGACAAATTTTGGCGGAATTAACACTAAAGAAAACTCAAATCATTTTAACAAATTATCCTGCCCCAAATTAGGCATAGCCTGTGCTGTACGGATGGGTTGCAATACAACGGTATATTTAATACGATATACATACATAAACACATATAAACATGACTCGGAAGCAAACATCAATGATTCGGAAACAAACATCCATATTCATCATATAAATATTTGCACCTACCGGGATTCGAACCCGGGACCTCTAGCTTAGTAGGTAGGGTCGCTAACCACTGGGCTATGTGGGTCGTCTATTATTATTATATTGTATGCTTTTAATATATTTATGAATTTTAATATTTAATATCAAGAGCTCTTAATTATTTCGTATAATATTTTGATAATAATTAATTTATGAATTAAGTATTAAAGATAACTATATACAAAACATATCGTCTTACGTTCTTAATTAGGTATAATTTAATAATATAAACATAGTCTATTTAAAGACACAATATTTAATTTATTAATATATTTACTGTACCGAATATTATCCGATAACTGGTAATATAAATAGTTAAAAGGCTTAGATTATAACGACTGCAGTTGGCCCACGTGTTTGGTGTCCGTTGAAATGACATATTTTCATCGCATTGTTAGAACTTGTGGGTTTTTCTATTTCAGTACTCTAGCCACCTAATGTTCGTAATCATGCTGATAAATGTATGAGGTTTTTTTTGGAGAGGAGGAAAATATGTCGCGCTCTAAAAAGCGCATATGTCGGACTCAGATCGAAGTTTACTCCCTCCACTAATCTGGTAGCTCAAGAGCTAATAGAGCGAAGCTGTGGAGGGCAAAATTCGTCTCGTAAGGAGACTCGTACCTCAGACCGACTACGTGGAAACAGAAAAGATCATTAACGATCTAATATATCTATTAGTCTTTTGGTCTTTAGGTTTGAAGAGACATGGCACTTACTTTCAATAATAACATCAGTGCACTAGAAGCAAACACTAGCTCAGATAGGAACACCATACTTTTGGTCTTTAATTTGCGCCTTTTGATATTACAAAAGCTAAATACATGCGGCCTTACAAATTAACTTGGTATAAAGTTTTGCCTGAGAATAAACCAAAAATATCCAAAATGTTTACAAATAGATATTTTGCTTATGATTCATTTATTCGGACGTATAACGTTTCCCGCGTTTTTTTTGCAACGCATTTGGAAACCTTCAGAATTATCATTGTATTGACAGTGTTGTCAGCGACATAGTCAATTTGCATATTCTTGTTATATTCTTAGGGATAAATTTATGCCTTATTCATAAGTCCGTAAATGTATATTCCTAATCGCAGTTTCTTTTAATCTTACTATGTTGCCTTAATTCTGCACTTAAATTCATAAAATAAACCTTACAAAATTAATTTCATATTTAAAATCTAACACAAATCTTGTTCAAAATAATAAACAATTAGTATCTCATTATATATCTACCTAGTATAAATATACTATGAGTATTATTCCAGTAATGGTAGCCATTGTTTTGAGTTCTTTTGTAAGAGTTCCATTGTACAGTAGCGACAAAGTGGATGTATTTCAGAATTTATGACAAAGCGAATTTCCGCAGCCATTTTCTTCATGTTCGTTTTACACCGCAACTCTTCACTGCTTTCCATTAGCGGAAATTAGCCGCGCTGACACTAAAATGAAAAATGTTTCAAGTAAAAACACTTTTAAGATTAACTCTTTTTTTGAAAGATCTAATGGTAGAACAATATAATATGTAGGACTCTAAAATGCTTTTTAATAGTGAAATCATTACGAGTTCAATTATTGTTGTCATGCAGAATTCTTAGCCCTGTTCAGTATTGTTAAGTATTAGACATTTGAGGAGTTCTAACAGAAATGGCGAAGTGTTGTGTTGGATTTTAGTATAAATTTATTCCACTCTAACAAAAAACATTTTAAAAATCCTTTAATTTTACATTTAATCGATCTAATTGCCCTAAAGATACGAGTAATAATTTATATTTAGTTGCCAAAATACAATCACTATCTATTAATAATATTCAGCAGATAATATTGTAATACCCATGTATAATATATTTGCGTGTTATCTAAATTATTCAACTTTTCAATTAACATAACAATAATATTGTCAACAAAGATGTTACAACCCACAGCGTTAAAACGTATTAAAATATAAAATACAACAGCATAAAATAATCGAAAATCTCGCGGACTTAGCCGTTTTATTAAGTATCAATAAACAGACATGCTAATATTTCTTATTTCCAACGTGGTTGTATGTTAATTTGTGATAGTAACGCTATTGAAATATGAGTGAAATCTACTTTGGTTATAAATGTGTGATCGAAACGTCTTATTGATTTTAATCTGTTGATAATTTATTTTAACGTCGTCGTAAATTTGCATAAATGTGACAAATCGAACGAGCGAGTATGGTGGACCTGAATTACATATTGAATATTAATATTCCGAAGTATGCTTGATATTAACAGCTTGATTTAATTAAATGTTTTGCTTCAAAGTGGTGAAAAGGTTACAAATTCGTAGCTACTAAACCACGTCTACTTATAAGAAGACTTATGAACGCTTATACTTAATATGTGTATTAAAACTTATTTCGTGCTTAACTTGAAACTTTTGGTACGTGTTCAGTTAATAAGTGACCAGAGAAAGGTAAAGTATTTACAATAAGTAAAATTCAAATATAAAAATCCAAATTAAATGCAGATTGCTTTTCGATAGTTTTGTAAATCAAAGTACAGATCATCTTTGTTCGATTTCATATTAAACTACCTAAAAGCCAAAAGATATAATAGAAAAATTGAGATACAAAATAAACAGTTTGTTTAGTTTGAAAGTAAGGTAAGACATGACAAGCTTTTTTGTCCTATTTTCCAACAAGTCTTTCCTTTTCCAACACGCTTTTCCGACTCGCTCGCACCGCAGATGCATTTGTTGTGTTTATGTTTCAACTTTGTTGTTTGTTTTTCTATTTTCGTGGATGCGAGAAACGTTGGAAATTTTGTACTGACTCACCATACTTTGTCAAGACTTTTAAGTTTTCATAAACAATAACAAAAGGTTAAACTATTTTACTGAGCATTGGAAAATTATATTTGTGTTACTTATCACTCAAGAACAGGTGATCAGTAATGTACCGAACAACTTGGCCTGTTCAGGTACGTATTAAATACCTTTGTATAGGCCGCTGAATACTTAGCGGGTTTTTATGCGGAAGAGACGGGACAGGAAGTTTTAGAAATCGTTTCATACAAAATGTACATGAAAGAGCATATGTCAGTGAGACAAGGACGAAACGGGAACGTGGCATTCACGGGGCGGGAAAAATATATCAACCGACACTGTTTAGCACGTCCCGTCCCTTCCCTTCGTTCGGTAGTGAGAAGTGATGACTTGATGATATTCACAACACTAGCACGTTAGATTCGAGTCACTGTGACGGTTCGTATTCATATACACCACGTTCCAGTTTTGAACGAGGCAGTCACGTCTCCGTCCCGTTCACGTTCCGTTGGAAGTGTTATCCCTTTACGTGTGCTTAAAAGAAACTATTATTCAATCTGTATGATGACCTATTTTGCATTGTTTTTTTTATATTTGCTGTTACAATAGCGATAGTAATACACTCAGCCACAAATTCAACATTTTTACTATTGCAATTTATCATATACAGTACGCAGAAAATGAGATATACAGCCAAGTTTTGGTTTAGTAAAAGGGTTTACGTTTTTTACATTTCTGATACGAAAGTTAGAAGGGATACATAGTTTCAATACATAAGAGTTTACCCAAATGAGTTCGTGTTTCCATATCTGTAAACTATGGCTGTATTATTAATAAACCCATTGTAAAGTAACTCCAAGTTTAAAATCACTTCTCCCTATCATGTAATTCTGTAGTAACAAACATAATATAGAGACTAACGCCGTTACGCATAAACTTGGTATTAAGTGAAACCCTGATAATGAACCAATAAAATGCAAAATGTTGGCTGTCAATACAATGATAATTCTGAAATTTTCCGAATGTCTAGCAGAGTTGCAGAAAACGCGGGAAACGTTATACGTCCGAATAAACCAATCATAAGCTAAATGTCTATTTGTATCTATGTATACCAAGTGTATTTGTAAGGGTGAAAAAGTTTTAAATTTTGAATAACTTTGCTTCGCCTTTATTTATAAGACAGTGAGTGTATAAACAAATAATAAATAAATAAATCTATTTCAGCGTTCCACATAGCTATATTGCTTTTTATCTTCTTAACTCGAGTTATTTTGTTCGTATCCCGCTGCTTCCGTAGTTCCGTGGACACTCTGGTTGCTTCGCTGTTTCCCCTGCAATAAATAATAAACCACAGAGTTACATTCGACGTTTCCGCTTATGTTTATAATCTTCTTAGCTTAATAAAACAATATTATCTTCTTCCGGAAATCGAAATAAACGAGAGGACAGATAATGAAATTATTGTTTATAGGGACATTATTTTGATCAAGATAGTAGAAGCAACTGACTATACTTACCAATGAGAATTAAGTCTGGTATTTTAATCCTATTTTTATGGAAGCCCACATTCTCGTGCAACATCATAGGAATCACAGGAGCTTTGCAGGCCTTTTAGAAAAATGTACGCTCTCCTTAGCACCCTATTAAGGTATTTGTTGATATCACTCCTACCTTAGCTAACTTAGTTAACATATAAATGAATGAAATTCCTCAGTTATGAGAAGAAAAAGTACGTAAAAATCGATGGCGTTTTTTTATAAATAATAATAGTCTGTCATTTATCACTCTATTACCTACCAATGTATGCCGATGGCATTTAACTAATTTAATATCTGAAAGACCGAGCCTTGCTCGGATTTTTAAGAATGTACAAAACTTGAACAAAAAAAAGTAACAGGGCATCTGGATACGAACCGGGGTCTTCTGCTTTCCGGATCACCCAATGTCCCAACTGAGCTATTATAGTCTTGTATATAGTGGCGAAACTTACCTTTGTATTCTATTTTTATTGTAGCTGTTTCTCATTGAAACATCGATAAAACTACAATTTTAAAAATTGAATCGACATGTGGCGATATATCGAAAGAATTGCTTGTTTAATGATATAAGATTTATGTTGTGGCAATCTCTAGCCGTAAAATATTTATTTCGAATTCGTCTAAAGTTCATTGCAATTGTACATTTTCTGAACTAATGTTGTAGATATTATATTTCTATTTTTCCCAAAAAAGACTAAATAACCCGACTGTGAGCAAGTTTATATGTATATACATACAGAAAGGTTTTTTTTTGTATTCTCTGCTCATTAAACCACCAAATATCATTTCAAACATCAATTCTAATAATACGGTTATGAGACCGTAAAACCGATACCACCATATTGATATATGCAGATATAATGCATAATGGTATAAATGATCATATGAACCGATTATCACTCGTGTATTAAATAGTCATAAATTAATATGATAAATGTTCGATACATCATTCGCAAAGAATAACGGCAAATGGTTCCATTTTAGCCAGCAGGGCACGCGACGGCCCATGTCTCAAAGTATTAAACTTTAGAAGACGGCGGTAACTGGTGTGCGCTATGAAGTCTTTATGTTTTCAATATGTTTGTTGCTGTTAAGCTATTGGCTTGTTGTTATGGCTGTTAAGCTATTGTAAAGTTGCTATTAGCTACTAAACTAGATACCATACAGACACCAGAGTCATGACGCGTCCGAGCTGGTCGCGCCACCAAAATGGTTTCGCAACCAAACGGACAACAGGTGAGTAACTCTGTATAGAGTTTATACATTTTGTTGGTAGCGGCGACTGGTTGCGCCACCGTGGTGTCCCGGTGTAATATACCCCTAAATAGGACGGGTAAAAAACTTAACGATAAAAATGCATAATTTACTTAAATCAAATTTACTAGACTATAACACAAACAACCTTTAAGCAATCTAGTAGCCGCGCGCAAGCGGCGGCCATGACACCTACTTGTCCCACGCTGTAGCCGTTCAGATCTCGGTGAGTAGCATCCAAGTAACGGTTGAAATTTTTGTTTACCAAATGTATAATTTAAATATATTTTTATATTGAAAATTACAGAACACACACTTTAAGGACTTAAATTGTATTAGTTATTTAAATTATCTAAATCAAATTATAAAAAGATCGAAGCGAACACTTAAATATACTTAAATACATATACTTATTTAAAATTATTAACCAGGGCTCAACGTTCATGATCCGAAATGCTTATACGTAATGCATCTCTTTATGGTTAAGTACTCTAAGGTCAATCTATACTCGCATGTATTTCCAATAAATAAGCTCTATTTAGCGGGGCTAAGTCATTGATATCAATACAATGATTTAATTTATAACTGAACCGTGAAATACGTTTCCGAAAACATTTATGTAAGGGTTTGGTATGACACAAAATAAAAAATGATTCAAAGTTGGCCATTAAAAAGATTTGTCACGCTGTCAAGTATATTGAAAGCTATAGTGTATATATAAAATTTATTAATCATAAAACTTAAAAAAATATACAAAAAATTATTGTTCACCCATTTTGTGATGTTGACTTCTTATATGTCATATTATTCTACTGGTATTTAAAATGTGTTAAGTTATCATTAAGTAATTAGAAATAAATGGACTATTCTTTAGATATTCAATAAACTTTAAATTTGCCCATATCATTTCAATAACCGCTTAATAAATAAAACAATTCCAATGTAGTTAACAAAATGTTATCGAATACAGTGGCGCATTGTTTTGTTGCTATTTTAAGAAAGAAAGAAAGAAAAAGATTTTATTTTGTAATTTACTTAAACTACCTTACAATTTTACAATGTCCTTATGTTCGTTTCCATTGAGCGCCTAAACTAAACAACAGATTTTAATGGGGATTTCTTCATGGTGTGCAGTTTAGACCAACTTGAAAGATAGGATAGTTTTTATTTCGATTTGGTACCCATAATTTTTTTTTTCCCTGTATTTGGATTGTATTGCAAATTTTTCTATGAGAGAATTTATTGACAGTTCTGCTGTAAAACGATTTCATTAACGGCCGTTTTCAATAACTTATACTATAAGCTAGACAAATCTATCCTTTTACGCTTACTTACATTTCAATAATCTATTGAGAGATAGCATTGGACCATAACTATATTGGACATTACTATGGATAGATAAGATTCGTCACTAAACGGTGACAGTAATGTATCCGTAAGTTAAACTAAGAATAGATATGTTATTGAAAACGGCCGTAAAACAACAGGGAGCATTTTTTAAGAAACTATTCTTGATTTATGAAATATTTTTGACAAATTCATATTTTTTTTTTTAATTATGTACAGAACAAGCTCTGTCGGGTCAGCTAGTCTGTATATATAAAACACAAAGAGGGCGATGGGAATTTAATTCTTCAGCAAACACAATAGGTGCAGTTCGCCCATAATAAATCGTTGGAAAGGTATATATGAGAAAAGCTTAAAATCGTGGATTTCTAGGTGGTCGGGATCAAAAGATATTCAAGTACAAAGATTAAATATATAAATAAAATCACATTTATTGTTTTCAAAGAAAAAAAATACAGAATAATATACATACTACATATGATTACAATTTTAAATGAAAACAAAAGGTAGCGGCCCAGCTTCTGCTCCTTGGCGTACACTACTCCAAGCAGCGCTGGTTTTCAAATGGCCCCGTCGCCCGTCCCTGAAGTGTTACTCGGGAACTATTAGGGTCCACGTTCACCAAATATAATTCATAAATAAAATTTGAAACAAACTTACAAATGTTGTAATTATAATAACAGATACTGAGTTTCATATGATTGTGTATTAAAATCTATCATATTACATACATAGAATATATCACACTATAGTCATAACTATCCATTCCTACTCTGTGCTATAGTCTTGTTTGTGTGTGTGTGTGTGTGGTGTGTATATTTTTTTTTATGGAATAGGAGGACAAAGGAGCGTACTGGTAACCTGGTGTTAAGTGATCACCGCCGCCCACATTCTCTTGCAACACCAGAGGAATCACAAGAGCATTGCCGGCCTTTAAGGAAGGTGTACGCGCTTTTTTTGAAGGTACCCATGTCGTATCGTCCCGGAAACACTGCACAAGGAAGCTCATTCCACAGCTTTGTAGTACGTGGAAGAAAGCTCCTTGAAAACTGCACTGTGGAGGACCGCCACACATCCAGATGGTGGGGATGATATCCTAACTTGTGGCGTGTCGTGCGAAGGTAGAATAATATGTAAATACAAAAAATTGTTTTAGTTTTAAGGCTATTAAACAAGATTTCCTATAGACTTGCGTTGAAAATGTAGATTTTTTCACCAGGCATGCATAAATGGGCAGGAGACACTAGTTATGTATATATTATATTTCAAAATTGTTTCACACCTCAGCGTATTGACATGATCGGCGCTGGTCTTCGGTTGCACATTTCTATACATACATGTTAATATATATACTACAGTCTAAACATAGGATAAGTTTTTATGCTAGTTTATGCTTATGTTGAGAATAATAATAGAATGAAACCGTACATTGTTTATTTTATTTGTGACATACTAGAGGGCAAAGTGTAGAGATTGCGGCTAAGTTAATGTAATGACGAAATTTAAAGTAAGTTTAAGTTATACCTATATTTAACCAAAACCTTTAAGAACGGGGAGTGTTCCGAAGTGAGATAATGAGACGATGGAAAATTTCGGGAAGAGGATAGTTGTAGGTTTTAGTAATAATATCATAGTTATGCAAAGTATGCTAAGTATTTTACTTTTTTTTTCATATATATTTCATAGATTTATTCAGACTTAGAATTTCACCAAAGGGATCTATCCCTAATTCCTGTGCAAAGAATTCTTCCACTGTTATATAGTCAGCATTGTAATTTATTTTAGTAGACTATATTATATATTATACTTTATACGTACACAGGTACCTCATCTTGGCGTTGCCGAAAAAGTAATATTAATGTTTCAATGTTGTGAATAACAAAGGAATCAATTTTATTGGTAAAACAAGCGTCGCTTGATTTATGTCGTATGAACGTGTTCCGACGATATCGCGTCACCAGCCATGTTTTCGCCGCTCTCTAGAATTTTCTAGAAATTCCATTTTAAAATAGCTCTCAAAACCGCAAATATACGATCTGTTACGTCAGAAACATTTACAAAAACGAACTTTATGATTTCAGGCTTTATTTCTTCGTCATTTTTTTTTGTGCGTTTTCGATGCTGTCAAACACAAAAAGACTAAAAAGGTTGTTTTTTTATAATTTATGTTGTTATTTCTGTAATATAAATTGCGAACATTATGCGTGGTTCTATAAAAATATTATAAAATGTATATTTTTACATAAACGGTGGAAATGTAGATAAATATAATTGTAAAAGTAGAGATAATTTGTAACATTATTAATAATAGCATGATAAACTATTAAAAGAATAATACTTAATGAATGTGTATTTTATGCATACTTTCAGTTATTTTATAGCTACCATAACTCTTTCACGGACACCTGCCTAGCTATAGTTATATCGATTAGAATCTTAACTAATTCACCGAAGGCAACTCTATACCTTCAATGCTAATTAGGAATAACTTAATTTATTTTATAGGTGTTGGTTTTATATTTATTCCCTTCGTTAAGACTTTATTTTGAAAAAATATTTTAGGGTTGAAATAACAAGTAGAAATTGTACCTATTTATATTTCAGTGTTAACATTTTTTTTAATGCTCTAACAAGGGTCCATAGAGACTCTACTTTTAAGGCTTATACGTCAAACTTAGAGTATCATCCATAATATCCAAATAACGTTATGGCCATTGTGGCCATTATGGCCATAACAATAGATAGATGTTCTCTTTCTAATCAATTGTATGCTATTTGTTCAAAATTAGCAGAGTTTCTTGCACACGTCCTTCTCTGGTCTAAGGCGCACTATTTTGACCGGTTGGTAGTTTTAAATCCTATTTTGAATAAACATATTTAAATTTGAATTTGAGTTTAAAAATATTTAGGAGATATCACTTTAATATAGAATGTGTATACAGTTATACACTGAACTGAGGCTATACATTAACTTGTCAAAAAGAACTTAAATCCCACCCTTTTTTAAAACAACCTCATTTCAAGATTTTAAGATGGATTGAATCCGTGACCTTCTAGAATTAGTTATCACAGCTGATCAATCTTTTAGTCAATTCATTTCAACTGACGTGAAAATCTTAGTCGTTTATTTTTTTGCACAAAAATGATAATTTTATTAAGTAATGCCTCATACATATGAGATACAATGTATTCTCGTAAAATATACTGAATAATAAAGTACCAAATTAGGTAATCGGTTAGGCAGGTTACCTAGGCGTAATCTAATGAAATATTTTCACATTTTATTTAGTTTCATCAGTTTAGTCACTTCTAATAAGTTGTACAATGAATGTGAATGAAGAATTGGTAAATGTCATCGACCTTATAGCTCATAGAAGCCTTATTAAAGGTGAACAGACACCACATTAGGAATAAAATACCATGACCTTAGCCTGTAGCGATTGCTTACAATTTTTCTTGATCATTACCCGACCAATGAGCACTCACTTCCCGATACCCGCTCATCTCATCTGTTGGACTGGATTGTTAGAATTGTGAATATATAGGTATTTAGGAGTTTACTGGGTTATACAGTCTGTGGTAACGATCAAACATGACCTACATTTCACGATGTATGGCATGTACGAAGAAGAGGCTAGGCATTGGATTAAAAGTGTATTTTCTAGATATAAATATTCTTTCTAGGTATATATAGAGCTTAAAAACATTGCCAATGTATATTAACGTCTGGTGAATTTTATTCACAACCTTTTATACAGTTTGTTGTATAATTTAACATTATTCAGTGTTTACTACCGTTTATTCCGCAGCGCTGACTGATAGCTTACGAGAAGTCGTAAACAACTTATGGTCATCACCTTTTTACATGGTCAAACGTTGTGCTATAGAAGTTTTTTACCTTCAATACGCTTCATAAATTGTACTTTATCGCCACTAATGCGGCCGTTATAGTAACTATGCACGTATTTAACAAAAAGTTCATCAAATGTTCGAGTGTTGTATAATGTTTCAATTCACAATGTCGAGAGGTAAATTATTTATTTTCAGATTCAACAAAACTAATGCCCTAACGAGGTGGTCAATTTTGATAGTCTATAAATGTCGATACAGACTATAAATTTTAAAATATATCGCATTGAATAGTTACGCAATATAACGCCGTCATAACATAAAAGAAATATCTCGGGCGAAAGCCAATATTATGTGTAGTTATATATAAATATTAGGAGCACGTTTGTTGGATAACGTAGTGGACGCACATATGCCGTTTCCGTGACCAAGATCTTACCAGATATCTTGTGTTAAACAGATATGAGCTGTTTAAATGTTTCAGATTACAAAGTGAAATTTCTTACATAAAATTTTCATAAGGTCACTAGTGGATATTTTTATCACTTCTCCATGTTAACTTTGCTCAATTAAGTGCAAGATATGACATAATGGTTACTAATATCAATTTCTGTTTTTTTTTTGCAGTATTTGATACTTGATTTTTCATTTAACCTTCTAATCCCATTAATTATTTATTCTTCCCGTATGTTCCCTTGAATACCAAATTAAATTATACATGGTTAACAAAAATCGAAAGTTTAAAATTTATAAGGATTGAGAAAAAATATCGCCGCAAAAGCAGCTTGAATTTGCTTTAATTTTATTTTACTGTAAAAAACTAACAACGCAAATAAATAAAAATATGCTTAATAAATTAAGTGCAAAACATTTTAAAACAATTACTTACTAATAAAAAATTTCGTATCCATCAACGGACATATTATGCACTAAAATATTGTGTAAATTAATAAGAACTTTATATCATTATATGAATTGGATTCTGGAATGAGAAGTCGTCAATCATTTTAATTGGTTTCCCAGTTAGAAAACCTACGTAGCTGACCGCAAATCAACGTTTGGTTTCAGTTTCTAACGGGCCGCAGCAACTGCTTAAATCATGCCGGATCCAAAAATAGCTGGTATCGTTTCTCCGTCGCTGTATTCACTGCTAATTTACAGCCCCACACTGTTATAAATAAATAAATATTCCTCGCCACTATATCCTTAGCTGACAAAATGTGCCACAGCTTGTATGGTTTTGTCATAACATTTCCTTAGTTGAAAGCACTTAAGAATTGGGCTGATGTTTGTTTGGTATTAATCTAAATTTCAAGATTATTTTTGAGTTTCGTATATTTTGTAGGTTACTTGCTCAATACCAATCTGATAAAGACGATATACATGACTATATAACTATATAAAAACCACTAATGGACAATGTGAAATATATAATATAATGATGTGATGATGTGAAATATATAATAATGTTGCAGATTTTTATTTCAATTTAGGAGTTGTAAGTACAGAAGAACTACTGTAGTTACTCAAGAATTAAAACAATGTTTGAATGGAGGATCGTATATATACTTTACAATAACTAAATAGAAAATGTTTTAATGACAGCTAAGTAGAAGTACAGAAAACTATAGTACCTACGAAAGCCATTGGGATAGAAAGGTACAATTAAACCGATCGAAATAGCTCACAACGCAATAGAGAATAAAACTATACATTTATTTATAAAACATTCACGTTGTAAAACTTCTTCAATTAAGATTTAATAGATGTTTATAATAGAAACAGGTGTTGATGGAGCTTCTCTCGGCCCAACATAACATCAATATGTCAAGATGTCACTCCGGACACTTGTGGACAATGTTGCGAAAAATTTAAGCCTCGTTTCGCTTCAATTAATTCCGTGGCAGTAGGCACAAGTCACAAATTATACCACTTTAGACGGAAACTCATGGTGCCAAGACTACTGAAGTAGAGGAACAGCCGTGTGGTTGCTTCTGTGCCAGATTCGAGTCGTAAAACGAATTCTTAGACATTGTTATCTACTCTTGATAGAAATTTTGTAGATGGTGTGATTAGTCACGCAAGTTTTTAATGCGCTAGTTTTAGTTAATCTGAGTCTTCGCCAAGCTTTTAGTTAAGAGTTAACGAGTGCATATTTCTTTGTGTTTAATTGATTAATTAAATAGAACGATTTATGGCTTCGTAACCTCTAATATCGTTATTTAAATGCTGAAGCGACTTATAATTTTCTCCGTTATTTCGAATACAGTTTATTTATCAAGTTGTTCTTACTAAAGACTATTGGTTGAAATATAAAACAAATTTAATAATAACGTTAACCAATAAATACGATTAGAGAGATTCTTTAATATTTTTGCCCGGGTAAAAAAACAATTGTTATATACGAATAGTAGCACTTAACATTAGCATAAGGATTTATAACTACTTACCTAGTATAAGATTGCAATGCGTGATTTGTGTTTTTCGGGAATACCTAAATGCGAAAATCTGCGTCTGGTGAAAATGTTCTCAGCAAACAACGTATAGGAATTTCATAATAATGTTAAAAGCATTCAAGTATATCGTCATCTGACGCAGGGAATCCATCTATATTGATATATCATGAGGAAACAGTGCCAACGGCTGGGGTGTCCCGTGCCAACTATGGCGAGCGCGCTAATGTACCGTCCCGACCAACCGCCACTTGTTTTACTCTTGTGATATCATTTAACATCATTAGATTAGTTAATACTTGTACCAAGAAACCACATCTAAGCATCTGCAAAAAGCCAACAACGATGGTGCAGGTCATATATTATTGCACAGAAGGTAAGAATTTCCAAATCAATCAAACATCAAGCATATGTTGCTCAAAAAAAATGTATTCGTTGTTTATGTGGAGTTGGACCGACCTATTCATGTAAAGACTTATTTAAAAAGTTAAATATCTTGGATATTGCCCAATATGTATATATTTGAAGCGTGTAAATTTGTAAAACAATGTAATCATTTATTTAAAAGGGCCATTGAAGTGAATCCTGGTTCCACCAGATTATCAAATAAACTGGTTTATGGCCACTGTCCCAGAACAACATCATACCTAAATAGCTACGCAATGTATATAAAATTATTTAATCATCTACCTCTAGAAATAAAAAACTTACCACAGAAACGTTTTACTGGACTCCTGTTTCAATGGTTAATCGACAACTTTTTTTAGTATTACGGGTTTTTTTTAATTTTAAGTAAACTTTTTGCATTCTAATTTAAATTAGCCGAATAGAAGATACTACAATAAATTTAAGATCTATAATGTATACTGTATTCGACGCAATAAATATATTTCATTTCATTTCAAAGATCTAGTCTTAGTAGCAAAATACGGTAGGCTTTTCTGCTGTGGATTTTTACTGTATAAATGACATAAAGTTCTCTAAAAATCCATTTGATTACTTTAAATTTTTATCATAATCGCGGAATACATTATCAAATAATGCCTACATTTCGATTTTTGGTAGAGATTTTACAACGTAAGCTTCCTATGGGTTGTATATAAGACCGCAGATGTAAATATCTAATGTTAAAATTAACATTCTTTCATGAGAAAAAGGGTGTTGACAAGTTGTGCTGGTTACTTTCTTTTATGGAAATCGGAACCCAACACGACGGTTTTTCGCTGAATATATCTAAAATGCATCAAAATTAAAGAGTTCTTTTTTGTTTGCAAATACTTCCTAATCCTCAATTGGGTATACTTTTATTATATGAAATTCTATATCAGGGAATGAAAAACGTAAATGATGGAACGAAAGAGAAGCAAAAATTATAGAATTATTGATATTGAGAGAACATCAGACTAGTTATTGGCTTAGTTTTCAATTATATTAGATAATAATATCAGAGTTGATAACAATATAAATAATCATAAACAACAATTTATTTTATTATATACATAAACATAGTCACTTTTAATTTATATGATCTACAAATAATGAGTCATAGATCCTCGTATCTTATTATATTCGAACGAACTTATAATTTTATTACTAACGTGAACATAATAATAAGTTTAGAACACCCGCAGCGTGTATGTAATATTCTTGGAGCATTTTCTAATGATTTTCCTTATCAGTTCTGTAACAGCAATTCAATGAAGAGCGTGCCATGTTTTGAATACTTGAATGAATGAATGAATATATATAAAGACATTGTTAACTTAAGAATTTGCTTAAAAAATTAACCTAAAAGTCTTTCAACAAAAGCCCCCTCGAGATATTTCCATTGTTCTATGTGAAAGCATTAAGGTTCTATTCAAGATCGCCGGAATAAGTTGGATGTGGGCAGCGTAGGGCCGATCGTCATGGCGATCTTTAGGGGAGGCTTTTGTCCAGCAGTGGACGTCTTCCGGCTGAAATGATGATATGAAAGTACTCTCCTCCAAGTTGGTCTAACTTCTGTTTAAGTCATCTTATGTGTATCATGTATTCCTTGTTTTCTTGTAATTTATTTATACTGCTTCTCAATGTATGTAATGCCAAGCGCCATTTAAATTGTTATTGCTATGATCTATACTTTAATTTTTACTTCATAATGACAGAACTTTTTTAAACAGCCCCCATGAAATGTATATTTTAACATAATATAAAAGTTGATATATGTAAGTCGCTTTTTCATATAATGTTATACTGTAGAGTTGAATTGTCAACTTATACTTATATACTTTATACATAAGTATCTAACCCTACTCTGTGTGTAATGAAAATGGACAAAAACAAATTACTTCTGTAAATATTCAGACATATTTCACTTACGGAAGAATGTAAGGTTTTGCATAGTTAAAAATGTGTATGGACAAGAGTTAATGTAGAAATATTTTTACTATATTTATAATATATAGTATACTATATACTGTGAACGGCTGGATCACAAGGCTTTGCGTAGAGACGTCTCTTCATTGTGTGTCTTCTACCGCATTTATCATGGGGAGTGTTGCGATTCCGAAGAGCTGTTTTACCTGATTCCTGCTACCGAATTCCACATTCGCACGACACGCCACAAGTTAGGATATCGTTCCCACCATATGGATGTATGGTGGTCCTCCACTGTGCGGTTTTCGAGGAGTTTTCTTCCACGAACTACAAAGCTGTGGAATGAGCATCCTTGTGCGGTGTTTCCGGGACGATACAAAATGGGTACCTTCAAAAAAAGCGTACACCTTAAAGGCTGGCAGACCTCCTGTTATTTCTTATGGTACGCTCGTTTGTCCTCCTTTTCCATAAAAAAAAATATATAGTATAATAATTCTTCATTGAAGAAATACATCCTTACTGACATTGCGAAACTAAAGATACTAGTGATGAAAAATGAAGTGTGATTGCCATGTTGTTGAAATAAAATAACATTTAGTATAATTCCTATAAATTGAGTATATTTGTTTAGCCAATGTATCAATAAAGCGCTTAAATATTTAGTCTGTGGTAGGCTATGTAGCTCAAATCAGATGCCCGGATTAAGATAGGATAACATGTAATATACATACTGGTAGATACGTGAAAGGTTCTACCGTCATGTTTTATTTATTTGAATCGTAATACAGTCGTGTCGTGAGATCGTTCGCCACGTTTTTTGCCAACTTCAGCTCGTATTGAGACGTCCACTTGCTGTCTTGTACGAGCGACATGACGTAGACACTTATTTTTCAATGTTCTTTTGTCTTAACAAGCAACGATACACAGTTTTTCTAATAGACATGACTTCAATGTTTTTATCTGGTATTGACACTACAACATTACGTTAATATGAAATCCTTAGAATAATTTAAACGTCTTGATACAGCCTCATGCTGTTATGCAACGCATAACAACAGTCCAGGTTTATTACTTTAGTGCGCACGAATAGCTACTTCGAACAGTTAACCGTAATTTTTTTCGACGTGTTCGCAGCTGTCACAGTGTTTCTAAAAGGCATTTATTTTCTCAAAATTGAATTCTTTAGAATTTTGATATCATTTCTAATATACTAGATACTACTACCGCTTCAGAAACTAATGGCGCTCTGAGAGAGAAGAAGCAGAGCATGAAACTCTCCCAGCATTTTTTCTATTTAGTAAATATATTTAATTATAACAGTTTTACAAAGAAAATATGCTTCTTACTTAACAAGAAATATCTTACAGTTTATTCAAAATTAAACTAATTATTTTGATTTCATTTACTGACGAGACAAACGTCTACGTGATGGTCATTAATACTCCCAGCCCATTTCAATACAGTATCTTGGGATTCTTGATTGAACCTAAAATTCTGAGTGTCATCGCAATTGCGTTCGTCGTTTTATAATTTTTTCCCCTTATTCATAATGGTCCGCTAACTTTAAACAGCCGCTTAGGAATGTTTTTTCTCATTCTGACTTAGGTCAATAGAAGAAGACAGAGTGAGAATTAGCAATGCCTTAAGTTAGCAGACTATTATGAATAAGGGGGTTTATGTTTAGCGTAGTAATTTCACTAACTACAGCATCCTTAGACAAAACAGAAATACAATAATGCTTAAACATGACTGATTCACGGCAGCTGTTAAGTAATATAGAGACAGTTAGGGCTACATTTCACCGGCACCATGGTGGCGCAACCAGTCGCCGCTACCAACAAAATATATATAGCTCTATAGGGAGTTATACTCACCTGGTGTCCATTTGGTTGCAAAACCAATTTGGTTGCGCAACCAGCTCGGACGCGTCATGATTTTGGTGTTTGTATGGTGTCTGGTTGCGCTACCAAGCTAGGTAGCGCAACCAGTCGCGCCAACGTTGTTTCCCGGTGAAATATAGCCGTTAGGTAACCTGAAATGCAAACATATTCATAATACAATTATGAATAAAGTATATTTAAATTTGCTGGATATTAGAAATCCATTTACGTTTAATATAAATATTCAAATTCATACTCGCAGGCAAATGCAAAATCTTAAGGACGAGGAGGTATTTAAATCCCACACCCCTTCAACCTTCCTCATCGGGAGACGCCTCCCTTTTGACAGGAAATGATTGTCTAATATTAGCTTTGTTTTAAGGTTCTTGTGTAGAGATTTAAGTGCACCTTTTGCAATATAGGAGTTCTGTTATGTCTGTTAATATATAGTTACATATTATAGCTAGTTAGACTTAGATTTTCTCATTGGTATTTGAATTTAGTAAATGGCTTGATTATTGAATAGCAGAAGTTTAATACCTTAGTAGGTTAGATTGTTGTAAAATTAGAATTAAATCTACAAGTACTACGATAAACAGACAATAATTCTATAAAGTACTTTTTTTATTCGGAATTGCTTATAGGACACTCGAGATGTTTTTTTTTAAATCCTAAACAGTTTTTCATTATTGTAAAGATAAGCAGTATTTAGACATAAAGTTTAAAGTCTTATAAATTCTTGATTTCATCTGTTACTTAAAAGACCTAAACCATTCATGTATAATTTTTATTATTAACTATGCGATTTTCGAATAGTACAATCGTTTTTTATGTATTTTATAGCGCCACGACAAAATATTAGTCCCATCTCGAAATCCATAAATAAAAAAATATATAATAAAGCAACCTGGAATGTAAAGTATAAATACTAAAAACATTGTGTCAATGACCGCTCCATGAAGTCATAGAATATAATCTGGCATACGGCTGGCAAGTACGGATGTCACAATTTTTTTTATACACCCCCGATCAACAAAAACTCGTACATTCGGTGTTTTATTTTGAATGAAATTTATCGCTGTGACTATTTCGGCGGTGCTTTCGTCAGCGGCAACCGTTGGGAGTGGAATGTATGGCACTATGAATAGTTTCCACCGGTATACCTCGCTGACAGATTTGTGAAACACAAGACAACGACACGACACCGGAAGATTTTTTCAATCCATAAATCTCTTGATTTAACACAACTAGAATACAAAAATTATTATATCTTATTCTGTAGACTATTTATTAAAATTATCAGCTTAATTAATGTACTGTTAATTGACATTTATCGACTTCGTTTTCTGACTATAGCATAGCCTGAAATCTAAACTTACATAATCAGGCTAATAACAAAAAAATAAACTTATATAGGTATAATATGATGAATATGAACGTTTGTTTCTGAGTCATGGATGTTTATTTGTATTTATGTATGTTTAAGTAAGTATATTGTATTAAATATTTCGTATCTTGCACCCATAATACAGGCTATGCCTAGTTTGGGGCAAAATAATTTGTGTAAGAGTGTGTCAATATTATATTATATTATTTTACTGCCTTGCCTTAAATAAGTTACCTCATTTGTTTATATACTAGCGCATTGAACAGGTCGTCTTTCGATTTACAAGCTTAAAATTTTTAGTATACTTATACTGAAAATAATACACCTTGTCAGTGTTACAAATAAATTTATACAAAACTAGCTGTTTCCTGCAACTTCGTCTGCATTTATCAATGTTACCATATTAGTTGGTGTGCTGCCACATGCAAATATACAAAAAAAATATATATCTCTCATCGTTAAGGCAGTTTTCTTAAGAAGCGCTTTCGTCCGACCGTTTTATCTCTAACTTTGCAATGCCGACTTCCACGAAAAAGACTTTTAACTTTATGGATTAATACACAGCCTATGACACTCACAAATGATGTAGCTTTCTATTGGTAAAAGAATTTTTAAAATCGGTTCAATTGATCCAGAGATTACCTCCTAGAAAAACTCACCTAGACAAACTCATAAACGTTACGTCATTATAATATTAGTATTGGTTACATGTCGTATTTATGTGCGGTTTTCGTGTAGCACAATCGCAATCCTCTTTAAAATATTTTGGTAAATTTGCAATAACTGAAATTCGCATATTGCGCGATGGCTGTGTAGATAACAGGAATAATGGGGTTCAAAAATGAAATTAATTCCAGGTTGATGATTTCAAATTGAAAAGTCACATCGGCTCGCGCCATAATTCATGATCCTGAAACGTGTCGGGCGCCTGTGTTGGACACGTTAGGGCTGCCTCGCACTATTATATTTACTGTACATATTGAATGAAATATATTGTTTACTTTTTATACCTATATACTACTGACGACTCTTATAGCCAAGTGCTTAGTGACCCAGACTACTGTGGCTAGGGGTCCCAGGTTCGAATTCCGGTAGGTGCAATCATTTGTATGATGAATATTATATTTGTTTCCGAGTCGTTGATGCTTACACATTTACTATACATATAAAATATAAAATCGGAATATGAATATACATACGGTACATACATCAATATAACATTTTAAACAATTTTGTCTGTCTGTCTGTCTGTTTGTTCCGGCTAATCTCTGAAGTGGCTAGACCGATTTTGACGGGACTTTTATTGGCAGGTAGCTGATGAAATATGGAGTTACTTAGGCTACGTTTACCTAAGAAGAAATCTTTTATTTTAGAAAAATAAAGGTATGTTGCAATGTCCAAGAAACGGTCTAACTCTAAAAATAATTTATATGACAAAACAACGTATGCCAGGTCAGCTAGTATATATATAGAACAGAAAAGGCCACGTTAGATAAACCTTTTTTAAGGGTTGACAATATGTGGTGAAATGTGTGAATTTTTGTTATTATTATAACTATTTAGATCTCTATTTTTTCATATTTGTAAATGTGTAATAAATGTGTTGTGCTGTAATATAAATGTAACAAAATGTTTATAAAGAGAAAATTAAATGCACTAATAAAATTTGATTTAAAAGGTGTAAGCAGATTCATGGGCATTTACAATAAATTAACATTGATTGCTCACTTATAAAAACAATAGGTAATTAGTTATGTCATTATAGTCTTCACAAACATTTCTAATAAATTTGTACATGAAATCGTAAGTAATCAATTATTAATTTATTGTATGAGGAAAATATTTAGACAGGTGCTATTTATCTATTATGTGGGATAAAATAGTGCAGAAATGTTGTATCTCAATGTTGGCTGTTCTAGTCTCTTACTCCTTCAATTTCAGAGGTGAACTGTGGAAAAATAACAATGTTTTTTTTTCTATTTTCAAGCCTTTTCAATTCGGTCAAATTTTAAAAATTTCAATGAGACTTATAGTTGATGATTTCAAAAACAGTGGTGGGATTCCTATGGAATATAACAATAAATGATCATCATTCTTTTACAAGACTAGAATAATGACAGTAGTGTTGTTTTTACAATGCCTGTACATACTTTTTTTCCATGCCGTTCGTAGCAACCTGGAAAAACCAGAAAATTCTAATATCATTATGATGTTTGGTGAACCAACGATGGTATTCGGTGGCAGGAAAATTTCTGACAGAAAAATGACTGAAAAATGTCTATGATGTCGTCTAGATATTTTTGGAATACTCTTCGCTTTAGTACAGTAGAAGACTCTCAACGAAGCCACGTCTCTAGTAAGAAGACAGTAAATAGTATTTTATACCAACGTTTTTTTTAGTGTCGAACTATGCCTGTCTGTTTGTTACCCTTTCACGTTGATTCCGCTGGTTCAGTTTAGATGAAATTTAATAGGCAGATAGTTTGAGACCCTGAGAAAATTCAAAATATTGTTTTTAGAAATCATCCCCAGCAGTGAAAAAAGGTGTGAATTTTTTATATCAATTCAAAAATTTATTTAGTAGATAATATAAAAATTACTAAAATAATACTTAATAATATAAGAAAACGGTTTCAATATTTTTTGCAATGCAATAACTGGCAAATTAAATTTCTGTTTCAAATGGGTTACAAAATAAAATTGTGATAAAGTCGCGGGCTAAAAGCTAGTCTTGTATACGGTATATAAATAATATGTATTAATTATAAGCACAGCCCTATCGTTAGTTCGTTTTCACAGTACTTTGTCGGGTGACTCTTCCGCTTCACCGCACTCTCTATCTCTAAAGGTACCTCGATTTTAACACAATGTTATTTTAGCATATAATACGTGACGCTATATAAAATAATCTTATATGTTTCCATACTTAGAAAATTTATAAGTCTAGATATACTCTGCCCTTAACGAACTAGCGGTAAATTCAATAAGATTTTTTTTTTTGACATTTATAAGTGTCATTTCCGTGACCTATGTGAATAAAGTGAGTTTGAATCAAATTCAAATTCAAATATTTTTATTCAAAATAGGATTTGAAATCACTTATTGAACGTCAAAAACCACCGCCCATTCAAAAGAGACTGCCTCAGACCTGAGAAACTTTTTTTCATATAAAATATGGATTACAATGTGATATCGTACAATAAACATTTATAATAAAAGAGCCTGAGGGTGTTCGCTTTATTCCCAGTCCGATTGGATTTGATTTGTAAAAGCTGTCGATACGTCGAAAAATAGCGATGAACTGCTAGCGTCTATTTTCAGCAAACGCACACACTAAAACCAAGTGACTGATGTATCACGTATATAAGAGGTAGCTGTCATGCACACTAAAGTTACCTGGCCTGTTGTCATGCTTTGCCTGACAGCAAGAGGCTTTATCTAAATGAGCAAATTTTGATTAGGAAAAAACATAATTCATTCTGTTCTGATTTTACGACTGACAAGAAGAATAAGATGTTTGGTATTGAGATAATATTTCATTCATACGCTTACCGCTGAACCTTATCAAGCATAATTACTAAGACAGATATACTTAAATAGTTAATAAATTATTTTTTCATTAACTATTTACAAAAGTGTTATATATATCCACCTTCGCACGACACGCCACAAATTAGGATATCATCCCCACCGTCTGGATGTGTAGCGGTCCTCCACAGTGCGGTTTTCAAGGAGCTTTTGTTCCTCGTACTACTAAGCTGTGGAATGAGCTTCCTTGTGCGGTGTTTCCGGGACGATACGACATGGGTACCTTCAAAAAAAGCGCGTACACCTTCCTTAAAGGCCGGCAACGCTCTTGTGATTCCTCTGGTGTTGCAAGAGAATGTGGGCGGCGTTGATAACTTAACACCAGGTGACCCGTACGCTCGTTTGTCCTCCTATTCCATAAAAAAAAATATAAGTAGAGATAACAAAAAAATGTCTACTTATGTAGAGCTTCTTAGCTTTTGTTTACCATGAAAATTCAGTCTACAATCAAAAGAGTATTTGTATTAACAATTTTTACATTATTTAAAATATTATATTAGTTACTTAAAATATTATTTAGTTACAACAAAAAAATCTTTCAACGTTAACGATTATGGTATAAATAGATGCTATTCTTATTAATAATAGTTTCACACATAATTTTTATAGTAAGGTCGCCGTGAACTGCAAAGAACTAATCGTCAGTGTAGAATAGCAGAACGTACTCATTAATATGCAAAATAATCTATAAATCATCGAATGTTTTTCGTAACTTTTAATCAACATGCATATAGATAAATATTTAGTATATTAAGCTACTGTATTCAATTAAGAGTTGAGGTATTCTTAATAACTCTGTGGCGTTGATAAATATAAGCAGTTACATGTTAATTCAACTAATTATTACTTCCACAACTTAATCATAAATAAGCTTCGTAAATCATCGTCTACAAAATTCTTAGCTATGTAAGAAATAATGCTTTTTGTCCCTATTCGTTACACATTAACAAATTAGGTTAGAAAGAGACGGAATTCTAGTATATAATGCCCGGCCCGTAATTTGCCTGCACGTAAATTTGATAATAAATCATAATAGTTTTAGACAGAGCGAGGGTAAAAAACGAACCAAATTGGAAAGTGAATTGTAAGGCACAGTAAGCCTGGCCTGTTATTATAGCAATTATGTTATTATGTTTGGCGTATCTAATCCGAAAAACTAAATTGGAGTCGCCGCTGCCGGCAAACGCCTGATAGGTTCAATCATTTCTACTTGTGGGTCGCACGAAATTTGTTGCGGAAGCAATACGAAACACGAAACATCGACCAAATTATATATCGGTATCGTAAGAATCTCAAACTATCGATCGGTGAGAAGGGTGCGATTATAACATGCCTGTTCATCAACCGTAACATGAAAATATAAAAAATCAGCAGAATGGTTGTTTTTATTATACTTAATAGAAAAACTTTTGGATTACGTATATATATAGGTAAGTGTAATGGGTAAATTGCGATACACGAAAGTTTCATGATGAATTTATTATTATTAGGTAAGCCAGCTGAGATTGCGAAACTGAAATGGCTGTGTAGAGCACATAGCACATATCGAAGGATAGATAGCCGTTGAGGCAGTAAATTCCTCGCATGGCAAGCACGTATTGGTAGATTTAGTGTTGGTAGGTCCTACACATGATCACCAGAATAGGTTGGAAGAGGACAACCTAGGTATGATCATCATGGACATCTTTTGGGGAAACCTGTGCCATGCAATGACCACGATAATGATGAAACTACCTGAAAATATTTTAGATGAATCCAAGACAAATGGGTTGTAGCTTCGCAGAAAGCAATGAAGATCCACAGAACATTATAAATGCAACGATAAGTGATCACCTACCAACATGTTCATCTGCTGATGACTATCATAAAAACATATATGATCGAGACCCTTATTTTGCTACGGTCTATAGTTTTGGACAAATTAAAAAGGGAGCGATGCAATACATATTTCAAAGTTCACATTTCATAAACAACCCCGTTGCCCTTTATTATCCCTCACTTTACTCATATTTCATTTTGTATGACCATAATTGAAGTGATATATCCGTCTTCATTAGATTAAAACACTTATAACAATACGCAAAAAGTCCACTGTTGTGTGCATTTACGTGACATCAAATAAGAAATATTGCATGAACGATTGCCTCTTTCACAATTTGTATCTTTAGCATACAGCTCAGAACAGGTTCTTCATCTATGCCGTGAACACGTTTTATATTTTGAAAACGCGTCCTTTTGTATTATCTAAATATCAAATATGAATACCAAATAAGGGTCGGAACAAAAGAAAAACTGGCATGATTTTAATTTATTCGTAAACGAGTACATGAAAACGTAATAATAGGAGCGTGTTTGGTAAATATATTAATGTAATAACTCTCTCGGGGCGGCTCAATGTTGCCAGGGTGTATTTTCTAAAATTTCACGGTAGATTCGTCATTCAACCGTGGAAAATTGTTAACATCTTCATTAGGTTTTCGAGTGGCAGAGAGATTTATGTTTATATCTTTGTTTTGTATCAAGCAAGTGACCAGAACAATATTTTTGTACTGGTCACATGAATGTATGGCAATAAAAAAGAATATGGGACAGATTACCAACTTGTTTTAACTGAGAATCTAATCAAAGCTTCAGTTATTTCTTTTTTTACTAACTTTTATAACAGAGTTGGTATAGATACTTATAGTGCCACCAACTTACTGGTGGACAAATTTCAAACTACAACTGCGTCAGTCGCTATTTTGAAAACATTACTTTGTTGTCGTTTTGTTTCATAGTAAAAAGTGCAAATAAAATGCCGAAATCTCTTAAAAGTATTGCAAAGCTCATTATTTTTCATTTTAGCAATATCAAATTTATCATAAACGACTCTGCTATCTAAACAGATATGTATGCTTTATTTTACTAATGCTACGTATTTAGACATAAACTGCATATTAGTCCATCCGATATAAACCATTTTATATTTACGGTATATTGTGCATTATTTGTAAGCATCTGTATAATGTCACTAACCTTATTGTTTACAATTTTTTATCAAAGCAATATATAATTACGACAAAATGATAATAATGCAATAAATTAATTTTTATTTATTTTAATCAACTTTTGTTTGTCTACTTTTTTATTCGTATTATCATTTAAATATGTTTTTTTGCTCTTATTCTGAATGTATTTTATAATTAATGGCTAACGTTATCTTTAATGCGTCAATCGTAAAATAAACGGTTTGCATTTGATTGTATGCTATTACTAACAATGTTGCAGTAATATTAACTTGAGCTGTAACACTCTTTTAACAGAGATTATCGATCATCTTGTAAGGCATAAATTACATGCTCATCAAATTTTTTATAAACACTTTATTAAAATTACAATCGTTAACTTTGGCTTTCTTGGTGCTTTTGCCTGATCAATATATTATTAATTTTAAGAAATAATTAGGTTCTTTGTTCTTTAAATATTTATTCACTATTTTCTTCTATTTCTTCAATTTCACATTCAATAATGTTTCCAGAAGCAACAATTTTCTCTTAGTAAATATTTTTACCTCTGCAATACTTATAAAAGGCCAAGAGTACCAACTGTACTATAAAGACTAAGCTTAATTAATGCAAATGAAATACATTAATGCTAGGGAATACGAAAAAGTGACTTCATTTTTATGACGTATAGAATACAGAATTGTTTACTCTGAACTTGACACCGGTTCCTCATTGCAATGACCTATTTATCTGTACCCAAACATGGTTGACCCTGCATCAATATCTAAGCAAATGGTAACGAACCACTGGCAGGTCAAACGATAAACTGTCGATGACTTTGTCACTTTTCATGCTGATAAACTTTTATTACTCGTATTTGTAAATCGTATGCTAAAAATTTATTCTATCTTGTTTCAGGTATGTTCCTGTCTGTGGAATTATAAACATCAATATAAATTACCCGAAAGTGATTATAATAAAATGAGATGTTGTTCTACGTTATAATTTAACGGTTTGTTTAAGGATACGCTTTAATTATTTCATATATCATGACCGCCTTTAAGTTCTAGCAGTTCACGGATGTTAAATAAGAGATCACTCATCTGATTCCAATCGCAAACGAGGATGTTTCTCTACATCGCTTCCCGCCCAACCGTGGCAATGCATTCACACGCATTTGGATAATCTCTCCGCTGATCGGCAAGCGCGTGTATCAATCATAACCGGCCATTTTGTAAAACCGATACACTTCACATTCTCTTTTGCAGCTAGGCATCATTTCGTCTGGCCGCGCTAAAAGCACGTTGCATGTTCGCACTCCCACCCGACACACAAGCGCGGCTCGCGTATGATTCATGGGGTCGCGCCTGTGTGAGTGCCTTTACGCTCTCGCCCCGACACATCTGTCAGTGTAGTAGTGACCGTTGTACGTAACAGACGTCTATGTGTGCGCCCTCACTCATGGCAGCGGACTATGACGGCTCGTAGATTTGACAGCTAGCTCAATGCGGGTACAGACGTACATTAACCAGTAATTTCGTGTAACAAAGTTGACAGTTCACGTGCTAAAACAAAATAAAACACTTTAGTCCAATATGGTCTTTCGTATTTCGCGCGCTATTCGTCTTATATTATGATACAAATTCGATCGAATTGTGTTATTTCCGTTTGTATTTACTTATCATGTTCGCAATTAGATACGCTTCGGGAATCATTCTTAGGGACTTCGGTATGAATAAAATATTACCCGCGGTTTGGTGGTCCCAAGTTGGTGCAACATCAACAATTAATATATTGTGTAAGAAAAATTCTTATGACTTATTCGACTTGGGTCATTATGGTAGGAAATAGGTGAAACAACAAGTGTGTGAAACTTTGTGATGTGATAGAATACTGACAGAAAACTTTATTTTTAGTGGAACTTATGTTATTTTAATGTGTGGTTTCTTTGGAATTTTATGGAATAATCCGGTAAGTTTATTTGAATAATTGAAAACTATATTTGGATGTCTGACAATGTTGTCATGTCACCTTTCCGACTAAGGATCTTTGAATATTAAACTATTAATATTGTTTTTATACTAATTAGTACCTATATAACATAACTTATAAAATTTATAAAATAATACTTATTCCAACTTTAAATTTGCCTACAATTTATTATTTGTTTTGTGACAACCTCGAATAGATTATATTGTTTTCATAATTCAATAGAAACTCACTTTTTAAACTAATTCATAAGTTGCGTTTAAACTCTCCCTAAAAATTCTTATAAGAAATATACTTGGTTTCTTAGTATGTTTAGGCAAATCGGTTCTATATTTTCCTAAAAATGAAAACATTTGAAATTATAAATAGAATCAACCAGTTTAATAAATTTAATTTTGTAAAATTTTTTTATCATAGCGCTATAAGTGCAGAGCTTTAGTTTTTTTGTACGGCAGATCGTATGTTATTTTAATCACCTTCAGTTTAATACTCTACCTTTTTCTTGAAAGGAAAATAAATAACATGTATAGCCCATTTTAGATGTATTTTCTTTTATATTTGTCTGCGTTTTGCTGCTAGATCGACTTCGCATGAATTTCCACGTCGATTTTATGTAGTAAAATCCGTCGGGGCTATCAACCACCGCTCACAAATAGAGGGGCAATAAGTTGGCCGTTTAAGCTTTAGTTTGTGATCATCAACTTGAGTAGTTTCTTAAACGTAGTTTACATTTAAATGAGCAATCTTTTGGAAGCACATTAGTAATAACTAGCTGTTACACGCGACTTCGTCCTACTTGACAATACATATCTTACCCAAATGTTGTTAGTTTTCTTGAGTGTTGATATCTCGTGCCAGAATTTGGTGAGGCAACATCTCCTTAAGATGCCTCGTGAAGAGGCGAAACACGTGTCGAATTGGTTGAAGACTAATCTTGGCGGAATTAACACTCAAGAAAACTCACAACAAGAATTTCCGCAAAATAAAGACTATTGCAATAAATTCTAATACATGTTAAATTTGCTAATAATCTGTGTGTTAAATTTTATTTAGTTTCAATTAGTCTTTTTGGGGTGATTACGATATAAACGTCCAATATTTCACATTTATTCTCATACCACCACCATAACGTGAACTCATCATCCATTAATAATAGACATAAAGAACCACACCCAACCCAGCAAGTTATCAACACAGAAGAATTCATCAAATCATATGTTATGTATTAAATTAAAGCATATTATTATAGGCTTAAAAGACAAGGGTCAACTGATAGTGAGTGACCATGGCAACACCAGCCTCTGAAGAAGGTCTAAGTATCAAGAAAAATAACGCTTCTTTTATTAAAAATTAAAAAAAAAAACAGATCATAGTATGTTTTGAGTACAATACCTATTAGTCATCTCCGACCATCAAGTAAACCCCACGCTCAGCTGGTATAAAAACCCGTAAACAATAATACACATGTCAAATTAATACAGACATTAAGTTAAGAGCGATATTTCATTGTTTCTATCTACACCTTTTGTAGTAGTCGACGACGTAGCAGGTAGTTGGAGGTTCTGTGTCATTTATCAAACCTGGCCTAATGTCAGCTGAAGGACTAATAGAGATATTCCTTTTTTATTTTCTTTAGATTTGGCACCGCCTTTGAAGTCATTAATCAACATTCTGGAATCGTCCTTTGAAAGTGATTGGTGGAAATATAATATGGATGTTAATATGTAGCAATGGAAATATATATATATATATTTGTTCCGATTTGTAGAAAGTACAAATTTTCCTAAGTTTTTATTGTAACTATGGCTTGCAACTTATAACAGAACCCACTTAAGTTAGTACTTACCAAAATGAAAATGTATTTTGTTACATTAATTAACAATTATTATAATTTCACACATACTTGTTTGAACACAAACCGTAGTATTTTTCAGAAATACTTAATAAATAAATCTGATAACCGAATAACGCTTGTACATTTGAGCCTCACTTTGTCAATATTTAGCTTTATGATAGTAAATCACCCCCGCATTGATTATACTGCCAATCCTACTTTTTCATCAAATGAATTTCTGAGAAATATAGAAACATCACGTCCTCTACTGACATTTGCAAATGACGCTTCACTTTTCCGTCGGAATGTAGCCATATTCATATATTTACATAACACAATAAGAGTCAAAAATATTGTTGAATTGTAGTTCTCGAAAACAAAAATAAATATAAATATGTTAAACTCTCTTCCAAAATAATTTTAGGACATAAAATGATAAATTCTATAAAAAAAAATATTTAAATTATAAATTATATAAAATATCGGAATCAGTCAGAAATTTGACTTCCAAAATAGTACAGTCTCAACCAATATAAATTATAAAACACAAGCAATCTAATTTATATTTATCAAAAATATTCACTGAACTCAATTAGTGTGCATTCAAAAGGCCTTCTAATAAAAAATAATAATTAATTCACTGTCTGAGAATAGAACTTTAAGTTGTATTTTATTGCAGTCATAGGAAAAGGTGGTTATAAATGTTTAGTTTATAATGTCATTGCCATCCTCATAATATATCATTAGATCTTGCAAATGCAATTTGTAATTACTTGTAAATCGACTATATTAATTACTGTCGGTGAAGAATTTGTAGTAAATAGATCTATGAGTATTTTGTTAAGGATGCATTTATTTGTATAATAATTTATTAATGGAGATAACATAGCTTTTTTAATTTCTCGTACATAAATCTATATATTTGATGTTTATGACGATTATATAAGAATAATTGTTATGTCCAAAAATGTGACGACCTGGATGCGTATGACCTGGTTGGAGCTGGTACAGGATCGCGATAAATGGAGTAAGGCTCGGTATCCACCAAAGTGGAGAGGAGAGGAGACGAGAGTAGATAAGCCGCGTAGCTGTCAGGTTATTTTCACCAAAGTGGAGAGGAGATGTGAGTTGTGAGAACTCGAAATCAGTGATGTCTACTAAAGAAAGACGTCATATCGTTACAAAAGTTATATTTTAACCTGCTTAAGGAAGAGAAATTAGAGGTAGAAGAAACACAATTATTTCGTTCAATAATTAAACTATCGAAGGAAACTTAGATTCCGGAATGAAATTCTAAGAATTATCGCGAGCGCGGGCGCCACTTAATAGCTCGACGTGGCACAAAATTCTATAGAAAAATGAGACATCTCCTCTCCTCTCCACTTGATCCATTTCCACGGAAGCTAAGCGGAGAGGAGATGTGGAAATAACGAAATCTGATTGGTTATCAAAATACATCTCCTCTCCTCTCCGCTTTGGTGGAAACCGGGCTTAAAGCAGGGGAGGCCTTTGCCCAGCAGTGGGTTCCGATAGGCAAATAAAATGAAAATATTTATAACATATAAATAATAACTATAATTGATAAGCTTAATTAAGATTAGTTAAGTGAAAATATGGCTTTATTAATTTTTTTTTGACAAATTACTCAAGTTACCAAACTTAATGTAACATCAAATTTTGTAATGTTTTGTATTGTTAATTATGATAATGTGTAAGTTTTTAAAATAAAAAATGATACCTTCGAGTTGCACTGTCAGGTCGTGATGTAAACAATAAGGGTGATCACCTACAGTCAAGTGGGCAATACGCTCCACCGCTTATAACTGACATCAATCCCTATTTTACATAAATTAAAAAGAAGCAAATATTTTTAAAATATGAAGAGTTTGTTCCTATGCATTTAATTTGATTATAGTTTATCAGTGTCGTCTTGTAGTGGATGAAAATCAAGTCCAACGATTACATTTCTTATCTACTTATGAATACGTAAATATGAACGAATGAATCTAGTATGAGTATACAAGATAGCGGAAGCGACAGCTTAAGTCAATTTCTTAATATGCATTGAATGAGGTTGAGCAGGTTATCAATTCTAAAGTAGATAGTGTAGATAGCGCCACAACGCAACAGTTGAAAACATAAGAATATTTAAGAAACATTCGTCACGCGGACGCTTGTCTTGGTTGGTAAAAGCGCTGGGGCGTATGCTGAGAGCTGTGGATGCGATTCCCACACGTCCATATTTTTTGCTACAACTTAAATGTCTATGGAAAACGATATAAAGGGAGAAATAATCTCTATTGTAAGTACTTTCAAATTTAGCAGCGGTTACAAATCACAGTTTTACAACATAAAAAGCTTGCTACAATTTCGTGGCCACAGTTTCTCCTAGTGGCCATTACTGTAACGGTTCCTTTCACCAGTCGCCACTATCTAACACTGACCATCTGATGAACTGCTTTTTGAGTGCCTTGGACTGCATGTAATACTTAATGTAAAGCGAGATTTGGTTGGCGATAATGCACCATGACTAAAGTCATGACTTTCTATGATAGAGAAATCTGTCGGCGTCTTTGTGTATGTCTTTCGGCATGCCCTTATTATTTCGTGTATATGCCTACGTTATATATAACTAAATACTGGTTATAACCGGTGTGCGGTGCCAAATATAAAGTCTAGTCCAGTTGAGCTGTCCATTCGATCTGTTGATTAGACATAGAGTTTCTTAGAAAATAAATTCTAAATTATTTCGTTGTTCAATATTTTGTTTAATACAGTTGACTTATAGAACTTTTAAATGCGAATAATTCAAGTTAATTTTCAATTGTAATAAGTTTTTTTTTATTAATTTTATGACATTTTACACATTAAAGTAGTTAAATAAAGAAAATACTTCTTTCATTTTGGTGTACTAGCATACACTAAGCTAATATTTTTCATGTTATTCAGTTTACTATCAACTCGATATAAGTATATGAAATTAAATTTAATAATAGTATTTAAATTTTGAAGAGAGCAGTGTGGCATAACCGTTGCTTTGCGCTCAAGTTTGCATGTCGAAATTTACTATAAATTCGTTATTTATTTTGGCCATTATACTTTACTTAATAACTTAAGTCCAAAATGCTCATCCCATTTCGAAAAATTCGCATTTTAAAATCATCGTTGTGTTGAGTTTTAGAACATAACATACATCAGCGGAATACTCTATATTGAAACTTTTGCAACCTTAAACTGATGATTACATATGTTAATACTAGCTATACCCAGCAATTGTTGCAATACCATGTTAAGTATTAAGAAAAAAATCATTAATATAGAGATTTTTTCAACTGGAACTGTCGCCTGAACTGCTTAGAAGACTCTATCAAAGTTTCATTTCAATCTGACTAATAGTTTCGAAACGCATAACTAACTAACGTGGATTTTTACTTAAGAAGAAGATAATAAACATACCTATCATATAGTTACATATATTATATAAATTCATAACATTAATCAACAATTTAATAGGAAGTTTGAAATAAAAGCACATAATATAAAGAAGTTGTTCACCAACGAATAATATAAAGAAATAACATCTATCGTAGGCTAACATAAATATAATATTTCATAACTGTAACAAAATTTCTTTTATATGAGAGTAAGGGACGAGACGAGCAGGACGTTCAGCTGATGGTAATCGATACGCCCTGCCCATTACAAAACCCAAAAATTCTGAGCGGCACTACAATTGCGCTCGTCACCTTGAGACATAAGATGTTAAGTCTCACTTGCCCAGTAACTTCGCTAGCTACGGCGCCCTTCAGACCGAAACACAATAATGCTTACACATTACTGCTTTACGGCAGAAAAAGGCGCCGTTGTGGTACCCATAATCTAGCCGGCATCCTGTGCAAAAGAGCCTCCCACTGGTAAAACAGTATATCTTAATATTAATATAACTCTAAAACAGATATGTACACAAATTAACCCAGCCATGATAAACGTAGCAAACACTATGATTTTCCAGTTGTGTTAACAACACTGGTAATCTTAAGTGCATTTAATATCAGATCGGTCGTCAAGTTATATGTCATTGGAATGCCCTTTGAGAGCATCTATCTTCTAACTTACCTATTTTCTTATCAGAATAATGTATATTATGTGTTATATTATATGGAAAGATATCTTTTCTTCTTAATGTTGTACCAGAAACCAACCCACACACTCGTTTGCCCTCCTTTTTCATAAAAAAGTACAGTACCTTTGAGAATTAATATGTAGAGATTAGATCATTATAAATATCTTGGACTAAGCGCTAGTATATAAATGTTAACACGCATATTAGGGACGTCCTATTATTGTTATAGTTAAATTATGGCCAACATAAAATATTATGTACATATTAACAACTCTTTGTGTGGTCCCAATTTGAGCTTAGAATCAATCATTAAATGCTTATGAATGAACAAAGATTGAACTTTATCTATCATTGTCACCTAAACTAAAATAATTCCGCCCACCTCCGAATGTCGTTAACTTGATATCATTTGTACATGTGTCATCGGATCCGACTAATGAAACACACATCTCATTAAATATTTTAATTAACTTTCCATATTCATGCCGTTTGACATAAATGGATTAAATTTTGGGCTTTTAGGTTGTTTCGAAATTAATAAAATTAGCAAGTTAACATAAATTATGATAAGGCAACGTGTTTTCGAACCAGTAGGCTGATGATAATTTTGAACTGTGGAAAATTAATATTGGAATAATATATTTATGTATGTAGGGTTTGTGTTTGAGGTTTGATGTGTAATATTAATGTTTTTTTAAGTTTATTTGAATTAATATTATGTCTTTTATTTGGAGTGAATTCCGTAAAATAAATTCTTTTTTGTTATTCGTAGTTTTAGGTGCTTAGTTATTTGCTAAGATCGGTTAGTAGAAGGTTTGAAGTAAACTGAAACCAAACACTCACACAAACTACACACTCAATATTATATTTTGATTATTATTATAATACATATGAAATATATAAAAAAAAATAAAAAGCATTTATGCAAATGAAAAGTTAGTATGATTGTCTCTTAAGCCACTAAGAATTTGTTTTGCACGTACTTACACTTTAGAAACTGTAAATACATAGTTGTATACTTGTAAATAAATGTTACGCTGTCAAAATGTGTCCCAATCAGGATACATTCAACTGAAGAAATGCCCGTGCTGTTAAAATTTATTATCAGCTCTTTTTTACTATATTTGTAGATATATTAAGATCATTGGATAAACCTTAATGATTGACATATATATATATAATGATCGGTTAATTAATATGAAATAACTTTGATAATAGTCTGTTTTTCTATTAATATTTTACAGCCACTCGAGGACCACGATATAACCGAATTCCTCGCCGACGTAGTCATAAATAAACAGCTTAAAACTGATTTAAATAATAATAATTTGAGAATTCTAAACATTATATTTTATGAAAAATAAACTCAATTACATAAAAGAAAACTTGATCGTATCAATATTTATTAAATTGAAAACATCGTGGTAATGTAATAGCATGCATAATTATGGCAAATTACACGAGTCAAGTCTTGTAAGAGCATTACAAAATAAGTCTAGATTCAGACGCGACGTTTTATGCACGCCTTTAATGACAAAACCTGCTCGGTTATCTCGCCTCGCTTGTACGTTTAAAATTCTTATAAAAGAAATATTACCTATAATGATAGTCAAAGAATTACTCAATGTACCTACGTAACGAATGTAGGTTATTACCTACATTCGTTGATACTTATTAGTATCAATTACATATTGGCAGTAGGTAAATATTGCAGTAATTTTTCAAAATACAATAGTGACAATAATTCGTACCTATGATATGTACTATTACTAATA
Organism: Leptidea sinapis; assembly: GCF_905404315.1. Classification (NCBI taxonomy): domain Eukaryota; kingdom Metazoa; phylum Arthropoda; class Insecta; order Lepidoptera; family Pieridae; genus Leptidea; species Leptidea sinapis. The sequence continues at coordinate 8,451,655 of NC_066275.1, read as the reverse complement.
AGTGTACACTAGTACCCATAATAACAACTGGAGTTAGCTCAACCGAATAAATAGTAATAGTTCATTAGTACATGTAGTCTTAACTTGTAGTCTTTCCGAGAATAAGTTTAAAAAAATTATATTCGTTCCAACGGTTTTTAACCTCTGTGAAAAAAAAAAATTTCGGTGCACTAAAGCTATTTTTTTATTGCCTATTATATCACAATAATAACATTGATGCGACTGTATTTCACCACTAATATCCCGAATTGTTTGTCAGTTTGACGTATATGTCAAATTGTTGGTATAAAAAGGCAAAATTTCTCAAAATCGATCCGTTTACATGAGAATTCTGATTTACGTGTAGGTAGGTAAAAATATTGAATTTTTGAAAACGCAAAAATCAATTTCGTCTGTCTGGTAGACAACAATGTACATAGGCCAATGTTCACAAACTAATTGATAATAATAATGAATAACTTAATAATTCTCATTACGAATTTTTTTTTTTCTGGAGTAAGTAGGTACTTCTAATGACTGCAACACTGGATTATTCTATAACGTTCTCGTAATTCATTCAAGATCTGAATAAACTGGGCGTCATATGAAGAGCACGGCTATAGCCGACCCTTATTCTAGCGCTCTACAGAGTGCATATCCAACCATATATAGAGTATTTTTCTCTTGAGTATAATATTGCTTTTATCTCTTGTCTGGTGCACCATAGTATCGGCTTAGACCATTTGAGCGCGTGTAACGCAGAGCTGCTGGAATTCTCAGACAATGAGGTTATCGATATTAAAAACTTTTATTACGATTCTGAAATCCGCTATATATATTTTATTATTATATAGTACATAGCAAGATTAAGATGTAAGATTGTTTTATGTAAATAAGAGTCGAGACGAGTGGGACGTTCAGCTGATGGTAATTGATACGCCCATAACAGTACCTATCGCTCAGGATTATTAAAAACCCAAAAATTCTGAGCGGCACTACAATTGCGCTCGTCATCCTGAGACATAAAATGTTAAGTCTCATTTGCCCAGTAATTTCACTAGCTACGGCACCCTTCAGGCCGAAACACAATAATTAAACTATAAAATATTCACTTTTGAGAGTCAATAGTATCGTCCTCGATAAACCACAATGGATTCAAAATTTTACTATTAGGTAAGTATTTGAAAGTTCCTCAATAAATGCACCGCTAATGAACGATACGAATTAAGTATGCGTTTGCTAATTATTTTATAAGATAAAAATAAAAAGCACGGAAGTGAGTGCGAACATTCCACAATACAAATGCAAATGTAATCTGAACTTTATGTGAAAAACTTTTCTATAGCAGAGATAAGATACGCGGGCTTATTATAATATTTATCAGAGACAGTGCTAGTTGGTCTGCGTGATATAATTAGCTGTATTCAACGGAATATTTGAGAGAAGGCGGCAATAAATTAACGTATAAAACTTTAAAAAATCGCATGACTTCGTTTTGTAGTATATAATTAGTTAGTAGTATCTAGTATATTAGAAATGACATCAAATTGAAATTATAATGGAATCAATTTTGGAGAAAATAAATGCCTTTTATGCCTTTTGTAGCTGTACGAAGTCTTCTGAAAAATCTATTCCGCTATGAATCGAACTCTCATCGGTAATTAGTTTTTAGTTTAAGTTTTGCTTTTTGTAACAGTGGCGGACAAACGAGCGTTAGGTCATCTCGCGCACAATATTTAAGAAATAAGAAAAATTTATTCCGTGATACACACATAAAAGTACAATCTAAATACTTAATATATAGTCCTGATCCTAACTTAACTAAATATGCTGTGTGGCAAAAGAAAAGACCGATGCTCATGCTTGTGCTGTAAACCGACTGGCTGCAGCGCTGATTTTCACCATCTACCTCGTTAACTGTCTGAGTTCCAGTAAACATAAAATGAAAAAAAAACATATTAAAACACTTAAATGTCTGCCATGATTGAAATGATTATTATTACATGATTACCAAAGCCCATACCTACTCTTCTGCAACACTAGAAAACCCAGTTGTATTGTGCTGGAAACACCGCCCAACAAAGCTCATTCCACAGCCTCTTTCGTGGCAGAAATTTCTTTGATAACCGTACTATCGAGGAACGCCATACATCTATATGATGTTTGCTATGTATTTGTTATGATACGCATGTTTAGTTAGTTAGTTGTTTTAACTATATGTATATGTGTTTTGCGTCTCAAAAATCATCTTATATGCATTTATTATGTATCGCTATTTTTAACTAACATCCTAGTAACTATCTTAATATCGTTTTATCATCAGTGCTTGGAACTTGTCTAATTTTTCAAGTTCAAAGCAAGTAAAATTATGTTTACAAATTCCGTTGCATTATATATTCCTCAATCAAAAGTACACTTAAGGAAATTTCATCTATATACAACGAAATTGAATTTTCTCACATGGTGTTGTGGGTCGGTATTATTTGACTACCAATGAACCTGATTAAACGATGGCACTCTTGTGATACATCTGCATGTGTTGGAAAATGGAGCATGAGCAACGGTGAGCAGTCGCCATCACGATACTCACGAAGTTTTAACTTCAAATGGATTGCTTAGATAATATTCTAGTTATGTTAATACCTATATCGACTACTAGCTGACCCGACAGACATTGCTCATCTGAGCAAATTGTAATTATGTTCTTGGAATTATGAAATATTGTACTTTCTAGAGTTATTACACAAGTACATAGCTACGTAGCATAGTACAATAAGTATGAGTGGATCATAGTATGCGTAAACTTGTTTATCAATGTATTATTAGCCCACTGCAGTAACGATCTGAGTACAATTTAAAATGAATCTTATGAGCGGTCATCTTAAGTGGATATTTCTTTAAAAGGTGTAACTATGTAAAACTTCAGTTACTATTACTCTTTATTCAAATTCAAATATTTTTATTCAAAATATGATTCAAAATCACTTATTGAACTTCTAAAACTACCACCCATTGAAAAGAGACTGCTTCAGACTCAATATTCTCTGGTGAAATTGGACACCCTTAGACGCTCACATCGAAAGGCGTTTTAAAGACGCCACATATGCATCGATATTGCAAATGAGTCACGACACTGAAACCGAAATCGAATTAAGTTACGTTGATAAACGATCGCTAAATAAAGATAATCGAGGAAGGATTGGCGGTTTGACATGAAAAGTCAGGTATATTAATGTGTATTATAGGTCTCGAGCTCAGAACAGCCGTCCGATGTAGCGAATTTGCTAAATTATCGACCAAACAATTTGAATATTAATCTTACGTCCGTTTGAGGCACGGAACTTTTGAAGTATTTTACATGAATTTATATTGACTGAAATACATATTTGATGCAGTTGTTTATATTATAGGTTATGTATACGTAATGTATGTATATTCCAGCTTAGTTGTTAAGTGGCAAGTGCTTTAATCATAACTGGAATACGCATCTTTATGTTGGAATCAACGAGCGATTAAATGGTATCGACGGTAGAACCTTAGGATATACAAAAGCATAGCCATTAAGCCAATTGTTCAGTAGGACTGTTATAAGTTTAAGATTAAGATAAGTGGCGCCTATTTCTGCCGTGAAGCAGTAATGTGTAAACATTACTGTGTTTCGGTCTGAAAGACGCCTTTGTTAATGAAATTACTGGGTAAATGAGACTCAAAATCTTATGTCACAAGGTGACGAGCGCAACTGTTGTGCTGCTCAGAATTTTAGGGTTTTCCAATAATCCTGAGCGACTCTGCATTGTAATGGGCAGAGCGTATCAATTACCACAAGCTGAACACCTCACTCGTCTCGTCCTTTATTTTCATAAAAAAAAAGATGTTTTATGTGGAGCAAATCAATATATTGAATAAATAACTAAAGAAAATAGAAAACTGCTGAATAAAAACACATGGAAGGATAAATTATTCAGTCACCAATTTCGAGGGGAAACATTATTTTAAGAAATAATTTCAATTAAAATCGTAGAAGGAAAAAGGCTTCATATTACTCTGTTAATAAAAGAAATAATTTCGAAGAGATTTTGATTTTTTTAGCTCCGTAACATATTTTATTGACCATGTCCTGCCAGTTCAACCTATGAATGTCTCTATGAACTTTAAGGATAGTAATTTGATAGATTTCATTTCTATATTCAAAAATTTAATCACAGTGATATTGTGTACATGATGAAATTTTGATTATAGAAGGATTCAGACCGGTACAGCCGATCAATTTAATTTAACCTTAGTATAATTCCACAAAACTTTTCTGCCATAATCCTACGTAACTCTTCTATTGCCCGTCCACTTTAACCTTATTCCATGGCTCAAGTTTATTTTAACCTAGTACATAAAACATACAATAAAATAACTTAGTGCAGGAAACATAATTTTTTTATTAAGAAGTTAAACGATGAAAATAAATATATTTCTTACATTTTACCACACAATAATGGAGTTACGTTTTAACACACACACACACATACACACACACCCAGAGACACACACACACACACATATACAGAGTGCACTTTTTGACCTTTCGGTTCATATTGTTAACCTTAGGATGTAAATTGGTTGCGTACAGGACAGGCTACGCCTAGTGTAGGGACCAAATATAATGTAATATTATGTGATAAAGTGTCTGTATATAATAAATAAATAAATAATCTAGCAAACCTGGCTTAATTAAAGCAGCCAGCAGCATAACATTCTTGGTTGATTATAAGTAGTTTTTGTTTTATCTAATCAACAAATACCCATACATACTTAGACATAACCACAAAGATGATATAAGACTAGCAACAGAGAGATACAAAAGTAGGCTGTCCTGTCAGTTCAATAATTTTCCCTTATAGACATAAGCTGCAGGAGCACATGACACACTAAGATATGCAAACATATGACTAACAGAGAGTGAGTAAGTGGGACAAGTAGATGCTTCTGTTTTGAAGTTTATTTTGCATGCAAGAACTCGCAACATAATATCTAGATTATAGTCTAAAACATATTGCAGATATTAATAAACACAAAGTTAACTATAAATTTTAAGTTATCCATTTAATATAAATTAAAATGTACTTTGTAAGTTTACAACATAATTTAAATAATAATTATTAGCGACAATAAATATTCATGCAATATATGACTACATTATGACTGTTGTGGATTACAGCTGCTTTGTACATCTTCAGAACTGCTAGATAATTCCTGTTTAAACATATCAACCGCTTCAGCAAGAGAACTAAATGTAACAGGTTTGATGTCTTCCTCAAATTTATCCCATTTTTTTATCTTGTTCTGTTCTGTAAATTAAAAATATACCTATGAATCAATTTGCCATAAATCAAAAAAGGAAAAATAAACTATTTACTAAGACGCATAGATTAAATACTAATTATATATATTATTTTGACTTAAACTTTAGTGTCGAGGAACGAGACCTTGTTACACTTCTTAAAATAACTTAGTAGCGAAAATTATTGAAACGCCAAATAAAAAAATAATTAGCGATGGCACGATGTGTGCTATTCGTAGAAAAATATGTAAAGTCAAAAACTATAAAGGCACTCTCAATTGTATATGTAATATTGATATACTTTTACACAAGTTATCGAAATACTGAACGTACTACTCGTCTCGTCCCTTATTTTGCCTCAGATCTGAGAAGAAAGGCGCAATTTTTTTACAATTATTCTATACAATAAAATCAATTGAAGTTAGAGTAAAAATTTCTCAGTCTCTGTCTTTCAAACTCTTTAACATTATACATCCAAATTTAATTAGTATCAACAGATTAGCAGAATGCTTGAACATACAAAATAAATGCTCATTAAGACAGGTGTGCCGAGGAAATAATCTGCAGCTGAATAAATATGGCCACTGAGTAAACTGAGTAAACTAACTATATGTAGCTACTTTCAATTTCATTTAGAAATGATAATAACCTAATATTTTGGGAAACTGCCGGTATGTGTTTTTTAAACTGACTTCAAAAAAGAGGAGGTTCTCAATTCGATTGGTATTTTTTTTATCTACGTACACTGATAACGGTAAGATTTATGATCCGATTTTCGTGATTCTGTTTTAGATTGATGCGGAATGTTTGCCATTTAGTACCATAAAAATTTGACATAGTTTGGCCCAGTGGTTTTTGATAGATAAGTTTGAAGTCGGTGCCAAGCCAAATGTAATAGCAGGTACCTACACTCGGCACGCGTGACTTTGGGCTTAAGTCGGTGCTTGCCCACTTGGGTAGGTATCAATGGGTAGCACATACAAATAATAGTAGTTTATTAATATTGAAGGTATAAGATTTGCATAAGAGGTGTATTAAATTAAATTCTCTATTATGTTATTTTATACTTTTGAGTTTTTGAAGTCGGTTTTTTAAAATATTGTTTTTTTATTATATTTTTTGTATTTTTGGTTTTCTAATTCACATGAAGATGTGTATTTATAAAATATAAGTATGCTCATTTGTCCTCCTTTTCCATAAAAAAATATGCTTCTGTAATGGATAGAAGGAAAAACAAGTGGTCAATTGATGATGATGAGTTAATAGTTGAAAGTAAAGAGTAAGTAGGTGGATATAATAAATGAATATGTAGAGTATTAATTCTTATGATATGAAAAATATTCGCTAAGAAGTAAACGTGTATAATATGAAGTTGATTTCCATATATTACTTTTGAATTTATGACATATTTAATGTTTTAAGAATATGGTGTCTTAATATTTAAAAATAAACGACAAAGTTTGTAATTCGAATAACAAATAAAAAAGTAAAATATTCCATAAAGAAAATTTCACGAACTTCCCCTGTGTTAGATTTGAAAAAAGATTGAAGTAAAACAGCGTTTGTAATTCAAATTCGAAGCAACGAACTAGGCAGTAATAGGCGTAGAGCGCGGGGCGACTAGTGATGTGCCGGCGAGGTGTTCCCGCGATAACTGCGGCCTCGCACGCGAGCGACCCGCCCCGTGCAGCCCTGCCCGTGCACGCAAGCCGCCTTCGACTTCTCTGTTATGGATTGCCTTAGCTACTCATATTGGCGGGCTTGGTGTCTTTATAACTTTCGCAACCCACACCTACCTACATAATTACTCTGTTTGCGATTGAATGTAGTTCCTGAAAACGTTCCAAGACACAAACAATATTAACCTTTTAAAGAATTCATGTTTAACTTTTAATAAATTTTAGTGTATTCCATACATGTTGGTTGGGCTACTAAGTCATGATGTCATTTAAAGAGTGACAGTAGGGCTGCCATTTTTTGTCAGTCCGTTTATATGAATCACGTGACCAGGTTTGTGTTCTTAGCTCAACTTCGACATGATTGTGGTTTGGAAAGTTTTTCTTAAATTAGGTATATATATTCATGACGTTATAAGTTTTATGATATTAATTATAGCATTTATTAACAATCTATCTATAAATACAGTTCTCATCCTACATCTACTGATATAATTTGTTAATATAAATAAAAGTAACTGAAGGCATAAAAAGCATTAATTTTCTCAAAATTAAGAATTCTTTTTGATGTCATTTCTAATAACTACTATCAACTAGATACTACTACCGCTTCGTAGACAAATGGCGCTCTGAGAGATAAGAAGCGGCGCAAAAAACCCTTCCAGCATTATTTTTTTGCGCTCTTTTCAATAAAAATATACAATATTGTACAGTCATTTCTATCGCTATAAAATAATCACAATCTAGTCCCTGTTATAATCTACTGTATTAGACACCGGTTTCTAGATTGTCTTGCTTTCCAGCATAGGCATCCCCAAGTATTCTCCACAAAGATCTATCTCTTGCTGTCCTCAACCAAGTCGCGCCTGCCACCTTTTGAATATCAGCATCCCATCTTCGATGCTGTCTTCCTTTATTTCTTTTTTTTTATATCTTGGACAACATTCTGTCACTTCTAAGCCGATTTTTCTGTGTTTCTTCTTTTCATCTGTCTAGCCCATTTCCATTTCAGTTGTTTTCTTTGACATTTTATATCTATGATATTGGTTCGATTTCTTATTGTTGATAGCCTAATTTTTATCTTTTAGTTTTGTGTTAAGTATAGTTCGTTCTTCGTTTCGTTACAAAAACAAGACGTTTTATTATACTCTGTTCCAAATTTGACAGATGACAGTTTGAAATACATTATAAACGATTAAGGCGCGTGTCACCACGCTAACTGAGAACTTAGCAATAATTTGATATCCAAAAATAAAATTTCATATTCAGATATTACCTACCTACAAATAAACTTACGTAATTACGTGATTTTGTTTGTCAAATAGCTATTTATAATTTATAGAAAATAATGTAAAAGTTTACACTCTTAACCTATTCTTTAAATTAGAATCAGGATATAAATTGTGTCAAATAGATTTTCACATTATTTGAAATTGTGACCTACCCAAAGCCTACTAAATTTCAATTAATCCTATTTATAATGGGGTAGGTATGTATCTATGCATTAATGTTATTTATTATATTATGTGGGTACTCAGCATGTAAATATCATGTCTTTTTAGTCAGAAATTCCTTACAATATCGTTTGTCTATCTACTTGGATGCCTAGGTATAGATGCCTGATTTTAAAGCAATTACGACGTAAGAGACAATTTTAATCCATAACCTTAAATTTTCATATAAATTATAATATTTCTTGCTAAATTCGTACCTACGTACCTTTATAAAATTGATATAGTATTGATAAATTTTCTTAAAAGCAAATTTCCTGTGGCTTAATCTTATGTCAGGTACATAAGCCTCTGCCTAAATAGATACTTACCCACATACAATTTATTGTTAATTTATTCAACCGAAATAAAAATACAAATTTATTTCACAATCTTAACACTTTTCACCTTCTTTATGTGATTTAATTATAATAATTAGCAAGTTTTCTTATCAGTAATATTTGTAAACAAATATTGAATGTTGATATTTTACTTACCTTATTATAAAAGATTCACTAAGTTATTCGCGCTTAAAATTAATAAAATTAGACCGTCTACGCACTACAAGTGATACAACGTTAACTAAACCAGAATCAACTTAGTTCTACTGCGTTCTATTGAATGTAAGTTTAATTTAGTCTAATACATTTAAGTGTAGAGCTAACATACATTCTTGATAATCGGCGGCCATCATTGCACGCGGCCTATTATGAGAGCGTGACGTCACAGCCCCTCCCCCCGCCTGCTTCAATCACATCGGGAACCCTCGTCAAGCCCCCACCCCACGATACGCTTTACTGACTCCGCATTTTTTCTCATAATAATAACGTTGAAAAAATCACACAAAAAATCCGGACAGACGCGCCAATTTCGTTTCGTCCCATCCCTATCGGACTGTTCCTTGCAGCGGTAGAATATTAAATGATTTTGGTAGATATAATAATATGAATGGTTTAACGTTATGAGCTACACAGACTTATAATTTGGTATCTATGTTGGTTTCGATTCAAATTGACGTAGATAATAACTGAGTAGATGTGTTATAGAACAATTGTTTGCTTACCTTATCCGATTAATGAAATGAAATAAGTGTTAAATAAAGTAACTTAATAAATGATAAATATATATTTATAATATTATAATAAAATAAGGTCTTATTTCAGATTATGATATTGTTCGAATTAAGATAAAGTGAACACTTAATTGTATGAACATACGCACCAAAATTAATTTAGAGTAAATACAGTATTTGCAAATTAATTCTTATAAGATAAATTACAACCTGAGATAGGAATAAATAATATATAAAATTGTCTTATTAGTGTGAACTCTGAACTAAAGCACGCTCGACGCTTTTATAAATTTCAAATAAGAAATTTTGTGATTGTTTTTATTACGAAAAAAAGAGTTATCGTGCTCAGACTAAACAAATTAAAATTATAATATGATACTGCTAAGTGTGACTGCAAAATGTATATATCTACTTGTCTATTTTAATCAGTGGACCGTATAAGTTTATATGCGCCATCTAGTAGCAAGTAAATGTCCAAAATTGATATAGTTGTTGATGCTACTCCTCCCTAGATGTCACTGAGTAATGAAATACGTAAGCTTAACAATAAACATGTAATATAATTACAATAGCCCATATGATTTTACATTATAATAAAGAAAAATATTATATCACGTCTCAACTATTTTATATTGATTAATGTGATGATTGCCATAAGCATGTGGAGATAATTTTATCCATGTGCATAAGAACATATAAACTTCGAACAAGTTAACATCAGACGAACTAAAAAGGTTTTTATATTTTGAATTCAGTATCTATTATGCTGATGTCGTTATATAGTAATAATACCAAATACAGTAGAGAGTATATATATAGATATAATTAAAACATAATAGAGATTGTAAAGTTAGTGCTGTGTAACTTTTCATTCATGTCAGTCTTTACTTAGCCTGTGGCATCATTCAATGTTTAAACTGTAACAGAGATGTCACTAAAATCAACATTCATGGTTTATAAATCAATGTTTCACGTGCATGTTCTTGGGTTCAATTCCATCTAGGTACCTATGATGTAAAGTGTTTTGTGCCCGATTTATTTTTTATATTATTATCATAGCGCTACTTGGAGAAACAACTTTTCGCTGATTATGAATGAAGAACATTGCGAAAGCCTTATTTTAGACGTCTGAATCTTGAAAAATTTAAAGTTATCAATGGTCAGTGTTTTATTTTGAAGCATATTATGGATCATATAAAGTGAAATTTCCACCTTTTTTGTTTATTTAAATGGATAAATACATTATGATAAGAAATAAAATATAGATGAGAAAACTTAAAATTTCAATTATTAGGTAGGTACGTCATTATCATGCCGGTGACAGGACTAGCACTATTCGAAAAGCTCAATTAGAAACAAAGTCTTTTTTCTTATTTCTTAAGTATACATAATATTTAAACCGTACTAGGAATGGCAACTTATCTACATCGAATGTTATGATTGTCTGCCTATCGAACAATTCATTGCAGTATCGATTGCTGTGGTAGATATTCGGTGACTTTTAAATAGCCCAGAAAAATACCGTAACAAAAAAAAGTAATGAGAGCAAGGCAATACTCACATTCTAGCGCTCTACAAAGCGCAGTTCCAGCCACATAATATGGAGTATTGCTTTCATCTCGGGTCTTCCTCACCCCAGTATCAGCTCGATTCATTTGACCGCGTGCAACGCAGAGCAGTCGAATTGTTGGGGACTCTGTGCTATGTCAACGGCTGGGTCACTTGGCGTTGCGTAGAGACGTCGCTTCATTCTGTGTCTTTAACCGCATTTATCGCGGGGAGTGTTTCACCTGATTCCTGCCACAGAATTCCACCTCCACACGACACGCCACAAGTAAGGATATCTTGCCCCCATCTGGATGTGTGGCCGTCCTCCACAGTGTGGTTTCCAAGGATCTTTCTTCCACGTAGGTACTAAAAATCTGTGGAATGAGCTTCCTTGTGCACTGTTTCCAGCACGATATGACATGGGTACCTTCAAAAAAAGCACGTACACCTTTCTTAAAGGCTGGTTACTCTGTGATTCCTCTGGTTTTGCAAAAGAACTTGGGTGGCGATGATCACTTTACACCAGTGTCCTGTACGCATGTACGTTCTGCTTTTCCATAAAATAAAAAAATATCCATAAATTTATAATAGCTCTACATATTATAAACTCCTTTCCAAATGCAGAATTTTAAAGATATTTATTTGCATTGATAAAGTCATAATGTAATACCTACCATTTTTTAAAGACAAGCAAACTAGCGTACTATTCGCCTGTGATGGGAAGTCATCATCGCCACCAGCACTCTTTTGCAAAACTCACAATTATTATGAGCTTTCACGAAATAGAAAAGTAGAACTAAATAAGTTTATGCTCATTCCAATCCTCTTAGTATCAATCTTCTTATGTATTGAAGTTTGTGATAAAGTTACTAAATTAATAACTCATTAAATTTGTCATCATCATAGTATTAGCCGAAAGACGTCCATTGCAAGACAAAGGCTAAAAAAAATATCGATCGATAGCACTTAAGTAGATATGTAAATAGAGTTATAGTAGACCACCTAGCATCAGTTGACCCTTTTCTGAAAAATACTAATCAATAATAATAAAAGATTCATCAAAAATAAAAAAATCAAATCAAACTTTCAATTAGACGCCAGAGAATTCAATTTAACGCCTATCTAGGTACACTACGTACTTGCACAATCAACAATAATACATTTATAATACTATGTTTGTGGCATGTCTCCGGTCTGGCGTTGATAATATTGCAGTTTAATTAACATTGCTACCATACCAGCTAATTGTTATATTGCGCAAATGTGATTTACGATTTCGTAGTGACACCTCTGTCTCCTCTTGTCAACTAACATTTAGATTTTAAAACAACAACTACCAGGTATAAAATATATTAAAGTATGTATTAAAACAATATCTGAGTACCTATCTAATAATTAATATACCATTTACACTTATTGGTATTAAAATGATATGTTAAGTAATGTAAACAGAATAAATTAAGATTAATAAAATAAGTTCTCTGCAGATTATTATATTGCAAACTTTGTGTTGTATTTAAAACCCTTTTTTTAAATTTAAAAAATTCGACAGTGTAGATGCCGCTGTGATCGCATCGTTTTTAATCTGAATGTGACTTGTCCCACATTTCCTGACGGACACAATGTTTCAAGTAGCTCATTTAGTTCGTGTTCGTTCTTAAGTAAATTAAGAGATGGCGCTGTTATGCTAACCCAATTTCAATATTTTTTCTGTTCCAAAATTACAATGTTTTATTATATTATCAACTTAACTCAATGATATTGAGTTAAAATATTTATTTTTTTATTTTAATGGATACTGTAGTATTTAATTATAAGAATCGACGAAATACGTATTTTTCAATTTCTTAAAAATGTAATGTATCCATTGTGTAAATAAAACCAAGTTTATTTCAATAGCAGCTGTACCAAATATTTTTAATAGCTGTACAATAAGTAATCAGTTTTATTTATTAAGTACCTACATTACTAATTTTTATGTTGACAGATATCTCTTTTTTATGGAAGGAGAATAAACGCGCGTACGGTTCGGGTCACCTGATTTTAAGTGATCACCGCTGGTGACATTCTCCAACCTCCTACCACCAGAGGAACCTTAGGAGCATTGCCAGACTTTTAGAAATGTGTATGCGCTTTTTTCAAGGTGCCCATGTCGTATCCTCTTAAAGACTGCAAGGAAACTCATATCATAGTTTGGTTGGACACATGCAAATAGTGAGGATGATATCCAGGTTTGTGACATGTCAAAGTGCTCGTCACGGAACACTCCGTGATAAATACCTACCGTCACACTCTTGTCTAGCTTTAATTATGACCCCCTGTTCCCACCCAGGCTTTGCCTTCCAGATGACCGAGGAATTATTGCTAGGTGAGTTATAAATATAAAAAAGATATAATATGACTAATCACGCATGAACAGGCCCGAAAATTAAAAATTTTGACGTGTATAAACGATAATTACATAAGTTCCTTAATTAAATTTCCAACTTGGGCCGTGTAATTAGCGGGGACATAGAAATTCACTCACAACACGTCATACAGTTGCAAATTTCCTCTAGAGATTCGTTTGGGTTGCCTGCTTTTGAATTATGTGTTGTCAGAAAAATAAATGGAATTCCATGTTTCTAAATCTAATAGATTGTACAAAACAAATAGGATCGTACTTACTAAATAATATGTATATAGTATATATAATATTTCCTGATGTATCTAATTGAAATGGATGGAAACTAAATTATAAATGAGATATTATTACCAATTTATATCGCAAATGTGGTGAAGTGTTAAAGTCATAATATATACTTATATTGAAAGATAAGACCTATGGTGTTCTTAAAAGAAGAACAGATTCCAGTTATGGTCTATATTGCCAAGAATAACATAGTTTGTATTAAAGTGTGAAACAATTGGAAGCGGCCAGTACCAGGAACGCATAAATCAACGGGTCAAATGGAAGACTTCGGTATAGCGTTTGATACTCTAGATCTCTGCTAACCCAATGAGAGAAGCGTGATTGTATGTATATAAGTTTTTTGTAGGCCTCTAGCATCTATTTTATTATTTAGGATATCATCGGAATCCAATTAATAGAATATCACCGAAATAATGCATTATTTATTTTAGTCTCAAACACGATACTTATGAATATCAAAGTAAAAATGTTTACCATTTACTACCACCTTGCTAAGGTTGAGGTTTAGTGAAAATAGGTGGCTTGAAGCAACTCGTTAACAATCTTTCGGATGTAAGTGTATGTAAAATGGTGTGTGCCGCCCTACCATTAGAGGATTTTGAAATATTCGTAATAAGATTTACAACCAAAAATAATTTAAAACTCGAACATGGAGATAGTTGGGATTTACTATTTTATAAATATACATTTAATTTAAAACTATTTAATAAATATATACTCGAATACAGCTTTAGATAGATTTAAACGTTAGTGTCGTATAGTTAATCAAAAATTACCTAATGAACACGACACACTAATAAATCAGGGCCACTTTATGCCAACAATAGAACTCTAATTGACAAATAGTGGAAATGATGAATACAGGCGTCGGATATTTACCGAAATACACTCTTTGATCGTCGTTTGATTAACAACCGTGAAGTGAGGGCCGCGGAACGCGAAACTATATTAATATTGGTTTTAATTTAGCTCACACTATAGCGGCGTAGTTTTCTATGATTTATACTGAAATTAATAAGATTTATTACGAAATTATTACGCACTAACGGGATATTTACCACGATTTGAGTGTTTCCCATCACATCTAGACTATGATCATCATCAGCGCTTGAAGGTCGTCTTCTGAATTGGCATGCGCTTGGCGCTTGACTCGTGTTGGTAAAGAGTTACGGGTCGGTTCCCCGCGAGGTCTATTACAAATTTTTCTACATCGGATTGTATTTTTGGAGTACATAGATTCATTATTACCCAACGAAAGCAAGAATATTCTTATTATCAGGCAACGACTGACCGTTCACAAATATAGTGGACATGAATGTAGCAAACCTATATGCTTCTTCTTTGTATAGGCGGTGCAATTTAAATAATTATGACGCGGAAGGTGATTCCATCCCTAAACGATAATGACTGACATAAGAAATATAAATAAAATCAAAGTTAAGGAGTTCAAAATCATGTTGACGCGGGATTCTATAACCGCGCGCTTTGCAAGTTTTTTTTTTCTCGCACAGCCACTTTGTGGAATCAATACCAATTGATTTCCCAATATAGAGCATACTACCACCTTAAAGGCCGGTAACGCATCCCTTGATTGCTGTTGCGGATGTCAACCCATCACTTGATCCATTGTCTGTTTTCCCACTCTTATATAAATAAAATCAGCCACCGAGAAGAATAAGACTAACTCTGCAACGGTTTCCTAATTTTTATTTATTAGAATGTATGATCTAGGTCATCTAATGGTAAGCTTTGTAATCTACCATTAATTTATTTCATTGTACAATAAAACCTTTAATATCACCATAAGTGTCATATACACCATTATACCACCTTACCTAGAAGCCATCAGATACATGAGAAACCTACGGCCCACATATGAGTCAAACCAGTTTGAAATAAATCAAAGGCGGTTATCAAACTATCAAAAGCACGTAAGACTGTTAATTTCCTCGTCGGTCAGTTTAAAGACATGTTCCCTGTGCGGGGTCTGTTCAGAGATTTTTATCTTGACCCGTAATTGCGGGCTAGAAGCATTAGAACACTCGTATTAAAAATGTAGAGATAATATTTACGGTACCCGAGATTGCCCAAATGCTTTTTCTTAGCAGTAGGTAATAAGGTATATCTTAAACTATTAAATGCGTAGGTTATTCTTGTATACTTAAAATATAGCCTTATCAATGCAGGATGATGTCAATGATTTGAATCAAGGTTACAATTTAAGATGATTTTTTCTTTGTAATTTGTCTTTCTAGAGGGAAATTGTAAGCTAACGAGTCTTAATACTATGTTACTTTAGGTGAGGCTTTTTTCAGATTTAAGAATTATAAAACAGCACACTGGCACAAAAAGTTGTAAGCACTTTTAAAGTACTCTGGCACTAACAAAAATTAAAATATTTAATAAGAGAGACACATATAATCACGCTATTAATATTATTTGAAATTGAATTTTGATGTAGATTTCAAAACCTAGGAGATAATTAGTGTTGAGAACGTTTGTATGGAAAAATGGTCAATAATGTGTTTCCTAGCACAGAAAATTGAACTCATTAATCGTTTAGTACTTAATTTTAATTGTTTCTTAATAAAAAAAACTCAAATAGTAACGAATGCATTACTTGTATCTATTTGCATTCACTGTAAACCAGTGGGAGGCTCTTTTGCACAGGATGCCGGCTAGATTATGGGTACCACAACGGCGCCTATTTCTGCCGTGAAGCAGAAATGTGTAAGCATTACTGTTTTGCGGACCGAAGGGCGCCGTAGCTAGTGAAATGACTGGGCAAATGGGGCTTATCTCTCAAGGTGACGAGCGCAGTTGTAGTGCCTCTCAAAAATTTTGAGGTTTTTCAAGAATCCTGAGCGGCACTGCATTGTTATAGGCAGGGCGTATCAATTACCATCAGCTTAACATACTGCTCGACTCGTCTATTATTATCATAAAAAATTCCCCGAAGACAAGACCGACTACGTAACTAATGAATGCAGGTGGTAACTTCCTGATAGGATTTATAATAACTCGGGATATAAAAAGAATCATTAACTTCATCTGGTAAATGTAATATGTAATCATGATATTATTCCAGAAAAACTTGAAGAATATAACATTCATAACTAGGTAGGTTCAGCTGCACATATGTATGGCTCTCATCTTGGATGCTATGCAACTCCAGTATCATCTCGAATCATTTGATTGGTTGGTATCTCTCAAATGCCTTGAAGCTATTAACTGTAGATCACTTAGTATTTATTGTGGAATGAGCTTCCTTTAGCGGTGTTTCCTAGTGGATGCGCCCTTTTAATAGAAATCACTTGAAAGCACGAGTGATCACTGCCCGTGAACTGTCTTCTTATTTCATGAAAAGAGAAGTTAGCGTAATTGCAAGAGTTTGTTGCTACTACAGAACATGCGCGGCGGTAATCACCTATTATCAGATGACCCCACGCTCGTCTACTGGTCTTTTGTATAAAATAGTAGAACTTATTAGCAAAAAAAATAGGAATTGGATTAGGAGCACATAAATAGCCTGAAGTAAATAAGGACGAACAGATTTTCCTTAGTCCTAAACAGCACTATTAATTGAAAGCAAGAAACTATAATGAATCAAAATAAGACCGAAATGGTCTAAACAGAATCACTTAACTTAATTTGTATGCCTACAAATTAAGTTATGTATATATACTTACATTTATAAATGTAGGTACGCAATTCGGACACAAGTTAGTTGCTGGAATGTAAATTGAAATTGAAAATTAAAAAAATGCGAGGGTCGTCCCGCTAGGGGTGGCGAAATCGTAAATTTAAATTGTTCATCCCTCAAATGCAAATTTTCCGAGCGAGCCTTTCAATTCCAACATGCTGTAATACTACCAAGAAATATTTATGAATATATAACCCTATTAAATTCAAATGACTAAAACGTATTACATTTATTTTCGATAAAGTCTTATTAGAGTTGTGGAGCGATATATAATAATCAGGATGACTTGAAAGAAGCTATCAATCATCAGTCTGAAAGGAAAACGTAAACAGTCCTGTGATATTTTCAATCAAAATAAATGCTATTTGGTTTAACTGATATTTATACAGCTATCTAAGTTGCAGATGCAAGAAACATATTGTCTAGAGAGACGCCGCTATCATTAAGCGTCGCTAATGAAGCCTGCACTTTTGAGTTTTAAATAACTTCCCTCCGTTCAAGGGGCGGGAGCTACTGATGAGTACTTTGCTATGTAGATTTTTTACTCTACATAAAACTTAACAAAGCATATCAAAAACTTTGCGATGTGATTTTACTCGAACGTTTAAGGTAGTTTGTTGCCAGAGCTGTTTGCTTGTTGTTGTCCATATAAATACGTGTTCATTTTTTAATTCCAGTAGCTGTCACATAAAGCACGTAATAAATTTTATACGTTAGAACCAGTAGAGCAAGATCTCATGATAATGTTTTTATTATTACTGCAAGAGCAGGCCTCTCGACACAAATTAACGTCGTTGTGAAGCCATGTCGCAGTTCTATGTCGGAGTTGTCACTCATGCGCCGTCAACTGTTGGGAAATATCAGTGATACAGATATGACGACAGGTCAGCCACATGTCGAACGAGACGTGACTGTATTTCAACTTCTTGTCTCGCTTCTGAGGAATCGCTTCCTCGAGCAAGACAAAGACGGACATCTTTCATATTCAGGAATGCGTCACATTTATGTGAAACATGGGGACCAAGGTATTTAGGTTGATGCTAATAGGGCTTAACTTAAATGTTTATGAGGTTTATTATGAACATGTGTAGATGCCACCAGGAATGTTAGTCTGAGCGTCTGAGGCCACTTCAATGTCTGCGTGTGATGATAATGACGTATTAACCTTTCGGCTCGCCAACGAAAACATTGAGTCGGTTGATACACACCTGACCATTGAACGTGCTAAAGTTTAGTTTATTAATAGATGAACTAAGTGAAATAAACTTTCTTTGCAGATTTATCGAGATTCTGATGAGGAGACACCGTCCGTCTGCAGCCCGTGATAGTTCAGCCTCGATTGCTGCTGTGTAGTGAATGGAATCCGAAGTGTTTTTGTGGTGAAAGGAATTCAGTGTTAGTGTCGGCCCTGGTGGCCGAGAATCTGCGACGGAAGATTCGGACGCGAGCCTCGCGGGCTCCGGCCCCGCCATGAGTGCTAACAACTGCGACAGCATGACATATTTCTCTAACGCCTACATGCCAGATATGAGAAACGGCGGAGGTCATGACCACCAACAGGCGCATGCGCATTACGGTGCCGTGCCACAACAAGGCCACGAGATGGACGGCTGCGACCAGCAGCTCAGGCCAGCGCAGCACCATTACCCCGCGCAACCGGCGCCCGGCATGCCCTATCCTCGATTTCCCCCATACGATCGATTGGGGTATTACCAACAAATGGAACAAAACGGCTACCGACCTGATAGTCCGTCACAAATGGGCCATATGGGTCCGAAAACGGATGGCTATGGACCGAACGGTCACCAGCCACCGACGCCAGCGGTGTATACGTCGTGTAAGCTCCAAGCAGCGGCGGCAACCGCGGGGGGAGTTCCCGGGAGTCCGCCTTTAGAACAAGCACAGCAAATGCCACATCATATGCATCCTCAACAACATATGGTGCAGCATGCAGTGCCGCCGCACCAGCAACACCTCATGTATCCTGTAGACGACATGCAGCATCAGACGCAGATGCCCCCGATGCACCAGCAGTCCATGCATGCGCAGCAAGCGCCCCCGCAGCAGCCTCCGCCCAACACCAACGCCTCCCTACCCAGCCCGCTGTACCCGTGGATGAGAAGTCAGTTCGGTAAGTTCCGTTATAGAAATTAAAAGTGAAACATTTAATTCGCAATACCGGTCAGGTACCGAGACAAAAATCCGCAAGGCATTCTCGCCTCCTATTGATGAGAAACAATGAGTGCCAGAAACAATGAAATTCCTTCTGTGCGGAATTATTTATGGGCTTAACCAACGCTCAAAAGGAATTTTACTTTTCATAAAATTTACAACTTCCGACACAATAGCGTTCACCTTCTGTTTAGGTGACACCGACAGCGAACAATACGCCCTCGAGTTGCGCTACCGTGTCCTACTGTTTCTGAATTTGTCTTAGATTTATGAGTGGTCTTCTTGATTTAGGGTCTATTTTAATTAGCATCACTTTAAACTTGCTTTTAATTTTAGTTTAGATTCATCGTTCGACAGAGCTATTACCGTTCGCAGAATAGCCTTGAATTCACGAGTGACTCAGTGCAGCTATATCCATATTTCATATAATAACTCTCAAGGTTAATATTATACAAAATAACCCACGTGAAATTTGAAAAGCTGACATTATGTGTTTTCGAGTGATGTTTTTTTAGTGTGATCTATCTGCAAATTATGTAACGAAAATAAGTAGGTACGTGACTTAGAGTAAAAAATTTATCCATTTCATTTAAAATGGCCATAAAGTAATTTTATAGTGATCCTAAAATATCACATAAGACAATTAATATTATTCCTCTATTCTTCTTGTACACCATGACCCACATCATAACCCTTATCCGTGGAACGTTTGCCAGCCCGAACTTGCCAATTTATGTCTAGCTCTTGGAAGCAAAGTTTATCGAAGTTAATTAATTTCGAACGCCGTGATGGATTCCAACTTTGCTCTTTGTACTCTCTGCCAACAAATGACTGGAATGTTCTGGTATCTAATTTGTTTGTCAACAATAGTCAGGAACACAGTTTCTCATAAATATTCGTAAAGCACGTTATTATTCTATTTATATAAACAAAATTGAAGTCACTGTTTGTAATTAACAGCTTTCAATGTATTAATGTTTAATATGGTTACGATTGAAACGATTGATCGGATATCGATGGGACTTTCATTAGAACCTATCCCATGTTATAAGGAGTGACTTACAATAATATAGTAAGTTATTCTATATCTCTTAAAATGTACATTGGTATTTTTTGTTATTATATATTTGCTAAATCAAGGTTGTCGGTACAATACCACAAACGAAATGTATCAAATGCAGCCGCTGGTATTTTATTAATTTGCTTTAGTCTTAAATACATTGCTGGTTACTTAATTATCTTATCGTAAATTTAGGGTTTCGTCTACAAGCCCAGAGAATTAAAGTTTTTGTATTAATCAAATTGTTCATGAATGTTTGCAAAACATGCAGACTTTATTGTATCTTGAAAAGTGCTATTAATATTTTTCAATAACTTTCTTTTTCACTTCACCTCATTCCCAATTTTCTTCAACTTTTCCAAAATAGTCGTACATATTGGTAACCTTTCCTAAGATCTTGAATATTGCAGAATTAGTTCCTTTTTTATGTTAAAACTTGAGCATGAGTGGACAACATACTGACTCCTCCATGGCTAGTAAAAAACCTTTTACTAAGCATTATCTTGTCAATCTATTTAAAAACAAAATGGCTTAATGACAACGTATTTAGCAAATGAAGAACACCAGCCGAGAGCCTACTTGAAACTCATTTAGCCAACACTAGAAATAGTTGCTCATTAGTTATCTTCATGTATCGTGGAGAAAAAACGAAGCCAAAAGATGCCACGAAAAATGTCCTATTTCCTACATTAATTAATACCTGTACTACTGTATGTACCTGTACTGTGTATTTATACTGTAAGCACCTAAAGTATCGTTTAGCCAATTATTTAGAAATACGATTGATTTATTGCCAAGAAAACCTTGCGTTTAAGTTATTTTCATTTCTCCAGTATCCAGTATCATGATGGATTACTTTCAATTCTGTAGCAATCAATCGGAATTCGTAATACTAAATAAATATTTATTAAATACTTAATATTAAGTGAGTATTTTTAGTTATGTCTTTATTTAGGACCGCCAATCTATACAAATAATAAAATCATAGACATGGCGTGTCTGTATACTTAATTTAATTCCTCATTTTCATAATAACTTATTATACTGGCTGTCCTTATGTATCCGAGGCCAAAAAAATAGTTATAAGAATTTTTGTCTGTTTGTTTGTTTGTACACTCTAATCTCAGAAATGGTTATTTAGATGTCATTTTAACTACATTTTGTAGCAAGCTCCTAGTGTTTGTTTCATTCAGATCTCTCGCAAACAAAAAAGTTAAAGTAATGCATAATAAGTGACTGGGTCATTAGTAGTGAATAAAATTAGACGCGACAATATTATGAATGTTGTAAAATAATATATAAATTAATATTTTAGAGTATAATAAGTAATACAGTTGCAAATTTTAAGCTATACTTGTAAATCGGGGATGAGACCGTTTGATAGTGACATTGACTCGGTCACATAGAGTAGTTACTGAACAGATAAAACAACAGAAAAATTGTATGTTTTAACAGTACTTTCTTATATTATATATAAACATTTTTTAACTATAATACGCGCTATTTTGAAATTGGCCATCTTTTTTACACATGGTGGGATTTGGTATCGCTTGACCATCGAACGGTCCGCAGGGCGCCTTACACCAATTGGTCCGGCATCGTACTACGTATGGTCCGGACTGTAATAATAATAATTTTGTGCGATGAAGAATGCGATATACCATTGAAAATAGTCCGCTTTCAGACCGCGTCCAATGGTTTAGCCTTACCAAATCCAATCATCTGTTTAGGGTTTTTTGTATGAAAATAAGGGACGAGACGAGCAGGACGTTCAGCTGATGGTTATTGATATCGCCCTGCCCATTACAGTGCAGCGCTGCTCAAGATAATTAAAAAACCCGAAAATTCTGAACGGCACTACAACTGCGCTCGACACCTTGAGAGATGTCAAGTCTCATTTGCAATCAGTAATTTTACTAGCTAGTAGTAGGCTTCCCCTTCAGACCGAAACACAATAATGCTTAAATATTACTACTTCACGGCAGAAATGACGACGGCGTCGTTGTGGTACCCATAATCTAGCCGGCATCCTGAGCAAAGGAGCCTACCACTGATAAAATTACTCTGCCATCAAATGACTGGAATATTTTAGTATCTAACTTGTTTGTTAACTATTTTTTACTTGCATGGCGGCCATTTTAAACTTGACCTTCATTTTCAGCTGCTTAACTATTGTGGTCTTTGAGAATTAGCCCGCTGACAGACAGACATACGAACAGACTATGAACTCTTAGTAATAGTAATAGTAGTAGTTCGTAGCTCTAAAAACAATACATTGAAAAGGTTCCTTTTCACTATACTACACCTATATCTATGTTACCTCGAGTAGCTAATGACTTAGAAAGATAGACTCGCCTAGTCCAAAGGTAGGCTGTGATAAGTCGACGAATTGAGGTGGAAATGGAAATGTAATGGAATCCCCTCGCCCCCCGCGCACTCCCCACGGGGGTGGGAAGTGCGCGGCTGGGGGCAGCCGCCATCCACAATGGTGGATAGACGACTTGTTACATTTCATTGTTCAGATATCAGCTCAAGGCTTTTGTGCGCGGCCGATGATTGAATACGTGAATTTGTTTTGGTGCCTGCCTCAGATTTTCCACGGTTGCTTCTGAGAGCTCAAATCGCCCGGCAAACGCTTTGCAATTACAAATAAATCGTGGTTTCATATTTCTTTACAAACAATAAATTATTTTTTAAAAATTGTGTTTGACTAACTGAATTTTACATATCAAATATTGTTAAATTTTCTTTAATCTTTACTTAGATTATTTAATGTACTTACTTAGTAAGAACATTTCATTTTCTTTCAATAGAGAAAGCAAATATTATTTTATTATTATATTTTTATATTAATTATTATATTTTAAATACTTAATTTGTTTATTTGATTTTCGAATAAATAACCCCAAAATTGTACCATTGTCCCCTCTTGTACCATTTCAGTGTATTGAAAAATATTGTGAGGAATTTTGAATTTTGATTTTGTGCATGCTTATTGATTCCGGGTATTGGATACATTCTTATTCTCTTCTTTCATACAAGTTTATGTTAACACGTTCAAAAGATATTGATGAAATTGCTTTATGTTTAATCGAGATCAAGACTGGCGTCTGAACTCGTTTACGTAAAACTGAGTTTTATTGAACTCAGTTTGAAGAAGTATCATTGGTAAAATCTTGGCAAAGGCTCGCGCTTATACGCTTTTAATAAAAATAAAAAAATAAACCAAAGGAAAAGTTGAATTCTATCAACTTGTGTGTAATCGTAATCACGACCCTTTCACACGTGCGAGATAAATTCTATTGTAAGATTTCTCATTTGATCGATACTTAGACGTGGTCGTTTGTAACAATGACGCCGACGAATGTCTCCTGAGATTGAACTTTTCGAGGGGTTTATTTCCTTTTCTATTCATTCATTTCAATTCTAAATAGATCGGAAGTATACAATGCGTTGAAAAGACTATATATTATTACCACTACTGGCTCATTCGCGACTTTGTTGATACCTACAATGTTGAATATACATTTTACAGTTGTTTTAGGATAGAGTTGCATTACGTTGATCATATACAAAGAAATTATGAGATAAAACTGAGTAACTTTCAACTCTAAAACACTCCCATCTCAAAAGACGGCAATCCATTTCTTGACTTTGGTCGACTGATTTGTTTACTTTATATCAAGCCCCTGTTATATAAAAAAAACTTATATTTCGCAGTGCAGTGGTGTTTAACCACTTTTTAAGGTAGATTTATGTCAAATTTACATTGATAACCCTTTATCAAATTAGTTATGTATATTATAGAGATGTTATATTTTATTATAGTTTTTGTGTTAAGTTTGACAATACCGTAACATGTTTCCCATGACATATGGAAATGTCATGGGAAACATGTCTGGATTATGACATCCCAGGACATAATGCTGAGGTTTTACATTTCGTTGTTAGTTGAATATATCTTATATCGTTTAACGAGCAATTATTGTATATATACATATAATTTGAATCTTGGAAACGTCTGTAACGATTTTCATAAGTATTAGTACTCAGGGGATTTCGGGGGCGTGAAACAGATCTAGCTACGTTTCAGTTTAAGAAATGTAGTTTTATCCGTGTTTTAATGAGAAACAGCGACAATAATATTAGAAAACAAAGGTAAATTTCGCCACTATATACAAGCCCATAATAGCTCATATGGGACATTGGGTGATCCGGAAAGCTGTAGCCCCGGTTCGGTCTAGATGTCCGGACGACAAGCAGGATGTTCAGCTGCTGCTAATTGATACACCTTGCCCATTACAATGCAGTGCCGATCAGGAATCTTGAAAGACCCAAAAACTCTGAGCGGCACTACAACTTCGCTCGTCACCTTGAGACATAAGATGTTAAGTCTCATTTGCCCAGTAATGCTTCCACAATACTGCTTCACGGCAGAAACAGACGCCGTTCTGTTACCCATAATCTAGCCGGCATCCTGTGCAAAGGAGCCTCCTTCTGGAATTAAGAAATATTGCGAAACAAGTAATTAAAAAACAAGTTTTTTGGAACAGCAGAATAATCGAGATCCTGTCACCTAGATATATATATGTCTGAGTCCATCTTAATCTTCCACAAGATATTTGTAAATCGTTCCCTCGTTTTCTAACTTCCCTTTGTATTTACACGTGCTATTATTTGCATAAAGATTTTTATTCAGAGGGGTGAAGTAAAAATACATTTCTAATTTTGTTGCCGCCAACTTTCCGGTCTTGTCGTGGTTTCAAGACGTTGAGTGATGGCGTTTCCAGACTAATATTATTGTTGTTTCGATAAAATATATTTAGATACGAATAATTTCATTTATTTTTAACTTACTTATGCCAGATATATTGCACAGACTTACGGCAGTTCCCAATATTCAGTCTATCTCCTACTTGAGATAAAAATCGTAACTATCGTTGACTTTTTTGTCCCAATAAACATATCGACGGTAACTAACCTTATCCGTACACGTTGTCTGTCAATGGGACGACGTATAGCTTACCAGCGATCGAAGTTTGTATGGAAATTGCAATTCACGCGTCTCAATATAAGACGATAAATATGACTTATCGGATATATTGGGACAGCTTTAGATTATTGACACCTAATTACTGACAGTAGAAGGTAGTTACTTATCTCTTTCTGTAGATAGTATATTGGGAACGGCGGTAAGACGACGTGATAGCTTGATAGTGCGTAACCAATTTTGATTTGTCAGTGTGTGTGTTGTTCAGCTGGTGGTATTTAATACGCCCTGCCTATAACAATGTCGTGCCGCTCACGATTCTTGAAAATCCGAAAAATTCTGATCAGCACTACAATTGCACTCGTCTCCTTGAGACATAAGATGTTAAGTCTCCTTTGCCCGGTGATTTCACTAGCTACGTCGCCCTGCAGATCGAATCACAACAATGTTTACACATTACTGCTTCACGGCAGAAATAAGCGCTGTTGTGGTACCCATAATCTAGCAGCATCCTGTGCAAAGGAGCCTCCCACTTGCTGTATCTCCGTTAGAGATATTCTTCTCACTCGCACGGTTCGTTTGTACGCTATTTTGTAAGTCTATGCAATAATTCCTTTTTTCTGTGTTAATAATATTATCATAATATTACATATGCAGTTGTTAAGATAATCTGCAGTTGAATGATAAGATTAACATTTTTTTTAATTAAACCTTTATAGAAGAAGTGCAGTGTTAATCATTATTATTTTATTCTTCGCAATAAAATGAATAATAAAATATCTTCAACATGACGTAGTAACTTAACTAAAATGTCTTTTATCTCCTTCCTACGAAATACTTACATCAAAGTATCCGTAACGTTTTAATTGTGCATATAATCAATTATTAACTTTCCGATAAAGAACTCATTTTATGTTTTCAAAACCATATAGATTAATACATTATTGATTAAAAACTGACAAATTGGAGAGAAATGTTTTCAAAGTCTAAATGAATTAATTTCCAAAGTCTCGCTTCATAAACTTATGCATTTTAAATTTTATATTTCAATTGGTTTCTTTTTTATCATCACTATTACCTAACCTAATATTATATAATTTGATGTTTTTCTAAAGTTAAATTGTTTGCGAGCAATACCCAATATTTTATTAAATGCATTAATTAAAGTGTTATTTTAAAAGTACAAATGTGTGATAAATATCATTATGTGTGAAATGTTATCCAACACGTAACATTAAGCTTATAAGCTCTCCGTAGATTCGTAGCGAGGTCTCTACATTCCACTAAACTTAAGCTTGCAGTCTGTACATTCAACGTGTCAGCGCTACGTAAAGGCTTATTCGACTTAATAGTTATACTACATATCAATAGATGGCGCTTATAACAGAATTACATCATTGCCATATTGAAATAAGTACACAGTACCTTAAGTATAATAACTTCAAGTGTAATTAATTTTTGTGTGAAATGATATAATTAATTTTCGCGAATATTGCAATATTCTTTCAATGGCAAGGTTTAAAATTATAACATAATTATCTTTAGGAATATATATGTGAAAATATTGTTTATAAACAATGTTTGCATTTTAGGTTCGGCAAAATACTTATTAGTATATTTTTTATTGCAATCAAGCCAAAAGTATCGTGTTTAAAATCAAATGCGTCACTTTATTTAGTCATGTGCAAATAAATCATATTACTAACAAAAATTCCTACGTATCTTATTAAATAACCATTACATCTCATAATAACATACCCTCATCTGAACAAACCAAACCCCATTAATTTATGTCTGAGGAAGGATAACTCACACATATGTATTGTTCGGGAAATGATGTTACACACATTCATAATCGTGTGTTGCCACGTGAGTTGCCACATTCCATAAATCAAAGGAAATCAAAGCTGAAAATAAAGTTGTTTGTGACCTTTTTGAGGGCTAACCTGCAAGTATATTACTAGATAGAAAATGAAAAGTGCCTGTATTTCTAGAGGTCTAAGAGGTTTGTTTCTCAGCCATTGAAAATTTTCGTAAACCACAAATGTTTTTATTATGTGCTTTTCGCATAAAGTCAGATATTTTTTTTGGATTTTTACTAACATTTATTTAACATGGATGCCGGCCAGATTATGGGTACCACAACGGTGGATATTTCTGCTGTGAAGCAGTAATGTGTGAGCATCATTGTGTTTCGGTGTAAAGGGCGCCGTAGCTAGTGAAATTACTTTCGAGATTTAACATCTTATGTCTCAAGGTCACGGGCGCAATTGTAGTGCCACTCATAATTTTAGTATTTCAAGAATCCTGAGCGGCACTGCATTGTAATGGGCAGGGCGTATTATTTACCATCAGCGGAACGTACTGCCCGTCTCGTCCCTTATTTTCAATAAAAAAATATAAATGTCAAAGTTAAGTTTCGACTCAAATAAGCAGTTTAAGGTGACGCTCTTTTGAAGCGAGTTAAACTATTTATATTTCAAATTAATATTGTTTTAAATTGCCACTCTATTTTTAGTTTTATAGAATTCTGTGCTACGGATATGAAGTAATTTTACTGTTAATATTTTTAGCTCTATTTATTAAAAAACTAGTTATGTAGATAAATTTTTAAAATATAATTACATATTATGATAATTATTTTTAGAGATTTTAGATTATCGGACTAAAGAAATCTAAATAACGGTTTGGTATATCTACCATACAATATTAGGGAGATTTCGTAAACAGAGCTTGGCAACATTATTCCTTTTTCGTTTTTTCATATAGCGTTGTCTCTCTCGCTCCTTAAGCGGAGCGCGCTTTACCCTATATTAATTAAACGTCGAGATAGAACGCCAATCAAACTTTAACCGCTGTTAAGCCGATGAAGCCGAACTTATTATGTGGTATTAAAATTCCATTTAGCTTTGTAAAGCGTTTCAAATCGAATAAAAAATTAATAACAAAATTACACTGATTTCATAGAGAGCAGGTTCTGTGCTGAGTGTACTATATTGTATATAATATAAGACAACGGATCCCTTGTATGATCACTCGTAGGTTGTGTGTCTGTCCGTATGACATAGCCGATTTTCTCCGAATCTACAGGACCAAATCAGGTGAAATTTGGTAGGATAGTGTAATCTTATAACCCAACAACACGGATTTGCACAGATGTGCAAAGCAAATAAATATATATTCACAAAATTAAAAGAAAGAAGAAATAAAAGAAAGTATTGCAAACTTAACTGCGTCGTATTATATCAAATAAAAGGGCTCGTAATGAGGGTCTCAATTACGAGTAATATACTGACCCTAAAATTAGGAATAAAAATATAGTTCATTTTGTTGTAGATTACAGGAAAACTTATAAGAGTTATATCAATTAGGTCTTCAAAAAGAAATGGTAGATCATTTACTTTCGGTATGAGTTCCTATTGTAAAACATACTACAATTGAATAAAATATTGCATTTTGGCATTGTACGGAATCTGCCCTACGTAAATTAAACTCGCTCTTGGCTGGTTTTTAGGTAGTGTTTAAACTTTCCCATGGAAGCAAGTCACAATTGTTTCTCTGTGGCCTCTATTGATAAGCTTGCTTCATTTTCAAGGAGCTTTCTTCTACATATGACTAAGCTGTGGAATGAGCTACCTTGTGAAGTGTTTCCGGGACGACACGACAAGGGTACCTTCAAAACAAGCGCGTGCACCTTCCTTAAGGACCGGAAACGCTCCTGTGATTCCTCTGGTGTAGCAAGAGAATGTGGGCGGCGGTCATCACTTAACATCAGGCCCCTATTTTCATTTGACATCTCTAAAATAAAAAATATACTATCACTTCCCAGCGCACTTCTACTTCGTTTACCCATTACTTCATTATTATATAGTTACTCCTAGTTAACTGCGATATAGATATATGTATGAGTCACGTCAAAAGCTTTCATTAGTTAAGTAGAAAAGTTTCATATTATGATATGGCGCACATGTGGAGGATGGCAGCTTCACATAAATCATAAATGTATAAAGTGTAGGTAGCGATATCGACGGGAGAAAAAAACCCCTCGTTTCCTGCTTAGATCACACACGACCGGCCTGTCTATCTGCCAGACCCGTGTCAAATATTCTCTGGAGCGAAGACCGCCCCCTCAGCTTAGGGATGGGGAGTTCCCTAGAGAGCCGGTGTCCCGTAGCGAACCCATCTTGAAGCAAGTATTGCGCCTAAATGAATTTTTCCGTATACCGCAGATTATTACCTCGCACAAAGAGTCTACATGATTGAATATTTTCTCCTTCATCATGATTTTTGCGATCTTGGCGGGCGTTGAAAAATCACCGTAGGCAGCTTTCATAACTTTTCGCTTCGTGATCCAAAGCAATTACTCACATTCTATCGCCTTTTCAAATATTCATCGTGTTTTTCCCTCTGCAAATTATCTTAATGGCTCGTGCAATGTAATTAGACTATACGGGATCCTAGAGCTATTGTATGTGTTGATGTAATTAGTTCATTATATTGTGTTGAAGAAGCGGCGTTGAAATGCGTATGCTAATAATATTGATCGATGTTTGTAAGTGAGTTGGTATGAGTAATGTGTCGCTGCCGGGTGTAGGACTCGTGAAGCGACGCCGGGCACGGAACCAGTGTTGCCGGGAAACAAAGACGTCACCGGCCCTGCCTGCGACGCGGAGTTATGGCACCCATTGTGTATAACAATACCGAACAAACGAGTTTGTATAAGCTATTAGGTACGCGCATTAATATATATTTTTTGTTCGCCTGAAAATTTAGCATTCCATTACGAGGGAGAGAAATGAAACGCCCGCCGCATGAATTATATTAAAATATATTTGAATATTTCATTTGACACCTTTTTTGCGAGGAATTTCGTTCAATCCGAGGTTGGAGCGTAATTTTTAGCGTACACCAAAGCGAAATTTGTGTGAATAACATTCCATTTCGGTTGCAAAACACGCGGGGAATCAGCGGCAAACAGGCTGACTGATGGCTTTGTATTCCTGATATAAATTCTTTTCGAGCTCTGACCAAATGTTTCTGTATGATTTACCTTTTTCAACGTCATCATACATTTTAATGTAAATGTTAAAATGATACGATTTTCATGGGCGAAATTTTTATTTATTGAATACAACAGCACTCTTTGTATTTTTCTTTGTGTGTTTATTCATTCGATTAATACGATGTATTTATAATAAGTGATTCTATTTCATCATGTTAGCTGTTTATGTATTTATTATTTCAAAATTTATGCATCATTCTTATTCAGCTACATAATTAAATCTAATCTAAATATTTTCATTCCATTTGTAATTTCTCGTCTATGCAATAATAATATCTTAGTCAGAAAATATTAATATACTTTAATAAACTAGCAATTTGATTGTAATATATTTCAGCCCGTTTTTCGTAAAGTTATTTGCATCGAGCTCTTTCAAATAATTAATTTTATTGTACAATTTTATATTGCAGCCATATTTTTCTAAAAAAAAACCCACTGAGTTTGTTGCACCCGTTATTCTCAGATCTGAGGCATACCTTTTGAGATGGGTGGTAGTTTTTTGACTGATTTAGTAAGATTAGAATAATAAAGGATATTTAATTATAATTATATAAATAATTTTACATACAATAATAAGCCAATCGGGGCTTAGATCAAACGTGACTTCCGACAGATAGTAAAATTTTAAGAAAAATAATCAGAAAAATCAACATAGCCTTGATTACAACTGTCTGCTAATGATTTAATTTTCTCGTAAAACTAATACTAATCACAGAGAACATTTAATTATAAAGAAAAAAACACAGACTAAAATTTTATGTTTGCATATAAATAAATCGGTTTTGTATTTAAATCAGCAAAGCGTAATATTTTCAACGAATGAGCTATGGGCCATCAGAGATTACATAACAATAGTTTACATAGGTATAACAAAAGTCATTAGGCATGCCCGTACATAGTGAACTGCGAACGAAGATTATGTCTGCGATCCGCCCAGCCCCAACAATGATTAATAGCCCCAGCTTGAAAGAATTCCGCATTTTTTGTTTTTCCTTCTCGTACCAATCAATTGTTTCATTTCCTTGAGTAATCAACGTATTCCTCGTTCTTAATTTTATAAAATATAGCATGAAACCATATGTCGGGTTAGTTAATTATAACTTATCATAATATTGAAAATTATATCGTATTTAACCTTGTTTTTGATACTTTTTTGTTTCACCTCACGTTTCTAGCAATCTTTCAGAGTTGAAAAGCTACGGATAACATAAAAATTTAAAGGGCGTTTCGTTTAGCAG
This sequence comes from Leptidea sinapis, assembly GCF_905404315.1. Taxonomy (NCBI): domain Eukaryota; kingdom Metazoa; phylum Arthropoda; class Insecta; order Lepidoptera; family Pieridae; genus Leptidea; species Leptidea sinapis. The sequence goes on along the minus strand of NC_066275.1, from coordinate 8,419,641 downwards.
TGAGGACGAGCGAGAAAGGTATATCGGCAATACTGTTCTCCAACCAAACGATTAAGAAATATTTTTGCTTTCGAATCATTTACTGTTATAGTAAAACTCATTAGTCTTGACAACTGAGGTTTAATTTTCGATATAAATATGTTTTTGTTAAATGACCTGCCTATATTTCCCTCGAGGCTTGGCATCATCTATACGATTATTTTAAATCACGCAATGTTTGAGGCAACTTAATAAAATGAAAGTATTAATACTCATCGGGAATCGTTTTTGCGATGTTGTATCAATTAAATTTAGCTGGCGTCGACTTTCGACCTTTCACCTTCGCCCTCAAGCTCATCGGTGCCCAGCAATTTTATTTACCTACGAAGCCTTTAAGAGAAATCGCATTAATCTGAATACCTGTTTCATATCATACGTGGTGTTGCAATAACGAAGCATGCGCGGAAACAGCATAAGTGTACGTGCATTGTTAATTTAATTCAAACTATAATTCATACGAAATAAGGTCATGTATTGAACGTTATAATTGTTGAAGTTTGTCGATTGTCGCATTTATGAATTTGTAGGACATGAATTATGGATTCTCGATATCGCTTCAAGCTGTTGCAATATTTTTTGTTTAACACAGACGCGATACCGAATCGAATTAAATTAAAATTTCAATGTCGCCCTCAGATGTATAAGTTTTATATGTCCAACACGAGAATGTTTTACAATTTTATTTAATATGAATAATTAGTCTATATTAGGTATAGTTATTCTTAATTTGTATTTAACGAATTCGTAGATTAAAATGGACAGGACTTATTATAAAGGTATGAGATATGACGCCTCAGTCGCTGCGGCTTGTAAATAATTCATTAGTTTTATTTTATTTATAACGGAGTTATTTCCCTTACTTGATTTATAGCTTGTTGAGAAACATTTTTCATTCGAGGTACAGTTAGGAACTATTAAGGGCGTTTGGTATAAGTAGAATGGCTGCACAAGTTTATAAGCTAAATATGTTGAGAAAGCTGTAACCATTAATACACTGGATACAAGAATATTTTTTTACGTAAGTTAGTTTTAGTTTTTAGTTAAAGAAATCTGATTCAAAAAAAAATTTGTCATCTTGTTGCGGGTAACGTAGATCTCACAATTGTACCATCGTGCGGGAAATCATGTTCACAGATAGAGAGAACTATAAAGGTCGTATGGATGAACAACTTAGCTTCAATTCGTAAAAAATGCGAAGTGTTTGAAGTCAAAACATGGCAACAGTCTCCCCGGTATTATTTGTGTGTGCGGGGCGACACATGCACTGGTGCCAGTTGCGACCCTTCACGACGTGTGTTCTTTTTAGCACAATATGAACGAGCGGAAAAAACGCTGCGTTTATCTGATGCAAAAATACAATAGCCATTCCTATTGGATATTCTTCTATAGATAGGTATTTGCTAGGTACATTTATACAATTAGGTAGGTACATATAACTATGCTTGCAATCTTTTAGCAATATAATATAATAAATATTAATAATGCTCTTTTTCGCCCAAAGAAAAGGATAAGCAATGTTGAAAAGTGATCAGATTCAAATAAATCTGCTACCACTGTTCAGTTATCTTCAGTACCCATATCTAGTTCTCATTAATTTAGACCATTTTCAACAAAACTTTATTTTTTATTATTTTGAAAATCTTATAAACATATTTGAAAAGTTCCCTTTATTTATACCATAAATAATATTTAATAACTTTTAATTGAATTTTATGTTACTTTAGAATGTCTTTTCTTTCTGATCTTAAGAAAGAGAGAGATATTTTTTGTTACTAGATACGCTCAAAAACAATATTTAGTTAGTTAAATTCAACAGAACAGTTTATAATGTAAATAATATATAGTATTTTAAAATTATTTAAAAATCAATTTATATTACACTTTAAGTCTGTATAGTCAACTTAGGATTATAACTTATACTTCTTAACCAGAAACTTATTTTTACCTATATTTTGTTACAGTTATGTATCATTAATTAATTTACTTTTAATTTCTTTATTCTAATAGAAAATGTACATGTGTTAGTTCATGCGCCATATGTTGTCGTAGTTGATATAGTGAACGAGCGTTTAAAAAAACTACTGCTTAAATAAATTCTATATTATAAGTTCAAAGTTAAATGTATCAAATATTTATGACACAAAAATTGGGAATTATAAGTACGAATCTACCTAATTATTATGATTCAACTTATGAAGATCAGCAACAATGAAGCTGTTCCTGGATGCTGCCTTGTATGTTGAGTGGCAGTGTTTCATGATTTACGTTTCAATTTCGCTTAAACAGGCTTCTTCTTCCTTTCTGTCTCTTTTCTTGCAAATATGATAATTCTGCCATTTCATTCACGAGACTCAAGAATTCTGTAAGTCATATGATAATATTATGAAGGGAAAAGTTATGTATTGATATTTTAGAATACGATCAAATTAAGCAATTGACATTTATAAATACTTCAAGCACGAAGAATATAAACAAAAGCCGAAATGTGCTAAAATAAAGCCAAAATCACTGCCTATTTACTATTATTATACTATAATATTTGAATAATTTAAAAAAATCAATTATTAAATATATGTTAATAAATCGTCGCACATGTAGTCATGTTGTAAACAGGCTTTCTTTAATCCTCAACCCATCCCAGCTTAACAGAACACACAGCAGTATTAAGAGTGTCTTCCTGTCCATCAGGAGTGTCCAAATAATGTTCTTATTACATTCTGTTTAAATCTGACTTTGGCATCATGTATTATGCATCTTGGAACGCGATGAAACCGCCTCTGTAATGCACAAAGCCCTCTACGAAGGGGATTTCATGAGCTTTATTGTGTACGATTTTGTTTGGCTAACATCACATGGGATATTCGAATGAGAATTCTTGAAATGTATTACTTGCCACGTAATATTTAGTTACTTACGTATGAAATTCATCTCTATGTCAATAAATCTTACGGTAGTTATAGATTGTAGGAAATTATCTGATTCCGACAAAATTAATATCATAACTCAATACTTCACTAGATTTTTATAATATTAAGAGTGAAATTATCCTTGTAATGTGAACAGATATTATGTTAGTAGAAGCTAACATAGGTGTATATTCTATTATAAAAGTAAATATTTTTTCAGTCCATCCTCGATCATTTATTCAAAGGGAGTTATTAAATCCAATAAAGTATAGAGGAGGCCTTTGCCGACTGAAAACTGTAAAAATATAAAATATAAAAATTATAGATTATATTAACATATCCAATTGTTTATCTGAATAAAAAGCTATTTTTAGGTATTCAAAGTCAAAGTCAAAGTTTTTATTAGCATAAACATGTTAGATTGATGTTATATAAATATTATTAAGTACATGTTTGAAATATTTATGACGTGCAAATTTTATAAGATACATTTCTACATCATTAGTTACAATAATATAAATTTAACAAAAGATTTGTAGCAGTATTATATAGTATATAGTCAAGTTTTTAGTTAAAAATATTTGTCTGGTGAATATAAGCAGTTTTTACTAAGGTATATTTTCAATTTAGATGAGAAATTCCTATTTGACGATACCTCTCTTATTATTTTTCGGATGTGATTATAGATTCAATCCAACTCTTAATTGTTAGGTTTCTAATAATGAGCCACTCGAGATTTTTTTTTAATGATTGAGTATTGGGATAGTCTTAAAACTGATTCCGTGTTATATAACCGCTAATTAACATTTGTGGAGAAAATTGATTGATTAAACTTCTCAATCAGCTCGGTCTATTAATTTTGAAGTAACTGGAATAAATATTAACTTTTCGTCTAGATACCTAGGCATTATTAATTTATTAACATACGAAATAAATGGATAGCTCACCACGTCAAGTAGGTATGGCTAGCGCATGGACAGCATTACAATAGCAGTTAATTCGGGGCAATAGCCGATATTCAAAGGACAATATAATCTGCATTCTTGAATGCGTCCCAAAATCCGGCAGCGATGAGTCTGTTATCAATTTCCTGGGCAACAAGTGGGCAATAATTTTGAAGCCGTTGCATAGAGCATTCAGATCTCTTATGTTTTTACCTTTAAGGAATTTTATTCCCAAGACTTTATTATTGTTTTTGATCATAAATAGAATAACCAAACGGCTAAGTTGTTTTATAAAATACTATTGTAATGTTTATACAGTTAAATTTAATTGGTTTTATTCTTTGTGTATACCAAAAACGAAAGAGTCATTTAGTACTATCAAAACAATGAAACATGAATAAAGTGTGATGAAAAGTGAAAATATAGTTATTACAGATTCCTCTTAATGCTACAGTTATTTTTATTATAACTTATTATAACATAAGTAATAATGTTAGTAAGTAATATTGTTAGCGCCTCTGAGAACCCTTAAGATTATTCATTCAGCGTTTTTCTTTTAAATTTAAAATATCCTAGCTTTTATAGTAATCAACCAAATATTTTACAAATGACTTAAAAGCATTAAAAGTAATAATGCTTTGAAAAGATATGCTTTTGATTACATACATTTTTGTTAAACACAAATACTTCTTCTTAATATATAAGTTTAAATTCCTACTCACGCTAAAAGTTCTCTAGCTGACTCAAAGCCATTTTAAGCTATTTAAGTCTTTAAATGAAATTAAATATCAATCTGAACTCTGCTAGAGGAAGCAGAAATAGGAACGGAAATTAAATAAAACTCTTTCTACTTCACAATGACGAACATGTTTGATTTTAAATACTCAATAATTTTACCAGTGGGCGGCTCCTTTGCACAGGATGCCGGCTAGATTATGGGTAACACAACGGCGACTATTTCTGCCATGAAGCAGTAATGTGGCAAATTACTGGTCAAATGAGACTTAACATCTTATGTCTCAAGGTGACGAGCGCAATTGTAGTGCCACTCAGAATTTTTAGGCTTTTCAAGAATCCGGAGTGGCACTGCACTGTTATGAGCAGGGCGTATCGATTACCGTCAGCTGAACGTCCTGCTCGCATCGTCCCGTATTTTCTTTAAAAAAAACTCAAGACATTGCGTGTTATAGTGAACACAGAGCGCACCAAGTTTCCTAAGAGTTTTTAAGTTAGCATGTAATTCGCAATGTAATATCACCCTTCGTGTTGGCAATTCTTCGAAGTTAGCGTGTTAATCTTGTAATGCGATACATTCGCGTGTTCCAGTTGATATGAAAATAATAAAGAAAAAACGGTTTTAATACGTTTGTAACTTCTGACTAGCACAAATTACAAATAGTTATTAACTATTACGTAACTTGAAAATTAATATGCAAATAAAATATTATCATCTTTAAACAATCAATTTATTTTTCTGATTATCTACTAGAAGTCAAGTTAATAATAAAACAATTTGTCGTGTAGGTAATAAAGCTAAGATTTATGAAGCTTAAAAGTTTGAAAAGAATATAAGAATATAACTCTTTCAATTCGTTAATTCTTTTAATTCTCTGTTTTCACTGAAAAACAAAGCAAATCTCGTGACCAACAATGTAGAGATCTTTAGAATTAAATTTATAAAAGTATATTTTACAGAAAGGAAATTTTTTCCCATCAAACATTGCATTTTAATGCTAAAAACATTAAGATTAAGTTCAATCGTTTATAATAGTCTGCCCATCATCTCAAAGAGTAATGGTTACAAAATAAAAAAGAAACACCATCTTAAATTATTTTAATTGGCTCCGGTAGCATGCTTACGATATAACTATACCGACAAATACATTTTGATAAATATATGTGGCGTTAGTCATTACTTGCATTTATTTTGCAACAGTTTGGCCATCCATCAGTATTAATAAATTATTTATTATTCTGCACCGGACCTGTGCACCTTTTTACATGAAAAATATGTCTTTTACTTAATACGTTTAAGCTGTTACAACGTATTTTATGAAAGGGTGGACATATTTCTTGTTACTATTAATATGGTTAATTCTTAACAACCGTTTATATATTATAACTTAAAATACGCCTAGATAGAGCCTTTTGCTGTAAGGCAACTCATGATAACAGGTCAGGCTTATTTCTTTTGTGTTTATGACGTCTACGTCTTACACTCGTGATTTGGTAGTTTGCTGAAAATAAAGGTTAACAGTTTGTCGCTATTTTTTCAACGTTTTCACAGCTATCACAGTGTATCTAGATGTGTAAATTATTTCAGTGTTATAGATGTAGTATAAATGCGACTTGTATTCAAGTTTATTTTTATATTATGTACCTACATCTTTTATCTATGAAATATGCCACCAAGCAAAAACAATTAACAAATTAATAAGCTCAAAACAATTTTCAATTAACTTCGGCGAAGGCTTCGCTGTTTACAAATAGCCATCATTTATCAGGAATACCTATGCAGTTTTTAATCTGGCCGGGTTGCCTCGCGGCCAATGATTAAACGCTTGCCTTTTTGTATCTGATATTAACGTTTTTTTGTTGTTCAATTTCAGAACGGAAGCGGGGAAGGCAGACATACACGCGGTATCAAACGCTCGAGTTGGAGAAAGAGTTCCATTTCAATCGCTACCTGACGCGAAGGAGACGGATTGAGATCGCTCACGCGCTGTGTCTCACAGAGAGGCAGATCAAGATCTGGTTCCAGAACAGACGCATGAAGTGGAAGAAGGAGAATAAGACCAAAGGGGAGCCAGGATCTGGTGATGAGCCAGACAACATGAGTCCACCCACATCTCCTCAGTAACATCATAATACGTTCAGTTCGTTTCAGGTTACAAGTCGGCGTTAGTGCTCATTTATTTTCGTACATAAAATATTTTGCGTGCTACTGAAAACTCCGAAACGCTCTGGAGATACAAGAACAGTTTCATTTTGTATAAATTGTACGTTGGACTTTTCAATATTACACTATAAACTTAATACGTAACTTAGTGACTTGACATAAAGGATAGTGTGATGAAGAGATTTTTACAATTGTTAAGTATAAATTAATTTATAGAACAATCTCAATACCAATATTTACCAAAAAAGCAGTGTGTTATGCTGCAACTTTATGTGATTTCATTATTTATGTAAACGGAAAAACATGTTTGAAAATAGAGATGAATGAATTATTGATTTGAACTTTATTGGTCGTTTTAATGCTTGATTATAGATCAAATGAGATGTTTACTTCTTCACTAGCCGACTCGACAGACAATAATACTGTTTTTTATGAATTTGTCAATAATATTTCGTTAAAATTTGCTCCCTGTTGTTATAATGAAATTGTTTCACAGCAGAACTATCAAACCGTGCGTCAATAAATTCTCTCATAGAAAATATGGCAACACAAAACAAATATTGGAAATAAAACTAATTATGGGTCCCAAATAGAAATAAAAACTATCCTATCTATCAAGTTGGACAAAATGCACTCCATGAAGTAATACCCATTAAAATCCATTCATTAGTTTAGGAGTTCATTGGAAACAAACATCAAGACACTAGATTTATATATATTAAGATATATTTCACAATTTTATGTTCAAGATGGTAGTCATATTATTAATTATTTAGTTCATAAAATTACAATTTAAAATGAAGGAAATGAACAAATATTTCATTGATGGAACTAATTTCACGTAATCTTGTATCTGTACCTTGCAGAATTTAGCTTATTATTTTATTTGAATTTATTTAATTTTAATGGATTTTTGAAATAACATTTGCGTTTATAAACAAGCATTAAAAGTGAATCCACGATTGGCAAATATAGATTCGATGAGAATTAACAAAACCATAAGGACCTCTTATAAGAAACCATTGATAAGAAGGCGATTAATATCGATATTGTTATTATTTAATATATTTGAAGTTTTATTTCTAATTAAGCTATCGAAATACTATTCTGTACATATAAAATTATAATTTTAGAATTTATGAGTATGTACAATTGTTTTAGTGTGAATATTTGATATTAACGGTAAGTTTTCGTTTTAGTTTCGAAGCGATTATTTATTAAGTGAATCTTCTCTGATTTTTATTCTTACTTCTTAGTGGAAGGCCAGTGTTACAGTGCAATGTATACGATTTTTCGACAACACATATACGTAATGATAGCATATTAATGTGTAACGAAATTTATATTGATGTAATTTTTTAAGAATGCGACCCATTGGTACGAAAAGTCCCGCATTTCGATCAAAAATATTAAAATACCGAACAGAGAAATTCACTGAAGGTTGTAATATTAAAGTGGGAAGTTACCTTCACTCTGTTGAAACAGAGAGCGAACTTATTCTTTCATAATGTTAACGGAAGTAGGTACGTGGACATGTTCACTGTATACCAAAGTTAGAAAATAAACTTGGTTCTCAAAGTCCTTTTAACGAAGGTGCAGGTGTAGGTCAGAAGTCTTGGAGACATAGTAAATGGTATTTTTATAAAATCATTGCCTAAAAAACCGATATACGTAAATGATCGTACATAATATTTACTTATAATAGCCTAAACACATAGTCGGATTTGGTACGGCCGGACTATAGGACGGTGCGGGCGCCGAGCACGAATTGGTCCGGCGTCGTACTGGGTACGGTCCGGATCATAATAATAATAATTTTGTGCGATAGAAATTTAATATGGTCCGATGATTCGGTCGTACCAAATCCGATCATGTGTTTAGGCTGCAACACGATAGTTTAACGAGTAGGTATTATTTAAGTGTGGCAGTGCATCAGGATATCGATATACGGATTCTTTAACATTTTGTACATTACTTTCTTCTCTACAATAGTTTGTAACTAGTAAATTGTCACTAATATCTCAGTGACTCTGTTTTGTACTTTTAATTTGTGCTGTGTTCGTTAAGTAAATGTAAATTTTATGAACTGTACATTGTCAATATTTACACAATATTTATTTATTGATTCGCTTAACTATACTTAGTTGTACTTGAATTTGGTAAAGTAACAACGGCAGGGATTTTGTATTGTTTAATATTATTTGCTCAAATGTTTTAATTTTGGATTAAGTTAAAAAAGCTTTTACAGAATAATATTCGAAACGGTTTATATACTTAGGTATATTGAAACAATAATTGTTATTTAAAGGTAAAGAAAAGATCCCTTGCCAGATGAATATATAAAATTGGTTTCATAAAATTAATAATTTCTTACATTAGGTTTAAAAATTAGGTTCTTTCAAAGTAGTCCTACAGACACAGAACTTAAAAGAGTCTGTTAATAAATTCTATTCGGATTTTATTTACCATTGTGTCCTGTCATTCGAAATTTATTGAAATATTACTATAATTAGTGATTTAATAAGGTTAGGCGAGACGATATTGTCATAAATATATAAATACATGAAATAAATAAAGCATAATGATTGTAAAATGATTTTTAATTAATACTTTAGAAAATATGCTTTAGCTGTATGAGTAATTGACGAAATAACAATGAAAAATAATGGGTACAAGACAAGGATATATTTAATACAATATACTTACTTAAACACACATAAATACATATAAATATCCATGACTCGGAAACAAACATTCATATTCACCATATAAATATTTGCACCTACCGGGATTCGAACTCTTAATTAATATACCTGCCCTAGTTACAATTAAGATATTTAAAACAATAATTAAATCGTAGACCATTAAATTAAAATCGAGACACAAAAATTTGATCAGCAAGTCATGAATCCTAAGTTATATATAATTTGCTTATGAGTACAAACAACTTATATCAGCGAGATTGTTTCACGAATAGCTTGTAAATATGAAGGTACGCGAAGAAATATTTAAATAAACACAGCCTAGCTAATCCCATAAGTATGTTCAGCCCACAAAGCTAATGACAAAATAATGATTTCGCGTGACTCCCTTGTCATGCGATTGGTCTGCTCTTGCCATAAACAACAAATTACGTTTCCGTCAGAAGACTATTAGGTGTGGCCTAATCGCTTTTTAATAATCTCATAACCAATGCCAGACATTATTCCTTTCCCGGCTGACTAATGAGATTTTGACAAGTCTGAAATTGCGGTTGGATTTCTTTTACAAAGGTAGCCGCCTGATTTGGTTCATGTAATTTGAGGCTGTTAATGTGCTTTTGAAACATCTATTTATTTATTAATAGCATAAGGTGTACGTACAGTATTATATAGATGAAATACTTGCCTGAAAGAAACAGTGAGGTTGAAATAAATATATTATATTGTAGTGCACAGTATTTATAAGCTTTAGCTAGATTTTGTTTATGTGCAAATCTTATGAAATTGTCACAAATATAGTCACAAATTTCTATACAAATTAAGTGAATTAAATGTAGTTATTTCTTCTTATACCTTTGTTTTACGAAACTAGAATAGTAAAAGTGAAAATGATATTCGAATCGTATATATCTTATTTGCGAGGATAAGAGAGATTAACAATTACTTTGTTAGAAACAATCTAAATATGAAATAATCTAAATCAGGCATTAATAGAATTCAAAATCAAATATTAATATACCCCAATTTATTGATGTTGGACTAAAATGAAATCTTACAATTAAAATAGTACTAAAATGTATTATAAACAAAGTAACCGATCTGAATCTCAAAATCATTTTATATATACATAGTAAAAAGCAAGGAACATAAACACACCCTCATATTCATAATAGTCTGCTAACTTAAAGCATTGCTAATTCTCACTCTGTCTTCTTCTATTGACCTAAGTCAGAATGAGAAAAAATACTCCTTAGCGGCTGTTTAAAGTTAGCGGACCATTATAAATAAGGGAGTTAAAATAAGCAATTAGAAAAGTAAAAGTAAAGGCGTTAAACATGAAGTATTAGATTTTTGTAGGAATTCAAGTCGACTTAAAGTAAACACTTCTTAATTGCCATGAACACATATTTTCAACCGACTTAAAAAAAAGAAGATAACCAATGGAGCGTATATTTTTAATTGTTCTTATAATAATTAAAAAACTTTATTGATTCATATTTCGACGAATAAGAAACATCTCAAGAGTACATTTCATTAAGTTTGCAAACTACCCTCAGAAATAGAAAAAATATGAATTATATACCTACAGCTGATATATTAGATAACTGCTAATAACCATTATATATTTCGATTTATTTTATAAGTTTTAAAGAAACATATGAGAGACAATATAATATTATTTAAAATTTGTCGTTTAAGAAGTTTATGTTAAACACTAATTTTATGTAAATATTATGGTTATTGTGTTATTAATATTAAATACTACACAAGCAACACATTCTTAAATTGAAACGAAATAAAAGATTGATGTAAGGTTCAGAGGTCAACGTAAATTGGTCAGTCAGTCATTTGAGTGCTCACAATGATAGCCAAGTGTTATTTATGAGGTTAGTGCGATGTGGCATTGCACTTGATAGTTGATACCAATTGGGTTCATGGCCATCTCACAGTTTGATACGTCTCTATGTAGTCTCGTTAATTTCTCAACTTTAACAACATTAACGTTCTGTTTTTATATGAATGTGGCGAGAATATTAAAAATAAACTAATTTTTTTCCCACTAATGATTTATGGAAATATTTCAAATTATATATTCTTTTATAATTTTCACTGTTATATTTTTTAGATAATTTATACGTTTAGATAGGCTGTGTGACAACTGTGAATACGTTGAAAACAATAGCAGCAAACAGTTAACCTCTATATTCAGCAACGAAGTCACACTAAATTAAAGTGACGTATATATCGCGAGTGTAAGACGTAGTATGCATACTAAACTAATAAACCTGGCCTGTTGTTATGTGTTGCCTAGCAGCAAGAGGCTCTATCTAGACGTATAAATTATCTAAGGTTATATTTTATAATTTGATTTTTCAAATTGTACAAATTTTCAGTACTAAAATTATTAAGCGCCTATTTCTGCCTTAAAGCAGTAGTGTAAAAGCACCATTAGTATTTTGGTTTGAAAGGCACCGTAGCTATTGATAGTAATTGGGCTAGAATCTGCACAGAATTTTGAGTTTTCAAGATTTCTGAGAAGTTTTACATTGTAATGGGCAGGTCTATCACTTTAGTACCTATCACAGGAGAATGCCCAGCTAGTCGCCTCACCTTCTCATCAAAAAAAGATACAATGAAAAAATAGCTATGTCTCATATTTCAATTAGATATATTAATTCAAGAAAATATATCATAGGCATCTGTTTTAGCTAGTATCCACTTAAATATGAATATAAAATTATGAATTGCAATACAGATTTACTTATTGTTATTTTTAAAGGATTTCAAATATACAGTAATTAGTTTTCAATAAGAAAGTGTTATTATGAGAAACTGGAGAACTTATCAAATATCTGAAAGTGCAAGTGGTTATAAATAATAACTTAAAAATAAAAATAAATGTCTGTTTGTAACGTTACAATAACAATGAATAAACATTTAAGTTTTTAATTACATATGTTTTTGTACGGCAATTTATTATAATTAATAACTTTTTGTTGACACGGCTGTATCGGCTTATGGCATGTGATGTTAAGTAACTTTGGCTATTTTAGTAAATGAAAACAGATTAGTAGCTATGGCGGAGACAGCCACCAGTTAAGTTAGATACTATGAAAAAAAAAACAATAATTTAAAATTATACACATTTAAAAAATACTACGACTAATTGAAAAATTAAAAAAAAAAACGTGTTTGTGTACTTATGTGCGCACGCAGGAAGTTATTCTTTGGCGTAATAAAACAAAAATCCTTAAAAAAAATATTCCTCTCGCTATACCTATTAATGACAATGAATATATTAAATATACCGCGTAATTTAGTTAAATAACGTGTAATTAAATATCATTAAATTATTTTTATACAATTAGAGAAAAAACTTGCATATAAATTGAAATTATTTATTGAAATTTATTACATTTTCATTCATTTTTTGTGGTTCAGTGAACATATCAGTTACAAGAGGCTTGGTAGCTGAAGTATGATACAAATGGTTAATTTAGTTGATTTGACAAAATTTAGTTGACCAGCTAACGTCAGGGTGTCGAATTTGCGTGACGATGTGCGCGCGCATCGTAATAATTCACTCTGATATTTTTTTCTCTATGGCGCTAAAAGAATTACCTTTATATAGCTGTTTTCTTCAAAAAACCAATAATTCTAAATTGTATATACATTTAAAACGTACGATTAATACAACCATTGAAAAATTATAAAAATATCAATGATTATTTTCAAATGAAGAAGATGTGTCTAAATATTATGAAGACACAAATCACATACACTCTCTTCCGTCCTTGCCTCATAACATTCAATTTTATTGACTGTAATAAACTATACCAATACTTAAATCAACACCGCCGCATCGATAAACACCTCATAAATATAACACCTCTCTTTCACGCGCGTGTATAATCACATCTGCCTGAAAAGGACGGGAAACTCTTTCAAGTGCAACACGAATAGTTTATGAGATCTTTACCTTTGGCATATCGCGAATATCAACTTTATGAGCGCGTTATAAAGTTGATAATTGTTGCGAAATTTAAATTTATAGGTTTTAAATGGGTCCTTAAATCGCAATAACGATTTGTTTACAGTTTGTAAGGCCGGCGTGCCTTTGTATGATCTTAATTTACGATACATTATTAAGACATTTATCATTGCGGTGTGAAAGTCCTTTCGAGATATCTGATCGTATTGTCTCTTTGTTTAGGTAGTATTATTAATGACTATAACTACTATTAATTTTTGTAGTAATGCATTTATTGACTAATAAGTATTTATTATGTTTTTTTAAAAGAATATGACATTTCTCATGTTATCATTTTCTGTGTAATTATTTATTTATTTACAATAAAAGGCACTTACCAAATAACCGTCGAAACGCAGTAGGTTAATTATTAATAACCTACTTAACTTATAGAATTTGATTTCGATTCTTTCGTATCTTTTCAAAAAATATTATACTAATTATTAAATATTCTAATTTTAAATTAAAAAAAATGGCGGGTAAACTCATTCGAAATTCAAAAATTGGCGCGGACGACAGCCATTTTGTTAAAGGCGTGCCACACTATGCTCCGCCTCTTCCACACCCAAATGACAGACACTCGGACGCAGCCCAAGTCATTTATTATATTGTACAGTGAGCGCAACAAGTTTGAATCTAGTGGATCAGTTTACATTTAATATTATAATATTCTTAAGTATAATCAATACTAAGGAGATTAAAATTCCAGAGATATAATCGAGAGAATTTTATATTTATAATTTGAATATGGAATGAATCCAAAATTTTTGATTATTCATTTATTTGCTGTTACGTAGTAGGTACGCTATATTTTACACATGCCTATAACAATCAAGGGGGTATTTGTAGGTATAATCTTGAATTACGAATAAGGTGCCAGAATTCATATCTGCCTACAGACATAATATTTTTTTATTCAGATTCTTACTCCCTTAAAACATTTTTATTACTTAACCTTACCAGTAATACTTTGGAAGTAAGTTGCTAATGACGTAGATTGAATTAGTTGCATCGACAGGTAGTCAATAGGTACCTAAATACAAATGGGGACTGATAATAAAAACCATAGTTGTAAGCATTACAAGTATACTTGACATATAACTCATGCCTTGAATTACATATATCATGCCAATCAAATTTATTAAAATTATTTAGGTTACCTAACCTATCGAGAGCTATTAGGTAGGTACAAGAAATAAAAGAAGGTTCCTACAGTAAATTTAAAAAAAAAAAGTGTTAGCACGAATTCTCAAAGGTATTTTTCGAAGGCCTTAGTTTACTTGGATAAAGTGTATAGGTATTAAGATGGTTATTTAATGTGCTTAATAATATAACAAAACTATAAAAAATGAGATAAAATTTCACTGAATTAATTCCTAATAAGTCCTGATAAAACTAATCATCAATTTACTTACAAGCTAGTTTGCTCTTACAGATTTGAAACGTGCTAACACCAAAATAAACACAATATTCATATAATTCAGAATAAGAACATTGATAATTATTTTTAATATAAAAATATTTTGACGGCGAACACAACTTGTCTTGACGGGGTACACAGCAGCCGTTGCATTTGAAGATGTCATTCATCGACGTGAACCATCTCGTTTCCTTTTATGGTAAGTTGGGTAAGTCTATCTTTATCTTCTGTCAGCTCCTGCTTGAAGCAGAACAGAGTTACGTCATAGCGTGTAAGGAGCATATGAAGGCAACATAACTAGGGTGGATGTTCATAATATAAATATCTACTCACGCAGATTTAAATATAGATAGCTAAGTTAACGAAAATCTTGGATTTTTATTTCTCTTGCTATAAATGGGAAATGTTTTTTTAATACTAATAACATAGGTAGTTAACCTACCTAAGGTTAAATACGATAGTAAGCTGTCAATCCTTCCGTTATAAATACAATGCCTTTGATCTTATGAAGACCTAGTATCTAATTTTTTATGATAGCGAGGGATGAAATGTTCAGGTGATGATAACTGATACGCCCTGCCCTGCATGCAGTGCCACTCAGGATTATTGAAAATCCCAAAAATTCTGAGCGGCACTACTCTTGTACTCGTCACCTTGAGACATAAGATGTCAAGTCTCACCAGTAATATCACTAGCTACAGCGCCCTTCACACCATAACACAATAATGCTTACACATTACTGCTTCACGGCAGAAATAACGTTGTGGTACACATAATCTAACCGGCATTCTGTGCAAAGGAGCTTCCCACTGGTAAATATTTCTATTTGGGTACTGAAGATGAAATTTACAATCATCGATAAGTTTGTAACTGTTGGAATCTATTTATTATAATTGTCGATAGGTATATCGGTGAAGTTTGAAAATGCATACGAAAACCACTCCACCATCAGGAAGCATAATATGGAGGTTAGACCAGTCTTGAAAATCAGTCCTTTAATAATGTCCAATTTACCTCTCCAGTCCAATCTCCAGCAGTCAGTCTCTGAATTTTTTATGGTAACTATGAGACTAAAATAACCTCTTTCAATACAGATTGATAGTAATAGTTTTGACTAACAATAGCTGGGCATAAAAACAACTCAAGACTTGTTAAGAGTTGAATTACGCAGTTAATTTACTTATGATAATTATGTATGATAATGGCATAATGAAATGAAAATTCATATTGAAAAATCGTGAATAATAGAAAGTGATAGGAGAGATGGAACACTTTCAGAAAAAGGTGAAAAATATCATATCTATAAATATCATTCTATAGACCGTCTTTAGACTTTACTTACTTAAACTTAGCTGACAGTTGGCTTAGCATAATCTTTGATTTCATTTTTATAGGCATTTGACAGCTGAAATTATGCTCAGCTTAAGCTAATACAGCGTTCAAGTTCGCGTTTTATCACACTCAGATAAGTTTTACATACCTAAGTATAGTCTGAGCAAAATCTAACTACGCTCTATAGATCTCAGCCTAATCAAGTAAATTTTTTTCCTAGACCGGTTACAGAAATATTGATATTTAAAGTTTTCGAAAATAAAATGATTATTTTAATTTTTTTATTAAAACTTAGGAAATACTATCTCAAGACCTTGACTACCAACATATTATATGAGACATAAAAATAAATAAAAACTAATCCGTTTCTCGTAACGACACAATAAATAATCGCATTAACTTAAGACCTCCTACCGTTCCGAAATATCTGTCAGTCATGCATTTTCTAGAGTTTAATACTAACAACCAATCATCGCAATTAAAACGTCGTCAACAGCGATCTGATTCGATTAATGATACTTTAATGATGATTATGGCCTCCACCGGAGTTATGTGCGAAAATTATATCATTATCGTTAGCCGTGATACTTTATGATATAATGATAACTTGCAGATAAAGTCATAACCTTATAAATATTGCCAGCTACAGTACAAAAAATATTTTAATAAATTATCTAGATACTAATGTATAGTCGACTATGCGGTGCCACTAAATACGCAGATACTAAAACTATGGTCTCAATGGCGGAAGGTGTGAGGGGGGAACATGAGAACACTATAGAGTATAGAAGATACTAGAAGAAGCCAAAAGACGGTGCCTATATCTGCCGTGAAGCAGTAATGTGTAAGCATTACTGTGTTTCGGTCTGAAGGTCGCCGTAGCTAGTGAAATTACTAGGCAAGTGAGACTTAACATCTCATGTCTCAAGGTGACGAGCGCAGTTGTAGTGTCGCTCAGAATTTTTGGGTTTTTCAAGAATCCTGAGCCGCACTGCATTGTAATGGGCAGAATGTATGAATTACCATCAGCTGAACGTCCTGTTCGTGTCGTCCCTTATTTTCATTAAAAAAAAGAGAAAGTTGGAACAGAACTACTCCTTAAAAGAAAAACAACTTAACAGATGCTGTAGGTAAGCTATATAAGTAAACAATTTTTGTCTTTTTCGTTTTTTATCATTGCATGCAATTAAGTACATACATGTATTCATTACTTAACAACATTGGTAACTTTAATGAACATGACGTAATGAGATATTAAGATAAGTAGTTCATTTTACATGGCTCTGAATTAATGTTTTCTTCAATCCAGTCGCCAGTCCATGTTTCATTGAAAAAATGCATTTTTATTGTACTTTGGTGCATTTTAACAATTCGACTATTCCATTAAACTAATTAGAAATTACATCCACTGTGTTTTATTTACTTATATAAGATATTTTTGTGCTCCGTCGGAAGATCTATTTATACAAAGTAGAAGTTATATTGATTGTCCAATATTTTTATTCAAATAGACAAATAGACATAGTATTTTCAAACATCATATCATCAGCATAGTATTTTTGTATTTATTAATTTCATTTTAAATAACAATTGTATAAACCGAAAAAAATCTCTGCAAAAGTTTACAGTTTTCTATTGATCTGCATTTACAAAATGTACATTTTTATTATTAAAATTATAAATGTTTTTCAATGGTTAATAATTATTAATACAGAAATACATTTGTAATTAAATGTAATAAGCTAAGTTCTTCACTCTCCTGCAATCTAGATTTCTTGAAAAGAATTAAAACTTAAATTACTACCATCCGTTATTTGCTTTAATAACTTGACAAACCGGTATGCTCGATTAATTGATGTATCCTTATGAATCCTTGAATTATTTCTTATAAATAAAACTAAACGCCTAAGTACCTGCGTTTCACCCGATTCCTGTCGCTGAATTCCACCTTCGCCCGCCACAAATTAGGATATCATCCCCCATATCTGGAGGTCGTCCTCCACAGTGCGGTTTTCAAGGAACTACAAGGACTACTTTTATACTGTGGAATGAGCTTCATTGTGCGGTATTTTCGGGACAATACGACATGGGTACCTTCAGGCCGGCAACGCTCCCGTGATTCATTTGGTGTTGCAAGAGAATGTGGGCGGCGGTGATCACTTAACACCAGGTAACCCGTAAGCTCGTTTGTCCTCCTTTACCATTAAAAAAAACTTATATAGGTACGACTATGTGTATAATTACGCTTGTCACCCGGGAATGTAAATTTTATGGACTTACATGTTGTGGGTCCGAAATACTACCCTGGCTTATCCCACTAAACCAATACATATTATTCATACATTCATGTTATCTAATTTTCAGTACTCTAGATTTGTCCCCTATTAAGTAGATTCAGCTTTTAAAAATCGGAGCGCAAAAAAAAGAATGCAGGGTTTCTTGCGCCATTTCTTCTCTATCAGAGCGCCATTTGTTTCCGAAGTGGTAGTAGTGTCTAGTGTATTAGAAATAACGTCAAAAAGAATTCTAAAGGAATTCAGTGGGAGGATCCTTTTGCACAGGATGCCGGCTAGTTTATGGGTACCACAACGGCGCCTATTTCTGCCGTGAAGCAGTAATGTGAACATTGAACTGTGTTTCGGTCTGAAAGTCACCGTAGCTAGTGAAATTACTGGGCAATTGAGACTTAACATGTTATGTCTCAAGGTGACGAGCACAATTGTAGTGCCACGTAAAATTTTGGGTTTTTCAAGAATCCTGAGCGGCACTGCATTGTAATGGGCAAGGCGTATCAATTACTATCAGCTGAACGTCCTGCTCATCTCGTCCCTTATTATCATAAACAAAAAAATTGAGGAAATATTATATTTTTATGCCTTTTTATCTATCAAACTACTAAATATGTTGCCTCTCAACTATGATCTATGATCAAACTAGCTCACTTGGTAAAATATTGTGAACGGATATTATTTAATAGCCCTATGTTGCTATAAATCAGATTTGTAACAAAAATTCTTCAAGATCTTACTAAAAGCAGCGTGGGGTTGTCTAATAAAGATATAAAGCTTGCAAGCAATCTTGTGCCGCGTTGCTTACAATGGAAGCTTATAAAACAGTTTTTAATATATAGGTTTAATATGTAACCAAAATTTATGAACGAGGCGGGACTCGAACCCGCGACCTCTCGGGTTCCGATACAGCGCTCATTCAGAGCGATCAAAATCATGTATGTATAATATAACCACTATTATCATTTTCAGGGATCTGTGCCTCAATGTAAAAACAGCTGATGTGATACGATTGCCCATCTGTAGTGAAGTCTCAGGTAGGCAGGTAGAGGTATCAAATTGTATTAAATTTTATCAAATCATGCTCTAATAAGCCATGCCGTTCGTTAAGTGCTGCAAAAAATTAAACTTCTACAAAAAATATGGAAATTTTTAATTATTTTATTAATCTTTTTTTTGGATCTTGACCAAATCGTCGGTCCATTTTGTGGGGGGGCTACCGACACTGCCTCTTACGTACCTGGTACGTGGTCACCATTCGAGGACTTTTCTGCCCCACCGGCTATCTGTCCTTCGAACTGTGCCGTGCTCACTGCCACTACAGTTTTCCAATTATTTGGGCTATGTCGTAGCCTTTTGGTTCTCCTACGAATCTCCTCATTTCTGATTCGATCTCGCAGGGAAACTCCGACCATAGCCCTCGCCAATGCCTCTGAGCGACCATGAGCGTTCTCATCAGGCCCATAGTTGGTAAAAATATAATAATAAATATTTAGAAAAAAACTAATTATTGTTTACCTGTTTCAATATCCCATCTATATTCTAAATCAAAACCACAATTTTGGACAATATGAAGTTATAAAGACGATGTACAAAACTGCGGATACAAAATCGGAAAAACGAAGCGTCAAAATTCACAGCATACAATATAGTATATGAAAATTCAGGCAGTTTGTGGCAGTTCAAATATAAAAATCACGGTATCAGGGGGCCTACCATGAACTCTTCTTGCGATTCAATTGACAAACTAAAATGAACTGCTTTGCTATTTCGTACCACGACGTGATTAGAGCTATTTAATTAAGGTACGTCAAATCAACTGATTAAATCGCAATTATGTCAATTGAGTGTCAAAAATGATATCAATTGAATCGCCAACTGATTTAGTTCGTTCATTCATTCGTACCATGAGGTAATATTTCAACCTAAACTGGATAGCTTATGTGTCAAAGTGAGCAATTCGAAAAATGTTGCTTCTTCCTTAGGGGAAAGTGAATCGTGTTGTTTTGATATATAACTTTTAAAAAATAGTGAAAACATACAGAAAAGGAAAATTTTATTGATGAAAGATGAGATGACAATACTTTGATGAGCAAAAAAACCGCTAAAATCATATCAATTTAGGTTTCAAAACGCAACGCATATGGTTCGAGTAAGAGAGACAAAATTATGGAACGACTGTAGAGCGTCATCTCTTTCTCAATCCGCGGAGCACACACAAATTTATTTCGTTCATTCTTCATAAGCGATCCAAAAGCCATAAGCGATCCAAACGCCATACAGTAAAAGGCACTTCATGGTACGAATTTTAGCGATTCAGTTTAGGTACCACAACTGAACTGCATCGGAATCGCATCGCTTATTAAAAGTTGATGGTAGGCCCTCAGGTTTGTAGGGATCGGCAATACATCGGAAATTCCAACACGCGGTGTGCGACATAGATTTTTGCTATGAAATCGCAACTCAGTAATGTGGCCTCACCCTAACGAGCTACCTGCCCCAATATTATTAGTTCTGGTGCCATAAAATAAATTTGTTTAGTAATGCACCAGCAGGAATACGATACGGATGCAAGCCTTTACATACTAACAAGTGAGTCCCATACACAATAACATCAATATTTATAGTATTAATAAAAAAATACCAAACAGCTTATGAATTATTTGTTCAAAAGATATGTGATATGCTTGCATATGTTTGGCAAGCACTAACAGTGATGAATCTGGTATTAAAAATCTGTGGCTAGACATGCGTTAGGTATATACATACGTATAGTTTTAAATTAACTTTGTTTCAATTTTGTTCAAATTTCAATAATTACTGGGTTGTACCAACTAACTTTAGCAATAACAAACATGTTAAAGTACCGATTAAGCAAAACATGAGTACCATTTGATTTTTTGATGATTTTTTTTCGATTTGAATTTTTAGCTGACGTCATAACTTTAAATGTTAATAGTAACCATCCAATATTCGCTGGTTAAAGCTATTGTTATTGTTAAATAGCTGAATAGCGACCTGTCAAAGTTTCAAATTCATTCTGCAGTCTGTCTTAAAATCAGTATCAGTCAGTCAGTCAATAACATTATGGTGTAGCCCAACCTTACTTATAATAATAAAAATCAACAATTAACTAATAAAAATTGTTACAAATACCAGGCAAACATAAAATTATCACCTATTTTCACATAAAGGTCTAGTAAGTATATAACCCCGTAAACAATGTGACTCGGAAAACAAAGGCTTTACATCACAAACAAAGGGTTCCAATGTATGATTAATACAGACGTCCCACAGAGCCTGCGACGTAAGGATTTCCTCTGCTAATGAAATTATTTGGCTTTTGGAAAATATTAAGGAGGGTCGTGATTAAACGTTGGTTTGGAATGACAGGAATTTAATTTTATTAATCAGAGGGAATCGCGACTAAAAATATTTTACGATTAATATGGAGGCTTTTATGGAAAATGACAGATTATAGCTGATAAAGTGGTCATATTAATCTTTTTAATTTAATTATGGCGTCGTAAGATTGGTATTCAGTCAGATATCTTGGAACGAGGTTCATTTGATGGTAGGTCTCTACCTCGCCTATTTCATAATATCATATCTTCGTATTATTTATACTTCAGACTTCAAAAATATAACTTCGACAAAACTTTTCGATGCTGAAAATATTCTAATTTAGGGCTAAAGGAAATCATTCAAGAGTTTTCTAATAATATCCTTTTAGATATAAATAATATGAGAAATAATTATTTCTCATATTATCTCTGCCTTATTAAAACTACATACATTAATAACGTTTTTGAATTTAAACACAGATTTATCAACTCATAGTTATTACAATAATGTTAAAAATCTTATTCTAATGATTAATCTACCTAATTCTCAAAAATTTAAATAATTAATAAAATCAGCTTCTTTCATTTTTACATAGTTTTTATATTAAACATATTTTTTTAATTAAATGTATGCTTGTCTCACATTTCTCGCCATAATGTGTCAATTTTGCTGAGAACTTTTCACTTTAACTAAGAGACTTTCAGTGATTTCAAATATTTACTTCTTTATTAAACATCCATTAAATTATTCCAATAAAATTAATACTGACTCCACACCCAATAAACGTGGGTAGTTTCGAATTGTCACAATAACCGTTATCCGCCTTATAAGAATTGTCGGCCTTATTATGTAGATGAATTCACGGTCTCTATATCTAACTAACATAACCAATTTACATAGAACTCCTCACCCCTCCGTGTTCTCTGCAATCTGATGATGAGATTGTTATTCATACTAAGCTGCGAGGTTCAATGAATTTGGTTCCCCTCTAAGCCTGAGGTGAGCGGTACTATTGTCAGAAGCAATTGATTAATGCTGTAGTTTATCTACCGATATGACAACAATGCTGTCTTTCCCGAATGCCTTAATGCATATTCTCTAAGGATATGGCAACCCTTATACATGCTGTATTGTTTATTTTTGAATAAGATATATTTTAAGAGGATGTAATCAATGTTATGACCTTATCATACGCTTGTCAATGGTAACAGCCATTATAAACAACTGCTAAAATATGCAAATGAACTCTTTACATATTTTTTTTAAATAAGAAGTGGCAAACAGGCAAGAGCCACACGTGATTGCAATACCAGAGGTCAAAGGAGCCGTGGCCTTTAAGTGTGTTCTCTAAGGTTCCTAAGTCGTATCAGTTCTGAAATAATGCGTTTCAATTCCACAAAGAAGCAGAAAGCTTTACTTACCTTTAAAATGTTCCTAATCCTTTTTTATTTCGAGGCAGAATGAGAGGCAAGCCTTGTGTTAGATGGGCAGATGAAAAAGAAGTTGTAGCGAGGTATATTAGTTTAGAAACAGCAATAAACAGAACTGAACGGAATTGTTTACAAACTAATTTGCTATATTGCATATTAAAGCCATTATAAAATATACTATTTGATTGAAAAGAGTTGCCGTTGAGTTTCTTGTATGTTCATCTCATGAGCTCTTTTCATGGTAAATTTAATCATTTTAAAGAAATATTTATAGTGACTATTCAAAAGTGCTCAGCTTAAGCCTAATTGAATAAAGTTTATTTGATTTTGACTTTGACTCTATAAAGAAAAGGGGAAATCAATTAAACAGCATATCATTATATTATGGTTTTTATTTATACAAAACCTAAAAGTTTTAATGGAACAAGATACAAGGAAACCCAAATTAAACATAATGTAAGCTGGAGCTACCAGGAATGGAATTAAAATCCTTACCTTAGATATCCGGGTCACCCTGAATTTCCTTAACGTCTAAGCTACATGCATACAAGTTTATAGTGCTTGCACCATTGCTGTGAATTAAAGTTAAGTTATCACCGTCAACAATACGGCAACTCCGGGTCACGGAGACATCTTAACTCTAACGTCCTGTGACGGACAATGGGGGGGGGGGGGGGGGGGGTAAGATAATAGAAATAGAAATAAAACAAAGATTGATTAAGAATAACCCCCTTATTCATAATGGTCCGCTTACTTTAAACAGCCGCTTAGGAGTGTTTTTTCTCATTCTGACTTAGGTCAATAGAAGAAGACAGAGTGAGAATTAGCAATGCTTTAAGTTAGCAGACTATTATGAATAAGGGGGTTTGTATTTAATAATGATTTAAATTTATATTTAATTGTTGATTGTCCAACAATGATTTATGTGATTAAACTGTAATGGGTAACGTTACCGGTATATCAAAATATATTTCTTTGAAATGTGGCTCCAAACCCCACTGGGATTACCATTGAGTAATTTGAAAAGTCCTGACAATAAGTCTAAAATTTCGACAAGCTCGAACTTTTTAGTTGATCTCGATAAGATTTCATTTCTCGTAAAGATTACAGACTCATCTGTTATTAGTTGATGTGTAATTTTATAACTATATTCCATATAATTAAAAATAAAATCTAGACAATATAGAGAGCCGGACAAAATCTGGACTGGAGCCTAAAAGTCCGGACATGTCTGGACTTATCCGGACGGATGGATACCTAACTGGGAACTAGTTTTGGAACACAAAAAAAAACATGTTTACTTTAAAGGAATGAATGAAGGAGTCTTTAGCTTCAATGTAAAGATGATTTATTTTCACACACATTTTTATAAGGTTTTTAAAGGTTATATAACTCAAATAATAGCTGATGGCGGTTCATAGGAAACTTAAATGTTTTTAGAAGAAATTTTCAAGAAAACTGCTTTATCTATTAAAGTGATTTTTGAAAAAAAAACCGACGCAAACACAACTTGAGAGTTGAACAATATAGACCCATGCGTGCTCGGCTCAGTTGGAAAGAGCGCTCGGACGGAAGCCAGGAGGGCCAGGCGTTCATATATTTTGGTTACAAATTTAATTTGTATTAATTTAAACTAAGTAATTTAAGAGAAATGTATGTGCATTCAAAAGTATTCCATCCTCTATAAATGAACACTCATCGGAGACCTTGGCATTGTATGCAAATGGTCACTGGAGTTTAGACACAATTTGATATAATATTGATTGATGCAACGCCTTCACTTGTCATGTAGTTATGAGGCAGCCCTGTTATGTATGATCTACGACCGGTAGTCGAGACGAGATTATTTTATTATGATACATGACTTTAAATCATTTGAGAGGTCATTGATATATGTTTGCCTACATTAGCAGTATATCTTATAAGTTTAAATGTAATATCACTGGGTATTTTATTTATATTACTTATATGTATTAAATTAAGGAATTATTAAGAGAAATTTTTAGAGAAATAAACATTTTAAAAGTTGCATCTCAATATATTCTTGATAATGTGATGTGATGTAATGTATCAATATATATCAATATATATGAGTTTTTTGTGCCCATTATTCTTACGTCTGAGGCATGCTTTTTCGAATGGATGGTTTGTGAACATTAACATTCTATGAGTGACTTAAAATCCTATTTTGAAAAAAAAAATATTTGAATTTGATCGTTGTTGGGCGCTTAGGAAGATATACCTTTTTTGGTACCCATGTTATGTCATTCTGGAAATAAAGGGCAAGAAAGTACAATAATATTTGTTCATTTTTGTTAAAATACAAATTAATGGAATATAATTAATGATTTTTAATTTATGAATATATATTTCTGCCAAGTATTGACATATCGTCGTCAGATTTCCGGATTAGTTACGACACTACGTGTTCGACTGTGATTTAAAATTTTAGTAACTAGATTTATTATATTTTTATTTATTTATTGATTTTTTATTATTCACGTATATAATGAAGAAATTCAACAATAATTATTTCCCGTGGTAATATTTATATTACGCAACTAAAAGAACTATAAGTGAATAACACAAAACACATTCAATAAATAAAAAAAACCTTTGGTTCATGCCTATGCAATATGAGATGTACATATTTCATAGCAATAGGCACAATTGATAAGAAATAATTAATATTATGCCTACCCTCATCATATGTTGTAAAAAGGTTCACAAATTAACCGAAATACAATAAATGTTCATTGTTGTTGTGTAAGTTTTCTTTTTTTTAAACAAGATTTGTAATACAGCAATTTACTTTCATATTCGCATATATTAACATGAGTATAAAAATAAATAAGAAAACTGAATATTCAACTATTATTATTATTAACAATTTTAGTAAAATGTTAGTACATAGAAAACAATTTTAATTTGAATATAATCCAAATTCAGTTTTTTAAGTATGCCTCAGACCTGAGAAGAACGGGCGCAAGAAACTCAGTTGGCTTATTTTTTTTCTTTTATTTAGTAAAATATGCAGTATCGAACAATTTTTTTTATATTTAAATAGTCCGAGGGCGTTCGCTCCATTAATATCTGTGGTATCATCAAGAAAATAATTTATGCTATAGTTACATTAACCACACAAACGTTTCTTAACAATTATTTTGAATTAGGTAACACATTTGGTTATCGGACTCAAATGAGAGTTATCAGACGCGTCACGGCAAGATTCTCCTTGAAGTGCCTCTACACGGTACCGCAGCATTTAGGGGTAGCTTTAAATACAGCGCCTCCAAATGCTGGAATGATTTGCCGCCACCTATTAAAGATCAAAAAATTTGTTCTCCTTTAAAAACATACTGAAATCTTTTCTATTAGAAAAACAAAAATGTTCAGAGGCATAAAATCAAAAATAAACAGCATGAATAAATAAAATAAAAAATCAAAATATGTCTTATTTAATAAAATTAAAATAAAAATATTTTTAAACTCGTTTTCCAATTCAATCTTTTAGTTTATTTTATTTTATTTTTCTACTATTTTTGGATGGTCACTTTTAAGACCTATAACAAAAGGAACCGTGTTGTCTACAGCTACTGTCAACGAGTCGACTTGGTAGGTACCTATTGAAAATCAGTACTGGAAACCATTTCCAAAAATACTGAGTGGGTGTCCTTTTCATGACCCCGTATTTTTTTATTTGTTAATTTAACTATGTATATATGTTTTGTGATGTCATGAATAAATGCATACTTTACTTTACTTTACTTTACATTTGTTTTGTACATTTTCTGGGATCATGTTGTAAAAGTAAATATACATTGCCTAATATAAGACTTACTAACTCGACTTAATAGTAGTAGGCATAAACTGTCTCATTAATAAACGCAATATAAAGTTACTCCAAGATAGAAATTACTTCTCCCTGTCATGTAATTCTGTAGTGTCAAAGGTAAAATAAAGACAAAAGTTTTAAATTTCGAACAACTTTACTTCGCGTTTATTAATAGTATAGAAAAAGTCAAAGTTTGTTCCATGCGTTAACATTATGATTGTCGCCATTAATAATAATTGTTTATCAATCAATGTAAATATTTAGACAGGAAAATAATAAACACGCTGCAGTAGATGTCACGTTGTCACGCAAGTTGTCTGTTGGACGTCAAGAGTTGTCCCGTCGTCGACAGTTTTCAGCACTTCGGGGTGGCGTCTTCGTACACATGGCGGGGGCTCGCGGCAACTATGTGTCATCATGGCTAAGATCTGTGGGAATTTGAGCTTATTTGAGTCACAATCACAGAATTTTGAAAGATATTAAGACAATATATTTATTACATACATAATATATTTATTACATCTTGTTAAGAGCAAACGTCCTACTAATATTATAAACGCGAAAGTTTGTAAGAATATTTGTATGTATTTTTGTAACTTTTTCACATAATAACTACTGAATGGATTTGATGAAACTTTACAGGTTGTGTGAATCATCCAAAATGTAACGATAAGTGCAGTGTAAGTAGGAAAAAAGTCTGCCATCTGCGAGCTATTGTGGCGTTCGCCAAAAAAACCGCAATTCGCAATTCATCATTTGGACAAATATTAGAATAGTTATGAAAATGATGATAAACAACCGAATGCGCGATATTATGTAGCGGTCCGGCTGAATAGATTTAATTAAAATTTTTCAATTTTAACAAGATGTCAGGGCAACATATAGGCCACAGATTGTCACGCTAGCTGCAATCATATATATTTTTTCTACCTCGCGGGGAGCGGCTAGTTCACAATATATATAAACGGTACAGGAGTAGCAAGATCACATCCCTTTGTTGAAGACAGGCTCTTAAGATAACATTGAACAAATATTATTTAAGACAATGACGATCTATACATCTAGAAAAATTACGTCTAAAAAAACAAAGCCGAAATATGGAACATGTCACAAATTACACGATAATTAGCTTCAACTGCTATATCTGTACGATATACAATGGTGCATTTACTCTAGTTGTATAAAATATTTTTGGTCGATAAGCAGCAATATAAAACCTTTATTCAGTTCACATTTGATTCAGTAGTGACAGTTGACACACGACTAAGGAGAAAAGTGTGTTTATATCTTGATTATCAGACTGCGATTGATATGTGTCGAGAGTGTCATTGAGTTTTGAACAATACATTTTATATATTATAATTTCTCCTAATATATATATTATATAAATGTATGAGGTTCAACTTTATGCCTGGAACCATCGTCAACAGTGAAAGCCATTGAGGCTATTTTAAAATCTTTGTTTTTTTTACACACGGTTACATCAAATATACTTATAATAATATAATAAAGTATAGACAAGCAGTGTTGATAAGAATATTTTAAATTATAAAGCTTAAATTCAAAATACTTTACATGAATAATTTTTAAGATAAGACTGGTACCTGTAATATAATTAATACCCAAATGCAATAAACAAAAAACTATTACATAAACTTTACTAGAACTTTAAAAAAATTTACTAGAATGCATTACTATAAAGAAATCTACTCTTTGTTTTAACGAAACTTCATATTTTAACAAAAAGTTTTATCTACTATAAATAAGTTATAATTTAGTATATATGTATTTTAAGGTTGAGTTCTCGTAACAGGCTTCGTCGTGCTTGCTTAAATATCACTGCTTGTGGCGGCGATGTGGGACGGGTCCAATCTCTTCCCTATAATAGGGTCGAAGGAAGTGATCGCTCGCCCATGCGTCATGCTGATGAACGGGCACTTGTGGTGGCATGATGATCCTGTTGCCAGAAGCTGTTTCATGTTTTTAAGATTAAAGTTGATATATTTTTTTACAATCGCTAATAATAGGCTCGCAAAATACCTTTATTTAATTACGGCGTGTTTGGAATGATGCATCTACTGTACTCAATAACTCTTGTTTTATGTATTAATTTACATTTCCTTTTTTTGACTTACTCGTAAGGCATCGAGTCGATGCCTTACGAGTAAGTGCCTAATAGTATTAGCTGATTGAGTATTTTTGATGCATCCCTTTACATATAGTGTAGATAAATGATTTGTACAACGAGGAAGCTGTAAATTTTGATTAAAAATTGCGTCTTAACTTTAACAACTTATACATTAGCGATTCAATTTAAAGAAAATAATTTAAAAGGTATTAAAATGCTCGAATTATAAGTGTATGTGATATTTACTTATCTCTACATTTTGTTGTCCCTCTAAAAGTCTTTTTCATGCGATTAATTGTAATATTTCTTTATATGAAATCACCATTAGTAATCAAAGTGTACGCAAACAAACTCGCCGGTAATATTATTAAATTTAAATAAATACAGCTACATAACAAGTTATTAAAACAAACCTAGGTTAGAAAAGGACGTTTGTATAGAGCGGGACAGAGAAATGTCATTTTGATTAATATGAAGTAATTTCTCAGAGCGGGCTCTGTACCATTGCTAAGTAATGACCACTCCATGAAGACACGGTAAAGGTTAAAAGAAAATTACTTTATCAACGCCTTGTTTTTAACAAATGTCCTGTTTCGGGAAATATTGTCGCTGTATCTGATACAATAGATTGAGACGTAGGGATGTGAGGCTGAGTCGCTTTATTGATCGCTACATAATTGACGTATAGCTTGGGAATTTATTTTAATTTTTATTTGCTTTCCTTATTACTTAAAAGAAGTCTTTATATATGATGATATGTATGACATATAAACTTAGAATAGAATCATATAACCAATTAGCCGATACGTCATGTTAATATCATAATAATATATATACTCTTAGTTAAAATATATAATAATACATAATATAATTTTAACACACTTACATACGTAAATACATATAGGTAAACATCCATGACTCGGAAAGAAACATCCATATTCATCATATAAATGATTGCCCCTACCGGGATTCGAACTCGGGACCTCTAGCTTAGGAAGCAGGTAATTTAAACGTCTAGATAAAGCATTTTGCTATTAGGCTACGCATGACTACAGGCCAGGCTTATTAGTTTAGTGTGCGTGACAAGCTAAATGTTACACTCGTGTTTTGTCAATCTCAATTTTTTTTCGACGTTTTCACAGAGGTATAAATTATCTAAGTATATACTTATTTATTTGTTTATTGAAAAAAAAGATACATTTCGTAAATATAGATATATTTCGGTAATATGTTGCGTTTATTACTTACTGTTGGTTACTAATAGTATTCAACGGATCAAATTTTAATTTTAGGAAAATAAAATCCTTATTGCTAAAGTTAATTAGGAACAAGTTAATTTTAGGTTTATAACATAGATTAAGGATTGGTCTCCACTACGCTCGAACCAGATACCACGGGCGTAATAGAAAAGTGTGGCAACGAATACTACGCTCAAGTGGGCGTATCGCGCCGTTCTGAGAAACTTAACTAATAATTGAAACTAAAATGCCGGATTGAGTAGTAAAACTTTGTATGAATGATACTACGAGAAATAAGAAAGACACTGAGATCACATATCATCAGTAAGTATTTTTTATTTTATTAATTTCAATGTAAAATAACACGAAGCGTATGTTACAAAATTTGAAAGATGCCATTGAGTGTCAAGATGCCACGCACGCAAGTATCTAATAGTTGCCGTACTAAAAAAGCTTCTTAGTTCTAAGGTAGTGCGGTATCAAGTTGGAGCGCAGCGGAGACCAATTCTTAATCTAATTTTTATTTAATTTACGCTTACACTTGAATTTGTTATAAAACTACTAATAATACTATGTAATTAGTGCTCATACTGCGAAAGAGATCTTTCACATACAAACCCAAATTAACATCTCTCTCAAAATCATTGGCGACATCACATTAGAAACCTCTTAAATTATCAGTGTTCTACTCTATCTATTAAAATAAACCGTATCGAAATCTGATGCGTAGTTTTAAAGATCTAAGTATACATAGGGACGGACAGTGGGGAGCGACTTTGTTTTATACTATGTACTGAAGTTTTTTATCTAGTACAAATGTAGGCAGAACGTTAGACAGTAGTTATTTTTAACCTCACTTTGGAAATATAGTTTAATCATAATTGACACCTAGTGTATATACAAGCTAAAGTAAAACACGCAATCTCACCGTAGCCATTACAAAACTCTATAAAAACACACTCATATCAAAGAACCTACCTCACAGCCATTGGTTAAAAAAGGGTTGAGCTATCAGACTGGTCCCGGCAGTAATGATAAACAACCCTAGATAATCTGTGACAGATCCATCTAAGTAAAAAAGCCGACGTTTGACATAGATAAATAAGATTATTCAGGTAACCTTGATACCATAGTATTGTATTTAATTACTTTATTTCTCACAATGTGCTTGTTCATTTTTTTTTATTAGCTTATTGTGTGTGTTTACGAATAAGTTATAAGATAAATGTTATAACATAATTATGAATTATAGGTGGTCATAAATCGTGGTTCGTATAGAGTTATTACGCAAAATAATCATGCACTTCATATGAGGCTTTGTTTTTTAAATATAAATTTTATTTACACAAGACATAGTGGAGACGACACATTTCTACGAAATGGTTAAAGTACTATATTATTTACCACATTTAGGTTAGTTACCACCATTTTGACAATACGTCAAATATAGTATATTGTACACCAAGGTTTCTAGTATGTTCTTCTCGCGAGCTTTCCTTTTCCGAACATATGGTTGATTCAGTAATTTAATAGAAATATTTATAGTGACGATTCAAAAATCTAATTGAATCAAGTTTATTTCAGTTTGACTTTGACAAGGTTGTAATGGTAGCATGAGGCTTATGAGGGTGTTATATGCAGGCATGAAGCAAAGCTGTTCGCATCAATACAGTCGAGTAATGGAATCGCACTTCCTTCGGAGATGTACTTACCGAGTGTTTAATATTACATTTACCAGGAAAACATAAATACAGTCAGTCTTGTTCGATGATTGTTGAAAGACAGATTGCCAAGACGCAGAATACAGAAAGGAAAAAAAATACTTATTGCTTATTAAAACTTAAATAACTTCCTCACTATCTGAATGTTGTCTTTTCTTCTTCCACATATTTAAAAAAAAACGATCAAGTTCGAATAGAACACGAACGGTTTCACCATCGCTCGTACATAGAGTAGGTAACTTAGTGCAGTATGTAGG
This sequence comes from Leptidea sinapis, assembly GCF_905404315.1. Lineage (NCBI taxonomy): Eukaryota > Metazoa > Arthropoda > Insecta > Lepidoptera > Pieridae > Leptidea > Leptidea sinapis. The sequence continues at coordinate 8,387,127 of NC_066275.1, read as the reverse complement.
TACTTTTTTAAAATGTTTGGAAAATAAATATTTTTAATGACTGTGTTGTTGTGTCTAAAGATTGCAATTGTGAAACATCATTGAAAATAGAGTTCCCTATGGTAAGCTTTGAATTCATTTTTCTTCCAAGTTCTTGGAATTCCTTTTGTATTGCAAGACATTATAAGCACCGGTGATCACTTACCAACAGGTGAAGTGAAACCTTGTTTGTCAAATTTTTAGATAATATAATATTGACACACTGACATAAATTATCTTGCCTCAACTTGCCTGTACTATGGGTACAAGATAACAAGATAATTACTTAAACATACATAAATACTTAAAACCTTTTATGACGCGGAAACAAACATTCATATTAATCATATAAATGTTTGCACCTACCAGGATTCGAACCAGGGACCTCTAACTCAGTAGGGTCACTAACTACAGGGCTATATGTGTAGTCCATTCGATAAAATTCCATAAAATTATGTCATCAAATGTGTCGAATCTGAATGAAAATGTCAACGCTTTTCAGCAATATCTTGACAAATAACGTAAAACAAACACAGGAAAGACACACTGCGGCTGAAAGGGTTCAGAATAATCAATTATGTATGGCTATGTTAGGCCACCGCGGTAGTTAGTTGGAATGGTCGGCCCATTAGCGACTAATTCCTTGTCATTTGACTGTGGCCTCAAGCGTCGGTCAAATTGTTTCTATAGCAACTTGATTTTAAATGAAAATTTACGCGAATAATATGTGGATTTTATATGATACTAGCTATTCGCTGGTGCACATCCCTTAACCAAAACAAATACATGATATGTAAAAAAATCATCTTCTTGTTAATAACAAAATTAGTAGAAGGAGAATTACTTTTTGTAATAAAATAATGTCACAGCAGAAGTGTCAAAAATTAATGACATAAAATTAATCATACGAAAATAAAATTCGCAATATTAAGGTTCACGGTTCGAAACAAAAACTCTTCGACAGAGTGACAATTAAAGCTTACACATTACTGCTTCACGGCAGAAATAGGCGCCGTTGTGGTACCCATAATCTAGCCGGCATCCTGTGCAAAGGAGCCTCCCACTGTCAATATACTCTGAATTGTAACGCTAAACAAAACCACCAGAGGCGTAGCTAAGCACAGTAGTGTTACAAAGGAAGGCCAATTAATGACACATATAAAAGCAATCGTATGAGTTACTAGTTAGTTAGTTTAGGTATTTTTATAAATAAGTATATAAAATAAAAATCTGTATGAATAAAACAATATAGGTAACATTTTTATTTAAATTTATTAAGATAAAATTAACTATAATGTTAGCAAAGGATGATACTATTTGGAGGTTACCAACTAAAAACAAAAGTAAACAAAATACTAAAAACATAGAAAGTTGCCACAGAACCTTCATCAATCACGAACAATATTTGCCATTGCTCGGTAATCTGTGTACCAAAACTTGGCCCAAAAGGACGGTGCCCTGTATGGGACATAGATGGACTCGCACGGAAATTATATTGATATTCAATATACAATAAATGGCTGCTGTCAAAAACTTGCTGTTCGTTCCTACGGTCATCTCTAAGCTATCTGTGCCGTTTGCCATTGGAAACGCAACACATTCCGTCCCTTACACACTCATTGTGTCGCTAGTGTTAAAAAGAGACGGCCTGATATAGTGGGTTTAGCACGCCTTTGTCACAAGGACTGAACTAATTTTTCATCATACGGCCCGCGACAGTTACAAATACGGGCCCAACTCTCGTTCTTTAATAATACTTTTTATATTTTTTCAAGGGTAGCTCACCCTCAGGAATAAGGATTTTCATCTGAGTCGGGGAAAAATTGGAAGAATCTTAAAAAGCCATTTGTTTCTTAACACTCCTTAATGCCTTCTTAATTAAAGGATACATGAGGCGTGATCAGCATTTTTAACGAGTATTTCTGCGTGTCAAAACATGCTTAAGCACTGTTAAGGCCACTATCCCAGGAAATCGACTAATTGTAGCAATTTTTTGACGGTTTTAAAATTAATTTTAAAATAATTATGTATATATCTACAGGTCATGAGAAGAATTTTTTTTTCTTTGCGTTTCTATTTTTTATAGACAGTGCCAAAAAAATCGCCAAAATACCCCTTACTTTTACAGTAGAAGCCACGCCAGGCTCCTTTGCAGAGGATGCCGGCTAGATTATGTGTACCACAATGATGCCTATTTTTGCCGTGAAGCAGTAATATGTAAACATTAGTATGTTTCGGAGTAAAGGGCACCGTAGCTAATGAAATTACTGGGCAAATGAGACTTAACATCTTACGTCTCAAGATGACGAGCGCAATTGTAGTTCCGCTCAGAATTTTTGGGTTTTTCAAGAATCCTGGTGGCACTGCATTGTAATGGACAGGGCGTATCAATAACCATCTGCTCGTCTCATCCCTTATTTTCATAAAAAAATGCTAATTATTCAATCTAGATAAAAATTGTACAAAAAATTTATTAATTGTACACCAATTTTATTTTGCATGACAGTTTTGTTAGTTTTTGAAAGAAAATTGTATTAAGTTTGTTATAAATTAAAAATTCTTCTAATTCAGAATTAAAACTATGGCCATCTTGTGCGAGAGAGGTAACCTTAGCTCTGCTCGATTCCTTAAGGCTATCGGCTCGGAGCCTTAATACTTTTTTGTATGATTTTTTTTATGGAAGATGATGTTATACAAGCGTACGGGTCATATGATGTTAAGTGATTACCGCCGCTCACATTCTCTTGCAACATGAGATATCCCCATGTCGCATAGTCCTGGAAACACCGCACAAGGAAGCTCATTGCATACTATCCCTTTAATTACAAGATTACTTTTGATGAATTGTGTATAATTCGTATGAAAGAAAACTATAATAATTTAACATATTAATTAAAACTTTATGAAACGCACCTACTAATACTACTTTGTTTGATAAGTTATATTATATTTTTTCATTATTAGTAATTTTTCATATTAAAATACTTTCATTTGGATTATACTTTTAATATTGTTTGATACTAATCTGAAATGTACAGATTTATCCTGCTACAAATAACAAATATATCCTAGGTATATTCGACAATGCTTCGGGTGGAAAGAATGTATTACAAATAAATTCCATTGCAGCGGCGAACCATTCAGCAGTTAACGAAATCTCATCTTTGCAAAATTAAGAATCACGTATATATAATATTAAAGGTAATAAAAATCCTCTCGTTCAATATAGAGCCTCCTGGTGCCAGACCCGATGAAAACAGGCCAGGTTTATTACTTTAGTGTGCGTGGCAAGCTGCGTCTTACACTCGCGATTTGTATGTCACTTTGTGTTAGTGTGCGTGCATTGTTCAAAATAGAGGTTAACAGTTTACCTCAATTTTATCGACATTTTCACTGCACTCACAGTCTATGTCGACGTATATATGATCTAAGGCCTAAATATTAAAATGTTCACAGAAAACTTGCCTGGGCATTGAACAAAATATTTACCAATTATTTTATTTATGGTATGTGTTGATTGGTGCATCTTTTGTATTGTCCTATGTGTATGTACTCAATAACTGTAAATATGTTCTTACTTATTACTTTACATTTTTTTACTTATTCGTGTAAGGCATTTAGTAATTGACGTTTGAGTATTTTGTTGCATCACTTTACATATATTGTAAATTAAATGATTTGTAATTTTTATTTTATGAAAATACGGGACTAGATGAGCAGGACGTCCAGCTGATGGTTATTGATACGCCCTGCCCATTACAATGCAATGGCGCTCAGGATTCTTGAAAAGCCCAAAAATTCTGAGTGGCACTACAATTTTGCTGTCACCTTGATACATAAGATGTTAAGTCTCATTTGGCCAGTAATTTCACTAGTTACAGCGTCCTTCAGACCGATACACAGTAAACAGTAAAGGTACAGTTACACATTACTGCTTGCTTCACGGCAGAAATAGGTGCCGTTGTGGTACCCATAATCTAGCCGGCATCCTGTGCAAAGGAGCCTCCCACTGATTTTTTTTATGGAATAGGAGGACAAACGAGCGTACGGGTCACCTGTTGTTAAGTGATCACCGCCGTCATCATTCTCTTGCAACACCAGAGGAATCACAAGAGCGTTGCCGGCCTTTAAGGAAGATGTACGCGCTTTTTTGAAGGTACCCATGTCGTATCGCCCCGGAAATACCGCACAAGGAAGCTCATTCCACAGCTTCATAGTACGAGGAAGAAAGCTCCTTGAAAACCGCACTGTGGAGGACCGCCACGCATCCAGATGGTGGGGATGATGGTGGGGATGATGGTGGGGATGATGGTGGCTTGTCGTGCGAAGGTGGATTGGTGGAAATTTAATTGAAAATAAGAACCTGTAACACCATTCTGTTTTGAAAAGATTCACCTTAGAGTTTCTTGCTCGTTCTTCTCTAAGGAAATCTGCCTTTCGTACGAGCTGTATAAAAGACTGACACATTTCAAATGTAATCTAATTTACCTACGAAATAAAATATTTTGATTGGTTTTGAATACTTAGTTGTTTTTGTTTTATGTGAAACAATGTATGAAAAAGTCCCATATTCTTACGAGGAATAGTTTCTATATAAATAAAGCTAATCCCCGACATAGCTACACTCCACCGCCAGAGACACCCTCTGCATTATAATTCGGCACCCTCAGATCAGCTCTTCGTCTAATCAATCACTGTACGATCTGTCATGTTCGGTTTATGAGAAAAATTGTTGCTCCCTTCACACCCCAGTCTCCCCTTATGGTAAACAGTTGTAAGTTTATATTATAGTGGCTAAAGATGGTATTGGCATTAATAACCAATGATATTGGAAAAAAATTGAAGTGGAACCTTACTTTAAGGGAGTATTGTAATGTGATTGAATGTGGTTCATTAGATAATAAAGATTAACCCCCTTATTCATAATATTCTGTTAAGTTAAGGCATTGCTAATTCCCACTCTGTCTTCTTCTATTGACCTAAGTCAGAATGAGAAAAAACACTCCTAAGCGGCTGAACGCTTAAAGTAAGTGAACCATTATGAATAAGGGGGTTATTATTTTATTTATTAATACTTAACAATACCAACCTATAGAATCATTTTATTCATTTTTGTAATATATTAAAAGAATGTTTATTATTGGTGTAAATACCATTTTTTACCGGCTCCTTTGCACAGGATGCTGGCTAGATTATGGGTTCCACAACGGCGCCTATTCCTGCCGTGAAGCAGTAATGTGTAAACATTATTGTGTTTTGTTCTGAAGGGCGCCGTAGCTAGTGAAATTACTGGGCAAATGGAGGAGACAAGCGCAGTTATTGTAGTGCCGCTCAGAATTTTTGAAGAATCTTGAGTGGCACTTAATTGTAATGGGCAGGCAGATCCGGCTCATCTCATCCCCTATTATTTAAAAAAAATAGCATTGAATTATTAATACCTAATTCTAATTATCTAATTCCAGTAATTTAATTTATCTACACCCATGCTTTAAATCCTCTATTAAAGATTCTGAAACAGTTAGCTTATTGCCAACATTAAAACACACCAATGTTCTAATAACCATTACATCATCCAAACGAGTGTTGTAATGTTGTACTGAATTTCATAACAACACTCCTATGTTATTTTTTATCCCTTCATGCGCAAAGAGTTTCAACATACAGCCACATTCTTATTGCTCGATGCGTGGTGTCTGTATGAATGTAAAAAAAGAACATTTTCGTTTACGCGCGTTCCACACTACCAGAACATCGCGCGCCGTAAAAATAAGTAGGTTCGAATCCGCGCCATTTTTCTTAGATATTTTTATTGTTTTGTTTACAAAAAGTGAGCGATTCATTTTAAACGCTGCAAAAGAACATTATATTCGAGTGAATTTAATTATTGCACTATACAAAATGTAAATTACTACTAAAATATATAATTGTTTCATTAATACTTAGTTTATTTGTATATAATCAGTAATGAATGATATTAGGTTACTACTAGGGACTGGTGTTTTAATGTTAGCAGTAAGCTAACTGTTCCAGAATCTTTTAAAGGATTCATATTCTGGGTGTAGATAAAGTCTTGTATGCAACTGTTGATATTAGGTATTTAACACTCATGTGATACTATTATCACACTCGGCTTCGTCTCGTGTGATAGACCCACATTCGTGTTTTAATACCCCTTATTACACAACAGTTGCATAAATAACTAATACCTACTTTATGCAATATAAACTATTTAACTCAGGAATATTGAACTGCTGGTACTACTCTGATTTTTTTTTAATGATAAGAAGGGACAAAACACCAAGATGTTTACCTGACAGCGAAAACCAGTTACAATATACCTGCGCATAAACCATCTGGCAGCTCGATAATGCGTGATAAATTTTTTAATGTGTGCGTTAGGCAGTGGTTAGCTACTTTAATATTTCTAAATTCTAACGAGCTAATTACAAGCGTGGCTGACTTTTTACGACTTGTCAATCAAAATCGGTAACAGTAGATTTTCGTTTTTTTTTCACGCTTTGTTTCTCTATATGGCATTATTGTGGGTATATGGTACGTAATAGTTGCTTTGTTTTTCTTTTTATCTTAACACTTACCAAAAGCATCCCAAACTTTGTAATAAGATCTCACTTTATATTATCCTGGCTGACCCGACAGACGTTGTTCTGTAGGTAAAAAAAACATACTGTTTTACAGGAATTTGCCAATAATATATCAAAACATCAAGAATTATTTCGCATAAAATGCTCCCTGTTGTTATAATGAAATTGTTTCACAGTGGAACTGTCAAACCGTGCGTCACGAAATTCTCTCATAAAAAATATGTCCATACAAAACAATTATTGAAAATAAAAATAATTATGGGTCCCAAATCGAAATTAAAACTATCCTATCTCTCAAGTTGGACTAAACTGCACTCCATGAAGTAATCCCTATTCAAATCCGTACATTACTTTAGGAGTCCATCGCGGACAAACAACGTGTCACGTAATTTATATATATTAAAATGATGCAGAACCTTCGAATATATAATTCATAAATAACACTCGTATAAAGTACAAAATTAACAGGAGTTTCTATCTAGATGGACCTGTAATAGGCGTTCCATTGGAACGGGAAATACAAAAACATTTTGCGGAGTATTTTCTTTGAATCATTTGTCTAAGTATCGGATGGGTCAATGCGAGACGTGGTAGTTCCCACGGAAAACCTCTTAAATACAGCTTCATTTCTTTTGTGACGAGTGGAGTTGGAAATTGAGTTTTACCGCCTGTAACTTAGAGATCAATTTCGTTGATAGATATTTCTTTACAGCGACTTGTCCTTTAAGATAAAGGTTTTATATATGACGTAATGGGAGTTTCACTAATCACACAGAAAAAATATCTGCTGATCCCACTCAAAGTTTTTTCGATATTCTGGTTTATCTTACATGCAGCCGTTGAGATATATTATTAAAGGGATATTTATTTACATTTGATTTTTCAATAAATTAATACAATGGTATCCTTAGAGAGCATCCAATTATAAAAACATTTAATTTTATTATAATTTAAGTAGATATACGTTACGTATAGATTCTTTAGTCAGCGACTCTAAGATCAATATTTGTTTAACTTCAAACAGTCAGCAGTATAATATAATTAATTCTCAACTAAAAACAGAATTCGAACCAGATTTATCACAACGTATCACCCAGTGGTCACTAGAGATGAAACGGATATCCGGTATCTATCCGGTATCCGGCCTATCCGGCGGCCTTAATACTATCCGGCCGAATACCGGATAACTACCTACTATTCGGCCGGATAGGCATCAGGCCGAATTAAAAAAAATCTGTATTTAAAAATATATTTTAAGTAATTATTTGCTTTATTTAGTTAGTTTTAGTATCACTTAAGAAACATAATTAGTTTTAGATGTAAATTTTTAATCACACCATAGTAAATGAATGTAATAGAAAAAAAAATATTAATTAGTACTCATACTGGACTAAAGGCAAATTATGGTGGATAAATACTAATTTCTCTGCATTGAGAGATAGCAAGCGGTTCTTGCCTCTCTCAACCGAATCTAACCGAGTCTACTCGATCGTTCGCGCGCCGCCTACGCAAGTCTGTGTTTGTGTGTGCGATACACAAAAAGGCTAAGTTCCGCCGGATATTCGGCTATTCGGCCACATGGTTGGCCGAATATCCAGTATCCGGTATCCGGCCAAACTGCTATCCGTTTCATCTCTAGTGGTCACCGATTCACCCATACACACATAGATACATCATAGATATATCTGGTATGTACAGGTGTCCCAGAACTTAACGATAACCTGGCTTCGGGGGAAAGGTCCTCTTATGATTAGGCAGTAAAAAACAGTATTCTACACACAGCAGTACTCGAATACCTAATATTTTATTGAAAAATTGAAAATAAAACCAACAACCCGAAGTGGAATTTATCGGCATCGTTTTAATGCTGTTGCGGACTCGCAAGAAGCCAAGCTATTTGTTGGAAAATCAAATAATACAGAAACAAATGTTTTTTTAAATCAATAAATATGCTTTTAAATATGCTTTGTGTGCCATACGCAATTCAGTAAACTGGTGGTGTTCATTTGCGATTCTTTATTGAGATGTACTGAAAGCGATCCGTTCTTGGAAGATATCGATAGCTGGTGGTGAAAAGTAGATCACGTTACCTGTAATCTCATTAGTTATGATGATGAAAGAGGCCGCAATTGATCAATAAAAGGGTTACTCTGACTGTGGTATTTCATCGCGATAACTCAAGACCACACACATGTTTAGTTACAGTCAGCAAAAATTAAGAGAGTTTGGCTGGTAGGTGTTAATGCATCCGCCATATAATCCTAAACTTGCACCTTTAGATTTTCACCTATTTCAGATTCTTTAGAATTCTTTAGGCAGCGTCAGGTTAACATCAAAAGATCACTTCCAAAACTACTTGTCGCGTTTGTTTGAATAAGAAGTCCCAAAATCAGAAGTTCTACAACAATAGGATCATGTCACTACCTACAATACGGTATTATCCCAACTTATGATTATTGATATAAATATATAGGCATATTTTATAATGGATGGAGTGACACTGGCCAAATATATATTATACTATTCGAATTTTCAAAAGTGGTCTGTGAAGCATTGCTCCAACGGAATTTATTTATCAAACCTTTCGGAAAAAGTGTACGTACCTATTATAAAATACAGGGAATGAACCTGCAACTAGCCCGAAGAGCAGCCAATGGAATGGCTGAACGTCATATTTAAAGTTTGATATCGAAACGTATTAGGATACAAGCAGAGTGCCGGCAGCATTACGATATTGAAATTCAAATAGCCACCCGTGATTTAGTATTCATTTGACGTGATGGAGGCTTTACTGCGGTTTAGGTTTCGCCAGGCGTCGCCTTCTCGTACATCATAGCGTGATACGCTTCACTGTTGAGACGGTGACACACCGGGTGCATCAAAATTAAAGAAAATACTGATCTTAAACCTAAATAAGTTTAACCAAGGCGCTGTTAACAATTTTAGATACACTAGATTTTTGGTAAAAGTTTGATTTTATTGGGATACCAGTGAACCCGACAGACGTCCTGTACACACGTCTTAAATTAGAAAAATCGGTCCAGCCGTTAGGAGGAGTTCACTAACATGCACATGAGCAGGAGAATTATATTATATGGACGGAATTGAGAATCTAAAGCATTCTCAAAGTCACTGGAACACACAAAAAAATCATCAAAATCGGTCCAGCCGTTTAGGAGGTAGTTCAATTATGAATCTAAACTTTTCTCGAATCCACCTGAAGAGACACAGAAAGTTTCATTCAAACCAGTAAGGCTATTTAGGAGGAGTTCAGTTACAACAGACGCACAAAAGAAATATATATATTAAGATGTGATAGATATATTAATAAATCAAAAAATTGATATATTAACGTCTTTCCTTTTAAAATATAAAGTTATTTATAATGCTGAATGTAAAATATAAAGATAAACTTGAGAAACGTATATAAAATTTATTTATTTATTTATTTTATTTATTTATTTATTGAAAAGACCAACAGCATAAATATTACAAATTAGTCTTAAAAATTAGTGTACATATAATAGCCAATTACAGGTCTCTCTATATAAACAAAAATCAACTAATGAGTTTTCAACTTAAATAACTTTAACTTATAAACAAAAAAAAAATCGACTTAAATGAATTTCAACTTAATTTACTTTAACATAATAATATGTATAGTTTAAACATTAAAAGAATAATATTATGCGTATGAATGCGAATTTAATATTTATATCTATTATTATATTATGTTATAATCGATTATAGTGTTTATTTTATGTTTGGATGTGTATGTGTGCGTGTAGTTTGTGTTTGTGTATATGTGCGTGTGTTAATGTACCTATTTGTTCGTTTTATATTGCTCCAGTAACATTTTTTGTATCTAGTGTATTCATTAATATTTTAATAATTTCTGTTTTGAAGCTATTTTTACTGCGATTATGAATGTCGACATTCGAAAAAACTTCGTTGTAATGCTTACAAATTCTGTTAATGGGAGAATTTTTACCATAGTTCGTAGTGTAAAATGATAATGAAAAAAGAGGCGTATTTCTCGTTCGTTTTAGTGGTACATTGAAGTTAATACTAGCAAGTAATGTTGGGGAGTCCAGAAGATTAGTTATTATATTAAATAAGAACATTGTATCTAATAACGTTCGTCTGTCTACTAGTGAAATTATATTATGATGCATGCAGCCATCTTTGTAGTTGGAAAAAATTTTATGACGAAAGTTAAGGTGCCTTATAAATTTAGCTTGAATCTTTTCAAGTTTTTCAATATATGTTATATAATGGGGCGACCAGATACAACTTGCGTACTCTAAGACACTACGCACGTATGCATAGTAAACAGATTTAATACATGCAAGGTCATTAAAAGGTTTGCAGGTACGTATCACAAAACCTAAGCTCTTGAACGCTTTATTCGCAACGTAATCAATATGCTCAGACACTTTATTAATAGGAATTCCATTTAGCGAGTATGTAAATTGTATCTTATTAACCTTACGACTAAACGATATCTGTTGACATTTAGGTGCATTAACTGAAATAAAATTGTTTTTATAATACTCAGATAGATTATTAAGAGTAATTTGTAATTCAATGCAGTCCTTGTGTTTTTGTGTTCTGGAACTCCGATTATTTCTAGATTTAAAAGTCTGTCCCACTGTTCTTTATTCTGTATTTGCGCCCTGAGACGAGCGCACTCAGTTTTCAAAATAGTTATATCCTTTTCCTGTTGGCTAATAAGCTCAGACTGTTTTTCTAGGACGGATACTCGAGAGTCCAGTTTGTCCTGACGATCAGCGGCAAAGCAGGCTCCGGACTCGATCTCATTTAATCTAGTCTTAATATCTTTAAGTGCATCTGCCACTTCCGTTTTAAGTAACACGAAGTCAGATGAGAATTGTTCCATTTTTTTTGATATAACGGATTCGACTGAGGACTTTATGATATCAGAGATGGAGTCCATTAGATCTTTTTGGTATTTTAACATGGTAGTTTCACAGTGACATCCGATATCATGCTGTTTTCTTTTACGTAGGTTAACGTTACTTATGTCCATGTTGTGGCGAGCAATGTCAGGGTCCGACCCGTATCTGGATGGCGGTGTACGTTCCATTGTAACCAAATAAGAAAACTACTCCGACCGTTTGAGAACGCAATACGTTAAAAACCCAACTCAGTGTAGGTAATAGATACACGGTACACACACAATAGCGTGCACACCTTATCACTGATGATGAGTTGTAGTAAGCACCACGTATATCTTGTTCACTCACCCACGAACGCGTTACTATCAAGTGCGACTGCGATAGACACTTTGTTATCACGCAACACTGGTCACTATAATCTTTGTGTTAAGTTGATAATCCCTTGAGCTAACTTGTAATTAAATTGAAATAATATTAAAACAGAACGGCGCGCACGATCGACCTGAACGAGGCACACGCCGATTATGAATTGAATGAAATGAATGAAAAAAATGATGTAAATAATACTCCTTATAACTTATTAAATTTAAAATTTTGCAAAAGTATTTTTCATGATGATTACCACCGTCAATACTATTTTGTAATAAAAGAGGAGTCTTACGTACGTTATGGTACTATACATATGAAGACCGCGCTTTTTTACATTTTAGGTATAACAATTTATTTTTGGGATATCTTACACTTGTAGAAATCTCGGTGAACACGAACCGAGCAACAACCATAGATAACGACCTAAACCTATACTGCGCCCAGTGAGGTAGCTTGTAAACATTTTCAAAAGCGAAAACACTTGCAAAGCCCAACAGATGTAAGTATCTAGATAACCGCCTCATCAAATCAAGGTACACATCGAATACCTATCTAATTATCTACGAAATTTTTAGAACATCACCAGCCTGTCGATCATTGCGAAAGCTTTCGGTTCATACTGAATTATCTCTATGATCTTCGAGAGCACATAATATTATGTTCATCATAGCTACAGGCCTTGAGCCACATAGATTATTGTTAAGAGATTCGATGGACAAATGCTTATTTTGATAAGTAAGGGACTAACTGCGCTTTTCAGGAAAGTGCAGAAAAAGAACGTTAACACTGAAGTTAATACATCGGCACAAGTCGAAGCATTGTTTTTTTTACCAACGTAATATTTTTATTAGATGTGTTTTCTACATAAATTAAAATTTATTAATTAGACGAATGCATACATAAAAATATGCTCAGTTTATATATATTTGTTTATTATTAGTATATATGCATTATTATTGTATTGTTAAGGTGTTCAAAAATAACTGTCCAAATATTTAAATTGTAATTTTTTATTAATTTCATAAATTTATTATTATTTCACTACCATGTCAATAAAACTTTTTGTTAAAAATAACACATTGCTGAAATGAAAGAGCGGAGACACCTGGAACAGGCATTATATGCCTAAAAGGTGACTCCGGCCACTAGCTGCTGTAAACCTATGTTTTTAAGAGAAATAAATTATTATTAATATCTATTATAAATAACAAAGTATATTTTCGTCCCCAGTACATCACAACCTAATTAAGTTGACGGCATCGTAATCCCAAAAGATTCCCACTCTGAGCGAGCATCGACTTGCGCCGTCCTAACGCTACACATTCTAAATAATAAACATCTACCTTATGTACGTACCTACGGTACTGCTGTGTATAATACAATACGGCATAATAATTTATAGTTTATTGATGATGGGGAAATTAGCTTTTTAATTTGGTAAGGTCGGCATATTATATAAGTTAAATAAAAAATATTTATTAATAACTTCTGCTCATAATTTAGAAATTGCGTTATGAATATTTTATTTCTGATTAAGATATATTTTCGTGTGAAATGCGCATTTCTTACACGTATTGACTTACATTTAATATTTGTGAATATTTTTGGATACAGTATATAGGTATGTATGTAGTTCAAAGGGCCATCTGATCTTTTGTGTCAACGAATGATTTCAAATGATTTGATATAAATTATTAAGAATTCTAGCATACAATTAAAAAATCTATACGAAATAATATAGCGAGTGTTATATTTTAGTCATTTAGTCTTGTAGACAATTAGCCTACTACCTATTCGTTACACAAAACTACCGTAGAATACTTTTAAAAACAGATTTAGTAATCCCAGAGACCAACGGTGAGTATAGTCACGTACAAATGATCACAGAAAGGTAGAAACTGCACATCGTTGACCTTAGAATACAAATATCTAGAAGCCAAACGGTGTGAAAACTATTTACAGTCATATAGAAAACTAAAAGTTACATTGCGTACAGAACATAGGTGAAAACAATTTGAGTTGCGGGAAAACTGCATTGGAGGTTGTACAAAGTAAAAAAGTCGTCAATAAGGAGGAGTCAGGTTTGAAGCAATTGTAGAGCATTGCATTGATGCATGTGCATTGCGCCAATGGGCCCTCGATTGATGCTTTCAGACGGTCGACGAATTGCAATCGTTATGCACCTAATGTCAAATCGACTGTTCACCGCTCTTTATACGTGTCTGGGCACTGAAGTTTTATTTCTTTATGTTAACGAGAACAAGCTTGTTAAAAGTTAAGTTCCTTAAATTTAGTCAGTATTCCGTTTTATTTAACATTGAATAGCAAATAAATATTGCTTCATAATTTCCCATTGGTTTTTAACTACATATTTTTCAGAAAAAGATTTTCACTTTATTTTTCTTATAGTATTTAATCTTTATCCAATTAAGTACCTGAAGTACATTGTGCATTTAATATAGATCAATATGGCCCTTGCAGCATGTAATTGAAATGAATATTTTCGAAGATATTACAGATTTAAAATGGACGATGATGCTATATTTATTTTTTCTATTTACTTTTGACAGAACAAGTCTGTCCGGGCAGTAAGTATAGATATTTAAAAATTAAAAACTCGTGGAAATGTCATGCATGTGGTAATCCAACTTTTAAATAATATTTTGTTTATAGCCAAATTCATCGTGTAATATAATTTTAATGCTGCAGTAAAATTAAAACAATAAGCGACATTTGACTTATTTACAAATCTTAACTCTTCCTAACTAACTGATTTTGAACGTAGGAAGCTCACAAGACTGGCTGAACCATAAATCTAGCCTGAGGCTCGGTCGCGTGGAAACTTTTTGAATTATTAGTTTTAATTTCCGCCTTAGATCCGTTCGCGTATCTGTCAAGCGACATATAGTGAAACCGGAGTTCAACAAACCGCCTCGTCTAAGGTGTTGACTGGAATTAATACGCCAGAGGGGTAGAAATAACTTTGTCTTATGATATTAATGTATTGTAACATAACATATTGTAGACCATGAGTCGTATATTAAACCTTTTAGTAATTAATGTTACGAACCACAACTTTATAGTAAATACTCGAATCTTGTAAATGTTATACTTCTTTTGGCACGTTAGAGAAAAATATGAGAGTGAGTTTTGACGAAGCAATCGTCATTAGAAATATTTGTTTTAAATTACTGAATCTACCATTCGGAAAAAGTAGAGCTCGTGAGAAGAAACTCAACAGCCACTCTTTTCAATAAATAGCGTTTTCATCCAATATTTCATATATAGTAATAAAGAATAAACTGTATAAATATGAATTATCGTATATTGGATGAGATTTAGAGCTTGAATTCATTGTTTTTGTAAGGATGTTTCGTGAACATGATGGTCGTGATTACTGTCATAATTGGTAATCGCATCCTTCAAATACAATGATTTATTAAATATTAACTCCTGATTTCAGACTAAACTCTTCCTGGCTACTCTTAAAAATGACTATTCAGCAATAGACGAGCTATCTCAAGAGAAGCTCATTCGTGGGAAGTTTAGTTGTTGTGTCTGTTATAGAAATTATTTTTTTTATGACAGTAAGGCACGAGACGAGCAGGACATTCAGATGATGATAATTCATACTGCCTCCCTGCCAAAAACACAAAAACTCTCAACGGAACTACAATTGCGCTCGTCACCTTGAGACATAAATGTTAACTTTCATTCGCCCAGTAATTTCACTAGCTATGGCGCCCTTAAGACCAAACACAATAATATTTACACATAACTGCTTTACGGCAGAAATAGGGTACCACACCCATAATCTAGCCGGCATCCTGTGGCAAAGGAGCTTCCTACTAGTAGATAAATTAATCAATTCATATAAAAACTTTTTATAAGATAATATTTTGTTAGATAAGAACTATTAAATGCCCAAGTCAAATTCTGACTTGATAAGCTTTTTGCCACAATAATAAATATCAAATGAAAAAATATGTATTCACCTCCATATAGACATAAAATCAACAATAATTCAATCCTTAAATATGGTTCAGCTTATATTATGAATTTCAAACATTGCTATCAGATTGCAAGCTCTCTTAACACTTTATTAAATGTTTATTATTTTATCGAACATCTAACGCTGAGTAAAACTGGAATACAAAAATGCCTCGAGCCGTCTTAAACGTATAATGAATAAAAACTTATTAAGAAGCGAAAGGTATTCAAATTCAGATTTCAAATTTCTTTATTGGTACCAAAAGGTTACCTGATATAATTGGTTGGGACCTTCTTTTAGGTGACAAAACCTGTGTCAGATGGTTTGGAATCATATTTTGAGTTTAGATAACTTCTCAATAAAGTAATTCATTTAATTTTACACTCAACGCTTAAGTTGTATTTTTAATTGATTATAATAATATTTTTATATTTAATATTTGCCCTGTGCTTCCTCGGGGCATAAAAAGTATAGGGAAGTTCCAGGCCCAAGAGGGTCCTAAGAGGTTACTTTGGGGATTTACCAGTGGGCGGCTTCTTTCAAATTCAAATTCTTTACACAGGATACTGGCTAGATTATAGGTACCACAACGACACCCTTTTTGCCGTGAGCAGTAACGTGTAAGCATTATTGTGTTTCGTTCTGAAGGGTGCCGTAGCTAGTGATATTATCTCCTGGGCAGATGAGACTTAACATCTTATGTCTCAAGGTGACGAGCACAATTGTAGTGCCGCTCAGAATTTTTGAGTTTTTCAATAATTCTGAGCGCCGCAGCATTGTAATGGACAGGGCGTATCATTTACCATCAGCTGAACGTCCTGATTGTCTCGCCCCTTTTCGTCAAAAAATAACACTTATACAATGAATTGCATTGCTTAATAATGTTGCACATTATAATGTCTTCGATTTTATTCAATTAAATTATTTCAAGGCAATAAACAACACATTCAATAAAAACATAAATATGTACACCTCGTACATATTTATGTTTTTACTGAAAAATAAAATATGTCTTATGAACAATAACTATAGCTTCGTCTGTACACCCGGTCTAGATGGTTCTGTTTGGAAAAGGACAGGAGAAGAAGCGTCCTCAAGAGAAGTCCACTGCTTGGTTATGGTGACTTAGCTGCTGTTGCAACCCGATAATATAAAAACCTCATTAGAAAGTTCTCTCAATTGTTCCATTAGAAACGCACTGTATCTCTAATATATAAAATTCTCGTGTCATAGTCTTAAACTTTGAACTCCTCCGAAACAGCTTGATCGATTCTCATGAAATTTTGAGTGCATATTGGGTAGGTCTGAGAATCGGACAACATCTATTTTTCATCCCCTAAATGTTAAGGGTGGTCCACATGAATTTATTCTTTATTTTTTTTGACATTTTTTTTATATTTGTTTGATTATAAGTCAGCATTAAAAAATGCATACAACTTTAAATTTTATCCCATCCACGATCAACAAATTAATATCGGCAATACAACGTTTGCTGGGTCAGCTAGTACGAGTATAAATGTCACGCATCCCTAGAAATCATATTATATTTTGATTTACTCAAAACCAGTTTACAAACAATTAAAACAAACCGCAAGTTTTTCTAGAATAATCGACTTCCCCGTTTTGCGGTTTTGTTCGGTCGTCGATAACATGCTTAAGGCACTGTAAACACATAAAATGATATCAGGGAGAAATTAAACACATTATTTTAACAAATTTGTGGCAGATAGTTATTGAATGGTATTATAATAACATGCTTTGAACGATCTCAATATTGAGGTGGGATAGCCACTGGGTAAATAGCGGTCAGGAGTGATCGAGTCAAAGATATGTAAATAAATATTACTGAGGCTGCCCCGGTATCTAGATATCGCAAATGTTCGGCGCGCTGTTCAATGTCTTTATAAACCTTTTCGACGTTTTGCTGCCTATAGACAAGGAGGTAATAAATATATTAATGTAGTTGTTAATTTTTTTTTTTTTTTAATGATAACCCTCACTTCTGGGAAAACAAAATTTATGAACGGGGATCGGGATGCGGGTTCTTTCTCGTGTTCCGTGCGAGTGCGCTTCCACTGAGCCAACCGTTCGAGAGACGTCACGTTCATAAATCTTAATATGTCTTGTTCAACCCTCAGGTTGTGGCTACATCCACAGGATCTACTTTACAGTTGATAACCATTTTAAGAAAGTAACAAATTGTTTAGATTTGATATGCAAATATTAGGCTTGAGATATGTTGCTTGGTTTTTATTTTAAAATTTAATTTGTGTTGTTGTTAGCAGGCTGGTTACTGTGCATTGAGTATTCATTTGCTGGAAAAATGTCTTAATAGATGTATGGTATGGCTCCTCTTTCTTTCATTAAACTCCTTAATGGGCCTATTTAACGTGCAGATCTAGCTGAGTAATCCAACCAGCCCTTCTCTTTCCAGAACTTTCGTGTGATGTTCACAAACTTCTATTTTAACTCAAATTTTCAAGCTGTTATTGTGCAATCCAGTTTGATATAGTTATCGTTTCTTCTTCGAGCAGACAGCCACTGCTTTTGATTGTATCCTCTACTCAGATTGTGAATAGTTGCTTATTTAGTGGTATGTGCCCCAAGTCAAGAGGTCGCCTAGGCGACTATTCGATAGTCGCTTGTTTCAACTCCATGTCCTAGCACTATAACGAACTTTGACGAGATCAAAACTACTTTTAAATTATCAAACAACTTTGAAAATGTAATTGCTAAAACATGGACCAAGAGAAAGACATGTCTAATGGCTCTTAGATTAATTTTCATTATGCAATGCATTTATAACAGATTCAAACTATTCAATTTAAATCGAATCGGTATGCGAAAATAGCAATTAAAACTAACACATTTCTATAAAAGGAAAATATAGACGGATTAATAAATTTGTCTAGTGGAAAAGCCACGCTTTCACCATTCCCCTTTTCCCGTGTATTTCCACATTTTTCACGCGATAAATCATATTTTTTCACCGGTAGCGCTTTTCCGTTCTGTCCTTTCGGTCGCTCCGGCGTGATGCCTTTTTTAGCCCGACTTTG
Source organism: Leptidea sinapis (assembly GCF_905404315.1). Taxonomy (NCBI): domain Eukaryota; kingdom Metazoa; phylum Arthropoda; class Insecta; order Lepidoptera; family Pieridae; genus Leptidea; species Leptidea sinapis. Next base: position 8,368,172 of record NC_066275.1, on the reverse strand, counting down.
GAATTTACGCTCATTTCACATTTATTTTTGTCCACATACATTCATGATTAATATTCAACTTTGACGTAGAGTTCACTGACCCCTTTGTCTGAACTCTACCATAATACGTTAAGCTAAATAAGTAATATAAATAAAAAAAATATATATTTGTGTCTCAAGCATATTATCTTAGATAATTTATACGTCTAGATAGAGTACCTACCTTGCTGTTAGACAACCGGTAAAAACAGGCCAGGAATATTAGTTAAGTGTGCGTGAATCGCTCAAATACAGATTAGTTCTAAAGTGTATTTTTTTCGACTTTTTGACGGCTGTAATAAGACTATTAATCATTTAAACTTCTAGATAGATATCTAGAAGTTTAAATGATCTTAATATATAATATTAAAACTATGAAACAAGTATGTGTAATAAAAACTAGTTCTGTATCACAATGAAAGAATAGCTATAGATAGTCTATAAATAACCATCTCTTCCGTAATAAAAGATCACACTATCTTGTTTGTCAATAACTAGCTACAGTTACTCAATTTAATTTACCACGTAAAAAAATAATCACGCGTTTTACTAAGGTTAGTTTCTTTGTTACATCCGTAACATGAATTTTTAATATTTATATCTTGTATTTGTAAATAACCAAATACAAATACCACCAACCAACATTAGGTAAACGAAGAGTTGGCAGACCAGATAAACGGTGGACTCATGACTTAATAGAGATAGCAGGAAAAGACTGGATGCATAATAGCAAAAATCGAACACTATGAAAAAACATGAAGGAGGCCTTTACTCTAACGAGATATACAATTCAAATTAATAGAAGCATAAGCAACTTATCTAACTAACACCAAACTATTAGAAATATATCTTACCTACTAATACTAATAATAATTCGCTTGTGTAAAAAGAGTATTGAATTAAATGAGGCTTTATTATATTATTATTATTATTTGTAAATTAGTATCTATCATATTGCATAATACGATGCATCATAAGGCTTGACTGAATAACAGACCCTTATAACTTTATAATACTCTTTCCTTAATTCAATTACTACTTACACATTCCTATTACATTTGGTTCAATTAAATTGAAATAAATTTAGACACTTCAACTAATTAAAACGAACACTAAGCAACAATTAAACAAAGTGATTTCCTTTCTAACATCTTGATAACAAATGTCTGACAGCAACGATGCTCAAAGACTCGACAATGCTGTTAATTTTAATTTAGCTACCTCAACGAAAACAATTTAATTTAATTGTCAAATCATTAACTTAAGCACAAAATGTTAGCGGGCTAGTGTTGTATTAATAAGGCGGTAAAACAAATAAATCGATAAACGTTTGGAAATATGGCAGCGTGCATTACCTGACTATAAATTAAAACGGACCTCAAAATTAAGACAACAAGACTCTTTAATCTATAAATGGTGGTTTCAAAGACCGGTTCCGTGTGAGGCGTAAAAGAAAAAAGAATAATCCGGTCCGAAGCGAGTCCAAAATATGATAGGCATCCATAATACAACATGGCGGCTAAGCACCTATGTTTATCTTTATCGCACTTATGGGACACGTATATAGGATGTTTCATTTCGTTAAGTTGACCACATGTGGAGAGTTCCGCTAAGCCTAACCTTGATATCATATTCTCGATTATAAGGGGTGGTGCCTTATTGTTAATTTAATTTATATAATTTAATTATAAATATTGTATTATTTGATAAAGAATAATGGAAAATATTTTATTATTATACCTTACAATCAGATTGTGGATCAAATTAATAAATAGAGGTCTGGCGAAGAGTATCTGGCTGTGGTATCAGAAATAAGAGAACTCGAAAAGAAAAGTTGATAAGAGTTAGTAAAAGAAGAAAGAACATGACAAAAGGTTGTCTGTAATCATGGCCCAATTAATATGTATCTTTTGGTTTATTTGTGGATACATGATTATAAATAAAATAAATTTGTGTTACCAACTTACTTTTTGAATATTCGTGCACAAAAACGAAATAAAAATTACTTATATTACAGTTAGGTAGTTGAATGATTTAATTATAATACAATATATAATTTTAATTCACAATAAAAATTAGAAAACATATTTAAAATAATAAAATGAGAATCATTTCATTAGTTACATAACATTAATTATAATAAGACTGAGTTTCGTCAATGCTATTTGTGTGTGTATATATTTAATTTCTGGATAACGTCTATAAAAATAAAGAGTAAGCAATAAAATTTTCTAGAAATAGGGAGAAGCAATAATTGTAAAACTTTTTGAATTGTTAAGATATTTGCCACTTGATTACAACTTTTATAGCCGTAAACATCCTATTTCGATTCCATTAATGTATACCTAAACTTATTTATACAACTATATATAGTTATATACTATATATTATAGTAAGTTTATATTATAGTCGTTAATAATATATAATTAAATGATAATTTATTATAAGTATATATGTTATAATTCATCTCATAACATCTAATAAGTTATTAGGATAACTTTAAAGCCACTGTCGGTAACACGTTACAGATCATATTTACCGAAGTATTTATAAAATACTTCGGTAAATATGATCTGATAAATATGATACCTAAATATAAATCAGTTACAATTTTATTACTTGAATCATAGTGGGTAATAATAAGTTCTATGTCGCTGTAAAGGATTCAATGATAAATAATTTCCTAATTTCCACATGGTGTTGATATTTTTCCTAGCACATATTATGGGAAATGGTCACTGACTATTATGAGAAAAGTCATGGTGGCTCAGAGGGCAATGGATATGCTCGGGGTTTTCCTCAGAGATATAATCAGAAATGAGGAGATCCGTAGGAGCGCTAAAGTTACCGACATAGACCGGATAATTGCGAAACTGAAGCGGCAGTGGGCAGGGCACATAGATTGAAGAAGAGATGGCCGTTGGGACAGTAAAGTACTCGAATGGCGACGACTGTTAAAATTAAAAATAAACAAAATATTACATTTGAATCTGGAATCTGTGATTTCCATATGATTGTTAATTGAGTTTTCTCATTTTGGCGCCAATACATTCGAAAATATTTTGCGATTGATAGTTGCATTACAAAAAGTAGGTATAGAGAAAAATGCAATTTTTAAAACTCTTCATTCGCTTGGTATTAGTAAAATGTTTGTGTACCGGGCTACTAAAATGTACAATGAGACCTCCTCTGTTTGTGACAAAAAGAGATCTGGCCGTCCACGTAGTGTTCGTACGAAAAAGGTGATCAAAGCAGTAAGGGAGAGAATTCGAAGAAATCCTATCCGAAAGCAAAAGATTTTATCTCGGGAGTTGAAGATAGCACCTAAAACCATGTCGTGATTTTAAAAGATGACTTAGGACTTGCAGCATTTGAGATACGTACTGGTCATTTCTTAAATGATAATTTAAAAAAGAATTGGGTGGTAAAATCGATACAACTCCTGAAGCGGTACTCAAAGGGAGGTCACAGAAAAAAATTGTTGACGGTTTAAGATTTTTTTTTACATTTTTGCAACATTTTAACAAACAAAATGACCATATTTATGCTCAAAGCTCTAAGGAAGCTTCCCAATTATTCGACAGAGTGCAAGGTGGGCACTATCCGGCTTCAGTGATGGTTTGCTGGTATATTATATATGATGGAGTAACTGAGCCATACTTTTGTGAAAAAAGTATCAAAACATTGGCACAAGTGTACCAAAACACCATTCTTGAGATGGTAGTGAAGCCCCTGAACAACACCATGTTCAATAACCAAGAATAGTCCAGCAAGACTCGGCGCCAGATCATAAAGCTCGGTCTACGCAGTGTTGGTTGGAAACGAACGTTTCGAACTTCAACAGAGCTGAAGACTGGCCATCGTCTAGTCCCGATCTTAATCCGCTAGATTATGATTTATGGTTAGTTATAGAGAGTACGGCTTGCTCTAAACGCCATGATAATTTGGAGTCCCTAAAACAATTCGTACGATTGGCAGTGAAGAATTTTCCAATGGAAAGAGTGCGTGCTTCTATTGATAAGTGGCCTCGACGTTTAAAGGACTGTATTGCGCCAATGGAGACCTCTTCGAATAAGCATTTAATATTTTAAATTGTTTTATATTTATGTATTAAACTAACACACTGTAAAAGTAATAAATGTTATTTACAATAGAATTTTTTATTTTGTTTCAGTATTTATGGCAAGGATAGGTACATAATATATAACTATATTGTAAAGTATTTAAATTTGAGTAATTTAAACAGTTTCACGAAGCTTAGTCATAGTTTTGTTATAGTTAGAATCATTTTAATGCTACTAATTTTTTGGGTACATTCACGCGATATTTATGCAGATAACGTAACCTATATATATTAAGGATTCAACATAAATTTCAATACTTTCGAAACGTCTGATTTCTTGCAGTGCCGGTGAGAATAAAATATTTTCATAATTTTGGCCTATCCTAAACAAAACTCGAATACTACGTTATATTAAAAGAAATTTAGACTTTTATTTATAATTAGGTATTTGAGATGTTCTTTTAAGAATAAAAAAGAAAAAAAATATGTAAATTTATTAAATTATAATAAATCAATAGAATTAATTCGCTTCAAAACGAGACCAAAACTGATTCTCTTATTTTTGGTTCGACTTACTATGACGATTAGTTCTTTCGTTTTAGAACTAACGAATACATTATGTATTCGAAGTAATATAAATAAGACCCGGGTTCGAATCCTGACAGGTGCAAATATTAATTATATGATGAATAATATAATGTTTGTTTCCGAGTCATGGATGTTTATAAGTATTTATGTATGTTTAAGTAAGTAAATTGCATTAAATATATCGTTGTCTTGTACCCATAGTACAGGCTATGCCAAGTTTGGGGCAAGATTTTTAATATTAATATTTATGTCATAAAATAATGGTAAAACATCAATTTTCAATTCAATTTTCGGTTCAATTGTTAATCCATCCATTTCATACATTATCTATCCTAATGCGAAACCAATAAAGTTCATTGTCAGTAGGGTTAATGACATTCACAACCTAAGGGATAAATAGGCATAATACAACATTTATTAAACCCACCAAAAGAAAATATTTTAATTCATACTAATATTATCGAATGCGAAAGCTATTTGTCTGTTAGTTTTTTACACTCAAAGACTGAATAGATTTAAGTTAAATTTGGTTTGAAATTAATCTGAGAACCTGAAATCGACATGAGACAGTTTATGTCCCGAAAAATATCCATCAAATGCTTAAAGTTTGTTTGAGAAATCAAAACTTACTTAAAAAGGTACGTATTAAGGTATAGTCTACTATACTCATTATATATGTACTTTTTGTGAGATATAAAGAATATTTATTTATGAAGTATGGATATTTATACCTACAATATTATAAGAACAACGACATAGATAATTAGCCAATCAGTTTTATGTGTTATGTTGACGATAAAAACGATACGAAATTAACCACGGTTGAAATCGCGGTCAGGAGCTAAGAATAATTATGTATCCATGTAAAAAAATATAACATAAAATGCATTTATCCAACATTAAATAGTTTATGTATGTAAAACATAAATTCTAATTAATTAAAAAAGGAACACGCTATATAAGCCCTTCTTCGTTTCCACTGAAGCAAAGCGCGGCGCGGCACAGGCTCCATACCACATTATAACGAACACCACATTATAAATAAAACCGCTATACCTGACCATAAATTTTTAAATATACACATACCTTGTTGACATCACAAGATATCCACGTATTATATACCCAACCGGTTTTATCCAGTTAATTTATATCTTACATGAACTATCGGCTTTTGTCACTAGCGTCTATACTTTGAACATTTTTAGTTAAATCACGGCCTGACTCATTCATAGTACACTTAAAACAGCACTAACACTTAGAGATGAAATTGAAAACTGAATTTTTGTTTATGCGAATATTCAAATGCTTGTCTGATCCACAGGTGGTCAATTCTTTCGAGCTATTGTCTCTAATTTGCATGCAATTCTATTCAACGCGGTGGTCACTTTCGCTCGAATTCTTGCGAATTTCGTTGCACCTTACTTTCGATTTATATAAAATCATTTGTTGTCACGTTTGCGGCATGACAATTTTATGGTGGCCGTAAATTAGTAGACTTTCTTTAGAGAAAGGGTAACCTGATTTACCTGCTACGGTTTTGCCTATTGCAATTGTGCGATGCAAAATTTATTTGTTCAACGTTATATTCTCAGTTCCAATACGCTGGACTAAAAAGTCTAATTCTTTGAAACATTTGGAAAACAAATATTGGTGATTATAGCTAGAATATAGCTTTTGCTTGTAAAAATATTATTTTTTGATTTTCTGTTGTATTTTGTAAAAATGATTTTGGTTTATAATACTATTAGATATAGTCCGTTGCATCGTAATGTGTTGTTCAATAATGGATAAAACAATATGAAATGCAGAAGGACATAATACCTAACTTAAGAAATGTAGTAAAAATTACAAAAATAAAAACAAGCTGAAATCAAAAATAGGATAAGGGTATATTCAGCGGACGGCATGGGGAGAAAAGTGCACATCGTGCAGTATAACGTTTTTTTTTATGAAAATAAGGCACGAGATGAGCAGGACGTTCAGCTGATGCTAATTGATACTCCCTACCCATTACAACTAGCTACGGCGCTCTTCGGACCGAAACACAATAATGTTTACACGTAACTGCTTCACGGCAGAAATAGGCGCCCTTGTGGTACACATAATCTAGCCGGCTTCCTGTGCAAAGGAGCCTCCCACTAATATTATAATTGCGACGGCACCTATACTTTCATTACTGAGAACTTTTATTCGTTTGTGTTACTATTACAGCCCTTACAGTAACAAATTATAAAAACTAAGATGGCGAAATTCAAAATGGCCGCCACGTAATTTAAAAAAACGTCTTTATACAAATGTTTATTAAAAGGAATTATGGTTATATGCTGTTCTGTACAAAACCCTGTTTCTTTTCTGTGAGAGTGATTTACACTGAATTGTTTTTTTTTAAATCTAAATCTATCGCTATTTTTATAACAAAATGCACATTTGTCCAGAAAGCATCGATACACGAATCAGGTTCGGCGTCGATCGACGCCGGATATATTGCGCTCCCATCAGTTTTATGTTCTGACACTTACAGTTAATGCTTTTAGAAATACAAGACATTAATTTGTGAGGCAGCTTACTAAATCGGTGCCTCGTTGAAGTACACATTACGGATCCTTCTAACGATCAAAATATTCATTTATACTCGTCAAACTCTATATTGATAGATAAATTGTTTTACAGAATTCTGAAACGGAAATACTTCATATAATATATTATATTTATATATAAGATGTATATAAGATCTTCACTTACAATCCTAAATATTGAGAAAGGGTGATCATTTTCTGAAGTCATAGTGACACTGGGGTCTCCAACGCTTCTGAATAGATAGAATCAGAATTACGATTACAGAAACAGAATAACAATCTATCAAACATAGAAACAACAGTCACAATAATTAAATAATTTATAATTTTATATATTAACTTCGGATTCTTTCCAAACTGAGGCTATATAGGAAGTATGCAATTTGCAGTTCATGGACCATTTGTGAACGACGGATTGTTATCATGTAAAAATTTATTAGTGATAATTCTTAGACGTGGAAATATATGCAATTGCTCGATACACTTCATTTTTAATATAAGATAGGTATATTTCAGTTTAGATAAATAATATAATACAGTTTTATTACATTAATTATTAACAATAAATTTAATTTAATTACCAAGCAGACGGTAATCACTAGTTGGCTCTGCACAGGGATTTCTGGTGAGCCATCTAGATGAATTAATACCTCAAAGGTGCCTCTTTGTAAAAATGTATTAAAAAATTAAAGAGCTTGGTAGACCTAGATCCCATATACTCGTATATATCGATTCGTTTCCTTTGCAACAGATCGTATTATTTTTGTCATCGGAAGTCTGTCGTCACAGATATACAAACAACATCTGGTCACGTTTTTACGTTCTCAAGTTAAAAAACAACAGAATTCGTCACACAAGTGTGATCTTTATTTTTATAGATTCTGATTAATGACATGAAGTGCATAGGGGACGATTTGATTGTTGTGATTAATGATCTGTCCAGTTATTAGATAAAGGTATTCCAATAGAATTAGAGGCTTTGTTCTTTAGTGAGAGCGATAAGGGTCGGCGGCCGTAACATCTATTATATGTGTAGGTTACAGAAGAGCATGAGGTTCACTAGTAGATATTATATGTCCCCTTAAGGCGAAAAATTCAAATTCAAATAATATTTTTATTCAAAATAGGATTTAAAATCACTTATTGAACGTCAAAATCTACCACCCATTCAAAAGAGACTGCCTCAGACCTGAGAAGAATGGGCGCAAGAAACTCAGCGGGCTTTTTTTTTAAAATATAAATTTGGATTACAATGTAATACCGTACAATAAACATTTATAATTAAAGAGCCTGAGGGTGTTCGCTTTAATCCCAGTCCGTGGTGTCATTAAGAAAATCGTTTATGCTATAATAACCTTTCCCACACAAACGTTTTTTAACAATTCTTTTAAATTTCGTAACACATTTGTTTTGTACATTTTCTGGGATCATATTGTAGAAGCATATACATCGCCCAACAAAAGTCTTACTAACTCGACCCAACCGAGTAGTAGGCATAACAAGTTTATGTTTGTACCTCGTGTTAACATTATGAATGTCACAGTTTCTAGAAAATTCCTCAATGTGCTTATGAACATACAAAACATTATCAAAAATGTATTGTGAACCAACAGTCAAAATGTTTATTTCTTTAAATTTTTCTCTTAATGATTCTTTAGGACCTAGGTTATAAATCGCGCGAATAGCCCTCTTCTGCAGCATAAAGATAGTATTAATATCGGCCGCACTGCCCCATAACAATATACCATAGGACATAATACTATGAACACACATGACACTAAATGCCAGCGACCTTGAGCGATATGAGTTCACGGCTGCCGGTCCGCCATGTAACAAAGCCAATATTTTCAAAATTCTGGCGTGAAAAACAGCTTACAATCCTCGCTATTCACTACTAATCTGAATATATTAACCTACACAAAAAAGTACAAGGTATAAGAATAACTTTTCTGAGAGAAGTACCAAAAACTGCGTCACACCATGCCAAAAAACTTGTTTAACTTCAAAGATAAGTGGTAGTTCAAAAAGTCTCGGCAGTGTTAACTATAACCAACAGCAAGCATTAGCAATCCTACAAATAAGACTTAAAGATATGTGTAACAGGATTAAGTAGTGTTCATAGCTCGAAATGCTATACTTTCACCACAAAACTTGTCTAAAAACACCATGTTTGCGTGTTTTCTGCTTACTCTTCGCCTTAATATGAATGCCTAGTGTATTTTAACTTTAAGCTTAAATATTTATTTACCTCATGGTTTGTAAGATACTTCTTACTAATCAGGGGATAACAATAGAAATACGACTTAGGGTCTTCGAGCCAATAGCTCTCATTGGCGGTCTCCAGAATCTCTGTTCTTACGGATGTCCATGGCCTATGCATGTATTTATATAACAACGACTGTAAAGATTATCCGCTTACCGGCTAGCTATATTGCTAATTATTATATAGAACTTTTACGAATCAAATTTTTACAGCTTTTTAAAAAATATCACGTTTTAACTTAAACTATTTTAAGATAAAACGTATAGGAATTACATATACGGCACGGTAAATTTTTTGGAGTTTGTAACACAACGACGGAAACTAACTAAAAATATTTTTATCCTTTACTAGCTGACCCGACAGACGTTGTTCTGTATGTTATAATAAATAAAATCATGTTTTTATATGAATTTGTCAATAATATATCATAACATCAAAAATTACTTCGTAAAAGATGCACCCTGCTGTCGTAATGAAATTGTTTCACAGCAGATCTGTCAAACCGTGCGTCAATAAATTCTCTCATAGAAATTATGTACACATCAAAAGAAAAACAAATTTGTTGTTTTTATTTAATTTTGCAGCATTTTCCTATTTATTCTCATTTTATACCTTCTCTGGACTTCCACAAATAATTCAAGACCAAAATTAGCCAAATCGGTCCAGCCGTTCTCGAGTTTTAGCGAGACTAACGAACAGCTATTCATTTTTATATATATAGATTACTTACTTCAATCTTACTATATACTATAAAATGGAATTCATACTTAAAAAGCCTAGTATTTTGTCAATCCCTCCAGGAGTTTACCAAAGTAATCTTTCCCTTGTCTTTCTCCTTCAACCTGTACTAGCTATATCACAAATTACATTGTTACATATTTTTCGTTGTTGCCCTCTTCCATATATAATTGTACGATTTGGGTTTCCCACTCCTCAAGGTCCACCAGTCCATTTCCATTTATATTTTTCAATATGTTAGGCTTATTTTGTCCTTCACTTTAAAGTTTATCATTCTCCTCTCCATGCTATCCAAGCACACGTTTAGTGTTTTTTTTGTTTGGGTCTTGGCCTTATTTGGAAGCTATATCTAGGGAATGCATGCATAAAATACATGATGCAAACATGCAATAGGCTCACGTAATATAAACTGTAAAACCATCGGTATGGACATTTCTTATACCTGAAGTCGACAGTGTACTGCCGAACTTTAAGATGGAAGAACTCTCCAAGCTTAAAAGTCCCTAAGTTGTATCGATATTTTTGATGAAAATACGAGTCGGGCATTCAGCTGATGGTAATTGATACCCTACCCATTACAATGCAGTGCCGCTCAGGATTGTTGAAAAAATTCTGAGCGGCACTACAACTGCGCTCGTCACCTTGAGACATAAGATGTTAAGTCTCATTTGCTCAATAATTTCACTAGCTACGGCGCCCTTCAGACTGGAACACTGGTAAACTCGAGAATTCTGCAACCAGCAGGTGATACCACAACGGAACTGTATGAGGCAAAAGTTACTTGTAAAACGCGCGGTTTTACGTTGTCAAATACAACCCAGCTCCCAATTTATATGATTCTTCATACAGATCGAATCAGCACGTATAGATTAGAAGATAGACACACAATATGAACCTCGGGCTTGTAAAAATCAAATGAACCCAAAATGACGTCATACAATATCGTTCGGATATTAAGGCCGATGAACCAAATGTAACGGTTATTTCAAATATATTTTAATACCGCTAAATAACAGGTTGCATCTTGGGATCTGTAAATGAAAAAGTTAATAACGTTTTGATATATATAAGATCATTTGTAATGTTATTTTCAATTGTTCTTTTATAACAGAGATGACAAAACTTTTGAATAAATTCGTTCGTTATGTAACTACAACTATTTTCCATTGGGGTGGAGAAATCGGTAATTGTCCTGTTACTGTTCATAGTACATCTATATCTTCTTCCTGCGGGATCATCCTCCATTTAACACATTCTTGATGTGACCGATCAATCAAAAAATTTACCGTTAACATAAAAATTAAATCAAAATTATGTTTAATAAAAGCAAGGTTAATATTATTAATATAGATTTAGAATTATTTGATACCAAGAAAAAGATTAACTAGTGCCCTGTGCATCCCCGTTGCAAGAGGCGTCTAAAGGCATTTACCAGTGAGAGGCTTCTTTGCACAGAATGAAGGCTAGATTATGGGTACCACAACGGAGCCTTATTCTGCCTTAAAGAACTAATGTGCGAGCATTATTGTGTTTCGGTCTGAAGGGCGCTGTCGCTAGTGAAATAAATGACAAAATTAAACTTTACATCTTATGACTCATAGTGACGAGCGCAATTGTGGTGCCGCTCAGAATTTTTAGGTTCAAGAATCCTGAGCAGCCCTGCATTATAATAGGCAAGGCGTATCAATTACCATCACCTGAACGTCCTAAATGTCTCGTGCGTTATTGTCACAAAAATAAATGATTTTATAAATTATTGATTTCTTCTTTTATAATACCTACATTATATCTATAGAAGATAATGCAAGAAGTAAAAAAGTTGTGGCTGTAATCGCGACGGCCGCCTTATAGGAGGTAGCTACTGAAAATCAGTGTTGGGTGATACCCAACTAATATGCTGAGTAGCAAACCTTTTTGGGACATAACACTGCAAACACCACCTTATTATATTGATATAGAATTAGCCTTACTTTAGTATTTAATGCATGTTAGTTTTAATTAGATTAGGCGTATTATAGTAATTGTTTAGATAAGTTTTTTTATATTATGTGTTATTATATTTTGTAAATGTTCACGTGTACTTGTAGTGTTTGTTTCAAATAAAGATATACTAACTTACTTACTTACTAAAGAAACATAGAAGATAATGCAAGAAGTAAAGTAACAATACGCGTGTCATGATGTAAATAATGCAATAGTATCAGCGTCAGGATTGAGGGCATTCCGTGCCAACCGTGGCACGCAATCGTATAACGTTCAGTATTGAATTGCATTCCCAACCCTAGTGCCGACACCGATTTGTCACTATCGATCCAATTCCACATCACTACTCTGTCGCATTACTTGCATTACAATGTAAATGCGAAAATGGCCGCTATATATACATCTACCTAAAGAACATTTACTGATAGACTGACATAAATAACTTACTTCGTGGTTGACTTAGACTTATTTTTTTATGATAATAAAATGCAGCATAACAATGCAATGACGTTCGGAATTCTTGAAAAATACAAAAATCAGCACTACAATTGCGCTCATCACCTCGAGACATAAGATTTTAAGTCTCATTTGCCAAGTAATTTCGCTAGCTACGGCGCCCTTCATACCGAAACACAATAATGCTTACACATTACTTCACGGCAGAAATAGGCGCCGTCGTGGTACCCATAATCTAGCCGGCATCCTGTGCAAAGGAGCCTCCCACTTATAGATTTAGGAAATAAAATAATATACGTCATATTCGTTAATCATTGACTTATCAGCAAGTTATCATAAAGATCTCTAAATATATTATCTACTAAATCACCGCATGGCTCTGAATAATGTTATTCAAACAATATTATTTAGATAATATATGTATAGTTGAAAATATTAAATTAAATACAGTTAAATTAAAGCTAAGTGTTATAGTTAAATGCTCGATTAAAAACTTTACCCATGTATCAGCTCAAATATTAAATCTATTGTAAGCTGCTCAGCTATTCTAGACCCACGTCATTCGGGCTTGGACTGGCTGAAAAGACTTTGTGATCGCAGATTTGAGAAACACATGAAAAAAAGACCATGTGTCTTTTTGCACCCTGGTAAATACGATTATATATTTACCCTTCTTTATAATTAGTTTAGATTCGGTGACAAAGAGTCTAAATAGTATAATTACATATTTCTTAACCACCGATTACCCAATTTTATAGACTATGTACTACCTTCCCGGATAATCTCGTCAAACGTAAAAGTTTAATAGTATTTGTAATTTATAGATATCACTAATATTAATTATAATGAACATATTTTCTTGCAGTCTTCATCATGCTGCTAGAGAACCAATGAAAACAGGTCAGGTTTATTACTTTAGTGTACGTGACAAGCTACGTCTTACACTCACGATTTGTATGTCACTTTGTGTTAGTGTGCAAGCATTGCTCAAAACAGAGGTTAAAAGTCAACGTCAATTCTTTTCGACGTTATAACAGCTGTCACTGTCTATCGAGACGCTTAAAATATGATCTAAGCTCGCGACTTATGGTGAGTCGTTCTCTTTTGGACGCTACTTCGGGTAACAGGGCGATCATGAGATCACATAGCCTAATTTTCTAGGTAGTTAAAAGTTAAGGGTTATATATTTCTTACAAAATTTCTCACATATTGATACAATACGCGTAATAATAATAATAATAATAAAGCCTTTATTAATGTTTTTCCATTTGATTTTCTATAATTTAGTGTTAATATGTTAGTACGGTTAGGGACAAACATGATTATTTTATTATTAACTTTTATGTTAGTAAGTTATAATGCATGCACTATGTTAGTTTTCTTCTTAATTTTCAAATGGATCCCAGTTGGGTAAAGGCCTCCTCCATTCCTTTCTATTTTTTCCTTTTTCGAGCCAGTTAGTTCCGCCAATCTCTCTAACCTCATCAGTCCACCTTTTATGCGGTCTGCCCACATTTCTCTTTCCTGCAGGTCCCTTCCATCTTGTGGTCTAAATGGTCCATCTAACGTCTGTTAGTCTGGAAATGTGTCTCATTGCCACTTCAGTTTTAATGCTTGACTTAAGGCATCAGTTAGTTTTGTTTTCTTCCTTATCTTCTTATCTTCCGGCTGTGTATCTTATTAATTTTCCTTAATTTTAGCATGCTTCTTTATTACCCGGTAAAAATAAAAGTATATTACAATACACGTAAAATATTTTTACCGTGAGCTTCAGTTGATGCATCAGTTTTCGTAAGTCTTTCGACGTGTCTTGTGATTTCTTTAGTTTGTAACTTACTCAATAGGTCGTAACTTAAAAGCATACGTACTTTGTATTAATTGTAAACAATTTTGAATAAAATGTAAATGTAATTGAAAGCATTGGCCATTGGCAACTTAATCTTATTAAAACAAAACTTATCCCAAGTGCTCGAAAATATTAAAAAGTATAACTCTGTCATGAATAATTTTGAATAAATACGGTCCTTAGCATTTGTAATCATTGTTCGCATGTACCGCTAAAATTAATTAACTGACGTCACTAATTAATTCGATCGCGATTGATATTAATGAGGTTTTTGACATTCGAGATGGATTGGTTCATTTTAATTTATTATTGTAACAATTTAATGTAATTACGTTTTTATCGGCGTTATAAGCGTTTAATATGATTAATTATTTAACGCGCTCACGAACGCGTGGACGAAACATGATTACATAAAACTATTGCAGTTAATGCAAATATTTCTCAGATACTAGCATAGAATAATTCTGTTTTTAGGGTTCCGTAGCCAAATGGCAAAAAACGGAATCCTTATAGATTCGTCATGTCTGTCTGTCTGTCCGTGTATGTTATCTATGAAAACTAACTGTTGAAACTAGGTAAGAAAATGTATTCTGTGAACAGCATTAACTTTTTCACACAAAAATAGAAAAAAAAATTTTAGGGGGATCCCCATACTTGGAACTGAAACTCAAAGTTTTTTCCATCTAACCCATACGTATAGTATTTATGGATAGGTCTTCAAAAATGATATTGAGGTTTCTAATATCATTTTTTTTCTAAGCTGAATAGTTTGCGCGAGAGACACTTCCAAAGTGGTTCCCTGTAACTTCATGAATAAGAGAATGATAAATGCAAACTTCCACCGAAAATTGGTTTCAACGAGATCTAGGAAGTAGTTCTTTTTAATACAAATTAATGATGAGAGTAAAGTTTTTTGCCTTTTCAATTTAAATAAATTAATATCATATTCCTTTCTATATAATTTTTATGGGCGAGTCCGACTCGCTTTTGACTCGCACTTGATAGTGGAGTGGCTAGTAAACTTTCAGATCCTATACCCAAATAAAGAGAACAATAAAAATCTATATATATATAAGACTGCGTCAAGAAATAGAAACTGACGTAGGCGGTAGAATCTCTTTGTTGTCGCTCGAGTAAGCTGATTTCTTAAATAATGTCGGATCTTGTGTAGGTAGGAGCGGGCCACATAGCACTACCATAGCGCCTCAATCAGTCTTATTCCAAGCGGACGCGCCTCGATTAGTCAACGCCTGCCGCAGAGACAACCTCCCCGACCTCCTCTGGGGCTGCCCGATGGATTATTCATAATCGATTTTATTTTTGTCAAACGTTGGTATCGCTATGGTTTGTATTTCACCTACAAATGAAACAAATAGGTACTCACAAAGTATGACTAATAGTAAAAGGCAAAAAGGCATTTATTTTCTCAAAATTGATTCCTTTAGAATTCTTTTTGATTTTATTTCTTATACTACTACATACTACTACCGCTTCGGAAACAAATGGCGCTCTTAGAGAGAAGAAGCGGTGCATGAAACTCTCCCAGCATTCTTTTTTTTGCGCTCTTTTCAATAAAAATATACAATATTGTACAGTCATTTCTATCGCTATAAAATAATCACAATCTAGTCCCAGGCTGTCCGATCATTTAGATATTCAGCAGTGGAGTAATAGGATTTACGACAGAGCCATTTTTTTATAAAACATTTAAATTTATTTATAGATAATGCCTGAACAGTGGCTGGGACTTTATTGTAGAAGTGTATACATTTACCCTTAAAGCTATTATGTATCTTATGAAGCCTGCTAGAATTAGTTACAAGCAATCCCTTATTTCTAGTGTTATAATAATTAAAATCACTATGAAGAGTAACGCTACATAAAATATTATCATTAATAATATAAAGTGTATTTATGATTGCTGAACTTTATCGGCCTTACAAATAAACTTGTAATAAATTTATACCTGGGAATAAACCAAGATAATGCAACATATTTACAAATAGACATTTTGCTTTTGATTGATTTATTCGGATGAATAATGTTTCCCGCGTTTATTTGGCAAGGCTGCCTGACATTTGCAAAACTTCAGAAGTGTCAATGTTTTGACAGTGTTGTCAGCGATAAAGTCAAAATTTTGCATATTCCTGGTTTATCATCAGGTATAAATCTAAACAAAGTTTATTTGTAAGGCCGTATGTTTATAGTTTAAATTGTTAAGTAGCACTACGTACTCCATATTTTGCAAATCCATAATTTAATATATATAAAAAATTTATTGCTGTTCGTTAGTCTCGCTAAAACTCGAGACCGACTGGACCGATTTGGCTAATTTTGGTCTTGAATTATATTATTTGTAGAAGTCCAGGGAAGGTTTAAAAGGTGAATAAATATGAAAATGCTCTTAATCAAATAAAAATAACAATTTTGTTTTTCCTATGATTCAGAAATCAAATTGAAAGAATAGTTTAAAATGAATAACTGATTAGAATCTTTGTATCTTGCTACTTTTCTCAGGAGCAAAAAAACTAACTTAATTTTAGCTTACATAGTTGGTAGATTAACCACAGTTGTTTAGTATCTATCAGATTATTTTTATGTAGAATAATAAATCTTAAGTTTTGTCACAAATTATTTTTCTGAATATTTTTTTGATATGGCGTGTGGCTCTGCATTAGTTTAATAAACAAATTATGTTAAAATTAACTCAAAATTAAAATGCCTATTTTAACCTAATTTAGCAGGAATAAAAAATCCTGCTAAGGAAGTAATAGCTACAAAATTTTATTTTATACAATAGCTCGGTTGTAAATAGTATCTGGGGTTCATTACTTTCAAAGTAAATATAATAAAATTATTAAGAAGCCTTTTTTACTATAACAAAATAATTCACAAGGTAATTCATCAATCTTGCATTTTTTTTTAATTATTATGATAAAACATAGTGTGTTCTATATATTTTTGGACCTGTAGTGTACTTATACACTATTAAAAAACACTATCTTAAACTCTTTTCGTATTTTTTTTTTAATTTAACTTTTCTTTATTACATAACAATATATCATAACAATTACTTAACCTATAAGTTCCACTGAATAAAATATTTATTTTTCATGTTGTACAAGATCACCAGATAGAAAGTTACGCTCTACCTATAAAACCATCCTTTAGGGATCAATATAAACTCTAAAAAGTGCAACCTGCAGGGGTGGGACAGATGCCTTAACGCCTTATAGATACATATAATACGATACAAGTTTAACATAATGTGAACAGCAAACTAACGCGGCCTGTATTTTCTCAAATTACTATACTTAGCCCAACCACGATTTGCAGGTAATGAGGGAATTTCATAATAGCTTTAAAATTATTATTGTCTTTAAAGCATCAAGAGTTTACAAGAAAATTCGTAATTTTATGGAAACATTGATGCGCCTGCAGATAATTAACTTTTTGCTTTATATGGATCATTAAAAACCTCTTGTATGGCTGTATGGGCCGCAAGTAAAAGCATTGAAGTTTTAATCAACTTTTGAAATATCAGAAGGTACTTGAATTAAAAGACTTTATGTGAGTGTAAAAATATTAATTATTTATATATTTTCATTAAGGCTGGGTTTCACCAACTAACTTTAACAATAACAAACATGTTAAAATTCCGGTTAAACATAAAATGAGTTGTACCATTTGACAATTTTAGATGACGTCATAACTTTAATGTTAAATAGCTGAATAGTTGTAATCAAAAGTTTCAAATTAATATTCGATATTGACTTGATATTTCACTTTTTAACTTTAACTATGCCAAAGAATTCGATGCTGCAACGCATTCCGCAATCTATGTTAAAGTCAGCGTTACTGTTGGTGTTACGGTTAAACTTGACTTAAACCGTAACTAGGACAGCTAATATTATGCAACCTAGCCTAAGACTTGATCAATTACTATCAGATGATATAAAATTTAGGAACATCAAAAAGTGATAAAAATTATATATAAAGTCATCCGTGGCGCCGTAGGCAGAAGCTTACTCTTACCACGGAGCCTAAGTTTCGATCCTTTCTACGTAAAAAAGTGTTTTCGATTTTCGAATTCGGATGTACGTTAATTTCATAGTATAAGATCGAAAATGCTCTTATGATTACTCTGTTGTTACGAGAGAGTGTGGGCCGCGGTGATCAGATACTTTGAAATAAGTTGTATATATGTAAATATAATAATAGTATCTATATAAAATAAAAAAATATGTAAATACTTACTGTTGTCGCCAATATCTAGCTAACTGTGATTACTGATTAACTGAATTAAAAAAAGTTTTGGCCGACCTGCCTGTTGTTAAACCAATTTTCAATAGAAACCATATTTAATCATATACTACATATTTTACAGAAATTATCTTGTCTCCAAACTAAGCATAAACCACATTCGAACCCAGGACCTAACTAGGAACTAACCACTGGGCTATATGTTTTAAAGTAGCTTATTTTTTAAATTATTTATTCATTCGAAATCATCACCAAAAATAATTGTTAATTTACATATTGCATTGGTATCTTTAGTGTACATATTTACGTCTGTACCGGGCCCTCATCAATAACGATTATCGTTTCATTTCATCTGTGTCCCTGTCAACGAGATGCTGCAGTATTGGTGTTTCCATCAAAACGAGTTTCACATTCTACCGGCTATACTATCTGTCCACAAGAAACCTCGGCTTTATCAAAATTCATTACCTGTATTTTATCCACGCGCTCAGCTGTTATCACAAGTTTTCTCACTGAGGCATTATAATGAAGAGTTTAAATTTAGGAGTAATGGTTGACCAATAAGATAAAAGCGAGAGAGGTACGCTTGCCAGTCCAAATGTGCGTATTCAGCCTCTTCAATTCTAAGCAAATAAGGTTCAAAATAATGAGTATAGCGTCGAAATATGGTTGTAAGTGCGTAATGATGGCCGCATGGACCACAGCATACAAAGCAGCCGGCTACCAGAATGAAGTTATCTCGCGATATATCCCTGAATTAATGACCAACTCGTTACTTGTGTATTGAGATGTTCGGATCATTATGATTGGTCTCCGCTTATTTTTTATGAATAATTACGAAATTATGATTTAATATTTATTTATGAGGTGAATGTGGTGGCAATAATCGTTTTTCACCGATAATTTCACGGGTTAGGAAGGTTTCGGTTTAAAAACAGGTAGCTTAAATTATAATCTGTGGCAGCTTTAATAAATGACTTGTTTTCTATATTAAACAAATAGGCTGCTAAAAGTTATAATCATTATAAAATTAGTTGTTCAAATTATCAAAAACTTCCAAATTTTTTATTAATAATTCTAGTGGATTTACGTAAAATTATAAAAATCTTCTTAAGTTCCTAGTAAGTAAGCCTTTATAACTTTAACTTATAGTCATTATTTACTCAGCCCCTCTATCGTTGACTAGATAGACTGTAATTTACTTGAATTAAGTCATTTAGATTCACGATGTAAATAGAACTTTCTTTAGAATATAATTTATGATTTCATGTATAATAGGTACTGATATATTAGATAGAAAATACTTCATCCTATATAACCTTTCTTGGGTCACAGTTAATAGATTCACGCTGTTATAGTCAGGTTTTGAACATATTTGTAAAGTTACAGACGAAGGAACATAAAAAGGTTTTCGTCCGATAAATAGTATAGGGAAGTTATAATCAAAGAAAATCTGACAATGATGACGCAGAATTTGAATTTGCAAGGCGGAGCTTAGTAATAGTACCTAATAGTTCTTAATATTAGTAACATTTTTTTTAAATATTGTATTAATATTAAAGTATTTAATTCGGTTATTATCATTTTAAACTCAAAATCAATGGCAGGACAGGCCAGCGAAATATAAAAGAAACTTCACTTAATTTGTCATTTCAACATTTCAAGTTTTATTTGAGATAAAGACTATACAGGATGTAATATTTAAGTGTGACCAGGTGATTATTCCGTAACAATTACAGTTATCAAAAAAATTTAAACTGATATCGAAAGTAGGTTGCCTAATGTAAAATGATATCAATAAAATGTTAAAAATCAAATGAAAGGTCCAAATGAGACGACAGTATGAGATTTATAGATAGCTCATTGAATCGCACAAGCGGACGTCATTTCGATAACAAAATTTTGTACTTAGAAGTAAATGTTATTCAATTAAAATATATTTTTATTACTTTTTAAGGTTTATAAATAGTTTCCTTTACTATCACTGATATAATTATTTCCTTTAATATAGCTAAGTACTGACTAAGCTAAAATAACCTTTTTAAATAATGGAACTCAAAACCTCTAAATCTAATCTGTTACAAATGTATGGAAGCGTTTAATATAAAATGTTATTGATGTTATTTTACTGATTAGGTAACGTACTTTCGATATCACCAGTGGGAGGCTCCTTTGCACAGGATGCCGGCTAGTTTATGGGTACCACAACGGCGCCTATTTCTGCCGTGAAGCAGTAATGTGTAGACATTACTGCTTCGACCTTGTGTCTCAAGGTGACGAGCACATTTGTATTGTCGCTCAGAATTTTTGGGTTTTTCAATAATCCTGAGCGGCACTGCATTTTAATGGGCGCTATCATTTACCATCAGCTCAACGTCCTGCTTGTCTCGTCAAAGATATCTTAATTTTTTTATATCTGTAATGGTTACGGAAAGATCGCCTAGTAACACTTAACTATTACATATATATAAAGATTTCCGAGCAACGTTAACTTAGATCCTTTACCTATAATTTTCGTTCACCTATAATTTTACAACATGGTACATCGCTAAACAATTTCATTTGATTGTTGCCGGATCTTTATCGTCTTGGATGCGAAAGGGTCTGCAATTTTCAATGAATATATAAAATTCTTTAAGCATCTCAGTTGATTCCAGTTTGCAGAAATAGGATTATCTTATGAACAATATATAGATAGAAGGATGGTATGGAATCTAGGGCCAATTATAGTGAGAAAAGCGAATATAATATAAAACTTTATAATACAAAAATTGACATTTTTCTAGGAATCGTTCTCAATTTTATTGACATTTACTCAGTAGACATTGTTTAATATGACAAATAGAAAAAAACAATTGCAGTTGTAGAGACATTAGGTATTGAGGTATTAAAATTTTAAATTTCTTAATGTTTAAAAGCAATAAAATTATTAATTTCAATTTATTTTTAAAACTTATTTTCAATAATATATTAATGACACAAAACACCTAACTCTATTTCAACATTACACAGTATATACACATTGAACTTTTAACAAAATCCATTCAATTTCACTTATAAGATATATCTACACAGCACTAATGTTGTACAATACGACAGCTGTATAGCTACAGGTATACTGCTATAAACATTTTTTGTGACACGAACTCATGAGATTTCACTCATCCAAAAAGTGTCTTAATACTATATAAGATTATGTTTATTATTTTAATTATTTATTTATCGTGCGCGCCAGTCATGAACATGTCGGTATTACGAATCCATAAGATTTCCCCCTACCAAAAAGCGGCTCAAGAAAATTTCCCTTCAAAAATTGAGAGCGATGTAGAATTTAGGAAGATCTAGTAACATCGATATTGAGAAGAAAATGTTTTAAAGATGGGTTTATTTACTGCATGAATTTATAGATTGAATGGATAGATGGATGGAAGTGGATAAGGAGGACCTGGGCAAACATTCCACGATCAGATCGGAGTTGATGTTAGGGTAAGAGTACAATGACTATGAAAGGTTTACGTGACTAGAAGAGGTCAGAGAGGTTGTCAGAAATGTGCCAACATGATATCCGTATCCTCTACCCACCTTTTGCCTTCCACAAGGGAGTTATTAAGTGTTTTTGTTACATAGTTCAGGTATTATTTATCATTTTTTTAACAATAGGAAAACCTGAGCATTAAGTTACTCAGCAACTGATCACATCTTTTTATCCTACAGGATGAATGTTTTTTTTTTGTGTATTTATATACAAACCCCTCTTGGTAGGATATAGTGAGGCAACTGCCCATGGACATCCACGACACCAAGAGGGATTGATCCTCTTCTTAGATGCGTTAGAGGCCTTTAAGTTAAGAGTATGCTCTAAGCTTGAAGGCAAATAATAATATGTTATATATATAAATGTAGAAAAATTAAAGTAATAAAATTATAATAAAGAGTATAATAATAATAAGATGTATCATGTACAAGAGTCTCCCATGAATGATTACTTGCCAGTGGAATCCCATCAACTTAAGCACACCATTTCTATAGATCAGCTGGAACAAACAGACAGTAGTATTATCTTTAAGTTTGAGTAACTTTGGTTCTATTTATATGTATAGTAATATTACTAGTAGGTACTCAGTGATACACGAATGAAAGGAATTGTAAAACATTACTAAAGACTTAAGCATAGAAAACTAATCTGGTAACCAAATGTTCATTCAAATGCTAAGGACGCTGCCTCTATTGCGCAGTTTAAAAAATAAGAATGTTAAAATGTGCACAGCAAGTGTATTCAAATGAGGCGTGCTTCATAAAATGTCACATAAATCATAAAAACTATTGAAGTGTTGGCTCCTGGACTCAATTGTGTTGGTGCCTTTGATTTGTTGGACTTATCAGGTCAGAATAACATGTGCACCCGGCGCATTGTTTCATCCTTTTGTGCAATCTTCCTGGTTGTTATTGTATTTGCAGCGCTATGCAAATTTTTTGTCGGCCTTTTCATTTTTGTTTGAAATATTGCGTTCGTTTTCATTTTTATTAAATGTGAAGATAAAAGTTAAATTCCGGTCTTTTGTTGTAACCAAAACAGCAAGTGAGCAACGCTTAAGTTATCATTTATCGTTTTAGCTAAAATTAAAGCACGAAATTAGGACAATTACTAACTAGCTAATCAGAATAATAAATTAATCTTTAATTCTTACACTTAAAATATCTAGTGATTTTCGTTGCTGTAACTATGAACTATTATAGAGATGACAATAATAACGATTAAAAAGTACTTTCTTTAAGTATATTTCAATTGTTTGGATTTGAAATTGAATTAATCTTTACTCACCTCGCAGCTATTGGAAATATTAGTATGCTTAGTGTAATAATTCTCACTAAACAAAAGGACCAAATTTCATTACGGCCTATACAGACATGATTCTATCAGGCCAGGGTGTAAGCATTAACAAATATAGAATAAGACTGGCCGCTCTCTCTGGCCTAACTTTGCGATGCTTCTGTCGAATAGTGTTATTAATCTTGCTGAAAGTTAATTACAATAGAAACATCGATCCCTAACGCCAAAACATAATAATGCTTGACAATTAATAATAATATATTTAATAAATGCAGTCGGCGCAAATAAATGACTTGGAATTGCAATTTGATTCTAATTATTTCGACTTTTAAATTTATTTATTTGTGAATGCAAATCAGATCGTGAGATCGCAACACGTCAAACAAAAGAAATCACCGCGTCACTTTATCCATTTACTTGCAAATTTGGAGCAAAACTCGAGAAAAAAAGCCGAGATAAAGGTACAAAAGTGTTCTATTCTAGTCGCCAAATGAATAATTACCGTTCGAGTCTTTCCTTTCAATCTGCGCTCGACAATCGATCAGCGTCGCAAGAACTCTTTCAGCCACGTCACCCTTCTACCACCTCAGGTAAGACGCAATTAATCTGAAGCATCCAAAATCTGTATTACATTAGCAACCGAATAAAGCCCCGCAGCCTGCCGTTTTTTTCTCATTCGCGTTTTCTTTTCCATTCAGATTTTTTGACAGCACGAAAAATGACGCTCATTTATTAGACTCGTATACAATGTAGGTCTGTTTGAGTACGAGTATTTGCTATAAATACGTATTTTTCTCTACATCTCCTTTCACGATGTGGGGTGAGCATTAGCCTCGGAGGCGAAGGGAATCTCACGAGTCCTTTTGTTCGTTTTAGGGATTTCGGGGGAGTACTGATGCTTATACTTGAAGCGAATCCATCAAAATAATCGCATTCTCATGTATAATGGATTTCCTTGTCAACAGACGTTCCTCGAACGATATACTACCATTGTGAACTAATTAGAGGGTTAGAGTTTTATCAAAGCGTAATGTATAGTTT
Source organism: Leptidea sinapis (assembly GCF_905404315.1). Classification (NCBI taxonomy): domain Eukaryota; kingdom Metazoa; phylum Arthropoda; class Insecta; order Lepidoptera; family Pieridae; genus Leptidea; species Leptidea sinapis. The sequence goes on along the minus strand of NC_066275.1, from coordinate 8,343,506 downwards.
TAATTAAATACTAATTCAATTTTACTAATGACAGTGATAACAAAGCTTATTGTAACGACTTAATCTCATTTATGTTTATTAAAACAGATGTTTTTTGTCCTATTATTATATTGTCTGACATGTTTAACATAAACGCTTTAAACGTTAAATAGAATTCTCGTATATGGTTGAAACGCTACAAACGAATTTGTGGTATACTACAATAATTGTCCAATGATAGATAGTATTCAAACTCAAAATAATAATATATACATCAATAATATATTCATGTAGGTCAAAAAGTATGAATAACTATGATAAACATTATACCATTTTATTAAAGCTTAACTTTTCCCAGTTATGTTTCAGGAAAGTGAAGTGCAGCTAGTGAAATTACTGGGCAAATGAGACTTAACATCTTATGTCTCAAGGTGACGATCACAGTTGTAATGCCACTCAGAATTTTTGGGGTTTTTCAAGAATCCTGAGCGGCACTGCATTGTAATGGACAGGGCGTATCAATTCCCATCAGCTAAACGTCCAGCTCGTCTCGTCCCTTTTTTCATAAAAAAAGGAAGCTTATTATTAAAAAAGGCACACATTGCCTATAAATGATGAAGGAATACTTTTTTATGGAAAAAGAGGGCAAACGAGAAAAGATACAGGTCAGCTGATGGTATGACCACTATGACACGTACTCTATTTTAGCAACATCTAATTTTAATAATCTAATTTTGGCTATTTCTCTCCCTGGAATAGAATTAACAGGGAATATAACAGATGTGACGATGAAGTTGACATATTTGATCACAATTTACACAAATTTAAAAAATATTTAAAAATGGTTCTTTTAAGGTTGGGATGGGATGACTTCGATTTAAATTTGTGTTAATTTAAATTAACACTATATTCGTAGATATATAATATATTATTGTTCTTATTTTATTTTATGGCTTAATTTAATTGAATAGCATGTCATTTTCGCCTATAACTTAGGCACCATAATATGAATGTTATTGTTTCTGTATTATACTGTGCTTATATTAGTGTATACCTTTTTTGCGGAATTAATAAATATATAAACAGAGAATCACGTTTTGCCGACCTTATATAGCATTGGTGAGCGAGAATCGAACCGGGAGTAACGTGATGAGAGTCATCAGTTCAACCAATTGCGCCACCGATGCTTCTTCTTGTTTGAGTGAACGTTGAATTTTTGTTTGTTTCTCATACGAGATTTTATTCTTCAGAACGAATGGTAGATTCAATCAATTGAATGAAAAATGTACTCCAAGTTCAAAAGCGCTCCATACAGGCCTTTTTGATATAAGATGATTTAAGTTTGAGCTAAATTAAAAAAAATACTGTTTTTTTATTATGTAAAAGAGGACAAACGAATGTATGGGTCACCTGGTGTTAAGTGATCACCGCTACGCTCATTCTCTTGCAACATCAGAGGAATAACAGGACCATTGCCGGCCTTTTAGGAAGATGCACGCTCCTTTTTTGAAGGAACCCATGTGTTATCGTCCCGGAAACACCGCACAAGAAAGGAAAGAATGAAGCCAATATTAACAATGTAAAGAGTTACAACATGCAGACGTTTAAATGTCTAAAATTAAATGAAAATAAGCAAGTAATTAGATTCGTTATAACTATTACCACGCCACGTCTTAAAATGAACTCATTTGTACACTCATAATAAGTATTAGTATATTTTTTCGTTGGCTGTATTGTTTTGTTAAGAAGCGTACAGTGCGTGTTCTACGCTTACATTTGTCAAGTATGCAAATAGTATTTCAAAGATTTTTAAAGGTTGTTCGTTATTGTACGTAGTACATTGCTCGCTTACTAGCTGAACCACGACTGCTTTGTGTGATAAATCGGTGAACATAAATAGTGTATTGTCTTCTCTCATTCATTTATAATTAGGTAGCACAATTTGCTCTAGTGAATCAGTAATAAGGGGCTTGAAGTCGAACAATGAGTGTTAAATCAATTATGCCTTTAAGTCTATATTCCCGTATCTATTATTATTATTACCTTTTTATCTTAAGTAAACACTTTACAACAGTCGAGGACTTACAAATTTATTACAATGTACCTTCAAATTTTTAAGGTGAAGAAATGGATGATTTAAGACTGAAAAAAATATTTTTAATTATTATTTTTTTGAACGCAATATTCACTAGTCAATAATGAATCAATAGAGTTAATAATTAACTCACCGGAGATTATTTTTTTATTATGAAAATAAGTGACGAGACGGACAATCCGTTCAGCTGATAGTAATTGATACGCCCTGCCCCTTACAATGAATTATTGAAAGACCCAAAAATTCTGAGCGGCACTACAACTGCGCTCGTCCCCTTGAAGTCTCATTTGCCCAGTAATTTTACTAGCTCGGCGCCCTTCAGACTGAAACACATGCTTATACATAACTGCTTCACGGAAATTCAGAAATAGGAGCCGTTACCCCCAGCCATAATCTGGCCGGCATCCTGTGCAAAGGAGCCTCCCAGTGGTTATATTAATACTTTATGAATTTACAATAAAAAATTATTTCTTTTTTAACTTTTATGCAGATTTCCCTTCTGTCGTGTGATCTTAAAGCACAAATCGTTTTTTTTATTTTTTTATTACAATTTTTTTTTTGTTATTTGATCGATCGCAATTAATATCTTTATCTGTCATCTGTTTAATAAAATAAATAAACTTCAATTTGTATAAGCATTCATTCACATAAACTTCAACACAAAGCGTTCCAGATGTTGATTCCTGTCGAGTCTACTGGAACCTCTTTCGTACAACATTCATCAAGCAGAAGACATTTGTTCCGACCATTTGGCGATTTGTCCAAATGAAAAATTAATTTTGCCGATGATTAATTTAATGGCGGGCAATAAAATGTAATGGCTGTTTTGAAGTTTTTACATCTTCTTGTCTAAATTAATTTGTTACAAAGTTTCGTTTCATTAATGAACACGTAACATTTTTGTATGAATGGTTTACATAATATAATGGAAAAGTTAGTGCTTACAGAATTAAATTTTTATGTTAAAGATACATTGAATGTTTGAATGATTGATTTGGATAGTAAACAAAATGTTACATTTATATCTTTTTAAGTGAAACTTTTATTACATCGTATCAAACTTTTTCGTTTATGTGTTGCATGTCGCGTGACGGTCGGGCGGCGCCTATAGTTCGCAGCAGCTGACCGTGTAGTGCAGGGGTGCTCAAGCTTGAACTGCTGGCGATCTACCTCAAAATTGTTAGACTACGATCGATCGGCTCTGAGAGGCTTCAAGTATGTGTGATGAAGGATTGTCGTCTAGGTACCTAGAGTGTCACGATGACATAGATATTAGTTTTGCGAAAAATATGCATTTTTTAGTCAAGGTAAGTGTAGGTCTTCTATTAAATGTCAATGAAAAAACTCATAATAATTATTCAAAATTGCGAGTTTATTGGTTCTTACAAAACAAATGCGTTCTAAAGTTCTAAGCTTAACTATATTTAGTTATATTGACTTTAGATGTTGAAGCGTGACACTGCATGTCCTGAGCATACTTTTCATAAGATGGTACGTAATTACCGATTTTAGTTTATTATACCGGATTTTTTTCTCGAGATCGACTCAAAAATGGTCAGACAGGTCAATCGCGAGTGATATTTGAGCTATTTTTAGTTAAAATAGTTATAATGTAAAAAAAAGTTTCATTTTTACCGTGGTTTCATAAAATCACATAATCCTTTTTTTTATATTTTCATTTACATATTTTTATATTTTAAATAACAGAACAAGGCAGATATTAAAATAAACTTTCCATTGGCATTTTGAATAATCTAATATAGTCTAATTTGGAATCCAAAAATCATGCAAAATACCAACATTGAGTACTTAAATGATAGCATACGATTGAAATTATTCCCTCGAATTACTAAAATAACCACAATTGATACAATTCGAATACACAGCGACCGAAACAGTTACAATGAGGTGACAGCATGAGATATGACGTTTCGTAAAACAATGAGTAGATTCCAGCTTTAATAATGGAATGAAATATTTGCGGGAACAATTTATATTCTAACGCTCTGGATTCAAGTTGACAATTTATTAATCAAACCGATTACGCCCAAAACCCGTAGCATTGTGAAAATATTGTCAGGCTAAACAATCCTATGAATAAAGGATTTAAATTTTCATACAATGCTTTGAAACAATAACGCTCTTCAAGTGGACAAGGGTTGGACCCTCGTAGAAATTTTAATACGAGATTCCAGCCCATTTCTATTTAATTTAATATATATAATATAACTATTGCATTGATTTAAATTTTTTATGGTAAGAATGATCTACAATTAATTTATATGCATATTCTTTTGTGGGCGATAGCTATTCATAAGAAATTGATTAATGTTGAAAACGTGTAGCCCAAGAATAGCCAAAAAATTTGATTTCTCGTGTAATTTTTATTACTTGGGTACCAAATACTACCATCAACTGTTTATTTTTAGATTTGGTTTATCTACTAGATTTAAACTATGTTTTTATTAGTAATATTATTATTCAGTCTTACAAATGTATTTCAAAAATAATAAACCCCTTAACACAACGTAATTTGTTAAAATTTAGTATTATATGATAATTGCTACTTAATTAAGTGTTAATTAAGTACTAATAATTAATTAACTTTTATCTCAAGCGCTAAAAACAACGTTGTTTTTCAAATCAAAATATCACATCGCAGCTAGCTGTATTTGCATTGTTTACTTAACGTAATTTCAATCATGTAGAAATCAATTAAGTGCTTTCGTTTTGGTCTTCGTCACCCACACATGTCAGCCCCACTTCCCTTAGCTTTTTCCATAACGACCTGTGAGCCCCTCCCTTCTTTAGAGAGAAAAGCATAATCCATCACCGCATGTCACCCCTATTTTGGCATCGCCCGTCCCTCTCCGACGCGTGCATAAACAGTAGCTCGATCTCTCTCTACTTCGCTAGGGGTAGTTTCTCTCAGTCGCCGCTTGACAGGTGATCATTTTTCTTGTGCCGCGCTCAATCATCGCGTCACTATTGCCTTCCCTTTCAACTTGGAGTTCTGTGATCGACCTCTCGCTTACACTGCCCTTCCTGTCTTTCTGTGTGTCCCTTATTTTCTGTTAGCGGTGCGTGTTCCATTTCGTGGATGTCGACCAAATATGGCGTCTTTTGTGTTTGATTTGACGTTTTAATTTTTGATTATGCGATCACTTTAATTAATATTTCTTTCACAATTATATATTCATAACTGTCATTATTGTTCATTGTTGCTTAAAAATCAAGAGTGTAAGTATTTATTGTATACATAAGTATAATTGTATAATTTAGTACAGATATGAAGGCAATGGCCATATACGTTATATTACACACATATTATATTTTTTCATAAATTCATTCATGTATTTTTATGTATATAAATGATTGACTAAAGTAAGGCTCACTTGATGATGGTGATAACTCTTACACATTAAATAAGTTAAGTAATCCAATAAATTGCATAAACTTAAACACAAATAAATATTAATGAAAAGTATATAAATAAAGAAGTCTTTTATTTCCTGTAGAATTCAATTAACTTATAATTTAAACAGTTTTTATTATTCAGGTAAGTAATAGTTTTGAGTTATTTTCTAAGTGTAAGTAATACTAACACTTATTATTTATTATTATATAATACACAATTTTAAATAATATTTTATTGCTTTCAATAATAAAATCCCAATGCTGCTCTGCAACTGAACTCCCTATTCTGCAACTGAAAGGGAAATAGAATGGAAACAAACAAAACGTATGCAAATTCATTGATATGCTTTAATTGTAGTATACTTTTATTGGCCACATAAAACATTGCATTTCTATTCACAATCCTCTATTTATTTACAACGATAGAATAATATTATTTAAAAATATCGTGAGTACTAACTAGTAATCTAAAGTAAATATTATGAGTTTTTAGGTTAACTTAAATCTATAATTCATTAAAATTGTTAGCAAATGTATCATTATTACTAGTCGTTTTTTCACTGTTTATTTTATAATTATGTATTAATTTTAATAATGTTTTTTATTCAATACCTTACATTTTGAGTATGTTCGTGAAGTACGCACAGTGTTTGGTAATAACAGTTTTTCTACGATAAAATATTTAAGCAGATAAAATATTTAAACAGACCTAGACGTTGGTTTGAAGTTAATCTTGATATATATATGTGTATACGGTTATAAAACTGATAATAACATTAATAAGCACGTTCACAAATACCATCGTTTAACAAATGTGCAAATCAACTTAAAATGTTTTAATGATGCTACGAAATATACAATTTGTAAGATCTTTGCCAGATTTATTTGACAGGACCTGAAAATAGTTTTTGAAGTTATATTTTAAATTTATTTCAATAATAATAATGGCATAATTATTATGGATTTCATAAATACCATACATACCACACAAGACTTTTTCTTAATTTTTTTGTAAGTCACAAATATTTCTATGAATTTCAATTAAAGAATACATTTTGATTAAATTTTATATGAGTTTTTTTTAACAAAATTTGACCGGAGTCTGCTATTCCGATTATCTTATTTAAGAAAAATAAAATTATTGTCGCGTAGCAACGCTTCGACGTACATAACGAGGGATGTCGAACTTCAAGTTATTGATAATTTCGACAGCTCCGTCAATAATACTCGTAGCTGAGGGGAAAAGTGTTTACTTAAATTTCTAGTACAATTTAAAATTAAAGGCGGAAGAGATTTCTTTTGAAAATAGAACAGGCCAAGGGGTGTATAAGCTGTATTAAGCGTGGCCTACGGCAGTTCTAGTTCAGACTCGAAATTGAAAAGGCAAAGAAGGAAGAGAAGAAAGGATAGCGCAAAGTATGAAAAGTGAAAAGTGCTTTAGTGAGGAGAAGATAGAAGAGAACGAGTATTCGGTGTGGTGTGATCTGCTGAGGACAGCGGTGTCTTCACATCACACCACACAGATGGCGGCATTTGAAGAGGAACAATAGCATACTGGCGAATTGCACGTTCGTGGAAGTCGACAAAAATAAAGGCTCGTTCCTTTAAGCTATGTTTTACTTTCCAATCCTTGACTGCGCTTCTATTGACAAATTTCTACATCTAATCTAAACCTAAACAACCACGCACGCATGACTGTAAAATTAAGGGCGTATGCTTAAACTGCTTTCATAACACGACCTCTTGGTCCCAATATAGTTTCCCTGTATATCCTATGATTTCAAATTTCCTCATGCTACCTGACTTTAAAAACAAAAGCACTTTTTGGATTGGTTAATGGATTGTCAAAATATTAAGGTAAATGAAAAACTGTGTCATTTTTAACATAAAGTTTATTGAAATTAAAAATAAGCATCTGATGTTCTTTCTTAGAACTGCCATATACTACAAGAAACCGCGTAAAGGGGCGTCGAACGAACGCTTGAGAGCAGTGCGGTGCGGCTAGATTGACTTGTCAGAATATTTGAATTTTAATCTAACACAAATTCATGCAATCATTTATTCATGAATGTATATAGATGTAAACCATGAATTCATTAGATTTTTAATTAGACCAGATTAATAGCATGTCGTGATTAAATTTTATATTAAAACGTCCTTCGTTATCTTGAGATGTGAATATCAATGTCAGTCAAATATGGTGACAGTTACATGCTTTGTGGTAAGTAATTTTAAGCTATTTAGAAATGACTTTATTTATAGTAAGTAATTAACATCGTTATATGGCAAGCATTGTGAATTAACTATATAGTAATAATGTTGATACAGATGAAAATTTTTGGAGTATTTATATATGTATTGTTTTAGTGTTATAGTAGGTACCTACCGAGGTCTCGAATAAGATACAAAGAAATAATAAATAAAATAATAGTATCTGAAGAAGAAACAGTTTTATTTCGAAAAACATTGTTCAAACGATAATCCATTAATAAATACTCTATTAAACGACACCGACGTATGTTGTTTATAAAATTAGAATAAGAGATAGGTTTTATATATAATATTAGAACCTTATCTATTCTAAATGTAAGTATGTTTGTAACGATTTTACACCTTACCAATTCAACTCAGAATTAAAAAAAATCTTGAGATGGAACGATATAAAAAATTCTTTGTAATGCAGAAGAAACTATCTGTAGGTCTGTAAAAATAAATCTAAGTAACATAACTTTATCTATAGAGGTATGTGCTTAATTAAAACTGCCGATGTAGACATTATACGGCAACCATTTTGTTATGTCACTGTAAATAGTTTCATTAATATAAATACTCTGTGGATTTATTTTCATTCGATTCAGAATAGTCATTAGGAATACAAGTGTGAGTAAAAGCCGACACGGGATGTCGGCATTCAAAGTAATATAAATATTCAATAGCATCCTGAATATGTTAATACAGCCTCTCCTCATCGGGTTGTAGATTACTCTGTCGTTTTTATCTTATACTACATTTAACTCTCGTAATTCAATTTACTCTATTTGCATAATGTCCTCTCAAGTAGGTGAGTATGTAAATGTGAGATGTCCTATTTTCTACCTGTCTTAAGCTCGCATAAAAATAATGTAGGCAGATATGTATAGACTTCGCTTTATTTTGCTCTAGATTATTTAAGTAAATTAAATAATTTTAAATATAAAAACATATCTTAAGTAAGAACATATACGAAATTAAAATTGTAGATATTGTTTTGTTTTTCAAATAAAGGCAAATAAAGCAAGTATCATTAAAAGTTCAAAAATATTAATAATATTTCTGTCCTTAAGTCCTTGATTGGAAGTGAAGTCAAAGAAAAATCTTTTTTTTATTTGGGACCAAAAATGACATTTACGAAGTTTAAACACCTTCAGTTTGCAGACATGTAAAATATAGTAATTTAAACGTTAATATGTGATACACTTAACACGTGCGACGGAGAAAGTAAGATTGGCAATACCGGTTGCGCGTCTAAAGAATTAGCGGCTAAAGTAACAGCTTCAGGAAAAATTATATTTCACAGAGGAAAAGAGTTGTTTATATATTTTTACTCACAGGACTTCCAAATTGACTAAAAGAAATATAAGTATACGAACAATGGTGTCGAGACACTTGACCCAGAGGCCCGGAGAATGTACAAAGAACTATTTCCCTCCTTAATATGGCTACAGGAAGCCCAAGTGCTGGCAGCTATTTCGGTCAACGGATCAGCCTAGCTATCCAACGTGGAAATGCTGCCAGTATTATTGGTACGCTTCTCCGTAGTGATAGTTTTATTTTAATGTAATCATAGTATTGTAAATATAGTTATAAGATTTGTTTTGTTTGAATAAATATATTGTTGTTAGTATACGACCTGTTACAGACGCTATTTAGTTACAAAACTTTATCAGTACCTAAAACGTTAAAACACACAAATCAAAGACCAATCACCTACAGAGAAACCTACGCGTTCATTACGAGCGTCAGAAAAGTTTCATCACTATATCGGAATGGAGATATCTAGAATTAATCGCGCTCTGAAGGTACAAAGCAGTGAAATATTGCTCGTTCGTCGTTCACAATAGCTACGTCTTCATCACGGCCCTATTGTTTTTTTTTTCTTAGGCACCACACACAGAATTGTTTTCTGAGAGGTTTGTGTTGAGAAACGTGTTGTGTTTACTCATTAATCAGAGCTATGCTCGAATGATAATGTTGAGATTTAAATGACGAACTTGGTATCATTTGATCTGGATACTTTTGTAATAATATTTATCGGTTGTTTATTTACTGGCTAAATTATCTGTAACCATTTAGAAAGAATAATGTACTAGAAATAAAGCGTATGTATATGCCATGGATTATTCTAGAGCTTTTATTTTTTCTTTCATTGTATAAATTGTTTTAAGAATTAAATCTACCTGGTTCATTACGATTTCATATCTACGAATACTGTAGATAATTTCTACAATTAAATTTAAATAGATAACTTGATTTTTTCATAAATTGGTCGTCTCTAAGAACTTACGTATTCACTTTACAACGTAGCCGTATGTATTCTAAATGTGGTAAAATAAAAGGTTTAACTAACCTCAATTCACAAATTGAGCGACATATGTAAAAGTGAAAAAATTGAAGTGTTGTTGAGTTTGTACCCAAAAATTTAAACTTTATGTTAGCTTTTGTTCTAAGTAGGTATCTTGACATTTTTTTATGGCTATAGGAAAGTGTCAGAACAAGCACATCGGTAATCTGATGTTATGCTCTTAATAGGGGACTGCTTGTATCGAATTCTAGTAGGCTTCATAAGATACGTAATAGCTTTAGGGGTAAATGTATATACTTATATAATAAATTCCCAGGCACTGTTCAGGCATTATCTATAAATAAATTTAAATGTTATATGACTTAATTACTTAAAATGGCTCTATCGTAATTCCTACTACTCCACAGCTGAATATCGCAGAGATCGGACAGCCTGGTACTATATTATGATTATTTTATATCAATAGCAATGACAGTACAATATTATATATTTCATTAAAAAGAGAGAATCCAAATTGCCCATAATCACCGGAGACATGAAGTCACATACATACAAAAAAACTTGTCGAATTACCCCTTCTTTATGATTACAGCCGATAAAGTTTACATTTCCTTTAAAAGCATTATGTATGGTAGACAAAATACAAATTAACTTTCTCAAATATTTTATAATGAACCTATTTTCAGTTTCTTTAAAGCACATAATATGTAAACATAAAATAAAGCAAAGTTTTGAAAAATAAGATTTATTTGTGAGATCTATCTCATTCTATTTGTGTCAAATATATTATATATCGTATATTGAAAAAAAAAAAAAAAAAAAAAAAATTAAAAAATATTTATTTCTGTAACAACAATACAATATTGTATTAAATATATATATGATAATACATATGCCTTATTTAGAGCTAGATAATTTGTGTGATAGAGTGCGAACAATTATTTAATATTAGATATTAATATGTAAGATATAAAATACAAAGGCTTAAAAGAACCAACTGTTTATGAAAATATATGAGAGCACCCAAAACTCCATTTCTGGTTCTGTGCAGCATGTTGGTACTACTGAATGATAATTTAAATTCATTCTCTCCGCCGCCCGCGCCATCATTTGGACAAATGCAAAGTCATTTGTTAAAAAGGGTGGAAGGGTAAGCGGGGGACGGGAGACTTTGTTCCATTTTTCACAAAATTGTTACTTACGTTCTAACCCATTAGTAACATTTTCCTGTGACGTTATCGAAACAGATTCCAAAAACATCTATGATTGAGTTGATACGCGATTTTCATCTTAAAACCCTCTGAATAGACTTCAACTCTTATTGTATCTCACGGCAAGCACTCTGAAAACTTTGAAAATCGTTTCGGCGATGGAAAATAGCTCTTAAATGATTGTGACTAGGTTGTTATTTGACTATCGACTATTATGAATGGGTATTGAATTAAACTTACAGTATTTTGAGCTACATTACTAATTAATTTAATTATTTCTCTCATTGTGCTTGTTTATTCAATATGTATAGCGTAATCTGATGGTTTGATAGAGTTTAAAACACTTAATATTTTTGTTACGTAGATATTGTGTTGACCACTATGTATGAATATAAGTATGACAAATTCATCAAAATGACATCCATTAAATTCTTACCAATATAATTGCGAATGTGACTTTATTTCTTACGTTTTCAAAGCTCCACAATTCCACTGATCATTATGAAATCAAGGATTTATTTCAGGGATTAAAATTGTATATGAAATATTATAATGACTAATAACCAAAATTTTGTAGGTTTTAAACTGAAATCCACGTGGACGTTGTCACAGGAACTAGCTTGTACTTATAATAATAAAAAATTAAATATTTTTCGCATGGCATATACCTTACACACATAAAATGTATGAAAACCGTACAGCGGCCCTGGTGCTGTGAATTTGAACAATTTTTTGCATATAAACATTTTAGATTTTCGTTAGGTAAGACTGGAAGAGCTGTACTGTACTAGAGGACCAGAAGTCGTGAGATTCACCTCATAGTTAGTAATCACCGCCACCTACGTGCAATAACACTACACTAGAAATAATTACCACGAGTTTCGTAACTTGTGCTACGGCGAGCTTGAAAGACTAAAAAATATATTTTTGTGTGTACTTAATATGTTATATTCCCTGTTTCTATAACCAGATAATTCTCGTTTACCTAACTGTTTCTATATCTTTTAAGTTGCTGTATGAAATAGGAAGACAAACGACCTTTCGGGTCACCTGGTGGTAGGTCATCATCGCTGTTAATGTTCTATTGCAACATCGACGGAATCATAAAAACAAATATTTCTAGACATTTTTGTTCAAATGACATATATATTTTAAAAAGCATTATATTATTATACCTATCTAAAATATATTTTATTTAATAAAATAACTCTAAAACTGACCCTCTCATGAACTTTGTACAAATAGATAAATTAAATTTGGCACTAGCTACACAATACATCAAATCAAATTTTATTCACCTATGTACATCGGGGATTTGGGGAAATTGCGATCCATTTTTTGTGTAATTAGATCGGGTAGGTATACCCTGGAGATGGGGTAGTATTTGCTTGCACAATCGTGTACTACAAGCAACTATATTCTTCGTAAAGTAAAGAAAGATCTATCTGATAAAGTTCTTTCAGCAAAAAGAGAAAATGTTCAAGATTCTTGCTTGAAGTTTTTCTGTTTTCTAGTTGAAGAAGCATTTGTTTAAAACTTTTTAAATTAAAACTGTGATACTTTTAATAGCTGATCTAGATAATTATTTTATAAAAACTAGAGTGGTTGTAGTTTTTGAAACATTAATATAATTACATATTTTACCAAATTAAATAACCTGTATCTGAATAGAGAAATACTTAGTTATATCTCAGTCATAACGCAGCTGTTCTACACCGACGACATAATTAGGTAAAAGAAATTCATGTCAAGAGATGTCGCTGTTATGACTAGTGATATCTTGAACTATGTAAAGGATATTTCATTTATAAAATAAATTTCATTGAATTTTAACTTTTTATGACCGTGTGTAAGATGTTGCGTTTAAGTGTATTTTGATATATTTGTAGATTCATTATTTAACACGAAGTGTCTGATTCACTTGTCACGGTGAACTCTACCATTTAAAAGCATTAATAATTTCGTAAGGACCCTATACATGGAGTCAAGAATTCGTGTTTGTGTGTCATGTACGCGTGTAATCTTCGAAAAAAATCATCGCGTATAAAATTCTTCATTTACATATAGATTCGTATCTGTACGCCCAAATAGGGAAAATGTAATTCCGAAAGGCCCGCGACGGCTCTGGTCCGACGTAGCGCCCCCTAGCCCGGGAGTGACACTGACGGATTGAGAGACATTAGTCATAGTCGAGACCTCCCCTCCCCTCAACCTTTCCCTCCACAAACCTTGTTTATTTACTTTTTGTAACGGTATTGATGTTTAATTATAGAACGACTCTACCATTTCAAATTTTTCATGTTTTATCAATCAATGATAACTTAACTTATGTGTATTTATAAATACGCATTTATCAACTAACAACTCTTATGTATCTATTAATACTTCGATTTCCGACTAAGTGCTAATGCTGTGAGAATTTTCTTTATATTTTCTATCGGGATTATTTAAATAAAATAGTTTCATGGCAATTTTACCATATGATTAACAATTATACGTCATAGCAAGTACTTACATTACTTAAATATATTCAAATTTATCATTTTTTCAGTTATGGAATACATAAAAAATAAATAATATTAAAACTAATAGTAAGCATATATTTGTTTTAAACTTGATCTGGTTGGTCTTCTTTCAAGCCAGGTATAAAATGAGATTAATTAATTCCTAATATAGGAAATACAAATTATTTTATATAATTATGATTTTTGAAAGAGCAATTCCTTAGCAACTTCACGATACTTCTCATTTCTCATTAGTAGTTTTATGATTCGTTTTTATGATTAATGTCTACTGTTTGCAAAAAGTATTCGAACGACTAGGATATTAAGAGTGTGCCAAACCAGGAATTTGCTGTATGTCTTATCCCCGAATATGAATAATGAATTTTCCTACGTTTAAGGTTGTTTTTACAGCTCGCTCTAACTAAATTGACTAGGTAAAACCTATTAACAGTATGGAATTATTAAACTGATCTTGGATCAAATACAAAATAGCTTCGTAACAATATTTATGGAATCAAGTACCGGTTGCAGTTTTCCGAACCGATACAACTTAGGAACCTTCAAGATTAAAAAATACTACTAACTTAAAGGATGGCAACGCATCTCTTGATCCTTGGTGTTGCGAATGTCCATTAGCGGTTGCCAATTTTCACCATTTTCCACCACGTGAGCCCATTGCCAATTTGCCCCCTGTTACATAAAAATATGTGTTCTGATTTTTATTGAGACGTGTTTCGCTTTTACATGAGAAATCCTCTGAAGATATTGACTCTCCAAATTCTAACACGTGACTCAACTCAAGTAAATAAATAAAAATCACAATATTTGGATAATTATGGATTTCTGCAAAATAACACCTGATTCAATAAATTTTCCAAAAAAATGAATGCTTAATGATGTGGACGTATGCATTAATGATATGATATATAATACTTAAATATTCAAGTTTATATCTAAATTATCTAAAATAAGAAAGCGACCGTAAATCTTTAATCATGAATGACGTGAATCAATCAATCATTAATTCGCCATCATCGCTACCTGAGCCCCCTTATCACACGACTAAGATAAATTACTTTCCCTATCTGTTAATTAAGATTTTAGCGAGCTCTCACCTTCTGCGATGTTTGTAATTCGACTGAGATTATAACATCATGTTGACGTATCACATTGAATTAGCTGTTAAGAATTAATTGACTTTAGAGTTTTCTTTAAGTGCGTGAATTTGAAGTGAAATTACTGGGCAAATGACACTTGACATCTTATGTCTCAAGGTGACGACCGCGATTGTAGTGCCGCTCAGAATTTTTGGGTTTGTCAATTATCTTGAGCGGTACAGCATTGTAATGGACAGAGTGTATCAGTTACCATCAGCTGAACGTCCTGATCGTCTCTTCTGTTATGTTACCCAGGTGTGTGGTCACCCCGCCACAGGTCGGTCGCAGAGCCTCGTACGATGTCTAACAGGAGGTACTTGTACCACTTGCACATTTGGGGCCGACTAGATGTTGTTGTCGTTCTCCCCCTTCTCCCGCGTAGTGAATCACATCTGCCCCAAAAGATGTCATTTCGTGATGACCACGACTGCTCTGCCTAGAGTGTTACAAAGAAGAAGAAGATTTCAAATTAATGTGAACGTGTTTGGTACGAGTGCTAGGTGCAAATTGAGCTAACGTACATGCAGCTATACATTCACCAAGGGCTCAAAATTTTACAATAAGTAAAATATTTGGAAGATAAATAAATGAGTTAAGACTGGACTTAAGTTCCAAATATCAATCACTCAGGAATAATTACGAGATGTTAAGCACATTAATGTTATAATCGTATCGAAACAATTATTTTCTTTTATGATTTCTCACATACAAATAGATAAATGAGCCCAAGACATAAACGCATCTTTCTTATCATATTTTTTGCATTAAAAAAGTAATTACATCGAAGCTCTGGCCCCTTACATTGGTCACGAGGTGTAAGAACTTATGTTAAGCTTGATAGTACTTTAATCACCGATAGAGGGCGGAGCTTTGTGCTGTATATCAAGTGGCCTCATTAAGGGACAATGTAAGTCCCTTTGGATTTCCTAATCCATTCAACTCTCTGTTCTTAGGAAAGGCCAAGATTTTTTGCATTAAGAGTCTTAAAAATAATCGCTTTTATATATCTATCTGTCTGTCTATCAAATTACTGTGCTGTATTTTATGGAAAATCAATTTTTTTTTTTAAAAATTTATCAAAAATTTAAATGAGCAGTTCTGATATAAATATTTTTCAGTTTTTCGGGGCGAAATACGGATCTAGCTGAAAATATTATGCTCTCTGTAGGTATCTATCATATATATAAATGCGCATTTTTCCGAGCTATTTTACCAATCAGAGCTTGATAATCAAGATCCTGGTGATTCGTTGGAACCTCAAAAAGGTCGAATAATATTTCATTATTATTATAGAGGATTTTTTTTATTTCTTTTAGATTTTTCACCCCCATAATGATTATGGTTTTTTTGGTTTGTAAAGTGGCTTGGTCCAGTTCAGCGCAGCCCTGTTTCACTGCGACCAATGTGATCTATTGTGAGAACCACTGTTAAATATAGCTCACTGCTTAAATTGATTCTTCTTATGAATCTTATTATATATTTTACAGCTGACGTATCTCAAGTGGTTGAAGAAGTGGATTTTCCAGAGAGATGCTACGTTTACGCATTAAAGGACCACATTCAGAGAGAATGTGTACAGGGGTTTCATGTGCACTATTACAGAATCTACTCGCGCTGCAATCTCTTAGACCCAAGATGGAGAGGTGTTTGTTTCATCTGCAGTGCCCCGTTAGTGTCCTGGTTAGAAAGCGTAAGTTGAAGGCTTAGATTAGGGCTTTGGAATGGGTAAAACCCGGAGTGTTGCTCCAGAGTTTAATACACTATTGTGAACATGATGTATCAAGAATTTAGCAAGACTCCTTGGGACACCACGGAAGGGTTCAGGGCCAAATTGAGTGCTTTTAGCACCAATACTTGCAAGTTCGTCGGCGTATGCATTGCCTTCGATCCCTGCATGCCCTGGAACCCATCGAAGAGTAACTCTGTTTATTCCTCCCAGAGTATTCAGTACAGTCCGTCAGTTGTCTACAAGCTTTGAGACTGTTCTGTTGGAGTCTAAAGCGGACAGAGCCGCCTGACTATCTGTGTGGCTATAACCCTCATAATAGTAAGCACTTACTTGTGAAGGTGCGTTCCTGTGACATTAGAAATACTGAGCGGAAGCTTTATTGACAATACCCAGAGGAAAGGTGATGACATGATGATAAATAATGTTTTTCTGTACTTATTCTGCAGTTGTTGTATGTGGTCTTCCAAATTGATAAAAAGAGGATGATGCGCATACCGTCGACGGACAAGAGAACCTGTATCTCGATCCTGCAATAACTTGGCATCACTCAGACTTTCAAAGAACTGGTACCAGCGTATCCTTCGCTACTTCAGTCACAGAGTCCGAAGGCAACCTGACACTCTGGACTTACTGATGCTGCTAGGCAAAGTGGAAGACCACGCGGAAGCTTAATCATACTGACCTCCTAGTGTCCTGTGCCCCAGACCCATGACCAGAGTGGACACGACCTTCAGCAATTTACCAGTGAGAGACGCCTTTGCACAGGAAGCCGACTAGATAATGGGTACCACAACGGCGCCTATTTCTGCCGTGAAGCAGTAATGTGTAAGCATTACTGTGTTTCGGTCTGAAGGGCGCCGTAGCTAGTGAAATTACTGGGTAAATGAGACTTAACATCGGACAGACGGTGAGACTTTTTAGGTATTTCAAGAATTCTAAGCGGTACGTATCAATAACTATCAGATGAACGTCCTGCTCGTCTCCTCCCTTATTTTCATAAAAAAAGCAATGAAGAACATGACCGAGAGGAAGACTTTAATCAAATTTGAAAAAATATTTTAAATCTTATAATAAGTAGGTTGTTTATCTGCTAGGAATAAAAACAAATTATTTTCTTAGTATTTAATCAACATGAAAACAACATTCTCCTTCGAAATTGTAAAATGGCAAATAAATAATACATTTCTGAAAACACCGCTATTAAAACAACATTAACCGATAGTAACAAACTTATCACAACCGCCAATCAGAAACGAGAACTCAAAATAAATCGATGTTACCTCCAATCATTACTCCATGTCAGACTCGACTCAATTAAAATATCGTTAATGGGTTAAAACTGAACAAAAATAAACCTTATAACAATTAACTGTAAGTGGTATTTTTGTGTGGTGCTCGTTTGGCTTTTGACGGTCATTATGGTAAACATAATATACTATAAAGCCACGAAATGTTCGTTGAATGAGTAAGGTAAAACCAACACTGAATAAAAGTGTGGTACACAATGCAATATATTGAGTACGTCATTATGGCACTATCAGATAGGATTCATTGATAAGTATCATTGTTTCTATGACTACTAGGTAAAAGTAAATCAACTATTATATAATATAATAGGTCAGTCACGCCCATGGATGGAAAAAAATAGTTTTAATTAAAAAATAAAGTTTATACGAGGAAATATTAGAAAGACGTCGAAAAACCAATAAATGTAATAAATGAAATTAATTGTCCAATTTCGAGTGTGAATAAATATATATTATATATAGTCTTTTTTATACGCCTTGGTCTGTTTGTAAAGCAAATCAAAAAGTCTAATTGCTTTAGCATTCCTACATATACATTATGAAAAGGCAATTAATTATAATGCATTATTAAAACCTAAATCATATTTTAATAAAATAGTTCATAGTAATTATTTGTTTATATAATAAGCATAAATTGATTATCTATTTGTGTACGTTTGAGGACGTAAAAACTCCTTTAAACAAAATTTATCATTCCTATTTCGGAACGAAAACCCATTGTTGAAGTACTTATATTAATAATATATTCGCTTAATAGAAATATATAAGCCAAATGGTTGTTACTTATAAACGTGGAAACTGTATGATAAGTTAACCCTCTCTTGCAAGATATTATTAAAGTCTACTTTTGTAAATTGCAAAGCACTCCCAACTTCCCGTACGAACGACAAATTATACGCAATCCGTATGATATCCGATACTACCACGAGACATAGACGTCTTGGTTCCTCGCAAATTACCATCATCATCTTCTCATCAGGGCCGGGGGTGAGCGTTGATGGATGGAGCTGTGGAGAGTAAAAAACACATAAATGATTTGCTCCATGGTCTCGCCTTAATTTCTTTGAAATATGTCTTTCTGTTGGTCAATTGATTTGAGTGTTTTGGTTACTCGTTTAGAGGTCAGTGTTAGGATAAGTCTAAATAGAGTCTGTTGCAATATCAAAATAATGTCTTTTTAATTAATCTGTATCTTTGTAATTAGAAAACTAATATTTTCTTTCATTTTTGTCCGTCTATTCATTTTGGCAAATCTCGGAAAACGGATCAGAAGTTAATTGGAAGTATTTTTTAGAAACGAGAAGTTTTTCCATCGTATTTTAACCAAAATTTATGAACTATGCGGGCCTCGAAGCCGCGACAGCTCAGGTTCTGTCCGAGCGCTCTTAGCAACTGAGCTAACTGTTCGAGTGACGTATGATTCGTAAATCTTGGAATGTCTTGTTAAAACTCTTAAGTTGTGGCTCCATCTACAGGATTGACTTTACAGTTGATAACCTGCTCAACCCCAGAAACTGCATATTATTAGGAAATTTACTTGAGATATCGTTCTTTCAAATCTAAATAATAAGTTATTTTAAAAAGTGATAACCCACTTCTGGGATTATTTATACAAATTAAATTGTTATCAAAATTAATGAACGATACGGGACTCGAATCCCGCGACTTCTCGGGTTCCGTCCTAGTGCTCTTACCAACTGAGGCAACCGTTCCGATAACGTATGGTTGACGTAAATAAAAAACGTTAATATAAAAAAAAAACTACATTTAAAAAGACTGACTTCAAAAACTGAAAAGTAATAAATAACTTACCTAGTAAAGATTTCATTTAATACTTCTCAAATGCAAACCTTTAGAATTAATAAAATACTACCTATTGTTAGGGTCTACCCGCTTGAATTGTTTTTTTTAGATGAAGCTATCCCGCTCAAAGTCACGCGTAGCGAGTGTAGGTACCTGCTATAACATTTGGCTTGGCATCGACTTCAAACCTATAAATAGGTAGTATTTTATAAATATTAAAGTTATAATGTTTGCATAAGAGATGTGTTAAATTATTTTTTTTATAGTTATTTATTACTTTTCAGCTTATGAAGTCGGTTTTTTAAAACGTACTAGAACTTTTTTAAAGTTAGTATGGAATATGGATACGCCTTCAAAAGGTGCAGCGAACCTTAAAATGTTCATAAAATGAAAAGTACGAGGCCAAATTAAGTGGAATTTTTACGGAACCAAATGGCAAACATTCCGCATCAAACTAGAAGAATCATGTAAATCGGATCATAAATTCAGCGTAATCGGTGTACATACATATATTTTTTTTTTGATTTTGTTAAAATGTTTCAGGACTCACTATTGTATTATCATGAAATATTAATATTTTATAAGTAAGTAAGCATAAAGCTATAAGACCAAGTGTACATACATTAGAAAGGCAGTGGCTGATCGCTTGACGCTGACTAATCGCCCTGAATGCGTGGCCAATTGCAATGACTTTAAGCGACTGTACGTGGTATTTAAAGGTAGCAATGGGTGTTTTACTATACAGGCTGTTGTAAAAGTTTCACGAGAATTTTTATATTGAATAATTATAATACCTAAGGCAAAATACCAGGTTGCATAGTAAAACCGTGTAAAAATAATACTACAAGAAATAAGAATGACACTGGGATCACAAATCATCAGTAAATATTTTGTATTTTATTAATTTCAATGTATGTTTTAAAATGTGTGAGATGGCATTGAGTGTCAATATGCCACATACACAAGCATCTAATAGTTGCCGTAATAAAAACCTATTTTTCTTAGGTAGTGCGGTATCTGGTTGGAGTGCAGCGTAGACCAATCCTTAATCTAAGACTGTGGCTTTCTATCCGTGTTTACAAACATAGATCACATAAAAATAGAATGAATAGAAATTCTTATTAAAAATAAATTTTGATGATGTGATGAAACTGGTAATGATATAATTAAAGAAATGCTTTCAATCTGCTTTTATAATTTATATGAAGGTAATTTGAAATTAATTAAAAATAAAGTAAATATATTATTTGTCTACATCCTGTAATGATTACCGTTAAATGTATGAAACTACTTATTGAGAAATCAGCTTCTAGGTCATCATGTCAAAATATTTTTCTGCCATTTTGTTCCGCATAAAATAAAATAGGTATATTTATTATGTAGTCAACACCAAAATCACAGAAATTAATTATAACATTTACACAATGAAGATAATATATTGATTATTCTTTGAAAACTTTTTCAAAGGTATTTGATTGAGTTACAATACTCGTAGCACTGCTTTCAGACTTGTTAGATGCAAGTCAACTTTTTGAACTTAAAAACGTGTTAACTCTTGATAAAGGGAAATTTAAAGGAGCTTTTCTTTATTTACAAAGAAAGATGAAAAATATGGTATTTAGATTTGTTAAGTATTCATTCCTACTCAGTGGTTTTATGTTAATAACTCAAAAAATAATAATATTTAGGAAATTTCTCGAAAAGACCCTTTAAGTAGAGGAAATTTTAATCCATAGGCACGATTCCCGGAACTGAACTTTTATTATTAATATAAAATTATTCAACGCTCAAAGTAGGACTCCACCCCTCTGTAATAGTATGGGAGTACTCGGGCTAAAAGCAGTATAGTAAATAAAATTATGTTTAATTTTGGTATCATCTAGACATTAAATACTGCATTAGGAACATTAAGATTGTTGTATGATTTGGTTTTTAATTATTCTATTATATTCTATAATTATATACTCAATTACTTTCTGTATCCAGATCAGTTAAACTTTCAGTACTAGTGGGTGATACTTCTAAATTGATAGTAAAGTTTACTGTAAACAAATCTTAGTAGCACTAAGCATTAAATAGCTAAAGAAAATATTCACGTGAATGTTATCTCACTAAGATTCAGGTTACAAAACTCAATCAGTTAATACGCCGCACCATGCCCGGTAGTACCGTGAAGAAAGAAAATTACCAAAATGGACTGACGGTAAAAAAGTGGGTTGGACCGGCAAGTCATTAGTGCGGGCCAATGGTCGTTACCAAAAAGTCATTAGCATCAACTTTTACCGCAATTTGAGGTTATGTGGATACCGGATCCACTTACGTGCATATTATAGAACCTTCACTCATTATAATTATTATGTGAAACCAATTTAAGGATTCATTTGACGATGACTTGATATTGGCTCGATGTTCATCAGCTTATGAAAATTTTAATTATAAATACGAGAATGCAAGTTGATATTGTAGTAAAAGAAAACATAAAAGATGTTGTTACTTTTGATAGTATAAGTACATGTATAATATTCCATACTTATATTTTTAACAGATAAAGATACGGGTTGCACTCCGGGAGTGCCGGCAGAAGTTAAAACTTGAACATTAACGTTGTGCCTTTTTGAATATATTGGAATGGTAAGGGAATCATTTCGCACGAATTGCTTTATTTATCAGTATAAAAGTACTAATCTCTATAGTATAATACTGATCTGGTATCTTAACCAGATCAGGAATACGTTGGATGAGGGCAGCGCAGGACCGATCGTCGTGGAAATCGTTGGGGGAGGCCTTTGTCCAGCAGTGGACGTCTTCCGGCTGATGATGATAATATCCAATATTATTTGTCCCTTAAGATTTCCACGACGATCGGTCCGGCGCTGCCCTCATCCAACGTATTCAGCGATCTTGACCAGATCGTCGGTCCATCTTGTGGGGAGCCTACCAACACTGAGTCTTCTGGTCGCCTTTTGAGGACTTTACTGCCCCAACGACCATCTGTCCGTCGAACTATGTGCCCTGCCCACTGCCACTTCAGTTTCGCAATCATTTGGACTATGTCAGTAACTTTGGTTCTCTTACGGATCTCCTAATTTCTGCTATAATATAATAAAATTTTAATAAGGAAAAAGGAATTCAGTAAAATAATTTCACTATTTTTGTACATTTTTTATTGTAAGGTACGTCCTCTCAAGTCCAAACTTATTCATATCCAATTTAAAATAATTTTGAATGCTTATAAACCTGCTAAAATTCATGAATGTTGAACGAAACAACTGGTCAGCTAAAATTTAAATTAGCTTACTTTAATGGCATATTATACTGTTATTGAATAGAATATTTTTAACTAGCATGCATTATTTTGTGTTAGCACTTTTACAAAAAATAACATAACATGATTTCCAACCCTTTTCTAGTTTACACATTTCTGGCGGCAAGGCTGCTAAGTGGATTTTCGGGTCGTTTCGCCTTTCACTAACATGTCTGGACGTCTAGTTGGTAAATGTATAGTAACAGGAGTTGTATTGAAGAAATATGTTTTTATTTACTTTGTTTATTTGTTTATTTTGATGCTTTAAGCTTGAGAGCTATGTCGGTCTAGAACGGCGTCAAGAACTGCCAGAACATAGCTAAATTTTCATCAGCATTCGTATTTTACAATACATACTTAAACTTATTTCATTATAAAATATAAAAAATGATAACCGATTTTACATATAAATTAGATTTTAACGAGTGAAATTAATCGCAAAAAAGTATTTTCGAGAATATATTGAAAGTTGGGGCTGAATTTAACATAACACTTATGACATTCAGAAAGCTCTTGTAAAGGGGGGGGGGGGGGGGGTTAGACCATGTGTAATATCAAGCAGTTAAGATGCCTTCATTTCAGCTCAATAAACATATTTTTACGATACTGCCATTTTTATTAGAATCCTTTAAAGGTGAAGGTCGCTTAAATTTCTTATCGCCGAACAATACCGGTGGCCGGTGTCAGTGTTAGGATTTTTTCATAAGAATCGATTTAAAAAAATGATAGTTTCTGTATCCAAATTCTTCGTTGTTGCCTAAAAGTAGAGGAGTTCTCACTCCTCACCTGACACATTTCAATTAGGTACTCATAGATTCCATAGTGCGATCTGAATTGATTTGATCAATTTTAATGCATTCCCTTACAAATTAAAAATAAAATCCAATTAAGTGCACAAACGAACGACTTATGAACTCACAAACAGCACTATACTTTATAACAATCTATTTTTGAAGTCGGATGAAAAGCACAAAATTATAAAATAATCACTTACAAATTTGAAAAAGATTGCGTAAATTGTAACCTACAGGGGTGTAGACCTGCTATTGACTAATTTAGGATATATTCATTACAAAAGAATTCGTCGCTTCATTGTGTGTCTTCTACCGCATTTATCACGGGGAGTGTTCCGAAGAGCTGTTTAACCTGATTCCTGCCCGCCGAATTCCACCTTCGCACGACACGCCACAAGTTAGGATATCATCCCCACCATCTGGATGTGTGGCGGTCCTCCACAGTGCGGTTTTCAAGGAGCTTTCTTCCACGTACTACAAAGCTGTGGAATGAGCTTCCTTGTGCGGTGTTTCCGGGACGATACGACATGGGTACCTTCAAAAAAAGCACGTATACCTTCCTTAACGGCTGGCAACACTCTTGTGATTCCTCTGGTGTTGCAAGAGAATGTGGGCGGCGGTGATCACTTAACACCAGGTGACCCGTACGCTCGTTTGTCCTCCTATTCCATAAAAAAAGAGATAGATTTTATTATTATTGTATCTTGGATTTAACTCTCGTTTTCTCTACACATACTACTACATCTTTATCGAAAACAAGAAATAAATAAGATTTGATTATATATTATTAAACCAGTAGGTATATAAATTATACCAGTGGGAGGCTCCTTTGCACAAGATGCCAGCTAGATGCGTGAAGCAGTAATGTGTTAGCATTGCTGTGTTTCGGTCTGAAGGACGCCGTAGCTAGTGAAATTACTGCGAAAATGAGACTTAACATCTTATGTCTCAAGGTGACGAGTGCTGTTGTAGTGCCGCTCACAATATTTGGGGTTTCCAAGAATCCTGAGCGGTACTGCATTGTAATGGACAGGGCGTATCAATTACCATGAGCTGAACGTCCTGCTCGTCTCGTTCCTTATTTTCATAAAAAAAATTAAAGGTGAGATTATTTTTTATAATTTCTGAATTCGAATTTCGCAGTTCTTTCATATTATTATTAGGATTATAAAATTTTTGATATTAATGAGATTCTTCTATGTGATTATTACAAATATAAGAAGGATAAATAAACATTTTTAATGCACAAAAAGTCATTCTGTTCGCTATTAGTGTCATATAAGGAATAGATTCAAATTAAAATATCTAATTTGCTTTTCAAATCTATGAATTCAGTTGGATTCCACGTTCCCATATAATTGAACGTATTGGAAATGCTCCAATTCGCAATATGGATCCAGTTGGAATTAAATCAATTAAGATTTATCACAATACTAAAGATGGAATTTGTTTAATTTTTAATTTATGTGATGTTACGTAGCCAAATTTGAGACAGATAAATATTTATTGAACTAATTGTAAGAATGCATAATATTCTTCTAAATGAAAACTGTCTGAACCTTATTTATTGGAATTTTTTACATCTTTCTAGATAAAGCAAAGTTACAATTGGAATTAAAAATAGTATAACTATTTTCCTTGGATAACGCGAGTGTTAAAATAAAACAGGTTTTAAAGGACTAAAACGCATGTAATTGTAACTATGGTTTTACATTAGATTTTTGAAACTAATGGCGTTAAACTTCATAAAGACAACCATGACAAATACAGTCTCGACTTCTGCCAACTGCAGTATCCCTGAAATCTTGCTCTGAAAAGGTCACGAAATGTCGTGTTAACTGGGTACCTTCAAAAAATACAACTTTCTAAAAGTCTGGCAACGTCCTGTGATTCCTCTCGTGTTACAAGAGAATGTGGGCGCCGATGATCACTTAACATCAGGTGACCTGAACACTCGTGTCCTTAAAAATTTGAATAGGTCATAAGCGGATTTGTTATAATTTCAGAGCTTAAAGCTATAATCCCAGATTTAAATATAATTTTTAAGATGAGCGATAGAAATGATAATCACCAGTAACTAAACTAAGCTGGAATAAACTACATTAAGTTCAGACGCGGGGATGTTCAGTTTAACAGCTGAACAATCCTCGCCTTGGGAACGGGAGCACAAACTTTTAATTGACGTGCCATTAAGACGGGAGGGAAAGCACTAAGCGATTTGTGGTGTACCGGCCTCTCTTGAGCTTTTAATTTCTCACACCTATAGGGGTAACTTGATTATGTATTCTGTGAAGTCATAATTCTTCGCGTTTTAATCTTATTTCATCCAGTTCTAACGTGCTGTTTCATTCTAGCGGCCTTAACCAAGAATATGCATAATGTTTACGAATAGGCATTTTGCCTATAATGATTGGCTTATAACGTTTCCCGTGTTTATTTGCAAGGCAACCTGACATTCGGAATACTTCAGAATTATCATTGCATTGACAGTGTTGTCAGCGATATAGTTAAAATGTTGCATATTCTTGGCTAATTTTCAGTTATAACTTTATATCAATTATTTTATTTGTAAGCTGAGCAATTGAGGCAGATCTGCGCTTTTTGTAACGAAATCCTAGTTGTGTTACATTCAAACTGCATTGTTGAATGCAAAAATTGACTATAATAATACTAAATACAGTAGCAATACGTATAAATAAATGTCAGGATGTGTTTGTTTTCTAAGCATGCCAATTAAGAAACCAATAAGAACTAATGTGTTACACTTAATGATGGCTCGTTAACGGCGTAAATCTTCTACATTAGAAGCCGTTAAAAGTCTTAAACTTCACTTGTATTGCCATTTTCTCAAACAAAAACTCTGTTACATCATACAGTTTGAAATTCCACTCATGCAGTGTGTTGAAATCACGAAATACTCGTATTAGGTTTATATTTGTATAGAAAGATGTATCACATGCCCTCACAGTGTAACAATTATATTTTATTACTTACGATGTTTATAATATAATATAGTATGTAAGTTAGTAAGTTTATATTTAATTTTTGTCTTTATCTTGTAGAAATTGTGCAAGCGTTGGTCCTTAAATTTTTGTATAATTAGTTTATTGGTGCTAATATTATTAAAAATACATGAGACATATCTTTGCACGGGCTTACAAAGTTGTTTACACTTAATAAATTTTATTTACCAGAATTAAGCTTTGCATGTAAAAATGCTGACACGGCAACATAAAGATTACGATTACACGTTTCAATACAATTTTGTGAGTCTCTCTTTTAAACTTAATTCGATTGAACGCATTGTATAAGAGTTTTATGAAGTTCCATCACCAGATTTCATTTAACAAGTTAATGTATTTCAAAAATCAATTTTCTTATGTATTTGTTCAAGAATAATCCGTTGATGGCGCTCTTTCGAGGGCTACCGTTTGTTTTGCAACCCTTAGCGCAATGAGGGTTGGTTTTAGTTTTCCGCAACTTACAGAGAGGGCGCCTGTAAGCAAAAGAATCAAAGGATTTTGCTCTACTAATATAGGTGGCGTTAGAAGTGAATTTTTATAGTTTTGATTCTCTTCTCCGTTATTTACAAAAGATTTAGGATTATTTTAACTTGATTATTATGTTTTAAAATCTATGTACGTTAAATGTTTAAATGTTGCATTATGCAACAAAAATGAAACACTCCAACACACTTTAAATTAAATATTATAAATAAAAATTATTATAAAACATTAAAGATTATTTTTATATCAACCTTTAACTTTCATGCTTCATTTATTTTATTGATATTTGCAGGCTTTTAAGGAAGGTGTACGCTCTTTTCTTGAAGGTCCCATATCGTATCGTCCCTGAAACACCGGACAAGGAAGCTCATTCCACAGTTTTGTAGCACGTGGAAGAAAGCTCCTTGAAAACCGCGTGTAGAGAACCGCCACACATCCAGATGGTGGGGATGATATCCTAATTTGTGGCGTGTCATGTGAAGGTAGAATTCGGCGGCAGGAATCAGGTGAAACAGCTCTTCGGAACACGCTCCGTGATAAATACAGCAGAAGACACACAATCAAGCGACGTCTCTACGCAATGCCAAGTGATCCAGCTGTTCACAGAGCATTGGGTCCCCGACAATTCGAGCTGCTCTGCGTTGCACGCAGTCAAATGGGTCGAGCTGATAGGGGTGCACCAGACCAGATGACAGCAATACTCCATTTGTAGCCGGACCTGCCCTTTGTAGAGCGCTAGAATGTGGGCCTGATAAGACCTGAAATGATACTGAGATGTCACGCTCGGCTACGTAACGCTCGTTCGAGTAAAGAAGGCTCACGTTCGCTTAAATAGCGCAATCATTCGGAGCAAAATTATCAGTAAAATTTATACGAAAATTTATTTACTCTAAATATTAATTCTTCGTGAATTATAAAACAAAACTGTCGTGTTAACATCATTTTTTAAGAATACGGAAGAGTCTCTCAATTCATGCGTTTTTTTATTTTGAAATCCAATGTTTATCAACCGTTTTTGAAGTGAAAATTTCTTTAGCGGCGTTCATTTCATTTCTTGGGATGGGTATATATGTAATATATGGGGACACCCGTTATTTTTCTCATATATTTGGGTATATTTTTGGATTATCTCATTGGAACTACTCGTAATTCATATTGACAATGAGTCCAGTGTGAAGGATAGATAATATAACTTAGAAAAGTAAAATAACTGCCCTAGTAAAAACGAATATTTTTATGCTTAAAAGTATTGTTGAGTGTGACCATGATTAGAAATAGGTATTTGAAGGAGCGCGTGAGCACCGGCTGTTAGAGATTAGACACGGTAGCCGGAACAATTTTTTAATATCCCCAAACAAGGAAGGCGAGACTCGTAACTGTTGGATTTGCATAGATAAGACCATTTAAAATACGTAATATTAAACTTTCACACCTTTATAACATGAACACTTTATTCTGGAACAAGGTTTACTAATAAGTATTAAAAAACAATGTAAAGTTATTTAAACAAACATCTTTTAAGTAATATAAAATTTACCTTGTCTAGTTAAATAATCTTGTCAATGTGTATTACACCAGCAAAATAGGCAATGCCAATTATTATACAATCTACAACGAACACATATTTACAATATATTTTTATTATATTTAGTTGTTTATAAGTAATATGTATAAATAAATAATATAATTTATAAAATTATGCTAAAGTAATTACGATACAACTCCATAGTTAAAACTTCTACATGGTAGTCTTAGTCGAAACAGAAAGTAGTTACAGGGATCCACCCTGTAACTACTTTCTGTTTTTCTATTCCCTGAAGGAGTCGTTTTTAAAAATGTACTTAAGAATATTTTCTATTAAGTACATCATCCTTATACATGGTTGAAGGGCCCTCGCTGAGATTAATTTTTATTTGACTACACACAAAAATATATTTAAATAGTCTCACATTGCTGGTACGCTGAAATTATAGACTTTCAGTTGCAACGGTCATGATATACTTGTCTAGCTTCTCTAACTTGTATAGTTGTGTGCTTGGTAGATACTCTTGAGAAAGTTCTCAAGCAGCACAAGCAGAAGTCTGCTTGTTGCTTTTTCCGTATTTCCTATTTAACTCTGGCTTTTCGATCTTCGATTTTATCTTAATCCAAATCCTTTCGAGTTCACAGCATGTTTTTAAATCTTGTTCTATTCCAAAAAACACAATATATTCTTCTTTTTATAAACCCATCCTATTTTCTCAGTCCACCAATCAACGATTTACTGTGCATAGGCCTACATAGGTATGCGTGACTAAAGATGAGTCTAATCTGGAGCGTACTATTTTTGTTCCGAGATCGGGTACCCCAGTGTGCAAGTAGCCCTGCCCTCGCATGCAAGACTTTATCAGGATCAAAACTTAATCTCCAATGCTGCTCCTGTTACAAATAGTTAAAATTTTAAAGAACTAAAATGATAACGAGGTTCGCAAACTCTTCACTTCATGTCTCATCGAAGGGCAGCAATAGGAATGCGTACTATTTTATTATTTGTAACAATTTTATCACAAAATAATTTTAATGACCTTATTAATACAAAATATTTTGAATACAACTGTAACTAACTCAGGAAATCGTTAAAGTATGCAATTGCACATAATCTTATCCACACTAATTTTCTTCTCGAAAGACATTAACAGCGAGCGTGTTTGACAGGCAGAATTCGTGTCGCTAAATTACCATACACACTTGACGCTTGCACTTGTCAGCTCCAACGATAATAACATTCTTTAAACTACCCTCAAAATTAAATAAACAGAAATTTAGCTTTGCTATTTCTTAACTAATCATATAGCTTTTTTTGGTTGGATGGAGGTCACTAGATAGTGACTGATCACAGTTTGTCTCGTTATGCAGAAAAACATGCCAATAAGTGCTTATTTTTGAGCGTTTAAATATAACTAAATAATGTTATATAACAATTCTAAACTTTAATAGATTTTTTTAATGACTTCAGTCACTTAGGCAGAGATCTATAGAGCGTACATAGACTTTGCTCAGACTTTACTTATGTAAAACTTTTAAAATTTATTTTCTTATATTTCCCACTCCTTTCTTATATATATTATATTTAAAAAAAAAGGCCCGCTGAGTTCTATGCGCCAATTCTTCTCAGCTCTGCGTTATATTATATTTTCGAATGAGTTTTGACAAAGAATATGCGATTTTAAATGCTTTTTGAATAAAAATATATAAGTTCGCTCTCCTCTTCCATAGAAATACTCTTTAAATTAAATACGACTATAAGTTTTACATATTATATAGGTCAATCAATTAGTCCTGTCAAAGCAAACACTACCCTTTGTAAAGTTTAATTTTTAACAACAAAAGCCTGAGGAAACGGGGAGTGGTTTCACAAACACGGATTTCCAATTAAGTGAGGGTCTGATTGGCAGGTCGTTACTCAACGTTCTGAGCTCAATGTACTACCTACTCCTAAGTTGGATGGATATTGACGACTGATACCTAGGTACTTAATACACGCTCTAAATTTGGAGGCTGTTGCTACAAGCGATTTATTTATTACTATTTATAGATTATTTGTTATTTGTGTAAAATTTGAAAACAAATTGCGTGACAATTTTTTTTAAATCAAAATACGGGACGAGACGAGCAGGACGTTCAGCTGATGGTAATTGATACGCCTTGCCCATTACAATGCAGTGACGCTCATGATTCTTGAAAAGACCAAAAATTCTGAGCAACACTACAACTGCGTTCGTCACCTCGAGACATAAGATCTTAAACAATGTGTTTAGATTTGTAAGAGTGACATCTCGATTCCATTTCCTAATTTGTAAATATTGGGCAGGTTATCTGTAAAGTCGATCCTATAGATGAAGCCACCACCTGAGAGTTGAACTAAGCATACAAGATTTATCAACGATGCGTCACTCTAACAGTTGGCTCAGTTGGAAGAGCGGTCGCACGGTACGCGAAAGGTCGCGGGTTCGAGTCCCGCATCGTTCATAAATTTTGTTTTCAAATTTAATTTATGTACATTATCACAGAAGAGAGGTTATCACTTTAAAATGTAACAAAGTGTTTTTGATTTTCTATTTATACCCTGTTTGTGAATTTTCATGGGGCTCAATTGATATTACTAGCATACACGTATAATTGGTATTGCAAAGTATTGAAGACTTAAAATTACTTTTGTTTTATTTTTTTGTTTTATCTGGTTTCCTGTTTGTAACTCACTTCTAAATTAATAAAGCAATAATAAGCGAAATTAGCATATAGTTTTTACCTTTAAATGATTTTGTAAGCCTTTAAAATTTTATAAGAAACTTTAATTATGTAAACTTGCTGGCAGATCCAATATATAAATTTATCTACACCCATGCTTTAAATCCTCTATTAAAGATTCTGAAACAGTTAGCTTATTGCCAACATTAAAACACCCAATGTTAAAACATTGGGTGTTGTCACTCGTTTGGATGATGTAATGGTTATTAAAATAACCATTACATCATCCAAACGAGTGTTGTAATGTTGTACTGGATTTCATAACAACACTGTTTTATTTTTTTTTCGAACCCTTCATGCGCAAATAGTTTCAATAGACAGCCTCATTCTTATTGCTCGATGCGTGGTATCTGTATGAATTTCAAAAAAAGAAAATTTTATTTTACGCGCGTTCCACACTACCAGAACGTCGCGCGCCGTAAAAAAAAGTAGGTTATTCGAATCCCCGCCATTTTTCTTCGATATTTTTATTGTTTTGTTTATAAAAAATGAGCAATTCAAGTTTTGACAGCACACCGCTAGATATTTTAAACGCTGCAACAGAACATAATATTCAAGTGAATTTTAATAATTGCACTATACAAAATATAAATTTGTACAAAAATAAATTATTCTTTCATTAATAGGTACTTACTTTATTTGTATATAATCAGTAATGGATTATATAAGGTTACTACTAGGACTGGCTGTTTTAATGTTAGCAGTAAGTTAACTGTTTCAGAATCTTTTAGAGGATTCAAATTCTAGGTTTAGATAAAGTCTTGTATGCAACTTTTGATAGTTAGGTATTAAAACACTCATGTGATACTATTATCACACTCGGCTTCGCCTTGTGTCATAAACCCACATTCGTATTTTAATACCCCTTATTACACAACAGTTGCATAAATAACTAAAAATACACTCCCAGTAATGCGATAATCATATAGATCTTCGATAATCTAAACGTCTAGATAGAGCCTCTTTCTGTTAGGCAACGCATGACAAACAGACCAGGATTATTACTTATCCAACGTGCGTTTAATATAGATCAATATTATGGTTCCTTACATCATGTTATTTAGATGAATAGTTTTGAAGATATTACAGATTTAAAATGCATGTTGAGACGTAAATAACGGGTTCACTCGGAAATACCTACAATATATTTATTTAATTTTTACTATTAACTTTTGACAGAATGAAGTCCGTCCAGGTAGCTATTATAATATATAAGTTTATTCTTAATATTATATAATTAGTAAAAAGAGATAAGGTACTTTGATGATAAATAAATACGCATCAACTTTTTTTATAAATGAACGTTAATTATTAAATCTGAATTTGATGGGAGTAGAGAACATAATTGTCGCCTGTGACCATACAGACTGTAAAGTAGACGAACCTAGACATACAAATAACCTTAATTTCTATAATAACTATAATGTTTGATATATTTCATAATTACGAACGTCTTATAATTGTTCAATAGTATTTTATTTTATTTAAAAATAAATTTTAATCTGAATAAGTAAAAGTTAGAATTTTTTCAGAATCAAATAATATCCTGGCGTACCTATCATTTATACTTTTATTTACTTTCATAGTTTCTGAAATTCATGAGAATAAGATCGTTAATTACGTGGCTCACAAAGAACTGTCTCCACATAAAACATGATTGATCACCGTTCAGCAAAGTGAAGATATCGCGAATAAAGAGAAACATTAAGTGTATTCCTATGTTGGCTGTGATATCATTTTCATAGGCCCGTCAAGGTTTCTGCATCCCCCTTCACTGATATCGCACAGTGAATGGCATAGAGACCCAGTCAAATTTAAAATTATTTACTTTGAAATTATTGAGCCTTTGATTAAAATAAATTGTTTCTTGACATTTTTGCACTATTGTTTTCGGCTAAAGAAACTTTAAGTAATAATTGTACATGGAATAGTTTATTTATTGACCACTATAAATATTGAAAATATTCTTGGTATAAATCAGTTTAACATTATTTAAATGTATATTATACTTACCATCAATGAGCATAGTCATCATCTGTTAAACCCATTTGGTGTACCAAATTTGGTGTGCTAGACATCATTTAATCTCTTCACTGTTGTTAAGTATTTTAAACATATGAAGACTAATTGGTCGTGGCGATAGATAAATTAAAGCTAAATTTCTAATGCGTCACTTGACTTATTGTATTGAAATTTTAAAATACCTTTAAGCTTTGGAGTTGATGTGGTTATTGGATGTGGTTATGACTGGTGAGGCACTATTTATTTGCGCGGACGTGATATATAGGATAAGGAAAAAAATGATTGATCACTTAAGCGTGAAATAAGTAATTAATAATTCAACTCATGGTCACCGCGTCACGCACAAATTACATGTGATTTGGGGGCGTTGAAGTAAGTATCTGAAGACGGACACATGAATCTGTTGGCGCTTTCGCTCAAAGGTGGTGTATCAGCGATGGTGTATCTTCAATTTTTCATAGTGAAATTCGTTTGAAAATTAAGTACCTAATTTTATTACATAATTAGAACGAGTATTGAGTACTGAATTCTCTCATTAAATATTGTTACAGACTACCTATCATACTCTATATTAACCAACGTTAATAAAGTAGAATAGTAATTCACCTCGTGTGCATTTTTTTACATCTGTTCACGAATTACTCAAAGACTAGTCGACTGATGGGACTGATAAAAAACCTTCAGGTTTATTCTCAAGTAGCAATTAATTCAGTTGCTGTAACTTTCCTACCCTCTAATAAAACGCAATTGCTTTTATTACTAAGTTCCAACTACAAAAACTCTTCCACTAACATCCCTGAGGTTATGAATTTAAGCGAATTAACGGCAAGTGGCGGAAATGATATTTATTCCCTTTTTAGTAAATATTTTTAATCCGTTTATGAGTCACCTGTCTTAACCAACAATAATAATTGTGTAAGTGCTTCGAGTAAGTATAGCTCTTTTAGCATAGGATCGGTTTCACTTTCTTCTATTATAGTAAATAGATACCTCAGTAAACTGGATATTAATAGGGGAAGTGGGCCGGATGGCTTGCCTCCTATTTTTTTTTGGAAGATGTCGGAAGGTGTCGTAGCTCTCTATCTCTTTCTCTTTATTTATTATTCCACAAATCTATTTGTCTCAACTGTGGAAACAAAGTTATGTGGTGCCAGTTTTTAAATCAGGTGACAAGCACAATGTGAAAAATTACAGACCCATATCCAAATTATGTACTATTACTAAACTTTTTGAAAAAATTATATTCGATTGTGTTTTTCCTATTCTACGACCCATTATTATTCCTCAACAGCATGGTTTCGTTAGCAATAAATCTGTGGAGTCCAACTTATGTGAGTTTGTTCATCAGGTAACTACTGCAATGGATCAAGGCTTCCAGGTGGATGTTGTGTATACCGACTATTCAAAAGCTTTTGATAAAATCTGTCATCTTATCTTAATTCGTAAAATTGAAGAACTCAGTATACATGGCGACCTGCTCCGTTGGCTTACTTCATACTCAGGGATCGAAGCCAGGCTGTTACAGTTAAAGGTTACTGCTCTACGTTCGTGCCTATTACTTCTGGTGTTCCTCAAGGATCTCATCTTGGACCCCTTTTATTTAACCTATACATAAATGACATTATTGCAGTATTTAAACATTCTTCAATTCTTCTCTATGCTGATGATATGAAGATATATACAACAATAAGTAAACCTTCTGATTGTAGCTTATTACAGGATGATTTGAATGAATTGTGTAAACATTGCAATGATAATCTCTTACAACTTAATATTTAAAATTTAACGTAATAGCTTATTACAGGATGATTTGAATGAATTGTGTAAACATTGCAATGATAATCTCTTACAACTTAATATTTAAAATTTAACGTTATATCTTTTTCTCGCAAAAAAATGCTATTAAATTCAAGTACTCTTTAATTGAAAATCTTATTGAAAGGGTTTCATGGGTGAGAGATTTGGGCGTTCACCTTGACTCTTCGTTAACCTTTATTCATCACTATAGATGGGTGACTGCAAAAGCCTATCGCATGCTTGGATTTGTTCTTAGAGTCGGTAAAGATTTTAAACATATTACCACCCTGATTCTACTATTTAATGCATTTGTTGTTGTTCTTTACTTGAATTCGGCTCGGTAATTTGGAATCCTCATTACAAAGTCCATATTCAAGAAATAGAGAAAATTCAAACGAAATTCTTAAAGCATTTAAAATTTAGGTGTTCCGCTATCGATCAATGTGTAGAATTAATCTCTCTGGATAAACGTCGTAAGGTAAAGGATCAAACATTTCTACTAAAATTACTACATAATATGCTTGACTCTCCACTTCTTTTTAATTGCCTTAATTTCCGATCTCCAAGACAATCTTCGCGAATTAAATCTTTGTTTAATTAACATACTACACGAACTAACTATGCACAAATTCATCGTTCTTGTTTAGTATACAACAAAGAATTCTGTTCAATTGATTACTTTTCAGGGTCGATACAGAAGTTGATTGAACAAATTAAGAAAATGTCTTTGTTTTAATTTATTCTCATTTATTCATTTCATATTTAATAATATTGCATCTCTTTACTAACTTAAAAATGTATGCTAATTTATTATTAATATTATTACTAAAATCATCTACAATTTCCTATAAATATTTTATTATTTTCAATACAATATATTTAATTAATATTTATTATTTTCATTACAAATAGGTACTTTTAAATTGTAATTAATTTGCTCGCATTTACATGTACATAGAATGTACTATTTAATTGTGGAAACTTTTATTGGTCAGTGATTTATATTGTAAGTTTTATTTTTTAAGTGTATTAAGTTGTACTGTTTGTTTCCCGAATAAAATAAAATACAAATAAAATAAAAAATTGTCTTTGATATAAAATGTAATGCCGTGTTTAAGGCTTATATAGACTAAAAAACCTTGCTGAATTAATAATTATTATACTTAACAACGTTTGTTTACCATGTAGTGAACTTATTCTATATGTTTTATATGTTTTTATTAGGCCTAAGTACCCACAAAACAATACCTAAAATCACGATACTGTACTACTAGGATCTACCTACACTGGTTTTGTACATAACTTAATTTACTTGATAATAAAGATATTTTGAAATTGAATTAATTCGGTTATGTAATTGAAAATTATTATTTATTTCTGTATTCAAATAAAATTAATATGTTTATGATGGATTCGATTTTGATAAAATAAATCAAAAGGATGGTTATGGATTTCCCTTACTCTTCACGTTCGATACATATAATCACGCTGTCCAATATTCATAAATAAAAATTGTAAAATAACTAAATTAAATTATCATTAAAACTTAAAAAAATGTAGCTGTAATATACTTTATTGCTACTACAAAAGCAAAATTTTAAACAGAAGAACGACTCCCATGTATCATTGTTCTGAACACATGGAACGCTATGGTAACGCGACTGGAAAAAACAGAAAGATTCAATCGAACACTATCAATCTCCTTCAAATTTCAGCGTGGCTATGAAGATAATATATACAGATTATCAAGATACAGATTTTGGCCTAAAACGTTTTCACACTTCATTCATTCTAGTTTTAACTACATAAGAAAGTTGTTTTAGTTTTTTATTTTTTTTATGAAAATAAGGACGAGATGATCAGGACGTTCAGCTGATTGGTAATTGATACGCCCAGTCCCGTTACAAGGCAGTGCTGCTTAAGATTATTGAAAAACCCAAAAATTCTGAGCGGCACAACAACTGCGGTCGTCATCTTGAGACATAAGATGTCAAGTCTCATGTGCCCAGTAATATCACTAGCTACGACGCCCTTCAGACTGAAACACAATAATGTTCACATTTTAGTACTTCACGGCAGAAATAGGCGCCGTTAATCCATAATCTAGCGGGCATCCAGTGCAAAGGAGCCTCCCACTGGTACTACTACAATATTGCTTGCTTTTTATGTTGCTCTATCAAATAATTGTTATTATATGCCCCGTGTTATTTTTACCTAGTTATAGTGTAATTGAGCTTAATCCATGAATTCTAATAATTGAGTGAAGGAGTGACAGTGTACATTTGAATGGAGTCAATTGGTGTAACCTACGTATTGCTAACTCTGATTCTCTTAAAAAAGCATTAATGGCATTTATTTTTCAAACTTGATTCCCTTAGAAAAATTTGAAACAAATTTAACTCTGAGAGAAAAACGCTGCAAGCAACTCTCTTCAAAAAAAGCAGAATTTATACAATACTATTGTACCATATAATTGCTTATATAATCGTAGTGTAGTCTCAGGCTGTCCTTAGATGATTAGAGAGTGATCCCTTAGATATATTTTTAAAATAGAAACTTTGTGATAAAAGTTAATTTAATCCATAAATAACATTTGAACAGCTGCTGAGACTTTATAAGAATAGTGAAATTTTAACTATTTACAATCGTAAAGCTATTTTGTATGAAGTCTAGAATTATTTATTTATTTATTCTGAAACCCAACAATCGCACACTAAAACATAAATTACAAACAAAAATAAAAAAATATATACATCTAAGTGTACAGATAACTTACAGGGTTACACATTTTTCATTATCTGTTACCTTCCCGACCATACTATACAACTTGTTTAAAGTTAAATATAATAAATAACCAATCCCTTTTTTTAGTGTTGTAAAAAATTAAATCCAATTTTTATTATGAAAGAAACTGTTTTATGATAGTATGTTAAATTTTATAATAAGTGAATAGTCACAATATTCTTTTCTTCAAAGATTTCTTTGAGTTACTGTCATCGATTCTCTATATATTGATATAAAGAGAATCGAACACTACAACACGAAAGCTCATTTCATAAGCTCTCATTTCATAAGACGTAGATATCAAATAGGCATATGGTATGACTTTTTTCGGTGAACTAAGAATCATTATTTTTAAGAACATTATATTCGCGTATGTTAGTAGTGACTATCGAACATTAGTATCTAGTATATTAGAAATGACATCAAAAAGAATTCTAAAGGGATCAATTTTGAGAAAATAAATGCCTTTTAGGACAGATAGAGCAACCCTAGAGCACTTTTCATCCGACATAGGTAGCTAAATAATATATATAAGAGGCCAGCTATGTAGTGCATCTATAACTAAACCCCATGTTTCTTTTCTTTTTTATATAAGTTATTTCAATCACCTACTGAATGTCAGCATCTATCCACATTCAAAACGAACGATGCAATAAATTTTAACAAGAATCTTTTTTTAATTATTATTACATGACAGTAAAATTTATTCATTATATACAAAGTCAAGGAAAACAAGTATTTTCACAAGTTTTTTAACAATTATTTAGAAAATCGTAAAGCGTGCAGTGTTTACTATTATTATTTAGTATATTTTCTGGAATCCCTTGGAGAAAGCTTAAACATCAATCTAACTTGACTGACCTGAATAGTTAGCATAACAAGTATTGAATATTGATAAAACAACATACAATTATATATCTAAACTGTAAAGCTTGTAGGTATAAAAGCTATGTAGGTATACATACCTATATATTATATTGCATGATCAAGTATATATATTATGGTCAGTCTGTGCCAATAGAAGCGCGAATGGCTGTACATAATGGAGTGCTTGTCGCCACGTTAATGTATGGAAGTGAGAGTTGGGTATGGCAGAAGAAGCATAAAAGCAGAATTAACGCAGTTGGGATGCGATCACTGCGTAGTAAGTGTAGGGTAAGACTGACTGATAGAATTCCGAATGCGGTAATACGAGCGCGCTGTGGTTTGAAAGAGGATGTTGTGACAAGGACTGAAAAAGGAATGCTGAAATGGTTTGGACACGTGGTGTGAATGAGTGAAGAAAGAATGACGCAGCAAATATATAAGGCAAGTGTGTGTGGGCAAGTCGGTCGTGGGAGACCTCGTAGAATATTCGTCGACCAAATTGGAGATGTTTTGAGAAAAGGAGAGGTCCGAAGCACCCGCAACCGGCGAGCATGTATGAATGTAGAGGAAGCACGTGAGGTTTGTAAGGATAGAATCAAATGGCATTCTATTGTCTCTGCCTACCCCGACGGGAACAAGGCGTGAGTTTATGTATGTATGTAAGAAAATATATGTATAAAATCATTAATTCTTTACATTTCTCTCATTATAATTCTCTGTGACCACAGTTATAAACAGAGCCAACAGACGTATTCGTCAACACATAATCGCATTAATATCGGCTGCATTCCCCTATATTAGTAAATCGTAGGAAAAAAGACTTAAAATAACTAAAATAAGCTGCGCGACTTAAAGAATCCCCAACAGAGTTTTTCAACTTAGTGCTATTAGACAACGCATGAAAACAGGCCAGCTTTATCATATAAGTGTGCGTGACAAGCTACGTCTAACACTCGCGATATGGATGTCACTTTGTTTTAG
Organism: Leptidea sinapis; assembly: GCF_905404315.1. NCBI lineage: Eukaryota > Metazoa > Arthropoda > Insecta > Lepidoptera > Pieridae > Leptidea > Leptidea sinapis. The sequence continues at coordinate 8,303,401 of NC_066275.1, read as the reverse complement.
TGTGCGTGCGTTGCTGAAAATAGAGGCTTACTGTTACCCACTGTTTAGCTATAGCTGACAAATTTTTATTGATGTTCTCAGTTTGTTATAATATTGGTAGAAATGATCTTATAAACACGTTTTCTATTTAAAAAAAATATTAATTTATACAATGATGTGCACAAATAGATGAGAAGATAAAAATATCCTTTAAGTGATCCTGAGATCCATTAAATCTGTAAGTAGCATTCATCAAACACAATAAGAAAAGTGAGCACATCAGAAAAAAACATAATATTATATAGTAATTTAACAATAACAAAAAATAATTGAACGTAGTATTTTTTAAAGAGTAATTTCGATCAAATATAATATATTTGTATGTAAAATATTATTATCTGCACATACTTCATTAAATTCTCATAATAGGGCTGTTACTCGATTCACTATTATTTCAAAAATCAATTGAAAATAGGTACTTATGTAATGCGCACAGATCATGTTGGCACTTAGGCTGAGTTGCATCAACTGACCTTAGCAATAACAAAAATGTTAAAGTACTGGTTAAGCAAAGAATGTGTTGCACCATTTGACAATTTTTGACAATCATTCAAAATGCGATATTGAGTTGATATTTCACTTTTAACCTAGGTTAAACCTTATGCCAATACGATGGTGTGACACATTCTGCAATCTATGTTAAAGTCAGCATTACTGTAACTGACCTAAACCTTTACTAAAAGGCATAAAAGACATTTATTTTCTCAAAATTGATTCCTTTAGAATTCTTTTTGATGTCATTTCTAATATACTTGATACTACTACCGCTTCGGAAACAAATGGCGCTCTGAGAGAGAAGAAGAGGCGCAAGAAACTCTCCCAGCATTCTTTTTAATAGAAATAAACAATGTTGTTTTGTAAAATAATCATAATCTAGTCGCAGGCTGTCCGATCACTTAGATATACAGCTGTGGAGTAATAGGATTTACGACAGAGCAATTTTTTAATAAAAACTTAATTTTTTTATAGATAATGCCTGAACAGTGGCTGGGACTTTATTATAAAAGATACATTTACTCTTAAAGCTATTATGTATCTTATGAAGCCTACTAGAATCAGTTACAAGCAAACCCTTATTTCTTGTGTTATATAACAGCTAAAAATATGATATAACCCAGCCTTAGTTTATCAAACTCAATATTATCCATATCAACAATCACAATCACTATCAAGTTATCAAGAAAAGTAAATTATAATTTCTAACAGATATGAAGTACTAAATAAAATTCGAACTATATTAACAAAAACACATCGCGTAACACGAGCGCCTAACCTCCATCTCATAAGTACCTGTGTGTTAATTTTAACATTAATTTTATTCTTGGCAACATTTCTCGAATAATATTGTCTCGTAAATCAGTCGGCCAATGTTTTTCTTGGAGCGAACGAGTCTTCTGTTTTGTTTAGAATCACGCACCCTGTCTTCTAACTTCAGTGAATTTGATTTAGTACTCTTGAATTGTCTGCTGCTCATATTTTGGTATTCAGACCATTTAGTCCTCTGTGTTATTATAATTGGACAATATTGTGCAGTAAGTAACTTTATAAATATTGTTTGCGCGACCCACTTATAAAAATATGTGACGTATGTAACTTAAATATATTTTTGTACATTTTTTACTGTAAAAAAGAAACAAATGATTATGGTTAGCGTATTTTATTGACAAATTAAAATTTCTCAAATTTGCTAGTAAATAATAATAACAGTAGTACACTACTGTTGGTACACACTACTAATGGTGAGAAATAGAATAACTTTTTCCACATGCAGTCTCCTGATGGTTGATAACCTTATCTCATGTCCCCTTGTAACACCAGAGTGAGGGTAAAGAAACTCAAAAAAAAAATATGTATTATATATATTTGTTCAACATATTCATCACCATAATATTACGTGAGTAATATAATGATGGAAAAGTAATGAGTGTTATTCTAATGAATTTCGCAGAACGTACAGCACTCCCTATTGTAAGAGGTCTAGAATCGAAGTTCTGATTAATGATTGTATACTGAGGGGCAGGTAAAGGATGCCGTACACAAAGACTTGATAATTCTGTCTTTATCTTCTGTATTTACTTAAATTTATATCAGTTGACCCGCAAACTGGCTTATTTTCAAAATTAGTAAGCGGCGGTGGCGCAATAGGTGGAACCGTTGTCTCTCACAGGAGACCCCTATTCGATTCTCGCTTGACACGTACCAATGTGTTTTCATATCGTCAACATCTCATCATCTTCACCTTATCCATATCGAAAAAGTACAGCAGGTACTTAAAAATAACACTTTTAAATGATTTCGCCTCATATTAAATATAGAATAATATGAACATTATGCACAAAGTATTATAATAATATTCAGATTATACAAAATAATTGAATTTATATACATACAATATATTAATAATGTTTATAACATGTGGTAAAAGCTAGTAGGTACTTATTGGGAGTGTACGAACAATACTGACAGCGTGTCCACGTTGGATATACTACAGTTAATATATTTCATTATAAAATCTCCATACGTTTTTACATTGAGTTTTGTATATTTAGTGTCAGTGCACTTGCTACCCTAAAACTATGATTAAAATATGCTTGATTTTTATTTAACTAATTATTTTGTGATCTTATTTTTAGTGTGCGCTTACCCGTACAGCGTCGAGTTATAATGCGGCAGCGTGAGATTATGTGAACGGTTGACCGTCACTGTTTGTGCCGAAATCGATCTTTATGATGTTGTGCAAACTTTATCTTGACACGTAGGCTATTCATTCAAATATTCATATAAAATATTGTTTCAAATCTGATTATAAAAATAAATTGATTTATACAGAAATAAAAAAATAAATGCTAGAACAATGATTCTAATACTAAAAACCTTAAAAAATATAATATAATGCCAAAAATATATTATTAAAAGGCGTCCCTTAAGGCAAGGTTCCGAAGATACTGGCAGCGTTCTCCCTTTGAATAGCTAGACTAATTCTTCGTTCGAGTTAGTTATATTTAGGTCGAATATCCTTTTGGCTATTTCCTTATAGGGCTAGGACCCCACGGACCATGTGTCTCGAAACCGAATGGGATAAAATCATATTCGGGGCCTAGACTCCTGTGTTTGCATGCTTTAGCTTTTTCAGCCACTTCACTAGCCGCAACAGCTCTGTTGCCGGCCAGTGTGTCTGAACAGGTTGCATCCCATTCCAATTCCCGGTCCATCTTCCATTGAATCATGTCATGTGAACTCATAATGTCCGGTCTCTTGCCATCGTATCTTGCAATACCAGTCGGCTCAATCTGATTAAGAGCTCCCAAAAATATATATACATATACACTAGCTGACCCGACAGACGTTGTTCTGTGCATAATAACAAAATACTGTTTTTTATGAATTTGTCAATAACATTTCATAACACCAAGAATTATTTTGTAAAATATGCTCCCTGTCAATGACGTTCTATATTATGTATAGAAAGTCATTGCTCCCTGTTGTTAACTAAAAATAAAATTGTTTCACAGCAGAACTGTCAAACCGTGCGTCAATAAATTGCCTCATAGAAAATATGTCTATATAAAACAAATATTGGAATAAAAAATAATTATGGGTCTCAAATCGAAATAAAAACTATCCTATCTCTCAAGTTGGACTAAACTGCACTCGATGAAGTAAACCCCATTAAAATCCGTTATGTAGTTTAGGAGTCCATCGCGGACTAACAACGTGTCACGTAATTTATTATTAAGATTATAATATGATATATTAGTTTGAACAGTATTTCACGGGAAATCCACTAGTGTTCAACTTGTGACGTCATAGTTATCATTCACGGATAAATTTTATATGATCGTGGTTAATATCCCGTTAAATATATTCTATTAAAAGTATCTTAATTAGAAATACCATATAATTTCTATAGCGTTTAATTTGGTGTAAGATAAATCGTTATTTGACAGCGGGTCCAAAATGTATTCAACTATTTAAATATAGACGAAATATTATAAAGTGTATTAAAATTTATATAAATAGTTTTCTACGATAGGCAGTGATATAAACTTATCTAAGTTATTCAAACTTATGAGGTACAGGTCGCTGACTGACAGACTGAGGCAGAATTCTTAGTAGTAACTTTAAAAAGGTTAAATAGTAAATTAAATCTCATTTTCAACATCGGCCAACATGAAGGCATCCTTTGTATAAAAGCTATCAGTATTTTCATTGTTGTTAAAAATGTTACAAACAATGACATAAAAAGACAAAAGTAAATATTGACGTTCCCTGCGACTTGTGAGGAAGCCGACATTGTCTTTATCAAATTTCAATAGAATTTAACACAATGAGCCAATAATGTTTTAAGAAGTTCGCAAAAAACGCATTGCCAAAACAACACGTACTCAAACAAGCTTTCCTTTTTACAAGACGTGAATTTTACTATAACGTCACAAAACTGAATAATTAAAACTCCAACAGATCTTGTTAGATGAGTGATTAAATGCAATATATGTCTATCATTAATATTATAAATGTGAATGTGAGTTTGTTTGTTACGCGTTGACGCCAAATCTACTGAACCGATTTTGATTAAATTAGGTACAGCGGTAGACTAGACTCTAGAGCTTGAGAAAAGACATAGGCTACATTTTATCTCGTAAAAATCCATGGTTCCCACGGGATTTGTGAAAAATTGAAATTCACGTCGATGAGCTTGTATAACTATACCAATTTTGATTTGCCACAGCAATTTTCCTTGAAATAAAATTTATTCAATATGTTGGGAACGGGAGTGAAAACCGGAACCGGAACTGGAATAGGACATGAGATAATCTTCAATTCTGAAGTTGCTTATTATTTTTAAAAACCCTTAATCAACGTGGACGAATTCGCAGGCATCAGCTTGTTATTATATAAAATACTTAGAAATAGTTCGCAAATTCAGGTAGAATAAGACCGACAGCATGCGATCGGCAAGTTCACACAAGCCTTAAAACGGATAGCGGCCATTATTTTATAGACCTTCAATAAAACTGATAAAATTGTTTACTTAGAGAAGTTACTACCTTCTGTTTGCAACTTTCGGTTTAAGGTGTTGTAAAATATTATCTTTAAAAAATAAAACGTCTACCTACAATTACTAAGAATTCAATGTGCTTTGTGAAGCCAAAAAATTTGCCGCAACAGATGTCAAGTTTTTCAAACGACTACTATAGTGAAAAAAAAAATCAAAGTAAATATCGCTAAAGGATCATGGCAAAACCGAACACAATATTCTGAATAAGCCATCGATTGATTTCATAAGATTAATGGTTGCATATTGTCAGGACCACTGTTTGACGAGGTTAACTTTGCCAAAACCTATTTTATTTTCTTCAATATAAGAGCTAACAAATTTGCTTTTGAAATCCTTTTAGCTACTGAATGAATGTTTTTATATTGACACAAATTTATATCTTATTACAAGAACACTAGAGCTTAAGATTGTTTTGAATATCAACTCTTGTTATGTTACCTTACACGATACACTAAATTTTAAACAGAATTGATTCAGGAATCCGGTGTGAAATTGAAATAAAAGTTTTAGGGGCACAAAGCTATTCGCTAGGAAGCAATTTCGATTCGTACGATTTTAAAAATGCATTAATTTAAACTATTTGTTTGCTTAATATGTTATGATCGGTAATATTTACCAAACCATTAAACACATTTGTATCATTATTTGCGTTTTATGAATTAAATTATTTGAGATTCGTGGTTGAAACAGTAAATAATGATTTATATAGCTTAATGATAGCGTTAGAGGTATACTTACTAATTGCATTATAAAATTGATGTTCTGTTTTAATGCACTGTATTTTGAGGTGAAACTAACTAGATGAGTGACTTAACAGTAAGAAGAGGAAGCCTATTTTAAGGCCGCTATTGCAAGAAATCGCCAAAACTCGTGCGCAATTGTAACCATTTCTTAAACTAATTGTATGTATATACAGAAGATGGGAATAAAATTCAGTTTTATTTGTTTTGAATATAATAATATAATAGACAGTGTTTTCCATGATATAGTTTTGTTGGTTCTTAAAGAATATTGTATTAAAGTTTGTGTGGTAAAGGTTACTGTAACATAAATGACTTTCTTAATGATACCACAGATTGGGAATGGAGTGACCGCCCTCAGGCTATTTAATAATAAGTTTAATTGTACAATATTACTTTGTAAACATATTTATTCGATGAAAAAAAAGGCACTTTTTGAATGGGTGGTAGTTTTTGACTTTTAATAAGTTATGTCACATCCTATTTTTAATAAAAATATTTGAATTTGAATTATATTAAATTAAAAATGCTTCTGCTTCTGAATTGAAACAATGCCAATATTGTCAGCTCCGTGCATATTTCTCAAGGCTATAAGCAGTTTTGTTGACAAGACTTGAATGAAAGAGCATTCGCAAACATTGGCATTTAGAATATGAATACGCATTAAAAAATCAATCGGCTCAGTTCAAGTTAGATGAAGTGAGCCGTGATCCGAGCTTTGTAGGTATCATAATATTATTATACGTAATACGAATATCATCATATACAAATGATCGCACCATAAACTATAAATAAACTTGTAAGTATTTAGTTCTTCGAAGTTATAGATACCAATTATTTGTACTAAAACCGATGCGCGCGCAAAGACACACTACTTAATTCTACAACATGAAGTTATTCGTTAACCCTCTTTTCATGCTTGTTAATATTAATATATATTCAAAATATTTATTTCAATATTTCAATTTACACAACGCGTGTTTTATATTGATAAAAACAATTTTAAGTTTTTTTTTATAACACATACCACACATAAATGATATAATTTTGATTATGAAGTTATAACTTTACTTATTTATTTCTAAGTTTTTTCTAATAGTTACTCTGTTTCATATATTTGCTATTCCTAAGAAAAATAAACATAATATTATTTAAGTTGAGCTGTATCATTCGTATTATCAAAGTATATTACTAGGTAACTTCTACCAATCTAAATTATTGAATGTCACACAATGCCTCGCTTAGTGGGTGTGTGTAAGTGACAGATGCGTATTGTACAGACACTGGGCGGTGTTGCAAGCAAACCATATGTCGTGTTCCATTGGGTCTTTGATACTGCTGACGTGGTATGAGAATGCGTTTTCTAATCTTAATATATATAATTTATGTGACACGTTGTTTGTCCGCGATGGACTCCTAAACTAATGAACGGATTAAAATGGGGATTACTTCATGGAGTGCAGTTTGGTCCAACTTGAGAGATTGGATAGTTTTTATTTCGATTTGGGACCTATAATTATTTTTATTTTCAATATTTGTTTTGTATGCATATATTTTCTATGAGAGAATATATTGACGAACGGTTTGACAGTTCTGCTGTGAAACAATTTCATTACAACAACAGGGAGCATATTTTATGAAATAATTCTTGATGTTATGATATATTATTGACAAATTAATAAAAAACATTATTTTATTTATTATATACAGAACAACGTCTGTCGGGTCAACTAGTATATATATATATATAAATGAATTGCTGTTCGTTAGTCTCGCTAAAACTCGAGATCTGCTGCACCGATTGGGCTAATTTTGGTCTTGAATTATTCGTGGAAGTCTAGAGAAGGTTTGAAAGGTGGATAAAAATGAAAAAGCTTGGAATTAAATAAAATCAACAATTTTTATTTTTTCCTTTGTTAAAATTTATATCTTTCTCAGGAGGTAAAACAATAAACTTTATTTTAGCAAACTATAGATGGTAGATTAACTACAGTTGTTATCAATTAATTCATCTTAAAAAAATCACAAAATTATCAATGACCAAATATTGTTTTCTAAATACGTTTAATATTTCCTTAGCCCAGTGCCGTTGGTGGAAAGTAATATTTTCTTAATTAAGTGATACACACGCTGATGTATTGAATATTTTTACAATAAACTGTATAATTAATTACATGCCCGATGTTTAAGTCAGATCTTTGAGCAGCGCACGCGCAGCGCATACTGTGCCATTGTCACGGCCCCCGATTGAACTGTTGGACATGAATTATGTGCTCGGTTTATACAGGATGCATTTAATTTATAGGTACTAACTATTAATAACACATGTAGTTAATTTATAAATATACTAGCTGTTATCCGCGACTTTATCCACATTTACCAGCGAAATCAATGATATTAGTGTTCCATTGCTGCCACATGAATATATAACATCTTATGTCTCAAGGTGACGAGCGGAATTGTAGTGCCGCTCAGAATTTTTGGGTGTTTTGAGAATCCTGAGCGGCACTGCATTGTAATGGGCATGGCGTATCAATTACCATCAGCTGAACATCCTGCTCGTCTCGTCCCTTATTATCATAAAAAAAAAATACAAAACTATGTGTTTCTCATCGTTAAAAAAATTTTCGCTCGACCGTTAGTTCTCCAACTTTGCAAATCGGACTACCAAGAAAATTATTTTCATTTTTGAGTTAATATATAGCCTATAACACTCACAAATTATAAGTCTTTCTAGTGGTAACAGAATTTTCAAAATCAGTTCAGTAGATCCAAAGATTAGCCCGTACAACCTCACAAACTTTACTTCCTTTTAATATAAGTATCCATCCATTTCAGCCGGAAGACGTCCACTTCTGGACAAAGGCCTCCCCCAAAGATCGCCATAACGATCGGTCCTGCGCTGCCCTCATCCAATCTACTTCGCCGATTTTGTCCAGAACGTCGGTCCATCTTGTGGGCTTCCAGTACGTGGTCGCCATTCGAGGACTTATCTGCCCCAATGCCCACTGCCACTTCAGTTTCGTAATCATCTGGGCTATGTCGGTGACTTTATTTCTCCTACGGATCTCCTCATTTCTGATTCGCTGATCTCGCAGGGAAACTCCAAGCATAGCCCTCTTCATTGCCCTCTGAGCGAAAATGAGCTTTCTCATAAGGCCGATCGTTAGCGACCATGTCTGCTTTCCATATATCATCACTAGCAACATGCACTGGTTAAAAACCTTTGTCTTCAGACACTGTGGTATTATTAGTATTGATTTACCAGTGGAAGGCTCCTTTGTACAGGAAGCCGGCTAGATTATGGGTACCACAACGGCCCCTATTTGCTACTGCTGCCGTGTGTAAAAATTAATGTGTTTCGGTCTGAAGGGCGTCGTAGCTAGTGAAATTACTGGGCAAATGAGACTTAACATCTGTTGTCTCAAGGTGACGAGCGCATTTGTAGCGCCGCTCAGAATTTTTTGGTTTTTCAAGAATCCTGAGCGGGACTGCATTGTAATGGGTAGGGCGAATCAATTACCATCAGCTGAACGTACTGCTCGTCTCTTCCCTTATTTTTATAAAAAAAAAGATAACAACTATAATATGCAAAACTCTACTTGTAATACTTTGTACATAGTAATAAAATTGTCCTATGTATAACAAGAGTAATTTTCAGCGTTGCTGAGTCTAGTCTTTTAATGGCTTGTCATTCTATCTCATACACGACCCTATTGCTATTTTTACTCGGCAGTAATGCGTGTCAATAAATCATTACTAAATTAATTACAAAATCTAGAGGTCAATCGAAAAGAGGCATTGTAGGCAAAAATCTAGTAAACTTTCTTACTAACTGTATTGTACTATTGACTAGAATTATATTATTATGTATGGCTCGCGACGGGGTTTATATACGTTATATATGTTAAACCTAAGTTGAACTCTAAATAACATCATTTAGAACTCAATTTATAATGGTAGAATTTAATTTATAGTGTAAGGTTTTCCAATATTATTTATAACTGTAGTCTATTATTTTAATATACGGATTCCTACGGCCGAATCTGACTCGTCTATCACACACATGCATTAATACATAGGATACATTTTATTATAGTACTGTGAACGCAGTCGAAGTCGCTGGTAACAGTTAGTAGCATGACAAATACACAATACCTACACATTTAAAAATAATAGTTAAAAAAAAAGTAAAAAGCACGCTTTATATAAAATTCAACTAAAAAAATAGAAAATAAATTTAAATTGAAAATAGTGTAAAAAAATATATTTTAGTGTAAAAAGAAGCGTGGGGTGTAGAAGAATTATTATTTTAATAATATCTTAAAAAGTTTTTTTTAACTATTATTTATTTTTAATTTTTTAGTTAAATTTTCTTTAAAAGCGTATTTTTAAAACTATTAAGTACTTTTACATCAATTCCTGCTATATCGACTATAGTTAATTATAGCTATAACAAAAATCATATTTTGCAAATTGAAAAATTGAATAATTTTATCATATTAGTGTAATGTCATCGGTCTTCGATAAATCTACAAAGTTCGAACGAAATCTAGCCGTTTAAAGTGGGTCAAAATCGCGCCCAAAGAAGTCGGTTACAAACATACAAACATACAGGTGAAGCTAATATAAAGCGTATAAAAAAATGGCATTAATGTGTGTAACTTTTGAATATTTTTATGACATTTCATAAAGACAGTTTCATCTTGATTCCTCCTCACGTTTCTTGGGACCTTGACATATGGACGTAAAAGATATATATAAATGTGTATATACGAGGGATTATTATTTTTAGTGTTAGTGATCCGCATTAATAGTTGAAATTGTTCATTATAATAAGTATCAAGAAAATTAACGTTACATATTTTATAACAAGAATACTGTGAATGTTTTTGATGTCTGTAAGGGCTATCAAATAACTTAATTATCAGTAGTCAAATAAATTAGTCAACAATGATATTATAAACAAAAATGATCTATAATGGAACCTTGAATATTATTGGTAGACAAACTCGTGCAACGGTCAATAAGTGCTTCTAAAAATCAATCGTTTGAAGGAAGGCATACGTGTCACCTGATGAAGTGATCACCGCCGCTCATATTCTCTTGTAGCTTCACAGTGTTGCCAGCCCACAATTAAGTGTTAACAGAATGCATGTTTCAAATTTCCTTGATCCTGTTAGTAATACCTTTTGATAAAGTTCGCTGACATCAAATCATCATTACTTTTGCACTCAATATAAAGAGTTGTCTTAAAACTTTTAAAATATTTTTAAAGTGATAACTTCTCTAGGCATGCTGAGTAATTTATTTTGAGGATATTTAACGTAACTGCATGGTCACGCTCGTCTGTGTAACGCTAATTCGTATATATATTAAAATAGTTTCATTTCGTACTTTTAACCTCGCCTAGGTGGCACAAGGCACAATTTATACATAATTATAAAAACGTGCTAGATAGTATTTTATCAATCTTTTATTATTTATCAACTTCAAAACCTACGACTTAAAATGGACATTAGTCTAACGATAATATTGCAATAATTTCAAAAAATTATTGATGACTTTAGTCATCAATCAAAGATTACCGGGAACTAAAAATATTTGTGGTAAAAATTTTAGCTTAAATAAACAATATAAACTAGCAGGGGAGGTTACCAACCATCAAGTAAACCCCGTACGCATGGCCTTAAAAGTAACATAAAAATATAATCCGTGTATCTTAAATATTTTTATTAGTTATTTTGATCAAAGAAAAATTTACACACCCTATATATTGTCAATTCTCGCTGCAGCACAGTGACACACATATACGCGGTTCGCGCTAAACCAATAATAGAATAAAATCAATCCACACCACCCTCTCACACGCACACTAACATAAACCAATCAATGTTTTTCATATAATAATACACGCAAACATACAAAAAGTATTGGAAATATTGGCATTGTAAACATTCGTAGGATATTTGCGAAATAGTCCCCCATATTCTAAACGCATCCCTCTCTTTCCTTCATACAATGATATCTGCAGTGCAATAAATATGTGCGAGAGGGATGCAACGTCTGGTTTTACAACTTTACAGAGGGACAATAGTGATTCTATTGTTGGAAGTACCCCAAACTTTTTTTAGGTCACATAAAAGTATTACAGTTGTTAGGGTCGCGTTGGTCTCTCACTGCATTCGATTCGCAGTCAACAAAGTGCACCTACACAGTCCAGCAGCAGAAGTTACTAACAGTGGAAGTGTTAATGATTTAAATTCTAATTTGAGTGAAATGTCATCAGCTGCAACTACAAATCGTGCTAGTGATATGTGGAATAGTGCTGACGTTAACTCGCAGAGTGCCAAACAACCTTACAACTATGGTTATCAATACCCCTTTTCACCCAATGCATATAATCACCAAATTGTCCAACCAAACAGTGATTATAATGATCATCAAGCTAACGGTAAGTTATATGATCCAAACAATCCAACTTCTGTAGTTAAATCAGAACCAATTAATTGGCAAAATTATTCTATGAATTATGCAAACGGCAACAGTCACGCAAATATGGAAATGATAAACAAGTGGAGGGAAATGAGTTACTACTCGCAACAGTATGAAAACTACCAGTACGAAAACAATAATAGAACCTTAATAAATAATTCATATTTAGACTCCAGATATAACACGAGGCCTGTTAATTCTCCTAGTCAGTGCAGTTTGCCAGAAACAAATTACGGATCGCCACACAGTGTATCCAGTGTTGTTAAATCTTCTGAAGATGATGATACCCCCAAACTCAGTCAAGCTTTTAGAGCTTTTCTTGACAAATCTAAGCCAAGTATAAATGGGAATATAAAACATCAAGGATATGATATAAAAAGTGACGAAACATACTCACAACAACCATATCAACAAAAATTTATGTGTCCAAGAACTGAACTCGAGAATTGGGAAAAACACAACGAGGAATTGGTTGCGAAAAAATGTAATTTAGAACAATTTCATGGTGATGATGCTGATGAAGTTAAGGCTAGTGGCAAAGAAGTAGGAAGGGCGGCTGTCAGTGATAGTACAAAGGCGAATGCTATAGAAAGCTGTCAGGACATGACAAGGGTCGACGCAGGCGGCGACAATGAGGATTATAGTGAAAACAAAATGGCTACCAACTCAGAGGCACAGGGCTTTTACCCATGGATGAAAAGTATTGGCAGTATGTATACTATTTAAATATATAATACGTATTTTTTTTATTGATATTTACTTATATTTGTCTATCTAGTTTATTATATAATTTCTGTGTACTACAAAGTATTCAACTATTGCTTCCTAGGATTTTAATCAATATAGGTTGGATCTAATTAAAAATGTACAGGTACCATCGTTTTTAAAAAATATTAACATATTATTTTTATTTTTAGATGATGACAAAAAAGAGGGATCTAAAAGAACGAGACAAACATACACACGGTTCCAGACACTGGAATTAGAAAAGGAATTCCATTTCAATAAATATCTTTCAAGACGCCGGAGAATAGAAGTTTCACATGCCTTGGGTCTTACCGAAAGACAAATCAAGATATGGTTCCAAAACCGTAGAATGAAGGCGAAAAAAGATGGTAAACTTTCCACTTCTCCAGATCCATATATGGACGACGTCGGTGTTACGAAACTAGGTAATCTTCCGGAATATACAGATACAAGGAATATGATGTCTATTCCTGACTATCAAAATTTTCATAACATGAATCATGGAACTAAGATTTCCAGCTTAAATTCTAACCATCTATCTGGCTCTATGGCTCAGAATTGTGTTATTCCACCCTATGGTAACGTAATTCCACAAATATGACAGCTTCATTTAAGCACTTAAGAATATTAAAATTAATTGTATATCTTAGATTAAGGATTGGTCTCCGCTGCACTCCAACTAGATACCGCAGGTATTGTCGCTAAGTGCGGCAACTAATACTAAGCCCAAGTGTGCGTACTCAAGCCAGTCTCAATGTGTGACGTTGATGTTTCACATTTTCTGTTAAACTTTGTTAATAAACTAAATGCCGGGTTGCGTAGTATAACTCTGTGAAAACAATAATACTACAAGAAATAAGAAATACACTAGGATCACATATCATCAGTAAGTATTTTGTATTTTATGAGTTTCACTATAAAATAACACGAAGCGTATGGTACAAAATTTGAAAGGTGCCATTGAGTGTCAAGATTATCCCACTAATGACCAATCCATTATCTAAGTTGCATATTTAATTGACTTAAAACCGAATTAATTTTGACAATTTCAATTTTTATATTATTCGATTTATGACATTATATTCAAAGTTATTTCGATTATTATATTAGTATATTTATTTCATACACATAATATTAAACATTCAATTCCGAATAATCATCGTAAAATGTAATATATAAAGTTATTTCAACACATTGTACAAAGTCAATACATTATTTTTGTTAATAATAGAATATGTGAGCCATGCATTTGCTAAGTTAGAGATAAGTTTTATAAGTAGAGTTTATAGTAAATTAAACTTCTGTAAATAATTCGCAAAAGATATCAAGTTCCTATTAGTAATAAGATATTGCTTATTGTAAAGTTTTTGCATTCTAGTACTTAATAATAGTTATTTATGCAACTGTTGTGTAATAAGGGGTATTAAAATACGAATGTGGGTTAATGACACAAGGCGAAGCCGAGTGTGATAATAGTATCACATGAGTGTTTTAATACCTAATTATCAACAGTTGCATACAAGACTTTATCTACACCCAGAATATGAATCCTCTAAAAGATTCTGAAACAGTTAGTCCTAGTAGTAACCTAATATCATCCATTACTGATAATATAAGTACAAATAAACTAAGTATTAATGAAAAAAATATTTATTTTAGTAGTAATTTACAGTTTGTATAGTGCAATAATTAAAATTCACTTGAATATTATGTTCTTTTGCAGCGTTTAAAATGAATCGCTCATTTTTTGTAAACAAAACAATAAAAATATCGAAGAAAAATGGCGGGGATTCGAATAACCTACCTTTTTTTTACGTCGCGCGATATTCTGGTAGTGTGGAACGCGCGTAAACGAGAATGTTCTTTTTTTGAAATTCATACAGATACCACGCATCGTTCAATAAGAATGTGGCTGTCTGTTCAAACTCTTTGAGCATGAAGGGATTGAAAAAAAAAATTGGAGTGTTGTTATGAAATTCAGTACAACATTACAACACTCGTTTGGATGATGTAATGGTTATTAGAACATTGGGTGTTTTAATGTTGGCAATAAGCTAACTGTCTCAGAATCTTTAATAGAGGATTTAAAGCATTGGTGTAGATAAATATTTATACCTTATGTACTTCTCTAGTCAATTAATATGGTCGCTAAGAATAAAGAGGAGTTGATTCGATAATGTTTAAAAATTATTTTATTTATTATATAAATAACTATCTAACCCGACAGATGTTGTTCTGTCAAAAGAAATGAATCTGATGTAAATTAATTACCTAAAATACCAGCCAAGTGCGAGATGGACTCGCCCATGAAGGGTTCTATAGCTAGTGAAATTACTGGGCAAATGAAACTTAACATCTTATGTCTCAAGGTGACGAGCGCAGTTGTAGTGCCGCTCAGAATTTTTGGGGTTTTTCAAGATCGTATCAGCTGAACGTCCTGCTCGTCTAGTCCCTTTTAGAAACCTCAATATCATTTTTGAAGACTTATACCATAAATACCCCACACGTATTGGTATGATAAAAAAAAATTTTTGAGTTTTAGTTCTAAGTATGGGGAACCCCCGAAATGAGCTTTTTTTTAATGGAATAGGAGGACAAACGAGCGTACGGGTCACCTGGTGTTAAGTGATCACCGCCGCCCACATTCTCTTGCAACACAAGAGGAATCACATTTGCTTTGATAATTTTGACAGAATATGGAACATTTGGGATGAAAAAAAAATAATATCAACATATAGGTAGATAATTTTTTGAGTTATCTTGAGTGTAAGTTCCGCTAATATTTTGTCTTCAATCAATTTGACACGTGTTTCGCCTACGAGGCAGACTGCTAGTCTCGTGCCTGAAATTGGCGAGTCAACATCTGCTGAGGATGCCTCGTGTAGAGGTGAAACACGTGTCAAATTGATTGACAACAAATATTTGCGGAATTTTAACTCAAGATTACTCAAAAAATGTAGATAATATATATTATTATATCAATGTATTATTTGTTCGTATTCTACGCGAACAAAGTTGCAAACTGCGTTAGTATTAATATATAAAATAACTAGCTGACCCAGCAAACGTTGTATTGCCAATATTAAAATCGCGATAAAAAAGTAACTATTGATCGTAGTTGGGTGAAAATTAGAAGTTGTATGTATTTTTTAATGCTGACTCATAATTAAACAAATTTACAAAAAAATTGGCGTGGAACACCCTTAACATTTAGGGGGATGAAAAATAGATGGTGTCCGATTCTCAGACCTACCCAATATGCACTCAAAATTTCATGAGTATCGGTCAAGCCGTTTCGAAGGAGTTTAACTACAAACACCGCGACATGAGAATTTTATATATTAGATGATTATTTTTTTATATTAAAAGGTCAGTAACCTATTAAATTTTAACATAAACACTTACCTACCTAATTAGATAACAGAAAACAATGACATTTAAAAATTAATTTGACATTAGCTTTAATTATTTGAAAAGTGGAACCAGATGAGAAGATGCCGGCTAGATTATGGATAACACAACAGCTCCTATTTCTGCTGTGACGCAGTATTGTGTAAGTAGGTATAACTGTGTTTCGGTCTGAAGGGTGTCGAAGCTAGTAAAATTACTGGGCAAATGAGACTTAACATCTTATGTCTCAAGGTGGCAAGCGCAATTGTAGTACTGCTCAGAAATTTTGGGTTTTTCAAGAACCCTGAGCGGCTCTGTATCAATTACCATCAGTTGAACGTCCAATTCGTCTCGCTCCTTATTTTCATTTAAAAAAAAAAAGAAAATGATTTTTAACTAATGAATGGGTAAATTACAACAAAATAGTTGTATTATTAAATTATTGGTTTTTTAAAAGCTCCAAAGCGCCCGCTTTACAATCTCACCCCACTTGACTATTTGTCTGGAAGCTGTTCTACTAATCACTTTGACTCAGGTATATATAGTTAGTGTCCAACCATAATTCATAGGAGTATTTAATAGTAGATCAAAGTAAGCAATAATTTTAAATATGGGAAACGAACAAGGGGGGGGATTTCTGGGCCAAACTGTTTTCTATTTCATAATATAGAAAATTACCCTAATTCACAATCTAGAAAACGAGAAATCTTAAAATTACGTTCTCTTTATCTTTAAATTCACGATTAAAATGGTATATCGATGACTATTATCGATTATGTGAATGAGTTTTTACAATTCAACCCAAAACCACTTGCAACAGATGATTGATTCAATAAAAGTACCTAAAAAATACATTATAATTAACATAACATTATGTCTTTAGTAAAAAAAATATTAAGTATCAACTTAATATTATATGCAAGAAATCGATCGAAGAAAAAGTCGATTCTGTAACTCGTTCTGTATTTTTAATCTGTGTTGACAGTGTTTCCCGTTGTTTCATTGATATTTTCCTGCTTTTTAAATAACTTCTGATATTGCTAAACTTGAAGGATTAGTATCGTACAACAAAAAAACAATCACATTTCAAAAATCAGCTGTTTTAATATAGATTATTGCCCATATATTGCATAGCCTCAATTTTATAAAACCTCCTATAACTCAGATTTCAGATTGCCAAAAATCCTCAAATTCTCAGTGATGCTTTTTTAATTTATAAGCTATTTTTTGACACTTTTTTTTTACATAAATTTCATACTTTTAGATCTTGGCCCAATAATGTATGAAAGGGTATACGTCTCCTTTCATGTTGAAATATATTCGGCCTTGCATTTGCGTCGAGATATTTAAATACTATTTTTAGCAGCACTATTGCTCTCTTGGGAATGTACCGTTTCATACTATACAATTGTTTGTCACCATTGTTCCGAATTAACAGGATAATAAACTTATTTTGAAATGTTTTGACTACTTAAAGGATTTGCAAGTCATCGGTTACAAAGCGGGGATTTTGCCTAGTAATCCTTTAATGACTTCGAGCTACCTGCGTACGCCGTAGTCGTGAGGAGTTTTGTCGGTACTTTTGATCCTTGTAATAATACACATTTTCAAAAAACAATTTAAGTTTTTTGATATTTGCGACTTGTGTCTTATAGAACGGGGACGTAAGACATGATATCTTTAAGCCTTTGGGTAACGGGCGTAAGGTATAAATAAATAAATATTGACACACTTTTATAGCCTTATGGGTTAAAAGGCCAAGACAATGATATATTTAATACAATATACCTACTTAAACATTCATAAATTCATATAAACATCCATATTCATCATATAAATGCTTGCACCTACCGGGATTTAAACCCGGGACCTCTAGCTTAGTAGGTAGGATCGCTAACCACTCGGCTATACAGGTTATGTAATTGGGGTTCTACCACGTTACACTTTCAGGTGGATGATGCTGTTAAAGATCAGGTAGACAATCTGCCATCAATTTTTTCAATAATAATAAATATATCGCAGTAACTTTTAGTTGTGGTTGGTTTATATTCTATTAATAATAACTTCTCTATGAACTTTCTGAACTGAACGAAGCCCCATATAAAAAAAATATCTACATTTTATTATTTCGTTTTATTCATAAAACATCTTAGTTTATATCGATAAATATATAATATTTTATGTAAATATTATTTCCTTTTGGTGTACTGATCACTACGGATTACCTTTATTATTATAATTAAATAATTGACTCTAGTTTAGTCTGCTCAGAGTTTTTCATTCAACATTCTCTTGCACACCAGAGGAATCATAGGAGTGTTGCCGGCCTTTAAGAAAGGTGTACGCACTTTTTTTAGAAGGTACCGATGTCGTATTGTCCCGGAAACACCACACAAGGAAGCTCATTCTACAGTTTTATGGTATGTGGAAGAAGGTTGCTTGAAAACCACAGTGTGGAGAAACGCCACACATCCAGATGGTGGGTGATGATATTCTGATTTGTTGCGTGTCATGTGAAGGTTGAATTCGGCGGCAGGAATCAGGTGAAACATCTCTATGAAAAACTCCCCGTAATAAATGCCATAGAAGACACACAATGAAGCGACGTCTCTACGGAACGCCAGGTGATCGCCAGCCTGGGTCCCCGGTAATTCGAGCAGCTCTGCGTTGCGGTCAAATGGTTCGAGCTGATACTGGGGTGCCCTAAGCCAGAGATGACAGCATTACTCCTTAATATGTGGCCGGACCTTCGTTTTATATCTTCGTTATATGTGGACCCTGCTTTAGGATATTCATATTATATTATTAATATGCTCCGGTTAGCCAATTCCCTCAGAAGCAATCTACGTGTAAATCTCTCCAAAATCCAGTCATAATCTTATTTCTGTGGAATATTCAAAATATTAATTGCACACAAATATCAGAATTTTTCAATGTCTGCCATCTTTTCTACAAATGTTCAAAACGAATCATCTGAACAGGTGCATTTGATTTCGTTTAAATTGTTTATTCAGTGACAAAAGTTGCTCTACTAGAAACGCTGCATGTAATATTGTTATTACATAACATTTTGTGTTTGATCATAAAATATTTTAATCCACGAACTTTATAAGTATATTATTCCACTCGTAGCTAACTTCACATTGGTAACTCCGCCACCCTTTAGAAAGTACACCCTGATGAAACGTCAAAATAACAATAGAACCGTAAAAAGAGAAGCTCTTATGGCACACGGCGTTGAAAGAACAAGGATAGCGATAAATCCATCCCCAAAATTATAAAGGGTACGCTGAATAGCGCTTGCGCGGCAGACATTTTTGCAATATGGCCGCGTGTGTACAGCTTGTATTTTTGTTATTAGTGATAAATATATTAAAGAAAAATGTTATTACATTAAGATGGTACCTACCTCAATATCAAATGGTAAGTTAATTAATTAATAAAACAGTCCTACAATCGTTATGGTAAGTCAAGTTATGGCATTATTTATTCATGCTATCAATTATTATTATAATCAAACCTAATGTTATTAATTTCATAGACTAGAATAATATACTAACGTATAGACGACACGACAGCCCGATAATGGATGATTAATTTAGATTTGTGATACTCAAAATACTAAGGAGCTTATTCCAGGCGTGGCTGACTGTTTACGACTTGACAATCAAAACCTTTTCTATCTCCGTTATGATTAATTTTAAATTGATGATTAATGTTTCTCAATACAATTTGATGTGTAGAAATTTAGATAAACTTTTTGTAACAAAAATAATATAATCGCACGCTAGAGTTAAGCAAAATAGTCCGTGATTATCTGTGGCTCAGATATATTCAATGATTTAATTATGTTTGGAGGAGATATTATGTTTGTCAGCTGCCAGTCTACCAACAAAAACCGGCTAAATACGAGTCAGACTCGCGTACGAAGAGTGTAAGTAGAGATTTTTTTTCAATGTGGTCCTAATTTGAAAGTATATGCAGATAAAGATAGCTAAGCATAGCTTGTACCAAGGTAGCTTTAAAAGTTTGAACGTGACTCGGTCTCAGCTATTTAATTATACATTATAACCAATCAATATCAAATAAAACAGCCTTACATGCAAGTTACAAGCAATAAAATTCATATTTCCTATTTCAAATTATCATTTATTAATACTGAATGTGAATAATTGAAACATAACTTTTTTTTATAGAAATAAGGGACGAGACGAGCAGGACGTTCCGCTGATGGTAATTGATACGCCCTACCCATTACAATGCAGTGCCGCTCAGGATTCTTGAAAAACCTAAAAATTCTGAGCGGCACTACAATTGCGCTCGTCACCTTGAGACATACGATGTTATGTCTCATTTGCTCAGTGATTTCACTAGCTATATAATGCCACTAAACACAGCATGTTCTGCAAGATTGTATCATACACAGGCCTTGGACGGGCCCTAGAAATCTAGACACGAATGGGCACAATAAAAGACGACAATTCTACTCTTGGGATGAAAATTGTATGAATGTCGAGGATAGAATCCTATCGCACGCCTGTGGAACAGAGTAAAAAAAAAATCTATCTGTGAGGGTCCCAGCGGCAAAAGACCTCAATCATATAGTCAAAGTCAAATATGGTTTATTCAGTTAGGCTTAAACTAAGCACTTTGAATCGTCACTATAAATTTTTATTTCTTTTGAAATTACTGAATCTACAATGTTCGGAAAAAGAAGAGCTCGTGAGAAGAACATACAAGAAACTCAACCGCCACTCTTTTCAATCAAATAGAGTATTTAACAATGGCTGTAATATACATAACTAATTAGTTTGTAAGGTGCTGCATTCAATATATAAATCTTGTTTAAATAATATCAAATATTTCAGAAAAAGTAATAAAGAATAAACTGCTTAAATCTTATAAAATTCATAGAATTATCGTATATTGGATGCATCAACCTTTAGAGCTTGAACTCATTGTTTGTGCAAGGATGCTTCGAGAACATGATGGTTGTGATTACTGTCACAATCAGTAATCGCATCCAACAAATAACTAAACTATGACGACCTGTATAGCTGAGTGGTTAGCGATCCTACCTACAAAGCTAGAGGTCCCGGGTTCGAATCCCGGTTGGTGCAAGCATTTATATGATGAATATGGATGTTTGTTTCCGAGTCATGGATGTATAAATGTATTTATGTATGTTATATATGAATTTATGTATGTTTAAGTAAGTATATTGTATTAAATATATCATTGTCTTGTAACCCATAACACAGGCTATATATGCTTAACTTGGGGCAAGATAATTTGTGTAAAAAGTGTGTCAATATTAAACTATAACAGGTCAAACTGGCACCACAAGCACTATGCACATATTTGAGGGAAGGAGACGACCCGGCAAACGACGCTGCCGAAAGTAATGCCATTTCAGTCAGCATGCTGACTGAAATGGAAAGAAAAGAATGAAATTAATGAAAAGTTCACCATGATGAACCGTGTCATAGCATACGCACTATAACTACAAAATTACAAAAATAATGCTCATAAAGCAAACTCACTAAATGGTTCTACATAATGCAATTACAGTAGATTTTATATAAACCAAAAGAATACATTTTTTTTTATGGAATACGAGGACAAACGAGCGTACGAGTCACCTGGTGTTAAGTGATCACCGCCGCACACATTCTCTTGCAACACCAGAGGCATCACAAGAGCGTTGCCAATTTTATTCATGTTACATTCATGAGATTAATCTTAGTCCAGGAGCATCTATTTTCCATACTTCTTTATCTTTATATAAAGAATTATATATATAATTCTTCTGTACGTGTGTTGAAAGCGAACTCCTCTTAACGGCTGGACCGATTTGAATGAAATTGTCTGTGTGTGTTCAAGTGGATTCGAGGATGGTTTAGATTCACAATTGAAATTCCTCCTAAATGGCTGTTCCGATTTTTCCAAGTGTTCCAGTGAATTTGAGATTTTTTTTATGGAATAAGAGGACAAAAGAGCGTACGGGTCACCTAGTGTTAAGTGATCACCGCCGCCCATGTACGCGCTTTTTTTGAAGGTACCCATGTCGTATCGTCCCGGAAACACTAAACAAGGAAGCTCATTCCACAGCGTTGTAGTACGAGGAAGAAAGCTCCTTTAAAACCGCACTGTGGAGGACCGCCACACATCCAGATGGTGGGGATGACATCCTAACTTATGGAGTGTCGTGCGAAGGTGGAATTCGGCGGCAGGAATCAGGTTAACAGCTCTTCGGAACACTCCCCGTGATAAATGCGGTAGAAGACACACAATGAAGCATGCAACGCTAAGTGATCCAGCCGTTCGCAGAGCACTGGGTCCCCGACAACTCGAGCTGCCCTGCGTTGCACGCGGTCAAATGGATCGAGCTGATACTGGGGTGCGCCAGACCAGAGATGACAGCAATACTCCATGTGTGGTCGGACCTGCGCTTTGTAGAGCGCTAGAATGTGGGCCGGCTTTAAGTATTGCCGTGCTCTATTGATGACGCCCAGATTCTTCGAAGCCAATTTGGCTTTGCTCTCCAGATGGCCACGAATTAGATTCTCAATACAGTCGACACATAATTCTCCTACGTATGTTAGTGATCTCCTCCTAACGTCTGGACCGATTTTTCAAATTGAACATGTGTGTTCCTGTACGACGTCTGTCGGGTCCGCTAGTCGTCTATATATTCTTTAATCGTATTGAATAAGACGATTCTTTATAACTCTTTTGAATTTAGAAGCTGTTAAACATTAAATATTAAAAAGTATGTATGTATGTATAGAACTACAGCATACAACTATCATTTAGGTAAAAATGGTAAAAATGAATTGAGAATTTAATGAGACACAAACATTTTGAAATTAGTGCTAAATACAGCCTAAAAGTCATTAATGTCGTAGTTTTTTTTCTTACTTGGTTCTTTTTAATAACAAATGACATCTTCATATGCAGATATAACCTGTTGTTGAAATATAAACAAATTTTTACATAAGATTTGGAAGAGCAAACAAAATTTGAAAAACAAAAATTTATGAACGATGCGGGATTCGAACCCACGACCTGGTTGTGGCTTCATCCTGAGAGTTGAACAAAGCAAACAGTATTTTATAACGAGGCGGTACTCGGACGGTTAGCTCAGTTGGTTAGAGCACCGGCACGGAACGCCGGAGGTCGTGGGTTCGAATCCCGCATCGTTCATCAAATTTTATTTGTGTATTAATCCTAGAAGTGAGGGTTATCACTTTAAAAACATAACATATTGTTTGGAAGAGCAAAGTTTTACCCAACTGGACCATAGGGTATTCCAGCTGGTAAATAATAAAACATCTCGAATTCTACTCGCAGTATAAAAACTCTGAAGATGAATAGACACGCTAATTACCTTCACGTAACGAGGGAGAAATGCTATTCAATATAATCTTCTTATCAAAAATATGTTAATCGTTATTTGAACGCCATTTGATGTCCGAGGCCCATAAATTAACACCAAACAAATTTGAAAATGACTCATTGTATGTCCGAAGGTAATTAATAATTATAAATCATATTAGTATACCGTCCGCTATAATTTACTTTTAGTAACAGGCATTTCAAACCTGCATTTTTGCAAGCAATATTTAGATTTGAACGGAAATGTATAATTATTTATTATATACTAGCTGACCCGACAGACGTTGTTCTGTATATAATAAACTACCTGATCCGGCAAACGTTGTTTTGCCATATAAAGTATAATTCACGCGATAGTTTTATAAGTAATAAAATATTGCCTATATTATAGCCTGTACATCATTTTGTTCTATTGTTTGTAGTGTCGCACGCAAAAATAGGTTTTCGATTTTACACCTTGTGTTACAAAATAGCAATTTTATTACGGATCGATAATTTTGAAAAAAAAAACATAGCCTATAGCCTTCCTCGATAAATGGACTACCCAATACTGAAAGAATCATTCAAATCGGACCAGTATTAGTAGTAGGACCAGAGATTAGCGCGTTCAAACAAACAATCAAACAAACAAACACTGCAGCTTTATATATTAGTATAGATAAAATAATGTTTTTATATGAATTTGTCAATAATATATCATAACATCAAAAATTACTTCGTAAAATATGCACCCTGCTGTCATAATGAAATTGTTTCACAGCAGAACTGTCAAACCGTGCGTCAATAAATTCTCTCATAGAAGTTATGTATGGAAACATCAAAGGAAAAACAAATTTGTTGTTTTTATTTAATTTAGCAGCATTTTCCTATTTATTCACCTTTTAAACCTTCCCTGGACTTCCACAAATAATTCAAGACCAAAATTAGCCAAATCGGTCCAGCCGTTCTCGAGTTTTAGCGAGACTAACGAACAGCAATTCATTTTTATATATATAGATAGAATAGATATTCTACATAGTCACATATATCTGATATTATTATGGTTAACCCAATTATTAAATACATTAATACAAGCAATGATATTCATAAATATCATAAAAATACTGAAATAATCTAGACTTAATCAATAACATCATTTGTAACGATTCTGCATTCGCTGCTGCCTTAGCAAGTCCACTTGTTTGATGACATACTCCAAGGTTTTTATGGCGTTAAGGCATGGGACGAGTAGTATGTCCATCTGATGGTAATTGAAAGGCCCTGACTATTACAATGCAGTGATGCGATTCTTGAGAAAACCCAAAAATTCTCGCGCTCGTCCAGTAATTTGCCCAGTAATTTCAGTTTACGGCACCCTTAAGACCGAAACACAATAATACATTACTGCTTCACGGCAGAAAACGACGTCCTGGTCTGTGCAAAGACTTCTCCCACTGGTAAGAACTTTCAATACAAGCCCTATTAATCTTGGTAGTAACTCTTCTCAGTACATCGTCGATCTGACAGTGATATGTACACCAAATGCAACCTTTTCCAACACGTCCATTGATATTCTTTCAATTTAAACAGTCAGTCTGCGTTCACACCTCTCTACGTGATCAAACTAGTGTGTAATTTTTAAAGTGTAAACTTATTTAGGCATCCGTTAAAGTCAGCTCGGGTTGACTAAAGGACACGAGGTTTCATCTTAAACAATAATAGTATTCTTTAGTTATGAGTATGAAGGTAGTAGGAAGTAAATAAATCATCCGGCTCACATACCAAATTTACTATGCTTCACTAACGTAAGTAGTTGAGAAGAAGTCACAAGAAACTCACTGAGCAAAAATTTTGTTTTATCAATTTGTGTTATATCAATGTTATAGATTAAGAGCAATTAAAAATAAAGTAATATTTTATACTTAAGTTAAGCTCTGCGGCGTCATTCAAGATATATGCGTTTAGAGCCTTTTAAATACGTAGGCCGTGCTAAAGGCCTTTGAATGCCGAAAATTCACTCTAGTAATAACCGTTTTTCTTTTAATTAATATCACTAGTAGTTTAAAAAAAATATAATAGTGTATCATGTATGATGTAATACAGCGGATGGATATTGTACTTCTTATTGTTTCAAATCACATATTTTGTCATCAATAACAAATTTCACAATCATAAATTGACCTTGGTATATTAAGTTTAGGTAAAAGCTAAACGGGGGCCCAGTGCTCTGTGAACGGCTGGATCACATGGCGTTGCGTAGAGACGTCGCTACATTTTATGTATTCTACCGCATTTATCACGGGGAGTGTTCCGAAGAGCGGTTTAACCTGAGCTGTGGAATGAGAAAAAACCGACAAAAAAGCGCGTACACCTTCCTTAAAGGCCGGCAACGCTCCTGTGATTCCTCTTGTTGTTGTTCTGTCCATAGTGAAAAAAATCTTGTAAAATTTTGTAAAATCAGTTCATAGCTGATCTCTACTCGGCGAAAGGACTATTTCTACCAAATTTTAGTCTCTACGCCTTATGGTTCTAGAGATTTAAATACGACGCCGACTCCCTGGTCCCCCCTCACCTAACACTGAGCAAGGTCACTGGCATGTATTAACGCCTTAATAGCCCAGTTGTATTGGTCGCAATAATAATAGCAGTTAACATAAGCCTGATTTCTTCTTGTATCGACCTTGTTTAGGATATAGGACTGATGTTATGAGAATATTATATTGTCATCGATCCCTGATTCGTTCAGGTCCTTCGGTCGTCATGTCCACCTAATATGAAATTACTGACCAAGGCAAGATTCTGTTACAAATATAGATAGATAGACTTTTACTTTAGACAACTTTCTTCCACGTACGTTAAAAGCATGTGCGATTTTTCCGGGACGATATGACATGAGTACTTTAAAAAAAAGCGCGTACAACTTCTTTTAAGGTCGGCAACGCTCCTGTGATTCTTCTGGTGTTGCAAGAGAATGTGGGTGTTAGCGACCCCTTAACACCCGTAACCCGTACTCTCCTTTGTCCTCCTTTTCCATAAAAAAATACTCACACACGCAGGTGTAGTAAATAAAAAAAGTAGGCTTATATAAAGAAAGTTTCCAAACACTCGTTATCAATACAATTGTTAGTGAGTCTAACAGATGCTCTCATACTTTGATGTTGCTTCAAAGAGATGAGTTATCGTAACTAATAAATAATGCACTCATTATGATAAGATGGATCCGAACACGTTTGAGAATGTTTTAATTATACGAAATTAACTCCCGTTTTATTTGATGTACGAATATTCCAAAGTGCATTTCATCTTTAAAGTAGATAATATTGATTAACGATGTATTGGTTAAAAGGTACTTAATATGTAAGTTATTGCATAAGATATTTAAGAAAACATGTTTTACGTTCTATTTGGTAATGTGAAAGTAAGGAGTGTGTAAAAACTTAGCTTCCGGGCTATCGATTTTGTACAAATATAATGGACACACACTTCAGTGTGATTTCCATGCTTTGGATTGATTCGAAATCTCCTATTATTACTACTATTATTTAGTAGTAAGTAAGCTAACAGGGGATGCCCGCGGAAGTTCCATTTTAAACCAACGATAAATAGCAACTAAGGCGTTGTGTTTTGTTTGGTCTGTGGGCTATCTAGGGCTATCTTTCAAAACAAACCCGTTTTTTAGGTTGCCCCCGGGTGTAGCACATCCCGTCTACATGTTGGGATGATCACACATTTAAATGAGATACTTTTTATAGGATTTTGCTTATGATTTAATTGTTTATTCAATTATAATTTCAGCATTTGGGCAATTTGTTACTATTAACAAGATATCTAACAAAAATCAAATTCCTGATAGTAAACCCGTGATCAAAACGTTTTTTATTAATGAAAGCTAAGAACAATTTTTTTTATGACAATAAGGGACAAGACTGGTAGAAGATAATTGATACGCACTGCCCAATACAATGAAATGGATTAGGAAGCGAAGATTAGAAAGCGCAGCATTCTTGAAAACCCCAAAATTCTGAGCGGCTCCGCAATTGAGCTCGTCACCTTGAAACATAAAATGTTAAGTCTCATTTGCCCAGTAATTTCACTAGCTACGGCACCCTTCAGACCGAAACACAATAATGCTTACACCGGTGTAAAGGAGCCACTGGTAAATTAGTGTCATTTCCTTGACCTACATGAATAAAGTGATTTTGATTTGATTTATTAATATTACTTAAGCTGTGATACTAAAATAATTTCGTACCACATAAATCAATGATTATTTTTCTACGGATACCTATTACAGCGACATGACATGGGTCAGTAACAAAACTGTGCAAAACGAAAGATTCGTTGTCAGAGCACGTCGTGGCCACGTTACGATCATCAATGTCCACACAAAAAGCGGGCATCAACAAAAGAATCTGCAGGCACATTGTCCCGTTCATCATTTATCACAAACGCTCCGCTGGCGGCGTTCGAAAGCAGAGCTGATCAATGCTGAACTGTTTGAGGGATCGGCTTTATGATTATATTTTTATTAAATACTCTACGAATATTGATATTGTATACCTTCTCTAATAATATTATAAATGTGAATGTAAGTTTGTTTGTTTGTATGAAACGATTTTGATGAAATTTGATACAGCGATAGACTAGAACTTGGGAAAGGACATAGGCTACATTTTATCCTGGAAAATATCATGGCTCCCGCGGGATTAATGAAAATCTGAAAGTCACATTGATGAGCTATAATAATACCAATAGTAGGTTTAGTTTTCCATAGCAATCTTCCTCGAAATGATATTCATATAAATGTTTGGAACGGGAGCGAAAACGGGAATCGGATCTGGAATAGGACATGAGATAATCTTCAATTCCAAACTTGCTTATTATTTTTAAAAGCACTTTATTTACGCGGAGTGGCGGGCATCAGCTAGTATTTTATAAATTTAAATTAGGCTATATTATGTAACCTTATTAGACGACCTGTATATCCGAGTGGCTAGCGATACAACCTTTTCTACCTTTTGTGCAAGCATTTATATGATGAAAATGGATGTTTGTTTCCGAGTCATGGATGTTTATAAGTATTTATGTATGTTTATATATTTTATGTATGTATAAGTAAGTCTGTTGTATTAAATAAGTCGTTGTCTTGCAACCCATAACACAGGCTATATGCCTAATTTGGGGCAAGATAATTTGTGTAAAAAATGTGTCAATATTATTATTACTATGTAAGTTTATAAGATTTAGTTTTTCTTCCACGTTGCATTTAGTTTCCCAACATTAAAAAGATTTTCTTTATTTGATATCTAAATATTTATCGTGACGTCACCAAATGGTCCAACGGAAGACCAGCATTGGCTTTCAAACCAGCAAACATGCTGAGTTGGGACCATTTTTTGAATCGTATTTAGTAGAAATGTTTCAATCTTTTTGTTTTTTTGCTTGTTTATGAATCTTAAGTTTATTGTTATTTTATATATTTTGTATTTGTACACGCTACTTATAAGTTTCAAAATAAATAAAAAATATATTTCTTCTTTCTTTCTTTCTTATCTGCATGAACGTCTTCTTTTTCTATATGTGTATTTGATTTTGATAGTTATATCCAAAGTTCGCGGAGACCTGAATGAGTATTTGTGTAAACTGCTTTTGTGTAACCGTTTTATAATAACCTTTTTTTAATTTTTAAAACGTTTTATAATCCTTATGAGATAGACATATGCCATTATGCGCTTTTTTGTAGACCTATATAAGATACACAATTCCACTTTTAATTATTTTGTTATATCTCAAAGGGTTTAGACAGCGTTTTCATTGAAAATTCCCAGGCAGCTTATTTTTTCCAACACCTCCAACAAATATCTGTAACATAATGTAGGTACAAAAATGTGTACAAAAACATAACAAATTATATACGAAAACCTTCGTCGAGAACCACGCTATCCATTGGTCGAAACAGTTTGAAAATCGGTGTGACAGTTTTTGAAATTATTGCGAACAGACAGGCAGATAGACGCGGCTGAGGACTCTGTTTAATAATAATATGTATTGATAAGAAAATTGGGACCACCTTGTGACGTACAGAAAATAATATTCCACAATATTGTTTCACTTTAAATTAATTTTTTAGACTTATATTATATTATACTTATACATGTAGATACTAGGTTCTAAATTATTACTTTTCCTTCTATCTTTATGTCTAAATACGAACAAACTTGCATTCATTATATATCCTTGATAACCTAATGACGTGAACAATGAAATACCGCTATCATTGCCTCCTTGAATTATTCCTACCACTTTTGATGTTCTTCAATTTTCTCTTACCATTTTAAAAGAAAACACAAAGTTTCATACAATTATTAAAAATATCTGAAAGTTTTAGATCAGATTACGTTTGCATTCCATAGGTAAAATAACTTGAATTTATTGAAAGGAAACGTTAAAACTATATTAAGTACTTTTACCCACGACTTCGTCCGCGTGGAATTGTAACAATTCCAATTCACCTGAGCAGCAAATATTATTTTTTAGAATACTTTGCAAATAATACACATACAAACTGCTGCGGCTAACTATAAATTGCTTATTTTAATACATTTTTATAAACAACTTTATTTTGTTTTTCTATCCCATGCTTAAAACATGAAAATTTTGCTGGTTTCATACTCGTGAGCACGCCACATAAAGTGTGTGAAAAATATTTTTTTCTTAAAGTATCTACTCCTGTTAGATACTTTTCAGCGCCATATTTTTTTAATTTCATCCCTTATTTCCACACTACACAGGTCGAAATATCAAAAACGCTCGTACAAACATTTATATGATGAATATGGATGTTTGTTTCCGAGTCATAGATGTTTAAATGTATTTATGTATGTTTATATGTATGTTTATTGTATTAAATATATCATTGTCTTGTAACCCATAACACAGGCTATATATGCTTAACTTGGGGCAAGATAATTTGTGTAAAAAGTGTGTCAATATTATTATTATTATTATTAATTTCTTATCAAGTAGGTACCTAATAACAAAGTTTTATGGTGGCATATTTGATAATGACGAACTTCCATACAAACTTCTACCCCTGATTTCAACCCCTCCAAATTTCTTATTCAAGATAAAAAGTTCAAGCCTATGTTCTTTTCCAAGTTCTTGTCTATCTCTGTACTAAATTTCATCAAAATCGTTTCAGTGGTAATAGCGCAACAAACAACTTACATTCACATTTATAATATTAGTAGGGATATCGGAAAATTTCTGAAGCAATTATCACTTAAGTCGTTCGAAAGTTAATCTGTTTCATATTGATTTTAATCCACACAAGGTAGGCTGTCCAGTGCAATTCAAATCAAGCCATAACATTTCACTCGCCTGACCGTAACCTTACCTGACGCAGGCCTTAGAAGGAAATCGGAAATAAAACTACCAATTTAATATGACCTCCCAGGTTATTATTTAATAATAAACTTCAGTCTCGAGGTATCAATGAAGGAAGGTCTATGTTATTTGGCATCGGGCGTCAGTGTCACTTACGTGTTTAACCCGGCGAGGAGATGGAGAAAATGATAGATGGCGTTGTAACGGGGCCGCTGCTGAAATGCTGTACATGTACTCGGAATTATATAGAGCTGACATTTTGAGATTGCTAATATGGGACCTTGTATTTCAAAAATATATTGCTTTTTAATACAAATATAATTGATCTACTTGTGGTACTTGGGGCCTTACAAATAAAATTATCATAAATATATTATAATAAACAAATAATATTATGCAAAATGTTTACAAATAGACATTTTGCGATTGGTTTATTCCGACGTATTACAAATTTTCCAGCGTTTATTTGCAAGGACGTTTGACTATCGAAAAACTTCAGAATTTTCATTGTATTGACAGTGTTGCCAGGGATACCTATAGTCAATATTTTGCATATTCTTGGTTCATTGGTTTAAGTTTATTTGTAAGGCCGTTGGAGTTTTATGAAAAAGTCGAAGCAGTAGCAAAAGGAAATAAATCTAATCTGTAAAATTCTCATGTCGCAGTGTTTGTAGTTAAACTCCTTCGAAACGGCTTGGCCGATTCTCATTAAATTTTGAATGCATATTGGGTAGGTCTGAGAATCGGACAACATCTATTTTTCATCCCCCTAAATGTTTGGGGTGGTACACGCCAATTTAAAAAAAAAAAAATTTAAAATTTGTTTGATTATGGGTCAACATACATAACAATACATACAACTTCAAATTTTCACCCATCTACGATCAACAGTTACTTTTGTATCGCGATTTTAATATCGGCAATACAACGTTTGCTTGGTCAGCTAGTATAATAATATAAATAAAAAATATATGAATGTTTCATCATTACGGATTTGGGCGATTTTATTAAATTTGATTTGGTTGCTAATCTTGCTATATTAATCCTAATCTTATATAGCTAATTAAGATCTTATAAGAAAAACACTTTTTATAGGCAGTCGAACAGTCCTTGAAAACTGCTATTTTTCCTAGTTACATTTCTACACTGCCATATTAATAATGACTAGCATATCCGATAGATGTTATCTTGCATGAGTGTTGAAACGATAGTGCATAATTAATTGTTGTAAAAATATACACTAGAGCGCCCAAATTATTTTATTCGCTTTATCGAGTATCCCCATGTCTTGACTGTCGATTGTTGGGATGGAGAACAAAAGAAAATATGAACTGCCTACTTTTTATGGAAGAGGATGACTAATGATCTGACGGGTCACCTGATGTTAAATGATCATTGCCGCACATATTTTCCTGCACCACGAGAGGAAACACAGGAGCGTTGGCGGCCTTTTAAGAACTTAGCTAGGGATCGCCTAGTAATAGGAATCTTGCATAATTGCCGCTGGCTTCTGATGATCCAAATTACTCAAGAACATATAAAAATGTTTCATTCCATATTTAATCCCTTCTTATAAAAGTTCCACGTTTTATCTTTTATTTACAGCATCATTAGGATCACGATATCTACTCCTTGGTAAGTGGTATGCGCGACCCAAGCTCAATATCTTAAAAAAAAGTAATCTATACGCACGATTGAAGTAAAACTTAATAATAATTAACTTTAGCAATTATTAACAGATACATTAAATAAAGTCGTGTTACCAACGAAGCACTCACGTACCTATCACTGAAGAGCTAGGAGTATTAATATAAGTAAAAGATGAGTTATAATATAATAATTAAAACATTAGTTATACAGTCAATAACTCGTCTTTTGAGCAAACTTGGCATATTCTCTACCTAAGATAAAAGAATGACTTTATATTAATTAATATTATTTTGTCTAGTGACATTTTATATATTTTACAAAGAATGATATAATGTTATATTTTGATATTATTATTTTTCAGAAAATAAACGATTAAACTTTTTACAGGACAGGTCATTATCAGGTTCTTGATTTTCTCTTTTAAGCTTATTTATTTATGAAAGTGTTAAATGTTCCTGGGATTCCGCCATTTTCTTTGACTGATTATTATTTTCATTTTAAATTCTGTTTATCATTCATTAATACCATTCGCACATTTTAAAATTTTCACTCATTAAATAAAATAATTGATATTAAGAAATTGAAGTTATAATATTATTAGCACATATCAATATGACGTTGTTATTGAATATTAATAAATATGGCTGTATCGTCTCGCACCCTTTGCCTATCCTAATAATGGAAACGAAAAACAAAAACCAAAAACAAATTAACGACCGTCAGAAAATTTCTGAAAACTTATAGATTATTTATTGCAATAGTAGTAATAAATAAACAATAAAAACACTTAAAGATTCTTGAAAAATGAGGAATTTGAAATATTTTTTTAAACCATTAAATGATAACGACTTAAAAAATTCTTTCAATTGACTTTTATACTGAGCGTTACTTCCGTCAGAAAAAATTCTGAGTTACCCTCAAGTCGCGCCTAAAGATGTTTTACTTCAAAAAGAGGTGGGAAATAATATTTTTATTAGATGTACTATTTGAAAAGCGCTACTTTTATGGCTGGTTGCATCAGCTCTCTAGATATATTTCACGAAAGTGCGCCAATATCCGCCAACCCTCCGCGAGCACCAAATTCCAAATTGTTTTTGACTGACAGCTAAATGTAAGTTAGCGTTGTTTGAGCGACGCACCATAGCCTTCGGTAACCCAGCTCTTTGTATAATTATTTCTACTCTTCCTCTTGCAAATAAGTTTGCATTTCCTGACTCCTATTGGGATATATGATATATGAGTGCCATATAATTATTCTTAAGTCTTATTGGTGATATTATTAAGATTATTTTTTTATATTGAGGATCATATATATAGATTCTATCAGAATATATTGCACATTTATCTACTAACATGTATTTTTCACAGGAGCCGAAGTCGACTAGTTCTGAACACTACGGTTATACCGAAGTAAAATACTGCCTGGCGAGTGTTCTACGTAGCTACATTAGAAACAATTCATCTAATAAACTATTAAAGAAAATAAGTTATAGCGAAAATTAATTAATTAATTGTTACAAAAAATATATTTTTATGTTTGTTTCAGAACTGATAAAGGTATGCAAAGGATCCTGAAAATGAAGAGGAACATAGCCGATAGGCGCAATTGATACAATAGTTTCAGTATTATATATATACTCGTAGATATTCATTTCTGATTAAATATATTTTAATTGAGTTAAAATCTTATGATGGATGCGACGAAACGAGCAGTAGATGGGACCAGATTTAGAAGTAACCAGTTAAAGTAACACTAATATACATCGTTGGATGACATTTTGAAACCCATGGACGATGATGTAAAAACTTATCCTCCTACAAGAGTCGATTCTTATGAACTTACTTTTTTTTTGGAAAAAGGAGGACAAACGAGCATACGGGTAACCTGGTGTTAGTTGATCACCGCCGCCCACATTCTCTTGCAACACCAGAAAATGTATGCGCTTTTTTTTTAAGGTACCCATGTCGTATCGTTCCAGAAACACCGCACAAGGAAGCTCATTTCAAATCATTCTACGTGGGAGAAGGCTCCTTGAAAAGTGCACAGTGGCGGACCGCCACACATCGAGATGGTGGGGGTGATATCCCAATTTATGACGTGTCGTGATACATGCGGTAGACGCATAATGAAGCGACGTCTCTACGCAACGCCAAGTGATCCAGCCGTTCACAGAGCACTGGGTCGCCGACAAATCGAGCTGCTCTGCGTTGCACGCGGTCAAATGGATCGAGCTGCTACTGGGGTACTGGATGCGTCAAACCAGAGATATCAGCAATAGTCCATATGTGGCCGGATCTGCGCTTTGTAGACCTTACTGTAAAAGGTTCAGTGTTTAATTTCGCAAAATAAATAAATAATTATAAACGTAAATTCAATAGCTTATGTCCGCAGCGCGATTGCGAGAATGCCTTAACCCAATTGTGATGTCTAAGGTGAGAATCGCCTTACTCAAGGCACTATACTAGACTATTACCTCAGGCATACTGCAGAATAAACAGTGTTGGTAATCCAAAGTCGAGTTAGACGTCAAAGGAGAGCCCTGAAGATTGACTGCCTTTCGCGTTTTGAGCCATCATCCAAGAGCGGTAATGGAATGGCAGGCTGACAGAAGTTTTTTTGGATAGCTGTAGCGAGTGTCCTTAGTTTTTGAAAACCACCAGAAAATGATCTTTAATTTCAAATAAGTAAATTAATTTGCGTTATACTGTTAGTTACTTTTATTTGAATTACCAGACGAGCACATTTAATTGTAGTTAATTACCCTGCCCTATATATTGTCTGGTTATCGCAGTAATACAGGAAAGAGTAAACGTTAATTTCAAAAAATTTTTTTTATATATAAGAGGGGGCAAACGGGCAAGAGGGTCACGGGATTGGGAGAGGTGAGTCAGCCGCCCATGGTCATCCGCAACATCAGGTGTCATGAGGCTGGCCGTACCTAAGGCGGGAGTATGCTCTTTTCTTGAAGGTCCCTAAGTCGTATCGGTTCGGAAAACCGCAGCCGGTAATTAATTCTAGAAAGTGGTTGTGCGAGGCAAGAAATTTCTTGCAAAACGCGCGGTAGTGGAATGCCAGACGTCAACCTGATGCATGTGGTACTTAGCACGTAATGACTTGGTCGTCGATTATTCGAGCCGCTCTTCGTTGTATGCGGTCAAATGGAAGAAGCTGGTACTGGGGAGCACCCGTCCAGAGGTGAGAACAGTACTCCATCTGAGGTCGAATTTGCGCCTTATATATATGCAAGCGGTGGCTTATAGTGAAGTACTGTCTCGCCTTACTGAGTACATTAAGCTTTTAGAGGCCAGTTTGGCTTTCTCTTCCAAATGACCATGGAACTAAAAGTCACTCGATAGAAGGGAGACTTTTTAGCGGCTAACTCACAAACTTGTGTCTTTTTGGGGTTGAATTGGACAAAATGGGGTCGTCATTCCGAGACTTTGCAAAGCATAGTCTCGATTTCAGACACACGTTTGTTCCGCTTCTCGTCAACAATATGTGTTTAGTTAATTTTTTTATGAAAAATGTGATCACTCTATTCTTCAGCAATACCAGAAGAATCATAGCAGCTGTTTTTTGAAGAAACCCAATATATCGTCCGTCTATCGGCATAGAAACACGGTGCAAGGAAGCTCAATTCAAAGTTTGGTTGAGTGTGTTAGTAAAAATAATGATTTTAATGGTTGAACTGTGGGATCGATTGAATAAAATAAATGTATTATTTATATTGTAATACATCATTGATTATAATAATTGAATGCATAAATTTATAATTTTTTTAATAAAATATCCGTGTATCGAAAGATCCGCGTTTGTTTCAAATTGAATTAAATTGCAATTTCTAAGCACTATATAAATAGTGCTTTATGACACAGTACATACACGAATATTTTTTGGATTAATTGATTTAAAATTAAGTTTTTTGTTAGTCTTTTCATAGTAACAGCGAAATAATGCTAACAAAGAATAGATAGTGTGTCGACGGCTAAGAAAAAGCGAGTGAGCGATGATTATGTTAGATCTGCAATAATATGAATATATTAATCTCATTTTCGGTTTCCAAGCCGGCCAAAGGACGTACCTTGTTTCTTCCCGCCGAATGACTTTCAGTGTGCATGAAAGAATCCAAGTGTAGTCTATGAAGATGAAAGCTAAAACGTATAACCTAGCGTAAAACTGTATCAAAAGTTGTATCTAGTGCTGTGTAAAAGTTATCTTTAAATAAACTGTGTTCCCTTCCAAAAATAGTTTCTTTTTAAACTTAAGAAAAGTACCCTCTTACAATTCACCCTTGTTCATTTAATGTGGACTAAACCTGATGCAATAATACTCTCTTCACATCACTCTGCGCTCATAAGCCAGAGAACTAGGATGACTTAGCATTGTCTGATGACACCCACACAAAATTACTAGTGCATTGTCATCTTGCATCATAAATAATTAGACAGTAACTACCCGGATGAATAGTTCACATAAGTAAGTTCTACTGCTTCACATAGTTTCACTTCTAGCGATTTCATCACCGGCCTTTGAGGAATGCGTACGTGCTTTATTTGATAAAACCAAGTCATAGTGTTCATCACAGATTAGTAATACGTGATAGAAAATTATTTAAAACGCATACTAAGGAAGGTTCTGCATCCAGATTTTAAGAATGATGGCGTGTCGTACAGATTAGTTTCCACTGCTGCAAAATATGAATGAATCGTTGCCAATGGGAGGCTCCTTTGCCTAGGATGCCGAAGCAGAATTTGAGTACCACAACTGCGCCTATTTCTGCAGTAAAGCAGTAATGTGTAAGCATAATTGTGTTTCGGTCTGAAGGGCGCCGTAGTTGAAAATACTGGGCAAATAAGACTTGAGATATTATGATAATATATTCTCAAGGAATTTTGGCATTTTCAAGAATCCCGAACGGCATTGCATTGTAATGGGGAAGGCGTATCAGTTACCATCAGCTGAACGTCTTTATCGTCTCGTCCCTTATATTCATAAAAAAACCTGATTTAATCTTGATCTTTGACACAAAAAAAAATCATTCTGATGGAGCAAACAAGGGTTAAAGAAATTCAAAACAATTTTGATTAAAACAAATTTCACACTGAAGTGTGTCAGCATAGAGGGCGCTTATCGCGCAAGACTGCCACAGCCAGTTAAGCGAGGCACAACACCCTATTGCAACTTGAATAAAATACAGCGCCATCTATGATTGTTGACGAAACATTTTTTAAATGTTTATAATATAATATTATGATCTCTTTATTATGAGTTTTCTGTTCTTACGATTCAAGGTCAGTGGGCTTACTGAAAAGATGACATCGTTGCTATGGGAGTGTGCTATTTACCTATATAATATCATTTGAAGTATAACATC
Source organism: Leptidea sinapis (assembly GCF_905404315.1). NCBI lineage: Eukaryota > Metazoa > Arthropoda > Insecta > Lepidoptera > Pieridae > Leptidea > Leptidea sinapis. Next base: position 8,265,143 of record NC_066275.1, on the reverse strand, counting down.
GCATCACAAAATTGGTTTTGATGGTGTTTGAAAATGGAAAAGGAGGGCAAACGAGCGTTCGGGTCAACTGATGTTAAGTGATCACCGCAGCCCACATTCTTTTACAACACCAGAGGTATTACACCCGTCGCACATACTAAAAAATATAATTTCTCATGTGCCTCTGTTATAACATCAATACCAATCACCACACATTCTTCAGCGGAATTCTTGCACAGCGGAATAGGTATAGAGGCTGTACTATTTTGAAAATTGCAAACATTCACAGCATTTCTAATATAAACTCTATCTGACTTCCTACCTATAATAATTATGATGCGATTGTTGAAATAGATATATAGATAATTAAATAGATGGATTGCATTAAGTACGGCGCTGAGGATGAGGAAGGTCTTTGGCAGCCATTCAAATATATTTACTGTGACACAGATCTGCGTTGATATCCTAAACACATCGGTCGGACTGGTACGGCCGCACCAGCGGAGGAGGTCCGGTACCGCACATATTCGACGGCATGTCGCATTGTTCATCGCACAAAATAATTATTATAGCATTAACTCATGATAGGATTTGGTACGGGTGAACCATTGGACGGTCCGGAGAGCGCCTCGCACCAATTGGTCCGATGTCGTACTTTGGCACGGTCCGGAGGGCAGTAACAATAATTTTGTGCGATGGAATTACGACATACCATCGAATATGGTCCGCTACCAGACTTCGTCCGATGGTTCAGCCGTACCAAATCCTACTATGTGTTAAGGCTATTAGTGTGTAGGAAATAACAAAACTATACTGTTTCACCCGAGGGAGGCTACTTTGTACAGGATACCAGCTAGATGGATACCACAATGTCGCCTTTTTCTGCCATCAAATTGAAAAGCACAAGCATTATTGCACTTCGGTTTGAAGTGGGCCGTAACTAGTGAAACTACAGGACTGGTAAAAATATTGGCAGTTGAAGAGATGCTGATAGAAGTGAAAACTTAGAACTTGTAATAGCTATTAAAATTTTAAATTTCATAATGTTTAAAAACAATTAAATAATTATTAATTTCAATTTATTTTTAAAAAATTATTTTCAATAATAATCAAACAAAAACACTATTTAAACAATGCACATTGAACTTTTTAGTAAATCCATTCAATTTCACTTATATGATACACTCAGCACTAATGTACCACAAAACGTCGTATGTCGGTGGCGCGAACGCAAACCCAAAGTCCTAACGCGGCTAACGAAGTTTTTCCTTTTTTCTTAAAAAAACTGTATTGTAGTTGCAGTTAATGCTAATATGAACAGATAAAAAATATTATCATCATCATCAGCCGGAAGACATGCTGGATAAAGGCCCCCCCTGACGACATCTCCACGACGATCGGTCCTGCGCTGCCCTCATCCAACATATTCCGGCGATCTTGACCAGATCGTTGGTCTATCTTGTGGGGAGCCTACCAACACTGCGTCTTCCGGTACGTGGTTGTCATTCTAGGACTTTTCTGACCGACCGGCCGTCCAACTATGTGCCGTGCCGACTGCCTCTTCAGTTTTGCAATTATTTGGGCTATATCAGTGACTTTGGTTCTCCTACGGTTCTCCTCATTTCTGATTCGATATCGCAGGGAAACACCGAGCAGAGCCTTCTTCATTGCCCTCTGAGCGACCATGAGCTTTCTCCTTAGAACCATAGTTAGCGACCACCTTAAGTCATCAATAACTACTCAATATATACATACATACTATATTATTTATATGCTAGATTACGATTCGGGCGATTTGCGATTTTCGATCGAATGTAGTAAGTAGCATTCGTCAAATTCCTATGAGCACCCATAGGATATATCAGCATCACTTACTGTCGCGCTATTTATATGAAAAAAAAAAACATTTTTTCATATATTTTATCTAGATATTCACAAAACATACATTAATTATTAATCAGTGACATTTAATCTCAGTAGCCCTTTCACAAAACACAATCCATAGCCTTGCTGAAAGACAACCGATGAAAACAGGCCTGACTTATTATTTTAGTGTGCGTCTTTAAGCTACGTCTTACACTCGCGACTTGTATGTCACTTTGTGTTTATTTGTATCTCAATTATTTTCGATGTTTTCACAGTTGTCGTCTATCTAGACTATTCTATTAGTCTATCTAGTCTATCAAGACGTATAAATGATCAGTGACTTATTATTGAAAATATACTAAAAAAAGAAGTATACAAATGATTTGAGTTTTCTTTAGTGTTAATTCCGCCAATATTTGTCGTTAAACAATTTGACACGTGTTTCGCTTCTACACGAGGCATCCTCAGGACGTGTTGTCTCGCCAAAATCTGGTATGAGTTTCGTGCCAGATTTTGAGATTTTGAGGATGCCTCGTGTAAAGGCAAAACACTTGTCGAATTTTTTAAGGACAAATATTGGCGGAATATATATAGAAGAAGGCTAATGGGAATGTAAATGAAACTTAGTTTTTTTATATATTTATTGTATAATATTTTACAATGTTACTTATCGTTTGCTAATTTTAGAGTGTTTATTTCATCTATAGTATTAGAAAACTGTTTGTTATTCATCTATATGTGTAAAGTATTTATATAAATCCAAAACTTGTAAAATTCCCTTAAAACTTTCATTTTCCATTCGTTACAGGAATATATATAGGTACGTACCCCTACAATAACATATTATTATAAATAGATTCCAGTGGAATCTTATTAGAATATGTTTATGTATGGTTACAAAACTTTTCCAATTTATGGATTTGTACTTCCGTACAGATTTTTTCAGATGTCTATTCACTCCGTTTCATTATCCGAAACATAAAAGGTGTTCGATACACTACTGCTTGGTTACCACCCATCTTGCTGGCAATCTGCGCAGAGGAGAATCTTACTTGTAATCACATCAGAAATTTGTTTTTTTTTTGAAGAAAAGAAAAATACATTTACGTATTGAAGACCCCAAAACGGGGCCCATAACTAAAAACTTGGTCTGTGCTGATATCTCTAAAGGCTTTTACAGCGAAGCCGGGCGGGGGCCTTGGAGTCCTATCAGAGATTTGTCCACCATTTTATAAATATTAAGGGAAGTACAGGAAAATAATTTTCAGTGATGAAATTAATAGATATTATTATTAGTGACTATACAAAATCTCCCGATTTATTATAAGAATTATATTGGATGTAGCACCTTTCAAACTAATTTCATATGTTATTTTAATAATGCTTATACCTTACTGCTTCACGGCAGAATTAGGCGCCGTTGTAGTACCCATAATCTAACCGTCAACCAGTGCAAAGGAGCCTCCCACTGGTAAAAATGCTTACCAGATTCAACCGAGATCGTCATGGTGATATGGTGTCGGACATAGAAAAAAGAATAATGGATTTATTTCAAAGATTCCAAAACAAGCAGCGATCGAGCGGGAGTATATATCTTTCAAGATGATGATAATTCGGAAAAATTTAGAACGCCCCACGTAGGTATTTATATGAATAGCGCAATATACTAGGGCAATAAAGTCCTCGAATGGCGACCAGGCCACGTACCGAAAGACGCACTGTTGGTAGACTCAGCTCAAAGTAAGAAATAATGATTAAAGCAAGATTTTCACAGGCACTATCTACAGAAAATAAAAGATGGTTAGGTATTTAGACCCTGGTTTTCCTTGTTCCAGCCCGTTACCCGAATATCGTCCGCCCATCTGTTTCTCTATTTTCTTTTCTTTTTTCATTTAAAATCATTGATATATTTCATAAGAATGCGTTAATAGTAAGTTAAGACTTATCTGTTTAAAGAAATCGTTAATAATGAATACTTTTTAGTTGAACTCTACATTCCAAAAACTTCAAAACAACAAAAGTCAGTGAAGTGAATATAATAATGATTTAACACTTATAGAAAGAAAAAAATATTGGCCTTAAAATAACAACAATATTGCCTCTAATAGATACACAAAGTTCACTGAAAGTAGATAGATGATTACATCTGTCACAAACAGTTTTGATTAAATTTAGTAAAGTAGAAAGTAACGTTTGCAGATAGATATAATAGGACAAACAGAGCACTTAATAATACCCCCAACATTCCCTTATGGTGCGATAAAAGCTGATTCTAATCGGACAAAGTCGCTATCAGAAAACTCATCCTAAAATTAAAAAATATAACGGAATCGTTCCTACATGTTAAATATATTTTGTTGACGACTTAATTTATGTCATAAACACCAAATGCTACGGTTAATTCTTAATAAGTGAGAAAATCACTGCTGTTATCGTAATAGAAAAATACCTACCTTTTATAAGTACAGAAATACTAACACCATTCTATAACCCAAGATTATTTCATGTTCAGTGTAGTTGTAAAATCCGATCACGATCTGTAAAAAGAAAATTTGTATAATTTCAAAAGTTTTCCATGCTAAAACAACTTTCAACAACATTCGCACCCCACTTTCCAACAGATCTACCCAATAGAACATGAAGAAACGTCGGAAGGGGACGCACCAAACAAGATTGCAAAGCGCATGCGTCAATTGCACCAGAATAACAGCATTAGAGCTGTCTCTTTCACTCGCTAGCAATACTGAACTGTGTGAACGCGATAGCGAATGTATTTTCAATGCATCGCATGCAAATTTATATTCAATTGCAAATTAAGTGTTGAATTAAGTAATTATGTATTATTATGTACCATTACTAGTGTTTTGTACATGGCGAACGTAAAATCATCCGTGACAGAGATGCGCTTCAGAAATTGTTATTAAATTTATGCTAATAAACCCATATTATAAAAATTTTTTCTGGAAAATAGCATCAAATTTAATATAATTATATTAAATATTCTTAAACTAAATGCATTTTTTTGTATATAAAATTTACATTTGTTTTTTGAGTTAATGTTTCAGTTAACACATACCTATTTGTAATAAACATTGTTTTTTATGGAAGAGGAGTAGCAAACGGGTTGTTAAGTTATCACCGCCACACAAAGTCTCTTCAATCAACACTAGGGGAATCACAGGACCGTTGCCGGCCTTCAATTGTAATCTTCTAAGTAATTCGTTTTGGAGTAAATATAACAGCACCTCAATAATTAATTACCTTTCTTTATTTATTATAATCAACTTATTTTATGTTGTAAAATCTTGCGAGAATTAAGAATAATAAACTTAAAAAATCGAGCATAAACTGTACATTTTCAACACAAAAGCACAGGAAGTGTTTACTAGTTGAATGACGGTAGTTGGATACGACAGTAGCACCTTATTCTGCCAGCAGGTACTAATGATGTATCGGTTTGGGTCTTAGCTCGTATTCTGTATATTTTATCTCTTTTATGAACATTTATAAAGACTTTGACAATATATGCTAATTACGAAATGAAACACCAACCGGAATACAGAACTACATCTTATAGTCTCATCAGATCTCTCAGATTTCGATGCAGCTAAGAATTTTGATTGCTCAAAAATCCTAAACGCCACTGCATTGCTGTTATTAAAATATCTGTCTATTATCTATATGTGTCTCTTAAATATCTAAGCACAAAATATATATTGTAACATTAAAATTCCAATAAACTTGTAACTATGTGTCCAACTAATTTTTACCTGTGAAGTTTCCAATAAGTTCATTTACCTCAGTCCATATATTCCATAAATCTTCCAATTCGAAAAAATCTGAATTAATAGCCTCGCCCAACTAGAGACTATTCAAAATAAAATAAAACCACAACACTCTCTAAATTAAATACCAATAAACGATTTTTAAATCAACAACAATTCGCTTGTCTCTTTCTAATAAGTAGGAATTGTAGAGAAAGATGATAGTGTTACCCTAAGTAATAAATTATGACTTGGAAAGGTGAATTATGTTAGCATGTGCGTGGCTTGTCAGGAGGTCGTATTAACTTGTAATAAATTTTATACCCAAGAGAATCTTGTATCAATAGCTTATTCTAATACAGACCACATGACTTTAAAAAGAATCTGTTTTATTCTGCCTCCCTGCTCTGTCAGGATATAAATTATATTTCTCTGATAACTCATGTTTTAAATATTGCCGTAAATATTTTTTCAGTTTTTTACTAAACATTTGAAAATTCTTTAGTAGATTTTTCTTTTCTTGTAAGTTGTTTAGTTTATGAAATAAAACCAATTTATTTGGTACTTGACTCACACTCAGTTCCTTTATGCAATCACAATACAAAGTTTGGTGATACAAGTTCGATGACATTTAAATCCATTCCCTGGGTGTGGTCTTTTTGCAATCCATCTATAGAACGAGAATTTGGTATTCTTAGACTGGTTTATTTATATTCATTTAAAAAGACTGGATTAAGAAGCGTCCATTATTATACCAGGAAAGTGACAATTTTGTTTACTTAATAATACAAAACTTCTGAAACAAAAAATTACGTAAATAATAACTTTTTTTAAATATAGAGAGACGGTTGTATCTTCTTACTAGAAAAGTAATAAGCAAATAAAGATATGTTTACCTTATTTCAAAAAAGTAGTTCCTAATTGTATTATTAAAAATCTATTCTACTCGATTGTGTTCTTCATTGGTGAACGTTAAGTCTGGGCCACGATTTTAATTAGGTTTCTGTACTGCTTCCTGTCCTTGGTTTACTTTAGGTTCATTTCACGGTACCTTCTTCCATTTACAATCAAATGTAGAATGAGCTTCCTTGCACAGAGTTCCAAGGACGATTTGAAATAGTGGCTAAACAAAGTGTGTTCTGCAGAAGAGTATGTAAGGCGTACATCACTACAGTCGCAAGAAATTAAAGTGGCAGTAGGCAGGGCACATTGCTCGACGAACAAATGGGCAGAACAAAAGTATTCGAAGTGAAATAGAATTTGTAGCTATAAACAGCCCAATCGCATATCGTTGAGTTATTATATCAGTTCATTGTGTAAACTACCGTAACTATAAGAAGGATTGTTCCGAAGAACTATTGGAACTGATTCCTCCCGCAAACCCAACTATTACACCACACACCAAAAGATCAAATACTATTCTCTAGATGTGTGCCATTTCATGTCACGATATAAAAACATCCATTCACGAACCTCCTGTGGATAAATCTTCATTGTACATTGTTTTGAAATTTATATAGGCAACACAGGGAAATGTTGTTTAGTAGGTATCTAATTGGCCTGATTCGTGTCAATCCTTTAATTGCTAGAGGTGCGCGGGGCTTAACAATGTCCACCAGGTGACCAGCTGTTTCCTCATTTCTAATCTTATCCCACAAATCCACACATCCCATTTTATTTCTTATCCGATACATTTAAATGAAGAAAATCATAATATGCATTTGTAATGTTATTATTATAAGTGACGACTCGAGCAATGAAACACAAATTATGGTGCTTGCCCATAACTGCTTACCGGCAGAAAAAGGTTCCGGCTTATCACCCGGAATCCTTGCAGTCTAGGCCGGCATCTTGTGCTCACTGGTCGATACTAAAAGTATTAAGACTATTAGGTAGCAGTCCATCCTACATAGGAAGTCCTGAAGCAAGAGCTCTTTCGTGGATGTTTTTTTTTAAATATTACTTCGACATATCCTTCTAGAGCTACATGAATCATAACATACTTTACTAAATGAATTTAATTTTTTACAAGATACCTAATTATTAGGGCAAACTACCAATGTGGTATAGTCTATTCTGGCTATTCTCCGAGCATTTGATCCGATTTTGACGAGGCTTTAACTGGTAGATAGTTCATTTCATCAAGACTAACTAAAGAAAAGTCGAGTGCGCTCATATTGGCTAATCTGAAAAATAGGGATAGTTACAAATTGGGCAACAATGCCTGATGAAGAGTATTTTTTCTCATTAATGTTCATATTATTTTAAGGCAGTAAGAAATACTTAATCATGGATTAGGTCCGTGTTGAGATGTTATCGAGAAAACGGAACTAATACTCTCTATTTTTAAGAAATGGATGGGCTCTTGTAAGTACCAGTGGGAGGCTCCTTAGCACAGGATGCCAGCTAGATTATGGGTACCACAACGGCGCCAATTTTTGCCGTGAAGCAGTAATGTGTAAACATTACTATGTTTCGGTCTGAACGGCGCCGTAGCTAATGAAAGTACTGGGCAAAATAGACTTAACATCTTATGTCTAAGGATGACGAGCGCAATTGTAGTGCCACTCAGAATTTTTGTGTTTTTCAAAAATCCTGAGCGGCACTGCATTGTAATGGGTAGGGTGTATCAATTACCATCAGCTAGACTAGTGTCTGAGGGGAAAAATATGCGGGGTTCATTGGGGTTCCATAACCGACTAATGCAACCGGCCAAGTTGCCCAATTTCTTCACGTTGCCGAAGAATTCACGGGGACCTTATAACCGAAACTCTGCTGCCCATCGTCCAAATGTCTGTCAGCAGGTTCAGTCTTATAAGCCGTAACAGTTGAAAAGCTGAAATTTAAACTGAGTATGTATGAGTATTGCCAATTTATTTAATTTATTTTACTAGACTATTAGTTCAGAAGTACATAATATTATATACGACGGTAGATACAGAACCCTTCCTGTGCAAGGATGACTTGTTATACTTATTACTTGACTGGTTTTTCAGATGAAAAATGTATGGTATATTTTCAACTAATAACAATATATAAAGGTAAAGGGCTTTTTTATTTATTTGTTTGTTTGTTTGAATCTTTGGATCTACCAGTCAAATTTGAATGATTCTTTTTACTATTATAGCAAGATTCATGAGGAATTTGAATTGTATATCGTCGCTGCAGTATTCAGTTTATATGTTCAATGTCTTCTTTACAGGAATAAAAAAAAACGGTTATGTACGATAGGAACAAGTAAAATATCAGAGGTTTTCATTTTTCTCCATAGCACTAATAATAATAAGTTCATTACATTTATAGTTGTCATTTGGTGGTCATTTGAGAAACAAGCTTTTCATTTTTTTTATGAAAATAAGGGATGAGATGAGCAGAACGTTCAGCTGACGGTAATAGATACGCCATGACTATTACAATGCAGTGCCGCTCAGGATTCTTGAAAAACCCAAAAATTCTGGGCGGCACTACAATTGCGTTCGTCACCTTGAGACAAGGTGTAAAATTCTCATTTGTCCAGTGATGATATTCAATTTAGCATCAGGCTTTAGGTAGCCTTCCTTAAATAATAATTATTGTGAAGAAGGCAAGAAATGAAATGTACCAGAACAACTTCATTCACTTGTTCTGGTGTATTGGTTATTAATTAGTAAATACATTGTTCTACAACTGTTTCCATCCTTAGTACTCCATAAATACCACAAGCTTATTTATTATACATATCACAATAACAGACATTTCGTGACAAAATATTATTAAACCTCAGAACTTCCCTAGTCTTGTTATTGATCAAATTCTATATATTTATGTTTTTTAAGGAGAAAAATTTGAATTGGTCATTATTTAATCCATCTAAAAACTCATCAAGCACAGAATGTGATGGTGGAATGAAAACATCATAATTTTTGCAAGTGAATAAATAACTTCAAAAAACTCTAAATGCATTTTTATCTACATTTCTTCAGTATAGCTGCAGTTTTATAAAAATAAGTTATGACACAAGCAAGGCAATCGGCCGATGGTAATTGATACGCCCTGCCCATTTCAATTTAGTGCCGCTCAAGATTTTTGAAAAACCCAAAAATTCTGAGCGGCAATAAATTTGCGCTCGTTACCTTGAGACATAAGATGTTGAGCCTGATTTGTCTAGTAATTTCACTAGCTACGGCGCCCTTCAGACCGAATCATAGTAATGCATACCTACATTTCATTATCTACCGCTTCTCGGCAGAAATAGGCGCCGTTGTGGTAACCATAATCTAGCCGGCATCCTGTACAAAGGAGCCTCCCACTGATAAGTTTGTTGGTACTTTAATGAATATTGCCTTTTAATAGTAAAAATTCATTCAAATCTTTAAAATGTTAGTATAAAATTCTATTATTATTTAACAGTCAAACTACCCAATCAATTTTGATAAACCTACTTATAAGTGTATGATGATGAAAATAAAGTATAAGTCTGTGATAAGATGTTCAATTTAAGCTTCATATTATGTCAAAATGAAAATTATGAAATTTACCGACATACTTAAACGAATCGACAATCAAAAGTGGAGATAGGCAGGGCATATGATGCGAGATAAAATTGAGCAAAAGTGTTACAGAATGGTACCCAAGAGATGGCAAATGAAAAAGAGGAAGGCAGCACACAAGGTGGGAAGATGAAATAAAATTGAGAGCAGGTTCGAACTGGAGAATAGTTGCCCAAAACACAAAAGAGTGGAAATCGTTGGATGTTGACATACTTTATAGCTTAACATTCATGTTTTTTTCAAAGGTAATTGTTTTTTAGTACGGATTAAAATGGCTTTATTATTATTATGTCAAAATATTGAAGAGAGACCGATATAACCAAATTCCAGGCAGACCGTTACATCGGTAGAACTCTCGAATCTAAGAAATAGCAAATTTTTAATTACATTATAATAGTTATACATGTTTTTTTTTTATAACCAACTATCGACCACCATGGAGGATCCCACGACAGATCACCTGAACCTCACACAAACGTCGTCAAGTAAAGTAATTAAATATATTCAATGCAACTTCTCATATTGTCAAGGGTGCATAAAATAGACCAGCTACGCTTAAGCTTAAGGAGGTAATTTTTACTCCTCAAACGTCAAGTAATTGTACACTGATGCATTGAGTATGTCCGCTTCTTGCGACTTATACTAAGTACCGTCGAATTACTATTTTAATATTGCCGTTTGTAAGTGACACGAATTCATTTAGTTGTGAGGCATGTTGATTGAAGTTTTGACTTTCAAATGATATTTACAAAGTGAATGTGAAGTTGATGAGAAAATGAACGCGGGCTATGTAATTTGTTCAAATCAAAAGACATTTTGTTTTATTAAAGGGCGGGTCTCTTTAAATTACTTATTATTAATATTATAAAACAAGGTCCTCTGCCACGGCTGGCTCTGTTCCTCGATAAACTCAAAAACTACTGCACTGATTTTCATGCAGTTTCAACCAATAGATAGCGTGGTTCTCGAAGGAAGGTTTTAGTATGTGATTTGTTAGGTTTTATATATATTTTTGTGTACATTAACGATTCTTGTTGGGGTGTCGGTTAAAAATAAGCCGTATAGCTTTCAACAATAACGCTATCGATATTTGATATATAAACCGTAGGTACTTATACTTTGCTCAGACTTAACTTAAGTAAAACTTTGCTGAGTATGACAAAACGCAAACTTGACGTTTGCATTGGACTGTCTTAGCTTAATCTCAGGATAATTTCAGCTTTCAAATGATTATAAAAACGAAGTTGAGATCATACGAAGCTTACACACTGCTAAGTTTACATAAGTCTCAGTATGCTCTATAGATGAGCCTTATACTCAGAAGAAAATATAAGCAATTGATATAACTTATAATATTGACACACTTTTTACACAAATTATCTTGTCCCAAGTTAAGCATATATAGCCTGTGTTATGGGTTACCAGACAATGATATATTTAATACAATATACTTACTGAAACATACATAAATTCATAAAAACATACATAAATACATTTAAACATCCATGACTCGGAAACAAACATACATATGCATCAAATGCTTGCACCTACCGGGATTCGAACCCGGGACTTAGTACGTAGGATCGCTAACCACTCGGCTATACAGGCTATACAAATGAATTAATAGGATTCAAATATAGTATAATGCTTTTTAAAATGTTGTCTAATGACTGATGACACCTAATGAGACTTAACATCTTATGTCTCAAGGTGACATAACTTTGGGTTCAATCAAAAATTAAATCCTTATTACTTAGGTACCATCAGTTGAATATCTTGCTGGTATCGTTACTATTTCTCATAAAAAAAATTACTATTAATTGAGTCTAATTTCTGAAAAGATATTTAAAAAAAATCATGCAGTAGGTAGACCCCATCAAAATGCGTATTGATAAGTTTATAATTAAGTACAATGTCATTTATATTTTTAATTGTAATATAAGTTATACAGTAACAGAAAAGCATAATGAAGTAGGTGTAATTTACCAGTGGGAGGCTTCTTAGCTCAGGATGCCGTCTAATACCAGAACGGTGCCTTTTCTGCCGTGAAGCACTAAAATGTGAGCAATATTCTGTTTAGGTCTGAAGGGCGCCGTAGCTAGTGAAATTACTGGGCAAATGAGACTTAACATCTTATGTTTCAAGGTGACGAGCGCAATAGTAGTGCCACTCACAATTTTTGAAAATTTCAAGAATCCTCTGCGGCACTGCATTCTTATGGGCAGAGCGTATCAATTACCATCAGCTGAACGTCCTGCTTGCCTTGTCCCTAATTATCATAAAAAAATATGTATTTAGTAGCTAGATTCGACGTCAGAAGAAAAGTGCATTAGCGAACAACTTCAAATTATTACAAATCAACATTAATGTAAATTTAGTTTATCTAAGCAATAATACCAATATTCTGAAGAGGAGTCAGTTTACAATCAATAATCACCAGTCTCAGCGTAGATGAGGCTGTAATTATGGGATGGATCCGCTAAGCGATAGCGACAGCGGGTGATGAAGCGAGCTCACGTGGTAGCGGGTATCGCTCAGGTATGCCCCGCCCCCCGCGTGACCCCCTTACCCCTCTCGCCTCGGCCCAGCCGCTCACCTCATTGTGGATCGCGCGCCGCATTCGTCGCTCGAACATCGGGAAAACACGGGCCGTTTTCCGTTTGTCGCACCGAACTTCGGCGGCAGTTTCGAATACGATTCTCAAGTTGAAAGTTTCAAGTTTTGGTGAAGTGACTCGTGGGATGTTTGTGATATTGTAATTATTTTTGTGCTAAGTTGATGTAGCTTAAAATACCTACTCCGTAAATATCCGAGTGAGTAGATATTTATTTTATAATTAAATTAAGACATATTTTATATTAATAAGATATAACTAAAATCTATACTGTAGAATGACCATTATCAATGTCAGATACTTGTAAGTTTTAAGTAAAATGTAGTAAAAGTTAATAAATAATAATTAAATTTCAAGTACTTAACTTATAATTAATATAGTGTCCAATAGGCATAAGCCGTCTTATTAAATAAATAAATATTTGCGGGCACTATCTCATGCAAAAAGGTGATTAAGTTTGATATTATTTTCGTATTACTTAATGGGGAATACTTTGAAGATAATTCTAGTAAACAAGGAGTTATTAGGTATATTTTTTAACTTGCTAAAAGTATGTATATTAAAAATTAGTTGATAACGATGCCTTTTTTCAGTACGGGGTTTTAAAATTTGACTAAGTAATTTGCAAAAAACTGGTTGCCACCTCAACCGTTAAACTTACTATTTTTATATATATTAGGTATATACTTACATTTATAATATTTGACATATTTAAAAGAAATATAAAAACTATATCTTTATATAGCATTTATTGTATTACACGGGACCGACCTACAGTAGAGTTTAATCCGTTTGCAGATAAACATCAAAGTAGATACTTAACTATCTTTTGTTTTGGTTTTCTTACTAATACCTAGTAGAAACCAATAAGCTAACTGAACAAAAAAGTAGGCAAGAAAGTAATTGCTTATTAGCTAAGCAAAACACAAAGTCTGTTTTCTTCAATGCCTATAACTAGAGGAATCAAGAATTGCTCATAGAATACAGCTTAACATATATATTAAGATATATTACAGTTTTACTATCCCTTCGAAGGTACATACGTACACTATATATCCTACTAAAATGAACATACATATTAATATATATACAATCCGAATAATAGGCTTTATTTATATTTAACAGTAACAAGTTGGTACAAACATAGTAGGTACTGGATGTGCCCTTCTATTAATTGAGGCCCGCCAGAGCCAGAAAGCCACGCTATACACATAACATTAACATACCAAAATTCTTAGGTATACAATTTAAATCTATTAAAATTATTACATACTCGAAACAAGTAATATTTATTTCAATACTTCCAATAGTTTCAGAAAATTCGCATAACATAATCAAAGTACATAACTGCAAAAAATTTAAAAAAGCCGTGGGTAAGTAAAATTTGTTTGATATCGAGTTAAATTAGAAATGTTCAAAGGATGCCGTTGCATGTTTTGAGGCTGAGATAAAAAATAAAATAAAATTAAAAGCAATGAAATCGTTCGGCCCATTTAACGTAGACCGGACGGGAGTGACAAAAATCTTATACTGAAATAAACTGTGCACATGTTGTGTAAATGTCTCACGCTCACAACAAGGGGATTAGGTATTAAATGCAATTATTTGGGCGTTTTAGAAAATTATACTGAAATAACTTTGTCAATAGGAATGCAGAATTTAACAGTCAGGTATATCTGGTAGGTAAATAAAAGAGCTATGAAACATATTCCCATCTGCAGTTGTCGCTATATAATTTATATTCAGAAAACATTCAGTCTTTAACAAAATATATACATACTATAGGTAAAACTATTATAGACAATGAGTCCCAGTAAGTTGAACAAAAGAAAATTTTCAAGTATCGACGCTATTTATAGTTCAATTTTGAAAATTATCTAAAAAGAGTATAATATTTTTCTTATTAATTATATCTTAAAATTACTGATTGTAAGATGGAGTTAATTAATTAATTATACCAACATGGAGTACTGTTACATAATAGTTCTTCTAAAATAAGTATTCTTTGCACATATCTATTGAAAATAATTTGCGGGAACGAGATGATTTTTAGTAGTTCGAAGTAAAACCTTGTTCTTCTCATGACAAGAGCGATGTTCTGTGAACAATTAGGTATCTATGCTATAAGTATTTGTAGTAATAGTAATATAAAGTTATGTTTTAAAAACCAAAAAGATCTCATGATAGTTATTTTGCTATCCTTCCACGGATAGCTACACATAGGCACAATATCTACATAGGTACTCTTTCTTTATCAAATGGTTTAATAATTAACTCACCATTATTTGAAGTTAACATAATAATAGGTTTTACGGCGTTTTACTAATGATTACCTACCATCACATGCTTCTCTGTTACATACACACAAAATATATAAAAAAATACTTAAAACAACTCTTTCCTTTGATTAACGCGAGTGTAACACATTTAAAATAAACACTTTTTAAAGGATTTTTAACTGCGTTTTTACATTAGATTTTGCGTAAAAGTTACAGTAAAATATATTTCGCAGTTCCCCTGCAAACGTGCTTGGAAAAATAATAATAAAAATGTGACTTTTACGCAAAATTTTATGTAATAACACAGTAACAATTACACGCGTAAGAAAGTTAATTTCTTAGTGATCATTGCAAATAAAGATTGTGTTGATAGCTCATGATAATGTCAGACTAAAACATAATTATGTAATTAGTTATGGAAAATCACATGTCACTTTAATCTGTTCTGTGTGGAGACTTAATAATTTTGGAAACTTAATTTAATTTAAGAAACATCTAGATAAGAATACTAATTAAAACAACGGATGAGAAAGTTAATAGTAATTAACAATAATAAGCTAAATAACTTTTCTTTAAACGCAGCTCTACTAGAAACAACTGAGAAACGAATTTATTCAGAGATGAATTTTCTTATCAAGCTTTAATATGACAATCTGATGAAATGCAAACAATAACTTCGATTGTAACCTTATAATTAACATGGTTAAATATTCTATTATAATAACTATTACAAAATTAACATAATAGGTAACGATTACTTTTGAAGTTCATATAAAAGATGAACTTATTGAAGAGTTAAGCATTTAGTTTATAGTTCATTAATAGTAAAGTGTTTTTAGGAAATATTGATTCAGATTTAGGTGCAAAAATAAAGTTCATATCTTAAATAAAGTGAAAAAGTTTTTACAACGGTTAGTACACACAAGCTTTTAAATCATGGTTTGTAAAATACAACACCTTTTCTTGATTCTAGACAATATAATTTTTATATCTATAGGGTCCGATTATTACCTTCTACATTTAAATTAATTTATTTTTTCATTATTACTTCATATAAGTGGTTTCTTATATAATATATATTAGACAATTTAAGGATATTTTACAGACCATTGTAAGATTACATAATGCGTATCGATAGACAGGTCATGTTGTCATTAGTAGGTACTAAAATATTATTTAATAATAATATACAGGCTGAATACCTAAATATGAAAATAACTTTCAATATTTGAGTTTAGTTATATAGACACTTTGAAAATCGTTTTCAAATCTACGTTTTCACTATAATTCATTTTCAAAAATTTTGTTATGATTTGATAAAGTATTAGGTATAAGTAAATTTCGTATTGAATATAATAATATATTCAGTTGGTATTAATACTTTTGACGTTGCAAGGTTTTAAGTTAAAAACATAATATATATAATAAAAATAAAGGTTACTCTAATCAATAGCTTTTTTGTTGTACAATATACTTTTAAATACTTATTAAATACCTACCTACAGCTATTTTCTTGTTTATAGTTTTGGCTGATTCGTTTACAAAACGACGTACTCGTTGTAAGAAGAATTTCAAATTTAGTTTTAACATTTCAAATGTAGGTAGGTATGATCGTAAAAGTATAATCCACAAAAAAAAAAAAAAATTTTTGTCATTCTAACAAGTTAATTCTCAATAATAATGAGTTTATTTTATAAAATGTTAAATGTGTTGAGCCCAATTATCTTCAGATTTACACTTACATTTAAAGTAAACTTTAATTTAAAACGTCAAGTTACTGCTGTTGTGTTTAGATATAATATAATTATAACTACGTTATTTGTAATAAAATAGTTAGCATATATAAATAATATTAGTAATATTCTTAAAATAACACGTTAAAAATAGGAATTTATGGTTTATAAGGAAATATTAAAACATATTTTTATTGTTATACATTTCGAAAAATTTCACAAAAGCTGTTGGAAAATATACAAAAAACTGTTAAATTCGTCGCGCACGCTATAAATCGCAAATGCGCAGCAAATGCACAAAATTACACGACATATCGTATACTTGAATACATTCATCATTCGATACGCGACAAATAAATCCAATACACAATGACTGCTAATTTGCTCATGAAGATGTATGCATCCACGGAGTTCATAAATCCGAGCAAGTCACATTCGGCCTACCGATCCCGCTCATAAACCTCAGTAGACACTTTTATAGCCCTACCACGTGGCGGAGACAGGATTTTTTCCGCACTTGACTTAACATGTGTACTCCGCTTAGGTGTCCCATGTAAATTTATTGTTTCTTAATAGACCCCCCGTAATATAAGCACATAGAAGAATAGAGTAGTTTGAATAAAATTGATACTCCTATTTCGAATCGCCTGTAAAATTCCGCCCGTCTAATGAATTGATTATAACACTAGAAATAAGGGATTGCTTTTAACTAATTCTAGTAGGCTTCATAAGATACATAATGGCTTTAAGGGTAAATGTTTACACTTCTATAATAAAGTCCCAGCCACTGTTCAGGCATTATCTATAAATAGATTTAAATGTTTTATAAAAAAATGGCTGTCGTAAATCCTATTACTCCACTGCTGAATATCTAAATGATCGGACAGCCTGGGACTAGATTGTGATTATTTTATAGCGATAGAAATTACTGTACAATATTGTATATTTGTATTGAAAAGAGCGCAAAAAAAGAATGCTGGGAGAGTTTCTTGCGCCGCTTCTTCACTCTCAGAGCGCCATTTGTTTCCGAAGCGGTAGTAGTATCTTGTAGTTATTAGAAATGACATCAAAAAGAATTCTAAAGGAATCAATATTGAGAAAATAAATGCCTTTTATGCCTTTTATGATTGCGTTTGCTAATAATGCCTACTATTGTCAAATAGTAATCCTTAACCGCTATCCATGACATCAGGATTCTTAGATTACTAATAATTAAGTTCGTAGCTTATTACTAAGTGTTACAGTAACACGCTAAAATTTTATAAAAATAAAATTAATATTCTGTTAGTAATATCCAAATAATTGCTTTTCTTCGAATTTTTACTTCTTCCTTTAAATCAAAGCAAATCAAAGTCACGTTATTCATATTGGTCACTTAAATGACACCTATGAATGTGAACAAATTACTTTTCATATTGAATTTACCGCCACTTCGTAAAGAATTGGGCTAGAAGTTGAGAAGAAGTTGCAAGAAACTCATTGCCACTCTTTTAAATATTTTGTGAATGTTACGTGATATCCATACCAAAATAATCAGTTTTTGTCTGTCTGATTGCTATTCTAATACTAATTATTTTATTTTAAAAGTGCAAAAACAAGTAATTTTATGAAATTGTTATTAAAATCCGACAATCATCAGATTGCCACGTAAACAAAATCAAGTAAGGTCGGTGATAAAAATTTAAATATTATCCACAAGATAAATTTGTAAGTAATAGATTTATAAAACAAAACAGTAGAAAAAAATTACAATGAAAGTGAGCAATATAGAAATATATTTACGATATAAGTAACATAAATCACCAGTCGTGAACAATGAGATATCACACTTGACCAACTGTTTCATTTCATTACAGGTCCATCAATCAAGCTCCACTCTGTGAGGACAATTGAAGAGACCGCGAATACCTCCAGCACTTAACATGTCCAACTAGACCATTCAGAGCACATCAAAGCATGACAGCCTCAGAGTAACCTTTTAGACCAAAACGAAACAAAAATCTGTTACCAATGAATGACCTAAATTATAACGCCGGGATGAGCTCCTACCAATTTGTCAATTCACTTGCTTCGTGCTATGGCAATCAAGGCCCTCGGACCGGTACGCCAGGGGAACAATCCGGTCATCCAGGATTGCCAACGCCAGGAACGGATTACTACAATCCAAATGCAGCGGCTTCTGCATATCCTAATACATGTTATTCACCTCCACAAGTTGGACATCATTATCCTCAGCATCCATATGCGACACCAGCAGCAGGTGCACACATGCAGCCCCAATCCATGATAGATTACACCCAACTTCACCCTCAAAGGTTGGGAAGTACAGCTACCCATATGCACCAACATTCAAATCCTAGTCCTGGAGCTCTATCGCCTAACTTACTCTCCGCTGCCAGTCAAGCAGCGGCTGCTAGTTGCAAATTTGCTGATTCAACTTCCACAACTGGAGTAGCGTCACCACAAGATTTATCAACATCGTCTGGACCAGGGAGAACTTCGCCGGGCTTCGGCAATGTTGGTCAGGGTAGCGGGACAAGTTCAAAGCTTGGACTAACTACTCCAATAGCTTCGCCTGTGGAGCACAAGGCGAATGTTAACCAGAATATCTCGAGTCCTGCTTCGAGCACTTCGAGTAATGAGAGTAACGACGCTAACAACTCCAGCTCAAGCAACACGAAGAATACCAAATCAGGGACTCAAGCAAACCCACCGCAGATCTACCCGTGGATGAAGAGAGTTCATCTTGGTCAAAGTAAGTAGAATTTATTCAATTTTTATATTTGAAATAGGATTTAAAATCACTTATTGAACGATAAAAACTACCACCAATTCGAAGATATATGCCTGACCTGTGAAGAACGGGCGCAAGAAACTCAGTAGAATTCTTCTCTTTTTTTAATAGAATTTCATCAGAATGTAGTAGAAATAAATTATTTTTAATAAGCCTGACGGCGGTCTCTCCATTCCCAACCTGTGGTATTATTAACAATATCATTTACGTGTTTGTTACATTTACACATAAACTATTTTTATAATTCTTTTGAATTTCATAACTTTGTATTGTACATCGCCAAAAAAAAGACTTTCTAACTTGACTTAACCGATTAGTAGGCATAACAAGTTTATGATTGTTTCTGGTGTTAAAATTTTGATTATAACATATATTGTGATATAATATATATATAGATTGATTGAGTTGACCCCAATTATCAAAATATTTAGTTCATAACAGACCACGCCTTCCTTAAAACAACGTGTTTTCTTTAATGTCTATCCATCAATAACGCGGTAAGGTGGAGACAAAATAAATTATATATCTGTTTATAAAAGCATTAGTATGCGTTAATGTTGGTCCGATACGGCGGTCTGATGAATGATGCTCATAATAGGACATAATGGCTTTGTTGTCGGATGCTTACAACTAACATCGTATTTTTTTACTCTTCTCAATTTCTTAATGATCGGAAAAGCGCACTGTCAGTATGACGCAAAGGGATCTCTAAACTTCTGGTGTTAGCCGTGATTCACAGGTTATTAATCTATTTTAAGTTAGTGCTAAACGCTTAAGGTAAAGCAGGTTTTACGATTTTTGTTCGCTTGATCTGCCTTGGCATACGATTAACTACTTTTTTTTTATTTCAGACTTATAACTTGGATTATAAAACTGTTTTGCAACAGTGTTTCTTACAAATTGTATACTTAAAATTAATTAAAGATTCAAGAATAATTCAAGTACTACTCTGAGCGATATTAATTCAATTGATTTAGAGTAGAATTTAAATCAGCTAGATATTATTAGGAGCTTGGTTACGAACTCTACATTTTTTCTTTGATTTATATAAACTGTTTAGTCGGTGTGATGGATGCGCATGTAAAACTATTGTTTGTTTGTGATTTACCGCACAAGTTAAGGATGTGCTGTCGATTGGATTTTTTTTTAATTATACTTGCACGTTTAGTAAATTTTAAAACTGAGATTCAAACTTTCCGTCTTACGTACCTATCAGTTTTATACGTAAGGTTATCAGAAAGTTCTTTAATGAATCGCCTAAAGATTGAGTTAAATTATTTATGCTAAACTTTCTTTCAAACTAAGTTGCTTTTCTGTAATATGTGACGTTCGCCGTCATTGGGGTTCTCAAGACACTTTTAGAAGTGATAACTTTTTAGGCGGTCCGTCTACTTATTTTTTTATTCAATGACGAAATCTGCCATGCTCGGTTATGTAACGTCGCTCGGGTCCCAAGATCCCTAGTCAAGTCGATACGAGTCGATCAGTCACAGTAATATTTACCAGAGTATTCTATACCTGCTTTTAATTATATTTTATATTATATTGTTATTATTTTGTGAATTGTTAATGTAGAACAAAAAACAGTTCTATTCAATGAATTTTGCACTTTACTCGCGTCGTATAAATCGCACAATTTTTTTTCCCAATCAACTGCATTTTGAAGCGAACTTCAATTTGCTATTTTCATCGTAAGTAATAAACAATTTTTCTCTTATTCTATACAAAAAGGTCAAGTGCAATTTGGACTCATAAACATTTAATTCCATGGTAAGAGATAAAAGTAACACATAGCATATAAGAAATAACAGTCAAACAGAAATGTGTCATTCTTTCATTATTATTTAAAACAAACATTGTTAAAGGACGTGCATTTGTAGTAATAGTATTCCGTTAGTTACAAATCGAATTTAGAATTATAAAAAGGGCCATAGAAAGTATCAAAGCTATAATCGATCGCGCATACAAGCCTTAAAATTAGGTGGCTCAATGGATAGAATCGTTAGCTCTCACCACGGCACACCGGGTTCGATCCTCTTCTTATCGTCTTCCAATTCCATAAATAAAATTAAAATCTGAAATATCATAATATAAGTCTTATAATTTAAATTGGATGTTTTCGTAACGGCACATATATATCAAGCTTCTCACCGACGAGTCATCTGTCTAGCGAAATAAGTGCAGATGTTGGTTAAATTTTGTATTCTTTTTCTTGGATTGTGGCCTTGTCTAAACCCAATAAAGCTCATGTCATTCTAAACAACACTTATTACTTTGAACAGGGCTGTGAACGTAGTTTCAACGTGTGCACACATTTCAATCAGAACTCACAAATAGAATATTAATTATTACTCAATGAAATCAATGAGAACTAATAAGAAATACTAACACATAATACTTAATTTATGGACTGTGCTAATAATATGAAGACCCATATAGTCCATTGGTTAGTGACTCTGCCTACTGAGCTAGAGGTCCCGCGTTCGAATTCCGGTGGGTGCAAACATTTCATTTGCTTCCGAGTTATGGATGTTTATATGTATGTTTAAGTAAGTATATTGTATTAAATATATCGTTGTCTTGCACCCATAGCATAGGCTTTGCCTAGTTTGGGGCAAGATAATTTATGTAACAGGGTGTCAATATGAAAAAAAATATTATTATACTCACCTAAATCTCAATAAGTATCTATTCAGTGGAGTTGAGTAGTTTTCTTTCTTCTTTTACGCTTTTGATTAACAGTAACCAAAACAAGCATAGAAATACTGTTGTAATCATGTAACCAAATAATATTTTTATTACTTATATGAAAAAACTACTGAAGGTCACTTTTTAAATAAGTTATTAACAACACTATAAGAAGTAATTAATAATTGCATGTATTACATAAAAATTAAATTTACTAACTTGTATATTGTAATCTTAGAATGATATTGCTGGATCTTTCAAAATTGTAGAGACTGGAAAAAAAAATATTACGGTTTGATTATTACCCATCCAAATCATCTCAACATTTCGGTGTTTTCATGAAAATGTACTTTTTAACTTTAATTAAAATATGCCAAGGAAAGCGATCTGTCATTTAAATAAAATTTAATATTTTATTAAATTACAAATTGCTGTCTTTATAAATTTTGATATGGGTAGCTTCCTTATGCTTCTAAACACATCAAATTTGATGTTAGAGTTTATGCTCTCAAAATACTTATTATAGAATTTTTTTAGTAAGGACAAATATGCGTACGGGTCTCCTGATGTTAGGTGATCACCGCCGCCCATATTCTACTGCAACACCGACATGAAAGCTTTATTAGAAATGGTTGATTAGTTCTTTGCTTTTCTCACTATAAAATTTGTAATGATTTTAAAGTGATAAACCTCACTTCTGGGATTAATTACACAAATAAAACTGAAAACAAAATTTTATGAACAATGCGGGACTCGAACCCGCGACCTCTCGCATTTCGTGCGAGCGCTCTTTCCAACTGACCCAACCGTTCAAGTGACGTATCGTTTATAAAATATTGTATGCTTTGTTCAACTATCAGGCATCAAAGTAGATCCTGTAGAGGAAGCCACAACCTTAGCTTAGCTTACCTTAGCCAGAAAAAACCAACTAAAATAAAATTTTGTTTTCAGTTTTATTTGTGTAGTTTTCTCACTATTTTTCCTTTTATCTTTAATCAAATTTCTAACAAACTAACATCAAATTTGATTATCTATCTATGCAAATTTTACAGAGATAAATTTTAGCAAATCATTGTTTCGTACAGCATAATATTCTTACTCAACAAACTATTTAATCAGAGTCATAGTTATTGAGAAAGTGTTGTGTAAATAAATCAAAATGTCCAGTTTATACGAAGCGATCATAAATTATGACTCAAAATAATGTAATGCCAAGGCTTAGTATGGTTTCGCTTATTGCATTCGTTACACCTTGCTTGCTATTTATTATTAATCTATGGAAATTTCGACGAGCCTGTTAGTCTTCTGCCTATGGAGACATGGTAAGCAGGTTCAATACCCGCTGGGCACATAGTTTTTTTTTTCATTTATTTCCGAAACATTGCGATATATAGCGTGATAGATTAATCTCATTCAAAACCGGTTTCCACTACAAATTAGAAAGCTTAATAACTTACTAATATAATTACTTGAAATAGACTAACAGCAATTTCTCCCTTCAAAAGATAAAATTCATAATATGCTTTATTACCTTAATCTGTTTATATATAGCCTGTTATAAATTTATGTTTTAACAAGCGGCCAATTGTGACTTTGCCTGCATAGTTTTTTTTTATGGAATAGGAGGACAAATGAGCCTACGGGTCACCTGTTGTTAAGTGATCACCGCCGCCCACATTCTCTTGCAATACCAGAGGAATCACACTTGAAGTATTGAAGTTATAGATCTTATAGTAAACATATAGTAGTGTTCATATATTTTTGACATAAAAGTTATATAAACCTACTTATAACATGGCGTAAATAGTTATTCCGATTCAGCCTACAGAGATTATAACAATCAGAGATACCGAATTAATTAGAATGTTGTAAATATTATGCATTTAATATAAAGCATCACATTGTTTTTATATATCTCTATCGGTATGTAATTCCGGTATCTAAATCCACTCGGACAACTTACCGGGTAAAAGTAATTTTAACAGATGTACCTAGAGATATGTAATACTAATCAAAGTCCAGTTTCTCAGTATATATTTCACCTTACTTGAAAATGAATATGCAGAAGCAAGTAAATAAAAATAGATGGCATGGGTTAAAACGAATAAATAAAGGAACGGGGATTAGCAACCGGCCGGGCCGCTGGTTGGTCGTTGACTTGCAATGGCGGCGATGATAAAGCACAATTTGCAAACAGACCCGACGTAATATAATATCTATACCTAAGCCACAAGCTTGTTGCGTTACAGTCATAAAAAGGCATGAAAGGCATTTATTTTCTCAAAATTGATTCCTTTAGAATTCTATTTGATGTCATTTCTAATAACTACTAGATACTACTACCGCTTCGGAAACAATGGTGCTCTGAGAGAGAAGAAGCGGCGCAAGAAACTCTCCCAGCATTCTTTTTTTGCGCTTTTCAATAAAAATATACAATATTGTACAATCATTTCTATCGCTATAAAATAATCACAATCTAGTCCCAGGCTGTCTGATCATTTAGATATTCAGCAGTGGAGTAATAGGATTTACGACAGAGCCATTTATTTATAGATAATGCCTGAACAGTGGCTTTATTATAGCAGTGTATACATTTACCCTTAAAGCTATTATGTATCTTATGAAGCCTACTAGAATTAGTTACAAGCAATCCCTTATTTCTAGTGTTATAATAATGAAAATCACTATTAAGAGCAAAAAAAATGACGATTTTTGTGAACGTTAATTATACGAACGAAATTTATGATTATTATCAGTGTTAACTAACAGCGAAGAGCGGGTTCACTGGGTAACTTAACATAACATCATATTTTTATTTAAACGGATTAAAAGGAAAAACATACCTATTTGATGCTAACTACCGGTTTCCATGTATCTTGCAATACCAGCTTTGTTATTTTAGGTAGGTAGGTACCTACCCTTAACGAATAGACATGGTTTGGTTATGCTAATTCTAGTAGGCTTCATAAGATACATAATAGCTTTAAGGGTAAATTTATACACTTTTATAATATGTGGTCCGACAGCCTGGGACTAGATTATGATTATTTTATAGCGATAACAATGACAGTACAATATTGTATATTTCATTAAAATCTGTGCAAAAAAAGAGAGTTTCTTGCGCCGCTTCTTCTCTCTCAGAGCGCCATTTGCTTGCGAAGCGATAGTAGTATCTAGTATATTAGAAATGACATCAAAAATAATTCTAAAGGAGTCAATTTTGAGAAAATAAACGCCTTTTATACTATGAATATAGTACCTACCATGAACACCGCATCATGTAAGAACGCCATTATATCCAGAATTAACTTTGCGCCTATTGTGTGATGCTGTTCAGAGCTAGGCATAAATATTTAACTGTACCACTTCATTTTGTTGGGAAAATATTCTATTTATTTAAGAAATAGAGCGACGAATGAGCATACGGCTCACCTGATTCGTGAACGCAATGAATGATACGATAATAATAATAACACTAACAATAATAACACTAACAATAATAACACTAACAATAAGATATTATAAATATTATGGCGGGTACTCACAATATATATCTTATTAATTTAATGCTGATATTTCGATCGAATTGCATGAATCGTGGTCGTGAATATGAGTAGGTACTCGTCATACTAATGACAATGTTAAAGTTCCGCTATGATAAAAGTTTAAAAACAATACAATAATCTGAATGAGAGACACCTGCCCCTAGTTCTTAAGTATTATTTGTTAAAGAAATAAAAAAATAATGACGTTAAAAAATTAAAATATTTCTTAATTTTTTTATAAACATAAATTCAGGTTTTACTTAGCTTAATAAGGCAATAAATAGTAACTGTATCTTGAAATATAATGTCTTCACTTTAATACCTACACCTTATTAAATACTTACTTATCCATACATAATCTATATATTTATAAGAGATTTCTACGTGTATAGTTACTCATCACGATATTTCTTGAACCATAAGGCGTAGAAGAGACTTGAAATTTGGTAGGAATATTCATTTCGCCGAGTGGAGGTCAGCTAAGAATGGAATTTACGAAATTCTACCCACAAGAGTTTTTTTTATTATAAACAGAACAACGTCTGTCGGGGCAGCTAGTAATATTATAAAGCGTAAGATTTAGTAAAAATATTAATGACAGGTTACATAGAATATTTTTTCATACAATACTTATCTACTAACAAAAGCCTATATTTCTGGTTATGTACCTATTAAAGCAATTTTACCAGTGGGAGGCTCCTTTGCACATGAAGCCGGCTAGATTATGGTTAAGTAGGTATATTACTGTGTTTCGGTCTGAAGGGTGCTGTAGCTAGAGAAACTACTGGGCAAATGAGACTTAACACAAAAAATGCTGAATAGATTTAATTTTAATTACATGAATGTTAATAAGAGCGTAGAGCAGCGTATATACTTATATATGAAAGCCACTAGATGTAGGCACAATATTTTTGCTGCTTTATTAAAAGCATCCACACGGGCGACGTCGCGGGCAGCAGCTAGTTGAAAATATCCTTGTCTCTATTGGTTGAGATCTATTATAAACCGTCCTTAGACTTTGCTCAGACTACGTAGGTAGGTACGCAAGACTTATCCGAATGTAGGCTAAGAATAATCTTTGGTTTCGTTTTTATAATCATTTGAAAAATGAACTACGATGAGCTTAAGCTAAGACAGCCGAATGCTAAAGTCAAGTTTTCTTTATATCACACTAAGCTAAGTTTTACGTAAGTAAGAATAAGTAATAATCCTGAGCGGCACTGAATTGTAATGGATAGGGCGTTACAACTACTATCAGCTCGGAGCTGAACGTCCCGCTCGTCTTGTTCCTTATTGTCATAAAAGAAGTAAAGTCTGAGTAGAGTCTAATTAAGCTCTGTAGATCTCAGCCTCAATACATAGCAGATTTATATGTTATTTACAGTAACTATTTACAAAATACTTGAATTTCTCATGGACACTTGTAGGAAAGGATTTCATAGTTAAAATTAAAAGGTGCCCAATAGATCAACGGTTATCCTTAAGAGCCCTTCGAACTCCTCCGGGACGCAACAAGTTCAAATATTAATGCCAACTTCAACCTCTATAAAATACGATCTCGAGCACATTTTTCCCAAGTCTTAACACTGATAAAACTTTCATTGGAAATTGAAATAAGTTTGACTTGTAAAATACTTTTATCTACACCCATGCTATAAATGCTCTATTAAAGATTCTAAAACAGCTTATTGTACCTAATATTTAACACCATTGGGTGTTTTAATGTTGGGACATTGGTCCTAATAACCATTACATCATCCAAACGTGTGTTGTAATGAAATTCAATACAAAATTATATCATCCGTTTTCATAATAACAATCCTTTGGATGATATTATGGTTACTAAGACTGGCGTTTTTAATGTTAGCAGTAAGCCAACTCTTTCAGAATCTTTTATAGAGGATTCATTATTATGGGTGTAGATAAAGTTGATAATTTGGTATTAAAACACTCAAGTGATACTATTAGATAAACCCACATTCGTGTTTTAATACCCCTTATTACACAACAGTTGTATAAATAACCATAATATACTCTTGTTTGGTTTAACTTCTATCAATATCTGTTATCTTTGTTTTTTTTTTTAATTGAAAACTTCTTGCAAAATTGAAAAGACAGCAGGACTACTATTTGTCCAAACAAAAAAAAAATAAGTACATACTGCCCCAGAACACTGTACATAAGTTCTAAAAAGCTGATATTTAAATTTATTCAGTTAAATATGTCATATTGCAAGGATAAGTAATTGGTAAATTTCGTAAGATTAGAAGCTATATTTTGCAATTCAAAGTGATTTATAACCAATGCTAAATTTATTGCAGAAACAATGACACACACATTCTAAGCTTGACGAATCTTATTAGAATTAATAACTGGCATATCAAATATCAGATTATCTTTAACACACATATGGTCGTCAAGAATGCATAAGTTTGGGAGGCTTGTGTCATTATCAAACACATATTTCTGTGTGATTCTATGCTTCATTTTACGCGCTACCTATATACATTATTGTTAGTTATGCAGTGACATAACTGCATTGGCTATTAAATTGATAAATATCAAGTTGGTATAAGTATGTTTATTTTAATTAATATTTATGTATTGTAATATGTAATTAAAACACGATTTATTTATCAAGGTAAATGTATAAATGTAGTGTGTAAATTTATTACAACAAAACATTAAGCTTGTGTGAATATTAATTATTTCAAAGTGGCTGACTCTAAAATGAAGTTTTTATTTATGGATAAATATTAATACAAATAATATTGCATTCAAATTTAAATACTTTTTGAAATCACACGAAAAAATATAATAGAATAATTACCTACTGCTTATAAATTAAAATATGCAGAACTTAAATTTTTCTTAAAAGAATCTGCTTAACAAAAGAAGAGCAATTTTATGCTTATTTCTAGTGTTAGAGTTATGAATCTCACTGTATTATTAAAGCGATCTATATTTTTATGCACAAATATGTATAAGGTTTTCAAATATACATTATTTTATATTGACATGGTACTATACATACATATAAATGTGTTGAACAACTTAAATTTATCATTGTTATCTTTGGTGTTTGTCTAATTTTCTAAATCTGGTTTGGAGTCAATTAAAATGAACAGTCCGAATACGAATGAGTGTTGATCCAGTCTTTTATACTCAAGGTTTTGGAATTTTTCCTACAAAAAAATGCCACCTTCCCGCAGTATCTATGATAAAGACTTTGCAGCTTCAAACTTACCTTCTTCTTCTCAACTTCTTTTTGGTTTTAATGGAGTGGGAGAGCGGAAGCCTTCGATAAAGTGCTTGTCTGAAATATGAAAATATGTATATGAGTATTAGCTGGTTACCTGTGTTATCGCTTCACTTAAACGCATTTATACAAAATCTCATGATAAAATTTAAAATCTATTTTGTTAGTTACGAAATGTATAGAAGTTCAATAATTATTTCGTTTTTGCCTGTTCTTGTTTGTCTTTACCTATAACGAAATAATGTCACAGCAAATCTATCAAACTGTGCGGCAAAAAATTATCTCATAGTATCTATGTAATCAAAATATCTCATTCATACCGATTTTTTTTACAAAAGTATTTTTATAAAAGTATTGAGCGTTGCGAATTAAAATTAAGGTTATCCTATCTCTCAAGTTGGGTCAAATTGCACATTGTGCGCAAAATTTCATTCAATCGGTTCAGTATTTTAGGAGATTTATAACATCTATTTTTTACATGATATCTATAATAGAAATCTTTTTTTTTGTCAATGACAGATAGCTCATGCTACCAAGCTAACTGAATAACTTATTTAACGTCAAAAACTACAATTCAATTAATGCTCAACAAAAAAATAAATAAAATTGAGATTGTAGACAAAATCTAATTTGATGCTGAAAGTGACACATAAACTAAATATATATCGGGCAAAATAGAGGCCACTCGTAGTAATAGATGTAATATTATTGCAAAACTAGCTGACCCGGCAAACGTTGTTTTGCCATATAAAGTATAATTCACGCGATAGTTTTATAAGTAATAAAATATTGCCTATATTATAGCCTGTACATCATTTTGTTCTATTGGCGATAGTTTTTGCAGCGCACGCAAAAATAGGTTTCCGATTTTACACCTTGTGTTACAAAATAGCAATTTTATTACGGATCCCTAATTTTGAAAAAAAACATTGCCTATAGCCTTCCTCGATAAATGGACTACCCAACACTGAAAGAATCATTCAAATCGGACCAGTAGTACCAGAGATTAGCGCGTTCAAACAAACAAACAAACACTGCAGCTTTATAATATTAGTATAGATAATATTAATTGTACCATAAATTACACGACTGACCATGCAGGCAGTCAAACACACAAAACTTTGGATGAAACGTTGGAAATATAATATTTTTTTTGATAAAATTAGAAATTACTAGCGTTTCATTTATAATATACTCCACAAGCAAAAGCTGCAAGTATAAAACTTAATAAACAAAACTCCATTAGTAAGATTTAATTCGTTTTCAATAAGCCGTGTCGCCCACTGATTAACTTCCACAAGGGCTCTTGTTGCGCAAGCGCCGCGAACAATATTGTGTATGCGAAATAATTAGCATTGGAATCTGAGTCATTGCTCAAAGCCCGATTGTATTGAAATGTAGTATATTGTCTATTAAGAAGTACGCCTAAAGTTCACGGGTAAACAGTCCGCGATCATAGTGCGTACAGAAGTCCCGAAATATAAGAGGAATACTGAAATTTCACGAATTTTTTTAAGTACAGTAGATTATTGTGACAGAAAAGCACTTTTTACCAGGGAGACTCCTTTGCACAGGATGCCGGCTAGATTAGGGATGCCGCAACTGCACCTATTTCTGCCGTGAAACAGTAATGTGTAAGCATTATCTACAGCTTCGGTGCCGTAGGTAGTGAAAATACTGGGCAAATAAGGCTTAACATCTTATGTCTCAAGGTGACGAGCGCAATTGTAGTGCCACTCAGAATTTTTGAGCTTTTCAAGAATCCTGAGCGGCACTACATTGTAATGGGCAGGGCGTATCCATTACCATCAGCTGAACGTCCTGCTGGATGGATTTGAAAATTTAAATCGCCATATTCGAATAAAGATTCAGTATTTATTTACAGAGCATATTAAGGTTGAGATCTATAGAGACTACTTAGACTTTGCTCAGACTTTACTTAGGTACGTAAAACTTATCTGAGTGTGACAAAACGTGAAGTTAGCTTTAGATCAGCATAATGCCAGATGTCAATCGACTATAAAACGTAGTCAAAGGTTATGTTAAGCTCACACTCAGTAACATTATACGTAAGTAAAATCTGAGCAACTTAATTTAACTTATGGAAAAAGATAGCAATGGGCAGAGAGGCATGGAACAAGCTGAACGAGGACTACACCCAAGAAGGGGTTCCAATCAATAATGATACCACTAAAACAAATTTTTTCATATTTATTTATGTAAAATGTAGAAAATATGTGCTTAATATGTAGATAATTGTAACAACATTTATATTACTTATTAATATTCCATCACCGATGATAACTGTAATATAACTGTGAGAATGTAATTTAATATTAGATTGGAAATAAATAGGTTTTATTATTATTATAAAGTACTGACTACACTCTACAGATCTATGCCTAAATCTAGATTCTAAATAATTTAAACTTAAGATCGCGAATAGCAAATTAATACCTTAAAACAGTTTATTTGTGTGGCGTTTCTTAAATAACGCCTAGGCCGGAGGATATTCCAAACAATATTAAGCAATATTTTAAATTGTTGTTTCCGTTTTGTCAGATTTAACAAAAAATAATCTCCCAAGATACGAACTCACTCAAGTCACATTGTCCTGAATTGAACTCACCACGAATAACATGAATTAAATAAACATCTTCATCTGGTGACCGAGACAAAACCAATGGAACAGTTATTGCTGTCAATTTTGATATAATACTAAGTTGCAATTGTTTCCGAAGCCATAAATAATCTCACACAAAAGTTTCGCGGTTTACTCAAACGCTAAAACGGCTGATAAACATTTTTTTCATTCCGTCTCGAGAGCAAGTTCCTGCGGCGTCCGACTATAAATATTAATACAATCAAATGTTTTGACGTGGGCCTTTTTTAAACTTTTATCTTGTAGCTTCGCTTATTTTTTACAATGGATCGATTTCGGTTTTATTTAGTGTTAATTTGGGCAGCGAAGTCAGTCTTTTAACAGATCGTAAAGTAGGGGCGAGCGTGGCGCCAGCTGTCCATTGAGACCTGGCAAATTTTGTGGGGTCGAAGTTAATAAAATTACACCGTAATTGATATGGATGTATAAAAAATTATGAATTAAATAATTTATGAAACCTTTGCCAAACGCATTTTATATTTTGTACCTACTCTAAATGCTTTTCATTTATTCACATTTGATAAGCGGAAGGAAATCCTAACAATATGAACTAGTTTCATGCGAACAAGTAAATATTAATTTGCCTGTGATGACTGACTTGTATTACATACATAGGTACCATACTTACGTAGATAGCATTGAAATCGACATTAAACTAGGTTAAGACTGTCGTAGAAGTGGAAGGTTCAAGCCACATGTTCATACGATCAATAATTATTATTATAGAAAGTAACACGGTGTTAGTAAGATCAGAATGTCGATGCTGTTAAGTCCAGTGCCGCAGCTTCTCATCTGGGGGTCGGCGCTGTGGTTCTCGCCCGCCACGTACCAAGTTTGCGCCGTAGCTAGTGAAATTACTGGGCAAATGAGACTTAACATCTTATGTGTCAAGGTTACGAGTGCAATTGTAGTGCCGTTTTCGAGAATCCTCAGGTGCTGCATTGTAATGGGTAGGGCGTATCAATTACCATCAGCTGAACGTCCTGCTCGTCTCGTCCCTTATTTTCATAAAAAAAATCAATGTGTTTTCGGTTTTCCAAGTTCATATTTACGTTTATTTGACACTCTAATAGTGTTGGAAAACATTGTGAAGAATCCTACACTCACCTGCGAAGAAATTCAGGTGTTGTGTGTGAAGTTGACCAACTTACACTTTCATGTGCTTGACACGGGCTGTTTTATAAGCCATCGAATACCTACAAATAGATCACATAAAAATACAATTTTCATGCATTAAATTATTTGCAAGAAGTTAAATAAATGTATATAACAATATAACGCTATAACCTTGTACCTTCTTTTAAATCTTTTGTGACATGCGTAGCGAAGAAACGGAAACCCACATCAAAACCAATTACAAAAGTGTAATTAACATCACAGAAAGTCTAAAATGAATCCAAACATATAAATAGAACTAAATCACACGCTATCTACGCACTTCTGAGCATTAGATACTAGAAGACGTGACCTGATCTTACCTTTACACGAAATTAATTTTATTTATCTTTACGACCTGAGATTTCAAATTAGCATAACGGCGATTACTCACACTGTATCATTAATTCTTAAATAAAAACATAAATCTCTAAGCTGACTTTAAATGCTGTAGAACAAACACCCACAGCTCTATCGGACAGCAATCAAATATAAACCTTAAATTAGTATAAATAGAAACTATTTGAGATGTTGTGTTTGATAGTAACTTCGGTTTCGACAAGATCTGATCAAAGTATCTAAAATGGTCACAGTTAGTGGGTTAACCACTTTAAATTGTCATCTGTCTGATTTATTTATAGTTCTACGGTCAACGCATTTTTGTCTACGTCCTGTGTTAAGAAATTAAAAATTCTTTAGCATTGACTCGTCTAGGCTGTATGGTGTGCTAGCCTTTGCCTTCTTCATCCTGAAGGTTGTAAAGTAGGGATCATTTGACGCTTTAATTCAACACCATACAGTTTATAAGCAATATTTACTGTGACATGGTTAAACTAGCCCATTAAGATTACAACCGTTTGGTAAATGCCAGAGGCGTTTCGAGTCAAATGGTCGTATACTATAATCATTCGCGTAGCCCATAAATAATTGCGTCCGAATCAGGTTTTTGTCGGTTGCGATGCGCTCACAGGTAATATAGTCATAAATTTCCATAACCGCCATTCGATCTTATCAAATATAATTTTAATTTGATTTTGTAACCACACGTGTTGAGGTCGATCCCCACGAGTTACGATGGTAGGTATAAGATTTAAACACTCTGTTTAGTAGCAGATCGTAAATTTGCGAGGCAATCACATAAAGCATTTTAATGTTTGCTGAATAACAATTTTATAGTTTGCGGGATTTATTGAATTTCTTTTATATCTTGTTGTAATTTGCATTTTTAAAGAGGTGTGAACGGGTAGTTATTTACAACATTTTTTAACAATACATAAATATTTCGTAGACAACTAAAGCTTACATCGAAGTGCTGGTTTTAAAGACAAGCGAAACAAATGTGTCGAAACGAATTTCGTTAGTGCATGAGCTAAATATTATGAAAAAGAAATTATGCGTCAATGCATTGGTCGTTCAACGTGTGTACCCATTGAAAAATCGGTAATTTAACCACTCACGCTTTCATTTCAAGGAAGAATAGGTCGGCTTTTAGATTCTATTTTGTGAGTTTAGTAAAAAAAATTAAATTAACTAACTAACTGCATTCATTCCAGAATTTTCCTAGACTTAATATATTTCTACGAGGCAGAAAACCACTGGCAGTAAACAAGGGCAACTGATCTTACAGCATTCAATCGGGCATCTCCCAGCGCTTCAACTTACGGTTCACTTTGCTATCTTATAGATCCGTCAGAAGTTGCCTCAATACGTAATACGCGATCAAGCATATTTTGTCACCGTGCCCATAGATGTGCATAAAGGAGAAATATTGTGTCTTGGTCTCATCTCTGGTCTGGTACCCATAGTATCAGCTCGAAATAATTGAATGCGTGCAACGCAAATGTGCTCGAATTATCAGGAATCTGTAGTGCAGTCACTTATCGTAGGGTTGTCTGTTCACTGTGTGTCTTGTACGACATGAAGGAGAGTATTTCGAACGGCTGTTAGACCTGATTACGTTTCCAAGGCCGAATTCAAACTTCGCATAACGTGAATCTGACTAAAACATACATTATCGAAACGGGGACAACTCTTCATAAAGTTCAATATCATATACACACAATTATGAAACCATACAATTACGCATGTCTTCTGGAGAGGTATTTACTTTGACCCGGTCTTGATCTACTTTTCAGATTTCTTCTGCTCGTACTCGCAAGCCCTCTTGGAACACTACGATAAGCCACTGTTCAATACATCCCTAGTATGCCTTATATGTTTTGGTCGTATAATTTCTTTTTAAACAATGAATAATTAAGGAGTGATCATTATTTATGTCAACCGCTGCTTTCCAATTTCACGGAGTACCTACCGAGTTGTTATATGGGTGTAGTTTCTTGTTTATAATACTATTGGTGTCAAGGTCTATTTTAGATTTACGGTCACAGACATTTTCTCTATAAAGTTAATCATCTTTCATTTATTGTCTATATTATGTCAACTCCTTATCAACATATACATTAATCATAATTTATCAAGACTATTTCGGAGACATTGTTTCGTACAATTATTGTTTATCTTGGTTGGTTTTGTCAATATCAATAGTTTGTGCTAAATATTATTTAATATTACTTTTTCCGATAATTTTAACAGTATATAGAAGCTAAATTTCAATAATTGTGATAAATTGATCTCATTTTATAATTCGCAAAAATATTACATTATCGTTATAAACATTCAAATTGATCGAAGCGAGTATTTTAAATATCATAAACACATATTTATAATTCAACTTATAGATTTTGTTGAAATGAATATTTTTCTGAATAGATTGAATAATTCCACGTACCCAAAAATATTTAATATAATCAAGTAAATCCATATCTTCATTTAATATGCACTTCGTATCGATAACAATAATTATTGATAATAGAATCTCTGTATCCCACCTTATGGCCGCTTTCGAAACAATACTATTGCTTACATTAACCTTATCTATAAAAGTATGATACCATTTATCACAGCTTTTGTTTATGATCCTAGTGTATCATCGGCTATTAATTATAATGCGTTCTTCACTTCGAACTTTGACGTTCTCGCTGTGTGACAGACCAGAGATAAGAATGCTAATGTTATTTTGTACCAACTGTACTTATTTCTGGCTGTATTTATGAAAAATCATACTTATTACCACGGTATAGAGACTATATTAGGTTACATCTAAAGGAAATTATGTGTCAATCGAATCTGTGTTCTTTTCCAGTATATTTTTGGTTGAATTTATATTGAGTTTCAGAAAGAATTTGAATACCTTCGTGAGGAAGAGTCGGAAATTTTGATGGATGCGGTTATAATTGTTTTTGTATCGATTATGCCATTGATAAGTATTTCTACTATTGCTCATTTTATTAATGACTTTAAGGCGGAAGCTTCCCGGGTGAGACGGTTTTGATGACAGCATGACGTCACAATTAATTTCGGAGCTGTCAAAACATCTGTCATCAAATGTTAGCGGGTGTAATATTAACCGTAATTGGAAAACGAAGTAACAATATTGTGAAGCCGTCAGCACCAACTCGTAGCCTAAGTTTTCATATATTCTAATTAATTAGTACTTATATGAATATATTTCTTTTTATTAATATATTTGTATTGTTAACATACTTAATTTAAGAAGTCGTATATTAATCAAGATCCAAGCCAATCAAACTCTCGAGTGTGATTGTGTTGGACCTTAAGTACTGATATAAAAAAATATACCGAGGACAGTACCTTAAAACTATATTTAATTTATTGAAACGAAAAAAAAAATATGATTTATAATATTTATCCAACTTAAAAAATGAGCAGGTTATTTTCGCTATTTGCATGCAAGCAAATGCAACATGTGTATATAATTCACAATATAGTAAATGTAAATTTTCTAGTTATTTAAAAGTTCGTTTCATTAATTTATTAAAGGAATACAAAGTAATATTATAGAGAAAATTTATATTTGACTTTTGTGGTTATTAATGTTTCAAGTCGATATATTTTTGTAAATAAATTATTAACTTTTTAATACATTACATCAGGTTCTATCCTGAATTTGAAGTTAAACTCTGATCTAAATGAAAATGGCTACTCAATTAATCTAAAATTAACGGCTTCGTATAAACTAGTAGAGCAACGAACCGGACCGGAATTTAAATAGTCTCAAGACGACTTCGGCCCTCCGATCAGAGGGAATCTATTGATCATCAGGGGTCCTGATGCCGAGCGATGTTCGACACTGTTTCATTAATAATTGAATTCTGTAAGTATGAATTTCACCAGTAGATAGACGTATTTATTTATTGCAGAGAGGCTCACATTCAAAAGTTAATAGAGTAGTATTTTTTTTCCAAAAGTAACTTATTCAAAGAGCTTATGAATTGATTTAAAATTGGTTTGGCTTTTAAGTGTTCTGGTAACTTATTATATATTTTAATTGACATTTGGTAGTCATATTGGATATCAAGATATTTATTAATTA
This sequence comes from Leptidea sinapis, assembly GCF_905404315.1. NCBI lineage: Eukaryota > Metazoa > Arthropoda > Insecta > Lepidoptera > Pieridae > Leptidea > Leptidea sinapis. The sequence goes on along the minus strand of NC_066275.1, from coordinate 8,227,823 downwards.
ACCAACCAACCCAGATCCACCCAGAGTCTTCAAAACATATAAAATGCCGACTAGATACCCACTGCAGTGGGTTTTCTTTATTTTGCCATTTAATGCTAGCGTAGAAATTACTGGGCTAATAAGGCTTAATAATATGTCTCTAAGTGACGAACGTAATAACGATGCATTATAAAAGGCAGGGCGTTTCATTTACCATCAGATAAACATATGGCTCGTCTCGTCACTTTTTCTGATGTAAAACAGTTTCATGAATTCAGATCTCTTTAAATAACTGATGATCACCCTGGCTCAGTACATAATTAATAAAATAACGCTGAAAAATCATACATCCAGTTGCTGAAATTGGAAATTGAGTTTATATTAGAAAAGAATAATCATTAAACCACTGAATTTTGTTATCGGCTCAAAATAAAGACATGCTTGAAAAACTAGTCAGAAGTCTACCATAAGTCATTACTCTTTTCAAATTCAACTATCTTTATTGTGAAATCAAATAAAATATATTTATAAGAGATTGTGTATTTGAACGAAGCTAACAATGCTTGGCTAAATATTGCAAACATTCAAAATTTTCCAGACAATTTAAAGTGTCAAAAAGCATGGGACGCACTTCTTTGTAAGTTAGCCTTTGATGATCTTTTGATATCATCTACTGACATAACAGAGTGTGCTCGTCTTTTGGCCGTGACAGAAAATGAGTCGGGATTTTGGTTACAAGCCTTGCCTTCTGCGCCGATTGGAACGCTACTTGACAATATGACATTGTCAATATGCGTATCACTCCGGCTAGGTATAAAACTGAATGAACCACATCAATGTAGATGTGGCGTTCAGGTAGATGCTCTTGGACGCCACGGGTTATCCTGCCTAAAATCGGCAGGCCGTATCAGTCGTCACGCCAGCATTAATGAAGTCATCCGCAGGGCATTTGCCGCTCTTAATATACCAGCTGTTTTAGAGCCAAATGGTATTACCCGCCGCGATGGCAAGCGTCCTGATGGAATGACGCTGGTGGCTTGGGCACGGGGAAGGGCGCTGGTGTGGGACGCTACTTGCGTCGACACACTGGCTCCTTCTCATGTCCAAGTTACGTCAGTTGGTGCTGGGGCTGCTGCTTCGACTGCCGAAGACAGCAAGCGTCGCAAATATGTTGGTCTCAGTGAGTCATACATCTTTGTGCCGTTTGGTGTCGAGACACTTGGCCCGTGGGGCCCAGAGGCGCGGAGAATGTTCAAAATACTATCTTCGCGCCTCAATAAGGCTACTGGAAACTCAAGTGCTGGCAGCTATTTCAGTCAACGGATCAGCCTTGCTATCCAACGGGGTAATGCTGCCAGTATTCTTGGTACGCTTCCACGTAATGATAGTTTTAATTTTATGTAGTCGTAGTATTGTAAATATAGTTATAAGATTTGTTTTATAAATAGATTTCAACAATTTTGGAAGTATTTCAAAATTACTAGCAATAAAATGCAATATACGGTTCAACTGATGATATGTCATCACTGTATGCGATAAGTATTTCCGACCTTATTTATAAAGCGATGAATGAACGGGCGTATGAATTCGAGAAGATAAATTACAAATATATAGGTACAATATAAGTGCTGACAGTGTTCAAGAGCATATAATTTATTTAAATATTTTGAAAATCCAACTAAAAAAATCATTTTAGGCATTTAATATGTACAGTCTCTTTGCACGAGAAATTCAATAGGCATCTTGTCTCATGTCGTGGGGATGTTAATTGACCACGATCATATTATTTGAAGTTGGACATCTTTCTTTTGGGATATTTAAAAGAAATAGTGTACGTCTATAAGCCAAGAATAATTAAAGAGCTAAAGAATAAGATAATTCGGCAAATTAACGACATTGAACCTCAATTATGTCTCAGAGTCATTGAAAATATGGATTATCGGAAAGAGGTATGCCACCGAAGCCGTGGCGAGTATTAGGCCGATATTTTGTTTCACACATAATTGTCAAAGATTCTTCTATCATAATTAAAATATTAAGATAATTCTCTGAAAACTTTTTGTTTTATTTACAATTCACATCGTGCGTTTTGGTTGGACCACCCTTTAGTAAGTGATATAGGTTTCATTAGATTTAAGTTCCTTTCTCGCTTAAAGAGTCGATCAAAAACACAGCTAGATTTTAGGACGGTTTCATAAGCTGTACACCCATTAAGCTTAGATAGGGGTTCAACTCTGGAAACATACTTGAATCATGGTCAAGAAATATCGACACAAATAAAAAATAATATATCCTTGAAGTGGAGAAAAACACTTTAAAATAGAAATTGTTATTAACGATGTGTTGAATAGCAAAAGTATTATTGAACAGTTTAGGTCATGAAGCGTCGTGCACAGGGCGGCCTCTGACATGGGGTTGACGTGGCCACTTCATTAATTCTTCAAACTGTTGATCAATACCTTCTCGACGTGACTTTACTATCAAAAACAATTCTTTACATAAAATAGAATTAGTATTGAATAGTATCAGGCGATGTTCTGCGGAAGGAATTATTTGAGCTGGTGGTCATGTACAGACGACAGATGAAGTTGATTGATTGCACAAACTTATAGAGCCAATGTGGCTGGATATGTTGTAGTATAGGCGTACATTCTACTATCAAATCAAAAACGTATTGAAAAGGGGCTTTTAAAGAGTACCACAGATAAGATACCTTGATTTGGGTGAAGTTTCGATACGAATAGATAAAGATAAAAAGCAATATTAAAAAACTGTTGGAGGATCAGATCTGCCTACACATTTGGGAGACATACATGATATTGGGCATGTTTGTATTTTGCAAAAAAAAAATGATGTGATATGGCAATATCATGCTTTGTTTCTTTCCCAGCGCAATTTATTTGGGAGTGGTAGTAGTTATTCAAAAGATTATTTCATCCTTAATAACAAAATTAAAATTTATTTTTTAATAGCATAAAAATATATTCTAACGTCTTGGGTCCTCTATAATTATTAGCATTAAATTCATTAAAATGAGAATAGTTAACAAGTACAGAACTAACCCACAGCCCGCTATAGGGTGAGTTACATCAAAGCGAGAAGGGACAGATATTAATGGTTATATGGAAAAAATATTGTTGCGTTTCCTTACCCCAGCTTTTAAAACATAATAAACAATGTGCAATTAAAATGCCAATAGCAGATTGATGAATTGATATACTAATTGATGTTACTTCGAAGCGTAAAGTTTGATGTAAGTACAAATTATTATTTGTTTTCATTTAACTGTTAGCGTTTTAGGGCTATATTTCACTGGGACACCACGGTGGCGCAACCAGTCGCCTCTACCAACAAAATATATACAGTTACTCACCTGGTGTCCGTTTGGTTGGGCAACTAATTTGGTGGCGCGATCAGCTCGGACACGTCATGACTCAGGTGTCCGTATGGTATCTTGTCTGGAAGCTGAAAGATACCACGGTAGCGCGATTAGTTATGGCCCTAATTTTAAATTGTTTCATAAACTGAACTTTTATGATATAAAAAAAAAACAGATATCGTCGCTCGAGGCTACGAGGTCGTCGCTCTACTGTTTGTGACACAACTGTTAAGGCAATTCCCAGGTTCGAGTCCAGGTTATATAGCAAAAAACTAGTCTTGCCAAAAATACTGAAACAAAGAAAGAAATCTATAGCAAATAACGTTTATTTTAGAGTGTGTTAGTGTAACAAATAAATTTAAAACAATTTAAAAATAAAAAGCTTACTCGAAATGGTCTCCATTGGCTGCATACAGTCCTTTAAACGTTGAGGCTAGTTATCAATTAAAGCACGCACTCTTTCCATATGAAAATTCTTCACTGCAAATGGTAAGGATTGTTCTCCAAATTACTCAGGTCTCCAAATCATCATGGAGCTTAGAGCAAGCCTCTCTAAAACTGACCATAAATCATACTCAAGCAGATTAAGATCGGAACTAGACCATGGGTCTTCAGCTCTGATGTAGTTCGTTTCCAACCTAGACTGCGCAGACCGAGCTTCAAAACCTGGCGCCGAGTCTTGCTTTTTTTTTTATGGAAAAGGAGGACAAACGAGCGTACGGGTCACCTGTTGTTAAGTGATCACCGCCGCCCATACTCTCTTGCAACACCAGAGGAATCACAGGAGCGTTGCCGGCCTTTAAAGAAGGTGTACGCGCTTTTTTTGAAGGTACCCATGTCGTATCGTCCCGGAAACACCGCACAAGGAAGTTCATTCCACAGCTTTGTAGTACGTGGAAGAAAGCTCCTTGTAAACCGCACTGTGGAGGACCGCCACACATCCAGATGGTGAGGATGATATCCTAACTTGTGGCGTGTCGTGCGAAGGTGGAATTCGGCGGCAGGAATTAGGTAAAACAGCTCTTCGGAACACTCCCCGTGATAAATGCGGTAGAAGACACACAATGAAGCGACGTCTCAACGCAACGCCAAGTGATCCAGCCGTTCACAGAGTACTGGGTCCCCGACAACTCGCGCTGCTCTGCGTTGCACGCGGTCAAATGGATCGAGCTGATACTGGGGTGCGCCAGACCAGAGATGACAGCAATACTCCATGTGTGGCCGGACCTGCGCTTTGTACAGCGCTAGAATGTGGGCCGGCTTGAAGTATTGCCGTGCTCTATTAATGACGCCCAGTTTCTTTGAAGCCAATTTGGCTTTGCCCTCCAGATGGCCACGGAATTGGCAATCGCTCGAGATTTCGAGACCCAGTATTCCGATACTAGGCGAGGCTTTTAGGGAAGTGTTGTCGAAGAGCGGTGATGATAGATAGATGCTAGACCATTCTTGGTTGTTGATCATGGCGTTATTAAGGGGCGTCACTACCTTCTCAATAATTGTATCTTGATACACTTGTGCCGATGTTTGATACCTTTTTCACAAAAGTATGGCTCAATCACTCCTTCACAGCTAATACCCCGCCAAACTATCACTGAAATCGGATAGTGGCCCACGTTGCTCTCTAATTGGGAAGCTCCCTTAGAGCTTTGAGCATAAATACGGTCATTTTGTTTGTTAAAATATTGCTCACTTGTAAAAAAAATCTCACCCATAAACAAAATTTTTCTGTGAGCTCCCTTTGCGTACCGCTTCAGTAGTTGTTTAGATTTTACCAATTTTAGTACCTCTCTAATAGGCTGCAAGTTCTAAGTCACCTTATAAAATACGTGACATGGTTCCATGTGCTATCTTCATCTCCCGAGATAAAATCTTTTGCTTTCGGACAGAATTTCTTCGAATTCTTTCCCATACTGCTTTGACCACCTTTTTAGTACGAACATATTGCCTTTACCATGCCTAATATATTTCCCACACGCTTGTACTAACAGTTCTGATTTAGTTAGTTGATAGTAGTTACAATGATAAGTAACAAAATTTCCGTCAAAATCTGAAATAAATAACTTACATATCAAATCTTCTTTACTTGCAGGAAAAGGTAATAATATACTGCTGTTATAATTAACAGGTCCTATTATCCTAACCCGCATATAAGGCGTACAAACTTATAATACAGTCTGGTACCGTATTAAGAGTAGGTACGTAAGGTAAGTAGGTAGGTAATAGTAGTACTTCTGGTTAAGTGTGATCGGTAACCAATTAAATCGTTGCGGATAAGATGTCATTCGTAATTGGCTCGTTATAATCAGCAGCGGGGCGGAGCAGTCTGAGCCAACTTGTTGTACGAATTTTAATAAACGGGAAATCATTATTTTTTGTACCGATAACAAAATATGAGCCTTTTTTTTGATGTTGTTATAAAATAAAAAGTGTGTGTGTGTGCTTATGTATGCACGGAAGAAGTTTTACTTCTTTGGCGTAACAAAGCAAAAGTCCTTAAAATTATTTATTGCTCCTACTATTTTACGTTTGTAGAAAGAATAATATTGTAAAAATCTTGCAAAGACGGCTTGATAATTGATTAATTATTAAATAATTAATAAGGCTGTATGGGCTTAAACCCTTTGACTGTCCTAATAATGGACGAAGAAACCGAAAAAAATAAGACATGACGCAAACGTCAGAAAATTTTAGGAACCAACTTCAATCTGTTACTTTTGTGTTACAGTGATGCGCACACATCTTAAAATTTCACGCTTATATTTTTTCATAACGCGACTAAAGAAGTATAATTTCAAAAAGTTATATATACGCATAACAAGTTTATGTTTGTTCCTGGTGTCAACATTTTGAATATTAAAATTTCTAGCAAATTCGTTTATGTGCTTATGAGAATAACAAACAGTTAAAAAGTTTATTTCTTTAGTTTTTTTTTAATTCTCTATTCTTTAGGATGTTGGTCATAAATATCACAAATCCTCTTCTGCAGCACAAAAATGGTATTAATATCGGCTGCACTGCCTCATAACAATATACGATAGGACGTAACACTAAGGAAATTGCAAAGTAAAAAATGTGTTATTTTAAGGTGATCTCTCACATCTTGGATTAATTATACAAATTAAATTTATGAACGATGCGGGACTCGAACGGATGGCGAACCATAACCTAACAGTTGAACAAGACATACCAAGTTTTACGAACCACGCGTTACTCGAACGGTTGGTTTAGTTGATAAGAGCGCTCGGACGGAACCCGAAGGAACGCGGTTTCAAGTTTCGTTCATAAATTTTGGTTACAAAATTATTTTGTATAAACTAGTTGCGCTGTAGTAGTGACATCACTTATTGAAAGTCAAAAAACTACCACCCATTCCAAAATGAATGCCTCAGACCTGAGAAGAAAGGGGGCAACAAACTCAGCGGGCTTTTTTTAAGTTATTTTCTTATGTTAATTGTGTTATGTTTTTAACCGATTATGCTGCAGAACTAAGTCTATTTAAAAAGTAAATACATACTTTAAATTATAATCATAGTGGCAAGATGAATATTCAATTAAGTCCAACGCCTCTTGTTAGCGCGTGAATGTTTCATAATATTCTCGTAACCGGTCAAAATACAAATAAATAGATGAATATCGGCGAAAAACGAACTGACACGTATGTAAACGTGGCTGTGTAGTTTATTTTGAAATGTCTTGAGTCTTGAGAGACGCTTGCAAGCCGCGCAGAGCTTGTCTCGACTGTTTTCGATAAACTAGAGAAATTATATTTAAGTAGGTCTCCGTTTGACTTAGGATATCAATCAGAGTGGTACCATTTATTATGTATACAACTACGTCTTAGTGATATTTACGAAGCGTTACAAATTTTAATGATTTTGTGGTTAACTAGCTGCTTCATCCGACGTTGCTCGTGAGGACGCTAGCAGCAGTAAAATACTATAACTTTATAATAATAATATTGCTACACTCTTACACAATTTATCTTGCCCCAAGCTAGGCATAGCCTGTTTTATGGGTGCAAGACAACGATATATATAAGATAGGTAAATAAATACATATAAACATCCATGACTCGGAAACAAACACTCATATTCTTCATATAAATGATTGCACCTACCGGAATTCGAACCCGGGACCTCTAGCTCAGTAGGCAAGGTCAGTGGCTAACTGGGCTATAGGGGTCGTCAATATCTTACGTGATAACATGCAGCCTATATGTTGTCCCGAGCTCTTGTTAATAATATGCATGCAATATTTGAATTGTATCTATTCAGTAGTAGTTATTTAAAAAAAACTTTGTCAAATCATTTTCAAACCCACGCTCAGACGCTAAATCTGGCGTTTTATACTACTCCGCAGACGTTTGTTATGCGTAACGTAACGTAACATATGGATCGAAGAATTATAATAATGTAATACGAATAACGATAACTGTTTGACGACAGAAGAAGACACTGCACCACAAAGCCAGCATTGGCATTGACGCGAAAGTCTAAATGACTTGTGTAAATTGGTTGACCTATCCCAATAACTCTACTGTTTATACTTAATTATATTACGTAGAGTCGTATGCATTTATTACGTAGGAAATAGAACGAACAAGACTTATGATTCAGAGTTTACACGAAATCGAAAACATCTTATTTCAGCCATTACTCCAGTTAAATGACATGCCAAGTGTTCGTGTCAGTCTTCAGAAGAAATGAGCTACCAAATACCAACGTCATTCGGTGGATTAAATAAATCCCTGCGCTCAGATGAAAAGCTATCATAAAGCCATCTTAATACGATAATAATACTAAATTAATCATTCAATATTTTGAACATCCGACCAATTAAATAAACGTTTGCATCAAACTATTAGAACGATATCAATTACTGGCACGCATCGTGATTATTTACGATAATGTTGCATATTGCATTGTATTTCTACATGCATTTATTGAATAATCTTGTCCATTGAGTAATGTATAATATAATGAGTAATGTAATATCCGAAAAAAATAACCAATCGATCAGAATACACAAGATAGTTTAGAAGATCTACATGTTTGTTTCACCACATCTCTGAAGCTATCAGATTTTAACGAGAACTTCGGAGAAGACAATATTACCTTGACTTGTCAAACCTTGAGATCTTATTAGAGATTTCGCTTCATTGTGTGCCTTCTACCACGTGGTTGTTTTTCGGCTCGGTGCTAAAAACTGTTAGACCTGATAACTGCCTCGGAACCCTTCGCCACTAACTTGAATGCGAATCATGCAATGCGGTTCGCATTGTCATCTGTAACTCTGGCGTTCCGCAGTGCGGCTACCAAGGAACTATCTGCCAAACCCAACCTGTGGAATGAGTTTCCTTGCCCGGTGTTTATAAGCTGTTATGGCACGGGTATTTAAAAAAAACATCATATAAGGCCGGCAACAATCTTGTGATTTCTCTGATCTTGCAAGTGATCACTAAACATCTCTCATCTCTTCCATAAAAAAAAATCAGTTATAATTTGAAAAAAAAATTATTGAAGTAGGCGTTACTATGCGGAAATCCATAATTATCTAAATGATTTGAGTTTTCTTTAGTGTTAATTCCACTAATATTTGTCTTTAAACAATTCAAATTATTTAAAGTTATAATTTTATCAAAGATCACGCAATAAAAAGGTTTTTTTGTCTTTCCAATATTTGGAACATAACGCGTTACATATAAGTACTACTTATTAAAACACACGAATTTTTAATGTCGTTGCTTATTAAGAATTTGCTTTTAAATTTTGTTTTAGTGAACTCTTAAATCATATTAGAATAAAAGAAAAAGCCATTCGTACATGATTGAAGTCGTTAATATATAAATAGATACAAGTATTGCTTTGATGTGTAAATTAATAGCACAAAATCTGCGTGATTATTTGAAGATGTAGTGCATCTCGTAATGTACCGTGCCACACCTCTGCCGGCAAGTGTACACCTTCCGTTTCATATAATTTATCACTTTTATCTCGTCCAACAGTCGCGGTCAACTCACACGAACAAACGACATATCTGACAATAAGACAAATCGAGCGATTACGACGCATTACCTGCGCGGTGGGTCCGACCCATGCAAATTCTTCACCCATCATTACTTTCTTTGAAAGCAAAAGTGTAAAGACTACAGACATTAGTACATTAATTAAAGTGACAGTGTAAAGAAAGTGAGTATGAAAGTACAATAGCTTGCGATTACAATGACGTCGGCCGCAAATTTAGCAACATTTGGCGAATTTGATTTATTGGCGCAGTTTTGTCAAGTCCGAAACTTTGTATTGTTTTTATGTACCGCATGCGGTGAATTTGTAACAGGGTTGAAAAAAGAACCGAGCACATTATTCTAAGTTCGACTGCTTTTGTTTGTGTTTTTGTTCGCATTAATGTGCATTGTTAAATAGCTACAGATACATAATGTATGGCAAATAAAAAAGCATGAAACTGGTTAGCTTTAAGTTTAGTTTACAATATCGAAAATTAAATGTAGAATATTTATGTGTCGAACATAACACCGGTTCGATTCCCACGTAGGTACTTATTTTATTTATTAATTTACCATCGTCTTCCCAATACTTAGAGCGTGTACATTTCATTTACAATTATTGTAGAATCTTAGTTATTAAAATTACTTTAATAATTAATTTTTTTGCTATTTTTAATTTATGTTTTAAATTATCCTTTTCATTTTAGTGTTTTCTTTTGAGCAGTAGTAAACGTGAAACCTGGCCTTCAAAATTATGCGAAGTAATTTGTAATATTTGTTAGCTGTAAGTTATTCTAAAATTGTAAAAGTAACCACTGCTGGTCAAAGCCCTCCTAAAGCTCTCTACGACGATTGGTCCAACTAATCTTGGATTATTATCATTATTATTATCCAGGTTCATTTACTAAGTAAATATTATGAGTATAGATCACTTCACACTATACAAGAGAAATATTTATGGACTAACTTCACTGGGCAAATGAGACTTAACATCTTATCAAGGTGACGAGCGCAATTGTAGTACCACTCAGAATTTTGAGATTTTTCAAGAACCGTGAGCGCTACTGCATTGTAATGCGCAGGGCGTTTCAATAAACCATCGAACGTCCTGCTCGTCTTATTTTCATTAAAAAAAACTAACTTCACGGTGCACACCGCCGTTTTTGGAGAGCAAGTAGCAGTGCGCGCATCGTAACAAAATCACTATCGATATTTGTTTTGTTAAATTTTGGTATGAGACCCGAACCCACGACCTCTCGCGTTCCGTTCGAGCGCTCTTTCACTGAGCCAATCGTTCGAGTGACGTATGAAAATGAAAAATGAAAAAATATTTATTTCTGTAACAAAAATGGTACAAACATAATAATGGATTCTTCTATTAAGTGAGAAACACCTGTGCCAGAAGGCCACGTATAGTTTATAAATCTTAATATGTATTTGTTCAACTCTCAGCTCGTGCCTAAGAGGGCTCGCACAGATCAAATTATATTTTATAATTAATTTGTGTAAATTATCCCAAAAGTGAGGGTTACTTCACTTTAACAAAAATAAGTCTTTAATTTATAGTACAGTACAGTTGTACTCACTAAAAACGCGAAGAGATTATAACAAAAAATATGTATGCTTTAATCATAATATCACATTTATAAACCCGAGCATTAATAAACTAGATAAAGACCACAACACGGCAGCCTGTTTGCGCCGAAAGAAATCTCCATACAAAACATTACTTCGTACTGTTGAAGGATTTATGCGACGGCTTTGGTCTGAACAGCGTTCTTGTATATTATTGTAGTGACACCGACTAATTAGTTGGTCGAATGATGAACCAACTGCGGCTAAGGTGTTTCATGTTTATATCTGATTAAGTTTATTGAAGCTATTCTTCTTTTTTTTATTATGAATTTTTTTTAGTGAAAATAAGAGACGAGATGAGTAGGACGTTCAGCTGATGGTAATTGATACACCCTGCAAATTACAATGCAGTGCCGCTCAGGATTCCTGATAAACGGCACTTCAACTGCGCTCGACACGTTAAGTCTCATTTGCCCAGTAATTTCACTAGCTACGGCGCCCTTCAGACCGAAACACAGTAATGCTTACACATTACTGCTTCACGGCAGAAATAGGCGCCGTTCTGGTATCCAGCCGGCACTGGTGAATGAGTGATGGTGAGATGCGCGCGCATCACTATAACACAAAAGTAACAGGGTGAAGTTGGCTACTAAAACTTTCTGACGTTTGCGACATTGGATTTTTTTTTGGTTTCTTCATCCAGTATTAGGATAGGCAAAGGGTTCAAGCCCGTACAGCCGTATTCGTTATTTAATAATTAATTGTCAAAGCCATCGTTGCAAGATTTTTACAATAGTGTTATTTTACAAACGTAGAATAGCACCAGGAATAAATAATTTTAAGGATTTTTGCTTTGTTAGGAGAAAGAAGTATAACTCCTTGCGTGCATATAAGACTATTTTAGATTATTTTTATATAGTCAATGTTGACGAGGATATTAAACTAATACTTTATTACCTCGACCGACAGTCACTATTCTGTCAATAAAAAAAATGTACCTGAGTATTCGGGAATAATCTAGTCTAAAGCCATCGGAAATTAATGATTTAATAATAATATTATTTTAAATATAAAGATGAAAAGGATATATATTTTATTTATACAACAGCTTTTACATTAGCACTTTATAATTGTAAATTTTTAAAGTATTAAAATGGATATAGTTTGTTTTCCTTAACAGATAGACATATTATGCCATCCGTAGAACTATATAAGATACACAATTTCAACATACATTATTTTATTATATCCCAAAGGATTTAGGCAGTTTTTTCGGTGAAAGCTCCCGGATGGCTTTATTTTTTCCGACACCTCCAACAAATATCGTTAATATGTACAAAAATGTATTCAAAAACTTATCAAATTATATACTAAAACCTCCCTCGAGAACCAGACTATATATTGGTGAAATCAGCATGAAAATCGGTGCAGTAGTTTTTGAGTTTATTGCGAACGGACAGACAGACACGGCGGAGGACTTTATTTTATAATATGTAGGTAGTGATTTTAAGTCTATGCTCGGTGAAAGTTTCATTGCTTATGATGATTTATTATAACACTATAAATAAGGGATTGCTTGTAACTAATTCTAGTAGTCTTCATAAGATACATAATAGCTTTAAGGGTAAATGTATACACTTCTATAATAAAGTCCCAGCCACTGTTCAGGCATTATCTATAAATAAATTTAAATGTTTTGTAAAAAAATGGCTCTGTCGTAAATCCTATTACCGTACTGCTGAATATCTAAATGATCGGACAGCCTGGGACTAGATTGTGATTATTTTATAGCGATAGAAATGACTGTACAATATTGTATATTATTATTGAAAAGAGCGCAAAAAAAGAATTCTGGGAGAGTTTCTTGCGCCGCTTCTCCTCTCTCAGCGCGCCATTTGTTTCCGAAGCGGTAGTAGTATCTAGTAGTTATTAGAAATGACATCAAAAAGAATTCTAAGGGAATCAATTTTGAGAAAATAAATGCCTTTTATGAAAATTATTATTTTCGTGCAAGCAATGGATTAGGTATATAGAAATCAATAAATTAATTATTTAAAAATTTGCTCTAAATAATACAAGTTTTTGTAGCGATTAATGTCAAGATTATAAAATTAATATCAAATCTTGTATCCTTTGAAGATTTATCGTCTCAAAAGTGCTCTAAAACTAAATAATTGTTTATTAACAGTCTGTATAGACTCGTTCGACCAGATTTGGTAAAATTAATATTCAATTTGCTTTCCGTACATGATGTTATGTTGGGCGTGCGTATTATTAACTTAAATTTATGGCATCATTATTCAGAGATATTTTTTAAATTATAACTTGTTTTAAACGGTTCACGGTAATTGTAAACGTGCTTAATTTTATGCGGGATATGTGTAATGTCAGGTTTTTAGTCATTTTTCGGAAGAGAAATTAGCAAAAACTAAGATTTAGGCGGTATTCGGGTTTTGCAACGATTAGGTTACTAATCTACTCTTTTATGATCAACCCGAAAGAGCTGTAGATTTTTTTATTAAAATTACATTATTAAAATCGCATATGAAATAACGTATAACGTAGCTACAGTAAAAATAAAAAAGCACAGTTAATTCTTCTATTAGATTTATAATATGCCTATATCCTGTACAGTTTTATGAAGTCTATATAATCTTATTTCTAGGCTTTTTTAATCACTTATATATATATTTTTAGTTGAAACTAAAAATATTCCAATTTCATTAAAACAAGTAACCACAAAATTAATTTAAATTTATTCATAGCAGTTACATTCGGTTATTTTTTTTTATATCTATCAGGCAGAAGACACACTGTAAAAGATATGGTATGATGATTTCTTTCATGTTAAAGAATATTTAATAATGCCTGGTCTAATGTCAATCTCTTAATTTATGCTTATAATAGACTAGATATATTTATCTGTTTTCTCGAAATGATTCAATCAAACTAAAAACTAATATTAAAAGTAATATTTTCCAACATCATTGTTATTACAATGTGCTAATATTTCTGATCTTTATTTTTATCAGTAATATTCCGTAATTTTTGGTAATACCTACAAGTTTTACATTATTTTATGAGAAGTAGTGACGAGATCAGTGACTTGTCAACTGATGGTAATTGATAAACTCATGCCACAACGCATTGCCGCAGGATTAAAAAAAATTCTTAGCATTATGTTAATTTCGTGTTTCATCTTCAGATGTTGTGTCATAAGCCCAGTAATTTCACCTGCATCACCTTCGACCTTCGATCACCTTCAACTGAAACCCAAATAGTTCTTGCATACTACTGCTGGTATCCTAGACAAAGAAACCTCACATAATTGTGGTCATCCACCCTATTGGGTGTGGCAATGAAATTAGTAATGTAGCGATTTTTTTTATGATTCATAAAATTATTTCTTTGTTCAATATTATCATGAACATTTCCTCATTTCTATACTGCTACTTGTTGAGTAACTATATTTTTACCGGTTTGACCACTTATAAACACACATAAACAATTTGTCTCTGCGATAAACAATCTTAAATTACATTTGCAATTTTATGGCCTGTCTTCGCCGTAAAGCAAGCTTACTTAGTTTGTTTTAATTAAATTAGCAGCTGATAATTTTAAATGTAATTGTTATCTTGCAATTTTTATGGCTGATAAAAATATGCCAAGTGCCCTAGGTGGAACTTGACATAGATGGAAAGGATAATTGGATTTTCGTGTAATTCGATTGTAGTAGTAATTGGCGCGATTACTTGTGTAGGGTAAAACTACGTTTTTCAGTATTGTAAAAATAATATGTTTTATATTGATTTTACATTACGTTTTGCTCTTCTCGTATGTAATAATCTCGTACCAAAGTATCTACTATAGAAACAACTGGCTGAAACATGTTGCTATTAATATTTGTAAATTTTAACTTCTACAACTATATAGAATTCAAAATTAGTTTCAATATATTTTTAAGAAAATTGTATGTTCAAACTTATCTCTGAAATAAAATCTGATATCAATGTACAATTAGTCATAATTCAGATTTACGACTGTTTATGATTATTAATGAATAGTAGCGTTATGCAAGTTTCCATGATAATGTATCAATCTTTATATTGCCCAAAATAAAATTATAGCTTAAATACCTCATCTTTGTATCATATATTTTGTATCATATATTCATATCTTAAATAAGAACAAAGACATTTTTTCATGATAGTCTTCTAAAACATGAATCTTACCACGACGGATATATTTATCCGTTAATTTCAACGTACACAAATAAAATTTGAAAACTTAAATTTTATGAACGATGCGGGACTCGAACCCACGACCTCCGGCGTTCCGTGCCGGTGCTCTAACCAACTGAGCTAACCGTTCGAGTACCGCCTCGCTACAAAATTCTGTTGGCTTTGTTCAACAAAAAAAAATTATGGTATTAATCCTAGAAGAGAGGGTTATCACTTTAAAAACATAACATATTGTTTAATTTCAACGTAGTTATTCTTACTCTTAAATTGATTGATTAAAATTCATTTAAAACAATATTAATTCAATCACAAACCCATTATGTTAACTACCGAACATGATTCATTCATCAATAATTAAATGAATTAATTCATAATATCAATTCTATAGGCGTATATTATTTTGTTATGTATAAGGTCCTTTATTTATCAATTTTAATGGAAAACTTATATTCGTAGTATTTTTTTTTTATTATATGTCCACTTAAAATGATTTCTTTTACTGTTTTCGTATTTTTATCTCCGTAAACATACATAAACTTTGTTATGGATATATTCACATGTGTTTTTAGCATATTATTTATTTATATACTTTACTTTTATATATCTTTATATTGTTATAGTGTTCAGTGACACACATTTAAGGTGGATTTGTAATGCAGAATTTTCGAAGACCTTTTAAAAAGATATTTGAGTTCTTTTAAGTATGTAAGTGAGTAGAACAAAGGTTCTACTGATGAACGTAGCAGCTACGAACCTCATAAGTCTTAACTCTATACAAATAAGGTCAATAATTCAATGATTCCTTCTCACTTATTTCAGTCTTTATGAATGTAATTATATCTCCAATTCTCTAACTCAAACTCAGATAAAATCAGTAAGAAACTCAAATGAAAAACAAGTCCTACACGTCATACCTCTAAAACGAAAAAAAGAAAAATTTCGCGTCTCAGAACTTCCACCTAAAGACTTAACGTACATTACAAAAATAAGCTATCCGCTCATTGAATTTTCTCCTAAAATCAAGTAAAGTACTTTATAAATAGCATTTGAAACAATCAAACAAAAAATATTGTATATTTCATTACAAAGGGCGCAAAAAATAGAATGCCGGGAGAGTTTCTTGCGCCGCTTCTTCTCTCTCAGAGCGCCATTTGTTTCCGAAGCGGTAGTAGTGTCTAGTATATTAAAAATGACATCAAAAAGAATAATCTAATCTAAGGGAATCAATTTAGAGAAAATAAATGGCTTTTAAACAAAACAGGATTTGACATATTTCTTATATTCGCAGACTCATCTATTGAGTATATAAAATACGAAGAAGAAACAAACGAATAAACAAAATAGACTTCTACGGTTGCCTATATTTAGATGAGATATTATTTCGGTATGTCACACATACGCGTACCTAGAACAAAAGCGAATGCAATCTAAGATTAAGTGACTACCTCCACATCGAAATAGCCCATCAAAAGTCCTAATAAGAATTTATCAACGGCGCCGTCTGCTCCCGCGCATAGATTTATTGCGTGTTATGTAAAGCGTACAAGATATTAGCGTCCTTAATATTTCTACGTCCAGTCGAGATACTGGTATTAATGCTCAGCCTTTGGGCAGGCGGTAACCAATCGCGCGATCTTTGCGAGCCCTTTTATGTGCCGCAGATTAGACGCGAAGCATGTTTCTGTAACCCGTTTCGTTTATTTAAGTACATTTATGTGTTTAAAAGTAACAGCTTAAAATAAATGTGCTTTTTTATAAAGAAAAGTGTGTCACGCAAGAAGTTATGCTTCCTTGAGCAACAAATCAAAAATCCTTAAAAAAATACTTTCTTTTTTGTAAAATGAAGGACATCCGAGCCATGATATTGTGCAAGTGATTGTGCCGTTATGCTAGTGTGTGTGCGGTTACGGGGGATACTAGTTACACAATTTTTTCTCCCTTAAATAATCATATATGGCCACAAATACTTATATAGTATCGTTTTTACACTTTTTCACAACGCATGACTGCATTTTTAAGATATTTTATTGAGACGCAAACTGATCTGTCACAGACGATGACAATTCTCATAATGGCCGCCTATCGGCCTGTAGTAGTGTAAGTGTGTGCGTGGGGCTATGTATTCACACGTTAATCGGCTTGTTTTGGTGCCACGTTGTTATGTAAGGTGACACGGAGTCCTTATTTTTATTAGTAGTCCGTGAATTATACTGCATAATTTATTTAATTTAGTCTGAAGTATGATACAAATGGTCTCACGTCAGCTAACGTCAGGGTGGCGAAATAGCGTGACGGTGTGCGCGCGCATCGTAAAAATTGACTCAGATAATTTTCCGAAGAATATATTATAGTTCGTATAACTTTAAAAAACTTTCGGTTTGTTATAATTTTGCTTATGAATAAGTAATTTTTTATGTTGGTGAACAAACAGTGATGATATATTCATACAGATCTTATTTACTAAAATATATTATAATGTGATACTAAATATACCATCCACACCGTTAACCACAGATTAGTTTTTTTATTTTTATTAGTCTTCCTCTCTCTCATCAAGAATACGAGGTTCTCTTGACGTAAGGACGTGATCTGACCTAGTCACTACATCATTAAAACAGCGCCATCTATTGATCTTCACATTACTTTATTGGAAGGCCAATATCATAGCAGCGAACTTTATAATTATAAAAAAAAGTTTGTCTTGTCCTTATTGACTGCATAGTGATAACGTGAAACTAAACTTATTGCGCAGATACTAAAACTATCAAAAGCTGTTTGTGGATGAATGACTGCAAATTATTGAAAATTTATTGAATTTGGTGTTACTTTGCGGAAATCCATAATTATTATTATCCAAATGAGTTTTCTTTAGTGTTAATTCAGCCAATATTTGTCTTTAAACAATTCGACACGTGTTTCGCCTCTACACGATTTATCCTCAGGACATGTTGAGGAATTAACACTAAAGAAAACTCAAATCATTTGCAAATTTTTGGATTTTAGAAAAAAATATTATTCATCAAAAAAGCCTTCCCACATCAATTTTCCATTTTCATATTTCTTTACATGTCTATTTCTTTTTCTTACTTATCTATTTATTTATGTATAATTTATTTATATTAAAAAAAATCCCATGTTCTTTTAATCAAACAACGTCCAACCTACGAAAACACATTCTATAATGGCTCCAGTCATTTGTGTCTCACACTTCAGTTAATAAACATAAGGCATAGAGCCAAACTGTTAGTAGAGACGACTTCGATGTGACATTTGTTGCAACTAAATACGATTGCTTGGCCGATGACATAATTCAAAAGACTCGTGCGCTGCGTTAAGAGCTATGTCTCGTCAATTAATAGTCTGTGGTGAACTTTGGTGAGTGTTAAATGACTTAAATTGAGCTTAGATCACATGTGCGAAATATCACAGTTAAATCTATTACACGCTCGTCTCAAATCTGTCGTTTTCATCAATAGTATTTTTGTTGTATCAGTTTACATATAAAGTAATTAAAATTATTTAAAACACGATGAAGCTTTAAATGTTGATTTAAATAAAATGATTTTGATTGGAATTGATATATAGCTTGTTTTTATTTTTATTTCAATTAGAAACGAGACGAGCAGGATGTTCAGCTGATGGTAATTGCTACGCCCTGCCCATTACAATGCAGTGCCGCTCAGGATTCTTGAAAAATCCAAAAATCCTGAGCGGCACTACTCGCTCGTCACCTTGAGACATAAGATGTTAAGTCTCATTTGCCCAGCAATTTCACCAGCTTCGGCTCCCTTCCGAAGCACAATAATGTTTACACATTACTACTTCATGACCTAAAGCCATTATTTTCGCTGAATTACAAATTATTATACAAAAAGTATGAGTGACATTAACTTATGGAACATACTTGATTTTCCGTTTCCGATCTTATCCATGTTTAGATCTAAAATAAAAAAAAAAACAAATTTTTGACATATAAAATTTTACATAATAGTAAATTCCGTTTTATTGGAGAAAAAAACGCCGACTTAAAGTAAAGGAGTACCGCCAGACAGCTTAACACATTGCTGCGATAGTCTTCAAGAGATACCGTGAAAAATCAAGTTATGTAAAATAATACGCACCTTAAGTAGTCGTAGATAGGCAAGTGACAAGTTTAAGTAATATTGCCTTGGATTTGTCGCGATAAAAGAAATTATCAATGCGGTAAGAAATAACTTGAACTTATAAGTTCTGGAAATAAAAGATATCTGATTGTTTTATTATATATAGTTTTCTTGATATAATAATTTTCCAATGGTTCCGGGTGGTAATATTTCAGCATGTTAATAAAAATGTAATTTTCTTTTGAGGTGAAGGGTGGGATTCATCACCCACCATCACGAGGCTTGATAGTAAGAAAAAGCAACTAATATAATGGCGTGCCAACATTGTGCGTACATTTGTCGCAAGAAACTTTTAAAGTTTATAATATATTTCTAACACTAAAAACAATTAGATAGTTCTAAGATATTTTTGTAATAATTAAGCTCATATTTTTATTAACATCATGTTTCGATTAATAAGAAATACCATAGTGTATATTTGTGTTGAACATGAGGAGCTCATATCAATGTGGCTGACTGTTTACGACTTGACAATCAAAATCGGTTACAGTAATAATAGATTCACTTTTGTTGTCTATTTTGATGTATTTCTCACTCGTATGCTATGTTTGTCTATAGGCTAGCATATTTTAAGTATGTGTTAAACAAACAAATTTAACGTTATGTGTACCTCATCGCAAAACATTAAAATTTAATAAAATTTAAATCGTTTCTACCTAGATAAACTCAAATCAATACAATTGATGACGTCCATAACACCCAGACACTTCTAGCTCAAATTTAAAACACTAGACTTGATCTGAATTTAAAAAATTCAGCCGCTACCATGATTTATGTGATTTTTATTGAATATTGTTGGATGACCTGTTTGACAATGCACCGACTGCTTGTAATGGGCAGATGTTAAACCCAGACATGACGCGCGACATATCACTGGTATTTAAGCCCGCCATAGACGAAGCTATATAGCGCTATATAATAAAGCAAAGCATATTGTAATCATAGTAATCTTTGGACACACTACGAGATTTCAATAATCAAGTTAAAAGATTGTAAATAGGCAGTCAGTGTTTTTTGTACTGGAAAATAACTATAAAATTAAGAACTTAGAAGATCTATAGAGTTTTTGACTTTACTTACGTTAAAGTTTTTTTTAAGAAATTAAGGGACGAGTCTAGCAGGACGGTCAACTGATACGCCCTACATTGCAATGAAACTTTTTTTAATGAAAATTCAAGTAAATTACAATGCAGTGCCGCTCAGGTTTCTTAAAACACCCAAAAATTAAAAACAATATTTGCTTATGTCGAGTCTCATTTTCCCAGTAATTTCACTAGCTACGACGCCCTACAGACCGAAGCACAGTAATGTTTACACATTTCTGCTTCACGGCAGAAATAGGCGCCGTTGTGGTACCACTAATCTAGCTAGCTTCCTGTGCAAAGGAGTCTCCCACTGGTAACAAACTTAGCTAAGTTCAAGCTTAGTACAGACTATGGTATTTATAGTCACTTGACAGCTGAGATTATGTTGAGCTTAAGTTAAGACAGTACCAAAGAAAAGTATAGGGCGCGTTTCATTATATACAGTAAATTATCGATTGTGTATTATATTGTTGTATTATAATAGTCGAAACAAACCATCTTATCCTATTTTTATTTCATTATTAGTTTTATAGAAATAAGTGGAAATCAGTGAGTAATTAATGCGGTCCTGTTTACTTATTTAGTATGAGAACACATTTACACACGCGTTCATAAGTTACCTATAATCATCATCTCAACTAAAACACGCACAGATGCATATATTATAATATATATATTATACGAGAATTTTAAAACGTCGCAAGAATTGTTGAGTTTTTCCTAAGTTTGCACTCAAAGCGATGTTTATAAATACGGACTTCGATCACACTGTCTAGATAAGTTTGATTCAAGTGTAACGACCAACACAAAAATATGTTGTACATGAATAAATTATTAATGAAAGTATAATAATTATGAACGAATCCTTCTGGTGCTGGTGAGAGAAAGTAGCGCAGGGTTGGTACAGAGTGTTGAAAGTAATTTCAAGTTTCCTCGCAATCTATAAGTACTATGGTAAAACTCGAGTCGACGTGTCAATATATGAGCTATTTTTTTTAACCAACAAATTTGGAGGATAAAGGATATTTAGCTGCACATCAAAATCATCACCATCTTAAAAATGGCCTCCCCCAATGATATTTTATTTCTCATAATTGGTCTCATTAATAGTAATTGATAAACTAGTTTTATTTGGTAATTTTAAAATATCGGTGGAAATATGGTTCTGTGAGATAGACATAGCAAAATTGTATAGCGTGGTAGTGTAGTTATTAGCTATGCTATATAGCGCTATATATTATAGCTTAGTCTGTGACTGACACCTTATGTAATTTTTTCATAAATCCACTTTAATATATGTGTTTAAGGAGTTTGTTAATATAGGTTGGAAAAATTTATAACTATATAAAAAGGATAAGTTTTCTTTTCAAGGATTAGAGTATAAATCTTCTTATTGACTCAATTGGGATATACCTTCTTCATGTATTCTTTATGACTATAAGGGATTAGCAGGACGTTCAACTGTTAGTAATTGATACGCCCTACCCATTACAATGCAGTGCCGGTCATGCTTACACAATTCTGCTTCACGGCAGAAAAAGCGCCGGCTAGATTATGGGTTCCACATCCATCATCATGTGCAAAGGAATCTCTAACTGTTTAATTCCCTAATTCGTCTCTTACGACCCCCTTAGGCCTGGGACTTTCCTATTCTTCTTATGACCCAGAGAAGCACAGGTTAGGTTGTGTAGTTATTTTAAGCTACTAGTTCATATGTCTCTCTTTCATATAAAGAACAAGAAACTAGAACAGAATTACAGTTATTCTGTATAAAAATGCCAATTATTTTTTTCATACTTTATAAAATTATACCCAGCTCAGTGTTGAAATGTTAATAATACTTAAAATTTATCTTTAACATGATAATCAATTTAATGTTGTTTTTATCTAGCTTACATTTTGAACACCTTTGAAGTTTAATGGCAAACATTAATATGTTAGCATATCTAAAAGACCCAATTCTGTTAAGTGCGTGTTGTCATTGATAGAAAAATGTTATTTCTACTTATTTATACATTTCTTTGGGATGTTTTTCACATTAACTTAGTATAAAACGGTTAGTGACATAAATATTGCAGGGTAAGATAATATATTATAACATTCAAACTTGAATAAATAAAAGATATTTAAATGAAAAAAGTATATAGATGAGAAATTATATTAATTTATTTTCAATAGTAATAATGAAAACATAGATACTATCGAGGACTTTAATGGAAAATATATATTTCTCTAATATATAAAATTCTCGTGTCATGGTGTTAAACTTTGAACACCTCCGAAACGGCTTGACCGATTCTCATGCAATTTTGAGTGCATATTAAATAGGTCTGAGAATCGGACAACATCTATTTCATCCCCCTAAATGTTAAGGGTAGTCCACACAATTTTTTTTAAATTTTTTGGACTTTTTTTTTTAAATTTGTTTGATTATGAGTCAGCATTAAAAATACATACAACTTCAAATATTCACCTACTGCGATCAACAGTTACTTTTGTATTGCGATTTTAATATCGGCAATACAACGTTTGCTGGGTCAGCTAATAATGTATATAATTGAAATTAATTAATTAAAAAGTTTATTTATTCTCTTTACTAAGTGAAACGAGTTATAATTATTATGCACACTTTTAATTCTCATATTTATGAATATTAATATGAGGAAAATGAGGTGAATTACACTAACATAACTTAAGTAAAAAAACCTGAATCTGGAAAATATTGAATATTATAGTACATAAAGAAACATATCTTATATTTTTGTGAAACTAACTTCTTAATATTGTTTTGATTTTAAAAACTGAGGGCTAAGCCTGAGATTAAGGATTGGTCTCCGCTGTGCTCCAACTAGATACCGCACTACATGAGTACAATAACCTTTTTTTTACGGCAACTATATTGTAGTGTGTATTGGCTATTTGTAAAGATGCATGTGTGCGTGGCATCATTTGGCGAGTCAGCAGCTCCTGACATGCTTTGATTCAACACTAAAATATAATTATTCACCAGTGGAGGCTTCTTTATATCGGATGCCGGCTACATTATGGGTACCACAATGGCGCCTATTTCTGCTGTGAAGCAGTAATGTGTAAGCATTACTGTATTTCAGTCTGAAGGGCGACGTAGCTAGTGAAATTACTGGGAAATGAGACTTGACATCTTATGGCTCAAGGTGACGAGCGCAGTTGTAGTGTCGCTCAGAATTTTTAGGTTTTTCAATAATCCTGAACTGCACTGCATTGTAATGGGTAGGACATATCAATTACCATCAGCTGTACGTCCTGCTCATCTCGTCCCTTATTTTCAATAGAAATTACGACTAATTATGTTAATTTTCTTAGTTCACTTGTTTCACTTGATGTATCTGTAGGTACCTGTAATTCAGGGTAGCAACACCGTAGCACATCGAGACAATAAAAAAAATTCAAAATGTTCTAAATCTGAATACAGTATAAATATACAAAGATCATCTCCAGACAGAGGCTACTTTAGTTTTTAAATTCTAGACTCATCCATAAGTAATGCGATGTCATTCGTTTAAAATTCGACCATGCAATATGTCTAGACTAAGTCGGAATATAAATGGTCTGTGACCTAGAATTACCTACGCTGTAAAAAACGGGTTATTTCTCAAGCATAATACATGAAAATCTAGTTATTACTACAGTAACATCCTACAGGATGTCTGACGGTTTATCCTTAAACGTTTCAAGCCTCTTTTGTCTGGATAATTTTAGTAGTTTCTTGTGGATTTCACATTTTATTAGACCTACCAGCGTATAGAAAGTCTCTAAGAAAAAACGTACCGACGAATTGAGAACCTCCTCCTCTTTTTGAAGTCGGTTAATAAGCGATTCATTTGATTATATGAAACGTGCAGGTAATTGATAGATTGACAGATGACGGCTTCAATCTTGTTCAAAACGGAAATAGCCGAAACCCACTACGATAATAACAAGCACCTGTTCGCTTTCAAACTTAGCCGGATTATTCTTAGTCGCCAATCGCCGTACTGTAATTACTACTACTATTTCAAATTTATGTCATATCACCGCACGTTTCATACTAAACTATTTTTTTACGACGACAGTCCTGCCTTACGATTACGTAGTATTAACATCCCCATTGGAAGCTTCTCTAACAGATCTGGAGCTCGTCATGTCCATCATCATCAAAGGCCATTTGGTGACCAATTATTATTAGATGTAGGCCTCTACCCATAAGGTACTTACGCATTAATTATAAATATAATTTTTATATGACAATAAGGGACGAGACCAGCAGCATGTTGAGCTGATGGTAATTGATACGCCCTGCCATCACAATGCAATGCCGCTCAGGATTCTTGAAAAACCTACAAATTCAGAGCAGAACTACAATTATTGCGCTCGTCACCCTGAGACAAAAGATGTTAAGTCTCATTTGCCAGTAATTTCACTAGTACCCATCAGATCGATACACAATAATGCTTACACATTACTGCTTTACGGCAGAAATAGGCGCCGTTGTGGTACCTATAATCTAGCTGGCAACGTACAGGGAGGTATAGTGGACCCATTGGTTATTTGAAACAAACAAAACTATTAATGGTAATAACATGCTAAATATAAAACTAATGATGATGGAGTCCAGCACTGCAGTGGTTTTTGTCTTCTGACTGAATTCAAGGATTCTTCTTGTGAAAATCTGAAACTTTTTACAAAATTCCTACGAAGCCCCCGTAGTTTAGAACGTTGACGAAGTCAGTCAGTAAAGACAATAAATTTTAATAATATTTCTATAGATTATGCGCTATGAATTAAGTTTTTATTTTAAGCTTGACACCGATAAATATACAATACTAAAGCCGAAACGTGATATTCATATTTAAAAGACCTTATGTTTCAGAACGTGATTCGTGATAGTAGAGAAATTATTAAATGTTCAAAGTTACTGATATTTTACTCCCTTGATGTTTTTGATATGGGCAATCACCCTTGAAGATACGCAAAACTAGGGGTCAAGTGATGCGTTGGAGGCCTTTTGAGGGGGGAATATAATCTAAGTTTGAAGGTCCGTTAGTCGTATTGGTTCGGGAAATCAACAGCCGGTAATTGATTTCACATAGAAGCTGTGCGAGGCAAAAAAACCTAGGAAGATTATACTTAAGAAACTTAGCGGGATTTTTTTTATAGCCAGACGATGTTACGATTATTTGGATTCATCGATTCTACCTATTATCTTCTTCTCTCTCAACACGGTGCTTCCGGTTCGATCTTCGATTCAAACTATTTCGCTAGCGACGCTTAGATTTTGTTTGAATTATTATGTGGAAATGGTATCGAAAATTAAATATTAGTTTCAATTATTAGCAAAGTTTAACAGAACATGTGGCACGTCAACGTCACATATTGTTCAAGACTGGCTCGAGTGCGCCCACTTGGGCGTAGTATTAGTTGCCGCACTTTGCGATTACGACTTCGGTATCTAGTTGAAGCGCAGCGAAGACCAATCCTTATTCTACATGTCATTATTTATAGAGCATATGAAGCTAGATAAAGTATGTTTTTTAAATATTCGTTTTATTATTTCTAATTTAACTACTAAACGTATCAACGATGACCTCTTTTTATCAAGACCACGCTATTTAAGCCTCCCATACATTTAAATAAATATACGATTCTTCGTTATAGCTCTGGACAAGTGTGCGAAATGAATTCGACTACAGTACAAAGTCTGGCTGGTTTGCATCATATTAGCTGTGATAGTAAGGGAAGTCAAATTTAACGTTAACCGTAACATTGACTGCGGAATGATTTTTTATGAAAATAAAGGACGAGACGAGCCGGACGTTCAGCTGATGGTAATTGATACGCCCTTCCCATTTTAATGCAGTGCCGCTCAGGATTCTTGAAATACTCAAAAATTCTGAGCGGCACTACAACTGCGCTCGTCACCTAACATAAGATGTTAAGTCTCATTTGCCCAGTAAATTCACTAGCAACTGCACTTTTCAGACCGAAACACAGTAATGCTTACACATTACTGCTTCACGGCAGAAATAGGCCGTTGTGGTACCCATAATCTAGTCGGCATCCTGTGCAAAGGAGCCTCCCACTGGTAAATGAATATATTGCAACATCGTATTCCTTAGCATAGTTAAAGTGAAAGATCTTATTTTTTTTAAGAGGAGGAAATACAGTTACGTATTTACGCCCCGGAATGGGGCGTAATATGTCGGACTCGAGGGTCCGCGTAAGCGGACACCCCATACCGACTAAAACCTCCTCTAAGCTGTTAGCCATGCTCTTACAGTGACATAGGGCATGGGCCGTGGAGGCCGCAAAGACTACGCACCAACAGCCACGGGGCGTCTCCTAAGGAGACTCGAACCTCGGACCGGCTGTGTGCTTGTGGGAAGAGTGGGAAGTGAAATATCAAGTCAATATCGAATATTAGAAACTTTTGACAGGTCGCTATTTAGCTATCCAACATTAACAATAGCTTTAACCGGCGATATTGGACGATTAGGGTTAACAGTTCTTTAACTGTTAATAACTTTTTATGACGTCATCTAAAACTTGTCAAATGGTGCAACAAATTTTTTGCTTAACCGGTACTTTCACATGTTTGTTATTGCTAAAGTTACTTGGTGCAACCCAGCCTTAGTATCTTTGGACATATTAATAAAACTTATTTGTTTGTTTATTCCATTTTTCTCTCATCGTTGCTTCCAAAGGCCACCTTCACAAGACAACACATACAAACATATAATCCTCACCATCTATCTGAGGAATACCTTTATAGTGTGGTTTTCAAATAAATCTGGAATGAGCTTCCTTGTGTGGTGGATCCAGGTTTATACGACATTGGCACCTTCAAAAAAGCACGTACACCAATGACATTTTATACATATATACAAATCAGCTGCTATTATAACAAAAAGGAAATATGGAACATGCTACAAATTACTCCATAATAATCTTTGACTACTTTTGGTGTAAGTTGAGGTATGTGTCTATACATTGCCGCATTTACTCCAGTTGCTTAAAATATTCTTGGTCAATAAGCAGCAATGTAGATCGTTTAATTAGTTCAGGTTTATTTCGGACAGTGACAGTTGACACACGACTAAGGCCCGGTATCCACCAAAGCGTAGAGGAGAGGAAACGAGAGGGGATAGGCCGCGAAGCTGTCAGGTTATTTCCACCAAAGCGGAGAGGACTGTACATATAGAAGATGTGAGCTGTGAGAGCTCGAAATCAGTCAAGTGATGTCGATATGAAAGGAAGATCTCCACTCTGCCGCTTGATCGCTCAATGCGGAACAAAATTCTAAAGTAAAACGAAACATCTCCTCTCCTCTCCGCTTGATCCATTTTGACGGAAGCTAAGCGGAGCGGAGGTGTGGAAATAGCAAAATCTGATTGTTTATCAAAATACATCTTGTTTCCTCTCCGCTTTGGTGGATACCGATCCTAAGGAGAAAACTGTGCGTACGTTGTTTTTAAGTACACTTTTGCCGTTCCGCCACTAGACTGCGAATGAGATGTCCTTATGTGTATAGAACTTCATTGTTTATTACATATGTGTTTGCCACAAATTGGTCACGTTTCAGCATAATACCAGCACTAGAACTACGTCGCAACGACGCTAACCACAGATTATTACTGATTGCTTAAATATGTTTAAATAGTACCAATACATTTTTTTGTGTCTCTGTTCGACTAACTCCTTGATCTTAACGTGAATTAGGTAACTATAATAATATTGGGAAAAGAAGATTGCCTTTGAAATTTATTTAGCGACAAAACAATACTTATAGTTTTTACAATAATATAATTACCTACATGAAGTAAAAATACTGGCAATATTTCCGCGTAGGAATAGCTGTCAGCGCTTAAATTTCCACTAGCTCTATTGAGATCGTAGATAGTGCTTAAAACGATCTTCGCGCCGGGATTTTTCGACAATTTCTCGACACCAAACGGCACAAAGACGGCTCACGAGCAGCAGCGACAGATTCAACAGAAATAGCCTGGATATGAGAAGTAGCTATGGTGTTGACGCAAGTCTTGTCCCAGACTAGCGCCTTCCCCCGTGCCCAAGGCACTAGGGTAATGCTTCAGTTCAGTTTCGTGAAATTGTAAATAAATACCGCAAAAAAAATTACAGAAAAGGAAATTTACGAGAGGAATGTTTGATCGTTTAATGAAAATTTTACGATTATTTCTACGGGTTTTTTTAGGTGACAACAAAAGTTTTCACAATAATCTATAATGATATTGTACAATGACTAATCAATCGTATTTGATTTAATGTAGTATATATACATAGTCCAAGTAGTATAGGTTACATTTTATGCCATAATTTTGAAAAGAACCCTATCCTATATCTGGACAACATGACTGAAATTCTCGTGGACGAAGTAGCGGGCAGAATTTATATTTAGCTAACTAGCTAACGGTAATTTTAAACATAAAAGGAAATATATCAACTCCACCTGATGAAACTCTTATGTTTAATATTATTTCCGTTAAAAAGCTATTTCATCGATCAACATTATGCTAATATTAAAACAACGACACTTGATGTATTGGGGAATAATTTATCAATCAGCTCTTGTCACAAATATATCAGTTATACCTGTTCAAACGTTTTTACATCTCGACTCTGCACTTCCTAATAATATTGTATTCAAATCGCGATACTAATGTAAGCTTCTCATTAGAATCATCATAATTCAGAATTCACATTGAAATTCATATAGCCTCGTACTGTGCCGAGTAGTTTCGTCGCAACAAGGATTATGCTAAAATAATTCTTCGATTCACTTGTTTGTGCATCCCGACTGCCACTAACGTTTCAATCTCGTAGGGTTTTTGTCGTACTTCGGAACACATCGAATATTTATGGTATTTTAACATCTTTATAGACGCGTCTTTGACGTTTTCGAATAAGGGAAAGTACAGTTTCTGTATTTATTACGAACACTTGATTTCTTTTTCAATACAGATGAATGCGATATCGCATGTCATTTTTCTAAAGCTTATAAATATTAATAGATGTATTATCCCAATTTTAAGTGTAAGCAGCAGATTAATATTTAGCATTATGAATGCATTTTTTTCTACTTGCAAGTCGGACATTTTAAGTCTGCGGAGTTCTGGATTTCCTTTGCTTTCTTTTGACATATCAATTAATTTTGATACTTTAATTAAGATGAGCCTAAAACTGCATAAGGATGTTTTTGGCAGCAGCCTATCTTTGTTAACTAGTAGGTAAGTATCGTGGCTCTACATTGAATATTAAAAAAAAACGCACTTTGTACACAATCCTAAACGAGGCCAGAATTATTGTTTTTGGATTTTACGTCTGTTTATATTACCGTGCTACTATATAAGAAACGGTTAAACCGTTTTCAACGTGGTTTTAGTGATATATTGTTCCCAAATTCCCAGTATTTATTTAAATATTACAACTGTATTTATTAAAATATTATATTTCCTTTGAAACGAGTGAACAGATGATTATTGCCTGTGAACATCAGAGGAACCACAAGAGCGTAGTCAAACTTTCAGGAAGGTCTAAAAACGATTCAATGATCTAATTGTCATAACTATAGTCCATTGTAAACTAAATTTACGTATAAAATCATAGTGACGATAACAGGATTGAGATTTGAACTAGTTGAGAAACTATATATTAAATTGAGCGAACTTTGCAACGTAATGGCCTATTAATATGATATAGGTATATAAATGTAGGTTAATCGTCAGATATTTCGTAAGTGATTAATTAAAACGAGGCTCTTTAAAGAAATTTAAAAAATGGTTTTGTTTAATTTCGAAGACACAGTCGCGACAGCACGGGTATCTATCAAGACGGTACTGGCGTTGGTCCAACTCCTACCAGCACGAATCGTTGATGTTTACTGACAGGTGGCTCCTACGACCCACGATCGTGGCGACATCCTACGCTACCGCTGACTATATTCACGGAATCACTGATTACCGAGATATATTCACTCAATATATATAAGTGATGCGAAAACAAAATAAAAGATAAATTTGCGAATGTATATACAACGTTGGATGAGGGCAAGGCAAGACCGATGGGCGTGGAGATTTTTTTATAACATTAAGGGACGAGAGGTATTACGAGGGTAATTGATATGCCTGCATATTGATTATCGATACAATGCAGTGCCGCTCAAGATTCTAGAAAAATCCAAAAACTCTGAGCGACAATACAAATACTCGTTTGCCCAGTTATTTCACTAGCTACGGCGCCCTTCAGACAGAAACACAGTAATGCTTACACATTACTACTTCAAGGCGGAAATAGGCGCTGTTGTGGTACCCATAATCTAGCCAGAATCCAGTGCAAAGGAGCCTCCCACTGGTAAAATACATACACAAAACAAAATAATGATTAATTTGCAAATGAAAATACAACGTTGCATGAGGGTAGCGCAAAACCGATCGTCGTGGAGATCTTTGGGGGAGGCGTTTGTCCAGCAGTTTACGTCTTTCGGCTGATATTATTATGATTTTTATTATGATATAAAAAACAGTTATTTTGCTTTCCTACTTCCTTCAATAGTCAAGGCTAACTGGTAACAAATTCAAAAATATAGTAGGTACTTGTAAAAATGATCGCAAAGTAATAAATATATTAAGATAACAGGATTAACAATTTCTATTGTTTAACCTACATCAAGACACATATATAAATGACAATTACAATTATTAAAACACTTTCATTAGAATATTGATCAACATAATTTACAGAATTAATTTATAAATTTTATTAAGAATAAACGCGTGATTATAACATGTTATATCAGGTATACTCCTATCTTGATGACATAAATTCAACGTAATTTAATAAAATATAAAAACTATTTCTTTGGAGACTCCATGGATTCTCGTGAATAACAAATAAAGTGTATTTTTACTGTATTACTATTTAAAAGTGGCTCAAGTCTGAGTCGTGCACATTGCCGCAAGCTGCACATCACAATCGCGCAAGCGTAGCACGAACTCGATCGAGACAGCTATTCATAGCTGTTAAAACAGACATCAAGCCCTTAATATTAACTTATCTCGTTTTCCGATCAGAATAATTCATAAAACCATTCATATGAAATTTTATTTATACCCTATTAACATTTTCCAGGTACAGTTAACGCCAACGGAGAAACGAAACGCCAAAGGACTTCATATACGCGCTACCAGACGCTGGAGTTGGAGAAAGAGTTCCATTTCAATCGCTACTTGACCCGAAGGAGAAGAATTGAGATCGCTCACGCGCTGTGTCTCACTGAGAGACAGATCAAGATCTGGTTCCAGAACAGACGCATGAAGTGGAAGAAGGAACATAAGATGGCTTCAATGAATATTGTTCCATATCATATGAATCCATATGGCCACCCGTACCAGTTCGATCTTCACCCGAGTCAGTTCGCTCATTTGTCCGCATAGGATCAGTGGAATTTTTCGAATAGTGGATAACTGATTTACTAAATCAGCTGAATGAAGTCTCATTGTTTCTTGTTGCTATGCTACAAGAACTAGACTGAATCAGTTATTCGCTGTTCGAAAAATTTACTAGAGCGAATTCGTTGTTGAACTTATTGTTGTGTTAGTGACACTAAAAGGACAATCTAAGTGACTAAATATAGAAGTTAAATTTAGAAGTTTCCACAATCAAATGTTTTGCTAAGAGGCGAGAGTTTTGTTTTTTTGTAAACATCAACAAAGTCGTGTTTTTAATTTTAATTGCAAATGTTGTCGAACGCGTCAGTAATGTTAAAGTTTTAGAAAAAGAAAATTTGCCTAGTCATAAGCTAAATGTTCGTAATACATTACCTACCTAATCTTATAAGATAGATATTCGAATAACTAGTGTTATAATTATGATGGCTATGTTATATTAATGTAATGCAATTGTGTTTGAGAAATTACATTTACTTAGAGTATCATAAAAATATTGAGCCATCGATTTGACAAATTCGGAAATGTACAGGGAAAAAATTTGAAAATCAAATCACGAGATGAATGCAAAATCTTGATCTGCATTGTTAGTACAATTAATTATTATAGTGTGGACATATTAAAAATTAGAAAAGGCTTGTAAGAGAGCTGTGAACTTTTAGAAATTAGCATGATTAAGAATTCTTAAAATTACGAAACATTGTAAATAATTCTTACTTGTAGGATTTTAAAATATTAATATATTCAGCTTAGTGTCTACTTATGATGACTAATGAATTATTTTATGTTCCTTTATTAATGTACATAATAATTATTAAGCTAGAATTAGATAATAATATATTTCTTTCAGCATTTTTTTTTTCAAGTAATCTCGTGATTGCGTCCAAAATGGCTCAAAGCAAATGCAATAACTGTTTGTGGCTTGCAAAGACCAATAACACAAAATCTCGTATCAAGATACTGTAACACAGGGATGCTCAAACGGTCGATCGGGATCGACTGGTCGATCGCGAGTGGTTTTTGAGTCGATCTCGAGAAAAAAATCCGGTATAATAAACTAAAATCGGTAATTACGTACCATCTTATGAAAAGTATGCTCAGGACATGCAGTGTCACGCTTCAACATCCAAAGTCACTCTTTAGTTAAGCTTAGAACTTTAGAACGCGTTTGTTTTGTAAGAACCAATAAACTCGCAATTTTAAATAATAATTATGAGTTTTTTCATTGATATTTAAGAGCAGACCTACACTTACCTTGACTAAAAGAATGCATATTTTGCGCAAAACTAATATCTATGTCATCGTGACACTCTACCTGGGCGACAATCCTTCATCACACATACTCGAAGCCTCTCAGAGCCGATCGATCGTAGTGTACAAATTTTGAGGTAGATCGCCAGCAGTTCAAGCTTGAGCACCCCTGCTGTAACATAATATTAATCGAGCCAATTATTTGGAATACGTATCACCAGGAAATCTTTCAAAAGTTGCAAATTTACTGCATGTGCTGAAATTTGTTATTATTTAATTAAAAATTGCAATTGCTAACTGTGAAATAAATAATTTTAATCAAGAATCTCTTTACATGTACATAACACGATTTTGTTAATGAACTGATTGTACTTAAACTAAAACGTAATTAAATTATCTCTTCTTCCTATAAGTACGCTTTAAGTACGTATAATATATTTTAAGGAATTAAATGTTTTGTTTTGGCTTTATATTGTTCTCCTTTTTTATTACTTTGTTTTGTTAAATTTTAAACTTGTCTCATGCTTGCAAATTGCTATTCATAATTTCATTAAATCAACCGTTACTTGTCTGTTTACTTACCTTTTTATAAAATAGATATACTTTATGAAGATATAATTAATACACTAGTGGATGTATGAAACAACAGCTGATTCGGCTATGAGAGTACTTTTCACAGTTTGTTGAATTGAATTGCCAACTGGCAATTGCTAATAAGTTGTTCCAGTGAACATAGGGAATGTTTATTATTTAAAATTACTTAAATTTTGCATCCAATACACACTATTTGACATCAATAGGGTAACTCGTCAAGCTAATTAACCTTTATAGAATTGCATTCATAGCTTCATCATATCGATACATTTTATCGATAATTGGCTACGTTAAATTTCTACGAAAATCAATAGAAATATTCAACTATTAGTCATTTAATTTTTCATATTACTTTTAAGTTTGACTAGTGACAGTTCAAATCCATTAAGACTAAATTTCCGCTAAGCGTTCTTCATGTTGAACTTGAGCGGTTGTTCTTTAGGTTAAAGGAACTGGTTACACTATTTGCTCATCTTTCTCACTAAGCAAAGGCTATTCTTGGATTGCATTTTATTTTGTTGGCAAAAATAGAGTGTCTATTTGAAAATAATTTGCAATTAAATATTCCGATATTTATCATTTCTCCTTTAGACGTTCTTATAGATATAAATTCATTAGTGTCATGTCACAGTCAATATAAAATTTAAAAAACTAAATTTTATGAACGATGCGGTAGGTACTCGAATCCAAGACCTCCGGCGTTTCGTGCCGTGCCGTTTAACCAACTGAGCCAACCGTTCGAGTGACGTAACATCACAAAATGTTGTATGCTTTGTTCAACTCTCAGGTTGTGGCTTCATCTACAGAATCTACTTTACAGTTGATAACCTGCTCAACCCCAATATTTGCAAATTAGGAAATTGTCTTAAGATGTCACTCTTGACTAAATTAAATCTAAATAATTTGTTATGTTTTTAAAGTGATAACCCTCACTTTGTGGGTTCGAGTTCGACATCGTTCATTAAATTTTGTTTTTTCAAATTTTATTTGTGTATTAATCCTTACATAACAAATTATTTCGATTTAAATTTTTCACATATTCCTTACACCGTGAGCATGGATGCATTTTAAGTCATTGATGACGTCTAAGCTGTAATCTTTATAATATCATCATTATTGTTTTAGTAGTTCCTATGCGCCAGTGTTTAACCATTTTTCTTTCCAACCTTTTCTTCGTTTATTTATTATTTGTAAATAATATTACAAAGTTTTGTAAATTATGCAATGTTACAATGATATTTATCATAATCACAATCTCATAAGTACAATATTGTAAATTTACTGTGCAATAGGATGTGGCTTATTTTTTTTTTGTAACTAAGTTGATTGCATATGAATATTTTGTAAAAATTGTTTATTTACTTATGTTATTTTGTAATTAATTACAATCGTAAGCATCTATCGTTCATTCCAATTTAAATGAGAGCTATAAATACGCTAAAAGATCATTTAAATTATTGTACCTAATGTATGAAATATTAAAATGTATTGAGAATGAAAATTTGGTGAAAATGATAAAAATAAATTATGATTATAAAAATATTGGTTTTTATTGTTGATATTATAACTATTTGTTGAGACTTGAACGATAACACACACAAACACCCTGTAAATGAAAGTAACAGCCTGAACGATCCACATATAAAGCAACATTTCGCAAAACAATTTGGATTTTCCGATATTTCAATGCAACCGCCTGTTAGACGCCGTGCCATTGAGTCTCTCGCGTTCTGCTATGATAAATGATCAACACCAATGACATGACAACCAAACCTGAGGGGCCACCACGTGCCAACAAAGAGTCGAAAATACGAAGGTTGCTTTACTTTGTAGGTCGCGGGGTTCGAACGCTTTCTATAAATCATTGTCATTCTATGTTTTTACGAAATTTTAGTTGTATTAAGTATGTTGATTTAATGTAGAGGACTCCGTACCATGAATTTTGTCTACAACGTACACATTATATTTGCCATGGTCTTTCAGTAGATTATGTTTGGTCAATCCTCTTACAAGGAGGGGATATATTCCTCGATGGATCACGCGGTAGGTTCTGTTTGTATTTTGTAGTGATGAGACTCTCCTTTGCATATGTTAGCTAGAAGGTAACCTTTTCATACCACCACCAAATGTCGCGAAGTGTGTGAATACTACCTATTTGTTGGTCAGTTTGAACGATGCTGAAATTATTGAAATTACTAACTTGGCTACTTAAACTGAAGTAGATTCTTGACAGTCCTGGGCGGCAATATATTATAATAGGTAGCCCCCAATATAAACCAAATACACTTACTAGTATACTTCTAGTCACATCTAGTTATAAAAATACCAAAATAAATAGAAACGTGGAATTTGTATGTAAGAGGAGGACATAGGAGCTTACGGGTCACCTGATATTAAGTGATCATCGCCGCTCACATTCTCTGTGTTCCTTGAAAACCGCCACAGATGGCGTGTCGTGCGAAGGTGGAATTCGGTGGCAGGAATCAGGCCAAACAACACTTCAAAAGACTCCCGAGATAAATACGTAGAAGTTTCTACGCATAAACAGGTGATCTAGCTGTTCACAGAGCACTGGGTCCCCTACAATTCGAGGGCAGCGCAGGACCGATCGTAATGGTTATCTTAGGGTGAGGCCTTTGTCCAGCAGTGGACGTCTTCCGGCTGAAATGAAAATGGAACTGCTAAAGACAATCATAGCCTGGTGCCAGGTTGCCTCATTGTTTAATGTTATATATACTTAATATAAATATTATATATACTTGTACAATGTTTGTCCGGAAGGGGCTCTATGTACTTCCAAAACACTAATTTCTGCCGAAAACAGCAGTGAGCTTGCATTGTGTTCGGACTTGAAAGTTTAACCATTAATCACAGGAGCATTGCCGACCTTCTAAAGCGTCGAATAAAGTAACGTGCAAATGAGTGAGATTTGAAAACAGAAAACGCATTGGTACGTGACGGGCGAGAATCGAATCGGAGACTCCGTGGTGAGAGTCAATGGTACAACCTATTGCGCCACCTTTTATTTCCCCAAGTATTTCCATTTTTTTATGAAAATAAGGGTCGAGTCGAGCAGGTCGTTCAGCTGATGGTAATTGCGACGCCCTGCCCATTCAACGCAGTGCTGATCAGGATTTTTGAAAGACCCGAAAATTCTGAGCGGCACTAAAACTCATTTGCCCAGTAATTTCATTTGTTACGGCGCCCTTCGGACCAAAATACAGAAATACAGTAATGCTTGCGCATTACTGCATCACGGCAGAAATAGGCGCCATTGTGGTACCCATAATCTAGCCGGCATACTGTGCAAAGGAGCCTCCAACTGGTAAATGTTATAAGTCCATTTAAGATGTGATAAGATCAGTTGTGTTATAAGGAGAAGATGAAAGTAGGTTATGTCAAATTTAAGAGGGAGTAAGATTAGGAAATATAGGACTGCATTCCACAATCAGATAACGAATGGCTTGACCTTTTCAAGCTAGGAGTACGAAAAGAGCAAATGAGTTGATGCGAGTTAAAGAAAGCCTGGCAAGTGTATCTAGTATGATAAATGGAGGACTGTTATATCTAACCAATAGGCTGCGAGACAGAAGTCTTGAGTATTTCGTGAACAGACACGTCTTGTCCTTAGTCTGGCATTTAATACTTTTAGAATTAAAAGAAACAATAACATCCTGTTTGAATTAGGAACCTGTAATTCTTTTATGAATATATTTTCGCACTTCCGCGCGTGTCTGAGTTGAATAATCGTGTGACATTAAAGTACAGTGGGGTGATAAATAGAACTGAATTTGGGAGATATGGAGCCAAATCATTTTTGAAACTCTTCTGCTTAGTGTTAGTTCAGTGTTTGTATACTGACGCTATTGACAGTTTAAATGAAACCTACTCTGTGAAAGAAAAGTGAAAAAAGAATAAGCCAAAGATAAGGCCGTCCACGTAGTATTCGCACAATAAAAGCAATCAAACCGGTGTTGCTATTCGAAGAAAACAGTCCAAAAGCGAAAAATTTTATCCCGCGAGAAGTTATTAATACATGACTTAGGAGTTCGAGGACAAACAAGCGAAGGGTTCTGATCTTAAGTGATCACCATCGTCCACATTATAGGCTTTTTAGAAAAGTGTACGCGATGTTTTGCACCCATGTCGTATCTTCCTGGAACCATGGCGGAAGAAAGCTCATTCCTGAAGGTTGAACGTGAAAGAAAGTTCATTGAAAACCACGTTGTGGAGGAACGCCACACATCCAGATGGTGGGGTTGATATCCTAACTTGAGCTTATAAGGGAAGCACTCAAGCCTATTCTCGTAACCCTTTCGGCAGACCAATTGGATCATCAATTAACTAGATATCGCCAAGCGTCATAACACTGTCTACATTAGGTTCATGTTTAATGTTTACTTTTGTTTAATATTAGAGACACAAATGCCAGAAACAAAAGTTTATGGTTACAGAGGGATGGAATGAATCTTTGTTAGATTCATCATCAGCCGGAAGACGTCCACTGCTGGAGAAAGGCCTCCGCCAACTATCTCCACGACGATCAGTCCTGCGCTACCGCTAAGTTTAGATGACTATCCTATTAGGGCAATTTTGACTAGATCATCGGTCCATCATGTGGGCCTATTCGAGGACTTTACTGCCCCAAAGGCTATCTGTCCGTCGAGCTATGTGCCCTGCCCACTGCCACTTCGGTATCGGAAACAGTAGTAGCACTTAATACAGAACAACTGCAGTGATCACTTATATCAAGTTCTCTGGACGTAACTGCGGTCAGTGTAGAGTGATTTTTGGCTTCAGTTTCTTAAGTTTAAAGCTCCCAGATTGCAAAAAATAAAAATCAATAAATTACACCTACAAACAATTTCAAATCAAAACAAATCACTTCATTCATCTAGGTCAAGGAAATCACACTTATGAATGTCCAAAATTGAGCTTACGTGAGAAGAACTGGCAAGAAACTCAATGCCACTCTTTTAAATCAACATTACAGCTTCGTCGTTCCAAAATTTTTTGAAATAAAAGTTTAAGTAAAGTAAGGCAACAAAAATCCTCAACCATCACGACACTTGCTGATCCATACACAAGTAAGTTAAAAAAATAAACGTAAATTAATAAATAAAAACATAAGAGTTATTCATTACGTTATAGTAGATGCATCAATCAACACTATACACCAAAATTTGTGAGCCCCAATGTTTACATACTAATAGAATAGAAATTGGAAAACCTGGTCTTATATAGTATTGTAATAAGTACATTTTGCATGTATTCCCAGTTTTGCAGATGAATTTAGTAACAATGCGCGCCAACCCACGATAATCCGAAAGCAGTTCGAATCAAAAGCTCTGTAAGATATTATTAATGTTCCTCCGTCCATCTGATAGTAGTCTTAGATTATGAGATTGACTGCATTAAAGGTGTGTTTGCGGTCGTACACCATTTTTCAAATCTTGTCTCAAACAATATAAGTACGACAATGTTTTGACGAGGCAAGATAACATTGCTGGTATTTGAATAATGCATGCTCAATGAGATTAGTCGCCGATTTGATTAATCATATTGCTTGCTTTGACAGACGTTTGCTAGATATAAAATGGTTAATGATTGTTAACCATTATTATGGCACGGCATCTGAGTTGTATGGACATATTATAATAATATTATTATTATAAAATGTACAAACTATCTTTGATGGTTTCATTTTATCAGTTTCGTTTTCAATAAACTTATTTGGGGTTCGGTGGTGTTGATGTTAAACTATATTATTTTCATACCATGCAGTCTACGTTCAGACTAATAAAAAGACAAATAATTTTCAGGTAAGTAAATAAAATAACATTTTTACTAAACATATTTTTAAACTTTGCTTTCAGCGCCATCTAGTGTAAATAATAAAAACTAAATATATTTAAAAGCATTGTTGGTAGTTAACCTTCATGGTTGCCTTGTTGTAGTTCACATATATTTTCATAGATGGCTCTTATAAGATTTTTTTTTTTAATATTTTAACAATTTTATATAACATCAAAAAAATCGATTGGTTAGTTGTAGTTAGTAGTAGGATGAAAATAATTTATATTTAGTAGTCGTTTATTTATTCAGGTAAAATATTTTTTCAAAATAAATAGTCAATACCTATTGCCGATTCATTTTGCGCGACAAACGACAAAACTTAGTAGGTTGTCTTTACAATGTAGTTCGCTCATTTCGTGACAGATGGCGTTTGAGCCGATGGTAGCGTAGATAAAACAGGGCTAGAAAATTTCGGATATCGAGTGAGCTTTGCACTTCGGAAGCTCCAGTAAGTTTTCGCCGGCAAGAGACGAATGGCGTTCGCTGTATCAAGAAATTTTCTCATCAACTGACCATGTTTTAAGAAAGAAAAGACTGCAAAGGGTAAGTATACACCTAGATAATTATTTAAGTATAGATAAATATGGAGAATTGATTCGTTTATTGTAATCTATTAAAGCTTTTGTGTTAAGATGTATGTATAGCTATAGAAATGTCAAATCTATTTTTTGATATGTGAAGACGAATTGTAATAAACAGCACATAAAATGCTTCAATATTAACCTAATTCTTTTGAATTCGGTCACTCATTATGATTTCCGTCAAAATCTACAACGCCCTTCTAGATTTTATTCGTTCATTTAATTCATTAGCATATTATGCTATTAATCGCCCCAGATAGTACGAATAGGTATATTTTAAATACCTACTACGCGAATTTTGTAATTTTTGTGCTACAGCTTACGAAAAATTTGCTCGCAATTTAATTCTTACTTAAATTTCTATTGTCATATTTTCAAAGACGTGTTACAAATACTTTAATCCATTTATATGAAAGTAAATAATGCTCTTAAGCCCATTAAACGATTCTGGGTAGGCCCAATTGTAAGGGCTCGAGCCGCCGATAAAATTCGTTACAAAAACTTTTGACGTGAAATTTATACCTGACTTCCATGAATGGCGTTATTTTACTTCAAAGCATGTTGGAAAAAAGAAGAGTAATAAAATATGGCCGCCTCAAAGGCACCTCTGATGCGCTTGTGCCGATTTTTGTCTTGCGCATTTTGAACAGACCGGCAGCGACTACTAGTGTTTCTCGATCCTAAGTGTTGTAAGTTCGTGCAACTTTTTTGTATCGACTACATTTCAAATCTATTAAGTTTTAGCTTAGGTTCAATTTGTGATCTGAGCGCTTGCTCAGGTCACATGCTTATTCGCATTCGCAAATTTGAACTTCTGAAATCCGAATTGGTGAAGGTAATCCTTCACCAATTCGGATTGATAATTCAGGTCGTAAACGTCTGATTTTTTTGACAATTGAATCTCTTAAGCGTTCTTAAATGGCAATATAAAAGCTGTGATAGATTTTGTTACAAAAGATAGTATTCCAAAGAGAAAGTAGTAGATTTTAAAAATATTTTTTTAAAATGATCATATTGTTAAAAGCTTTAATGAAGTACAATTGTAATACTTATTTTTTATTGTGAATACCCAAATAAGTTTTAAAGTGTCCCATGGTCATTCTTTAAAGTCAAAGTTATTGGCACGAAACATTTATATATAGCTAAAGTTGTCAATATTTGATGGCTGAAAAATTTATCTGCATCTCGATTCAATTTAATCAATACTCAAATTCGAGTTTCATTTTCTGTTCGAGAAACGATATTAGTGGCTGCGTAACAACTTGTAAAAGATGCGCAGTATCCCACATCACAGAAATTGTCGCATTTTCTGTTAGTAAGCCTGTGTTTTTAACAAAGTTTGTTGAAATTCTGTTTGTAATTATTCATTTTTATTGACTTTTTCACGCTGTTACATTAATATTTATAGGGGGTTGAAACATATAATACTTGAAAAGGCATATTCCCCAAATCGATACAAGATGCGCAATGGACTCTTTAAGTTCTGCGCAAAAGTGTCAGTCAGTCAATATGAAGAAGCTTAGTCAATTCATCTTTACAGTTATTTCTTTTGTATTTTAGGGATCCGTATTTCAAAACATAAATACAAAGGTAATATAATATTATTTATATGCTTACACTATGCTTTTGTATGCTTCACTAAAATGATTGATTAAATTTTATACATGTATGTTTGCATGGGCGTCTTGTAGCTTAGTTTATATTTATAAAGACCGGTAGGTGGCGCTGTTCAAGTAATAACAAAGCGTTTTAGGGTTTCAAACTATAACTACAAGGGTTGTATCCTTGTAACCGACGGGAATCCTATTTTGGTTCTGTCCGTCCTTCTGTAAATATAGCACATTCTAAATACACCTATTCTCTCTTCACCTCTCGTTTCGTTTCCTTCTTTGGCGAATATAAAACAAAATACCTTAAAAAAATATTTTACATTTGTAGAAAAAGCAATATTGCAATAAAGAGGGTTTTTAGAGGGTATTTAAATACAACAAATGAAAATAAAAAAATATATTTTAAAACTATTGTATATATAAATTGAAATTATTTATAGAAAATTATTTAATTCTCGTCCATTGGTTCAGTAGATAGACATATGAGTTACAAGAGGTTTGTTAGCTGAAAGATGATACTAATGATCTAGTTATATTGTAATTTGAAATGATTTGTAAATCGATGTACTTAAATGTAAATCTTGATAATGATAAAAGAGTGGCAATGAGTTTCTTGCTACTTCTTCTCATTAGCTCAACCCTTTACGAAGTAGCGGTAGCGGATTTAACGGTTTTTTATTGACATTCATAAGTGTCATTTCCGTGACCTACGTGAATAAACTGATTTTGATTGGATTTGATTTAGTTGACCAGCTAACGTCAGGGTGTCGAATTTGCGTGACAGAGTGCGCGCGCATCGTAAAAATTCACTCTGATATTTTTTCATTAACTCGCCAATTTTTTAAAAAGTTTATACATACTGTTATATTTTATACAATATTATAGAACACGTCCTGTGCTCGCCCCACTCACACATGATTGGGTTATTATATCAATACCTAAGGCCTCGTCCACATAGACAAACAACGGCAAACAAAATATCTACCATTTCTTTCACTCGTCGTATACTCTTTCTCTTTAGCTCCAAAGCGTTTTTCGCAGAATTCGATATATAAAGACACGGCCTAATACAAATTGATACATTTAATTTGTTAGTAATTTTGCTAACATTATCTGTCATATCTGTCATAAGATACAGAATAGCTTTAAGGGTAAATGTATACACTTCTATAAAGTCCCAGCCACTGTTAAGGCATTATCTATAAATAAATTTAAATATTTTATAAAAAAATGGCTCTGTCGTAAATCCACTGCTGGATATCTAAATGATCGGACAGCCTGGGACTAGATTGTGATTATTTTATAGCGATAGAAATGACTGTACAATATTGTATATTTTTATTGAAAAGAGCGCATAAAAAAGAATGCAGGGAGAGTTTCTTGCGCCGCTTCTTCTCTCTCAGAGTTCTATTTGTTTCCGGAGCGGTAGTAGTATCTAGTAGTTATTAGAAATGTCAACAAAAAGAATTCTAAAGGAATCAATTTTGAGAAAATAAATGCCTTTTTATGCCTTTTAATGAAAAGAAGGTAAATGCCTTATTGTACTTCTTTCCTAATTGGTCCTTTCCATTTTGGACATTTTAGTGCTCGGTTTGATCACATTTGAATTGCCTTTATGAAGCTCCTCATGGTTTCGTAGTAGATATTAAAATAAACATTTAAAAAATTGATGATTTTTCGTCCAATCATATTAGG
Organism: Leptidea sinapis; assembly: GCF_905404315.1. NCBI lineage: Eukaryota > Metazoa > Arthropoda > Insecta > Lepidoptera > Pieridae > Leptidea > Leptidea sinapis. The sequence continues at coordinate 8,184,333 of NC_066275.1, read as the reverse complement.
TTTATTCACAAGTTTTAACAACGAAATAAAGTAATATATTTTTTATTTTGTCATATTAATATTGTTTTATTTTGATATGTTAGTATTTATTTGTTAATTTATATAATTATATATTGATTAATTATAATTTTATTAATTATAATAATTTATTAACTGAGTAATTAAGAGAATTATAATATGTCCTCGAAAATTTCACAATTTGTAGTTATTTTATTAATTCCTTGAAGTAACAGTATGTAGTTTGATAACCAAAACAAATAAATAGACATAATTCACATATTATATTATATAAGTGAGAATACAACTGACGCACAGACGCACGCGCCCTGTGTTCAGTATGAATGTACCTTTATATTGAAACACATCTCAATTCATATTTTACATGCATTTTTTTTTCAAGCTCAAAATTAACTGACCTGTGCTATTAAAAATGACATATTTTTAGTAAATAATTTCAGGTTTTTTTATTAGTACTATTTTTAGATTTGGTGATTTTTTTTTAATTGCTAATATTAGTGGGTGCTGGATTTAAATGTAATAGACACAATAAACGAGTAAGAAACTGAATTGGGTTAGAGTTGATTTTTGAGTTTTAATTCTATTAGTTCAAATTCGAATATTTTTATTTAGAATAGGATATGAAATCACACATTGAAAGTAAAAAAACTAGTATTCTTTCCGAAATGAATAAAATTTGTATACAATCAAATTTATAATAATTTAAATAGCTTATTAGCCTATTATTATTATTAATTAAAAACGCATAATCACATCACATTTTAACAATTCTTCTGAATTTTGTGTGTAGTATAGCTAAAGTATTATATATAGTCTTCCATTTGTTGGCCAGGTTGTTGAAAAATGAAAAGACTCTTTATATAACTCTGATTTTACTGTTAATAATCCTACTAATTGTAAGTATAAACAGTTATTACAATAAAATTTCATCACTAAATTACAATTGAATAAAATTTATGATTGTAAAACCCACTACATTATCCACTGTAATGCATAGGTAACTAAATTTTGAATAAGTTTTTAATTTAGTTAACATTAATGTAACTAAGATTTTTAAAACGAATTAATTATTCCTATATTTATTTTATTAACTAGCTAGGTACCGGAACAAAATTTAAACATATAGGTATGTAGTTCTGAGAATTTTTTGTTAAACATGTAAATGTGTAAAGAATTAATTAACATCTAAGGCCTATTATAATGTGAAAGATTATTTAAACGATAAAGATAGTTGGAACTAATGTTTCTAAGATTATAGTTATTTATGAATAAAGATGATTGCTATATACTATTTTTAAGTAACTTTTGTACTTCATCCTGACTTGCACTAAATCTAATATATATATAAATTACGTGACACGTTGTTTGTCCGCGATGGACTCCTAAACTAATGAACGGATTTTAATGGGGATTACTTCACGGAGTGCAGTTTAGTCCAACTTGAGAGATAGGATGGTTTTTATTTCGATTTGAGACCCATAATTATTTTTAATTCCAATTTTTTTCTTGTATGGAAATATTTTCTATGAGAGAATTTATTGACGCACGGTTTGACAGTTCTGCTGTGAAACAATTTCATTATAGTTAACAACAGGGTGCATGACGTTCTATACATAATATAGAACGTCATTGACAGGGAGCATATCTTACAAGATAATTCTTGGTGTTATGATATATTTGATTGACAAATTCATAAAAACAGCATTTTATTTATTATGAACAGAACAACCTCTGTCGGCTCAGCTAGTAACATTTAAATTTTTACAGTGAATAAAGTTTTTTTTTGAATCATAGAGAAAGGAAGCTTCTTCTAGGCTACATTCACTATTTCTTATAAATCTGGCTATAATATACAAAAATAATTATTCAAATCCGAATGTAAATATCCAGAGTTAAACAAACAGCAAATTATACATTTTGAAACCAAAAGCTGCACTACACAAACAATTCATTCAACATGTTTTTAGTACACATTCCGAGAACGGCTTGTCAGCTGCACCCGAACACACGATCGTTGGGGGAACGTATTAAAAATTTAATATTTAACCAATGAAGGGAAGGGTAGCGCCGTATTGGCCCATGTTAGACTTAAATGATAATATGATTGACGTTTCATGTATCCAGTGCCTCAACTACATAATTATATTTGAGGATTATTGAGTTTTTTCATTTAGACCTGCGATCTGTCAAGACTATAATCAGGTGAGTTGCAAGAGGTTTGGCCAGGTGGAGCTACTGCTCCATCTCTCCATAGTTAGGTAGCACATTGGCTCTCTTTAATCTTCTAATCAGATTTTGCTGTAAGAGCATAATGGATAGCAGGTTTAAGTGAATTGTCAAACGAGCCTTATATTTCATTTGAGTATCGTTTTACTTCGTCAAATATGGTTAGGATTTCCAGGTACTCATGGATTTCCGAGTTTAGTATATTTACTATACTGTTTTGAGCTCTATGGAGGCACATCCTGTTGGATTTGCTGTGTTTTTAGTTAGGTGTACGAATTATTTTATTTATACAAATGCGCTTTGCTAAGACTTTACTTATAGGCGTAAAGTCAGTATGTAAAGTCTTAGCACAGTCTGAGTACGGTCTATAAATCTCAGCCTAAGACTTCAGGCCAACGGGCAGCAATCACTGGTTCATAATGATGACATCAGACACCATGAAGCGTGTACAGGCTGGGGGTATTCAAATCAGAGATTTATCTGATGAGGCGATGGTGCAGCCATGGATCTCGCATGTCATAGAGTAGAGTAGCAAAACGCATCTTCTCGGAACTCCAATCCAGTGGTGGACAACACCCACGACTTACGAAGATGTTCTGAAAAGGTGCAATATGGACTCCTCTCAGTCAGGCGATGGCTCATACACGGTTATCTTTGAAGAGGGACGTCTTCAAGACCAAGTATGTTGGTGGGTACTCATGTGCCCCAAATGCTCTCAGTCCTTTTCTAAGAATGTTCGGTAAGCTAGCCACCAGAGATCGCAGCAAAAATATTATTTATACCTTATTGATATAGATATAATAATAAATAATAATTATAAGCCTTTAATTAATTCCAACAACGTTCAAATACATAATAATCATAACACTACGCGTGTAATATAAAATATAAAAGTTATGTTATTGGAACCCCACTGCGGTTATAGGCCTTCTCCAGCTTATTCCATGTATCCCTCCTCTGTGCTTTTCCTCTCCATTCTTTTCCTGCTATTTTTATTATGTCATCTACACATCTGTTTCTTGGGAGGCGTCTTTTTCTTTTGCCAGATGGTCCTTCCCAAATTGTCGTTTCTACTGTCCATCTTTTGTCCATGAATCTCGCCACATGACCTGTCCAGCGCCACTTTTGTGTTGCAGCGTACTCAAGAGCATCTATCAATTTGTCCTTTTCCTAATGCTGTCACTTCTAATGTTTTGATTTTTTCTGATTTTCAACATACTCCTTTCCATCGCTTTCTGGCAGGTCACTTGATACAGATATAATCAATATTAAAGTTTTAAATATGTAATTTAAAAATTGTTTGAAAGTTCAGGTAACAGTCGCCGACATCATTATCATAAGCCGATCTGCGCATGTCTAACCCCCGCGCGCCGCGCAACTCTCCTAATGAGACCCTATATTTTATTTCTGCGCATTCATTGCTACAGCTCAAACAACGCGACGGCGTTTTAGTTTCTTGCGCCTATCATAACCTTGAAATTATTTACTTATAATCAATCTTATTGGGTAAGTGTAGTATTATATAGGGCTATATAATATTTTTTTATTTATTAGCTCTACCCGTGACGTCACTTAGCCATAATATGCTACGTGTGGTCATTCTATGATTGCTACTTAAAATATATAATAACATTCCTTGCTATAATATAGCTTCATCCGTGATAGACTTTATAAAAAGGTGTAATATACAACTTACCTAGTTCCTCGTTCCTCGCATTTTAAGATTAGCCTCCCACAGGGGATAGGAGTACAGTATAGACCTATGCAGGTACACTTGGGACAGTGAAGTTTGTATTTGCATACATAAGTGCAAACAAATTAGTTTATAATTTTATTGATTTTCACTTTAAAATGTAGCCATAAAACAGAACCTTAGCATTATGATTCTCGTTGAGATCTTCAATAACTGAAAAAACATTGGATATGGTAATTATCTGGGAACATTGCATAAGTTTATCTAGACTTCAGCCAATAGCATTGCGTTACGATGTTTTATACTTCTCGCGTATTTATTGCACTTATGTTTATTTATTATTAATAATATCCAGCAAAAATTTAACAAGAAAAACTATTTAAAATAATGTCAATTAAAATAAAAATTAAAAAAAAACATTTGAACTAAATATAAGTTACACTCTATTATATATCTTATAACCTCAAATTTTTTATGTGCGTCTTATTCAAATACATGGGATTTCGCATTAGTAAAATAAGGCGCATGCACATTAGGCGTGTTCCACCGGCGCATTTTTCTATATGTAATTAGTATGCTAGTAGTGAGTATTACCTACTTATCGCACCGGAAATAGAGACATGAATATCATCCGTACAAGGAACTTTGTACGATCGTGATCGTATTATTTTGTGTCTGCATAACACACTGGGTGCTGAAACACAACAACTGTGGTTTATCGACCTTCGGTGTGGTGCGCTGTTTACACTACTGGTGCGTTTATAACAAGATCTAGGCACTCGTGCGTTTTAACACGCTCATTGCGTCGTACTGAAATTTCATGTTTTTGCAAATAACTTATCTAGACCCAAGATTCTTGAAAAATCCAAAATTCTGAGACAGTAGATGCTAAGTCTTATCAACCTTTCACTAGCGATGGAGACCTTCAAACTGAAACAACATTTGATATAAATAAATGTGATAGTTTTCTTAAGAAATGCTATGGTTTTCTACTACTTAACAGAATAGCTCAACAATTCCATAGTTTTACAATTGGAAGGCTCCTTTGCACCGGATGCCGGCTAGATTATGGGTACCACAACGGCGCTATTTCTGCCTTGAAGCAGTAATTTATAAGCATTACTGTGTTTCGTTCTGAAGGACGCCGTAGCTAGAGAAATTACTGGGCAAATGAGACATGACAACTTATGTCTCAAGGTGACGAGCGCAGTTGTAGTACCGCTCAGAATTTTTGGGTTTTTCAATAATCCTGAACGGCACTGCATTGTAATGGGCAGGGCGTATCCAATTACCATCAGCTGAACCTCCTGCTCGTCTTGTCCCTTATTTTCATAAAAAAATGCCTGGAGCCAGATTAAGATAATCATTGTTTTACTATATAAATTGTTTGTTTATCATTATTTATATATTCAGTTATAATATATAATAATAAAAAAAAAATATATCTACTGATTAAGTTTCTTGCGCCCTTTTGTCTCTCTGAGCGCCATTTATTTTCGATTTGGTGGTTCTATTAACATCAAAAATATTTTTACAGGAATTTATTTTGAAAAAATAAGTGCTTTTATTAAAACTGGAATTTTCTGTACAGTGCGTAATTGTAAATATGCTAGCACAATAAATCTACAACATTTAATAAGCTATATTGATGTGAACAAAAGTCACAGTGACACAACATATCAGTTCACATACGTAAGAAATAATATGTTTGTTTGAGTTCGTCAGATTTTTGTGTTGTGGAAAAATAAGGCAGAGTCCACAGTAATGTTTATTCATGAAAGTACGTTATTTTGTCCTTTATTTGGATTATTTAATACGTTGCGATTTATTGAAGCGAAAACGTTTAAAGCCGCCTTTGGCACTTTTTAGCAGGGGAACATCTTATAGCTTAGCGTCACCATGTCGGTGACGCTCATGACTAGCGAACGCGATAAATAAATATATGTTTAGTTAAACACTTTTTGGATGGGTAAAATCTCGTGTGTTCGAGTCACCGAAATGCTTACAGCAGTATATCTGTAGCTACAAATCTGAAGTTTTGTGCAACATTAGTGCTGTGTATATCTTATAGATGGAATTGAATGGCTTTAGTGAAAAGTTCAATGTGTATATAGATACTGTGCATTGTTGAAATAGTGTTTTTGTTTGACAAATATACTAATTATAACTACGTTTTAAAAATAAATTGAAATTAATAATATTATATTTTTTAGTATTATTAAATTTCAAATTTTAACACTAAAAGTCTTAAATTTCACTTCTATCGGCTCTACAACCGCCAATTTTTTAAATTTATATGCGTTTCAATTTATTTTCGATAATTTGCATTTGTAACTTTCACGTCCAGTGGAATCAGCATTCAAGGAGAGTTTTTTTAATGGAAGAGGAGGACAAACGGTCGTACTTCGGGTCGCCTGATAACCGGAAAGTGATCACCCCTCGTTGTTTGCCAGGCAATTACTATTTATAGCTTAAATATTAAATAAAAATTAGATTCCACTTCATTACATTTAATCTTTTTTTTTAACTTTTATTAAAAAAGTTTAATTGAATGATTTTTTTTAATTTACTGGACAAAAAAAAAATTTTAATGACCAAATTAATTTGTTATCCTGATAAGAATCTAATTGAAGTGCCTTTTTGTTATATAAAATAGCTTCTTACTAAATGCTAAGAATATTTAGCAGTTAATTATACTACACATTTACCTGTGATTTATCCGTTATATTTATAATAATATGTAACAATAAAAAACTTTGTTATTGTTCTTCTAATCACCAAAAGAACTGGAATGATTTTTATTCAAAACTTTTCTTTACTTAAAAATCATAGAAGTTGTAGTACTTAAATGATACTTATTCCTATACCTGATACACAACATTAATTTTAAGTTGCTACTGTAACAATTAACTACTATTTACTTACTACTAGCTAAAATTATGAACGAATGAAGAAGAATTTTATGCTTTATAATACATAATATTAAACTTCTTCTTTCATTTTAGCTTTTACAATAGGACAGTTTAAAAAAGCATAGAAAGTTATTATTTAGGTTTCCGTAAGTTAATTTATCTAAGCTACTGAAGAATATATCTAATTCATCAATTTTTATGTTCATTGTCACCATTTTAATCGGACTCTCGTCGATAAAGAGCTCATGTTGTAGGAAAGAGCTCAGACTTCTGTTATGAAAAAAAAGTTGTGTTTCGTCTAAATAAATAAAAACCAATAATTTTTTTATCAAATCCGCTAACAAAACAAACCAATTAAGATTGCGTACATAATATTTAAAGTAAATTTTTAACGCGGAAGTTTAATGTTCATGTGAACGCGCCCTTACTGAATACTGGTCAGATATTACGTCACTGGCAGCCGGTTAGCGTAACGGTTTTACACAATTGTCAATTTGCACTTTGTTTTATATAAATTTGTTAAATAAACACTTTCGTGTAATTTTAAACTTTATTTGATATTATTGTAAGCCCGTTCGGTGTGTAATGAAGGTATCATTTTGTGTTTCCATAACTGTTTTATACTCTCGTTATTTATTTTATCGATCCATTCCTATAAAAATAACGATAGGAAGTATAATTCGTGGTAAGTGAATATCGCGTCATTCACCAATGAGAGTTAAGTCAGAGGAGAGTTAATAAAACAGTACCCAGATAGACAGAAAATATGAAAACACCAAATATGAAAGGATTGGTGTCAATTAATCATTAAACATTTATTAATCACAAAGAATAAATTATTACAGACAGATATCTTTATATGTATAAAAAGTCGTGTCTCGTTGTTAATCCGCGATATTACTGAACCAATTTAAATCAAATTTGAACACTGTGTGCAGTTTGATCCAACTTGAGAGATGGGATAGTTTTTATTTTGACTACTGACCGTAAATATTTTTTAATTTCAAATTTTATTTTTGTATGAATAATTATTTTTTGTAATAAAGTTTTGACGCACAATTTGACAGTTCATTACAATTTTATTTCATTACAAGGACAAGAAACAACCATATTAATATTGTAAAGAATGAACTTCTACAAGTACAAGCAAATCAAATCAATCCCTAGCTTGTAGAGTACAGATATGAAATAGAGATCGGGAAAGCTTTTTATGTCAGTCGGTAATGACTTGCAATTCTCACCGAACATTACAATGCCGATCGAATTTTATTTTAACTAACTGCCGATTTCTATATTAAATTGTAATTCTAAAATAGTGATCGAAGTTTATTATTTATTCTAGCTCCTGTTTTGGCCTTCATATTGATGTATTGAGATTTTTTTAAAACCACCATAGATATGGGATGACATTTTAGTATTTTTAGCGTGGTATATGTATAAATTTGAGAAATAAGTCTTTCTATACTATGTGAACGTAAATAATGGTTGCCAATTAGACAATAAGAGTAAAACTTTATTCTTAATTTATAATAAAATGTGGTTATAAAAATACTTTTATTTTTAAGAAGATAATTTAATTTTCGATTAAGGTTTAATAAATTAAGGTTTGCCTTTCATTTCTAGTATTCACATTTTCAAAACAAATCTTATAACTATATTTACAATACCTTGATAACATTTATTTGAAACTTTCACTACGGGGAAGGGTACCGAGAATACGGGAAGCATCGGTTTCTATTATATTGATAATGAGCGAAATAAATAGCTTTATTATAGGCCGAAATAGTTTGTCTTACGCCAAATCAGTTTATTCTACATGGGACATCAGTTTTCTTACTTAGTTTCAGTTTAGCTTTAGGAAACTAAAGTTTCCTGGAATTAAATATTAATTATTAATAATTAAATTTAATTCAATGGCGCAATAGATAGAACTGTTGACTCTTTCTATTATCTCCCCCAGTTCGTATCCTTGCCTTTTACATACCAATGTGTTTTCGTTTTTCTATTTCGACGTACGTATGTACGATGCTTTATCAGATTGGCAATGCTCTTATGTTACGTTTAGTGTTACAAGACCGAAAAACTTCGATAATAACAAATCATCAGATGACCCCCGGTATAACTGCTCGATTGTCAAGTATTCCATATAAACCGATTTGGCCTAAGACAAACCAGTTTGGCTTGAAATTGGTCTTAGCCAGTATCAGCTTCCAAAAAGTGTTGTTGTACTAAGCTAAGGGAAACGTTATGAATATTATCAAAGTATCTTCCTTCCGTCTCGAGGGGCTATAACTACCTACCCGCCTGAGGAGGGGTTGGTTTGGGATGAAGGTTCGCATTGCGCAGGTCACACGCCTCTCAAACCTCGAGTCTAGCGCGTCGGGTAAGATGTTACTTTGTACAATTTTAATTTGATATTGATTACTTGTGACTCTTTTACTACATCGGTACATCAGTTCCAAAGTATTTTAAGTCTGAAATTCAGTTAATTTGAGATAAGTATGAGAAATTATTCTTTAAACAAAATATCACAGAGAAACAAGTCGATAAGTGAATGCAGTTTAGTTTTTACTTCCAATATTTTTTTCAGAAGTCTAGAATATTTTCGTTTCAAAAAGTAACAACTAGAGTCGTTTTCTTTTGCAATTATTTCCTGAATTCTTACTCTTTGGAACTGAGGTATATCAACAAATACAATTAATGGTATTTCACTGAAATCATTGATTTTCAAAGTTACATTATCTCAATATTATTTAACTGTTTTAGCAAAACCTTGGACCTATGTTCTAGTAAAACGATATTTCAATATAATTGTCCTGTTTTTACAATTCTGATAATTGGTTGACACCTACTACGTATGTCCATTTAGATAAATTAATAAATATTATGGTAAATATTGTTTTAAGTGTACGATTTAAGGTACATTTTGGCGTCATTGTCGTTTAAGCTGTTGCGATTAAATTTAACCAAAAAATCTAGGTTTTCTGTACGGCATTATAGTCATAAAAATACTCAATGTTATGGCTGCTATTTTTAACGCATATTTTAGTTTATTTACATACATATAACATAATAGATTTAATTAGGTATTATATTATTTTTTCTAATATTTTATCATATCAACAATAATATTCATAAAGTTAGATATGAAATATACTTAATGCTTTGGTTGATATTTTTAACAGTTTTTTACATACTTGGGTACGTACATAGATAAAGAAATTGGATATTTTCTATTATATTATCATTAATATTCATCAAATTATATATATAATGATACTTAATGTTGTTGTTGTTATTTTTAACGGTTATTTTTAGATTTAGGTTATTTTAAATAAAAAAATAAGTAGTTTAAACCGACAGTTACTTATATATATTGTACTGGCTTAGTTTAGGAAGTAATGACGTGACATGCTTGGTAATTTAACGATGCCCGTAAAAACTATCGGCCCGACCATCTCTACTATTGTTAAGTTTTATTTCCTACGATGTTGTAACCGGTTACCTCTGTATCTACTCCCGAACTTTGGGCATGGTTTTTTCCTGTACCTGACCATGGCTAGAATATCAGGCTGTTAATCTTCTACCGTGTTATGAATAAGTCCAAATTTAAAATTTTTGTCTTTATCTAAACTTTGTCACTACAGAATGACACGACAGGGAGAAGTAATGTTAAACTTAGACTAACTTTACATTACGTTTTTTAATAATTTAAGTTTATATATATAAACTTTAACATAATTGGTGCTTAATAAATTAATTTATATTATTTCAATTATCATTACAATTAAACTGGGCCGGGCCTGTATTTTAACGTAATAAATGAAAATTAAGTAATGTTAGGTAGGTAGGTAAGATTATGAGAATTTATATATTCTACTAAATATTAAATTATTGTAACTATAAATTTGAATTATTAAAAGTTTACAGTAGGTATCTAGATAAGAAGTTAAGAATATTTTCTTATATGTATTTTATTGGCTTAAAATTTTCTGTTTCATTAAAGATACTATCAAAATTCTTATCCAAATTGCAATTGAAAGTTTGAGCATGAAATATCAAAATAAAATCAAACCTACACATGTTTAACTAAATATGTATTTTTTTTATTATTTACGTTTATTCTTAAAAAAAAAACATGGTGTTATGTTTTTACATAATAAATATTAGGTAAAGCAGTTAATTTTTATTGTAAATTTGCTTTGCAGTTGAATCACATATTTAATCAATTTAATTTTCATCTACCTATAAAATAAATATATTCAGAAGTATTCAATTAATACATTTTATTTCTAGAATTATTTCACCAGGAGCTATTTCTTCTTACAATCAAAACGCCTACGAAGTGAATTAAACAGATGAAAGATATTTTATTCTATTAAAATAAACAGATAAAATTTATGAAGACTTTGATCGCTACAATTAGCTAGTAGGTTAATTATTAACAAATTTATTTATGTGTATAGTAATATCTCAAATCAATCCTTGAAATGTCATAGATAGGTGTTATGAATGAGGGCTATTAAGTGTCACCTATTTTGAAGATCCATCACATTAAATCTACAACACATCAAATTTAAACATAATTTTCCTTTTTTTACAATATGTCAACCGTTCATGGACGCGTTCTCAAAACAGAGAGGTATCGAATCGCACCACTACACTGACACCGCTCAAACACATACACGTACTTAAAGTTAATTGCGGGAATCAAATGAATTTGATACTTTAGCAAGTTTGAATTTTGTTTTTTTTTAATACCTATGTATTTTTGAAATTGGGTGATGTGTTCGTTTAGTAGTTAATCATTTACAAATTTAGATGGCAAATCTGTCGCATAACGTCATGTGCAGTAAACGCAGTTTTTTTTTTATCCAAGATGGCCGCCGCGAAATATTATGATTTCAGCAATATGGGTATCGTATCCGAGGTTACCGAGGGTGCAGAGAACGAAAGAAATAGAGACTTCATGTTTTAGTTTTTCTATTACCAAAGTGCTGTGTATTGTACAAAATATAGTCTTTCCGTTCACAATAAACAATATTATCTATAATTCCAGGAAAAAATACCAAATATTGATATATAATAAGACTGGCAATAATTATTTGCCTCCCAAATCTAAGGAATGTTTATAGGTGTTGTAAAATATATAAACATATTGTTCTTTTCTCGCTTTATTCTCGGAGGGCCTGACACGGATAACATCTACAATTTTCTGCTAGCCTAGTCGGAACCTGTAACAAATTTATTTATGTATTTGAATTGACAATGCATTTAATGATTAATTAATTCATTTTCTGATGTTTCAAAGTCCAACGTGGCTATTAACTACGATTAATGTAAACCGAAAATGTAAAAAGGCATAAAAGGCATTTATTTTCTCAAAATTGATTTCTTTAGAATTATTGTTGATGTAATTTCTAATATACTAGATAGAACTACCGCTTCGGAAACAAATGGCGCTCTGAGAGAGATGAAGCGGCCCAAGAAACTTGTCCTTTTCGGCCTTAGGCTGTAAATAAAACTAGTGTATTCTTAATTGTATTCTAAAGTTAAAATTACTTAATTGAATAACATAAATATAAGAAAAAACTTAAACAAAGAAATTGAACAAAAGCGAACCGTAATATGGAATACATCTGTATCTAAGTACCTACCTAAGCAAGTATCTTGGTGAACCAACCCTCACTTACATAATATCTTATCAAAGTTATCTTATAAAATAAAATAAATTTAATTTAATAAGCATTTTAATCAAACATATCTCAAGTTAAAAAAAATGTTTTTCAAATATATATATCTTACTAAGTTTTTTCCTTACCTTTTCTTCAAAATTCTTATATTGAGGCCTGCTTGGGCGAAAATCTCCTCCATTTCTTTTTTTATTATCAGCTCGAGCGTAGCAAGTCCTCGCTGGAAGCTGAGGAGTATCAGTCCACCGTTTTTTTGTCTGTCAAAATTTCTTCTCAACTCTGGTCCCATCCATAATGTTCCTTTGATCCACCTATTATCAGTCAATCGAGATATGTGTCAAGCAATGATAGTGAGAGATTCTTGCTGCTAGACAACCAATGAAAACAGGCCTGGTTTATTACTTTAGTGCGTGACAAGCTACGTTTTACACTCGCAATTTGTATGTCGCTTCGCGTTAGTGTGCGTGCGTTGCTCAAAATAGAGGTTAACTGTCAACCTCAATTTTTTTACAACTATAAATATTCAAATAAACTTATAAATAACTTAAGGTGTCAAGCCCATTGCCATTTAAGTTTTAAGGCGAGAGTTAGTGCGTCGCATATTTTTGTACTAAGCCTTACCTATATATTATCACGCATCTTCTTAGTCCCTAGCAAACTTCTTTCCATAGGAATTTAAGAATTTACTTATACTTATATAATAAATTTATAATCTATATATATAAAAATGAATTGCTGTTCGTTAGTCTCGCTAAAACTCGAGAACGGCTGGACCGATTAGGCTAATTTTGGTCTTGAATTATTTGTGCAAGTCCAGAGAAGGTTTAAAAGGTAAATAAATAGGAAAATGCTGATAAATTAATTAAAAACAACAAATTTGTTTTTCCTTTGATGTTTCCCTACATAATATCTATGAGAGAATTTATTGACGCACGGTTTGACAGTTCTGCTGTGAAACAATTTCATTATGACAACAGGGTGCATATTTTACGAAGTAATTTTTGATGTTATGATATATTATTGACAAATTCATATAAAAACATTATTTTATTTATTATATACAGAACAACGTCTGTCGGGTCACCTAGTTAGCTAATAAAAATAAACTCATAAGATATATACTTATGTTATGTATTCCTAATTCCAATAGGTATAGGATATAAAGACTACTATAAAACATTTTTTTATGAAAATAAGGGACGAGACGAGCAGGACGTTCAGCTGATGGTAATTGATACGCCCTGCCCATTATAATGCACCAATGCTTAGGACTCTGAAAAACCCAAGAATTCAGAGCGGCACTACAATTGCGCTCGTCTCCTTCAGACATAAGAAGTTAAGTATCATTTGCACAGTATTTTCACTAGCTACGGCACCCTTCAGATGAAATATGAAATTCCTACATTGAAAGCAATGGTTCTCTAGTTAAATTTTAATTGAATATCATGTTATATTTTATTGTCTTAGGTTATTGGATATTTCGGAGTCTGCGCGGTACAGCCTTCATCCTGGTCGATAATATAGTAACAAGTACGCATGTGCGAAGTCAAAGGCTCTCATTATATTCTGATACATAACGTTATGTACTGAATATTTAACTGTACATAATTACAGCTATCATGATAAAGCTGTATGTATGAAATAATATAATTAGTAATTAAAGTTTGCTCTATTGAATAGAGGTAGTGCCACATTGATATTGAATGAAACATTGAGAGAAAAATTAAAAGAAATAAACACATTGACTGTTGTCTGTCAATATATTTTTGATATTGTTATGTAAGTACATAGGCAGTTTTTTTATTTTTTTATTTAGAAAGTTACACCAACAACACATCATTATAAAATTAAAATTTTAGCAAGTACACAAGGGATAGTACAATATGACATGTCTTTACAAGGTGTAAACAACATTTACAATAGTGCGAAAAGAATAACAAAGTTGAACAATTAAAATTAAAGAAATGAAGAGTTAAACAAAAATGATGATATTAAATTACTTAAATACGTTACTACATTAAAAAAAGAGATTTATATAATTTATAACTATACAGCAATACATTAGTTTATTTCTTATATTTAACTTACATAACTAAGATCTTAATATTTTAATGCAGTCGGTTTTAAATTTATTGATATTAGTCATATGAAAAATATCTATATTACCATTTTTTGCAGTAATATCGTTATAAGAGCTCATAATTATGTTTAAGCGGGCGTTTTTACTTATATTAGTTCTACTGATTAATGGGCTGAAAATATTTTTAATAGGGAATCTTGGTCTATTTCTAGGGACTGTAAGATTTAAATTTATAAGACATTCTGGGGATAAGATTCTACCATGTATAATTTTATGTAAAGTAGATACATCAGTTATTTTTCGTCTTATCTCCAACGAATTCATATTGAAATGGTCCAGTCTTGTTTTATAGTTTGCACGATAAGGGCAGGTTTTGTCTTTAAAAGCTATAAAGCGAGTGAAATTACGTTGAATACGCTCTAATCTATCAATATAGACATTATATTGGGGATTCCAAACCGGTGAAACGTATTCAAGTGCACTTCGTTACAATGCATTGTAAAGACACACAATTGCAAATGGATTTCTGAAATCTTTGCAAGTACGCTTAATAAAACCCAGAATTTTCCAAGACTTAAGTATAATGTTATCAATATGATTATACCAAGATGACGAACTGATGACGCCTGTTCCAAAGGAACATTATTAACGACGTAAGATGATAATAAATGAATTTGCTAGAAACTGTCCTAACCATAATGTTAACATGGGGAAGAAACATAGACTTATAATGCCTACTACTCGACAAAGTTGTGTTAGTAAGTCTTTTCAGGGGCGTTGTATATGCTTTTACAACAAGATACCAGATAATTTTCAAAAAAATGTATTTCGAATTTCAAAAAAATTTAAAAAACCATTTGCGTTGTAAAAGTTACAATAACGTAAATGACTTTCTTAATGATTACACAGACTGGGAATAGAGCGACCGCCCACAGGCTATTAAATAATAAATTTTACTCTACGATTTTACATTGTAACCGTATTTTTATATAAAAAAAAAGAAGCCCGCTGAGTTTTTTGCGCCAGTTCTTCTCAGGTCTACCTTTTGGAATGGGTGGGAGTTTCTGATTTTCAATAAGTGATTTTATATCCTATATTGAAAAAAAATATTTTTGAATTTGAATATGATAAGCGAAGACATTCCGAACAAATCCTTATTCCTTTCAAAATACTAATATGATACCTTTCTAGAGCAACCCAACAAAAAAATCGTTGGCTCTACGATACAATATAATTTTTTTTCAAGAAATATGTTTAAGTAGTTATTTCTTATTTTCTATATCTACGTATACCATGGTGAAAAAAAAATGGAAAGTGTTAGCAGTAACAGCATCCTAAAGATGATTGCTGCCAGAGCTGACTGTTTCTTCCAGAAACACATAAGACATATTGTTCTCTACTTATACATTAACTAATATATATGGATGTTTCTCTGTAAATATATAAATAAATTGACATATGGGTTCTTGACTTTAGGCTAGCGTCGACCTCTCCAAAGTGCTCCCGGTACGATTCCCACCCGTCAAATGTATCAATTGCAGCTAATGATATAACTGGGAAAATTGATTTTGGGCAAAGATGTTTGTTTCTGAGTCATGGATCTACCTATTTATGTATGTGTATGTAAGTATATTCTATTAAATATATCGTTGTAGCGTACCCATCGTACAAGCTATGCTTAGTTTGGGGCAAGATAAATTTGTATAAAAGTGTGTCAATATTATATTATATAAATTCAAAACATAGAATTACCATATAGTTATAACACAATTTACTGTGCTATTATTAGCAGCCGTACTAATTGTTCAATTAACAAGGTCGTCAACTAAACAGTATAATCCAGCTGCTTTGAACAATCATGTGATTGACTCTATTATAAACTTTTTCCATTTAACTTTTTAACACAAGTGCCGTATTTCACTCCTGAGATAATCCCGGCTATCTTAGTTAAATAAAGTTTTATCAGGAGCTACTTGTTAAGTGGATGACAAACAATATGCAGGCTTAATCTCTTTTGATACGATATTACGGACGCAAACACGGCAGCTTCCGTTACCTTTACGTCTTATCTCAAAACTAAATCAATATGTAAATTTTGGGATGAATTAGGTTACCGTCATAGTCTTGCTTTAAAATTAATAATGATAAAATTGTTATGAATGTTTATAATTCGGTATTAAAAATAAAATATTATTGTCAAAAATAAATACAATCTTGTATTAAAAATTAGACATAATGTATTTCAGTCTGAAGGGCGCCGTAGCTAGTGAAATTACTGGGCAAATGATACTTAACATCTTATGTCTCAAGGTGACGAGCGCAATTGTAGTGCCGCTCAGAATTTTTGGGTATTTCAAGATTCCTGAGCGGCACTGCATTGCAATGGGTATGGCGTATCAATTACCATCAGCTGAACGTCCTGCTCGTCTCGTCCCTTATTTTGATTTAAAAAAAAAATATAAGCTTAATGTTGGTTAAACAAATATAACAATCAGATCATCTTTGAAACTAAATTTGTGTTTAACACACACACATACACAGAATGAAGATGCTCCACGCAAAAAAATATTCATTATAAATGAATTAATTATCAATGAAATAAAAAGTATTCAAAGTCAAAGAAATTTTATTCAAATACCTATGCTTAAACTAAGCGCTTCTGAATCGTCATTATAAATATTAAATTTAAATTAGTAAATCCACAATTTTTTTCCAAAATGTAATGCTCGTGAGAGGAACTAATACTTATAATAAAATAGTTTGTAATTGTCCAGTGAATCATGTGATATATTGTCATTATAAAAATGACATTTCAAGTATAATGTGATCTACCTACGAAAACAAGTATTTTTGATTTCATGTTCAAAGTTAAAAAGCGTTTTAAATATGTAATAAAAAGTAATAAAAAATAAATATATTTATATATCGTAGATAAGTCTCTATCGCTTTCGGTTTGATCGTTAACCTTTTCACCCCCTCTTTAAAAAACCTCAAAACAGTTTAGACTTATAAATTCGATACATCTCAAAATTTCTTGATATAATTTTGAATTAAGTCCTGTGTTTTATTCATATATCGATTGTTTATTAAAGAAAGTTAAAGGTTAATTTGACTGCAGTATGTTTGTGTTAGAAATGAAAATATAAAGACCACTTATTTAATTACTAGCTGACCCGACAGACGTTGTTCTGTTCATTAAAAAAAAATTGCGGTTGGAATTTTTAAAACCTACTCTACCTGACCTCTACTCGGCGAAAGGAATATTCTTAACAAATTCTCTAACGCCTAAAAGTCTCTACGCCTTATGGTTCCAGAGATAACGTGATGAGTCAATATATAGGTGGAAATTACTTATAAAATATATAGACTGATTTATTTATATTTTTTATGACCTGAAAAACCCTAATTCTGAGGAGCACTGCGATTTCTGCAGTGCTTTTAAACTAGAAAGAAAAGGCATAAAAGGCATTTGTTTTGTCAAAACTGATTGATGTCATTTCTAATAACTACTAGATACTACTACCGCTTCGGAAACAAATGGCGCTCTGAGAGAGAAGAAGCGGCGCAAGAAACTCTCCCAGCATTCTTTTTTTTGCGCTCTTTTCAATAAAAATATACAATATTGTACAGTCAGTTCTATCGCTATAAAATAATCACAATCTAGTCCCAGGCTGTCCGATCATTTAGATATTTAGCAGTGGAGTAATAGGATTTACGACAGAGCCATTTTTTTATGAAACATTTAAATTTATTTATAGAAAATGCCTGAACAGTTGCTGGGACTCTATTATAGAAGTGTATACATTTACCCTTAAAGCTATTATGTATCTTATGAAGCCTACTAGAATAAGTTACAAGCAATCCCTTATTTCTAGTCTTATAATAATGAAAATCACTATTAAGAGCAAAGTCCTGCTACCACTGGTATAAAATGATGTATTCACATTTTAGACTTAATTTCACTGCTGCAGTAAATACTACAATATATTTAGCAACAAAATAAACTCGTTTAATAGGCATAATAAAAAACTACGCCATTCGAATTAGTCGCGTTTGTCTAAATATGACAGTTGAATAAGTTAACAGGAAGGACACAATAATCCTATGTCAGTGACCCCGTGACTTGAATATGAATAATTCCGATAAGCAAATCGCGTTTTGTCGAATTAAAAATACCATATGTTCTAACTTGTACTATGACTCGTCTATTGCGTAAGCGATGGAATCTTTAACCCATTAAATTACGAATAGGTACGGAAAGATACGGACTGTTAAAAATAGTCCTGAACGTAACTCGTAGGATTCTATGAACTGTAACAAGCTACAAACGAAAGGTGTCCTCGAAAGGGCTTCGGGGCAATGTGGCAAAAATGTCGTTCAATTTATTCCCAAATTTTATTTCGAACTGGACCCTTTTTGTTGCCATCTGCGCCGCGCCGTCCCGAGTGTCCAGACAGCTCCACCCTATATTGTACTATAGATGAATCGTCCGTCTCTCTCACTCGCACGTTTAGTTGGATGTATCTGTCTCTGTTCAAGCGCTGGAATTGCCAAGACCCGTCTCCTGTCTCGTTTTTGCACATGCGCATGGGTTATTCTATCCCTTCTAGTTCGTAATTGTTCGTGTGTTTCCGTTTCCCGTACGTACGGCAGCCATTTTTGACGGGAATGACTACTGACAAGTAAACGCCTGTTTGGCGCGTATCAAGCAGGATGAACAAGGTCAGTTTCCATTGTTGGAAGCCTTCAATTTCAATAAAACGTCTAGTAGTACTAAGAACCCATGGTTATATTTTTTATCACACACGATTTTCATAAAAAAATATAAAATTTCAGGAGCTGGAATAGGCATCGTCTTACGAAGATCCGGATTAATATTTTAATGTAAGTAGAGCATTTTAATTTATTTTTAAATATCCTGAGATACTATACATATTGCATGTAATTTAAGAGTAAATCATTCAAGTTTTAGTTGAAATTTAATTGTGATTTTTTATCTAAATAAATACATTCGTGTATACTCATCTAAAGAATTCATTCTGTATTATTACTTTAAACAAAGGTGCTTTTTGAAGGCAAAATTAACAGCCTCGTATAGGTTCTACTTATTAGTGCCTCAATTAACATTCTTGGTTGGTTTCATTAGCATTTTAACTTTCACTTTTCTAAAGCAATTTAGTAAAATTTTAGAAATATATTTAATGAAGAAAAATAAATTAGCCGTCAATATTTGTAATTTTTGTACGTTTAATTGAAAAAATAGAAGAATGAAAATTGAAAACAAGTTCATAAAAACAATAAAGAAAACAGTTTTTGGTCCAAAAAATTTATTTAATCAAGTAAGGTTAAATTTATTTTAAACATGCCTACAATAGAATGCCTTGAATAGTTCATATCTTCTTAATACTTAGCTGTTAAAACTGCAGTTGCGCCGAAAGCTCATTTAATGGGACAACATATATATTATTCTTATTGTGTTGTATATAAGCTTTATTACAATATATAGATATAAACTGCATATTTTGTATATTTTTTTAAATAATTTATAGCTTAATCTTAATTCAAAAGGTCAGTACAACTTCTAAAAAGGGCGATTTCTGCATTAGGATAAAAACCATTTCAACATTTTTAATGAGTCGGTTATTAATATCTATTTTTATACAAATCTTAAAGGAAATAAACCGATTCATGAGTCACGCAGTATTCATTAAACATTTAACTATTGGTAAACACATAAAATTTTATCGAGCCTATTAACATCCATTTCATCAGATGCCGTTCCAGTTACCGATGTAGGAATATTTTCCAAATACCGTTTTCGTGTTTGGCACATTCGTACTATCTCCCAGACAATTATGTGTAGAGAACTAACAAAACGTCTAAATGGGGCAATTATCGTAGGCTATGCAGGTTGCCGAATAATTAGTGGCCTGCTAATAGTTTTCATCACCAATAGTTTCATACGGATCGCCGCACAGAACAGCATCAGATGATCACCGGCTCTCGGTTGGATCGCATCAGTCTTTGGTTGTGGTCCGAATGGAATAGTCGTTTCGTTAAAAACAATGCGTTGGCCTACATCTAGTTTTATTAATTACTTTTTGGAATTCGTCTCGGTGAGTTTAATATTTACTTTGCTTTTTTATAGTCTTGTCTTTTTGGATCAAAATCATTTCAAAATAATTCAAATAGGATTAAATCGCTTACGGAGTTTGATATCGTGACTTCTATTTCAAATGAGGGATTAAATCTGCTACTAACCACTTCAAGTAGAGCTTTTGTATTTTAAGTTTATAATAGTCTTTGTGCACCAAATTTATAAAAGGGTGGGTCGAGTTATTCTGGGGCTTTGAAGTGGGGGTCTGAGCCATTCATTGAGTAGGGCGGGGGCGGTCTTATTGCTTGTGTCCTGAGAGAGATCTGAGCATGCGCGTCCTCTGACCCAGTTGGGAGCGACGCGTTGCCGGATGGCAGCGATATACCAACCTTGGCGAATCATGTATTGCGAACTCCTTAGACATAGTGACGTGCTCGAGATATCACGACTCGATACTTTTAATTGGGGCTCGTAATAACTGTTACATTTTCTCATATCCGATTAATTCGATTAAAATCTTCATGTTGTCACACATATGGATAAAATTACTATCAAGTGAGTTCCAGTGTTTGCTTTTTGGTGTAACTTTTTATAAGCTTTTTAATTCTTGCTAGTTGATCTGTTCTGGTAACAGTTAATATTTGATATACGCTTTACGCAAACTTTTACATAATTTCAATTTTGTGACAGCTAATAAAAAGAATTATTAATTTGCAGAAATAGACCAGTATTAAAAAAACAAATAAGTCACTTGTTAATTTTTACATACTGGTAATAAATTCTACCTAGATACAAATAACATGTAGGTACTAAAGTAATGAGTCACGGTGATGCAATAATTGCGAAATATTACCGAGTACATGCACGTTCATTGTTGAATATTGATTAGCATACACCATCTAAAACGCATTCCTTCGCTCACGGAAGGCGCTTCCTTTCCGCTGTTGATCGTATCGTATCGATATACTGTTTTCTGTTTCATTCCATCTAATTATTTATCGAATAGTTCATAAATTTCAGTGCTTGTAAGTAATTAATATTATCTCAGTGTGATTGTTTTATGACAGCAAATATGCATTACGTCATATCTTATTAACGTTTTATGCAAGTATCGTCTAGATGTGTTATTATAATTAACACAATCGATAATTTATGCGCACATCCCTAAATATTTTGGTATATAATTATTTAGGGTTGTGCAGATAGTTAGTTTATATATAACGATATAGTTTGTTTTTTTTTAATTATGTGCTTTATTATTATTTTTTTTCATATTTAATTTCACCAACTTTTCTTTGATTTCCAGATGTGGAAGGCGCTACCTGAATTCGATGCTGACGTATAATTTTTACTTATTTATTTAATATTACAATATTATACAGATAAGTTTAAGTAAATAATAGTAATATTACCTACAATATTCCAAATACGTATGGTCTGTGTAGCTAAGAATATAGTCAGTAGATATTTTTCTATATCTGACTTGTTATTAATATTAAGCATATCTAAAAAGAAAAAGATTTAAATTTAAATTTAAATTTTATGCCTGATGCGGACCATCTGTATCTGTTATTGCATGAACTGTTGTGATGAATTGGTTCAGTAGCTCTTCTTGGTTCTTTGAAAATATCTTCAGTTTATTAATATTACCTCACTTAGTAAAGATAAGATTAAAGTTCATTTACAATATCTATATATCTGGAAATTTAAAAAAATAGCCTTAACCGGTATTTAATTAGGAATTGCTCTTAGTGCTATAAAAACTTAATCTCATGTAAATTTCATATCTTTTGTGAACCGCGAAAGAGATAATTTCTATATAATTATTTTTAGATTAATCTAGTGGGTGACTAATAAATCAAAAGAGCGCAATAAGCTATTGATTTCGTAGTGTAATTTAGCTCAAGAAGCAAAAACTCTAAAACAAATTCCTAATATCCAGATTTCACCTAATTTAAGATGACAGTATTCAAAATCTGACGATATACTTATCTAGTCATAAAAGGGCTTATATAATTAATAGTTTAATATTTAATAATAAAATATTAAATTTAATTTAATTGTTCCTAGCTCTTAGGGCTTATTCATCAAGTATAATGAAATAAGATTCACATGATGGTAGGTGATTACCATCTCCTATGCTAGTTGGTAAACCCATAAATTTCCTTTACGTTATATTAATATATTTTAATTGTTTGCAAAGCACAATACAATGCTTATAAAGTAATGTAATTCAACAAAAGATGTATAAAGTAATTTAGATATCGTATAGATAAACAAATATTTTCTGCTATTAAACTTTAAAGACATTCCAAAAGTGATTTGTATTCGTATTGAAGTTTATATTTCAGGGATGGTGTAAGTCAAAACAAGTTGGTGTCCATCGGCATCAATATTAGTGCCCTACATCTACCCTGTAGATCCGAATTTGTTTGAAGAGAGGCGACAAATTCGGTTCTAGAGAGGTTTGTGTGGGGCATGCACTGCAACTATCAAGACGATGGTGACGGGATGAAGATAAGATTTGGCACACAGATTGACATTGCCATTGACACAATAACGTTCAATCAACGTATCAATCCAAGACCGTGCTAGAATCGTGTCAGGTAGAAAAATAATACATATTTGTATTGAATGTTGTGTGAAATGAGAATACGCCTATTAGACCGTTCTGTCACCGTCCAACGTAGTCACTTGCTATCACAGACCTGTATAAATACCACTGGACAAGCTGTTCCATATGTTTGACAGCAAAATTTTTATGTCTACGTGAAGCGCCACTCGCGGGTGTCCAAAGAACTAATTTTAACGTATAATACAAATGGCTGCGAAGGCATGTACAATAAATACTCTGGAGTATTTATGCATTTTGAAATAATTTCGCTCGTTTTCCGTGTTCATTTTTACTTTAAGAATCAACTTACACAAGGCGATTTGCACGAACTCATGAACTCATGTTGCATTCTAAGCCTTTGTACTTCATTGTCACTCTCAAACTTATGACTTATCAATCTAAATATAAATATTCTGATAGAGAGTTAACAACTGTAGTTAATCTATCAACTATAGTTAGCTAAAATTAAGTTTATTTTTTACCTCCTGAGAAAGTTAAAAAGATAATATAAAGATTCTAATTAGTTATTCATTTTAAACTATTCTTTCAATTTATTTCTGAACGATTGGGGACACATAAAAGGAAAAATAAAATTGTTGTTTTTATTTAATTCTGAGCATTTACATATTTATTCATAACCTTCCTTGAACTTTCCACAAATAATTCAAGATCAAAATTAGCCAAATCGGTCCAGCCGTTCTCGAGCTTTAGCGAGACTTACGAACAGCAATTCATTTTTATGTATATAGATTTTTCACTGAAGTTTATTAGCGACGAGGTAGAACCGGGTATCATGGCGTTCCGATAGTATTCCAACATTCCATCCCCGTAGTTCTATATTAAATGCGGTTTCATAATATCAATATCAACACAATAGTGTAATCATTATGTCTTCTAAAAGTATTTTTTGTAAGTGCAACAAAGAGCACATACACATCGCCTTGCGGGCACCGAGTGTTTGCTATTACAATCTAAGCATATCATATTTCTAACATTATCTTTAATATTCATCATCACCATTATTATCAGCCGGAAAACGTCCACTGCTGGACAAAGGCCTCCCCCAAAAATTTCCACGACGATCGGTCCTGCGCTGCCCTCATCCAACGTATTCCGGCGATCTTGACCAGATCGTCGGTCTATCTTGTGGGGGGCCTGCCAACACTGCGTCTTCCGGTACGTGGTCGCCATTCGAGGACTTTACTGCCCCAACGGCCATCTGTCCGTCGAACTATGTACTGCCCACTGCCACTTCAGTTTCGCAATCGTTTGGACTATGTCGGTTATTTTGACTAATATTATGTTCCTTAAATTGAATATTAATCGTTCCTTTATGAATTTTTATCTATAGATATATGTACTATAGTATTTAGTATATGCTTATCTATTGTTGGTAATGTGATTTAATCTGAATTATAATATATTTCGTTCATAGGTATTGTAAATTCAAATTTATTGTCTTTTTAAGCAAAATAGGATATTAAATCACTGGTTTAAATTAGATTTGATCAATATTATTTTGTAAAAAATAATGCTTTTAATTTTTTATTCGCTCTTTTTTATGTAAACAAGATTGACAATTCATAAGAATTAAAAATATACTCTATTCGTACTGTTTACAATATCTTTTATGTAATCAAATGGTAACCTAATTACATTTGGTTTTTTGGGGGTAGGGTAGGTATATACATCAATTCATCACTTTAGTTTATTTTTTTGTTGTGTTTTAATTGGATAAGCTTAATAATAAAAATTTCATATATCAGTAACTCTATACAGGTGAAAAGAAAGAAAATTCAATCTAGTTTGACTGGTTTAAAATTTGAAAAGTGACCCGATTAGTTATTGAAGGATATTTAGAGAATAGGTAAAACTATTTAAAAGCTGAAGTAATAAAATTACACAGAGTATTTATCAAATAATATGTGTATGTATGTAATATGAAATAAGTTGTTATTTTGTAATAAGATAGATCGTTCCATATTTCGCTGTTATATCTCGATTAAAATTTGTATGACAATTTAAAGTTAGCTTATATTACCTAACGAACAATGAATAATTAAATGCCTCCCAATATTGAAATTTGTTTTATTTCGTAAATTTTTCTTCTAGATGCTGTATATTCTTTAATACGTTGTTACACAACATAATATCCTATGTTATATAAAGTCATAAATATTGGGTTGTTCCGAGATTATTATTGAAGTGTTGATAGTACCTATCTAAAATAATCTAAGACTATTCAATTAAATTTTTATTTATCTAGAAAAGAGCAACAAATTGATGCAATAGCAGTATATATTTGGATACATGACAATAATATTATGCAGTTATAGGTAGATCAGATAGGTATCAAAATGATCATGGACAAGACGACGATTATGTCAAATGTTCATGTCGCACTTACTCCCCTAACAATTGGGAACTGTACTCTCGAAATTGTCGAAGAATAAGTCTACCCTCGTACAAACAAGCCAGTTAGGCAGGTCCAATTTTGCGAAAGCAGTCACTCGTCGAATCCAACTCCGATGGGCAGCGTTCTGGAAGCTCCGTAAAATCTTCTCGTCCCAAATACCACAATGGTTGAAGACGAAGGTTTTCAACCAGTGTATGTTGCCAGTGATGACTTAGGGTACGCAGAAGTGGTCTATGGGCCTTATGAGAAAGCTCATGGTCACTCAGAGGGCTATGCTGAGAGTTTCCCTGCGGGATCGAATCAGAAATGAGGAGATCCGTAGGAGAATCAAATTGACCGATATAGCCCAAATGATTGCGAAACTGAAGTGGCAGTGGGCAGGGCACATAATTCGACGTACAGATGGCCGTTGGGGCAGTAAAGTCCTCGAATGGCAACCACGTAATGGAAAACGCAGTGATGGTCGGCCCGACGATCTGGTCAAGATCGCCGCAATATGTTGGATGAGGGCAGAGCAGGACTGATCTTCGTGGAAATCTTTGGGGGACGCCTTTGTCCAGCAGTTTGCGTCTTCCGGCTGATGATGATAGGTGGTAGATCAGGCAGGTCAGATAACTTATTAAAATGTTACCTTACCTGTAATCTAAAGCTAGTTAATACGTGATCCCTGCCGCCTATGCTCCCTTGCAGAAGAATTGAATACATAGCTTTATAAAATCTCCGCAGCTACTTATGTCAATTATTTATTTATTCAGAAATCCAACAATCGCAGGTTCATACATAAAAACACAAAAAAATAAAAAATATACATAAGTGTACAGTTACGGTACAGTACGGTTACACATTATTCAATAACTGTTAACTTTCTTACTATATTAACTTGTAAAGTTAGTATTTTTTTAAAATTCACAATTCGGGACGAAACAATCAGGACGTTCAGCTGATGGTAATTGATACACCCTGCCCAATACAATCCAGTGTCGCTCAGGATTCTTGAAAATACCCAAAAATTCTGAGCGGCTCTACAATTGCGCTCTTCACCTTGAGACATAATGTTATATGTTAAGTCTCATTTGCCCAGTAATGTAGCAAATGTTAAATTTAAAATTAAGTACAATACAATATAATAGATACAACAATAAATATTAACGTCTAATGAATTTTACAATATTTATTTATTAGTGTTTTTTTTATGGAAAAGGAGGACAAACGAGTGTACGGGTCACTTGGTGTTGAGTGATCACAACCGCCCACATTATCTTACAATAGAGGAATCACAGGAGCGTTGCCGGCCTTTAAGAAATTTTGTTTAGAGCTCATCAGCACGAGCACCAAAGTCTGGTGTTTTAAATATTTTATTTTGTCTCAAAAGAAAACTTATTATACAAAAAACCATGTACAAGTTTCAAAAAAGTGCATTAACCTTTCTTCCGGCAATGCTCCTGTGATTCTTCCGGTGTTGCAAGATAATTTGGACAGCGGTCATCAATTAACATCAGATGACCCATAAGCTCATTTGTCCTCCAGGTCCATAAAAAAGAAGCTGTTGATTCGTCGAACTCTCGAAGTAGAGTTACTCGCGTTTCACTGTTCAATTTTGTAAACTTAGCAGAATTAACAATAAACATTTATAACATTCTTTAATAAATAAGGCAAGATAGATAAAAATTATTAAACAGTTATTTAAGGTGGGAAAACCCTATAAGTACATAGAATTGAACACAAATATAAGTCGAAACCATAGACCGCAGTTAGCTCTTAAATGTTCCTTATTACGAATCATGAAGATAGAAGAAGAAAGAAGAAATAACTTGGCACATTCGTGATCTACCCTGTAGTTCCGGGCTTTTGTAGTTTAAGCAAATCACAAGCTCGTCTCTACAGGTATCTCACGGCTGGAAAACCTCGCTACTAACTTCTATCAACACACAGCAAACAAGATAGAAGAGAGCATAAAAGAAACACTGAAGAATAACATAGATTTCCTTGTAATGTTTATAAGTTTGTGTGTATAGTAAGGCCAACGAGACGAAATAAAGAATGTAAACAAAATTACAGGGCTTCAAAACATTTTAATTTGAATAAATTATATACAAATTATGGATATATCCCTATCCTAAACGCTGTCGTCGTCTGTTAAGACAAAGATGATTCATAGGAAGAATCCGAATCAGCCGTATTTATGATAATATGACTCAGTAACGGTCCGTTTGTTTACATTCTTTATGTAATCTCGTTGGCCTTACTATAGTATGTTTCATATTTGTTTGATATTTATCAAAAGTTACATACAAGACTTTATCTAAACCCAGAATATAAATCCTTTATAAAAGATTCTGATACAGTTTGCTTACTGCTAACATTAATAAAGCCAGTCCTAGTACGATAATATCATCCAAAGGAGTGTTTTATTAAACGGATGATATAATGTTGTACTGAATTTCATTACAACACTCGTTTGGATGATGTTATGGTTATTAGGACATTGGGTGTTTTAATGTTGGCAATAAGCTAACTGTTTTAGAATCTTTAATAGAGGATTGTGGCGTAGATAAAGATTTAAACTTTGTTATATCTCATAGTCTATCTAGTCATATGTCATAGTCATCTATTTCTAGTTTGTTATATGTCTAGTCATGGGGAGTTCTCGAGACTGCATAAACTAACAAGGATTATTGAGTAGTGAAAGCTATGTTTTATTGTAATCTTTCACTTTTAGTGAAGTAAATCAGAGAAAAAAACCCTTTTTCTGTTATTGACTTGTAGTTGGATTAAAGTTATAATGATGTATGAAAAACATGTCAATGTAATGTTTATCTGTGTGGCACTACATTGGAATGGGCAGGGCGTATCAATTGCCATCAGCTGAACGTCCTGCTTGTCTCGTCCCTTATTTGCATAAAGCAGCATAAAGCTGCAGTGTTTGTTTGTTTGTTTGTTTGTTTGAACGCGCTAATCTCTGGTACTACTGGTCCGATATGATGATTCTTTCAGTGTTGGGTAGTCTATTTATCGAGGAAGGCTAAAGGCTATTATTTTTTTTCAAAATTAGGGATCCGTAATAAAATTGCTATTTTGTAACACAGGGTGTAAAATCGAAAACCTTTTTTTTGCGTGCGCTGCAAAAACTATTGACAATAGAACAAAATGATGTACAGGCTTTAATATAGGCAATATTTTATTACTTATAAAACTATCCCGTGAATTATACTTTATATGGCAAAACAACGTTTGCCGGGTCAGCTAGTCTATTATATTCTGACGACTGAAGTTATTTGAGGGCAACTAATTATTCATATTATGTAACACTAGTTGATGCCCCGCGACTTCGTCCGGGTACACACAGGACTAAGCACGCAGTAGCGGCATTTTAATTAAATTTTTAATATGAAAGAATATAGACTGTTATGAAAACTTTTTGTAAATAATGATATTGTGTTCTACAAAGACGTAGTACATTATTATCTTTAAACGTCCTTGTGCGGTATTTCCGGGACGACACGCGATGGGTACCTTCAAATAAAGCGCGTACACCTTCCTTAAAGGCTGGCAACGCTCCTGTGATTTCTCTGGTGTTGCCAGAGAATGTGGGAGGCGGTGATCACTTAACACCAGGTGACCCGTACACTCGGTTGTCCTCCTTTTCCATAAAAAAATATAGTTTTTGCAGCGTACGAATATTGTAGGTAATTCTTTACACATTGGGTTACAATATTGGAATTTTAGTAGGGATCCCTACTTTTTGAACATATAATAAAGCCTTTGTCACCCGGGCATAGTGTACCTTCCCAACAGTGAACGAATTTTCAAATCGGTTCAGTAGTTTCTGAGCCTATTCAATGCAAACAATCAAATCTTTCACGTTCGTGCTTATACGGCAGAAGTAAAACGTTATCAAGCGAGGTTAATAGTACGAAATACTATTCTAAAGTTCTTCAAACCTAAAGTATCTAATTACAATAACAATATTTATATATATGTACTAGCTGGCGACCGATGGGCTTCTCTTCAAAGTCATAGTCAAATAAACTTTGGGTATCGATGGGATTATCGATTTCATGCCACCTAGAACTAACTTCACGATGTAGAATTCAGGAGTCGGTGTGCGCGCGCATCGTAAAAATTCACTCTCATCATTTTTCTCCATCGCGCCAAAAGAAATATAACTTAAAAAAAAATATTATTTAGATAATAATGTAATAATTTTTAATCAACGATGTAAATAAATTATACATACCGACAATTAACCTCAAATCTATAAATGCACTCAAAACAGTTTATTCAAATCAGTTTTATCACTAATATTCAATATATATAGATATACTAATAAATTATTAGTAAATACTATCACCGTCGTATATTAAATTGATTTAATAAAAACACCAAAATAATATTTATTTATTCACACTGTTTAATTGTACTACGAAACACGTGTTCTAAATATTAAAATACTAGAATATACAACTTGAACATAGTTATCGATTTTCATGCCACCTATAACTAACTTCACGATGTAGAATTCAGGTGTCGGTATGGGCGCGCATCGTAAAAATTCACTCTCATAATTTTTCTCCATCGCGCCAAAAGAAGTATAACTTCAAAAAATATTAAGGCCCACGAATCGAAAAAGAGGTCAAGTTGGATCAAACTGCATAAAATGTGCAAAATTTGATTAAAATCGGTTCAATATTTTAGAAGTTCATCGCATGCGAACAAAGTGACACGAGATTGTTATATTATATTGTATCGTATTTAATATTACCATTTTATTGTTAAGATAAAAAAGATAAAGTCATTATTGTCTTTGTAAAAACGACACCTGTAAATGGTTTGTTTTTCTTTCCCAGCAGAATCCTTAAGTGGTGAGTGAAGTTGCAAGTGGGTTACAGATGCAAATTAACAATAATGCGACTTAGAGATAGGAGCAACAGATGTGAGCTTGCAGTAGGAGCTAAAGATATGACCCAAGGCTAGGAGGACCAAATATAGGACATAGATATAGGAGCTGCAGATGTGAGCTTACACTAGGAGGTAAAGATGCGACCTATGGCTAGTAGGAACAAATGCAAGTAGGAGCAACAGATGTGATCTTGCAGTAGGAACTATAGATCTGACCCAAGGCTAGGAGGACCAAATATAGGACATAGATATAGAAGCTACTGATGTGAGCTAACACAAAGAGGTAAAGATGCGACCTATGGCTTACTAGCCATAGGTCTAGCCATTTGTTCCTACTGGAACAAATGCAAGTAAGAGCAACAGATGTGATCTTGCAGTAGGAACTATAGATCTGACCCAAGGCTAGGAGGACCAAATATAGGACATAGATATAGGAGCTACAGATGTGAGCTTTACACTAGGAGCTAAAGATGAGACCCATGGCTAGTAGGAACAAATGCAAGATAGATATAGGAGCAACAGATGTGAGCCAGCTAAAGATGCAGATAAGGGTGACATTTTCTCTCTGATCTAAGTCTCTTAATCTCTTAGATCTAAGCTGTGAGTGTAAGCTACAAATGTGAAGTAAGTATCGGAGACATAGATTCGATTTTAGAATAAGTCAAAATTGTAAAGCTGAATGCAACATTTTCAGGACACAAAAGTGGCCAAGCATGACAGCATGTTAAAATGTATGTATCAGTATGAAGATGCCCTGTAATAAGGACAAACCACCTCACCCAAATGTACTCATCATACTAAAAAGTACGGCTTTGAAGAATGTGCCGGCATGTATTCACAGTTCGCTACTTATTGATAGATGGCGCTGATATAAACCCATTATCATGACTACAAACAAGAATATGTTCGAAGAGAACAAACTATTCGATAACAGATGACGCTACGTGTTAACCAAATTTAAACCGAATTCACCAGTGACGTAATAGCCAATCGTTTGCTTTTCCCACTCGGTATACGCCTACGACTTATCTTCCCCAAAACATTGCCCACATAGCATTACTGGTCAAATTATATTTATTATATATTTTAAATTATTAGAAATATTCTTAGTATTTTCTTTTTTAATGCAAGTTGTTCGGGTTAGTATTAACGATTATGTCTTACGGCCGTTCCCAATATTCTGTTTATCTCCGGTTGTGGCATACTTGAGATAAAAAATTGTAACCATCGTTGACTTTACTGTCCCAATAAACTTATCGACGGTAACTCATCTTATCCGTACACGCTGTCTCTCAATGGGACGACGTATAGCTTACCAGGGATAGAAGTTTCTATGGAAATTGTAACAGTGAACTGGCGATAAGAATGACTTAGCGGATATATTGGGACAGCTTCAGATTATTGACAGCTAATTACTGACAGTAGAAGGTAGTAATGTATCTCTATCTGTAGATAGTATATTGGGAGCGGCCGCTAGAGTATTGCAGTTAGGTTCTTAAGTTAAATACCTACTCGCTACATTAGTACAACTAAGGTACCTTTATGTCGACGGTCGATCGTGATTTCTTAATGACTAATAAGGTTTTTTTAATAAGCTGATGGTAATTGCCAGTGGCAGTGCCGATGAGGATTCTTGAAAGATCCTAAAATTCTAAGCGACACTCGACTCGTGGAGTAAATCAGGATCCCTAGCTGGTCTTCCACTGCGCTACGCATACGCTAACACTGACATTTCTAACATCTTCAAGATTGTTTAGATGTAATTGTAGGTAGACTTCCGATATCCTATATCGATCGACCCTGTGCTCAGTACATCGTTTTCTTCCTGATTCCGGTCTTCTTCTCAAAGAACCAGTTTCATTTAACCTAGGTCCTCTAAACAGTGGAGCGACGACACTTAACACACCAAACCATTCCGACACAACAGCCTTCTTGAAGAACAGTCACTATATTACCAGCGTTAATTGCCTTGTCTGCCATATATGTACAAAATTTGTAACGAAAAAAACTTAGACAATTCTATATCAATTCGTGAAGATTAAAAAAACCCTATTTTATTTATAGCACAATATCTAAAAACAATCTGCGAGCAAATGAATCTCGGATCGAATCAAATATTTTTTAATAACTTTGAAATTTTCAAATAAGGAACATTTTATTTTACTTGCCAGTACTTTTTAATACGTAGACAATTGTTTCTAACTAATTAAATGCATATAAAACCTTCTTTGTTAAAGATTTCCAGAAAAGTTTTGGATGCCAGTTTTTTGTTTTTTGTTGTTTAAATGTGTCAATGTCAATATGTGAACTTTACCTTTATTTTGAATTCTCAAATTGGTACCTATTCTTACATTTTCATTTTTATTTTTTTTATTAATTGTAATGGAATATTATTAGCTAGCCCATTATTATTTTTAGTAGATGTATATAAAAGCGTTTGTCTGTTAAGCCCCTTTTTTATGTACAATATTTTAATAACTACCTTGAGATCTATTCTTTCAAATTCGCTATCGGCATAAAAGCAAAGTACCAGGAACACATAAGGAGTGAAGAAGATTAATGAAAGCGCAGGCCAGTCGACAAGCGCGGCCGTGTTTGACAAGAGCAGGTGCGCTATTTTCATAATTGGCCCAACCCGACTTTGCCCTTTCAGCTTTCAGGAACTATTATACAAATCCATAAAAGGTGCCTAATTTTTTAACATCTTAGGATTTAAAAGGATCAGGAAATGTAACTTATTGATCTGCAAGCATTAATCATGAAAACTTGTAATTTCTAAAAAATAATGCTTCCTTACACTATAACACTATGTAATATAAGACAATTCTATCAGAGTAAAATGTAGTTTTTTAATTGTGAGTAAAAAGTTTGAGAAGAAAAGGTGAGAATTATTAAACAATAGATGATATATTTAAAAGCAAGGCTCATTTATTCAAATAGTTGAGACATGGATTGCTACAGTTAGTTACAACTGTGGGTAGTACAGTTATTAGAGGACATGTAAATCTGACATTACGAGCTCGCTAACCTTTCCGAGTAACCAGTACATTAATCAAACATGAAGACCCTGTCTTCTTACGTTAAATACTCCTTGACGAAACCCAGGATCTTAAGCCCTGCATATGTGCCAAAACTAACGATCTACTGTGGATTAAAAAAGGGGAATGCATCTTGAAAGCGGTAGATATTAAATGTCGACTGTCGTTGGCGAAATATTTTAGTAATGAAAAAAAATTAGAGTTTTGAGTCTAATTTTAGTTTATCTGATTTTCTTTTTGGCAACTAGCAATACCACGATTTTTTAAAGTGGATAAGGCAGTCCAAACAAATGGATAAAACTAGATTTGACAAATCTATCCTCAAGTAAAATTCACAACAGTAAAGGATGTTATTCGGAGAAGATCTGTGGCGCTTAGCAGGATCCTAGGCATGGGTACATTTTGATTCAAATCTAAGTACCTAATTTAATTTTATGTTATAGCATGCGATTACACCAGCTAATAGATATAATATTACACATCTACTTAGATCATTTATACGTCTAGATAGACGATGACAGCTGTGAAAACGTCGAAAAAAATTGAGTTTCTCACACTACTGCATGTCACGCACACTAAATTATTAAGCCTGGCCTATTTTTATCGGTTGTCTAAAAGCAAGAGACTCTATCTAGACGTAAAATTATTAATCTAAGCCTATTTGTGATTAGTATTTATTATATGAGAAAACTATAGATAGATGTGGGACTAGAATTGTAAAAAATAATATTCATTATAATTTTATATCTAAAATACGTGCGATCAAGATCAATTTAAGCCTTAATCAATAAACTAGTTAGCTAGTCAATTTACTTAGCAATTGTATTACAGGTTAATTTCATGGATATCTGAAGCATATTAAAATCTTCATAATATTTATATTGATATTTTTTATGGAACAGCACGACACGAGCATATTATTTTACGACACCATGACCAACTATGGCCTCACAACTCCAGCGGAATTGAGGAATTAAAAAGGAAGTTTTTATGAGCATAATTTTGGCGAGTTTATTGAATATCGATAAGTTTTTATAATAACCAATGAAACATACAAATTACTTAATAATAAAGATTTGTGCAAATTAGTACTATAAAGAATATAGATTCCACGATGCTTAGTTTTGGAAATATGTTTCCAAAAGAAAGCATCGTGGAATAATAAATTAAAACACTTTTTGGTCGACATAATTTCGACTGCTACAAAAATCGACCCCATTTGAAAATTGTGTAACTGAGCCAACTGCATTGAACAGGAAGGGCCATGTCAAAAATTACTATTATACCCCCGACTCATAATTAATGAACTGCTTATTCAAATACTTTTAAAACTATTATTCATACCGTTTACATTTGAAATGTTCCGACCTTTCTTGTAGGAGCTTTAACATTCAATAATCATAATTCAAATAATATGTTCTTACAGGTATGAACTTTAAAGATATTAATCGTGAATTATTAAACGGTATAAATCAAACATGGTTATGTTTTATAAAGATTGAATCCTAAATATTGTACCTTTTAATTAATTTGGACACACAAAACTGCACACGAAGAACATACCTATAAGGACGTTGGTTTGAAGTTATACAAATAGTATGTTTACTTCTTTATTAAGAAAACAAACAGATACATAACGATAGTAAAAAAAGTAAAAAAAAAATAAAATTACTATATTATATATCCAATAATAGATTCACTGCTAACACAAAATAATTCAGATATGACAACAGAACGTTAAGATAATACGTAAAATGTAAGAATTAATAAAAACAAATTGTACTTTAATAACATTATAAGGACAGATATATAACAGAGTAATATCAGATACTGTACGGTAAGTTCATTATTTCTTTACAAAGTTAGGCGTTATTCAAACATAGAGCAATAATAATTGCTTGATCCACGATATTGTTCCCAAGCTCCTTCTCGAAACTAATAATAATGCAGTTGCCATATCAAAATCCCATTGCAACATTGCACAGCGAACTTTTAATCAAGTCCTGGAGAAACGATTTACTATATCATAGATCTAAAAACATGTTAGACTAGGCGCCATTCTTACTTTTGAAACTATTTTTTATTTAAAATTTATTACTAATTATTCTCATGTTTTATAATCAATTTCATGTTTTATAATCAATCTCATGTTTCGAAATCAATCTCATGTTTTATAATAATAGAGCCTTTTATTTACTATTGACTCGTTTAAAACCTGGGCCTTGCAGTGTCTGTCATGTTTTTTCTGGGGGGTTTTGCCATAAACACTACGCTTTGCAGGCGGGTTGGTTGCAGTAGATGGTGTTGCTCTCTCAGAAGGATGCCTATCCTCCGTTAGTTGTATCCCATAGTCACCTCTTACGACACCCTTGGGAGGAGATGGGGTGGTTCTATTCTAGTGCAACACGACACAGGAATCATAAAGTTATCATAAATATATAATATACTATATTTATTTATTTATTTATTGGTTCCCATACAACATACATGTATTAATAATTACAAAATAACGCTAGTATAAGTAAATCATTATTAACATATACGTCAATTAAATGGAAACACTTATGATGGTAACACGTGATATTTAACTTAAATAAATGTAGAGTTATATAAAACAATAAATAATTTTATGTTACTATCACGACTTAGGAAAATGCATGTAACTTGTTAACTAAGATAAAATAAACATATATTTAAAACACACAAACTAAAATAATATCCTACATATTATAAGTATAACATACAATAAAGCGAAACTGATACATATTTCAAAAAACATAAATATGAAGCACATAAAGATAAGCTAAGGCTCTAACAGGCGCAGAGTGTCTAAAACTAGGCGTCGAAAACTGCACAGACTATTAGAAAAAATATCAATACAGTTATTGATATTTGCTAAGTCATTATATGAACGAGATAATCTATTAACTGGTGCATTATGTGATGTCCACAAGCGAGAAGTTGGAACAAAAAAGTCCTTACATTTCTAGTCCTACAAGGATTACAGTATAGTGAAAACCTGATATCATGATCAGTATGAATATGATGATTTACAACTTTATACATGTATATTAGATCAATTAATTTACGGCGCATTTCAAGTGAGTCTAGATTAAAATATTTTAATCTAGCTTCATAACTATGCAGTGATTTTCTAAGTTTGAAACGGTTGCACAAAATTCTCAAAAAACGTTTCTGAACATTTTCCACGGTATCAATGTGGTTTTTATAAAAAGGTGACCATGCTACTGAACCATATTCTAAAATACTACGAACCAGAGATTTATATAATATTACAACACTATGTTGGCATTTGAAAGGTTTTGAAATGCGCAAGATAAAACCTAGCATCCGATTTGCTCTTTCAGCAGTAGTATCAATGTGTTCAATGAATGATAGTTTTTTATCACCTAAATCTCTAGTAAATTCTTTATGACTTAAAACTGAATTCGAAATGTGCTAGGAAAAATTTACGCTATTTATCTTATTAGTGAATGTGGCAACATGACATTTGTCAACATTTAGTTTCATTAAATTATTATGGCACCAAGTACTGAGAGCTGAAAGGTCACGCTGTAGATTGAAACAGTCATCGATGTTTTCAATTTTTCTGTATGGTTTAAGATCATCTGCATAAAACAGATATCTACTATTGCAAGTAAAACATGATGAGACATCATTAATGAATAAAGCAAACAATAAAGGACCGAGATGAGACCCTTGAGGTACTCCAGATGGAACCAAAATGGCGTCAGAAAAAAATCCGTTGATAGCTACAATTTGTGTGCGATTTTTAATATATGACGTGATCCAACGCATTAAATTACCATGTATTCACACATCATCACATTCCATTAGCTTTATAAGTAAGAGCTCGTGGTTGACCTTATCAAACGCTTTTTGAAAGTCTGTATAAATAACATCTACTTGTCCCTTATCATCGATGGTCTCAAATAGATAGTCAATATATTCAGTTATGTTAGATGTTGTTGATTTACATGATACAAATCCGTGTTGTTCAGGAATCAGTATAGGTTTAATAAAGTTGTAAATATGTCGATATATAACGCGTTCAAATATTTTCGCAAAGCAATTAAGTATACAAATAGGTCTGTAGTTACGAGCATCTATCTTTTCACCAGATTTGTGAACAGGAATTACATGAGCAATTTTCCACTTTTTAGGAAAAGCTCCAGATGATAGGGATTTATTAAAAATAATAGAAAGGGGTGCAGAAAGTTCAACATGACATAATTTAACGAAATGTGACGGTATTCCATCCGGACCGGGTCCTTTATTCGGATTTAGGTTTTTCATAACTCTACTTACATCATCCATTTGAACAGCAATACTGCTGAGACAGTCTAAATTACTATTATGGGCGTTAGTAACAAAATCACATGACATATTAGCCTCATACACAGTGTGAAAATAGTCTGCAAAAATTTGACATATCTGGTTACCATCTGTAGCAATTCTGTTATCTAATTGAACAGTAGGTGGAATAAGTGAGCATTTATTTTTATTTTTTACATAATTCCAAAATAACTTACTGCTACCTTTTTTAAGACTAGACTCGATATTACTTATATAAGTGATGTAATAATCTTGCATCATTTTCTTTGATCTTTTACGCAGAAAAGGAAAGGTATCATAATCCCGGGGGTTTTTAAATTTTTTGAACTTTTGGTGATATTTATCCTTTTCCTTTAAACATTTAATTAAAGAGTTGCTAAACCAAACTGGTATAGATGATCTACGTTGCTGTTTGTAAGGTGTATTATTTTGAATTAAATTATTTAGAACTTTATAGAAGTTAGGAAGATCATTATCTATGTCAGTAGATGAGAGAAGTGAATGCCAATTGATATTGTTAAATTCTTCTTTACATTTTTCAAAGTTACACTTCCTAAAATTAAATGTCTGTCTTTGTTGACAATATTTAAGTACTGGTTTAGAAATACCATGATTCACACTGACCTCAAAGGCAGGATGGTGTACATCTTCTCGAGACAAGGCTTGAGATGGCTCAAGTGATACGGAAATTTGGCGGGAGAAAAATAGATCAAGCGTATGATTATTTCTATTTTTAATATAATTATGTTGTTTAAGGTTGCCAATTGACATTAAGTCCAATAAAAATCTAACTCGTGTGTCCATAATTGCAAAATTAGACTCTACAGTTTTTGATACATTATCTATATGCCAGTTTAGATTGGGCGTATTGAAATCACGTAGTAAAATTAAAGACTCATCTGTGTTTGATAGAATATCACTAGTTTTATGATAAAACATTTTTAACTTTTCTATAGATAGGTCCGGCGGCAGATATACAAGACCCAATTTAGTACTTAAGGTTTTGTGCTTATCGTCACTTTTAGTAACAAGATTAAGCCAAATACATTCAACGTTACATTCCCAAACAGTAACCCTATTGGCTACAAAACATTTTTTTATAGCAACCAATACCCTTCCACCAGTAATTTTATGACTAGTGTTAACATCACGGTCTCTTCTGAAAATATTGTAACGATCGTCTGAGAACTCATTATCCCTAATAGAAGAGTTCAGATTAGTCTCGGTTAAGCAGATTACATCATAGTTGTTATTTAATACATTTATATAAAAATCATATAGCTTCGTTTTAAATCTGTTTACATTCTGATAATAAATTAACATAATGTTAAAAACAACAGGAAAGGATATGAAATATATATAAAAATAAAATAAAGTGATAATTGCTTATTATCTAAGAAATGCTTTTGAGCTTATCTAAGCTGTTAATATTAATAGCTGGAGAGTGTTCGTCCTTTCTCATGTATACCTTACCGAATTTGACCCATACATACTTAAAATTCAAAACTTTTGAGGCTTTTCTTGCTTCCATATGCAGATGTTTAGCTTCAGGTGAAAGATTTTCAGCGACATATATTGGTTTTCTTTCTCCTATAATACCAAGGTCCAAAGAACAAAGCATATCTTTTGGGTTAGCTTTATTATATCTATGAACCGCTGATAAAATTAAATCACGATGTTTCGGTGTCATAAGAGTAACTACAATGGTGCGGGGACGATCAGATACAGTACGTTTAGCTACTCGATTGCATGAGATAACAACATCATCTGGAAGTGACACAGATATTTAATCAAATATTTTTTTTATAATTGTATTTAAATTTTCATTCTTCCTTTCTGGCACAGCTTGTATTTCTATGTTGTGGCTTCTTGATATTCGTTCCAGTTGCATAACCTTACTCAGAAGGGATTTGAAATTGTGTTCGAAAGTAGAGGAGTCATTCTTTAAATCTGAGATTATATAAGAATGGGATGAAGATTCAACTTGTAGTGCCTCAATTTTTTTGGAAAAAAAATCTAATGGGTCATTGTGTTCTTTAATTTCACTTTGAATGACTCCAATTGAATTTACTGTGTCATTAAGAACTTCTGTATTACGACTGTTGCTTTCTTTTATGTTATTTGAACATTCAATAACCGAATCGAGATCAGTTCGAAGTGACTGAAAACTTTTCCTCATATCAGCCAACTCAGTCTGCAAGGAATTAAGGCCATTACTGAAAGCATCAAACTTCTCCTCCTGACTGGTTAGTCTTGAATGCATTTCACTACGAAATGATTTAAGTTCCGACAGTATGGTAGAGCAATCAGTTTGATTATTTATTATACTCGATGTCGACGGCGATGTCTCTATACGTAGTGGCACTCTTATAGGTGTATTAGTGTTATCACCACCCTTCCGAGTAACAGCAGTACATGCAGGACACACCCAATTGATACGGGCTATTTGTACTGAATTTGAGGATATGCATTCAGTGTGGTATAAACCATTACATTTAGTGCATCTAATTCTTTTTTGTGTTACCAGAACACCAATATTACATGCCAAACACTCTCCAACCATGATTATTTAGCAATTGTATGGATACGGCATTGACGACGAAATAATACCAATTATTACGAAAATTGAGGGTACATGAAAATTTTTTGTTCACTATGTGATTGTTTGCAAATTTAATAAAAGTTTATCACTGTAAATACTGTACACTTTCACAATATAACATTTACCAAGGTTCACAACACTTTATACTACAAATACATTACAAAAGTCTGCAATTTAGTAAAGTTAGACACTAAAAATATAATTAGAATCTCTAAGCACAAGTTCCACTGTTGACAGTTGAAAAACGACTGACTATATCATAAAGTGAAAATCGGATATGAAGTAAGACATGCGTCATCAATTACTTTTTAACCAGATTACCACCTCTTCTTCACTTATATTCACCTGGTATCGATATGAACGAGCATGATACGGTGTAGCATAACGACTCAGTCTCATACAATTCTCACATACATGGGGCACACTAAAAGTTTTGCACTTATCTTGCAGCTAATCGGAATTATTTGAATTTCGAATGCTATATTTTTTTAAACGTTGCAACCTTCTTAGTAATAAAAAACAAATAATTGGCGGGAAATCATTTATTGATTGTTTTTAGCACATATCAAAGTTCTACGTACGCAACGAAAATGAAATTAAGTCGAAAAGATTTTAGAGCCATGATTTTTTATGATTTTAAAAGTTCTCTCTCTCCGCAAGACTGTGCCGCTGGTCTTCAAAATGATTTTGGGGGAGAAGCACCTTGCTTAAGCACCGTGAGGCAATGGTTTGATGAATTTGAGAGGCACGGGGGCACAGGTGAAGGGGGGCCGTCAACTGTCGTCAATCGTAATAATGTGGCTAAAAAATTCTGTTAAGCGGCTATTTGAAGAAAACCCGCGGATTACCTATAAGACCCGAGGATTATTGGAGATTGGTATGAGCCATTCAGAAAATTTAACACGAAGAATTAATAGTTCGAAACTTTGTTGTCGTTGGATCCCTTATTACAGCTGACAGCGGAGCAGCAGCGGGCTCGCATGGAATAGAGTTCACAGATGCTAATGAAGTACGACCATGGACATTCTAATGCTGTTTATGACATTGTCACAGGAGACGAAACGTGGATTTATTGTTTTGAACCCGTAAAACAGCAATCTTGTGAATGGGTGTTTGAAAATCAGGACAGGCCGACAAAAGTGAGGCAGGCGAGCAACGTTGGTAAAAAAATGATCGCATTTTTTTCTCAGCTACTGGTCCTATCTGCACAATTCCACTTGAAGATCAAAAGAGTGTTAATGCCGAGTGGTATTCTACCATTTGTTAATCCAGGGTGTTAAAAAAAGTTCGCGACGACCAAAGACGACTAAAAAGCAGCGTTCTCATACATCATGACAACGCTTCTTCACACATGGCCAATAAAACTAAATCATTTTTAGATTCCGAAAAAGTACAACTCATCAAACATCCTGCACATAGCCCCGACCTGTGATTGCTGTATTTTCCCCAAAATCAAAGATTTGATGAGAGGTTTCATTTTTACCAATTCCGAAGAGGCAGTGATGCCGTTCAATCAGCACGTAGAAAACATGCCTTCAGATCTGTAGTCCTCCTGTTTTAGAAAATGGTTCGATCACATGAAAAAATGTTTAAAATGTAAAGGATAGTATTTTGAAAAGCAATAAACATAATATTTTGGTTACAACATGTTGTTTTTTAAGTTACGCAAAACTTCTTTTTATAATTTTTTTCTAATTGAAAATTAAAGTGGTTATTTAAATGTAAATTAGGTTTTACGACTACAAAAAATATGAGAGTATGTTTTGCGTATTGCCAAGTTTGTTACCTGTCACCTGATGTTAATATAAATATGACATAAATATTACTATTTGATTAGAATTATAAGTGTATAATACTTAATGGTTAGGTTAAATTTTGTATGAAATAAAATGTTATACTACATATATTTGCATGCCTTGTAGGTAGAATAAGAGAAACGTAATCTAAATAAAATAAAGCCAATAGTAAAACTGACCTTATTCAAATGCAAATAAAGATTATTATTATTATTATTAAGTGATTACCGGCCTTACATTCTCTTGCAACACCAGAATAAATAAATATAAATGTTTAGACGGATTACTTAAGGAAAATCAGCAAAAATAAAATAAAATATTTTTAACCAACTCTAATAGTTAATAGGTCTGTTGCGTTTGGTTCGCAGTCGTCGGACGGCGCCCACCGCGGGGCAGCTATCCATTAATCACTAGTTTTAGCTGCACTCCTATACCCTGCTCGTCTACCAACTATTCCAAGAGTTCACTGTCTTCAGAATAATAATATTTATCATATGTTTTGTGCATTGGGATAATAGCATATAGCTATAGTAACAAACTGATTAATAAAGTAAATTATGTATACCTACTGAAATAAAGCAAGGACAGGAGAGGAATAAAGTTTGCATTAAGAAAAGTGTAAGACAAATAAAATCAAAATCACTTTATGCATCTATAGACCAGTTGATAATTTGAAACCATAAACAATAAGAGTAGAATGAAACCTATTGGAAAAAGGCATTTCATAAAGAATTCTTACCTTTTATATCGTAGCAGTAAAAATATGAATTACAATTAATGTAAAAAGGATAATGATTCAGCGTTATATTTTCCTTTTTTTTCATGAAATTTTGAGGGTATGTGAAAAAAGTGTGAAAACAAAAGTTGTAATCTTTTTATTACCTACAATTTTGCTATTTAACTGTTTTCCATAGGACTTGTAGTTTTGCCGGACCATCTTTACCATTTTTTTTTAAACATTAAACACCCCCCCCCCCTTTCCAGTTTCAAGTGTATGTTGATGAGCTTCAGCGTATTTTTGTATAACTTTGTCAACGAACTTAATGTTAAGGTCCCGATGGAGTTCGCTGTTTCGAATGTACCAAGGTGCGTTGACTAGTGCTTACGAGTTTACACAATTTTACATTACATACGCACTTTTTCAACACCCTTGCGAGGAAAAAGCAAACATTGTTTACCACACAGCAAAAAATGCGATACAAACAAAATATGAAAATTATGGGAAATGGATCGCAAGTTTTTTTTTACACGCGCCAAATGTAAGGTGATATATAAAACCATACAGGTTATTTCAAAATAATAATTTTAGTGATAAAATGCATACCTATATTTATAACTAATTATTGTGAATTATAAATAATTTGATAATAATCAATGTTTTTTCGTCTTAATTAGGGATAACTTTATTAATTCCAAAAATGTAATTGGTTTTCATCGGCATAAAACATCACAAACATCAAACACAAAAAAAAAACTGTTTTAAATTGAAAATGCTCTGTTTACTCTCATATTATTTGCAGTTGGTTATTAACTCAACCTTTTAGGG
Source organism: Leptidea sinapis (assembly GCF_905404315.1). NCBI lineage: Eukaryota > Metazoa > Arthropoda > Insecta > Lepidoptera > Pieridae > Leptidea > Leptidea sinapis. Next base: position 8,140,347 of record NC_066275.1, on the reverse strand, counting down.
ATAATCCTATTATAGTTTCTTAAATAGTTCGATTTATGGCCCTAAAACCGATGTTATAAGGCTCAATTTAGGAGCAAGTGTGTTGATTAAATTTTAACAGACTATAATATGCAGTACTTATGTGCTTAAACAGAATTCGAGAAAAACAAGAATATTTATACATTATCATCTTCATCTGATGATGAGTGAACTCCCATCCTCCCATCTCAGAGGACGGATCTCTTGAGCTCTGGTATACTGTACTTACTGTTGCGTTGCGGAATTAAGGTGAAAGTTAATCTACAGAGATCTATACAAAAAAATTAAGAGTCGTTCGTTGTTCGATTATGCTGCGAAAACTACTAAACTGGTCGGAGAAATACTTATACCACACGATAAAGCGTGTTTCGAAAAAGGTTTTTGTATATAATACCTTGGTGATTACTTATCTATGACAATTCATGCAATGAGCGGGCGCGTGGTTATTAATTTATATGGCAAAACAACGTTTGCCGTTTGTATTTTATAAAAAGCGTTCCACTGATGGTAATTGATACGCCCTGCTCGTTACAATGCAGTGATTCTTGAAAAAAAAAACAAAAATTCTGAGCGGCACTACAATTGCGCGCGTCACCTTGTGACATAAGATGTTGTCTCATTTGCCCAGTAATTTCACTAGCTACGGCGCCCTTCAGACCGAAACACAGTAATGTCTACACATTACTGCTTTACGGCAGAAATAGGCGACGTTGTGGTACCCATAATCTAGCTGGCATCCTGTGCAAAGGAGTCTCTCACTGGTAAAGTATTCGTATACCTATAATTTGTTCCTTAATTTCTAGCCCTCAGCCATCTTTTAAGCTAGATTTGAAAATTTACTCAATTGTTCTCGCTAAATAGATCAGCTTCTGAACGGATTCCCTATTTATTGTTCTCCCATTGTTGCAATTTGCCAATTGTCGAACCAGTATTGATTTATTGTCCATTTGACAACGTCAACCCTTTTGCGAATTTACTACTATTTTAAAGTAGTACAGTTTTGTTATAATTTATGGTGTATACCGGGCGGTCTTTGGTTAAGATATTTGCAAGTCACAGGCTTTTGTAGGTCAGTTATTGAGCTCCTACTGATAATGGTATCAAATATTCAGTGTTTCTCAAAGTTTGACTAGACTTTTTGAAAGTTGAGTGCTTTGGTCAAAATTTTAATTGAACATAAATTATTCTGGTATTTTTAGAACTGATCGCGCTCTCTAGGTCGATAAGAGCCGACTTTATGCGAACGAGGAGCAACAATTTATGTGACTGAATTACATTACCCACGAAAGATACGTGCTTCAAGAAGTATTTAATTCGAAAAAAAAAATACCAATCTATCTATACTAATACACGTATGTTATATAAAAAAAATGACGAATTTTTTTGATGATACAGACTTATCATCAAAAAAAAAAAAAAAAAAAACAACCAACGTCAAAAACACTATTCCAAAACAATAGATATAATATGCACTAAAAAGTATAAAATAATTGCGTATTTTTATACAATCTAATTAATTAATCTTATTCTAGTTACGATTATTGTTATTTTTGGAATCGGTGTCCTTCCGCCGCGACCCGCTCTCGCCTCTCGCCTCCTCACGACTCAAGCACATCTCACCTATAAATATGTATGTAGTTACAAACCTATCTTGATGACACCGACTCCAAAAATTACATACGTAACTAGAATAAGTTTAATTAATTAGATTGTATAAAAATACGCATTTATTTTTAAACATTTTAGTGCATATTATATCTATTGTTTTGAAATAGTGTTTTTGAAGTCATTTGTTTATTGAAGTTGAAGTATACTACCTAACAATTAGTCTAAATATGTGTAGATATAATAAATTTTTGAATGCAGCAATGAACGTAAGCGCTTTGCAATTTGATTACAGACATTTGGAAATTCTACCACAGATTACTGTAAGTCGTTAAGGAGTCCCATTGATCATCATATTCGACTACGACAATTACTTGACCATAACTATGTTATGGTAGACTTAAATATCCGGATAGCATAAAAAAGATTCAGCCGAGTATCGCTAATTTGCTCCTAAAAATTGAAGAGTTCCGTTACCTTGTCATGGATTCCGTAATCAGAACTAAACTATCTTTGCAGCATATCCTTTCCAATAAAAAAAATCATCGAAATCGGTTAGCGCGATATTGAGTAATTCGTAAATTTAATATCCACGTTGCTATGCGTATGTATAGTAAATTTAAGGCTTTTATGGTTTTCTCATGGATGCCACTGTCAGATCTGGACCAAATTTCAAAGGGACACGGGAAGCACCAGCTTTCAAATAAAAAAGAATTATCAAAATTGATCACCCAGTCGAAAGTTTTGAGGTAACAAACATAAAAAAAATACCGACGAATTGAGAACCTCCTCCTTTTTTGAAGTCGGTTAATAATAGCTTTTTACCCAACGCATTACAATGTTTATGTGGTATTTCTATTATTAAGATGTTTTATTCTAGCTAATCTCCACAACAGCTGGACCAGATTTGACGGCGTTTCCCATCCCTATCAGGAAAATTCCATTATCTACCTCACGTTAAACGTAGTAAAAAAATATTTAAGAAATTATAGGAATAGATGGTTACATGTGAACAAATTAAAATCTATTAAATCATGAACAAAACCTATTTTGTCAAGTTCGATATTAAAAGATATTTATATTAATATATAATGGATTTATAATTAACGAGTTTCCATAACGTGTCAAACAAAGTGCAAAAGTCAGAACAGTACTTATTATTCTCTATTAAAAAACAATAGATCACCGACCTACTATTAATAATGACGCAAGTGTGATAAACTCAATTAAACCATTACTCTATGATATTAGTTAAAGCTATATTGATTTTCAAAGCATGTTTTTATTAGTGTTTTTAGTTGAACTATAATTTATTTTATTTTTTAGTAATTAAAACAGCATCATAAGTTTCATAATAACTATTCATTATAATTTTAATTGGAACACTTCGTTTCTACTCCTACGATAATATGTAATATATGTATAAAATTCTCGTGTCGCGGTGTTTGTTGTTAAACTCCTCCGAAACGGCTCGTCTGTGAATCGGACAACATCTATTTTACATTCCCCTAAATGTTAAGGGTAGACCACCTACTTTTTTTTTTAATTTTATTTTTTTTTTTTTTTTTTTATGATACAACTTTAAAAAATACAAACAACTTCAAATTTTCACTCGTCTACGATAAAAACATATTTTTCTATCGCGATTTTTATATTATTCTGTTACATCCACAGATCCGCAATAGGGTTGCGAGATGGCAATGGATTTTTTTATTTATTACTTTATATGGCAATACAACGTTTGCTGGATTAGCTAGTATAAATATAAAAGGACTAGCTGACCCGACAGGCGTTGTTCTGTATATAATAAATAAAATAATGTTTTTATATGAATTTGTCAATAATATTTCATAACATCAAGAATGGCTTCGTGAAAATGCACCCTGTTGTTGTAATGAAATTGTTTCACAGCATAACTGTCAAACTGTTGCGTCAATAAGTTCGACGGGGGACGCATCAAAGAAAAAACAAATTTGTTGTTTCTATTTAATTCCGAGCATTTTCCTATTTATTCACCTTTTAAACCTTCCCTGCACTTCCACAAATAATTCAAGACCAAAATTAGCCGAATCGGTCCAGCCGTTCTCGAGTTTTAGCGAGACTAACGAACAGCAATTCTTTTTTATATATATAGATATAGATAAAAGGCCAAATTTTTGATATTATTTTGTTATTAGTCTTTGTATATCTAAGTGTGTAAATTTTCAAGTAAAACAGACGTTGGAAGTGGGTGACAATCATATATGAGGATACCGTCACACAAAGTCGAAGCTATTGTATAAAACGAATAACAACGTTCTCTGTCTATTAAAATAATTTGACAACTTTGGTTAGTTTTGTCCAAATCGTTGGCCAATCTGCAGTCTAATCTTCAATGACCTTATTAAGTTAGATAAACAAATCAAATAAATTACATAATTATTAGAAATAAAAAGATCTGCTAAATCCATCAAATAAAAACAGTAAAAAATCACTGGTATTAAAAACTGTTTGAAAAGCACCGATATATTAAAACTGATAAAAAAACACCAGTATATAAAAACTGTTTGAGAATAACTGTCTTAGAAACTCCTGGCATTTTCGACAATAGCGCGCTAATGATCATCTTAGCATTTAAATAACCCACGCACGCCTTTTGTCTCCAAAACACGAAGTTTTTCATTCGCCTAGCTATTTTTCAAGCAGCACGATACAAGACTCAAACACAAAACATACGCGCACAAATGATTGAAGGATTTAGGTCAACTGGTATACCTCTTCAATGAGCTATACGGGCCCTCGTAATGACTCTAATGATGTTTTTCATACAAGCAGTTTTAGACTGCATATATAAGAGTACTTGAGGTGATTTTCGTATAAACATATATATATTTTTAGTATGTACACTACAACAAATTTTGCAAAAATCTGAGTACTGTTTGCATGCAGCAGTGCCTTGATTTACGAGCTAATTAATTTTCGTAAATGGGTATTTTTAAATAATTTCGTGTTTTGGAATAAAGTTATATTAACTCAGTAAAGTTTCATTGCTAAAATTCACAGCTTATTTTATTTATTTCATGGTAAAGAACATAAAATGGTGCTCTATAGATCTACGAAAATCTCAGGACCCAATTTTCTTATGTCATATTTTATCTTTATGATTTAAATGAAGTCAGGCCCTCTTTTACTAAATAGTTTAATTTATATTTTCGCCTTCTTACTAGCTACATTTGTTTATGCGACAATTGAAACAAACGGCGTATGACACAAATTGCGAGTTAGCATAATATATCATAATATATACCTTGGACCTAAAGCATTTAACGTAGTTTTTCTAAGTAGACTAGATTTCTAGTTTCATATATTTATAATACATTATATATAAAGAATTATGAATAGCAATTCAAAATCACTTACAAAAAAAGAAGCGTCAAGTATGACTAATAGTAATTACTATTCATGTAGATAAATAATGGAATCAGCTGATGATGATTGGTGGAATTATCAACTCATTTCTTGGCACTTCTTTTTATAAACATTTTCAGTAATTAAAAAATAAATAGGCATTGGTAGATTGGTGCAGCTTCCTCTGCGATACATAGACCAGCTATTGATTCCCTCATATATATATATGAGCTATTGCCTTTGCTATGATATCATAGCAAAGGCAACGACCCCTCCCACGACATCGCCACCTTATTGACCTAGTTTGTACTTATATAAAACAAGATTTAATTAAGAGTCACATGGTATCTTTATTAACGGTTCAGTTATTCAGAACAAATCAATCTGCCATCAACAGATCGTACAATTTATCCTATTTCTCCAGCTCCTATGATTTTCTTATTCATTTGTGTTATTATTTTATATCTATTTAAATACTGTCTATTCTTCTTGAATCGTAATAATTGTATTTTTTTTTGGTTTAAAGTGATTTTCTTCTCACTTCTGTGCTCTTCCATGCAATCATCATCAGCCGGAAGACGTCCACTGCTGGACAAAGGCCTCTCTCAAAGATTTCCACGACGATCGGTTGTGCGCTGCCTTCATCCAACGTATTCCGGCCATCTTGACCAGATCGTCGGTCCATCTTGTGGTGGGCCTACCAACACTGCGTCTTCCGGTACGTGGTCGCCATTCGAGGACTTTACTGCCCCAACGGCCATCTGTTCGTCAATCTATGTGCCCTGTCCACTGCCCCTACCATACAATAGATTCATTAAATAGATTAAAACTGTAGTTAAGATTCAAAGTACTGAGCTTAAGCCTATTTTAGTAAACATCTGAGTTTGAGAAAATATGGAATAGTCATTATACTATACTGTAAAATATAGTATAATGATATACTGTAAAAAATCTAAAACCTATGAAATAATAGAGACGCGCAATACATTAGATTTGTTAGTAAATAAGCCATGACAGCCTTTTCTCTAACAATCTTTTTAAGAAACAATTCAAGGAGCTATCTTCCACGTACTACAATGCTGTGGAATGAGCTTCCTTGTGCGGTGTTTCCGGGACAAAAAAAGTGCGTACACCTTCCTTAAAGGCCGGCAACGTTCCTGTGATTCCTCTGGTGTTGCAAGAGAAGTCCGTACGCTTGTTTATCCTCCTTTTCCATAAAAAAATCCACTCGTGATATATATAAATATTAAATTCCATATAAAATAATTTTCATCCATTCGAATTCTCAACTATTCAACCTTTTCATCTTAAACAGACCGTAAAAATACAGGACCATGTAGACAATTGAATTGAATAAGTCGTTAGTAAAATAGCTTTTATGGTTCCTTAGCAAGATATAGCAACATCTGTCGCTAGTAGGTAGGTAACTGAAGACGTGTGTCACAAGGATCTATTAATCACTTCGAGTCACGTCAACTTCTCTGAGGACTAAATATAATTAGTATTACGAAGCGATGCTTTATTGCCTCATCAACTTTTTAGTGCATTCCTCATTCTTGATTTCTTTAACAAAGACGTGACACAAAAATATATTCGATGTCTGTCTTCTAAATAAATTCATTCAATTCAAGAATAAAGAACAAACCGTACGTGCCATAAATAAGTTATAAAGTAAGTAAGTTAGAGTTAAGGGCTCCCTCATAGGCCTTGGTATTCAAGTTTACAACAAAATACCAGACAATATACTATAGTCCGGTCAATTTAGACATTCGAAGTTACATAAAGTCCCAACAAGCTGAAAATCAGTAAAATTGTTCAAAACATAATTATAAATAATGTTTAAAAGTTCCCAATCATTCCCGTGTATGGAATTTTTTTTATTCAAGGTCAAAGGTCAAAAAAATGAGTTTTTCGCGATTTACAGCAAAACGGTAAGTTTTATCATAAAAGTATCTCAAGACAAAAATTGTAGATCATAAAATTATCTATAAAAAATGCATCTATACTTTTTTTCTTACGAGCCACCGTTTCTGAGATATAACGATTCAAAAAAAAACTTTCATTTTTTGGTCTAAATTGACCGGACTACTAGGACTCACTGAACAATTTGAAAACCTTCTTTGACGAAGTAGTCTTACTATAGTATAGTAGATTATATTGAGGAAAATGGTGCGTGGTTCTTGTCTGGTTTTTTTTTGTTTTGTGTTTGTCATTATTATATGAAATAAGCTAACTTGTTATATGATTTAAAAGATGGGCTGGCAGTATCTTTTCTGTTCTTCTCCCCATGTCAAATTCCTTCCTTCCAGTTTCCATCTTGTGGATCCTTAGAGTTGGAGGTCCTGCTTAGCGAAGTTTGAACCTGTCCCTTGGATTGAAATTGATTGGATTTGTAGAAGCCACGTTTGTACTCCATTCGGACAACATTTTCCGCCCAACAGAATCCCTTCAATCCGCATAGTCTTCAGGATACCAAGTTCGCCATACAGGCGTATTGTGTATTGGCGTCTGACCCAGAATATAAGTATTTAAAAAAAAGCTTTTTTTAATGACAATTAGGAACGAGATGAGCAAAGACGTTCAGCTGTTCGTAATTGATACGCCCTGCCCATTACAATGCAGTGCCGCTCAGGATTCAGGAAACAACCAAAAAAAATATTCATAACGAAAAAATGCTGTTCACTGTACTTAGAATACTTAATATGATTATGTATATAATTCTGTGTATACGTTTAGGAAAGTTTAAACTCTCCAATTATTTATGCATCCAAATATCGCAGAGAATTCACAAGAAGCTAAAACTCGCGAACTCTGCGCTGGCGGAAAATTTCTCTAGAAATCACGATGTATGGTTGTTTGTGCATCACAAAAGTGATATTTATAATGTACTGAAATATATACATGCATATGAACTAAATTATATCAGCATCAAGAAAAATTCAAACAATATTCTGTAAGAGTGAGTACAATGTTCTGAAAAAATGCCAATTCGGCTCGAGTTGCAAAACAACACACGCTTAAACCAGCAACCTTATTTTAAGTCCAGGCATACATTTTAAAAATCACCAATTAAAAGTACTGTTTGCAATCTCACAGCTGCTGATGAAAATAAGGTAATGCTACAAGGTTACATCCTTGTTACAACGCGCGAGGGCATTACCGATACTAACTTTGATGTTCAAATTGCATTAAATTTCATACATATAGATTAAATTTATGACAACGTGACTATTGGATCAGATTTTGTTAAAAATTAAATGATTGATATTTTCAGGAATCCAAACAATTTTAGCTACAAGGAAACCGATGAAGGTCAGGTTAATATTGGTCCAGCCGCTTTGGTTATTGGCCAATCAGACAATTTTTTTTAAATTGATTACATAGTAAATATTTAAGCAGTCAGTAAGCCTTTAATGCCTTTTTGCTTTTGATACTTTTACAAAATTTTAGTTGAACAATTCATCTATGAACTAATAAAAAACTTTTAACGATAGTAATTGTGAGAAGTAGTTATCATATAGATAATATTGTAGAAATAAATAGAAGTAATTGTATGATATATTAAACTTACTTCCAAATATTATTTTGTGTATATAAAATGTTGCTGTGCCTTAACAGGGTGCCACATACTGACTCCCTGTTTATTGTACCACCATTAGTAATAATGTGACTTGCAGATAAAATATTTTGATTTGATTTATTCTGATAATCCGACTCACCTTTGACGATTTTTTTAAACAATGAGATAACATTTGCGTTTACGCACTTAATGCAGAACCATCAATTGTAGTTTTTTTTAACGAAAGGTTCAAATCACAAATAAAACTTTTAGCTCACACATCAACAAAATCATTAACAACAATACGCCTAAACTGAATTGTATTGTCGGTGTGAAAATGGAAAAACTGTCGGTCCAGCGGTCGGTATGTATTGAATGCTACAATTTCACGCATCATAAAACATCGACGGGGCATTTCAGATATTTTGGACGAGAAACGAAGCAATGGCGGCGTTACGAATGATATTAATCGATCTGTGTATGATATCTGTATTTTTAACTCAGATTTTTGTACGATGTAATATATCACATTCGTTTGTACAATTCTTTTATAGAATATATTTGAAAAGTTTTGGATTTGGGATATGATTGTTCATTTCATATTGCAAAAAGGCATAATTTATATCGTCGATATGAATTTTATAGATTAGGAGTCACCTAATGGTATGTAATCACCGCAGCCCACTCTCTTATAACGCCAGAAGAATAACAAGAACGTAGACGATCTTATAAAGCGTCGAAATTACGTACAAAATATTAATTTGAAAACCAGAAACAAAATCATCTAAAGTTTTGTACATTTACGGTGTTATTACAAAAAATATTTAAACATAGCTTAGACATGTGTTTTGTTAGACAGAGACGTAACTATAAAAACGTTAGTGACGTAACAATAACGACGTCTAATAAGGAGTTTATCTTTTCTTAATGCAAAACTGTGATTAGCTTGTGTTTAACTATAACGTTGTTATAAACAACATAAACTGAAGTGTACAGGAACAAAATAGGAACGGAACGCAAATTTTGATATCTGTCATTTATCTGTCAACATATAATCCAAATTTTCCATATAAATATGATCTTATCGTTAGACACATCTTAGACAAGCTTCGTCTCGTGTTTAAATATTAACAATGTCTAAGGATTGTTGAACGCTAAACAGCAAAAAGACACAGATTTATAATATAACTTTTATGAAAACAAGTGTTTAAATCATGTTTAACTTTTTTGTAATAACTCAGTCAATGTTTAACCAAAAGATTATCAAAGTTATCACAATTTAGGTAGGTACTATTGGGTAATTTGAACGATAACGCATACCGGCTAATTCCAAAAAATGATGAAAGAAAAATATTACACAGATCATCCAGTTTCGAAAGGTAGGTGACCATGATCCGTGTACATGGTTCGGAATATAAGCTAGTAAATTGTTAGAAAAAATCTAGTTAGTAAGTTTAATTTATAGTAAATTCTAATAGTCTAAAGGATACCTTTGTCAGCCCGAACTCTGTTTAAGGCTACATAGAACTCAAAATATCTAGATCCTTGCCCATACCAACTGATTCATCAAGACAAGTCTAAATACGTATGCTTGAATATTGAAATTCTGTACAAAAGTTCGTTTGAATCGGTTGTTTGATATTTTTGTACCTAAGGAGATAAAGTTAGGAATAAAAGGTTGTATGAAAGTCCATCAAAGTAAGGAGAAATTCCAAATACCTGCTTCTAGTTGGAATTTGGTACATATTCAAACATTATTTTTCAAAATTATACTCATATTAAGGTGGTTTAGAGGTTGAGAGATTATATGGACAATTCGTCAATTTTCTTTTTATGAAAATAAGGAACGAGACGTTTAGCTGATGGTAATTGATACGCCCGGCCCATTACAATACAATACAAGACCGTAACATAGTACATGCTTACATATTACTGCATTACGGCAGAAATAGGCGCCGTTGTGGTATCCATAACTTAGCCGGCATCCTGTGCAAAGGAGCCTCTCACTGGTAACTTGAAGTAACTGGTAAAAGGAATATCAAAACGTGGCCTAGTTTTCACAAACAACACCTTAAACCGTAAGCCAGTCTTAATTAGATATTATTTCAAGTCTACACTAAACTCAATATATTTTATATATTTACATTGGTCTATAACTATATATTTACTCTTAATTTCGAGTAGTCCAGCTCATGTGAAACGATCAACACTTCACCCTCGGGTTGTTTGGGATATTGGTCCCATGTAAAAACTAAAACCTTAGGGACGAGGGTGCGTACGAAGGGTATTTTAGTGAGAGGGAACAGAATATTCAACATTGACAATTTTCATTCAAAACATAATATTATGAGCCTATAGACTGTATTTATATACTTTCAGTCAAAGAAGTATCGGGTATGGATAACTTGTTTAAGGTTCCTAAATTTTTTTGTTCTTCTTAGATTGGGATACTTAACAGTTTTTCATCGAACAGGGGGTCTGTCTTAAATTTTGCATCGCCAACGAACATTCATGTTCGGAGACACTGAAAATATCACAGAAGGCTTACGATGAATTCACCTTATCATAAACACGTTCTTATGAGCGGTACAAAGCGGTCGAGATATGCTCGAAGACTTACATGAAGTTAACATCGCAAGACTCATTCAAGTTTGAGATAGCCGCTGAACTTTATGTGTCTCACGAGCTGATCTGTATCCTTTTAAATAATCACTTGGGTATGAAACATGATGCCACTCAGCCAGTTCCAAAAGACCTGAATTTTCTTCAAAAATTCAATCGCGTATGAGTCGTTGAGGACATGCTATTAACAAACAATTCCAATCCAACATTCATGAAACGCCAGTAACAATACTGGTGACGAAACTTGGGCTAAGGAAATCGACTTACCAACTAATCAACAAATGGAGTAGCCTTCCAAATGAACCGAAACCGAAAGAATGATACCAAAATCGAACAAAATTCAAAATCAAGTTGACTATTTTATTTGAATATCATGGTGTTGTGCACTCGGAATTCTTACCGAAAACTCAAATGTTTCATAATGTATTAGAGATAGCAGATTCGACGAAAAAGGTCAGATTTGTGGAAAAAAATAGGATTATGCGCCTTCGCGGCCAGCATTTTGGACAAATTTTTGACTAAAAAAATATTAAATATCACCAAGCAACCACCTTTCACCAGATATGACTCCAGTGGACTTCTTTCTTTTTCCTAAACTCAAATTACCATTACGTGCCACACGTTTTCATTGGCTAGAAGACATAAAAGATTAAAAATGTTTTGATAATTGGATTATTCGATGGCGTAAGTGTATCTGTAGGAGCACACTTAGAAGGCGATACATAGATTTTAATGAATAATAATAACATCGCCTTGATAGTGTTTTAACTTCTGTTGCGTTAGCGTCATTATGAGTGCTTAAACTCACAGTTTCTTTCTTTTTTTTATGAAAATACAGGATGAGGGGAGAAGGATGTTCAGGCGATGGTAATTGATACGCTCTACCCATTAAAATGCAGTGCCGCTCAGGATTCTTGAAAAGCCCAAAAATTCTGAGCGGCTTTACAATTGCGCTTGTCACCTTGAGACGATGTTAAGTCTCATTTGGCAGTAATTTCACTAGCTACGGAGCCCTTCAGGCCGAAACACAGTAAAGTTTACACATTTATGCTTCACGGCCGAACTAGGCGCCGTTGTGATACCCAAAATCTAGCCGGCATCCTGTACAAAGAAGCTGGTACACTGGCCACTGGTAAAAAGGTTGCAGAATTTTGTGATTAATGTTGTAAGGAACATTCTGTAAAAAAAACTCAAATATAAAATAATATGCCTGACCTACATACTAAAAAAATATTTTAATAAGAGAATCACCTTGCATAAGCTTGGATAAGTTTTCCACAAAAATGGCGCAGACACCACAATAACTTCACTTAACTAGCTTATACCGGTAATTAAATATAATACCTTGCGAACAAGAATTTGGTCCATTAAGCCCTAGCCTTAACTGCGAATGGTCATTTCCACACCCTCTGATCGAAATCCCAAAAGTCCGGTGAAATCACCATTTACTAAAACCCTGGAAACGTTAGAACTATAAAAGCAATCAGGCTCAAATTGTGCTGGTTTCGTTGACCACTGGTTTTGTATTATTCAGGGAGGCAAGTGTCGAGAGGTGGCTTTTAATTGGATTAAAGATTGTTGATAAGGGGTTTTAATTCCAGTGTGTGGTTGTTGAGTGACATTTCATTACGGGGACTATTGATTTTCAACAGCCGAGCACTTTTCGTAATCAAGTTAATGTAAATAGTATGTTAGAAGAACTAATAAATAATGACAATATACATACAGAATTCCTTAAACATAGGGTTAGACTTCTAATAAGAAAAAGTCAAACATGGAAAAGGGAAAATAAAATAAGCGAGAAAACACTATATGTGACATTTTTAGATCAAATGCCTCTATGAGTGACATTGTAGGAACCTCTTTTAGAAAGATACATTTTTCACTTTTAGACCTCTGTAAGAGAGATAGAGAGAGAGAGTGAGAGCTGTGTAAGCTTTTTTGATTATAGTCAAATAGATCCTTCAATTTTAGAATTATCTAACACACATTAGTGTGATAATTATTTAATAAATAATAGAAAATATTTATTTCTTAATTAATTGGAAAACAAATATAAAATTGTGAAAGGGCACTCAGAAAGGAATTATAAGTTATTCAAATCAATAAAATATTTAAAGTCAGATATGTTTGTGCTTGGTACATAATATTTCATAATGGTTACACCATTTATCATGATTTTTATTCACCCCTATAAACTAGCCGTTCACAAAACACTAGATCCCCGACAATTCGAGCAACTCTGAATTGCAAGTTGTCAACTAGTTCGAGCTGTTACTGGAGTGAGCTAGACCAGAGATGACAGCAAAAATCCATATGAGGCCAGACTTGCGTTTTGTACAGCGCTAAAATGTGGGCCAGCTTGAAGTGTTTCCCTGCTCTATTTATGACACACAGCTTTTTCGAAGTCAATATGGCTAATGCTTCCAGATGACTACGGAATTAGCGATCGATTCATATACTAGGCGAGGCATTAAGAATTCTGTGGTATTAGTCCTATAAGACCAAATGCATTGTACGATGACTTATTCATCTATATAATTGACCTGTATAAAAACCACTGGACAGGCTGTTCCATGTGTTTGACAGCAAAGTTTTTGTGCCTATTTGAAGCGCCACTCGCGAGCGTCAAGAGAACTAATTTTGAAGTATAATACAAATGGCTGCGAGAGAAGCGTATAATTCTTAGAAGTATTATTGCATTTTAAATTAATTTCAGTTTTTTTCGTGTTATTTATACTTCAGGAATGAACGTAATAAAGTTCACAATTTTTTTTGTAAATAGTTTTCCTATCGATGTTTTTTCAGCTGAGGTTGTCATCACAGTTTTAGTACCGCAGACTCTCGCTATATGGCCAACAGCGCCAAACTCGGGAATATCAAACAGGCACAAAAGCACTTTGACAGCCACCAGTCCAGTGGTAAATAGAAGAGGTCAGTGATCTATATAGATATAATCTTAACGTTGTATTATATAGATATATCTTTTGTAATATGAAGGTATACGTCACAATGCATGTACCAATCCGAACAGCAGACATCGCTCGACAGGCGGCCTGTCGCGCAGCAGGCGATCGCTGGTTAAATTGAAAAACAATCTCCCACCATTTTCGCTCGCCGAACGTAATAAATCTATGTACAAAAATGCTACACGTTATTTATAAAATATATCCAAACCCGATCTATTTGATTACAACGCCGAGGGTATATATGGGAACGCTGGGGAATATTATAATAAAATATAAAAGTTTTGTTAATTTTTAATCATTCCATTTATTCTAGAACAAAGAACAATTGATAAAAAACAAACAATATTGATATAAAAACTATATTTTGCATAGTAGAAGACATTGTCAGTAATATAGTAACGATTAAACATGCATTCGTGAGCGTAAATTCATGAACGTGCCGTTAGAAAGACATAGTCAATGACGTTCTATCCATATAGACAAATCACGTATTAAAAAAATTGCGTGTGTACAAACTACACATGTTAGAAGTGAAACCTGCATTGTGCATGAACCTCTAAACTGCATATGAAGTCCTGGTACATGTTGCTAGGTTGACACATGATTTCAACCGCTATGAAAGACATTACTAACACCGCTACCATATTTATGTTCTCCTGGTGTCTATGCAGTTATAAGTCGTGCGTATGACATAAGAATATATTACGGTATACCTACTCGCGTCATAAATAAAAACAAAATAGTATGCATATTTCTGTCTGATTTTTGCCGGCTTCATCCTACACATTTTTGTATTTCGTAGCATCCGGTTTGAAATCACAACGATTCTAAAGAAGTTTCACTTCAAAAAGCCGAAATACACGCCACAAGTAACACTATAATAAGTTTCGAGTGCTATACTTATTTATTATACATTGCCCCATTTACTCGGGTTGTTTTAATTCTTCTCGTGTGTTCAATTTAGAACCCGATTCGAACAGTGACAATTGGCACACGACTGAAGAAAGTGTGCTCACATTGGCTTTAATTAGACTTTTGCCGTTCTACCCTCAAACTGTGAATGATATATCCTTACGTGTATTGAACTTGATTGGGCATAGTAATAATTGATTTATTTTTTATTTTCTCAGTACATATCTGTGCGAGGATATATAACAACACGCTGCGCCTTGTACGGAGTTTTGGCACATTTATAAAGAGTTTATTGACCACTTCATAACAAATTGGTCAGGCTCTTAAAATGCTGTAGACTATTTTAGATAAAGAAGATGTATACAAACATTATTATTGACATATGTTTTTCAAAACAATTTTATTTTACAATTTTTTTTGTCACTATTGAATCATTCAGGTCCAGTTAAATTCAAACATATCCTTTTTTCCTCTATGTATAAATCTGTATTCTCTTCTATTCTGTTAAATATACAAATAGGTAATTAATAAATATGCCTATTTTCGGTTCATAATGTACTTTTTTTTAAATTATACAAGACATTGACTTCCCCTTAATAGACACATTAAGAAAACTGTTAATGAACACATTCTTAGATTAATCTATCTAGCAGTTTAAGTTAAAGTAGAATTACTTATTAGCCTAAGTTTAGGCTACAAAGACATTTGGGACAACAATATAATTATAGCGTCATTAGACTTCAATACTTGTAGCGTAATGATAGATAAAAGATAGATAATCCATCATAAAACATAAGTAATTTTAAGTAATAAGAAGTTTATGCACCATATATATATATGTATATTATTGTGTGTATCTTTTTCGTTGGCCTCAAGTGTACCAAAGAAACATTGCGGCAGTTGTGGTATTAATTGCATTAATCATGAACTGTGACAGCTATTACAATTTCTGTGCCCGACTTTTGGTTACAACGTTTCGTAGCCACAACACGAGGGAAATTTCCATTACAAAATATTTGATTCCAATTTGTTTGATTTAATTCCTACAGCTTCAAGTTCCTGTTTTTTACAGTTATATACAGAATAAGCTTTGAAATCTGCAAGACAGTTTTAACAGGTACCTATATCGATTCATTAAACGACACAATAGTCATGAGTATTATTTAGAATATTCAAATTTATTCTGCAAGAATACTGTATTTTTTTAAATGAAAATAAGGGACGAGACGAGCAGGACGTTCAGCTGATGGTAATTGAAACGCCCTGCCCATTCCAATGCCGCTCAGGATTCTTATAAAACCCAAAAATTCTGAGCAGCACTACAATTGCGCTCGTCGAGAGACGTATGATACTGTTAAAGAAAGTAAGGTTTGCACATTGCTGCATCATGGCAGAAATAGGCGTCGTTATGGTACCCATAATCTAGCCGCCATTCTGTGCAAAGGAGCCTCCCACTGGTATATTTAGAATATTTAACTTAATATTCCATGGAGAATAATATCATTTTCATGTATAGTTTGCAGTGATTCATTCAGTAACAGCTGTCAGTCGAAGATTTCAGGTAGCTCTACTCAAATGTGTTGTTGGCAGTTTGTGATACGTCCGCGTTGCTAACGGCCGTTTCCAATATAATATCTACAGATATAGATAAATTACTACCTTCTACTGTCAGTAATTAGCTGTCAATAATCTGAGGCTGTCCCAATATACCCGTTAAGTTATTCTTATCGCTATGGGATGCATGAATTGCAATTTCCATACAAACTTCTATCGCTGGTAAGCTATACGTCATCCCATTAACAAACAGCTTGTACAGATTAGGTGAGTTACCGTCGATAAGTTTATTGGGACAGAAAAGTTAATGATAGTTAAGTTTTTTAATCTCAAGTAGGCCACAACCGGAGATAGACTGAATATTGGGAACTAGTACTACTACCAACTAACCATACCTTTCTTATCATAAAGGCTTTTGCAAAGCTACTTTTGACGATAAAAATAAAATTTTTGTATTTATTCCAGATGGTATGTCTACAATATTCACAATCTAGAACCGAGTATCATCTAAAACTTTTTATGTATAGGTAGATTTAAAACACCTGGCACCCTTAACATAAACAGTATTAAGACTTTTTTACAGTCAGCTAGCGGTGCTCATCTCCCTTTTACTCGGATATTTTTTCGTATAAGACACGTCAACAAGCCATTAGCAATATTGAGAAATAGTACTTTATTAGTTAATGCGAGAAGCCAAAATTTCCGGACCCTCTGGACACCGATTCCAAAAATAACAATAATCGTAACTAGAATTAGATTGTATAAAATTGTTTTGGAAAAGTCTTTTTGAAGTCGGTTGTTTTTTTTTTGTTAATTTTATTTTTTATTTTAATAGAGTGATTGAAGAGGAAGGTTTATATGTATTATTACATCCATTAAATAATGGAGAAGTACTGTTATTTTTGAGGTTTCTAAAGTGATGTCGTAAATAATTAAATCTTTTCCGCTTACATGGCAAACGCAAAAGTTTTATCAAAATAATGTACTAAGTATTGTACACATTGAAAAGGTCTACAGAAAACTCCACTATGGTATATGTCTATCTCTTATGGTTATCTCACAATAACATTTTTTTGTCATTTACTTTTTACGACAAATAATGGTTAATTTTCGAATCGATTTTAACCAATACAGCATTAATCCTTATCTTATTAAATACCTTAAATACATTGTTGATTTAATATAGATCTATATGGCCCTCTACAGAATATGATTTAAATGAATATTTTCGAAGATATTGCAGATTTAAAAATTGCGGGATTTAGCGTTTGCGGCGGTTCCGGCCGGCCGGTGCGGCGGGAGCGTGCCTATAAATAGCGATAGTTTAGACGTGTCATAGTCTTCATTCTTCATGGTTTAGGGAAAGAAGAATTGTTTTACTCTAAATTTAACGCGTGCGGGCCACAGGTAGTAATGAATAAATCAAAACTACTGGATTGATTTTAATCATTTTTTCAGTGAATGACATAGGCTATATATTTTATGCCCGTGCGAAGCCGAAGCGGGCCGCTAGTTTATGTTATAATATGTCATTTATAGTTGCTTGCCATTCCAATTAAGGAATAAGTAATTATTCTAATCTTTTATCCTATCATTTTGAAGATAAGTTAGTTTACTCAGTAGCAACTATCTCATAATCGCGCCCTGCAGATCTTTCCACACCAGCACAAAAAGCCAATGCATTTTTTATTCATGAAACTACGAACGCATTATTACGAAGATCGATTAAGTTTTAAAAGCGTTTATCCATTAAGCTGATGGTGTTGCTGCTATGACTTTATTACCTACCACGAGCACTGCGTTATTACTGCAGCAAAACTTCGCAAGAAAATTGAAAATTATAGGTTTTTATATCATCCACTTACGACACGTAATCATTGTTGCACTCACATCTTATTATGAATTCAATATACTCATTATAATGTAACAAGCGAATGTTTTGTCGTGGTCTCAGCTTAATTGTTAATCTGCTGGGTGCTATTTGTGTACGTTGATTGCTTTTAATACACGATGGCTAACTTTGGACTAAATATGTCCTAGCTTTTAGTATTCGGGAACACAATCTTCTCTCTCTTCATTTTCACTTGCTTACCAATTCTTCTCAAGCTTTACATTCGGTGGTATCATCGAAAAATCTTGTTGATAACTAACTTTGACTATTTGTGATACTTGGGTTTCCGTAAGGAACCCTTTTTAGATTGTTTACCTGTCCATCTGTCTGTCAGTCAAGACTTGAGGATTTCTCAAGAACGTGAGGAGGTATTAACTAACCTAAGCAGAAGACATGACTTTCTAAGCCAATTTATTTAACACTTCTCAGGTTAATCTTAAACGATAAAGTAGTAGTTTCAATTGTTCTAGAATTGTGAAGGTAAGCAGGGATTAAAACAGAACAAGATTCCTTATAGAAGACTATTGAATTGATGAGTCTTATTATCAAACTAATAATTTTACAACAGTACAATTTGAAAGAAGAATAAATCATGGATTAAATTTAACATATGACCCAGTTTTGATATAAAAGTTGAATGTAATAATATACTCGATTTAACAAAACTATAAAATCGAACAATCGGCTATGTTAACATACACTCAGACACCATGACTGAATGATGTAATGACTCAGCAATCATCGCCTGTAGTTTTAATATCATCAAGTAATAATGATTTCATGTCATTGATTTTGAGGCAGGACTTCTTAAGAAGCCATCATGACACAATTCAAAATAGACAAGTACGTCATTAGTTTTGCAGCTTATTTTGTTGCTGAACTAAAAATTTAAAATAGTTGGTATGTGACGTTATTATAGAAGAGGAATCTACAATCTGTTATTAGGTGCCTGATGTCAGGACACCAAAATTCTGTAAGCGGCTTGATTATTTTGCTTTGCCTAGAACTTTTTTCCGGATATATCGCGTAAGTGAGGCCGCTAACAATGAACAATTTGCCACATTACGCCAACTGAATCTTTGGAGAAGAAACTAACTGTCTGGAACAGAAAGTCAGTCCTCTCCGTGTCTCTATCTAGAAGCAGATTCTATTTAAGTCCTATGATCTCAAATTTTGTTTCTGTTCTTCCCTTGTCTCTTAAAGACGCATATTATGTATACGTTACAAAGAAAGATCTGAGATGAAAAAAAGACATTTAAAAAAGCGTCGATGGCGCAATAGATAGAGTTCGCTTTGACGCTAGCCACGATGCCCCAGTTTGATCCTCGCCCGCCACGTACTAATGTATTTTCGTATTTCGATTTCAAAAGTATGTTTATTTAAAACTGAGTGCTTGACATCGTCTTGGTCGCGATGGTCACAAACTATTTGGTGACCCGTACGCTAGTATATATATATATACTCTAGATTATTATTAAAACAGTGTATATATTTTTTGGAATAGGAGGACAAACGAGCGTACGGGTCACCTGTTGTTAAGTGATCACCGCCGCCCAGAATCTCTTGCAACACCAGAGGAATCACAGGAGCGTTGCCGGCCTCTAAGGAAGGTGTACGCGCTTTTTTTGAAGGTACCTATGTCGTATCGTCCCGGAAATACTGCACAAGAAAGTTCATTCCACAGCTTTGTAGTACGTGGAAGAAAGCTCCTTGTAATCTGCACTGTGGAGGACCGCCACACATCCAGATGGTGGGGATGATATCCTAACTTGTGGCGTGTCGTGCGAAGGTCACGGTCAAGATTGCTGGAATACGTTGTATGAGGGCAGCGCAGGACCAAATGTCGTGGTAATAATTGGGGGAGGCCTTTGTCCAACAGTGGACGTCTTCCGGTTGATGAGTATGATTATTATTATTATTATAACATACGTTGTCCTACATTTGAATCGTCTCACAATTTACAACAGGATAGTCATTGCAGATAAATTCCGCGAATGATTGCTAAAGTCTACATTACTAATGTAAATTTATGTTAACGCGATATATGTTCTATTCTTACAAATATGAACATTCGATTGGTTTCGCTGTATAGAGTCAGATAGCGATGCGCAATCATCAATTATATCCGATTGTAACGGAGATCAAAGACACCGATCACTCATGCGCAACACTGCTTCAATTATGATATATAGCCGGAGTAAAGCCTGTATTTATGTCCTTTGTGGATAGGAATTCAACGCTATTGAGGACACGGGACAAAATGTATTCAAGAAACGTTGTGAAATGAAAACTTCTCGAAGTAATATATGTAACATAATCCCTAATGGCTGGCTATACTCCTGTGATTCCTCTGGTGTTGCTAGCTGGTTTTTCCTGCTTTTTCATTAAAAAAAATTAGAAATTCTGATTGAGACCATATTACTATAGACTAAGGGAAAACGTCATCGAGGCGAGATAATAAAATGAATTTTTTTTTCTTACAATAAGATAATAATGTTTACATTAATTAAAGTATTATTAGTATATACAATTTTTGTTTTTACTGATCTCCCTTGACTCAAGTTGTTTTTATCCAAACGAGCATTGCAAAGCTGAGCGTGATAGCTCAATCTGATTCCACACATTAAAGTCGCCTAAATAATTTTTCAATCATAGAGATATATAGTAAGAAAAGCTATAAAATTAGGGATAGAGCCCGAAGGCATCCGTCATAAATGACGAAAGATTTTCTTTTTTCATGAGCTCAATTCTCCAAATCATAACATAAACACAAGAGGTAAAAATATACTTGTAGTTCCAACTCTTAGATTCTATAAAACTGGGTTTTCATTCACGAGGTCATGTATACAAGTATATATAATAAACCCCCCACATCATGTAACTAAAATTCCGTTTAATAAATTTAAGTTAATAGGGAGGATAAAACTTGCTGAGTTTTTGTCCGGATCTTCTCAGATCAAAGCCTCCTGGTAGCCTTTTGAACTGATGGTATCAAAATTGACTTACATAAGTGTACAAATTATACCTAAAAATTATTACGCGTTACTTTCGGGTCGGGGGTCGTTGACCCGCATCGCTCGGTTCGTTCTCAACCATGCCCGTGTCTATGCGTACCTATAGAATAGATATACGTTCGAGCGATTTATGCCTTAAGTGTTGGGAAAACCTCGCCTTAATAAAGAAATTTGATTGTACAAAATATTTGATCTATTCACGTCTTCCTAGATACAAACAAATATTATATTAAACATGATAATCTTAATTTTAATAAATTAACTACAGAATCAGCTAATGGATATAGATTCACATAATCGAAGCATCGGCTAAACAAAGGCTAGCATAGTCGTGAGGCATCAAACTGATTTGATATATTCTATGCTGCAAAATCGTGTGCCAGTATTGGTGCTTTGATTTATTATCTGTCATCATCTAACATAAATTGATTCAAGCATTTTTAACTCTTCTCGAGACGCTTGATATATGCTCGAATTTTTGAATATATGCATATACTGCATTAATAATAAATAAAGTTGTTTAAAATGGTTATATTACTTTGTTTGGTCTTATATTTCTTTTTGTTGTGTCAGTTGTAATTGTGTTCTCTGATATTTTTTTCTTTAGCAAGTATGTACATAAATCAATATTCATGATTGGAACCTCCTTTTAAGCACTATAGCGCCTGTGTTAGAAGACTCCTCTCTTCCATAGCTTATTAATATTTATTAAAATATTTACAGACAATCAAACTCTAACTACTAAGAAGTATATCTAAAAAGTATGTAAAGTAAGAAATAAGGTATGTAAGTGTGCATTGGGTGTGTTGTGAGTGATAAGTAAGGTGTGAGAGGTATTATGAAGTGTGTGTGAGTCAATGTGTGTTTGTGATCAAATGAATGAATGTTAAATTAATATTATTTTGTGTTAAAAGTTCTTCAGTTTCTGTGTAAGTGAGTGAATTTATCCAACTTACTAGCATTTTTTTACATTCATAAAGTGAAAGAAAATGTTATTAGAGATCAAACATCATGGAATTAATAAAATTTTTATTATTATAATTAATTAACATCCAATTTTACAATTATTTAATTAATTTAATATATGATAATAATGAATAGTTAGGTAATTATTACATAATCAAATCGAAACATAGTATAAACTTGTTCATTGAAATTTTTTTTATCTATGTCCGGCCAGAACGCAGAAATCCGTGAATGAATTTAAATCAAATTTTGCAAAAATGTTAACAAAAAGTAGGACAACACATAGGCTATATTATATTATTGTTATGATAGATGCAGGCATAATATGTTTGCCTCTTTATAGCGTCCACTTGGGCGACGCCGCGGGCAGCAGATAGTTTTATATAAAAGTGATATTAACAAATATTTTAGTGAAACTAAATTCCAATTATTAGTAAACGATAAAACTCAAAAAATTATCATAATAATTATTTGGATGTGTGGTGGTCCTCCACAGTGCGGTATTCATACAACTTTCCTCGATGTACTATAAAGGTGTGGAATAAGCTTCCTTGTGCCGTGTTTCCGGGACATGAGTACCTAAAAAAAAGCACGTACACCTTCCGTAAGGCTAGCAGCGCTCCTGTGATTCCTCTGGTGTTGCAAGATAATGTGGGTATATATCGTTTGTCCTCCTTTACCATAAGAAAAATGATACGACAAAAATATCCTTAGTGTAAAGTCAGTTTTAACTCCTATATTAACGGATTATCATAACATATTTGAAGTCATTGTAAACCATTTCTTTACTAGGAAAATTTAAGAAACAGTAAAGAATCTGCATAAGGTATAGTTATTTAACAGTTTTTCTCTTAAATAATTTATACTCTTTCTGCTAGACAACCGATAAAACAGGCCGGGTTTATTTCTTTAGTGTGCGTGACAAGCTTCATCTTACATTAGCGATTTATTATGTAAGTTTGAGTTCGTTATGAGTGTATTGCTCAAAATAGAGATTATCTGTCAACATAAGATCTAAAGTTTTTCTTATAAATCACAAAACATGATATCAACAGCTTTTATAACTAGTGGTAGCTACTTCATTCATTGAACTTAACTAAAAAAAGTCTTCAATCCATCATAAAGCAATGTTGTCTAATTCATCATAGTGTAGATGATAATCCTTGAACTGACCTATATATCGTCTTAAAAAACCATGTTTACAAACATAACCTAGGCTAATGATATACGAAAGGGTACGGAGGTAATCAGCGGTCCGTTGACCCCTGGTAATGACTGCCCGATGACGTTGCACAGGGGCACGTGCTCGCTGGCACAGAAGGCAGATGTCGGAGTGTTGTGATTAGTAGCCGATGAGAGATAACAGGCTTTTATAGAAGAATATTGTTAATAACATGCTTAGCTTATAACATATGTATGTTTCTCTGGTATTTGTTTGTATACTTTATGTTATCTTAATATATTATATAAATTAGGTGACACGTTGTTTGTCCACGATGGACACCTAAACTAATGAACGGATTTAAATGGGGATTACTTCATGGAGTGCAGTTTAGTCCAACTTGAGAGATAGGATAGTTTTTATTTAGATTTGGGACCCCTAATTATTTTTATTTCCAATATTTGTTTTGTATGGACATATTTTCTGTAAGAGAATTTATTAACGCACTGTTTGTTATATGCTGTGAAACAATTTCATAATAACAAAAAGAAGCATATGTTACGAAATAATTCTTGATGTTATGAAAAATTATTGACAAATACATAAAAACAGTATTTTATTTACTATCTACAGAACAACGTCTGTCGAGTCAGCTAGTAGTTAATAAATCATGGTACCTATTTGTTGGACGCAATTACTAATAGTGACAGTAATCACAACCATCATTTTTTTGTTTTTATGACAGTAAGGGACGAGACGAGCAGGACGTTCAGCCGATAGTAATTGATACGCCCTGCCCATTACAATGCAATGCAGCTTAGGATTCTTGAAATACCCAAAAATTCTGAGCGGCACTACAAGTGCGCTCGTTGCCTTGATACATAAGATGTCAAGTCTCATTTGCCCAGTAATTTCACTAGCTACGGCACCCTTCGGACCGAAACACAGTTATTACAGATACTTACAGATTATTGCTACGCGGCAGAAATAGGCACCGTTGTGGTACCCGTAATCTAGCTGGCATCCTGTGCAAAGGAGCCTCCCACTTTTAAGACCATGCTCACGAAGCATGCTTACACAAACAATGAATTTAAGCTCTAAAGGTTTATGCATCCCCAGTATACGATAATTTATATTTATACAGTTAATTCTTTATTAGTTTATATTGAGCACGACTCATTAATTGGGTGCAGCACCTTACAAACTTATATGTTATGTATATAACAGCTATTGTAAAATACTTTTCTTATAATATGTTCTTCTCACGAGTTCAACTATTTACATTATTTAGATTAAACATATTATCACATACATAACCCGTCCGTGGCCAAGCTGCCACAAAGCACGTGGCGCGTAATTTCAACGGGCTCGTGTTACAATAAAATTTATTGCTTTTGAAGTGTTTCGGCTTGTTTATGAAAACGAACGTCAATGCTTTTGTTATTAAACAAGCTAGCGCTTTGTTAGATTACATAAACAATAGATACTGCGTAATTTAAACAAATTTCGTTTAAAGTAGGGCTGTGATGAATTTTTTATGATTTTTTTAGATTTACCTACATATTACATTTCGATTATTACTAATGAATGTAGTAATTTTTTATATCTAAAACATACTTCAAATTTACTAATTAGTCATAGAATCATCTGATTTTCACCACGCGGGATAATATCACAATTCAAAATATCTTATTAATTCTTAACAGATATTTTTAAAGATCTTGACAAGTTTAGATCATATTATACTGATGAGATATGCGCCTCTAGACTATTCTTAGTGTTAAAAAACAAAACTAATCGAAAGTGTGTCAAATCGAATTAAAAATTTTATCATGCAGATCAAAAAATGACACTTATGAATACCAAAATTTTCCATTTACGAACAAGTTTTTATGGAAAGATGAGGACAATATTTTTTTAAGAGCAGGATAAACAAGGGTTGGGTCACCTGATGTTAAGAAATCACCGCCACCCACATTCTCTTCTAACACAAGAGGAATCACAGGAGTTTCCTCTTGTGTTGAGGAGGTGGTTGGAGGTGATTTCTCTGATGTTCTAAAAGAATGTGGGTGACGGTGATAACTTAAAACCAGGTACGCTCGTTTGTAATTCTTTTCCATAAAAAAAAAATTACGTGCGGGTCACCTGATGTTAAATGACCTTCACCTACATTCTCCTACACTACCAGAGGTATCCCAGGAGCGTTGCCGCACTTTTTTAAGCCTTAGTCCCTTTAGTACCGCACAAGGAAGCTTTTTCCGTAGTTTGGTCGTACGAAGTTCTGAAAGATTATTAAGGTAAGTATCAAAAAAGTCTATTCTGTACAAGCGTTGTAATGTTACTTAAAATTTCAATTAGATACTTTTCATTAAGATTACATCTCTGATTGATAAGATCAGCATGTATTCGTTCAACCACTTTGCATTCATTAACAGTTGTTAATTAGCTGCGTAATGTCCCTTATTATTGAGGGCAAGCGATTTCATTGTTTCTCTAATTTTATTTTTGTATTGATAAATCAAAATATCAGCCAAATCACTCAAGCAAATCTTAAGTGCATCTTTTCAGTGTAGATAATACTTAGTGTAACAGTACATGCAAAAATCTAAATATAAATAAATCCAGTGTCTTGATGTTTGTTTCCAGTGAACTCCTAAACTAATGAACGGATTTTAATGGGTATTATGGAGTGCAGTTTAGTTAACTTGAGATATAGAATAGTTTTTATTTCTATTTGGCTCCAATAGTTATTTTTCTTTCCAATATTTGTTTTGTATGGACTTATTTACTATCAGAGACTTTATTGACGCACGGTTTAATAGTTCTGCTGTGAAACTATTTCATTATAACAACAGGGATATTTTACGAAATTATTCTCTTGATGACATGAAATATTAGTGACAAATTCATATAAAATAGTATTTTATTTATTATGTTAAGAACAACGTCCGTCGGGTCAGCTAGTAATATTATATGAATAAAATGAAAGTCACAAAATTCTAGGGTTTGTCCATAGCGTTTGTGTATAACGATGTTTGCTTTGTTATCATCAAGCTGGACTGGGTGAAATATCTGCGCATGACAGTTGGCTAGGCGATCTAATTCCTCGCCATAATTTATACCAGTGGGAGGTTCCTTTGCACAGGATGCCGGCTAGATTATGGGAACCACAAAGGCGCCTATTTCTGCTGTAAAGCAGTAATGTGTTAGCATTATTGTGTTTCGGTCTGAAGGGCGCCGTAGCTAGTGAAATCACCGGGCATATGAGACTTAACATCTTATGTCTCAAGGTGACGGTCGCAATTGTATTGTCGCGTAAGAATTTTTGGGGTTTTTCAGTAATCCTTAACGGCGAAACTGCATTGTCATAATTGTCATCAGCTGAACCTCCTGCTCATCTCATCCGTTATTTTCATAAGAAAAGTCATATATGAGAAGCTTTAAAAGGCTATCAATGAAAAGAAAATGGTTGTCAGCAATTGCGCTTGTCTTCCTATGTAGTAGGCATTGATTAAGAACTTATATAATTATTGAAACACATCTCGTATTATTGATCACGCCCCTTTTCTTTATATCCAATCTACGACGAATAAACGTAACTTTTCGAAAACTATCGTTCACATTTGTGATTTTTATAAAAGATTATGCAGTCAATCTTCAGTTGAAACTGCAGATACATAAAATTTATGTAGAATAAATGTCTTTAATGCAACCGTAAATGTTGAACTTCTGCTCGATCTCCCATTTGAGTTGAATTGAGACGTCAAATAAATGAAGACTAATATTTGATCGCGATGACTTTCAAAAAGAAAGTGTTGTTCAAATTGAACGAAAAGCGGATCTTGCTGCCAGAGACATGTAACTGTATCCGCACGTATCATTCAAACGAATGAATCATGTGATTGATAAATATCAAAATGATGTTATAACAAAAATCAATTACAAAGTATGTACAAAGCATTTCATCTTTTCCGAACATATGAACAAATTATTTCATTACAATCTAGGAAACTGTTTTGGTTACCAATGAAATGTAACATATCAATGTAAATAAATAAATCTAAAAAAAATGGCAAACCTTACAACTTCAAATAGTTTGGTTTGGGTTTACAATATTCTTATTTCGGTAAGTAAAAGAGTTTGGCATTGGAAGGTGTTTTCAGGTGTTCATGGTACTTTTAGATAGTACTTAAATGATAACATTAGAAGCCGGCAACGCCTCTGTTCTTGCAAGAGCAAGCCAGGTGATCACTTATCAACGGTTTTTTTTTCTTCTATTTCACCATAAGATCTGTTTCTATATTAATAAGAGACTGTAAGTGATGCTCAAATGTATTCCTTTTGTTACCCCAATTGTTGAGAATATGGGATTTATTGCTTCAATTGGCATGTCCGTCTTCATAACGGAAGCTGCTACAGTTAGGTCATCAGTCAGAGAGAAATGTAATATTGTGAGTTTGCTCTTTATATTTTGTTCTGTAGCTTTCCGCTTGGTGGGGCATTGTGGTGCCAATTTCCGAAGTTTATTGGACTCTTGGGCAACTAAGTTATTTATTTGTAATATATATAATATCAATTGAATTGGTCGTTAGTTTGCGGAAATCCATTATTATCAACAAGTTGTGATTTTTATTGAGTATAAAGTCATCTCGTAGACTCTCGTCTCGTGTCAGAATTTGGCGAGTCAACATCTCCTGATAATGCCCCAAGTAGAGACGAAACACGTGTCGAATTGATTCAAGACAAAATCACAACATTTGGTTACTTATCATATCTGTCAATATAAAATTTAGCTGTGGGAGATCCATTTGCATGGGGTTCGATGTTGCAATAAATATTTTGTTCTCCAATTAATTCAATTAACAGCTTGTAGAATAACTTTTTAATTTTGATTATGATAATTTATTTAGAATATATAGTGTCAATCGTAGCTTAGTTCAGAATGTAAGGTTGTGGGATACCATATTGATTGCTTACCAAATGTTTTTAATCTCTTGGTGTTTAAGGTAAAAATTAACCTAATTGAATAAGTTTTGAAAACGATGAGGCCTTCAACGGACTCAATTAGTTTGTAACTTTTATATCGTTTCGATTTTGCTTATGTAAGTATCGTGTTTTAAATTTGAACACTGTTGACTTTATAAAATTGATTGTAAATATAACAAGATCACTCTTAGTTCTTCCTCCCGTAATGATGTGGAATTGTGAGATGCTTTTAATAGTTCAGAAAAACTATGTTTTCTGGAAAACTACTAAAATAGTATAATAAATCAATCATATTATGTTTTAAAATTATTGAACTGAACCCGAAACTTAATCTCAACCTTAGATTTTGAACTTTGACATAAAAAACTATAGAAATTGGCTAAATAAAGATATATTGTGTCAAAAAAATTATTTTTTTAAGGAACTCAGTAATTGCCTTTTAAATGGGATATAACAGCACAACATATTGTTATAAAACTACGATATTTTATGTATTGCACACTGTCTATGGAGTAAGTTCTTTGAAAGACAGGTTGCTTGGATCAAACAAATGCCAGGTTAAGTAAATTGCCATTTTGTAATCTTTGTGATATACCTTAATTGTTTATATTGTGATAAAGGTTTTTTATACAATGTTTTTTTCACCCAAGGCATTAGTCAAAATAATTTAATAATATTATATTGTGACACTTTATATTTTCTTTTTAATTTTAATTAACACTTAAATTTACATTTTACATACTTAAATTTTCC
Organism: Leptidea sinapis; assembly: GCF_905404315.1. Lineage (NCBI taxonomy): Eukaryota > Metazoa > Arthropoda > Insecta > Lepidoptera > Pieridae > Leptidea > Leptidea sinapis. Next base: position 8,110,949 of record NC_066275.1, on the reverse strand, counting down.
AGGAAATGCAGTAAAATCGTAATCTGTTACGTTTTAGGTAGTCTAAAAGATTGTGAGCGCGTTGGAAGAACCTTACGGTGTGAACCATAGTCGCGCCATTGTAGAGTGATTTTTGAAAAAAATATTGAGATCAGCAACTCAACATAACAAATGAAATTGTAGAAAATACTATAAACATGGAATAGGAAGACAAACGAGCCTACGGGTCACCTGTTGTTAAGTGATCTCCGCCGCCCACAATCTCTTGCAACACCAGAGGAATCACAGGAGCGTTACCGGCCTTTAAGGAAGGTGTACGCGCTTTTTTTGAAGGTACCCATGTCGTATCGTCCCGGAAACACCGCACAAGGAAGCTCATTCCACAGCCTTGTAGTACGTGGAAGAAAGCTCCTTGAAAACCGCACTGTGGAGGACCGCCACACATCCAGATGGTGGGGATGATATCCTAACTTGTCGTGCGAAGGTGGAATTTGGTGGCAGGAATCAGGTTAAACAGCTCTTCGGAACACTCCCCGTGATAAATGCGGTAGAATATTATATAAACATATACATAAAGTAGCTTAATGTAAACAAAACAGTACTAAATGATACAACAAAGATTTATATCTCGAATCAAACATAAAACTACGTAGGTATAATCCTACAACACGTAAATCCGTATCATAATACTATTTTCATAGAAGCTGACGATGACTGTCGATTCACAATCGGATATCAAGCCGTGCAACTGACATGTAAATCGTGATCGACCACGGATTCAAACCCGCTACCAAAAACTACCGGTGCCAACATTACTCAGCACTTTTTTACACCTGCTGTAGTTCGAGATACGATCCTTATAACCAAGAAATTAAGGGCTGTATTAGTTTGTGGTTCGGTGATTGTTCTGAAGTTTAGATAACAATGCGACAACCTAATTACGATGTTAACAATCTTATTAAGACTCGTTACTATCAGGGAGTATTTATTTAATTTAGCATTGCTCTACTGACTCTTGATTGGATGTTAATGTGACGTATATTAAGATTAATATTATGATAAAGTAATTAAATATATACTACACTAATACATATTATTATCATAATGATTAAGTTTAGCTAGTGGTTCGCAAAGTTAAAGGTTATTTATAAAATATATTAATAGATTGACGTATATAATTATAAGAAGAGAACGCCCATAGTTCGTGAGTATACAGTTATGATTAAGTAAAGTAACCAATTATTTTTCTTATTTTTAAAACATGTAAGTTTTATGTTAACAGTTATGGCAACCTGCTATTATCTACGTATGCTTTTACAGTGCTAAAACAGGCACTACCCGATGATATTCATAAAAAAGGATCATCACCATTCGTGTTACATTAAATATAATACCAAAATTAACAGCTATAAATTTTTGAGTTTAAGTTGACACCAACATAGCTGCATAACTATAAATAACTTAAGTTAACGTTTACTTTAACATAAACTAAAACATCAAGTAAATATTTAATATTTTTAAATTTGACATGTCGCTTTTTTTAACCGACGAAGATTACGATAAATTCAATAAGAAAAGTAATTTTGGATATTCATAAGAGTCATTTTGGTGATCTACTCATGTAGAATCAAATCAAAATCACTTTATTTATATAAATAGATTTTGATTTGATTTGAACAGTTACAGTTATGACATCATCTAAAAATTGTCAAATGATGCAACATCGCATTGCTTAACCAGTGCTTTAACATGTTTGTTATTGCTAACAAGTTGCATCAACTAATTTTAGCAATAACAGACGCTGTCACTGTCATTTCATTAATTTATCGGATAAAAAACATGATCTGAAATTCACTTTAAGAAAATCCCAAAATACTCAGAAATAACATCAAAAAGACATTCATCAGATGGGGGCGATATTTTAAAGTACATGAAAATACAAACACAGATCTCATCAATAAAATTTAAAATAAAAAAACGTAAGGCCTTTATGATCTGTGTTTCGAGTTTACCACTTCCAAAATCCGAGCGCTCCATTTCAGAATATAGAATTAGTAGGTAATGTGGGAACGCAATAGGCGTAAAGAATATAATATCAATGTTGTTAATCTTATATAAGAAATACGCAGGTAGTAAAACTTTAAATCTTTAGAAACTCACGTCGACCTTCGTCAAATCCATCCATCGTATATAATCATTTATTTTTTTTAAAACAGCACAATTCCTTGATCCTTACGAAGGTTAAAAAAGTAGAGATGGTGTTTTTAATCTACCGTTTGGGAGATTGACAGGTTTGTTGGTCGGTTTGTAAGAGCAGCCGTCGCGTCAGGTAAAAAAGTGATTAAAAATATTTCAGCGAAAGCCTTTGTTCATGCAATTTAAGTTTGTTCTTTGTAAAGTTTTGTAATACGAAATTATAACATAAAATTGCTCTTAGTTTAAGTATACATCCTGTCTGTTATTATTTTTAATTTAATAATAAAAGTAAAAGTATTTTTGGTGAACTATTTATTACATTCAGTGGGAGGCTCCTTTGTACAGATTATGGGTAGGTACCACTACGGCGCCTAGTTCTGCCGTGAAGCAGTAATGTGTTTCGGTCTGAATGGCGCCGTAGATAGTGAAATTACTGGGCAAATGAGACTTAACGCCTTATGTCTCCTGCATTGTAGCGGGCAGGGCGTATCCGTTACCATCAGCTGTACGTCCTGCTCATTTCGTCTCTTCCCTTATTTTCATTAATAATACTATATTTCAAGCAACTTAAGTAAAACTCACGTTAGAATTGTATACTTAATTCCTTAGATAATTTATGCGACTATAATGTGTTTTAGTGTGCGTACGTTTGCCTAAAATAGAGGTTAGCAGTTCACCGCTATTTTTTCTACGTTTTCACAGTGCATCTAGCTGATTAAATTATCTAAGCTAAATTAATTTCAATTTTAATGGATGTCTATGTTTATGAAGACATCGTGTAATGTTAAGTGGTGGTTTTAAGTGCTTAAAATATTTTTTACCAAAATAAATAAATTTAAATATTTACCTTACAATTTATTATTTATCACACATTATTCCATCGATAACTTTATATTTACCGAACAGAATTACCGCGAATTACTAACATTGGTGAAGTACACTTGACTGATCTATACTGAAATAATATTTAATTAATCTTTAAAAGTGGCATCGAATTATAATAATAATAAATGATAAATTTATTTATTTCAGGCAGCATTGCCCATATATTGTTAGTATTAACTTATTCTAGGATTAGTAATATTACAAGGAATGATAATGAATATATTGCTGATTATATTAGTTGATCGAAAGTAATTTTAGAGCATTATATATTATATTGTAAGAGTGGCATTTGATATAAAAGCAGCATTTTAAGTTTAGTTGAAATTCAGGGATTGTAACAAAGTAATTTTTATTTCAACATTTAATCTTTTGTATAAAACAATTTAAGTTTTTAAGTCTATTAGCTTTTAAGGATAAAAACTAAAACTAAAATAGGTATGCACAAAATTAGTTCAAACTGTAACAGGGGCAAGGTTTTTCGTTTGTCCATTAAACTTAACACCGGTTGACCCTTACGCTCGTTGGTCCTCCCTTTTTTATAAAAACAAAACTCAGAAATGGTTAGGCCGATTTAAATATTAATTTTCGCTAGTATTTTCTAATAAGTTCCGAGTGATACAAAGAAATCTACGCCGACAAAATTGAGAGAAACTAGTGGCCGTTTTATGTTTTAATTAATCATTAATAATATTTTGTATTTCTTCAGTCAGCAAAGTGTTTCTGAATCCACCGCTTAAAATAAAAAATAAATGAAAACAGCAATCAATGTCAACGACATCTCTCGCCGATAGTGAATGCACCCTTCGTCGGCCATTTCTCAAATCGAACACATTCAACAGAAGCGCGGTCGAGGACCCTTTGAAAAAAATATCCAAGTATAACCAACCCCTAAAATTATTTTAGAGAAAAGAAAGGAACTTAATACAGTCCCCACCGAGCCTCCCTCCGGCGCACCCCTCGCAAGGGTGTGTGCGTGTGTTGATCGAGGCTGGATGTGTGAGTGCCCTCGCAAAGTGGCTGACAGCTGGGTATAGTCGACGAACTTGGGTACCGACTGCAAAAAAAGTTATATTTTTTATTTATGTATTTTAAATTTCACAAGTATTTTATTTTAAATATTGTAATAGTATTTGTATAGAATACAGAGTATTGCTGATCGTCGCGACGCTTGATTTACTTCCTGCAGCATCTCTCCCTCCGCACACCAAGCTGCTGTTCTTCATGTGAACTTACAAAAGCTAGTCAGCTCTATACACTATCTATTATAAGAATATTATACACGATGTCGATATTTTTTCCGTTATTTATACTAGTTTTGACACACATTTACACATAATATATTTTCAAAGTACTGGAGAAATAATGTTTGTGGAACTACAAATGTAAATAAATAAAGAAGTCATACTTCATAAGGTACAATAAGTGTTCTTATTAATGAAGTATGAATTTATCTCATCATTAATCATTTATGATTGAAGCAAGAGCACTGTAAAAAATTTAAGTTGATACTATCAAAGGATATTAATATTTACCTTATTAAGTATTTTATATAATTTTTTATGTTGATTTATTAAAATAAGTGATATTGATTAATTAAGCGTTAACTAAAACTTATATTTATTGCAAACTTATACGTTGTAGGTAATTCACACACAGGCTCGCAGGGTGATCGCCTACCTTTCTGTGACTCCAATATCGTTTTTTTTTTTAATTTTTTAAGTCTGCAAAGCAGGCAAGCAACAGCAATTTAATTTAAAATGGCCTACTTTTTCTTATAAAAGAAATAAATGACAACCTTTTAGGGTAAATATTAAAAATATAAATTGTAGTATTTTTGTGCCGACGCTACTATTGAACCGTGCCGGGCGGCATCGTGTCGGAAAATCAACACACACATCAACAGTACGGGCTCGTATGAGTACAGTAGGTTCCCACTTCCCCACTGAAGGGACTGGAACCGACTGACTACCGACGTCATACCGTATACATAACAACTTATATAGTCGAACTCACGGAGATTTCTTATAAAACAATTTATTAGATAGAGATATTTGATGTCAGACGAACGGACGCCATTCTATTTTTTTATATTTTCAATTTCTAATGAATAATATTTGATGTTTTAGTCATTTAATGAGAAAAATTGGCTGTAAGCACAAACAACGATAAAAGATTTTTCCTAAGTTGTTTTTGAACTAAAAATATTTTTGTATTTCAACCTTAATGCCTTTAATTCTTAAGTTAGCCCTCATTAAAAAAATTGTAAAGTATGTTATGCAGGGTTAAGGGTATTTTCGTTAAAATAGTATGGTAAACAAGTTTACGCGTCAGATGTGGCCCACGCTTTGCATGCAAGTCTTACAAAAGCGTGGATCTCAACGATATACATAATATAACGTCTTTTTGGAATTTATTTACGTAATACTTTTAAAAGATTGTGTAAATATTTAAACGCCTAAAAGTTATATCTCTTCATCTGCTAGCATATCAGAATTCTATATCTAAACTTTTTTCGTTTGAAAGAAAAGACGTGTGTTAACACGTTAAACTTTGACCATCTTAAACTCAGAGGTATCAGAAAAAATTGCATGATTGTTGATGAAATAACCATTATGTATTCTGATGATCGTTTGTGCTAAAAATATTTAATGTGAGAAAAGGCACTCCACAATTAATTGAAACAAAGAAATCCACTCGAAAGGCACCCTATATCTCACATCACGTATCCCCTCTTGTAGCGAGGATTATATAATATTTCTATGCGAACCGACGACGTCTCTCCCCTTCTGAATATTACAAGAGCTTGGAGAACTTACGCCATAATACATGCGCAGTATTTATGTAAGTTTCTTTATGTTAAACTAAACATACAGCGAATAAAAGTGAATAAGCCAAATAACCCAAATATATCATTAATGTATAAATACTTGAAAATAGATCAACTCTATACATTTTTTGGACTTTGTGTCCGACGCCTAAAGATGTCAATGACGCCATAGGTAGAGCCGTTGACTCTGAACACGGTGCCACGGGTTTATCCTCGCCGAACAATGTTTTTTCGATTTTTTAATTTATTCGTAAGTTTAATCGACATTTTCATTGTAAACATTGTGAGATGAAATGTATTGATATACACTTGCCAAGAAATTTTAGAGATTTAAGGCCGGTTCGTCACTCCAATGGTTCAGTTGGTAAGTTCGACGGAACTCGAAGAGGCACGCAAGGGTTTGATATCCGCATCGTCTATAAATTTTGGTACTAACAATTGTAATTTGTAGAAATAATCTACGTGCTCTGAGTAATCTTCGTCGACTAACTACTGCATAATCAAACGGCCTTGAATGCTGCGTCAAAAAAAGAAATAAAAAAACGAGTATTTTGATACCTAGTTATGTGCGCTTTCTGCGTCTCTTTTCACTTTACTTTCTCGCACTACATATATTTTTCTAGGCGTTGCGTAGAGACGTCGCTTCATTGTGTGACTTCTTCCGCATTTTCACAGGTTGTGTTCTGAAATAAGCTGTTTTAGATTAAATTAGGTTATCATTCCCACCATCTTGATGTCGGGCGTTCATCTACAGTCTGATTTACCAGGAATTTTCTTCCACGAACAATCAGAATGTAAATGAGCATCCACAAGCAGTGTTTCTTCCCAGAATCCCAGACGATACGATACGACCTTCAAAAAAGTGCGGAAATCTTTCTTAAAAGCCGCAATCTTATCTAATGCATTGGAATTGTACTTACTACATACATACATTGCATAAAATATCAATGTTAATAATAGAAATAATACTTTTTGAAGTTTAATATGGGCATGATAACTTTAATAGTTAAAAAAAACTAAAAAGCACGCTTTATATAAAATTAAACTAAAAAATAGAAAATAAATTTAAATTGAAAATAGTGTAAAAGAAATAATAATAATATCTTAAAAAGCACTCCACGCTTTTTTTACAATAAAATATATTTTTTTACACTATTTTCAATTTAAATTTATTTTCTATTTTTTAGTTGAATTTTATATAAAGCGTGCTTTTTAGTTTTTTTAACTATTATTTATTTTTCATTTTTTAGTACAATTTTATCAAATTAGTGTAATGTCATCGATCCTCGATAAATCTACAAAGTTTGAACGAAATCTAGCCGTTTAAAGTGGGTCAAAATCGCGCCCAAAGAAGTCGGTTACAAACATACAAACATACAGGTGAAGCTTATATAAAGCGTATAAAAATTAGGATCATTTTTTTTTGTAAAATAATAAATTTGCCTTTTCATGAGAAGAAGTGACGAGACCAAGCAAGGCAAGACCAGGGGTGTGCATATCATAAAGGCAATTAGGCAGTGCCTACCTCGTTATGAACCTAAATAAATACAGCACTTAATTTCGTTTAATTTGGATCCGTTATTTTATAACCAAACTTCTATTGGACACTCACTTCTAAATTTTTTCCTAACGCTAATTACTAGATACCTACGGTAAGTAATCTTTGCATATTCCAAAGCTTAACTACGACTTGTTAGGTCCACAGTGCCTACCGTGCTAGAAAACCAATGCACGGCCCTTTTTTTATGGGATAGGAGGACAAACGAGCGTACGGGTCATCTGTTGTTAAGTGATCACCGCCGCCCACTATCTCTTGCAACTCCAGAGGAATCACAGGAGCCGGCATTTAAGAATGGTGTATGTGCTTTTTTTGAAGGTACCCATGTCGTATCGTCCCGGAAAATCCGCACAAGGAAGTTCTTTCTACAGCTTTGTGGTACGTGGAAGATAGCTCCTTGAAAACCGCACTGTGGAGGACCGCCACACATCCAGATGGTGAGGATGATATCCTAACTTGTGGCGTGTCGTGCGAAGGTGGAATTGGAACTGGGCACCGTTCACCATATGAAACGTCCTGCCTCACTCTTGATTGAACTTAAAATTCTGATTGGCATCGCGATTCCATCTTAAGATATCTTAAGTTAAGTCTCATCAGTCCAGTAATTTCAGTGGCTACAGCGGCCTTCAAACCAAAACACATAAATACTTGCACATTTATGCTTGCTGGCAGAAAAAGGCGCCACTGTGCTAGCCCTAGCAGGCATCCTGTGCAACGAAGACTCTCATTCGTAACGTGACCTGGAGCCCTATTACCAAAATCGAAATACGAAGTTTCGGTTGACGGATTATACATTCTCCTATTACGAAAGTGTTTCGGATCCGAAGATCAACACGAAGTTCTCGATTAGACATTTTGTCTTTCGTTTACCTTATTCCCAAATTCACTTGACATTTATTTTTATGGTTATGTCTATGGTTCCGAAACGAAATCCATCCGCAGTATTCGGATCCGAAGTAATTTGGTAATAGGATTTAATTCGATGTTCGTTCTTTCGTTTCGGACCGAATCTTCGGCTTTCGATTTTGGTAATAGACCTGTAACGTAATGATAAAAGAATTATATCCCAACATATGAGGAAGAAAGTATTATAATGTAATTTGGAAAAAGTATTGTAATTATATGAGTTGCTAGTTGTAACTCCGATGTCATGTCGATCGACAAAATCAACAAAGTATATTAGTGGTGGAAGACTTCTTGACTTTTACTTCTATTTTGAGTGTTATTAAAATAATACCTACATACTCATACATACGAAGTGAATTTTTAGCATAAAACAGCACTCGAAAACGTGTTATTGTAACAAACGCTTATTCATAAATATTAGCTCAATATTTTCCAACTTTATAATTAAAATTTTACAAGAAGTATATATACAGATTACAACAAACACTAATACTATCTGTATAGCGGTGGTTAGCGATCCTACCTACTAAGCTAGAGGTCCCGGGTTCAAATCCCGGTAGGTGCAAGCATTTATATGATGAATATGGATGTTTGTTTCCGAGTCATGGATGTTTAAATGTATTTATGTATGTTTATATGAATTTATGTATGTTTAAGTAAGTATATTGTATTAAATATATCATTGTCTTGTAACCCATAACACAGGCTATATATGCTTAACTTGGGGCAAGATAATTTGTGTGAAAAGTGTGTCAATATTATTATTATTATTATCAGCAGCCGAATTCCACCACCAGATAATGTCAAAATGTGAAAATCTACTCGCATGTTGACGTCTAATTCTACTTGCCAGGAACTTTTTGCCTCGCACAACCACTTTGTAGAATCTATTACCGGCTGTAGTTTTCCCGAACCAACCGTCTTAGGGACCTTCAAGCTAACATCATACCCCCTTATTCATAATAGTCTGCTAACTTAAAGCATTGCTAATTCACACTCTGTCTTTTTCTATTGACCTAAGTCAGAATGAGAAAAAACACTCCTTAGCGGCTGTTTTAAGTTAGCGGACCATTATGAATAAGGGGGATACTCTTTAAAGGCCGGCAACACATCTCTTGAGTTCTGTTGTTATAGATATCCATGGTTGGTGGCTTCATCATTACTTATCACGTGAGCTTCTTGTCTGGCTATCCCCTCTTATATATATATAAAACTATTTAAATAAAACGCTTTTTATAGGATAAAAATGCGTGTAATTGTAACGTGAGTTTATACATTAGTTTTTGCGTAAAAGTTACATTTTTTTTATTTCAGCTAACCCGAAATTTCGTGTCAATTTCTGAGCATGTTTTCAGGGGATCACAGTTACAATTTTTTTTTATGTGAATAAGAGGCGAGACGAGCAGGACGATCAGCTGATGGTAATTGATACGTCCTGCCCATTACAATGCAGTGCCACTCAGGATTCTTAAAAAACCAAAAATTATAAGCGGCACTACAACTGCGCTCGTCACCTTGAGACATAGGATTTAAAGTCTCATTTGCCGAGTAATTTCACTAGCTCCGGCGCCCTTCTGACCGAAAACATTACTGCTTCACCGCAGAAATAGGCGCTGTTGTGGTACCCATAATCTAGCCGGCGTCCTGTGCAAAGGTGCCTTCCACTGGTGAAAACAATTGCACACGTGTAAATCCTTATAAAGTGTTTTTTATTTAAATGTGTAACACTCGCGTTAATCAAAGTAAATACTCTATAAAACTAAATAATAATCTAATCACGGACCATCGAACAAAAACTTCATAACCGACGTAAACGTTGAGTTGCAAAAATTTTGCGAGCGTAAACGTCTCCCAGTTGTATAAGAATTGCAAGTCATCTTCTCTCCGAGTTATTTTCTATAAGCAGCGCTAAGGGATGCTCCGGTCACCTGGGATTCACCTGCCAATTGCCGAGATTGGGATACCTTTTAACGCACCGCCCTTGTTTCACGGTGTTTGTCTTTAGAGTTATGGAATGGAACAAAATAGAAGGCTAATTTTTTGTTAAATTTCGAATTTGGCTTCGATAACACAACAGATTCTTTACTATTTAATTATGAAGTTAGTTTTTGGGATATCGTTTCCAATAAAGAATAAATCGCTGTGTGACCACACGACAGAAGTGAAAACTTAAAAAAAAAGACTACGGATATATATTTATAATAGTCTAATCTATTTACAATTAAGTAGGTACTTGTAATTTAATTGATTAATTGCATATCATGTTAGCCCATAAATGGGGTATACATGTTAGAAAATATAAGTAATTAATGTGTAAATATAGCATAAGGCAACACATTATTAGTACTCTGGTGTTGTGGCACACAATAGAAATTTTTTTTATGCTAATAAAATACCATTGACTACCAAGATTTCGCTCACTTCCGGTATTACGTAGTTTTTAGTTTTTAACGTACTCTTTGTCTTCCGCCTCGGCCAAATCTTAAAACTGTCAGTTATACAGTGCTCCTAATATTAATTTGTACAGTATATTATTAACTAATAAACTTAGTGGAAAATCCAGTGCATTTTAATTTACACAGTTCACTCTCTCAGTGACAATAGTTGTTAATGGTCGTTCCCAATATACTATCTACAGATAGAGATAATTTTCTACCTTCTACTGTCAGTAATTAGCTGTCAATAATCTGAAGCTGTCCCAATATACCCGATAAGTACTTCTTATCGCCTTATATTGGGACGCGTGAATTGCAATTTCCATACAAACTTTATATCGCTGGTAAGCTATACGTCGTCTTATTGACAGACAGCGTGCACGGATAAGGTGAGTTACCGTCGATATGTTTATTGGGACAGAAAAATCAACGATAGTTACGATTTTTATCTCAAGTAAGGGATAGACTGAATATTGGGAACGACCGTAAGTGAATAACATACATCAAAAAAGTGACTGTGAAAATTTATATATTCCAAATAACTCTTTAAGGAAAACACTATAAACTTACTATTCTAACAGTAAAAAAACACCACTCAAAAGATATGACGAAGTTCTGGGCATCTTACAAATTCAGTTTTTTTGAACTCTTTATTCCTCATTTTGTCGCTATACTTAGTGAGTCCTTCAAACGGTGGCTTAAGAAAAACACAATATCTGTTCTACATTCCATAAAATAACCACATTATATTTCCATAACAGGATTTGTTGCCTAGTAGTAAAGTAACTGTGAATGTATAGTAAAGCTACTGGTAATTTATAAGTCATCTCTAGGGACAGCGGAACTAAAAGTCAAAAAAACAAGCAAAGGACCCGTTCAAAGCAGCCGGTAGCAAATCCTGTTATTTGCATACAACTTAAACAACAAAAGCCTAATTGTTTATTTGTTGGAATTCGCAAGAAATCTTAATCCTTTGACGCGCCGGTACAAAAGGGCTTACTTCATGTTTAAAAGCAAAGAATATTGGTAGCTAAGTAGTATTGTAATAAAAATATCTTGTAAAAAAAGTTATTAGTTGTTAGAGGGAGTTGGATAGACAAGTTAAGCGTAACGTGAAATAGGTAGGTAACTACGGATATACTATATACCAGGGTATAGGTACCTTATAGCTATGACTACAATATCTGTCATAGAACGTTATACCAAAAACCAACAACTGTTGATAGCAATAAGTGCACAAATAGCTTTAAAAAATAAATAGCTGAAAAAAATTATAAATAAATATTATTATTATTCATACTAGCCCAAAACTAGGCAGAGCGGTAGATAGGTACTATGGGCAACGATATGTTTAATAAAATATACCTACTTAAGCATACATAAGTACATATTAAAATCCATATTCATCATATAAATGTTTGCACCTACCGGGATTCGAACCTGGGACCTCTAGCTCAGTAGGTTGGGTCACTGGGGTTGGGACCTAGTGCTCTGTGAACGGCTGGATCACTTGGCGTTGCGTAGAGATGTCGCTTCATTGTGTGTCTTCTACCGCATTTATCACGGGGAGTGTCCCGAAGAGCTATTTAACCTGATTCCTGCCGCCGAATTCCACCTTCGCACGACACGCCACAAGTTAGGATATCATCCCCACCATCAGGATGTGTGGCGGTCTTCCACAGTACGGATTTCAAGGAGCTTTCTTCCATGTACTACAAAGCTGTGGAATGAACTTTTTTACGATACGACATGGGTACCTTCAAAAAAAGCGCGTCAACCTTCCTTAAAGGCCGGCAACGCTCCTGTGATTCCTCTAGTGTTGCAAGAGATTGTGGGCGGCGGTGATCACTTAACAACAGGTGACCCGTACGTTCGTTTGTCCTCCTATTCCATAAAAAAAACTAACCTCTGGGCTATATGGGTCGTCAAATATACCTTTAAGTCATATTAACAACAGTTTTACCAGTGGGAGGTTCCTTTGCACAGGATGCCGGCTAGATTATAGGTACCACAACGGCACTTATTTCTGCCGTGAAGCAGTGATGTGTAAGCATTACTGTGTTTAGGTCTGAAGGGCGCCGTAGCTAGTGAAATTACTAAGCAAATGAGACTTAACATTTTATCTCTCAAGGTGACGAGCGCAGTTGTAGTGCCGCTCATTATTTTTGAAGTTTTTCAAGAATCCTGAGTTTCGCATTAGTACCTATGTGATAACTATAATATGTACCTATAGAATGTCATTGGATAAATATAATTTCAATGTAGATATGAAGATATTTGGGTGAAATTCTCAACACATCCGTTTTTTATTCATTTCGAAAAGCCTGAGTAAAGCGATTTCTAAAATAATTATATTTATCTATATTTGGATCTCTCCTGCGCTCTAATATGAAGCGCTCTTCAATGTTATTAAGTTTCGAATGGAATAAAACTCTTTTTAAAAACTGGTACACAGTCGTAATAACACTCCGCAACACTACTAAAGTTTTATCTTCACCACCATTTTATATTCATACTAGCATCTTATTAATAAAAATATACTGCAACTTTTTGTTTAGAGTCTGTCTTAGAGATTATGTTTGCTATAAGCTTAAAGTTCCCTAAGTCGTATCAGTTCGGGAATCCAGTAGAGGGCAGATAATTCCGGAAGATGAGTGTGAAAACTTCAACTGTGATGATGATGAATATAGCATACCTATTAGTAGTAAGTTCATACTATCAATACTTACTTTTAAAGATACCATCACACTTTCAGTGAGTTAAACCCGTCTTACCGCTCACGATTTCATTTTAGACAATGGAAGCATTGGCTTTACATTACTGATAAAAATGTGTATTACTTGTCGATGTTCGTGTAGTCATACGCAAGATAGCTTGCGTGTCGGCCACACAATGCGATCGCGACAGTGATTGATGACTACGCATTCAACGAATACATTACGATTTTTGCTTTCATTTCATTCGATACGAATAGCAAGGTTATGATACAGAAGTAATGCTACGATTCATTCAAGCGATAAAGGCTCTGAAGAAAAGATTTAGAGACTCTGTATATTTGCGAAACAGATATTTTGTGATACATAGTGTTAACAGTATTCTTACTTCGTCAAGAAGTAATAAATAAAAGGGTGTTTTGTTATTCTATATTTTATTGGTTTTGTATTCACAGTCACCTATTTTAATTACAAAACAATTTTAATTTAATTAAATAAGAGTTTGTCTTTTAATCTCAAAGTCATTGTTAATTTCGTAGGTACATTAGAAAAACCAAACAGATATAATGATTAAAGTATTCTATAAGATTTTACTACCAAGTTTTGCAATAATATTTACACATAAAATTTACATATGAAATGTTCTATTTCACAAATTATAATAGGTTTCGTACAGTCATAAACAAAAGGTTTTCCGTAAGTATCTAAGTAAGGTAACAAAATATTATTTAAATATTCACATATCTCTACTTAGTACAGTTTAATTATTAATGTTTTCTTTGTTAATAAATTATAAGTATCTTTAATATTGAATGAATAATATATTATAAATTATGAGAATTGTAACATAATTAAATTTGACCATAATTCATTTAAGGCTAAGCACAATAATAAATAAAACGGAAATGGAATAGAAGCAAGGACAAAACATGTTTCCTAGAAAATTGTATCAAAATATAAACTAGCACATAATATTACAGCACATACTAAAACAACTAAATTCATAATGTGTATGAAATCATTCTAAATAGAATATTTAACATAAAATGAATTTACGTTCAACTGTTAATTTAGTAATTAATTTGCAAAAATAACTAGCTAAATTTAGAAATTCTATAAAAACTATGTACCATCAGGAATTGGGCCTATTTTTGTAGATGTATAAATCGATATAAATCATAATCCTTTAACTGGTTGGATCTTAAGTTTCATTTAACAATGACATCAAGACAAAAGCGCAAACTTCAACACTCACAATAATCTATTCTATTCCTACCCTAAAATAATCACACTTTTGACATTGTAAAGTTTCCTCTTATTTATTCAAACATTCATTTATGACTGGTTACTAGGATTACTTACACGGCTTAATATTAAATCTTAAATATTCACAATAATACAAATTATAATACGAGGGAATGGTAAGACAGCGTTCTTTAATGAAAAATATATCATTTTCTTTACAATACTAAAGATTATAAGGCGGTGAGACCGTAGTCAGATTTTATTATTGGATTTGTGATACCAGTTCCGCAGGTTGTGTTTCCTACTGGGGAGCTATGTGCGGAAAGATTAGCAATCATGGCTGGGTCCATGCCAGCATGCATTCCCATCATATGCAGGTGATGTTGTGTAAGCGAATGGCTGTGGTTAAGCTGACCACCAGAATGCGGCATTGGACTGATCGCTGGGTCGTGCGACAGATTCTGTTGTGCGCCTACGCAGTGCAAATCATTCATAATATTATCTGTCACATTTTCTATACTATCAGGTCGTCCATTATTATTAGATTTCTTTTTGTCATTATTATTTGTGTTCTTATTCGATCTACTCTTTGGTGTGGCTCCTTTTGTAGTGGTCGTTGTGATCCCAGCGGGGTTCGTTTTTCTTCTTACGTTTTTGGTATTCGGCAATTTATTGTCTTTCTTCCACTTCATTCGTCTGTTCTGAAACCATATTTTTATTTGTCTCTCAGATAAGACTAGAGTGTGGGCTATTTCTATTCTCCTTCTTCTGGTGAGATACCGATTGTAATGAAATTCCTTTTCCAATTCTAATATTTGGTGTCTAGTATACGCTGTTCGTTGTCGTTTTGGCTCCATTCCAGGTTGAAAGGTACCGTTCGCTGTAAACAAAAATAAAAATTATCATCAAGTTTACATTCAATACAATATCAGATATCATTCTTTTGTTAAAATTTAGACAGCTTTAAATATTTCTGACCGACATATTAAATGACCTTCTTTATATTACACTCCATATGATTTACTTATATCCATCTATCGTATAAAACTGTATTTAAATTAATAGTACTAAAATACTATTAAGTTGTGTATTAGAGTACTTTTGCAATGAAGACAAAGAAATGAACATGAAATCCATTTATAAGTAACAAAAAAATCTTTCTTCGTTCAGTTAAAGACACAATGGCAAACACTTGAAATATTTAAGTAATAATAAACACCACCTATATTTAATTTTATAATGACTTATTTAAAATATTATTTTCGTACATTTACATTTTGTTAAATGTAATAAGGTAACTCCAAAAAGCCAATAATTAGTGATTACATGCCTAATAAAGTACCTACAGATGGTTGCAATAATAATAAAATGAATTGCTTTTAAAGACTTGCTTTTAAAGAAGAAACGTGAATTATATCAATAATTTTGTACTATATCAGATATATTTAAACTATAATGACAAAAGTTGACTTGAATATAAACGCTTCATGTTTAAGCATTCATTACAATTCATCTAAAGCAGTGGTCCGCAAGAGTCAGAATATGGTCCGCGGACCGCGAGCCGATTCCAAAATTCACAGGCGATACGATACGTGCACGCTACAAGTTTTAAGGAATTATTGATTTCACGAGAACAGGAAGCAACTTCAAAAGGTATGGACCTCACGAACACGATATCGGAATGGCCAGCAATGTTGGGATCACGCTCCGGACTAGTGACGTTAATAAAACAGAAGAATCCAAAGGCAACATCGCATTGTATCATACACCGTCAGGCGTTAGCTAAGAAGAATCTTCCTGGTTGCCTTACAAATACAATGCAAATGTAATGAAATTTTTAATTATAATTTTTGATTAAGGTTTTATTTCGGATCGTTTCAGTTTATTTTTCCTTGTACATCGTGGTCTCTGGCCAAGAAAAGGTTGGGAGCCACTGATCTAAGCCTTAAGATCTGTCACGTCAGGCGCTGATCCGAAAAGCAGATCTTACAGAATATGCTTAACCACAAACTTCGAAGTGACAATATGGCCTAGGTCTACAACCCCTAAATTGTAAACTAGAAATCAGTCAATCAATGAGGTCGAATTATAAATGAAAAAAGAAAAACGTCGAGAGTAAAAATAACCGTAACGCTCAAAGACTGTGGATGAACTCTACTTTACCCAGTATTCCACAGCCTTAGAAAAATAAGAATCCTCTTCCAACATCATCCAATAAAATAGTTGATTAAATGTACGTGGAAGCTAGATAGCTACATAGATATAAATACGCCTTCCGCCCAATAGTGCTGCGATTTCGATTAACCACAGAACTAGTTTTATTTCCTGGCTTATTTGGCTCGCATAAACACTTAAATACTTGTATGTCCTGTCTTTTATAGCATAAGCACATGGTCGGATTTGGTACGGCCGGACCATCGAACAGTCCGGCGGGCGCCTCTCACCGATTAGTCAGGCGTCGTAAGAATAATAATTTTGGTAGATAGATACTGCGACAGACCATCGAATTTGGTATATTCATCCGTCTATATCCATTATAGGATATTATTCTTAACAACTAGGTAGGCCCCCATCTCCATCCATTTCATTCTGTCCAGATTCCTTCTATATTTTTTCATTTAATATACTATAATCTTTCTTCCTATTCCTACAAATAAAACGGACTTTTACTAATGTCTTCATCAAATATCTATATAGTCGTGTAAGCTAACGAAAACTCAAAAATATCCTCGTAAATATTAGTTTGCGTGCTCTAGGTGAAGTTCTGAATTATGTATAGTTCGTAACAACCTCTGAGGGCACTCAGCTAATTAATGTGCATAATAATTACAAGCATGAGCTTCCTCCTTGCTTTTGATTAATTACACCGAGCAAATTAGTTATTTATAACACAATATTAGCCACCATGAAGTACGCGCGTGGTAAAACTGACTTGTATTTGTGTAAACCAACCTGAACAGGAAATGTGATCTTACAGATAAAGCTACCGAATTAGAATAAATTAAGTTAATAAAAACTTGTGTGCAATTCACACGCGGTAGAAGTGAAACCTTCAAAAATTTTGACTTTAAGATAATGAGACGAATGTAAAATTTCGGGACTAAGAAAATCGTAGGTTTTAGTAATCATCATTGTGATAAAAGTTTGATAATTATTTTACATTTAATTCGTTTATATTACGTAGATTTATTCAGACTCAGAGCTTACATTTTCGATAAATGATACAAGAGGCTTATGGTGACTAATGTATGAATAACTTTGGTCTTAATATGATCAATATATCTTCGGAATACTGCGCCAATTACTGACTGCAAAAATTTGGCGACGAAAAAATCAAAATAAAGTGATTGGTGTAACCGATGCAAAATTTACATTAAACCTATTAACTGCATATGATGTTCTGTTACATGTTTCTAGGATGACAGAGGATTTTAATCGCTATGAAAAATTAATATCATAGCAACCATATTTATGTTTTCCTGGTGTCTATGTAGTAATAAGTCGTGCGCATAACGTCAGAATATATTAAGTTATACTCGCGTCATACATAAGACATTCTCTTTTTGAATTATGAATGCCTGTGTAATGCTTTCTATCTCATCTTCTCCCCCGTTAAATACTGTGAATTTATGTGTTTTTACTGTGTTTTTACTCTTTTTACTGTCTCGCTTTTTTGTTTCATCGACTTTAAAATCACAACGATGCTATAGAAGTTTTCCCTTTAATAAAGAATTTAAGTGAGATTCAGCTTACCATTTGGGGCATGAATCAAGAAGATTGGGAAAGAGTCTAGAGCCTGAATTTAGAAAGTAGCATGATTTTGTCCTAAGAAAAAAAGGGGTGAAAAAGCCTGTAACGAAATAATTTATTAGTGGTAGCATTTATGTCAATTTTTCAAAATTAATTATGGAACTTTCATCAGTCAAATTTGTTGTGTTCTTCTTACAATTATAGTTTCAGATATCTTTACATGGTTTGTAATAATATTTCTATAGTAAATTTTGCAATCTATAATTTTCAAGTGAAAACTGATACTCCAAAAAGCTCTTACTGTTAGGTAACGCATGAAAACACGTCAGCTTTTTTTACTATAGTGTGTTTATAAGATTCATCTCAGTTTAAGTATCCATTCCGTCAGTTATTATTTATACTTTAATAAAAAAATAAAAGTATTTTTGGGGATCTACTACATACTCAAGTATATAACAATAACATTAATAAACTATCTTTTAACCATCTTATACTTACTAAATTCCTTAGATAATTTATTAATTATGCAATTCTTATTTTAAATTATTAACAAACTTAATTATTGTTTAGACGTATATATTATAGAAGAAAGAAAGTTTTTTTGAGTTATCGGAATGCGACAAACTGTGTTTGTTAAAAGGTTATCTAAACTCAGTGATTGTTATAGTCTATTAAGTACGCATACATGAAATAGAGTACAATACTTAATTAGTGTACGATTGTCAATCCTACTGTACCCTAGTACACATATTGTGTAACAATGCTTAGGTCAAAGTCGCATAACACTACGAGTTTAAAACAAAATGGAGGCTACGAGACAAATTATACCTTCCCATATATAATCCTGCCAATTACGAGTTAAAGTTGCACAGTCAATGACGTATTGAGCAATTGCACGGTCAATGATCTGGGTCTGAACAAATTGATGATTGCAACCAATTATTCCAAAGCTGTTGCTTCTTTAATAGGTACTGTAAAAACGAGCAAATGTTATAGCAAAAACAAGAATGGACTGTGGTCTTAAAGAAAACAGATTTTCAATGAGTGCCTTTCACAAATTCAAATATTTTTAATTAAAATAGAATATATAATTAGTTATCGAAAGTCAAATACTACCACCCATTCGAAAAAGTATGCCTCAGACCTGCAGAAAGGGCGCAAGAAACTCAATAGGTTCTTTTTTTCATAAAAATATAATTATAACGTAAATCACACAATGTCAAAATGTACTATTTAATAGCCTGAGGGCGGATGCTCTATTCCCAATCTGTCAATTCATCATTAAGAAAGTCATTTATGTTATAGTAACTTTTACCACATAAACGTTTTTAACAATTCTTTTGAATTTCGTAATACATTTGTTTTGTTCGCTTTTTGGGATCTTGTTGTTCACAAAAGACTTAATAACTCGACTTAGCTGAGCGTCATATATAACATTATCAAGAATGTATTAAGGGGCAACAGTTAAAATGTTTATTTCTTTAAATTTTGCCCTCAATGATTCTTTAGGAACTAGGCTATAAATGTTTAAAAAAATGTTATGCGCTAAAAAGTGGTCCCAACTCAACACGTTTGCTGGTTTGAAAGCCGACGCATAATATTAAAAAATGACTTATTTTAGGTTGTAAACAAAAACTAATAAAAAAAAACAGTGAAATAACTAAAGAAATTAAAGGTAACTTACACGTTATTAATTTAATTAAATTAATATCGCAGTGTATCTCGCGCTGTGACAGCGAGTGCTTTATTATTAAATTTAGTACTGGATACAGTTAAATAGCACGAATAGCCATCTTCTGCAACACGAAGATGGTATTAATATCGGCAGCATATGCCCATAGCAATATCAACAAAGTCGGTATGAAAGGGGTCACTAATTTTGAAGAGACAAGACACTTCAGATGGGGATTAAACGTACCTATGTTCTTAGATAGGAAGGTACCTATACCAACATATCCTCTGTCAAAGAACATAAAAAATTGGGGCGGCCTCGTGCTGTTAGAACTAAATCAAATCAAGTCATTTATTTGCATAGATTGAGTGGGTACATTGGTATTATATTATAATCATAAGTGCTAACAATCTGCCGGGTAGGCATGCAAAAATAATATTTTACAATTCTTACTCTAAGTTTTCAGTGAAAAACAAACAACATAAAAACCACCAACCACACACAACCACCAAAATGTGAAAAATAAAAATTGTTTACTAAAAATGTCAATTTGAAATATCTAAATTAACTTATTCTAATGACTATAGATTCATGTCTGTTAAATACTCTGTAACTGAATAACATTTCTTCGTTATTAAAAATTCCTTAATTTTATTTTTAAAAGAGTTAATATTTAAGTTTTGGTCCGCTATTGATGCTGGTAGTTTATTATATGGCTGAGGAGCTATATTAAATATACTATTACCAATAAGTGCCGTTGTATGCTGCGTGAAACATATTTTAATTTTTCTACGTTTACTATCAGAGTAACTAAATAGTTGATCATTTGTTCTAATGAATACAAGCACTTCATATATATACAAGCACGTGAAGCACTAAAAAGGCTGTAAATGCCGATAATGCAAAAATTTACCGAAATCGTATGAACTAAAATAATATTTTATTTCCTTATACAACAAATAGTTTTATCGCGACAAATGAAGATTCCCGCTAGGTCACATCATCAAAAAATATATGAAAGTGAGTGCTAACCGTTGATATACACATTGCTGTCACCATTACTGCACAAGTCCCTCAATTTGCAGAAACGCGCAAGCTCGCAATTAACTCTATAGAAATAATATCTAAAAGTTATTATTCGCTCGTGGCAGCCTTTATGTTTGTGTTTCTGTTCTGAGAATACCTTGACCAAGACCTTAATCACAATCATAAAAGAGCCACTAAGTGCGGACAGCACGCTTCAGCGTCAGTTTCTCTGTTCGTCCAATGAGTATAACTTTATATTTTTTTTTATGGAATAGGAGGACAAACGTGCGTACGGGTCACCTGTTGTTAAGTGATCACCGCCGCCCACAATCTCTTGCAACACCAGAGGAATCACAGGAGCGTTGCCGGCCTTTAAGGAAGGTGTACGCGCTTTTTTTGAAGGTACCCATGTCGTATCGTCCCGGAAACACCACACAAGGAAGCTCATTCCACAGCTTTGTAGTACATGGAAGAAAGCTCCTTGAAAACCGCACTGTGGAGGACCGCCACACATCCAGATGGTGAGGATGATATCCTAACTTGTGGTGTGTTGTGCGAAGGTGGAATTCGGCGGCAGGAATCAGGTTAAACAGCTCTTCGGAACACTCCCCGTGATAAATGCGGTAAAAGACACACAATGAAGCGACGTCTCTACGCAACGCCAAGTGATCCAGCCGTTCACAGAGCACTGTGTCCCCGACAATTCGAGCTTTGCACGCGGTCAAATGGATCGAGCTGATACTGGGGTGCGCCAGACCAGAGATGACAGCAATACTCCATGTGTGGCCGGACCTGCGCTTTGTAGAGCGCTAGTATGTGGGCCGGCTTGAAGTATTGCCGTGCTCTATTAATGACGCCCAGTTTCTTTGAAGCCAATTTGGCTTTGACTTCCAGATGACCACGAAATTGGCAATCGCTCGAGATTTCGAGACCCAGTATTTCGATACTAGGCGAGGCTTTGAGGGAAGTGTTGTCGCAGGAAGTAAACGCGCAAACTTGAGTCTTCTGGGGGTTAAATTGGACAAGGTTCAATTTTTCCCATTCCGCGACCTTCTCAAGAGAAGACTCGATAGAAGACACAAGTTTCTCCCGGCACTGGTCGACGATTTCCCGAGAGAGACCTGCATGGCCAGTGTATACGGCATCACCAGTGCTGTCGTCTGCATAGCAATGAATGTTGGAGGTGTCCAACATATCATTGATATGCAGAAGAAACAGCGTGGGAGACAGCACACAGCCTTGGGGCACTCCAGCATTCACGGGCTTCGGGTTCGAGCAATATCCGTCGGCAACGACCTGTATGCTGCGCCCAGTGAGGAAGCTGGAGGTCCACTTGCACAAGCTCTCGGGAAGCCCAAATGATGGAAGTTTGGAGAGGAGCGCCTTGTGCCATACACGATCAAAGGCCTTCGCTATATCCAGGCTAACTGCCAGGCCTTCCCCCTTGCTTTCAATAGCCGCAGCCCATCTATGTGTTAGGTATACCAGAAGATCACCTGCCGAACGACCATGGCGAAACCCGTATTGTCGATCGTTGATCAACTGGTGACCCTCTAGATATACTAAGAGCTGACGGCTAATTATGCTCTCCATGATTTTGGAGAGCAGGGAGGTAATAGCAATAGGCCTGTAGTTTGCCGGATCCGGACTGTCTCCTTTTTTTGGGATCGGATGGACAAGGGCTGACTTCCATGAATCAGGGACTACGCCTTTTGAATAAGAGTGCCGGAATAAACGCGTTAGCACCGGCGTCAACTCAGGGGCACACATTCTAAGCACGATTGGAGAAATGCCATCCGGCCCGCTCGACTTCCTGACGTCCAACGAAAACAGAGCTCGCCTAACAGTTTTCTGTCGTATGGGCCAGGGTGGCATTCCTCATGTGCAACGGCGGCATGGACGGCTGGCTGAAGTTACCAAGAGCAGCTTTCGACAACGACCAGAACTTGCGTGTTCCGGTCGGGTAACTGGAAAGCTGCTCGCCGATTATGACGACGTGTTAATAATGGCAGCAATAGAGTGTGTATCAATAACATTGTCAAAATTTAAGCTGTCTAATTACGTCGGAATATTTTAGTTAAACATTTTTACTACCCAGAATATTCTATAGTTTGGTGAAGACATACTTATAGTAACTTCTCCACAAACTAAATTCAATCATGTTGTCAGGTAATATAGCATTATGTATTAATATTTAATTTGAAAGGTCTATATAATAATAATTCGCATAATTAGAAACAATTTTATTTCTAACCCACAGTTTTCGAATTTGAATTGAAATCTATCGGCTTTGGTCGTGTCAAAAACATAATTTGTATATTCTTGACCAATTAAAAATAAATAGCTAAATAAATAATGCTAATACTTCTATTTCAAACAGCAGTACTAGACGAAAATATACATCTATCTCTCTACATCATATAAAACGTAATCTGTAAGAGAGGGATAGATATAGTGGAATTCTTTGAATGTCAGCGGTAAGAGTGAGGTTCTTGCGGGCAGCACAGATTCCCAATGGGATGGTCAATGCATTGAGTTAGGTTTATCTTACCAACATTTTACTAAGTAAGGTATATTTCGATCGTATGACTTTTTTTAATTTAAAAAGGTTTGATTCTCTAAAGAGGTTGTCATTGAGAATAATGATAAGAAATCAATCTTCAAATTATTATTATGAATTAATATGTTTACTGAGTTTAAGCTGTCTGTAGGTACCTAGACTATGCTCAGACTTTACTTATATAAAACTTAGCCCAGTGTGATAAAATGCGAACTTGACTTTTGCATTGGGCTGTCTTAGTTAAAGCTCAGTAAAATTTAAGTTTTCAAATGACTATAAAAACGAAATAAAAGATAATGCTGTACATACGCTCTATAGATCTCAGCCTTAAACTTCACAAAATATCTTTGCATATAAAATGCTTACTACAATAAAACGCAATTCATCCTTGATTAAAGCGACACTAAATGCCAGCGACCTTGAGCGATATGACTTCACGGCTTCCGGCCCGCCATCTATGTAACAAAGCCAATATTTTCAAAATTCTTGGGTGGAAAACAGTTTATATGCTTACAATCCTCGTTATTCACTACTAATCTGAATAAATGAACCTACACAAAAAAGTACAAGCTGTAAGAATAACTTTTCTGAGAGAAGTACCAAAAAATACGTCACGCCATTCCAAAAAACTTGTTTAACTTGAAAGAAAAGTGGTAGTTCAAAAAGGCTCGGCAGTGTTAACTATAACCAACAGCAAGCATTAGCAACCTACAAATAAGACTTAAAGGATATGTGTAACAGGATTAAGTAGTGTTCATAGCTCGAAATGCTATACTTTCACCACAAAACTTGTCTAAAAACACCATGTTTGCGTGTTTTCTGCTTACTCTTCGCCTTAAGTGTAAGCTAATTGTCTGTAGATAAATTATTGAAATGTTGGTCGACGCTACCTTTAAGGTTTGCATTCCTGAAATTACTCCACGGACTAAAGATAATTCAATTTAATAAGGCTTAGCTCACATTGCTTTTTTGTGATATAATATTTATATGCATTTATTTTATTTATTTTCTGTTCAGTATTTATTAAATTGCTCTTATTCTTCAATATATTACAAAAAACAAAATAGCAAAAAAAAAAACCTTCAATGTATGAGAAGGTAGTTGCATTCAAACATGAAAAATTTACCTATAACTTTCTTTTTTTTTATAGGCTTTCTCATAGTGTTTGTATTGACACGAGAATATTTATTTTATTATTCTTCCATAGATGCTACCATTTGGTAGAAATAAGTACAATTATTTGGTACATAATGTATTACGATATAAGTATTGTTGACTGTCTATATTGAAGAAGTCATAACCATAATGTTAACACCAGGAACAGACATAAACTGATGATGCCTACTACTCGGCTAATTCGAGTTAGTAAGTCTTTTGTGGGACGATGTTATATGCTTTTACAACAAGATCCCAGGAAATGTTCAACACAGAAGTATTACGTTATTCAAAAGAATTGTTAAAAAAACGCTTGTGTGGTAAAGGTTACTATAACATAAATTACTTTCTTAATGACCACAGGGAATGGAGTGACCGCCCTCAGGCTATTAAATAATATGTTTAATTGTACAATATTACTTTATAAACATATTTTTTCGATGAAAAAAAAAAAGCCTGCTGAGTTTGTTGCGCCAATTCTTCTCAGGTCTGAGGCATTCATTTTGGAATGGGTGGTAGTTTTTTGACTTTCAATAAGTGATGTCACATGCTATTTTGAAGAAAAATATTTGAATTTGAATTTATCTTTGAAGAACTGTTGTTAGAATAAGTGTGGCAATAAATCACTTATTTTAAATATACTAGTAATTTTTTTAGTAATAAAAGCCATTAGTAGATCAAAAGAAGGCTTTTTAATTGTAAACATTTTGCTTGTCATTCATTTCACGGGAATTGTATAAAATGCGAGAACAGAATTGGCTAAAAAATATGTTTTAATATTTCATGAAAGCTTTTTAATACCTTTTATTAAACGTGAAAGCACTAGGTTTTTATGTTTTAATTTGATTTCCGAAGTCTAGATTGTTTGTGTTCGTGTTCATAAATTGATTAGCATCAAACATTTGTGTTGTAAGCAGAATTGACGTGAATTTTTTGATGGCTATTTATCGCATGAATTCTATTGCGTAAAATTAATTTTGGTAATTGATAGATATTAATAACAAAGGAAAGCTTATACATTTCCTGTTTTCTTTATTAGGATTTTCACAAGAATTGTCAGTAGTTTTATGCAAAAAAAATTGCGTAGTTAGCAAATAATATTAAAGAATTTTAAAAATTAGGCTTACTTCACTTTTTTTTATAATTAGATTAACATCAAGCAGCATACCTATAATATGTATTTTTTTGAATTATTAAGAAAATAATTTTTAAATCCATTTATTATCAAGATCGTCTCAATTAAAGGATTTTGAAACCGATTCATAAAAGTTTAATATAAAAAGTACCAGAAATATAAACTAGATCACAATAACCTACCAATAACTGCGAAACATGTAACTTCTTTTAATTGCAATAAAAAAAAATATTAAAATTGCAACTTATGCTATTTAAAATAAGTTTTGCTCCAATCCATGAAACCGGTTTCCTCAAGCAATTCTTTTGTTTAAAATACGTGAACACTGAAATAAGTATACCACCAACTTTATTTTTCAAAGATCTAAAAACAGTTCTTATATTAAAAATATATGAATTTTCAAATGCTTAAAAAAACTAGTAACCGGCTTTAATACTAAACGTATTAACATTAAAATGAATTAACATGATAACATGCAAAACAGAATTTGAACTGATTACTACGAATAGGGCAAAAAGGCTTAACGCTTAGTTCCGCCGCGACTACGATGTATGCAATTGAATAGAACTATCGGCATCAAATTAATAAAATATATATCGTGAGTACTAAATCATAATACATACTATGAGTCTCACGTGGGAAATAGATAATGGTAGGGAAGGTGGAGGAGAAAATTAGCAAAAAGTAAGAAGAGTTACATATGGATGATACTCGTATAAACCATGAAGAGTTACGGGAGATCTTTATGGATTATACAAAGAACGAAAGAAAGGACCTATCTGCACTAAAGTAAAAGTCACATATTTAAACAAAGACGCGTTAACCTACATGATAATGATGCTAACAATATAACACTGGAATGTGGAATAAAAATAAATATTACAAGCGTCGGGTTTGTCATGCACCTTATGGAGCTGATCTTCTAAATAGTCAATGTTATTTGTACGTAGGTATGATGTAGGTCCAATGATATAATAAGTAATTAGCTTTAATCAGAAAGAGATTACCCAAGATCCGTTACTACATGCTCATTGTAAAATGTAATGTATTCCCTCGCATATATCAGACTGATTATAAGTGAAAAAGTCGTAATTTGTATACATATTATTTAAAATTATGCTTTCTATTATTATATTACTTTATATTATATATGTTTTTTAATAATAATAATGCATAAATGGCATTTATTTTCTCAAAATTAATTCCTTTATATTTTTTTATAAAGTCACTTCTAACACTATCACCACAGACAAATGGCGCTATGAGAAAGAAGCGGCGCAAGAAACTCTCTCTGCATTCTTTTTTTTTGCGCTCTTCTATAATAAAATACACAATACTGTACCGCCATTGTTATTACTATAAAATAATCATAATCTAGTCCCAAACTGTTCGGTCATTTAGATGTTCAGCTGTGGAGTAGTAGGACTTATTTTTTAATAAAACATTTAATTTTATTTATATATAACGCCTGGACAGTCACTGGGATTAAAAAAATTAATAATCTAAAGTTAATTTACTTTTCTTTGGATTTAAATCGAACAAATCAAAGACTAGGCCAATTTTTCTCCATACAAATCTAAATAAACTTTTAGGGGACTTAGGCATTTATTTTTATTATGGCATTCTTGTAGAAATCATCAAGGAAAGTCTATATGATATCCCTAAACAAGTGCACGCAAAACAGAAACGGGTTGTTCGTTAGGCGTATCACGTCCGTCATCAAGATGACAATCACAATT
The DNA here is from genome assembly GCF_905404315.1 of Leptidea sinapis. NCBI lineage: Eukaryota > Metazoa > Arthropoda > Insecta > Lepidoptera > Pieridae > Leptidea > Leptidea sinapis. The sequence continues at coordinate 8,083,167 of NC_066275.1, read as the reverse complement.
GAATGGCCGGCTACCTGTCGACCGTGTGGTCCCTCCACAGATGTGCTAATCAACAATCTTGAGGCGCCACTATCTTGCCCAAGGTGGTCTCCATTACATGCAGCGAATATCATACCGCAACTATGCTATTGATTTTTTATGATAGCCGTCGACTGTCTTGAAAGTAAGGTATAATTTTTTTAATTTGTTATAACCTTCGACTGACTTTATTGTTAGGAATTAACCTTTTTGAAGTGAAAACTCCTTTAGTGGCGTTGAGCTCGCGTCAGGACACGTGACCTGATCGAAAACTCATAAGCGCGAGGGACTTGAAGCTTTTGTGACAATTATAAACTATATATAATATATTAACAAAAATATAAATTGTTAATTGAATTATGTAATATAAATTGTCATTTTTGTGTACTATAGCGCAATAAATGAATATCTATTGTATTTAACCACGTAAATGCTAGTACTTTTATACTGATCACTAAAGCAATTTTTGCAAAATTATTGGTTTACTATTCCAAAATATTCAAAAATGCATAATGGTAATGTTCAAGTTCACCTCTGCCGGCACGTTAATTTTTTTATGATAGCCGTCGACTGAAATGATAGTAGATAGTAAGGTTACCAATGTTTAATTTTATAACTCTGGAGGTTTGTTAAGCTTTATCACACACTTATACACAGTATGGAAATAGCTTCCCTCTGTAGTGTTTACAGATCACTTAACATCAGACAAAATCCGAACTTATTGTATTGTCAGTTTCACAATTGTAAAAATGGAATCCGGACCTGATTAATGTAATAATTCTGACGATGGTTAAGTATCCCATTACAATGTAATAGCGATAACAGAATATCTTAAAGAAAATAATGCCATTTATTTGTCTGCCATTTTATAGGTGTTTTACATTCATTTAAATATACACCTATATTCAAATGCTTATCCAATACGTCTCTGAAAAATGTATTACGCGTGTAGTATGTATGCTGGGAGTTTCCCTGCGAGATCGAATCAGAAATGAGGAGATCCGTAGGAGAACCAAAGTTACTGACATAGCCCAGATGGTTGCGAAAATGAAGTGGCAGTGGGCAGGGCACAAAGTTCATCAGATGGCCGTTGGGGCAGTAAAGTCCTCAAATGGCAAAGACGTACCGGAAGACGCAGTGTTGGCAGGCCCCCCATAAGATGGACCGATGATCTGGTCAAGATCGCCGGAATACGTAGATGAGGGCTGGACCGAACGTCGTGGAAATCTTTGGGGGAGGCCTTTGTCCAGCAGTGGACTTCTTCCGGCTGATGATCATGATGATAGTATGTATAAACTTGCAAATAATATCTCTTTGGCAGACTGTTTTGATAGCAACAGAAATGTTTTATTTGAAAAAACAGAACAAATTAATGAAACCTTATTTCCAGGTTCTTGTTATTCTTTTTACAAAATGATTGAATCTTATTTAGAAATACCTACATATATTTTTAAATTTTATTAAAAAAGGAGAAAGTGGAGCAAGCTGCGAAAAAAATTTGTGACATTTATTGGACTAACGCAGTGTGAGTGAGAGTAACACAAAGTTGATTTAAGCGTTTTCAATTCAAGATTTTTCATGTCAAAGACCTCGGGTCTGGTCGCCCTGTTACGTATAAAATGCCATGTCTTAAATAATGGCTCACATTGTCATCAAAAATTAAGAGAGCTGGGAGGTGTCAAAGTTCCATGTATTTGGGTCTCTTCAGAATTTTAGGCAGAAGTAGGATAACATCTAGAAAGGACTGGCAAAACTATTTGTCACTTTTTTTTTATCAGAAGATCACGTCACAAGTTACAAGATGACAAAAAGTTATTGAACGAAATGGCACATTATACACTGTTAAATGTTAATATTCTGTGAAAAAAATTGTCTTGACTTGTCATAGAAAATGTGTATAAACACTTTTCCCTCAACCTATTATTACTATTATTTCCTTAACGCTCAAAACTAGCATCAAGGTTGTATTAAATTTTTTCACTGTTGTCTATTTTTATCTAAAAGTAATATTATTAAGCTTATGAACTATGTACTAAACAATTGAAGTATAGATTATTGTAATATACAATATAAATTTTGCACTTATTTAAAAAGGGTAGGAACGATTAATCGTCGTTTCTATTTAAAATATTTGTAAAATGATGAAGATGTAATTATTGACGTAAAAAGTGGCAATGAGTTTCTTGCATTTAAATGAAGTTCCTTTAAAGTTTTATTCTATTAAAAGTTGCTGAAGGGTTTCATGTGTCTCACCTTAATGAAAAAATAACTAACGATTTGACATGAGTTTTTCGGTATTTATGAATAATAGAGAATAATAGATCGTGTATAGATTTAGAGAAGAGTCATACAGTGAGTAAGCCAAAATAAGAAGAAAAAACTGCTGAGTGTGTATCGTGGACTTGTGCCAACATCATCCTTGTCTTGAGATCTGGCACAAAATGAGCGCATAGAAAAGCGACACAAATTGCATACGTTGATGGAAAAGTGGCACATTGTTGTCAATAGCTACATGACATGGTCTGTTCACACACTGTACGACTATCTCGAAGTGACAGCAGTTTTATCTAACAGTTCAATGATATCAATTGTGTACTTTTCTTGAAATATTAGAAATATATTAGCAGCTAGAATTTGCAGCAAACAAAATGATACAATAAGATATATATTGCAGTGGTATGGTGCTTCAAGTATAATAACATCACACACAGTACACACATCAACCTTAAAGTAGCGTAGGTACACTTTCTTCTTCTTCCGAAATTGGCAAGTGCCCCAGGGGACCTGATTTTTCAGAAACACGAATATCGAAAGTGCCGTACGGCACACTATTCCCTCAGCGAATTCTGACCCTTATTTTGTTTATAAGCTGGTTTATTTTGCATGGTCTTATAGCTTGTTTTAAAAGCTTTCAGATACATTCACTCAAACCATCCTAATTATTAGCAGTTTTTTAATACAGGAAAATAATACGCATTGACAGAACGCTGCGCGCGCGCCAAAATCACGCCGATCTAAGACATTCCGTGGCGCGGGGGCTCTTGCTGATTTCTGAAGGTTAAAAAGCTCTGGTAAAAAAAACTAAAAAGATTCTTAAAATATTTATTAATAATTAATATTGACTCAAGTAATAATTGGCCAGTTAGTAATTTTAACTTAAATCAATAAAGGTATTCAGTTTATCCTTAGTAAAATTCAAAACTTACTTATTTTAAGCACACACTTAAAAAATCCTTCATAATGTGGAAAGATATTTGTCTATTAGCATCATAAAGATAAAATCGTTACGAATTTAGAATGTAGCATATTGAATCAATGTCACAGCAGTAACCCCAAAAGAAACCACTTAAACGAATCTTGATAATCGCCGAAACAAATTCTATCCCGCACTATTTGAAAACTATAAAATAAATGACACTCATTAGCATTACATTCACATGCCATTGTCGACCAACAAAGGTTCAAGCGTCTTAAAGGACCTTCGTAATGACACCGCATTAGTAAACTGTCAAAACATATCAAAAGAATCGCTGTCTCAAGTATTCCTAAACATTGGGAGTTATTGATTGGATGCAATTTGTTCATTCTTTCAATCTTACCGCATATTTTAAATGCAGTTTAATGTTGTTTTGCACTCGTGCTGGCAACAATGGTATTTGATTGTAGTCTCAGATTATTAATGTGCCTTAATTGTATCTTTCTCGGGCCCTTTGAAAGTATGTTGAAGTACCTTACTTACAGTTGTCCCACATAATTCTAATCCAGTGTTTAGTTTTTTGTTTTTTGTAGATTGTGTTATAAGTATGAATTGCAAGGGTTAAAGAGATAAGTGGACTTTCTAGCCAAAATTTAATGGGTAGAATACAGAGGCACATAAGTGAATTTTCTGGAAACTGTCATAATCTTTATGTTACAACCAGGAACAAATATAAATTTTAATATGACTACTATTCGGCTTAGTCGTAGTAATAAGTCTATTGTGGGATGAACTATGTGCTTTTACAATAAAATCCCAGAAAATAATCAAAACAAATGTATTACAAAATTCAAAAGAATTGTTAAAAACTTTTTAAACTGTAACATAAATGACTATTCTTAGTGATACCCCAGCCGGCAGGCTATTTAAATTATAAATTTGATTGTACCGAAACATTATTTAAAAAAGGGGGCCCACTGAGTTTCGTGCGCCCGCACTTCTCAGGTATTCATTTCTGTTCATTTCCAAATGACTAATAGTAATTTTCGACTTTAAATAAGTGATTTCATATCCTATTTTGAATAAAAATATTTGAATTTAAATTGAATTTGGAATAATAAATAATAAAACCAAATGGATTCGTTTCATGATAATACCCCGCGCGTCTAAATGGAAACTAGTGTCCATCAGCACACTTCCTGCTGAAAGACAAAGTTCTAAATCTAATATACTTATTAAATTCTCGTGTCACGGTGTTAAACATTGAACTCCTCCAAAACGGCTTGACCGATTCTCATGAAATTTTGAGTGCATGTTGGGTAGGTCTGAGAATCGGACAACATCTATTTTTCATCCCCCTAAATGTTAACGGTGGTCCTCACGAAATTTTTTTTTAAATATTTTTACATTTTTTTTTAAATTTGTTTGATTATGAGTCAGCATTAAAAAATACATACAATTTCAAATTTTCACCCATCTACCATTAACAGTTACTTTTGTATCGCGATTTTAATATCGGCAATACAACGTTTGCTGGGTCAACTAGTATAATATAAAATAATAATTTCATCTGTCAAAAATAGGCATGTTATATGGAAATTGACATGATTAGCATATTGTGAAAAAGACTGTTTAAAATAATATTAATTTAAATGAAATTAATGCTGTGCTAGTATTAGGTAATATTAACAGATAACTTGATAACTATTTTGAACGAAAAGATCGCAATCTGAAAACTAAATAAAATTTACTTATCATTCACCATTACCCACAACACATCTTATACGAAAAAACAATATGTCCAAAAATTATCCAACGAAATTAGAAAATCGTTTAAAACTTCTTCAATTCATAAACAACTGGTTCCTCACTCCTCGTTACCTATTTAGCAGTTATTATGTCTATGTTTATATATATGTAATATTTCAGTAGATAAAACTTTGCTTCATATTTACAACCTCTTTACAATTTGACATGATTTTTTTAAACCTTTTAAGCTTTGGACCTCACTGATAAAAATATTATGTGTTAATAATATAATTATGTTTTTTGTGATAATCGTACATCTTAACGAATTAGGAACAAAATTTCATGAGTTTTCATTTATTTGCGTGAAACTCAAATTAATTTCCTTAGAATCAGAGTTAGGGAGTCCTTCCGAAACTTGCTTTAAAGCTATCTGATAGTGACAATCACAAACTACATCATGAATTTCAATGAAAAGCATGAATTTCGTAGTCATATTAAACACATTTTAACGCTATGGCCCTAGTCGTTCACAGCACAGCGACAGGGTCACATGATTAAAAAGTTTGTAGGTATAGGTTATCGGTTAAAATAATATTTAATCAATTGTCTCATTAAAAAAGGATGATGTTGCGAAAATGGGAAGGTAAGAAATTGCTAACTAATAAAAAAAATCATCACAGAACGGTCTAACCAACAAAATAGCGTAGCAAGAATTAGTTGTTCAGAAAATGACACATCTTTTACAGTTGCAAATTGAATAAAAAAGTCCAATTTTTCCGTTGTTGAAATTGCCCTTAGAAATATTCCAAGGACAATTTTAATGTCAAATGTAAAAAAGTAAGCAGTTGTAGAGATCACCGATAGAAGTAAAAACTTTTAAATGGATCTTAAATTCCCTACGGACTTAAGAAACGTAGAAGAAAATTTAAAAAAATCTTGGTGACAATAATTGAGAGTGCACGCGTAGAGCTAACAACTATAATAAAAGAAATTTTCGTAAGAAGATTAAGAAAAATGCTTAAATATTAGAAGGAGACGCTTTTTGTCTCTGTTGTGCACAGTTATGAAGATAGTGGGAAAACACATGATCATATTAGGATTCTGAAATGTTAAACTTACAATTCTATTGCAGCGTCACTACTGAGTACAATAATAAATATAATCCATCCAGGGCACTGACAAAGAAAATTAGCAATTGTAGAGAATGCTGATAGAAGTAAAAAATTTAGAACTTTTAGTATTAAAATTTTATCATGTTTAAGAACAATTTAATAATTAATTTCATTTTATTTTTCAAACTTATTTTCCATAATATGAAAAATTCATTCAATTACACATATTTTCTTAATTATTTTTTCATCGCGTGCGCCAGTCATGAGCATATCGGTGATGCAAACCCATAAAAATTTCCCTTACGAAAAAGTGCCCGGTAGCCCCGTTGGGCACTTTTTTACTTCTTAAGAACTTACTAAGAAGTTTTTACTTCAAAAATCATCGGACCGTAAAGTACAGAAGAGTTTTATATGTGTAGATAATCACAATAAGCTAAGTTTACTTCTTGCCCAGTTAGTAAATATTTTGAAAGAACAATCAATAATTTTAATTCAAAAGAATAATATGATATTGTAACGGTCATATAAAAAAAAAATAAAAAAAACCAATCGGACCAGTCGGTTTGTATTATTATCGTACAGTAATAATAAAATGTGAACAAAAAATGTTTTTCTGTATGTACGTCCGGGCAAAATGTGAAAAATACTGAATAGATTTAAATCATATTTTACGTGAATATAAACATAATCTCGGGAGAACAGCTTATAGGCTACTATCACGCTAGATACAGATATAGTACTTTTGCTGCTTATAGCGTCTACGCGAATTCGCGGGCAACACCTAGTCGTAATATAACTCTTGATATAAGTTTCCTTATAAAAGTTGTTTTTTAATTCATTTATTCCAGTAGCCTTGACAAATTTCATAAGTACAGTCTGCCAAACTACGTAAGTAGTGTGTCGGCAGCAGCTCTCGTGGAAAGATAATACTACGTACAATAAAACTAAATCTACAGTGTTAACTTAAAACTACTATTAAGGCGACACTAAATGCCGGTTACCTATGTAACAAAGCCAATATGCTTAATTGCTTAGAATCCTCATTATTGATTACTAATCTGAATAAATGTACCTACATAAATAAGTAAAATCTATAAGAACAACTTTTATGATAGTAGTATACTAAACAAATGCATGATGCCGAGCAAAAACTTGTTTAACTGCAAAGAAAACTGGTAGTTCATAATAGATCTGGAGTGCTAAATTTAACCAACAATAAGCATTAGCAACCTACAAGTAAGACTTAAGGGTATGTGTAACATGATAAAGTAGTGCTCATAGCTCCAAATCCTATATTTTCACCACAAAACTTGTCTAAAAACACCTTGTTTGCATGTTTTCTGTTTACCCTTCATGTACAGCATTAAACTTATTTCATGTTTTTACATTAACACGACATAGTTAAGTTAAAATTATAACAAAATGGTATATTAAATAAACTTATATTAAATCCATTTCATGGGCACAGTGAGAGATACTGTTTTGTGAGAATGTGTTTAAGGTGATTTTGAGAGGTGACATCTTTTATCAAATCCTGTGGTAGTTCATTTATGACAGTCTCTGCATTAACACAATAAACGGCTATTAATGCAAATGCTGTGACTAGAACTTACTGTTTATGGCCATATTTATTGTGCCTTTTTTTAGGTTCCATTCAGTCTGTAAGTTTGTCTTATACGTTTTAGGTACGAAGACATCTTAGGAATATCAAAAACGTTGGTGGTCTACAAGCGTATACACCAGAACCAAGTCAACTCAAATTGAAATCAACTTAAATCAAACAGGCTCAGATTGCTTTAAATCCAAAAATGTCAACTGTCACTCGATCATGTTTCTGCATATTAATTTCACATTCAAACCCGTTTGTATATTATAAAACGCTAAAATCGAAATATACCTATATATATATATATATATATATATATAATCAGTTCATGAGTAGATTGAAAGAAGTGATCGTTCTCTCTAAATCGTTTCAATGATTGCCTATTCAATTGCCAAAAGCGAATAAAATATAAAACTCGAATCGCCAAATATTTTTGGTATAATTATTAATAATGAAATTATAATAACATTAAAATGGTGCACTGTATATTAGGAAGATATTCCGTCCGCAATGTACCTACTACTTAAATAAAAAAAATGAAAAATATTAAAAAAGTTCATTTACTAATATTAATTTATTGATATAAATATAAGAATTTTGTATATTTGTAAATAAATCGAGCTAAGATGGCTTAATATATTTATATAGTTTATTCGCTGGATTAACACAAAAAAATTGTTTTACTCGGTCGATCTCATAGGCAGCATAGGCTCAGTAGTGTTTTTTGTATATTCTATGATAGTAAAGAATCCTGTGTCAGAGTTCGACTCTCACTTGACTGTATTTTAATGAGAATTTTATATTGTAGAATTCAAAACACTTCGAAAACAAATTCTATACATGTTTTACATGAAAGAAAGTTCTCTTAAAGCGCTGTGTGGATGATCAACCTTATCCAGTTATTATTGTCCAGGGCTTCCTTTGTGCTATATAAAATGACTTAACAGTGGCTTCGGTAGGTAATTATTTGATTTAATTTTTATGACAACCATGACCTGGTTATAAGCTGATCGTCTCGGTCGACCATCTTCAACAGTTCCATTCACATCAGCTCTATAGTTTGTGCAGTCAATCTATTTTCATTCATCCAGTCCATATGACCAAATTATCGCTGCCTCTTCTTTTACTCTACATCGCTCTAATTTAAACTTAAACTGTCTTTCACAACAGAGGCTTAATATTTATATTTTCCAAGAAAAACAAAAAAAAACTAGTTAAAGTGTCGTGTTATCTTGACAAATATATTTTCAGGCATTGTTAATATTATTGCAACCATCCAATAGAATTTCTTAAAAGTAGATTAACATATAATTGATCATACTTACATGCGCCAGCTACATGTATTTTCTTCATCCAAGGATATATAACTCTGTCTGTGTTATCTGAACATATCGAGGAGTCATCATCTTCGACTGGAGGACTCTCCAGCAATAGTCTATCATCATCCATTTCTGATACTGGAGACCCCTCGCGCCCTAATGCTTGCAGTTTCCTACCAGCGGGCGCAGCTTCTTCGATGTGTCGTTCTAACCGCAGGCCTAATTCTGCTAAACCTGGAGCTACCTCACTGTGTGGTGGAATGTAACCGTGATCAGCGTCTGATGGATGTGAGGCTTCAGGGGGTCTCGGAGGTGGTGCCACAGGCGGGTGTTGGGGAAGTGGATGATAATAGCCTCCGTAGCCATAGCCCGTTCCAATCTGTACGGGGTATTGGTGTTGGTAGCCATATTGCAAGTGTTGGTGCTGGTAGTATTCGCCTGGTGGTATATAGTCTGCTTGGCTGTACTCTTCGGATGGCGGGAACTTGGGGTCCGGCTGGGGTTGATAGCCACCGTTCATGAGGAAGGAACTCATTGTGGGCGGAGTTCACTTGGCGCATTACATTACACGCCCGCAAACATGGCCGCCTCTCACATATCGCGCATTTATCCCGATTATCTCCTGTAAATAACGTATGTGTGATTCCTCTGGATTATGTATTTTTACAATCTCTATTTTAGCATACAATACAAGTTCTTGAACTTAAAATAAAGATAATCATAGCATTATGAACAGGTAAGTTATTTTATTGATAAAGAAGTAAAGCTGTATAAAATTATGAGTTACATTTAAACATATAAAAATACGTTTAGGATAAATTAAGCTTACTAGATTAATACTAAAAATATAAAGTAAACATTAAAATGAAGATAGTTACAAAACATCTATCAAAATATAACTTATAACATTAATAAGTGGGACATAATGTAATTTTTTCTCATAATATTTAAAATGTTTTGTTTGTAGATAATTTGCTTCTACAGTATAGCTTTAAAAGGCTTATTATTGACACGTTCTGTCCAGAGTATTAACACTATGCTTCAGGAAGCAGGTTGTTTAGTTTCAATTGTTCATTTTTGTTTATGATTGTATCACATATGTTATATTTCCATCAGAATAAAAGCCTAATAATTATTTACATCAATATCTACATACCGTATGTATGGATTCTATAGGTTGAAGTATTTTATCACTTGGTTTTAAAAGTAGTTAAACGTAGTTTATTTGTTTAGGATGTTATTAAAATTCAACACTAAACACATAACAGTTCACTAATTTATAAGCACAGTCTTAAATATCACACGTATCACTAAAATTGTTGCAAAGTCATTTGATTTATCACAATTTGATAAACAATGGCTCTTTAAACGCGCAATGCCGCGACATTTTTAGACAATATACACAGCCCAACACAGCGACTCGCTCTGTCACTTTAAAGACTGCTATACACGTCTATCAATTTTTACATACCACCTTCCATTTTTAAGGCGGAGCTCTACATCTACGCTCTTAAAGAAGAACTAAACTGAACCACTTTGAGCTTTAATGCCTCTGTCATAAAGTTTAATTTACTCTATCGTGATAATTATTCGCGATCAACTTTTAAAGCTGTTATCCCGCTTGTACGCGTAACAAATCAACTAGTACGAATGCGATAGACATACCGTGTCGTTTTATGAAACGGTGAAACTTTAGTGCAGCTATCTCTTTTCAAGGTAGAGCTTTTAAGCTTAGTAGAAAAGGATAGCAATTACTATTGAAGCTTATTGCGTAGATTAGGAAGCTTCTTAATAATAATACAGTTCGAATACTGCTTACGGTGTAAATACTTGATACGAAATTTCCATTATTTTACTATCAATTTCAAACAAAAAATAACATATACTTATAAATCAATTTATATTCCACAATAATTAAGCAATATAACTTTCTTAATTAACATTAAATATTAATTTCAAAATACGCGTGTAGGTACAAATTAATGAGCTCTTTGTATACCTATCAAATTGAATCTACAATTAGATACAAAATAGTATGAAACTTAGATACAATTTGTATGATAAATTAATAACGCTAGGGCAACTAACCATTCACACACTTTCTAGTGCTCGTTTTAAATTAAGTTCCTTTACAGGTTACAGCTGAGGCAGATGGCATCTCCATCCCGATCCTTCCTCTTGAGTCCAGCCAGGTCTTTCCGATGTATATCACTTTTTTAATGCCAGTCAACCGCTCTGTTTCCTCTGGACTGCTGCGTTTGTGTTTTCTTTGGTTGTTCCAGTCTACGGATTATCTCGGTATATGGTTCCTATCCAGCACTATTTGAATTGCTGATAGATTGTGATTTCATACCAACGCTCAGACGCCCCAGAGCTCGTTGTACTTTAAAAGTCAATCGAATACGAATTAATGAATGATAGGTAAAATATGTAATCACTTACCACCAAGCAAGGCTGGTAGAAAAGAGGAAGAACCCTCAGATTAAGATAATACTTTTTATTTTTAATCTTGGGGTTGCCATAATTGTCACGCTTGGCAGGCGGGTTGGCCATCGCAATACATAGTGATGCTTCTAGAAAGGATGCTTCTGCCCATCCTCCATTCTCTGTATCCCATGATCGCCTCTTACGACACCCAAGGAGGAGAAGATGGGGTTGTGCTAATTTGGATTTTGGAACACCTATGGTCTACCTGCGCCATGCGTTTCTCTGTGTGCTATTGTATTATGGGCTAATGATGCCGTTAGCGTCAATTGACCTAAATTCATGTTCAGTCTTTTACTCCCCTAAAAATGTTTGTTAAGTACTAGGTACTTATATAGTACGACTAACTACCCTACTAATGAAAATAGTTTGCTATTTTTTGGATTAAATAAATATACAAATTTATATGTACCAAAATTTGGGGACAATGTCGGATACGACCCGCGTCTCTCTTCCGATCGAGTACTTTTATCAACTGGGCCAACTGTCGGAGTTGGTACATATGAATTTGTATACCCAACTCATTTTGACAATATTTGGTATATATGACGACCTGTATATCCGAGTGGTAAGCGATCCTACGTCCCGGGTTCGAATCCCGGTAGGTGCAAGCATTTATATGATGAATACGGATGTTTGTTTCCTAGTCATGGATGTTTAAATGTATTTATGTATGTTTATATGAATTTATGTATATGTAAGTAAGTACATTGTATTAAATATATCATTGTCTTGTAACCCATAACGCAGGCTATATATGCTTAACTTGGGGCAAGATAATTTGTGTAAAAAGTGTGTCAATATTATCTTATTATTATTATCATTTGGCAACTATTGGATTGAACAAAGACTACGTATTATCCCGCAAATTTGAAGTTTTCTAAAGAGCGAAACCGAAACAGAAAACATGACAGAAGAAGTCACAAGCAAAACCCATCTACGTTCTAAAACAAAACAAATATCATTGTCTCTCGAGTATATGTAAGCCGCTAATACAAGAGTAAACCCAACAAGAGAGCCGACAAATAAACAAAAATGTCCAACGATGTTATTGAATTAGACGATCACAATGCTTGTATGACGGCGTAAGAAGTGCTGAGTCAGTATCGGCTTCCAGCGAGCCCAACAAAAGGTGGCAACACCCGTTCAAAGGCTGTTTGATCAATATAGACGCTATCATTGCCTGGGGATTCAACATTTGGTTTCGCTTCGACGTTTAGCATTTAGATATTATGTTGCTTTGAGTTTCATGCCCAAAAGTTCTTGTGGCGGTGGCATGGTGCGGGTCGTTGCTTTCCTTAAAATATGCTTTAGGCCGACCTTGTGTATTTTTGTTTATTTACAGTAAGAATTGCACCTACTGCAGGTATTGCAGTTTTTTTATGACTTAATTGCATTTTTATTTTTTCACTAACATAAATTGAAACTTTTGTATTAATTTTCATAATAATAATTAAGCCTTTATTAAAGTTAACAAAACATAAAAATTAACTTACTAACTAATACACATAACATAAAACATTTTAATTAATTAACTTATCTTACATAACTATATTTTTAACATAATTATTTGCAGTAACTTTTTAACAGTGTGTGTCCTCTTTCTATTAACTATTTGTCCTTCGACAAAGGCCTCCTCCAAGGTCTTCAATTCTTTATAATATATTAATTTTCATAGATTGTATTTAAATATTATATATATTAAATATCTAATGATGACGCTGTTGATATTGATTTAAAAGAGTGGCAATGACTTTTTGTAGGCTTTGAATGTCAAATTTTACAATTACTACTTATTTTTAATTTTACTTAATCTTTGATTAGGTATGACGTCTTTGTGTCTTCTTGATGCTAGTTCACATATCGGTACAACTTTAGTATTCAGTATTGAATAAATCTATAGAGAATTACTATTTTGTTCTTCATATACGTTTATCAATCAAAATCTTTTCTCTTAAACAATCAAAATGGGCATGTTGATTAAATTTTTAATATAAGTTTTTTATCGATATTAAACTTGTATTGACTGTGGCAGGTTTATTTAAAGAAAACAATGCTTATAACTATATTAACAATACTACGAATACATTAAATGTTAGTTAATGTATAGGCTGATCCGTTGATCGAAATAGCTGCCAGCGCTTGGGTTTCCAGTAGTCCTATTGAGGTGAGAACATAGTTTCATCTTCATTGTTCTAAAGTCATTAATTTAAATTGTTTCATTCTTTAAAAACAATGATAATAAAACTTTAACAACTAAAATTTGTCTAAATTAATAAAATAATAAGTTTAATGATTTAATCATTCATAATAATAATAATTGCTTGGCAGGTGCCTCACATTATAAAGATGGAAAGTCTGAAATTTTAGACAGCTCGACAAATATGCAAATTTAAGAGCATATCCCTTTAAAATCCTATGAACAGAATGGTTAATAATGAGGAACATATCTGTATATTTTATCAAATTGTTAATCACTTTACATGTGGTTGTTGACTTTGCACTGGCGGAGTGCCTCATTGAATCCTTCGCAAAGGGATAGATCATGTTGTTGCTGGGCACATTCAATAAATTGCTTAATCTCCCAAGCACAAGGTCCTTGGGGCTATTGGTTCTGGTATTGGTTGTCTTTGTTATAGTACCTACTTTGTACATTAAACGCGCCTCTGGGCCACGTGTCTCGACACCAAAGGGCAAAAAGATGTTTGACTCTCTGAGACCGATATATTTGTGACGCTTGCTATCTTCGGCAGTCAAAGCAGCCGCCCAACCACAGCACCAACTGACGTTACTCGGAGCCAGAGTGTCGACGCAAGTCACGACTCAAAACAGTGCCCTTCCCCGTGCCCAAGCCACCAGCGACAAAGCTTGTTCTATATACAAATTTTACATATAAAACAAGCTTCAAAGTAACTCAATCTAATATACGGCCATTTGCACATATTTTGTTAAATAAATCAAACATGTAGGTTTTGTTCTATTCTGTTTTGTTTTTCCTTTCAATCCTTCTCTATTCCTACAATGACCGCTCGTACCAAGTATTTCTGATCGTAATTTTTACTCTGGTTTTTATATATTTCTGTTTGTATCCACTTCCATTATCACCCGTTTCTGTATCAACTGGTATAAATATAGTATTTCATTGCAGTATTTCCAAAAACTTACGAAAAAATTACCTTAATCTAGATTTTAAAGATTGTTTCGAAGATCGTATTAACATATTATACTTCTTCTTATTAAATGGTACATTTTCATGTATTAATATATTTAATTATGGTATAATTATTAGTATTCGTAAAAATCACAACATGCTAAGAGGCATCGCAATTACTGTGTTTGTGACCTTGCGATAATATTATGTTTTCTATTTAGCTAGTGAGCTTGCCAAATTACTGAATTAGTGACCTATTACTGAACTAGCTACGACGTCCTTTAAACTGTTTTATATCTTTCTTATGTATCTATTACACTGCTGTATTTTGAGTGGAATAATAATTAATATGTCCCAAAAGGACAAAAAAAATCAATTAGAAAGAAATATATGAAAATATTACATAAATGTTTTATTAATTAGGATCTTATCAGCGAAACTGTATAAGTTGCGAGCAATGCCCTACTTGCAATTTTGTTTTTTGTTTCGCTAACTGGCTGATGGCTGCTTGTATCCCGAACAAACTTAATCCAAGTTTAATGAACAATACGACAGACCCTTAATCAAACTTTGAATTGTTAAACTTCTGTTCCGAAGGAAAATTAACTCAAACTTCATAGAGATAAGATTGAATTTGGCTGTAAGCAAATGAAAGAACGCCAGCTGAAGAAAAACCTATTTAACTGTTTGATCGCATTATTCGTTTCATGTTTTATAGAAAGTCTGAAATAAAATGTAACAAACAGTCGTTAAAACTTGGGATAAAATATTATATTACTGTATTACCTATAATACAAATTTGGAGTAAAATGAAATACATAGCAAGATATAGGTAAATATACCACAGATTAGGAATACTTACGTATGTTAAAAAGAATTAACTATCATATATAAGTACTTTCATTTGTATTGAACAAAGAATAGCATGCTGTGTAGGTACGTATTAGATGGAATCATTGCAATTCGAATTTGAATTTGAATTTGAATTTGGAAATCCATGTGCTGAGAGGTTAAAAAAATTCGTGATAAACAATCATCTTCTTTCAGTAATTGGTAGCTATCCAATAATGTATTTTTTTTTTATAATAATAAGGGACTTCACGGACCTGACGTTCAGTTAATGGTAATTGATACGCCCTGTCCATTACAATGCAGTGCCGCACAGAATTCTTGAAAAACCCAATCTAAGCGGTACTACAATTGCGCTCGTCTCCTTGAGACATAAGATGTTAAGTCTCATTTGCCCAGTAACTACACTAGACGCCGTTGTGGTACCCATAATCTAGCCGGCAACCTGTGCAAAGGAGCCTCCCACGGGTAATGAAGCAGTTCACTGAACTAAGTTTTTTTAAATACATTTAATCATAATATCTAAAATAACCAAAACGAAATTAATTAATTTCTAATTATTCATGAGAATTCTAAAATCTATAATAGCTGAACAAAATAACCAAACCCCTCCGTTTGTAATTAAATTATGAATTCTAATTTTTAAATCAACGTTCGTGTTCAGACAAGATAAAAAATCGATTTACGTAAATCGTTTGGCAAAGGCGCGCGTAGCCAATTCTCTATAATAGTGGGTTGCATTTCCTATCTTTGTCTGAACGAACACCGACCTTTTTTGTTGTTTTGCCCCTCCCTGCTTCGGGGCAGGGTTTTGGCAAGGAATTTATCCCATACATATGCATTTGCTTAGCTTTTTGTGTTGTAAATAGCTCATGAAATATTATATTTAAGATGATTATATAAATGTTGCGTGTAGAGTACGAACTTCATTGTGATTCGCCGAAAAAATTATCAAAATTGATTACAATAATTAATGAGAATTTGTTTGTACCTAAACAGGCGAAATAAATCTTTAAATAACAAATCCGTTTTGCTATTTATTAGAAATAAAAAATACCTACATGTGACGAATCCATTAAATTAGCTTAATTCTATATTAATTGCCTCACAATTCAAAAATTTATTAGGCATTAATTGTGTATATTTTCTTATTTACAATCTCTATAATATTAATATGATCAAGTTACTTTTCATTAACATATTTATCTATAAAATTTTCGTACTAGTAGGAGGATATAGATGAGATAAAAGAAATAATCTCTGTAGAGTCTCCTATGTCTGTAGGACATTATTGAGTAAAAGAGCAAACTGTTAGTCCCTGGTCATTAGTAGATACTGTGAAATCACTTGTTGTGAAGCAAATTTTGTAGCCTATGTAGAAATTACTTATTAACTACAATGTTATAGAAAATTAATACAGTGTTCACTTTGAGTAAGAACTTAATCCCGAAATTTGGAAGATTTCCCGAAACATACTTCCAACGTAAAGGACGGCAACGCATCTCTTCACACCTGTTGTTACATAATATATCGACGGTTACATCCATCCCATCACGTGAGCCTTTTACCCCCTCTCAAATATAAAAAGAAACATAAAAAATGTATTATAAAAATACAAATGTATTTTATACCGTAATTTATGGACTCGAAACTGAGACTTGAACAAAACATTACGATCGATACGTCACTTGGACGGTTGGCTCAGTTGGTAGGAGCGCTCGGATGCAACCCGAGAGGTCACGGGTTCGAGTCCTGCATCGTCTAGAAATTTTGTTACAAATTAAAATTGTACATTTAATCCCAGAAGAGAGAGATTTCATTTTAAAATAACAAACTGGGTATCTATTATAGGCTATTCGTTGTTGTTAGTCAGTACTTGTTACGTTATACTAACTTCACATCAACACCTACTTCAAAACCCCGCAAGTTTCTGACATGAAAGCATCGCCTGTCAAACGTATATAAGCTTACGTCACTCCCCTGTAATACTTGTCCCTGACGTAATATGTAACAAAGTTAGTTTAAACATTATTGTAAATTGTTTTGAATAAGTGATCTTATTTAGTTACAGCAATACTTATTATTACGATACTGTGTATTAATGCATCTATCGAATCTATTAAATACCAATTCGATTTTTTATATTTTCTTTTATCAATACAGTTCATTTTTCTTATATCATTATTATTATGCTGTAAGAACTAATTTCTTAATTTTTATTATAAACAAAAACAAAAGTTTATTTTAGTAATTATTAGTTATATTACCTACTGGAAGTATGTGGGTATTAGAATTTTGAGGATTTAAACTTATTGTAGTAACTTCCATGTTTTTTTATAGTTTCCATAAGACGTTTGGGGAAAAAGAATTTTTTAAGTATAGAAAATGACGTCATAACCGCCCAAACTTCTAAAATTTAAGTGAAGCTTAAGAGTAAGTTCCTTTACAGTAATATGACCATCACCTCTTAGCGGGATTCGAACATGTAATCCGCTGCATTGTAATATTTGAGTCAATCTTGAATGACAAGAATGATGGGCACAGAAGGTACGTGTTGTTACTGGGGTACGCTATATGTTATTTCCTTAGATTAAGGATTGGTCTCCACTGCGCTCCAACTGGGTACCGCACTACCTAAGAATAATAGTTTTTTTATTACGGCAACTATTCGATGGCATCTTGACATTCAATAGCATCTTTAAAATTTTGTAACATACGCTTCGTGTGATTTTACATTGAAATTAATAAAATACAAAATACTTACTGATGATATTATGTAATCCCAGTGTCTTTCTTATTTATTTTACTACTCATTCCTGCATTTAGGTTTCAATTATAAGCAAAGTTTAACAGAACATGAGGCACGTCAACACAACCTCACATTTTTTGAAAGTGGCTCGAGTACTTGGGCGTAGTATTAGTTGCCGTACTTTGCGACTAGGCCTGCGGTATCTAGTTGGAGCGCAGTGGAGACCAAACCTTAATCTAAGGTTATTTCATATTTATAATACGTTTAATTGTCACTCTTATAGGTTGATGCCGTCCAGATTAGATGCGGGTCCATTTCCTTTCTGTGCAAGAATATCAAGTACAGACAAACTAAATACATTCCCAAAGCTAATAATCCCATATTTTGCCATTTCAAACATACGCATATAACGAAACGTCAAATGCTACAAGCTTTGAGGGGTAACATTTCGGTATTCTTAATCTTATTCAGATAAGGACCTTTAAAATAAAATTTCTTCTCAGAAATATAACCTTTATATCTTAACTATTATGACAGTGTATCGCTGAGCTTGTGTTCGTTGATAAGGGTGTTTACGGACGAGTGATGAGAGGTTTCATTAATCAGAGTACAGTCGCGACAGTGCAGTGCTGCTGTCGCGATACAATTTTTTTCCTCTTGCGCCCTTATAATGTTATTGGAAACGATTTCCTGAGAATCTTTAGGACTGGGTGGTCTTAATCAATATATTACATACTCTGTCATGTGACATTATTTTGATAACATTATCACAATACATTCGGTTGTAATCTATAGATATATAAGAGATTTCCACGTATATAGTCACTCATCACGATATCTCTGGAACTATAAGGCGTAGAGACTTGAAATTTGGTGGGAATACTCCTTTCGTCGAGCTAAGATTTTTTTTGGATTTTACGATAATCCACCCACAAGATTTTTTTTTATTATGAACAGAACAACGTCTGTCGGGTCAGCTAATTACTAATACATGAGATAGAAGTAATCAATGTGCTGTTATTATTGATAGATTTTTACACTGAATAGTTATATGTATTTGATTATAAATTGGATAAAGGATTTCAAACAAACAGGTGAAATAATTATCTGGCGTTTCTCTGCACTGTTTTTTTTTAAATAAGGGATGAGATGAGCAGGACGTTCAGCTGATGGTAATTGATACGCCTTGCCCAATACAATGCAGTGCCGCTCAAGATTATTGAAAAAACCCAAAAATTTTGAGTAGCTGCGCTCATCACCTTGAGACATAAGCTGTCAAGTCTCATTTGCCACTGAGATTACTGAATCTCACTACCTACGGCGCCCTTCAGACCGAAACACAGTAATGCTTACACATTACTGCTTCACGGCAGAATTAGGCGCCGACCCATAATCAAGCCGGCATCCGGTACAAAGAAGCCTCCCACTGGTATCCCTGTGGTTTTCAAGGAACTTTCTTCCACGTACAACTAAGTTGTGGAATGAGCTTCCTTGTGCGCTGTTTCCGGGACGATACGACATGGTTGCCTTCATAAAGTTCTTTGGTTTTGCAACAGAATGTGGGCGGTGGTGATCACTTAACATGAGGTGACCTGTACATTGAATTGTTCTCCTCTTCCTGAAAAAAAGAATGTGAAAATGTTCTCTCTAATAGTAAAATATTGAACGATTGTAGGCACTCGCCATACGATATAAAATATTTATTTTTAAAATAATGAGCGAAAAAAGCTAATAGCATTGTTAGTTTGTGTCCACGTAAGAGAAAATTTCAAAACATTTGCAGTATTCTGTTAATTTAATGACGTCACCAGTCATCAAATTAATAGTGACAGTAAAAAAAGGGTAAGGAAAGTAATGATTTAAAAAAAACTCAAAAATGGTCTGGCTAGTATGAATGTATTGGTACGTATTTATAATATTAAATATAACTATAATATATTGCTTAAAAGAGAACTGCTACCAATATGGTTGCCGATAATGTACCAAAACTTTATTTAAAATCTGGACATACCCTATTCCAAGGCAAAATAAATAATTTCATTTCATTTCAAAACTGTATATACGATTAATCATATATACAGTGTACCAATATTTAAGATCTGGACATACCCTATTCCAAGGCAAAATAAATAATTTCATTTCATTTCAAAACTGTATATACGCTTAATCATATATACAGTGTACCAATATTTAAGATCTGGACATACCCTATTCGAAGGCAAAATAAATAATTTCATTTCATTTCAAAACTGTATATACGATTAATCGTATATACAGTGTATCAATATTTAAGATCTGGACATACCCTATTCCAAGGCAAAATAAATAATTTCATTTCATTTCAAAACTGTATATACGCTTAATCATATATACAGTGTACCAATATTTAAGATCTGGACATACCCTATTCGAAGGCAAAATAAATAATTTCATTTCATTTCATTTCAAAACTGCATATACGATTAAACGTATATACAGTTTTGGTACACTATCGGTTACCATATAGGTATTAGTTACCAATCCATTGTAACAGGAGCCCCTTCAAAGAATTTACATTTTAATGCATATCTTAGTACGGAATTCAGGGCGAAGTATCAGTCTGAATAAATATCCCCCTTATCTTCACCCCTCAGTCACACTTTGCACTTCATCCAGCGAATAATCCCTTTGGGAATAACGACTGTTGCTCGCTTTTTGTGTTACTTTCGTTAGCGATTGCTGAATTTAGATGAATACCCTCTGTGTGTGTATACTGTCTTGCTAGTATATATTGTTACGTATGAATTGCTGTTTTTTTTTTATGATAATAAGGGATGAGACGAGCAGGACGTTCAGCTGATGGTAATTGATACGCCTGCCCATTACAATGCAGTGCCGCTCAGGATTCTTGAAAAACTCAAAAATTCTGAGCGGCACCACAATTGCGCTCGTCACCTTGAGACTAAGATGTTAAGTCTCATTTGCCCAGTAATTTCACTAGCTACGGCGCCCTTCAGACCGAAACACAGTAATGCTTACACATTACTGCTTCACGGCAGAAATAGGCGCCGTTGTGGTACCCATAATCTAGCCGGCATCTGGTGCAAAGGAGCCTCCCACTGTTTGTGTCACTTTAAACAGTTTGTTTTAAAATCATAACCCTCACTTCTGGGATTAATTATAACTTCAAATGTTTCACGTTAAAACATGACAAATTGTTTAGATTTGCAAGAGCGACATTTCAAGTCAATTTCCTAATATGCAAATATTCGGGTTGACCAGGTTATCAACTGTAAAGTGGATCCTGTAGATGAAGCACCAACCTGAGTATAATACGTGTCTCGAACGGTTGGCTCAGTTGGAAGAGCGCTAACACGGAACGCGAGAGGTTGCAGGTTCGACTCCCGCATCGTTCATAAATTTTGTTTTCATATTTTATTTGTGTGAATTTATATAGTCAGTTCATTATAAAAACAGCTGGTTTCGTATTTTTATGCATTTTTACTAAGAATTTACACGAAAATATCATTTTTATTCATATTCTGTCTGTCAGATTTGTTACAGCCAAATTATCCAAATGTTTTGAGTTTTCTTGAGTGTTAAATCTGCCAATATTTGTCTTCAAACAAAAACAACACCAATGTCGAGAAACAAACAAGACAGTCTCGTGCCAGAGTTTGGCGAGTCAACATCTCCTGAGGATGCCTCGTGTCGAATTGTTTGAAGTCAAATATTTGCGGAATTAAGACTCAAGAAAACTCAAAACATTTGGATAATTATGGTTTTCCGCAAAATAGCGCCTAATTCAATAAATAAACGAAATGGTTAGGCCTTATTTGGATTAGAGAGGGAGAGAGATTCTCAAATTTATAAAAAAATATATAAATTCCGTGCAAAACTTTGAAATACCTATAAAATTTTGAAGAAAATCAGATTTAATTGTCAGATTAGTACGTGAACTTCAACTACATAAACTGTAATCAAACCCCAAAAATAATAAGAGAGGTATCGTCAAATAGGAATTTCTCATCTAAATTGAAAATATACCTTAGTAAAAACTGCTTATATTCATAAGTCGAATATTTTCAACTAAAAACTTGACTATATATTATAAAATACTGCTACTAATCTTTTGTTAAATTGATATAATTGTTACTTATGATTTAGAAATGCATTTTATAAAATAAGCACGTCATAAATGTGGCAAACATGTACTTTATAATAGTTATGTAACATCAATCTAACATGTTTATGCAAACAAAAACGTTGACTTTGACTTTACGCAGGCGAAGATAGGCGGTAGTTTGTTGTATCACAAATAAGTCTCATTAATAAGTTTTTGTCTAGCCGAAACTATCCAATTGAGCATACATTTCAAAATAATTTTTCATTGCATTTTTAAATTAAAAGTTTGCTACGATTTCCTGGGAGGAGATGTTTAGGAGAACCAAACTTACATAGCAGCAGCAGATGGTTGCGAAACTGAAGTGGCAGTGGGCAGGCAACATAGCTTGACGGACTGATGGCCGATGGGACAGTAAACCCCACGAATGGTTGGTAGGCCCCCACAAGATGGAACGACTATTTGTTCAAGATCGCTGGAATAGGTTGCATGAGGGCAGCGCAGGATCGATCGTCATGGCGATCTTTGGGGGAGGCCTTTGTCCAGCAGTGGACGTCTTCCGGCTGAAATGATGATATTTGCTACTTAGATAACAAATAACTAGGACCCATAAAAATTCTAGTAAATTTATACGTGCTGGCTTATAAATCTATCTATATATAACTTGGTTGATGTGAATGATATAATTTGTGGGTATGTTAATTTTGGATCAGCTGGGTCAAAAAAGCGTAAAATGGACAATGTAATGTGATATCCAAAAGTGTTTCCAGCAACATATCACCCTAACTGGTGTTAACTTTTCAAAGTTTCAATTACTATAAACTTTTTCCTTTTGTAATCAACATCCAAATTTTTATGCTCAAAAACACAGATGACACATTTGAGATTTTTATGCAATATTTAATCGTGATATCTGTTCTGTTTCCTTTTCAAAAAATATCAAAAATCAGAAAACATCCGCAATAAAACGAAAGTGATAGATGCCCTTCAACATATGAAAAAACTGAAGTGGAGATGGGCTGGTCATGTGGCCAGATCCACAGATGGACGGTGGACAAAGCTGGTCACCAATTGGACTCGACCACGAGGCAAGAGAGCCAGAGGACGCCCTAAGGAACGATGGGTTGATGAGATAAAAAAAATTGCTGGAGAAAATTGGACTCAGAAAGCAAACTCAAGAACAACCTGGAAATTGTTGGAGAAGGCTTATACCCACAAAAATATTATTTAAATGTATATATTTCTTATTTTTTATATTATTATGTCAGTTAAGGGAATAAAAAGGCTTTATTATTATTTTATCGTGAATTAATATGAGGCTGTTCATTTTAAAAAAATTCCGAAGTAATTGTTGATAACATATTTTATAAGGAACCAATAACATCCCAAATATTATTAAAATTTGATGAGATTTTCTTGTATGTTGTTCGGGGTACGATTCAACTGTATACACTTACTTTTCAATAGAGAGGTTTTGTTAAGGTTTTGATAAGGTAGGAAACTTGATTACTATTTTAGCAAATGTTTTTAGTGTCGGTAATTTTAAAGTTATTACAAAAAAGACTAATATTATCTCTTTATAAAATTGGTATTGTTATAATTGTGTTCAAGACACATATTATTAATTTAAATGTTACTTTCCATTCACGCAACACGTGCTTATTTTGATCGATACTCATCTAGTAACATCAAAGATGATCACATCTTCATACAAACTCAATTTTTCGCCCAATCAATCTTACATTGACTGTTGCATTACACTTAAATCAACTTCAATTTCACGGATCTACAATATCAACTCACTTTCTAAATGCCACCAGTTACCTGATCGATCGTCCGGAAAATCATACCAAATCACCGTAAATATTTTGACGCACGCCGACTATCGTATTGCAAAACAATATAGTTTGGTGAATCCCATAGATTCGAAATTATTTGATGGATTGGTCCCATGGGCAACAGTCAAACAGTAGCAGAGATAAGAAATATTCGGTCATTCGGAAGCGTAACAACAATTCTGTTATTATCCTTCGTACAAGTCAATTGTGGTGTCTTTAAAATAGATTTTTGTTGTATATATTTATAATAGCATATTTTTTGTTATAATAAATCTTATTTCATGATGAAATTGGAATGTGATGGCCGTGGCTTTAATCATGATAATAATTTTTATATTCGATTTATTTTATCAACGCACAACCAAAAATGAGAAAACTATGAATCCAAGAATAGAAAGTGGTGTTAAAAGCCATGTAATGAATTTTGTATAGGAAAACTATCTTTATTCGTGTTTTCCAAGTCGATCTTCGTTACACTCTTTTGCTGAAGGTTGTGCTTCTCTAAAATGAAACCAGAATATGGGCGATATTTCTCTGTTTTGTCATATTTGGTTCAATTTATTCAGTGCAGACTTAATGCAGAAAGTAACTTTGAGAGATATCTAAGATCACTTAACCGGAGCACGGTTTGAGATAAAGTACTATCTCTCTATATACTATTAAGATTTTGGTCTTCGATCTGTTGACTGTTAGACCAATTTGCATCTGCATCTTTTGGTCACATAGTCAATCTCTGTTAGTTGCGAACCCGCATCGTCTCCTATAACCCATATTTTTGACATTAACTCCCTTGTGTGCAGTGTTTTCGAGTGCTTCTCTATGTCTTCGCATGTTCAGATAATCATTGTATTCAATGCGGCAAAGATATTAGATTCTTCCTGATGATCTTCTGCATTGTGTATGGTCAGTTTATTAAAGTAGCTTTAGTCTTACTTCTGCTTTATCTTCTTCCCAGATTCTTCGGAAGTTTATCCTTTTCTCGGGTAGTCTGCTTTATCCTTAGTAAGGAACTCAGTTGTAGCTATTAGCAGAATGTTCTGCACACTGGTCCAGTTGGTGTTAATATCTGAGTTAGGGTTTACAGTTAACAGCATGAGACCACCGTATAGTTCGCTGTTATGAAGTTAGCACACAAGACATTAAAGAAAGTGTACGCGCTTTTCTTGAAGGTAACCATGTCGTATCATCTCATAATTACCGCACAAAGAACCATTCCACAGCTTTGTTGTGCTTGGAAGAAAGTTCCTTGTTGTTGTTCCTTTCGTATGCTTTATTATCACTTTTAGCAAATCATTTCAATCGCAACAGGACAGTGACATGCAACAACTCTTGTGCAATTTCATTTGAGTCAGAAAATACCCTCAATAAGTAAAAATAAAAACAGTCCTTTTTGATGGGCCGATGACATCACCTACACACATGTGATCAAGTTGTCGCCTGTCTGTTGTAGTATTGCCCGCTTCTTATTACGTTTCCGTACCGTTCCTCTAATATTTTGTCCTGTCTGTTACCAGCAGTAGACAGCTGACAAGTAAATCGAGAAAGTGCGAACAAATAATCAAATCAAAGGTATCAAAGGTAGGTGTAAAATTTACAAATTTTGAAATTGTAAAAGTGCTATATAAATCAAAATAAGAATGTGTGAGAGTAATCAAGAAAAGAGAGAGTGGCGTCCTCTTTCTTCCTTTATAAAATTTGAAAACAGAACAGACACTGATACGATTTTTGGCTCACACTTTCATGTCATAGAATAGATATACGAGTATCTGCACTCATTTGGTAGTAGGTGATAGATCCCTTGTATATTGAACAGCAATTATTACTGAACGTTAAAAAAACACAGGAGAATATCAAAGCCTGGAAACTACATTCTTAGATCACATATATTTGTTGAATTGTACCTGCTGCAACTTTTTTAAATTAAATTTTCAATTAATCAATTTAAGCGACTACTTTATGTATTTTTGATTATACTAAACACAAACCTGTTATATTATATTTCCTTCCTTATGTTATAAGAAAAATCGTAATAAATAAGAAAAATCTTAATTTAATCAATATTTTTTTTTATATGAGAGGGGGCAAACGGGCAAGAGGCTGACAGGATGAGGTGAGACAACCGCCCATGGACATCCGCAACAACAGGTGTGTCAAGAAATGCGTTGCCGGCCTTTAAGGTGGGAGTATCCTTTTTTTTTAAGGTTAGTCGTATCTGTTCGGGAAGACCGCTGCCGGTATTTGATTCCACAAAGTGGCTGTGCGAGGCAAGCAATTTCGAACAAAACGCGCGGTTGTGGAATGTTAAACAGATATGTCATAAAAGGAAAGTAAACTACAATATTCTGACATGCTCATCTTAATCATCCCTAACCTTTCAAATAAGAAGTAAATGTCTAAAAAATAATATTTCGAAATTCTTATGATTGCACTATTAGAACTCTCGTCACATTGACGTCATTAAATTCTCATATTATTTACAAAAACGTTTTAACAGGAGTAATTTGTTGAATCTCGAAAATCTTCTTCGATCGTGTAATATTTCTTGTCGTCTACATTTCAGCGAGTCAGGAACTGCATCAGTCGAGGCATGTCGCAAAAAGCGCTCTGCAACGTGGCCGTCCCAGAATGAGTAATGATGTGGCGAAAGCGAACGTAGGATTCCGAAAAATACCGCTTCGTCGCATCCGTGTACGATGATTTAGATTAACTCAAATTATATTATATGCTCTAGATATATATATAAATATATATTAGATTAGATTATGGGTACCTCAACGGTGCCTATTTCTGCCGTGAAGCAGTAATATGCAAGTTTAAGGCGCCGTAGCTAGTGAAATTACTGGGCAAATAAGACTTAACTAACATCTTATGTGTCGAGATGACGCGCGCAACTGTAGTGCCGCTCACGTTTTTTGGGTTTTGCAAGAATCCTGAGCGGCACTGCATTTGTAATGGACAGGGTGTATCAATTATCATCAGTTGAACGTCCTGCTCGTCTCGTCCCTCAATGTCATAAAAAAATTGCATGGTCATTTATATTTTTTATAAAGTTTATTCTTTATTCCTTTTTTGAAATAATGCATATATTTGATGCGTGCTGCACATGCTAACAAACTAATTTGTTATGTATATTACAGCCATTGTAAAATACTCTATTTGACTGAAAAGATTGGCCGTTGAGTTTCGTGTATGTTCTTCTCACGAGCTCTACTTCTTCCAAACATATATTAAATTCAGTAATTTATAAGAAATATTTATAGTGAAGATTCTAAAGCGCTTAGACTAATTAAATAAAGTTTAGTTGACTTTGACCTTGACGATACTTTTCAAAATATGAATAATTTTATCTAAGAATTGCAATCATCAAGACCAATAAACTACAAAAGTATTAATTTTGTAAGTGATATGAGAAAAAAGTATTGATGTATTTCAAAAATATCAAGAAAAGTTGAAGGGACTGAAAGAGAATAAGATGAAAGAATAGAAAATATCGAAGTTGTAAGAGGAAACAAAAGCTTCAAAGAAGTCGTCGAACCGTCGAAAGTCGTAGAAGCTGTCGTCACTTATGTAGCAACGATCTAGAAAAATTCTAAAAAGACTCAAAACTGAAGTTACTTTGAGCTTTTGGCGATTCAAATAGTTTTTTTTTAAACAATATGTTATGTTTTTAAAGTGATAACTCACTTCTAGGATTAATACACAAATAAAATTTCAAATTCTGTTTGCTTTGTTCAACTCTCAGATCCACAACCTGAGCCACAACAGAATTTTATTACGAGGAGGTACTCGAACGGTTAGCTCAGTTGGTTAGAGCACCAGCACGGAACGCCGGAGGTCGTGGGTTCGAATCCCGCATCGTTCATAAAATTTTGTTTTTCAAAGTTTTTTTTTATTTGTTATTCCACATCTTCTTACCGAAGATTGATTGTAAATTTAAAATAATGATAATAATTTCAGAGAGCGAATTCAGTTGGTCCTTCAAAACATTAGCTTTAGCTTCGGAATTTTGACCCCTCTAGAGGAAAATATACACAGGGAGTCAATGACATTACGACGAAAGCAGGCTGACGAGGAGCTATTTAAATTGAGTATGACATTAATTTATATAACTTAAATTATACTTAAGTTTTTTTTATTTTCTCTCCCTTTTTGTATATTTAATTTTATTTCTATTTAACTATAAACTTCATCTAAATAAATTACTACCAGAAATGTTAAACAGAAAAAATATATTCTACATTTCTACCAAACACTACTCACAGTGTGGTTTTCAAGGAGATTTCTTCCACGTACTACAAACCTGTGGAATGAGCTTCTTTGTGTGGTGTTTCCGGGACGATACGACATGGTTACCTTCAAAAAACGCCGGCAACGCTCCTGTGATTCCACTGGTGTTGCAAGAGAATGTGGCCGGCGGTGATCACTTAACACCAGGTGACCCGTACGCTGGTTTGTCCTCCTATTCCATAAAAAAAAAAACAATTCAACAATTTAAAATGTTTCAAAAGAAAATAATATCAGCTGTACGATTTCAGTGCGACGTCGAAACGAAACTGAACAAAGACCCGAGGTACCAAAACCGATCCTTTGCTGAGAAAAATAGTAGAAAATCCATTTATAACTGTCACCACGGCTCCTTGTTAAATGCATACAATACTTGAAGCTTTTTAAAGACTCACAATAGCGACTTGGCTAAATTAAAACTTTTTTCGATACCTACATGTATAGAAGTATGCGACATTACGGAACAGGATTTGTAATTATTGTGCATGTGGTAGCGTCAGCAAAACAAATTTCCTGACAATTTGTGTGTTCTATCTTTATATATGACATCTTTCTTACTTTATTTATATATGAAGTATGTTATTTTGTCTGTGTTAATTAAGTTTTATCGGCTATCTGGCCGGCAGGGATTTTGAGCATTTTGTAAAGAACGTGTGATTCGCACATCTCACTCCACGTGCACCTCGCTATTGAAGTTCTGCTTTTAACTTCTTCATATTCAACGACACCGCTTAAGGCTCGTGACAAGTTATATATTCACTCAAATATAATCAAATACATATTACTTTATTGATTATGGTTCAAAATTTGCACTTTTAAAATATACGTTTTATCATTTAACACCACTTTGAAAAATATTGTTTTTTAATGAAAAATAAGGGACATGACGCACTACAATAGCGCTCGTCACCTTGAGACCTAAGATGTTAAGTCTCATTTGCCCAGTAATTTCACTAGCACATATTACCATTATCTAGCCAGCATCCTGTGCAAAGGAGCAATGCTGATGGTAGAAATGCTGTTGTAGTAATAGAAAGATTTATTGGTTCTAAAGACGATACTCTTTTGTATATGTCAACGGTACACTAGACGTCAAGCAGTACGGATTTGTAAGACGCGTAAAGTTAGAATATCAAAATTAATAGTACCAACGGCAATGACATACACTGAGGTATACCTACTACATGACGACAGTACGTTCTTACTTCTGATCTTGTTGAAATTTAAACAGTTTTTAATATAAATGATAGGGACCTTATTGGCCGCTCAGAGGGCAATAGATATTGCTATGCTCCGAGTTTCCCTGCGAGATTGAATCAGAAATGAGCAGACCCGTAGGAGAACCAAAGTCAATGACATAGCCCAGATGGTTGCGAATTGAAGTGGCAGTGGGCAGGGACATCAGCAGTCGACGGACAGATGGCCGTTGGGGCAGAAAAGTTCTCGAATGGCGACCACGTACTGGAAGACGTAGTGTTGGTAGGCCCCCCACGAGATGGACCGATGATCTGGTCAAGATCACCAGAATAGGTTGGATAAGGGCAGCGCAGGATCGATCCGATCAAGCAATCTTTAGGTGAGGCCATTGTCCAGCAGTGGACATCTGCCGACTGAAATGGAAAGCGATCGCAAGTTACTCAAGTACACCAATAATAATTCTGAACCAATAATTTTTAACATAAAGTTAGCATAATGACATCATTCAGTTGATCATTTATGATTAAGGTTGATGTGCAAGCAAATTTTAAGCTATATGATCGCTTCTACTCATTCATTCAACAAAAAACAGTAGATGGTCTTTTGTTGAGAAAAAGTGTAGCCTAACGTGAGCCATTAATATAAAAATAAAATAAAAATCCCATACTAAATTACATAATTAAGTTAAACTAAATTTAAAAATTAAAACAAACTTATAATTATTGTTAGTAAACTTAACTTAACTTAAGCCTTATATTATAAGAACTTAAAAAGAGAATAGTTTTATGTTAGTATTTTTTTTTCTATTTCTTAATAATGAATATTTAATTAGTAGTATAGGCCCCTCTTTGGATGAAAGCCTCCTCCATTTTTTCGACACTATACGGTCTTTGCCCAATATTAGCCAGTCTTTTCCAGCGTATTCAATCACATCATCAGCCCACCTCTTACACGGTCTTCCAACTTCTCTAATACCCACTGGCCCTTTCCATTTCGTTGTCTGTATCGTCCATCTGTTGTCTGTGAGTCGTGATATATAAACGGCCCATTGCCATTTTAGTTTCAATGCGTGCATCTTTTATTTTTGTTCTTTGTCTAATTAGAACATTTCTTATCTTTTGAATTTTTCCTATTTTCAATATGCTTCTTTCTATTGCTCTCTGTGTCGTTCTAATTTTTTGTTTTACCTTATTCGTGAAAGTCCATTTTTGACATCCATATAGAAGACAAGGTAATAAGCATGTGTCAACTACTACTAGTTTTCTGAAGAAATTTCAATCTAACGCTGAAGCGTTAGATTGAAATCTCCCTTTGGAATTTCTTTCAAAGATCACAATTTTTTCCAGGTTAGATTCCTTCTTCTTTCGACTTCTTCTTCGTTGAAATTTTTATCAAATGATATTTGTTTGCCTAGATATATATATATATATATATATATATATATATATATATATATATATATATATATATACGTATTCAATTTCATTGCCGCTAGTGGTAATGGGTATTTGAACGTGACCCATTAAGTCAGCGAAAGAATTTTGGTTCATAGTTAGGCCATCTTTCCTAAAGGGTTTCGCTATTTTTTTAAGATACCTACTGAAAATGTAATGTAAGTTAGTATTACTTATTAAGGTCATAACTACATTGTTTACTTGTACCTCGTATATTGATGATGCGATATATAGCACAAAGTATTATGCCACATCATGAAATATTGTTATTCTAAAAAAAAATCATCTCATTCCTTCAATTAGCTTACGTATTCAAACATTTATTTTATTTCCTGGTTTATGTTTTGTATCAATTATTGAAAAGCAGATACCGTTCTAGAGGATACGCCACGGGCCTGCGAAAAACGATCGTGATAAACTCTAGAATTAATAATTTAGATTTACTAACATATTCATTAATTTGCTTTCCTACCTGCATTACATTAAAATTAAATATATTGTGAAACACCAAACAATGTGTTAATTTCATATAATTTTTCTTTTAAAAAAGCTTAAGACATAAATTGCACAAATAGACCTTATCACCAGCACAAAAGTCATAAGATTATTAGCTGCATTGCCCCCAAGGTATAGGGCATCATACTCATAGATAGTAAAAAAAAACAAATCTCATACAATAAAGGCGGATAAGAAGATAATCAAATCAAATCAAAATTACTATTCATTTGGGTTATACATTAATCTATACTTTTAACCACTAACTACCACTTCGGAGAAAGTTGAACTTTAATGAGAAGAAGTGGCAAGAAACTCATTGTAGTAGTTATAATTATGTTAGTAACTAATAACACTATGAAAATACAACCCATTTATTATTATTTTCTTTTTAACCGCGTATCCTGCAGAACCGTGTCTAAACAACAGTATCGTAAAATCAAAATTAATATAACGCATTTAAATTTGTTTATATTGTTTGAACGCTGTATCGATATTTCAAGTTTCGAAATGATTGACTTATCGTGGAATCGGGCGAAGTTGGTGCGGGGCGCGCCTCCAATCATCGGGAGATACCATCGGAGTGACGTACTGACGCGATCTAACTTCAATGTTTTGACGGCGATAAACTGAATCTCCAACTTGAAATATAAGCAAAATGAGAGTTTCAAACTGAACCTTTGGGCTTTGCATCAAAGTTAAATCAACGTCGTTTTATGCTTTTCAAATTTGTAATTTTCTTCTTGTTAAATTATTAAGAAATACTTGTTAAATTGGTAATTAATAACGTATCTTCTTGTTGTTGCATGTTTATATGCGAATTCTTGACGCAATTAACATTTATCTACGCGCCTAAATAGGATTACTGGAAACCCAAGTTTTTTTTAAAGGTACCCATTTCATATCATCCCGGAAGGAAGCCCATTCCACAGCTTTGTAGAACGTGGAAGAAAGCTCCTTGAAAACCGCACTGTGGAGGACCGTCACACCTACAGATGGTGGGGATGATATCCTAACTTGTGGCGTGACTTGCAAAGGTGGAATTCAGCGGCAGGAATCAGGTTAAACAGCTCTTCGGAACACTCCCCGTGATAAATGCGGTAGAAGACACTCAATGAAGCGACATCTCTACGCAACACCTAGTGATCCAGCCGTTCACAGAGCACTGGGTCCCCAACCATTCGAGCTCCCCTGCGTTGCACGCGGTCAAATGGATCGAACTGATATTGGGGTGCATCACCCCAGAGATGACAGCAATATTCTATGTGTGGCCGGACCTGCGCTTTGTATGGCCTCCGATCCTCGACACTAACCTATACGAAACAGAGCGGCACTAGGCCGCTATTTTACGCCGGTATTCTGTGCGAGTGCCCCATTGTGTTAACGTCATAAGACGGCAGCGTGATTCTCCCACTAAAAAACCCCTAAGTCGCCTCTTATGACACCCTTGGCCCTGGGACTACCCTATTCTTTTTACGCCCCGGGGAAGCACAGGGCAAATTTCTAGCTATTTCGGTCAACAGATCAGCCTAGGATTGCGTTGGATAGCAAGCTAACCAACACGGAAATCTTAGATCATTTATACATAAAGATTACAGATAGACAGCGGCGAAGTATTAACCTCTAGTCTTAGCAACGCACGCACACTAATAAAAAGACATGTAGGTATAGCGAGTGTAAAACATAGCTTGTCGTGCACACTAAAGTAATAAGCCTGGCCTGTTTTAATGCGTCGCCCAACACCAACAGGCTCTATTTAGACGTTTGAATTATCTAAGAAATTAACATTGATTGTAGGTGATGTTATATGGTCATAACAGAGACATTTTTTTTTATTTAATTAGAAATGAAATGAAATGAAATTTATTTATTGCTTCGAATACAGTATATATTATAGATCTTAAATTTATTGTAGTGTCTTCTATTCAGTCATATAATTTAAATTGTCATGCAAAAAGTTTACTTATAATTTATAAAATCCTTAACAATATAAAAAAATGTCGATTAACTAATTAAACAGGAGTCCAGTAAATCGTTCAATAATCGTTGTTTGTGCAATCATAACACTTATGGTGAAGAAAAAATCACAAATTAATTTTTTGAGTATTAGTAAATACAATATAAAGGAATTCCCTTTTAAGTTCGCAAAAGCTGTGTTAGGCAATTGCTTCACGATCACATCTTACTGTGAGACTAAAGGGAAGGGACACAAAAGTATGATTATTGTGAAAATGTTACATATATTTTGAAAGTCTATTCGAATCGAAGTAACTTCTGCAAACACCGTTAGCTATGGATGAATGTGAGACCCAGGGTTAACTGGTTGTCTTGTAACAATCACTAAGCATTAGATCATTATACAGATTGAAAGTGAGAAAAGATTGCTTTGTGAAGTGATAACTTATTTAGTTGTGGTGATCACTTTAATTTGTGGGTATTGAATGAGAAACAGCCGTCAGGCTATGTAACAGCTCGCTCGGGTAATATCGGATCCTGTCGACACCAATTCCATTCAGAGCGACGTAAATACGGTACGCTGTAACTAAATATTGAGCTGTGACGTCATTTCATTGTCCTCGAGTACAGACTTACAATATACAAGTGGACAGACAAACAATGCGTGCAAGAGAAGAAAGAAGAACAAAAAAAAGAGAGAAGAACATCTCTAACAAAGATACAGTATGATAAAAAAGGTAAAAGAATCTATTGTATGACTGTAACTTATTTTCATTGAGAAGTCGTAAGCAGTCAGCCACTATTGAAATTTGCTCCCTAATTTGAATATTAAAAAATCGGCCAAGTGCGAGTCGGACTCGCCCATGAAGGGTTCCGTAGCAGCAAGTAACAAAATATTATTTCCGCCGAATTTCACCTTCGCACGATACGCCAAAAAGTTACGATATTATCCCCACCATCTGGATGTGTGGCGGTCCTCCACAGTGCGGTTTTCAAGGAGCTTTCTTCCTCGTACCACGAAGCTGTGGAATGAGCTTCCTTGTGCGGTGTTTCCGGGACGATATGACATGGGTACCTTCAAGAAAAGCGCGTACACCTTCCTTAAAGGCCGGCAACGCTCTTGTGATTCCTCTGGTGTTGCAGGAGAGTGTGGGCGGCGGTGATCACTTAACACCAGGTGACCCGTACGCTCGTTTGTCCTCCTATTCCATAAAAAAAAATATTAAAGTTACATTGAAAGAAAATGATATTAAAAAATCTTTGCTCTAAATCATGCGGTGCAAGTGAGCTCTCATCATTTATACGTATTAAAAAAACTACTTTCTAGATCCCTTTCAAACGAATTTTCGGTGGAAGTTTGCATGGTAATGAACATCATATATTTCTTTTAGTTTTATTATTCTCTTATTTTAGAAGATACAGGGAGGGGACACACATTTTACCACTTTGAAGGTGTCTCTCGCGCAGACTATTCAGTTTAGAAAAAAATGATATTAGAAGACTCAACATCATTTTCGAAGACCTATCCATAGAAACCACACGTATGGGTTTGATGAAAAAATTTAGTGCGGTTCATAGAATACATCGACTTACCAATTTTCAACAGTATAGTTCTTATAGTTTTGGAAGAAAGTGGCTGTGACATACATGGACGGACAGACAGATATGACGATTCTATAAGGATTCCGGTTTTTGCCATTTGCCTACGAAACCGTAAAAACTAGCGAATGCACACATTGACAAATTGAAAGTGGTAACGTATTATCGACCTGTGAAGTCGTCTTTACGCAAGTATATTGTAATTTTATAGAGTCAACAGTTTTCCGCCACCGAAGCGTTTCAGATTTAAAAGAGAAATGAATTAATAATATCTGTTCCACAAATGAAGAAGCTTCAGAATCGATTTTCAAATTTTAATTACGCGAACATGAAGTGCTCCGAAGTTATCAGGGAGAGACCTCGTGACCCGTTTTAAAAGTTTTATATGAAGGCGATCGAAGGCGCAAACGAGGGGAGTGATAAATGAACAACATCAATCAAATGAATTTAAATGTTGCGAATATTCACCCGGGAACTTGGACTTGTTTAGAATTGGCGTTTTAATTAGACAAGATGTTATTCTTTCATTTATTGATTCAAGCAAGTTATAAAAAACGCGCTAAGTACATTATCTCATAGGTGGTGTGGAAACGTGTGCATATTATGACGATAACAACTTTTATAACTTTTAACTAACTATTTATATTAATCGTTATATCGCAGAAAAGGTGGCTCGCAAGAAAAAAGTATTGATACATTTTTTATAGATAATTTTATGATCTACAATTTTTGTACTTTTATGATAAAACTTACCGTTTTGCTGAAAATCGCGAAAAACTCATTTTTTTGACCTTGAATAAAAAAAATTCCATACACGGGAATGATGGGGAACTTTTAAACATTGTTTATAATTATGTTTTGAACAATTTCACTGATTTTCAGCTTGTTGGGACTTTATGTAACTTCGAATGTCTAAATTGACCGGACTATTAAATAAAGCCGTATTACCAACTAAGCACTCACGTATTACTGAAGAGCTAGGAGCATTGTAAGATTTTTTTGCTATTCTTTGTTCTGGGAAAAGCTATATCCTCATTTTAGCCAAAGTTAGCATTTCATTTTCTACATAGAATAAAAAAATCATTATATTTATATTATTTAAACAAGTGAAATTTTATTTATTTTTGAAAGAATGATGTAGAGTTATATGTTTCTGGGATTCCGAAATTTCATTTAACTGATTACGACATATCAATATGACATTGTTATTGAATATTAACGAAGATGGCTGTATGGGCTCGAACCTTTTGCCTGTCCTAATTATTGCCGATGAAATCAAAAACAATATCGTAGCAGACCACCGTTGCATTGTCATCCAGTTACCTCGTAGTCGCGCCTAAAGAAGTTTTACTTCAATAATTATTTATTTATTAAACTAATAATTACATTAACACAAGTATTAGTACAGGAGGTCTATTACCAAAATCGAAAGCTGAAGTTTCGGTCCGAAACGAAAGAACGACGAAGTTCGAATTAAATCGTATTACCAAAGTACTTCGGATCCGAATAGTGCGGACGGATTTCGTTTCGGAAACATAGAAATAAATATAAAAAGTTGTAGTCTTGATCATAATAATGTCAAACAACGAAAAAGTAAATGTCAAGTGAATAAGGTAAACGAAAGACAAAATGTCTAATCGCGAACTTCGTATCGATCTTCGTATCCGAAACACTTCCATAATAGGAAAATGTACGATCCGTCAACCGAAACTTCGTGTTTCGATTTTGGTAATAGGGCTCCAGTACTCATTCTAAAGTTAGTTCTAAATCCATTATCTTTTAAGGCAAATTATAGTATTAACATATACAAGAGCAAAAGTAAGCGTTAAAACAACATTTAAAAATATTAGGCTGATTGTGCTCTTCTCTGTAATTAGTATTTAACCCTATAGTATATCGTTATGTTAGATTTAATTCCATTTCAATTTAACATAGGAGAAGGTGGCCTAAAATGGGTAAACTAAGCGAGAATGTCAAAAAATACGACAAGTTCAACTTAATTCTTAGCTTATTTTACATTAATACAAAGGATATTTATCAATCTATAAAATAAAACACAATTTTTTGTTTTTTTGTGAAATGTATTTAATTGGTATTAGAAATACAAAAGGTCTCTAAAAACCCGTTTTGCCCGCATATTGGCCAAAAACGGGTAACCCCCGAAGCCTATAACTGCTTACCCGTTTTAGGCCGGCTACCCGTTTTGAACTAGTCTTCCCTTATATTTAAAATATATATATATTAAAAATTAACACACGTCACATGAACAAACGCAATTTATGTCTACATATTATTGTAACAAGAACTATAGGTACCACTAAGGCTTTATTGGCATTCTTAAAAAAAAAATTGCGTGTATACAAAGTACACATGGCAGAAGTGAAACCTGCATTGTGTATGAACCTCTAAACTGCATATGAAGTCCTGGTACATATTGCTAGGATGACACATGATTTCAACCTCTATGAAATATACATTACTAACACCGCTACCATATTTATGTTCTCCTGGTGTCTATGCAGTTATAAGTCGTGCGTATGACATAAGAATATATCAAGGTATACCTACTCGCGTCATACATAAAAATAAAATAGTATGCATATTTCTGTCCCATTCTTTGCCGGCTTCATCCTACACATTTTTTTATTTGTGTCTCTTTCCTGTCCTTTTTTCCGTTGTATCCGGTTTGAAATCACAACGATTCTAAAGAAGTTTCACTTCAATATCAGTCATAATTTTCTTAATATGTGTTGTCGACTAGTTTTTAATAAAATAGGTATTACAAAGTCACAGAAATTTACGTGACTCTCATAGAATCGAATGTAGCGAAGTTACGAACAAACAAGATCGTTTGTAAATGTTTATAG
The DNA here is from genome assembly GCF_905404315.1 of Leptidea sinapis. Taxonomy (NCBI): domain Eukaryota; kingdom Metazoa; phylum Arthropoda; class Insecta; order Lepidoptera; family Pieridae; genus Leptidea; species Leptidea sinapis. Next base: position 8,045,142 of record NC_066275.1, on the reverse strand, counting down.
GTCGCGAGCTCCAAGTACTTTGCCATCGTTTTCTTAATGGCGTTTGACAAAATTTTAATTTGAATATTTTGTTTTTCTATAAATTGTAAGAAAATAATGAATTGAGAAATGTTGAAGGATGCAAATAAACAAACACTTCAGTTCCGTTGGCATCAAAATGGTTCGCTTACAACTTGACAGACTATATTGGGACAAAATTATAGGTATTAAAACCGGTCACTGGCCCTTAAGCGTCTGTTACCATAGGTGTGGCGAACAGGACAGACCTATTTGCAGGAGATGCATGGAGGAAGAAGAAACGCCACTGCATGTGCTTTCAGAGTGCTCCTGTACTCATGGCCGAACAACGGGCACAAATTTTCCAATCTACAGTTTCGCTCCCAGATGCCTGCAGCAGCATGAAAAGACTATCTGTCTGGAACGGCCAGTCCTGGTTGGAGTAGGCGATAGGAGGAGAAGATAACTGACGCTCATAGTGATGAAATATCTTCAACTAAATTCTAAGGCTAACACATCACTGGATACCAATAGTTAACAACGTCTTGTTGGCACTAATTATCCACACTAATATGCAATGCTTATGTTAATTGCAGTCCTGGCAATTTACTATGTTAGTAGGGACTGGAAGAAATTCACGGCCGCAGAGGAAGTTGATCTCGGATCTATAAGAGTTTTCCATCACCGTTATAAACGCAGATATAGTCGCGGTCACAAACATAATTAACGTAACTTATTGTTATAATAAAATATAATTTCAGAGTGTCCCAATCAAGAAGAGGGTAAGTGCGCAAACAGCCCAGTCAAACTAATTTAACCATTCTATAAATTAAATACTACCTTGTAATCAGTCGAGTCTAGTGTACGTTCGAACTAAGACAAAAAACATTACTTTTTAGTAATAAGACAGGATTTTTCAATTTTCAGCATATCTTCACCTACGATTTCTATGTGAATTTGTAATTAGCAATGTATTATTTCGAGGTTATACTTATGTTCTAAATTTGGAGTTATATTATGTTCCTGCACATGCAAATTTTATAAAAAGAGTTTAGAGGTGCATGAGAAAATTTAATACGTGAATAATTCCAGACTAGACATAGCTCAAAACTGACTCTTGAAAGAAAAACATGCAGACCTCCTTTCTAAATAATACTTTCAATCGATGAAAGCAAAAGAGAATCACAATACAATATGTGAGATACACACGTAGCTCTGCGCCCGTCGTCTCTCATTTGTGTCATAGCTTATTTCTCTTGCCTATCTCCGCGTTGTCCACATTAATAACCTCTTATCTGTACTATTTAACATGAAGCTACCGTGCTGTCGCGTGTCGCGTGCGTCCAAATGTCAACTAATGTTGATGAATCTAAGAATATATATGTAATATAACTTTAAGAATGATAATAATTAATGTAAATAGTGATACTGGTATTATTCAAATTGGCATTGATAGAGGCTTTCATATCAACTTGGAATTTATTTTTTTCAAATACACAAATTTTTTTTTCTTTGGACGAGACGAGCAGGAAATTCAGCTGATGGTAATTGATACGCCCTGCCCATTACAATGCAGTGCCGCTCATACTTACTTGAAAAACCCAAAAACTCTGAGCGGTTGCTACAGTTGCGCTGGTCTCCTTGAGACATAAGATGTTAAGTCTCATTTGCCCAGTAATTCTACTAGGTACGGCGCTCTTCATACCGAAACACAGAAACAAACTTTTTTATATGCAATGTATAACCCTGTTTATCTTATAGAGATATTGTCATAGAGCAAAGACGTTTTTTTTTATAGTTTTCTCGACTTGGGCTCACCTGAGTTTTACAATTCACACAATCCATATGTGATGCTATAGAGAAAATCTAAGCGGTCTCTAACATTATTCAGTAACTCGACAATTTTTTTTATATTATGCTAAACAACTAGTGATGTATTAGATTACTAGTAGACAACGTGTATTCCAGTACCAAGAACAGTATAGACATAATAATTGTAAAGTTTGATTAACGCGAGTATCTTACATTTTATTGAAATACTTTTTTAAAGAAAAATTCATATGATAAGGCAATTTAAACATTGTTTACTTCAGAAATAGTAATTGCAAAGTAAAGGAAATTTAAATTATATATGTTAAATTTACACGCATTTTAAAAATTTTATTTTTGTAAAAAGTATTCCATTTAAATTGTTATCTCTCGCAAATTGCTCGAATATATCTATTTCTTTAAGTTGTATTTCAATGGCAGACAAGGACTTTCGATCTAAATTAAGCAAGCACTTAAATACAAATTCAAATCGATAATTAATGTTTAACAAAGTTGTTTTATATTAAATCGAAATACACATTACTGTCACAATTCGAACCAGCTACTGTCCTGTAGGTCTATAACATTTTAAGATAAGTATTAAAAATAACTATGTCACAAACTATTTATCAATGTTCGATAAGGAAAGTCAAAATGGGCGGTCGGTGTTGTAAGCCAGGTGATTTATAAGTTCAGTTGTCTAACCAATTTAATATGAACGGATTTGATAAAGTATTTTCTTATTTATCTATTGATAGTGCGGTCTTGGTAGCTGGTGATGAGATATCTGTAGTGATTATTAATGTCAGATACGGTTTATGAGTGAAATAAAAATTAAATACAAATAAATATTGTTTGATACGAGATCAACTGTTAGTAAGTAATTGCCTCGCCCATGATTTTATGTTGACTTTTTTTTTTTGCGCCCAGGCAAAGGAGAAAATGTTACCCTCCGGGATAACGGGATACTAACGCAGCCGGCTGCAGTGGTTATGTGGGACTCACAAGAACCTACGTACCTACCCACTTAACACCACCTGAGTTTGACTTTGGGCATGTACGCTCTAAGGCTTCATCGAAAGTGACCTCTCTTGGGGAAGAGAAGCCCAAGCGGCACTCCCCTGGGAATATCCGCTGGGATATAGCACAGAAGGCGCTATCGCCTTTGACTATGCTCATTTTCAAGAGAACCCGGTTGTATCCAGCTCTAAGCACGGCGCATAGTATAAAAAGTAAATAAAATAGTATAACTTCTCTTATTTAAATTAGGTTTGATGATACAGTCTTTTATATCTGGGTATTTTCTAAGACACATAAATCAAAACAGCTCGTGAGCTCCTTTAATCGAAAAGAAAATAAAACACACTGTCTTATGATAAAGAGGTAAAAAAGATCTTCAATCGTATGTAGAACTTCTCTATCCAGTTGACAAGTTCAACAATTTGATATAAAACACCTTATTGGCAAATTCAGAAGACTATTGTATTTTTGTGTCGAGCAAGTTTATTTGAATCGCCTTACGGCTCTTGTTATATTTAAAATATTATATAAAAAACTGATATAGTTAAAAGCTAGATGACTCAAAACAGCGCCTGATAAGAATTAGAGAAAATAGGTTCAAAAGTAGGAAATAAAATAGAGTGTTAAAAGTACATAAATATGACTTACCCAATGGCGTTTCATGATGCTTAATTATCAAGGATTGATAGCAAATATAATATCAAATAATATATTCATACAATGCCTTTATTTTAAGGGTAATAATATGTAGGTAATGTAATGTGTTAGTTAAGTATACGTGGGTACAATACTAATCACCTAACAGAAAGTAATCTAGTATTTTCTCGAGATCCAATAGTCTCTAAATGAAAACCCAAAACTACATACCAAAAAAGTCAGACACTGTCAGTAAATTTTGCCAAACACCATCTGTGTACAGTAACTACCACCTCCGAGGCAATCAATGGCGCTAAGCTTCATATTGACAACTTACCTTTAACAAATACTATCTTGACTCATTTTATCAGCAGTACCCCTTTAACGTAGTGCTTAAATTCTCTTTGGTACCCCTGAAAACGAGATATGGAAATGTCTTGAAACGTCGGGTTAACTAAAATAATAATAAAAATGTAACTTTTACGCAAAAATCTATTGTAAGATTCAAATTTTCACGCGTTGTTGTCCTTTAAAAAGTGTTTTATTAAGAAAGAAATCTGAATTTATCACCTAAAGAAACTGTATTTAGATGTCATCTTCCAAAACTTTATATATATCGATATCGAGTATCAAGATTCTACTAAGAAAAATTCGTTCTTAATTAGATTTAGCCAGAGGAAGAATGCCCCGAAAGCTATTCTCCTATTCCACATAATAATATTATGTAGATGTTGTATGTTTGGATGATCTGAATAAAACAGAACTTGAAACGGGAATTGGATCCTTGTGCCCGCCCTCTATTAATAAGTATCTGATAAATTGTAGGAAACAACAAACATTAAATAAATTACGCACTAACGCCATCTCTTGTTGAGTAGCGGAAGTATTAAGAACATAATTTTCAAGTCAACAGCAATTCATAGCGAGCGCATTTTCGTAATATCCCAAAACATTCATTCAAGATTTCTAACCGGTTGACTTAATTACTTTTAATCCACGAAAAATCCCTAGTTTATATTTGATATCACCTAAATAAACAGAATTCCCCCTGAAAAACTACCCTGGAAAAGTCAAGAAAAGTCAAATTAACTAAAATTACAATTACACGCGTTAAAAAAGAGGTTTACATAAACAAATATAGTTTTTCTTAAATGTTTTGAGATTGAAGAAATTGCTTTGAGAATTCACCATGTTTTATTTTATTTGAGCAGTTTATTATCTCCTTGTGTAATAAATAGACAGTTGTAATACTATAGTATTTTAATAATATATATACTTTAGTTTGCAACATTAACTTACAACTTATAAGGTTTGTTTTAGAGCACGTAGATCTAGCGATGTACGTAAGTTTCGATACCAGAGTGTTCAAAAAACCCCACGCAAACATAATAGTTTATTTCATTTCTCTGAGCTTGTTATTTTTTTTTGGGCTGTGTACTTTTATGGCATGTTGAAAGTCATGAATTATTGCTAAGGGCAGCGCCAATGACGTTCTATACATACGTCATTGGGCAGCGCTGATGAATTGGAACTTGTCAATCGAATCCTACGTGTTTACTCACCATTGTCTAGTAGCGATTGCGGCTCGTCATACCGACTCACTTACGGCCGTTTTCAATAACCTATCTATCCATAGTTTGACTTACTAGAGGCAGACAAATCTATCATTTTACTCTTACTTACATTTCAATAACCTATCGACATAAAGCTTTGGACTATAACTCTATTGGACATAACCATGGATTGATAAGATCTTGTCACTAAACGGTGACAGCACGGTATCTATAACAAGAGATACGTTATTGAAAATGACCGTTAGAAGAATGACCCTATGCTAGGCGACGAGAAATGAAAAAAATGTAAAGTACCTCCTACAAATCACGTGTAAGAGATGAATCACCTTTTATCAAGTAAATTTCATGTTCCTCTGCTATTGGCGGACACAAATATAATTGTTGGTTTACTATGAATATAGGCTTAATAACCTACATAACAATAACCTTAGGCACAATGGGTAGACTCTCGCCACGGAACCCACAGTTCGATTCTTGCTCGCATTGTACGTGTATTTGACTCCATATAAGGTCGACAACGCTGTTGTGAATCCTCTGGTGTTGCAAGAGAGTATGGGCTGCGGTGATCACCTACCATCATCCTCTACCATAAAAAATCTGGAATTATCTGACTACTTAGTAAATTCTATCTTATTCTATGTAAGGGCTTTTTTATGGAAACGTAGGACAAACGAGCGTACGGGTGTTAAGTGATCACCACCACCTACATTCTCTTGCAACACCAGGGGAATCACAGGAGCGTTGCCAGCCTTTAATGTTGGTGTTTTTGAAGGTACCCATGTCGTATCGTCCCGGAAACATTGCATAAGAAGCCCATTCGCAGCTATGTATTACGTGAAAGAAAGCTCCTTGCGACTGCATTGTGGAGGACCGCCACATATCCAGATGGTATGATATTATTATTTAAGGTTAGGTAATAGGTTTGAATAAAACAACGATTCAGATATTATATTATTTTTGATATTTTACTTGATTTCTATGCTATATACGGCTTTAAAACTGCTATTTTTAATTCGGCTGTAGATGGCTATATTTTTATTTATTCTGTTGGATTTACAATATTAAAGTATTTCTGTACAATAATAATGGTTTAATATACTTTGTTATGAATTATTAGCTCTTATTTCGTAAGTATAGATATTTCTAGATGGAATATGATATAAATTTTATAAATTAAGGCCATGATCCAGTGGGAGGCTCCTTTGCACAGGATGCCGGCTATATTATGGGTACCACAACGGCGCCTATTTCTGCCGTGAAGCAGTAATGTGTAAGCATTACTGTGTTTCGGTCTGAAGGGCGCCGTAGCTAGTGAAATTACTGGGCAAATGAGACTTAATATCTTGTCTCAAGGTGACAGGCGCAGTTGTAGTGCCGCTCAGAATTTTTGGGGGTTTCAAGAATCCTGAGCGGCACTGCATTGTAATGGGCAGGGCGTATCAATTACCATCAGCTGAACGTCCTGCTCGTCTTGTCCCTTATTTTCATAAAAAAAATGATATTGCACAAGATATTTTTACTTTATTTTTATTACTCATACTCATTGTACATACACACCTACAATTTTTTTTAGGACGGTGCTCAACTAAAAGCCGACCTTACCCAATACATTCACGTGTATAAATATAATAATAATTGTCTGTCCGATAATGGTTAACATGTAAAAAATTTTCTTATCTTATCGCTATCTAATACCTACTTAATTATTCTTTATCTACGTCTTCTAGTCGTCTCAATTAAGGTGGGTTCAATTGTTATTTTAAATGCCATAGCAGTTGGGTTCTCTTTATTACAGGGCATTTTCATACTGCTTCACCGAATAACAGGTTATCATCCTCAGCCAGTTTTATCTCCTGAAAATGTAGCATTCAGCCTTCCTTTTTGACTCATTCTAAAATCGAATCTATGTGTCCAATACTTTCTTCACATTTGTAACCACACCTTAGATCTCTAGCTTATAACTTTAATTGGAATATGTAGCCTTTTTTCTCCAGCTCTTAATGCTAGCTCACATATGTAGTTCCTATATCTATCTCGCAATTGTTCTTACTAGCCTCAGATCGCATCTTTACCTCCTAGTGTTAGCTCACATCTGTTGTTTCTATATATAACTTGCATTTGTTCCCCTAGCCATAGGTCTTATCTTTAGCTCCTAGTATTAGCTCATACTTGTTGCTCTTATATCTATCTTGCATTTGATTTTCCTAGCCTTAGGTGACATCCTTAACACCTAGTCCTGGCTCACATCTGTTGCTCCTATATATAACTTGCATTTATTCCCCTAGTCTTTGGTGTTACCTTTAGCACCTAGTGCTAGCTCACATATGTAGCTCCTATATAAACTCGCATTTGTTCCTACTAGCCATGGCACAGCTCTAGCATCTTTAGCTCCAAATGTTAGCTCACATCTGTAATGCCTTTATCTATGTCCTATATGTTTGGTCCTCCTACCCTTAGTTTAAATCTTTAGCCCCTAGTGCAAGTTCACATCTGTTGCTCCTATTTCTATATTTCAATTGATCCTCCTAGCCTTAGGATTGTCTTTAGCTACTAGTGCTAGCTTACATCTGTTGCTCCTGTATCAACTCGTATTTTTTCCTAATAGCCATGGACCGCATCTTTAGCCCCTGGAACTAGCTCACATCTACCCATGGGTCGAATCTTTAGCTGCTAGTGTTTGCTCACATATCTATGTCGTATATTTGATATGTATACTATATACATATTTAATTAATTACGCAGTTTTAGGCTGAATAGCAGCATAGATACGAAGGCACTTTTTTAAGTATAATGAATTTTTAGGGAATTTTTTACATTCGATTTTAATCGAGGACACAAAATATAATTGGTAAATGGTAATATACATATATAGCTTGTTGCTAAGAGTGGTTTGAAATGATTAATGCATTTAACTGAAGTCATGCGTTCTAATTTAAATCAATGTGTCCTGGGAGAGAATGTGTACTTTTCTACCGCAAGATGTCGTATTTTTCCTAATCCTAAATAACAAATCTACTGAGTAAACCCCGATTCAGAAACATATATTTAGTGCTTATAATAAAAAAAAAATTTTTAAGTGAAACCTTCTTTTGGTGCACTGAGCACTTTATTACTGTACTGTTTTTATTTACTGAGAAAGTCTGAGCTGTCACGGTCGTCTGTGTAACGCTGGTTCAGGTAACGTCGGTTCGAGTCCGCTAAACGCGATTAGTCAGAGCAAAATTCCTGAGTCCTGAGTAACTAAAAAGGTAAATATACAATTATAATGACATATATTTATTATATACTAGCTGACCCGACAGACGTTGTTCTGTATATAATAAATAAAATAATTTTTTTATATGAATTTGTCAATAATATATCATAACATCAAAAATTACTTCGTAAAATATGCATCCTGCTGTCGTAATGTAATTGTTTCACAGCAGAACTGTCAAACTGTGCGTCAATAAATTCTCTCATAGTAATTATGTATGGACTCATCAAAGTAAAAACAATTTTGTTGTTTTTATTTAATTTAGCAGTATTTTCTTATTTATTCACCTTTTAAACCTTCTCTGGACTTCCACAAATAATTCAAGACCAAAATTAGCAAATCGGTCCAGCCGTTCTCGAGTTTTAGCGAGACTAACGAACAGCAATTCATTTTTATATATATACTAGTGGACTCAACAGACGTTGTCCTGTATACATGTTTTAAATTTGAAAAATCGGTCCAGCCGTTAGGAGCAGTTCACTAACATACACATGAGCAGGAGAATTATATTATATGGGCGGAATTGAGAATCTAAACCAATCTCAAATTCACTGAAACAAACAAAAAAGTCATCAAAATCAGTCCAGCCGTTTAGGAGGTAGTTTAATTGTGAATCTAAACCATTTTCGAATCCACCTGAAGACACACACCAATCTCAAATTCACTGGAACACACAAAAATATCATCAAAATCGGTCCAGCCGTTTAGGAGGTAGTTCAATTGTGAATCTAAACCATTCTCAAATCCACCTGAATACACACAGAAAGTTTCATTAGAATCGGTCTAGCCGTCTAGGAGCAGTACAGTGACATACACACGCACACAAGAATTATATATAAAGATATAGATAGATAGATAATAATCTCGTATCACTATGATTACACGCGATGATCTCTGAAACTACTGATGATAGGCCATGAGATTAAATTGTTTGCTCAGGATACTTCACTTATTTTTAAAGTGAAGCGACGTGCAGATATTATTGACGGGGTAAACAATGCACTTTCGAAGATAGTGCGTTGGTATGCGACGAAAAATCTGCACTTAGACAGTAAAGAAACAAAGTGTTTACGGTTCATTTCACCAAACACAGCGGAGGTACAAACCAACGTACTTATAAATGGCCAGAGATTGGAACTTGTGGAAACTACGGTCTTCTTGGGTATCACGGTAGATAAAAAGCTTCAGTGGAGTTCAGCTTCACATATTGCCCAACTAGCAGATAGCTTTAGCTCTGCGGCATACGTCAAACCAATTTTAATAAAATTTTGCACTATCTATGCAGTTTGATCCAACTTGAGAGATAGGATAGTTTATATTTCCATTTGTGAGCCTTAATAATTATGTAAGATAAATTGTTCGACACACAGTCTGTCAGTTCGGCTATTACATTATTCCTTTACATGAACAGAGAAAAACGAAATAATTGTTGTAATGAACGAACTTCTAAAAATTTCTTTATAAACATAAAAGATTTTAAATTATATGAAACTTTGTTTGAATGCATTTCTTTAGATGAAAATTGTATTTGTTGGATACGATTACTAATAATGACAAAAACCTTTCACAAACTGCCCTTGTCCCCTTTACTTTAGAATTACTAATTGTAACATAAGAAATTAATAAAAAAACGTTAAAAGCGTTAAAAAACGTAAGCTGGTGCGGGACGCTACTTGCGTCGACACTCTGGCTCCTTCTCATGTCCAAGTTACTCGTACGTCAGTTGGTGCTGGGGCTGCTGCTTCGACTGCCGAAGACAGCAAGCGTCGCAAATATGTTGGTCTCAGTGAGTCATACATCTTTGTGCCGTTTGGTGTCGAGACACTTGGCCCGTGGGGCCCAGAGACGCGGAGAATGTTCAAAATGCTATCATCGCGCCTCGATTAGGCTACTGGAAACCCAAGCGCTGGCAGCTATTTCGGTCAACAGATCAGCCTTGCAATCCAACGCGGTAATGCTGCCAGTATTCTTGGTACGCTTCCACGTAATGATAGTTTTAATTTTATGTAGTCGTAGTATTGTAAATATAGTTATAAGATTTGTTTTGTTTGAATAATAAATTTAAAATTAAAAATTAACATTAAGAAATTGTACTGTATATTATATGGTGCGCTTTAATAAATAAATAAAGAAACAATGAATTCAAGCTCTAAGGGTTGATGCATCACATTTACGAAAATTTATATAATAAATATTTATTATATAATAAATATTCTTTATTACTTTTTGTGAAATATTTGATATTATTTAAACATGATTCACATTTATTCGATGCAGCACCTTACAAAATAATTTGTTATGTATATTACAGTCATTGTAAAATAATTTTTGATTGAAAATAGTGGCTGTTGAGGTTCTTGTATGTTCTTCTCACGAGCTCTCTTTTTTCCGAACATATGGTAGATTCAGTAATTTAAGAGAAATATCTAAAGCGTTTTGGTTAAGCCTAATTGAATAATGTTTATTTGACTTTGACTTTGAAGCACTAGTCACCAGCTAGTATTATGTATATAAATATTCTAATTGTAATTAGATACTGCGTGTTTGAAGAACCAAATAATAGTGTATTTCGTATTATTTACATCGCCTAGACAACGTTTTAACTTGTGTCGTGTTAGCACAAACCGTTTTTATTTAATAAAGTCATAAAAATTATATACTATAACATTATAAAGTGGAAAGATTTGATTGTTTGTTTGCATTGAATAGGCTCTGAAACTACTGAGCCGATATGAAAAATTTTTTCACTGTTCTGAAGTCACACTATCCCTGGTGGCCCTTTCTAAAACTCCAATATTGTTACTTGATAATACTTTGATAAAGAAATACCTATAATTTACGATATATCGCGTGAAGAAAATAATGTTCTACGACTTTGTCGAACACATTATAATTATTTACAAAAAGTGTCGTAACAGCCTATATTCTTTTATATTAAAAATTTAATTTAAATGCCGCTACTTCGTGCTTAGTCCTGTGTGAACGCGGACGAAGTCGCGGGGTATCAGCTAGTGTTAAATAATATGAATAATTAGTTACCCTCACTTTACGTCTATAATATAGTCTTCTGCACAGAAACATATCTAATAGTTTTTTTGTTCATTCAATTTTAGCATAATAATAATTAATTTGGTTTTAAATAATAGGTGAAAATATAATATGGTGTCGTGTTTTTTAGATTTTTTTTATGAGAATAAGGGATGAGACGAGCAGGACGTTCAGCTGATGGTAATTATAACACACAGCTAATCATTAGATTACATGTTGTTCATACATCATTATAACTTTAATCCAAAGGCAAATCAACGACAGAAAATGGCGTATTTTTCTCCGATTTGCTTTACTAAAACTGAAAGATTATAATAAGATCTGGCTTTCACCACTCAATAATCCTTGTGTTAGTTTAAGCAGTTTCGGGAACTCCCCATGGCTAGACATATAACAAACTAGACATCGATGAGTACGACATATGACTAGATAGACTATGTATGACTATATATGTAAATATTGTAAAGATATATACTATGATAGATAGTTTATATCTTTACAGTATTTACACAAATAACAACCTATATGAAACATACTATAGTAAGGCCAACGAGAGGAGATAAAGTATGTAACCAAACGGACCGTTACTGAGTTATATTGTCATAAATACGGCTGATTTGCACTCTTCCTACGAATCTTTGTCTACTACAGACGACAGCGATTAGGACCATCATCATCATTTCAGCCGGAAAATATCCACTGCTGGCAAAGACCTCCCCCAAAGATCGCCATGACGATCGGTCCTGCGCTGCTCTCATCCAATCTACTTCGGCGATCTTGACCAGATCGTCGGTCCATCTTATGGGGGGCCTACCAACACTACGTCTTCCGGTACGTGGTCGCCATTGGAGGACTTTACTGCCCCAACGACCATCTGTACCACTTCAGTTTCGCAATCATTTGGGCTAAATCGGTGACATTGGTTCTCCTACGGATTGGATACCTAATTTCTTATTAAATCTCGTAGGGAAACTCCGAGCATAGTCCTCTCCATTGCCCGCTGAGCAACAATGAGCTTCCTCATAAGGCCCATAGTTAGCGACCACGTCCGCGTTTCGTATGTCATCACTGGCAACACACATTGGTTAAAAACCTTCGTCTTAGATTTCTTCGATTAGGATAGGGAATTTTTTGTATATAATTTATTCAACTAAAAATGTTTTGAAGCCCTGAAACATTGTTTACATTCTTTATCTCTTATCGTTGGCCTTACTATACATACAAAATCATAAACATTACAAGGAAATCTATATTAGTCTTCAATGTTTCTTTTGTGTTCTCTTCTATCTTGTTTGCTGTGTGTTGATAGAAGTTAGTAGCGAGGTCTTCCAGCCGTGAGATACCTGTAGAGACGAGCTTCTGATTTGCTTAAACTACAAAAGCCCGGATCTACAGGGTAGATCACGAATGTGCCAAGTTATTTCTTCTTTCTTCTTCTATCTTCATGTGTAATAAGGAACATTTATGAGCTAACTGCGGTCTATGATTTCGACTTACTTATATTTGTGCCATGTTATACCGATTCGTGTTTGTCCCATGTTAATTAATTTTGATCTATCGTGCCTAATTTATTAAAAAGGAATGTTTTGTATTTAGTATTAAAAATGTTATAAATATTTAGTGTTTATTCTGCTAAGCTTACAAAATCACACACTGAAAAGTGAGTAACTCTAGTTCGAGAGTTCGAGGAGTTAACAGCTCATGGGGGTCTAACGGGTCATGTGTGTGTGTGGTCATGTGATCACCACTGCCCAATTGCTCTTGCAACACCGGAAGAATCACAGGAGCATTGCCGGATTGCAATGCACTTTTTTGAAAGTACACATGTCGTATTTGTGCGTGGGAGAAAAGTCCTTGAAAATAGCACTGTAAAGGATCGCAAGACATCCAGATAGTGGGGATGATATCCTCATTTGTGCCGTGTCGTTCGAAGGTAGAATCGGAAAGAATCAGGTCAAACAGCTCTTATACTCAAATGCCATAGAAGAATGAAGAACCGTTTCTATGCGACGACGGCAAGTGATTTAGCTATTGACAGAGCACTGAATTTGAGACATTTCGAGCAGCTGCGCATTACACGCGATCAAATCGATCAAATAAGAAGCCTCGCGAAGTGTGTCGAAGTGATTTTGTCTTTATTGGAATAAATACTAAACATCATTTGGTGGTATCGTGAACTAAGGATAAGGACTTTAAGAAATTTTACTAAGAAGTGAAACGAACTTTTAATTTAGGAACTCCCTAGTTATCGTTATGGCTTTTTATGTTTAACTTTACCGACTTTATAGCAATGTAATATATTAGTAGTATTGTAGTTAAAATAATATGTCTTTAACCAAAGAAAGACATTAAATAGCACTGGACAGAATCATATGAAGTAAATACATAAAAAATTCTAAGCAAGATTTAAGTTGTAACTTTCACGAATTTTGATGGACACATTTGAAAAATATGCACAGATAATTATAGTAGAATAATAGACATTATTTTCAACTTAGATAGTTTAAACGTCTAGATACTCTTGCTGCTAGATAACCGATGAAAACAGGCCAGGTTTATTACTATAGAGTGCGTGACAAGCTACGTCTAACACTCGCGATGTATGTCACTTTTTGTTTGTGTGCGGTGAATTGCTCAAAATAGAATATAACTGTCAAACTCAATTTATTTCGACGGTTTCACAGCTACATCTAGACGTATAGTGATCTATGAATTATCTAAGACTTTCAACATAAGATAAAAATATATAGGACATATGTGTTAAACGGAATAGGCTCGTTCATACAACCGAATGAAAACTTGAGATCTATCGTTAGGTTCATAACTGTTCCTCATTAATATCTTGAATAAAAATCTTCGGTTGTTTTCAGTTGTGCAGTCGATGAAGTGAGTCTGGACCTGCTGCGACGGCCTGGAAGTAAAATATATTTTTTTAATTATATTTTAAAAACAAGATCATGTAGGTATACAACAGCAAACATTCAAACGTTGAAAAAACTCTCTTGAAAAAGACGTTGAAAAAGACTGCATCTTAGAAGTGAAAATTCATCGTTTTACGAATTTGTAAGCATTATATTTGGTTTGAAATATTTAAAAGAAGATATTCTATCCACTTATTTGTATTAAAATTATAATTGAATTTATATGAACAATAATTATTATTATATTTTTATTTATACAAAAAAGTAAAATTTATCATTACATATTATCAATCTTATTAAATTAAATGAATTGGAATTTCCATTACACTTTCTTCCATATTTATTCATAATTTCAACAATTCTCACATTATTATCATTGTTAATTATACGATATATTCAAACATTATATAATATAGTCTTATGAATAATAAAATAAAAACGATTGTTTTTGTTTTTTTTTTTCAATTTCTGTTGAATGTGAGCGTGTGTGTGTGACAACGAGATATATTTACATAGAGCGCTTTTTGACATATTTTTTTACAATGACTCCTCATGGTGTCTGCTTTATGTCATGTTATTATTGAAATTTCTTTGCATTTTATATAAAAACTCAAGACATTCTTTTTCTCAATTTTTCAAAGGAAAACCAAACTCGAGCTGACTTCACCAGAATGAATGTTATAGTCTTAGATTATTTATACGTCTAGATAGAACGTGACAGTTGTAAAAACGTCAAAAAACTTGAGGTTGACAGTTAGCCTCTATATTGGGCACTAACACAAAGTGACATACAAATCGCAAGTGAAAGGCGTAGCTAGTCACGCACACATAAGTAATAAACCTGGACTGTTTTCATCGGTTTTCTAGCAGCGAGAGACTGTATATTTAGCTAGCTAAGGCGCCCTTCCGACGGCAACACAGTAATGCTTACACATTACTGCTTCACGGCAGAAATAGGCGCCGTTATGGTACCCATAATCTAGCCGGCATCCTGTGCAAAGGAGCCTCCCACTGGTAAAAGTATCTAGACGTATAAATTATCTAAGGCATACCTGAACGATGAAAGTTAGTCTAATTCAATGCCCACAAAATAAAAATATGAGCTGGCTTAAAGAAGTATTTCTTTCCTTTTAAAATTAATACTGGAATTCGCCTGCAATTCCGCTATATACTGTCGCGTGTGTGAGCATAGACAGCAATAGTGTATGAGTGAAATAGAATGGTAAGTGACGCCATTTAAAAGTATTTTCTCTATTGACTTGACTTATACAGCAAGCTTATAAAGAACCATCGAAAATTCTCGATTAATGTTAATAACGTTAGTCAACGTAACATAGAATATCATTACGATTAAAACTGGGAAAGGTACCGTAAGGTGGTCGTAAGTATTTTGAATTACCACCATTTTTGTTAGCAATAATCGTCGCCAGCTGACTGTGCGGTAAATAGTGCAAGTGCAAAATCTTATTCCACACACAATCACTTTAGAAAAAACCTCTTGCAGTCAATCCAGATTGCAAAAAAGCACAAAAAACAAAAACCACCAACTAGAGTTAATAATACGTAAAAAAAGTATTATTTAAGCCGTGAACATCTTTCATATACCTTAAGAAGCAAAAAAACATATAACCTTTTGAAGCATAGAGCTATTAGCGAGATAGAAGAGAGGAAAATAACAAGATTTCTTAAAAGCTCTCCGCAGACTAGGAAAAATAATCTGAAACGTTTTCCGCAAATCATCGTCACCCATTGTATTCTGAGGAAAGCGCGGTTCAACAAAAAGCACTTAATTGCGCGAGGGAACCGCGTTGAAAGAGAAGGCCTCATTGTTTCCCCGGAGGCCTCCGAACGACTGGCCCGATCTTTTAACTCATCAATTTTCGCAGCCTGACGTAGTTGGATTGATCGTTATGTGTTAATACTCTCTGACGTATCATCATACGATTTATCTCTGCTAGTTTACCAAACTGTGTTATATTTTCACTGTGTAACTATTTTTTCATTTTTCTTTATATTTATATTTATTTTAGAATTGAAACCTTCTTCAGTATTTAATATAACGTTCGTCCGGATTAACGGATAACGTATCTCTAGTTACGTATATATTGCTACACCGTTTATTGACAACAGCTTATTTATCCATAGTAATGTGCAATATAGTTATATTATTAGTTTTAGTCCAATCTATCGGTAGGTTATTGAAATGTAAGTAAGCGTAAATTTAAAGATTTGTCTACCTCTAGTAAGTTAAGCTAAGGATAGCTAGGTTATTGAAAACTGCCGTTTTGTCGGCTCTAATCGTTCAGTTGTAGTTTTATTTCGTATAGAGTTATAAATTACCGTGGAGTTATAAACACAGCGATTTTTTATGGAAAAGAAGAATTAATGATCTCCTGATGGTCACCAGAAGGAGCAAAAGAGTGAATTGGCTAACAGATGTTTCAAAAAGACTTTTCAAAATCCTATTTATTATTAACGACACTTTAATGAACTCATATAAGAAATATAATATTAGATTTAAATTGTAAAATTATAATCTATCTGTGTATAATTACAATACATATATATGATTTATCCACGGGTGGTATATTTGAGTAATGTATATAAATTTCACTCAGGTATAATTAGTGATGAAAGGAAAATGGAACGCTTTCATCCGAAAACACAATAATGTAAATGAATACGTTACGAGCAAATTTACAGGCACCGGTACGAATTAAACACATTCTAATTGAAGTTCATTTATAAATCCAACAGCACCCGCATCGGTAGCACGCGTAAATATCTACAAGTAATTAGCCCAAATAGAACTAACGGAAATCTACTTTCAGAGGGAGTGAAATTTTCCTCCCCCATCCCCCCTATAGTGTCCTTTCAATGTTATTAATCTTGCACGCTGTCGAGCAAACAACATCTTCCAACTTTGGGATTGTTCACTGTCGATTACGCTTATCGATAAAAGCCATAACTGGCAATAGGTTAACGAAGTTTCAATTGTTTAACTTGTTAATTTAGTTATGCGATGATGAAGCATTTATTATATTGATGGTTAAACTTAGAATAGGTACGTGTAGACATTATATTAGATATTTCTGTTCTTATTAATTAGTACCTAATCTTATTAATTTTCTTTGAGAATAATGGACAAGAGCCCAAGCCGTTTACTTGATGGTAAGTGCCCTGTCAAATACAATGTAGTGACATTCTAAAACAAGAAAGATACGAAATTCTATTGAGCTTTGTATTTGCACTCATCATTATGGGGCCTTCAAATAAAAAAACAAATGCTTGCACATTTCTGCTTGTCGACAGAACTTGCACCATTATGATACCAATTTAACTGGCATTCTGTGCTTGTAATAAATTTCTTAAAGAGGCTTTTAGTCTAACGAGATCCATAGCTCAATGAAAACAAATAATCTTATTATAATTCAAATTGTTTAAAACAGAGAAATGGAGTATATGAGGCTTTAATTAATATACATATTAATCTACTGAACAAGAGAGAATTTGTAACCATAAAATCAAACTTCATATTTCATTTTGATGAACAATTGTTGTAATTAACTTTTTTCAAATTTGTGTTTAAATAATAACAACTATTAATTTAAAACAGCAAATATATGTTACAAAAACATTAATAAGATAAAGATAGTTTGGAAATCTCCATGACTAATTCGTGCAAAATAAAGCTGTGTATAGATAAGATGATTTTCTCTTTTGGCATCATTAATAATTATATTTTGATGAACAGAATTATTTTAGCATATTAGCATCTAATATTAAAATCAACCCCCGATTATACGTTTATAAGGTTCATAAGGTTGGCAATGCTCTTGTGAATCCTCTGGTAAAAAAATATTAACATCAAATATTCAGACTCAATGAGGTTGAAAAAAGCTGCAGTAAAAAGTTATGTTCTAAGAAGTGCAGCCATATAATCTATATGTAAATTCTTGAACATTATTATATATTTTGTAATCAACTCTGGACCCTTTTGCTATTTAATTATAAATAAAAAAACTTTCATAATTTATTTTTTGCTTTTATACGACGTATATCTAAATGTTACATTAAGGATTGGTCTCCAACTACATAGATACCGCATTACCTCAGAACAAAAGCTTTCTTATAACGGCATCTTGACATGCAATGGCATCTTTAAAATTTTGTAAAATACGCTTCGTGTTATTTTATATTGAAATTAATAAAATACAAAATACTGATTATCTGTGACCCCAGTGTATTTTTATTTCTTATTGTATTATTTCTACAATGGTTTACTACGCACCCGGCATTTTAGTTTCAATTATTAGCAAAGTTTAACAGAACATGTGGCACGTCAACGTCTCACATTGTTCAAGACTGGCTCGAGTACGCCCACTTGGGCGATGAATTAGTTGCCGCACTTTGCGACTACGCCTGCTGTATCTAGTTGGAATCCTTAATTTAAGAATTATACGTATAGAACATCCTTGATGTTTTCAATCAACTTTTGCAAGACTTATTTTATTTGATATATCATGGATACATATTTGTATAGCAGGCAGTTTTCCCCGTTCAATAATTCCTCACAATTACTGGCCAAAAATGGCCTATTGTCAGCATTGTTAGACTCTATAATGAGTTACACTCGCTCTACAGTTTCAAGAATCCTGAGCGGCACTGCATTGTAATGGGCAGGGCGTATCAATTACCATCAGCTGAACGTCCTGCTCATCTTGTCCCTTACTGTCAAAAAAACAGGATCGTTTAATAAAAAAATGACTTATTATTCGTATTGTCATTATGTAAACATATTAATAAAGAAATGATAAATTAATTTTCAACTAATTCCTAAAACTTAATCGCATTCAATCCAAACATTTGAATTCATAAATATATGAACGCACCCCCTTTAGTTAAACAAAGCGTACCTCAGAATTGGAACAATGTATCTCTCCATCGATTGCGATGTATTCCCGAAGGGTTGGCCTGAAACATCCGACGCCAAATATTACATTTCATATTATGCTGAACTACATAAGTTTTCATCGCTTTTCTCATATTTTATCTGCTGGCAATATATTCTGAACGCTGGCTGCTATTAAATTTTATATATGTCTCTACATATTTTATTACATTATTTTGTTTGATGTTCGATAAATATTTTGACTGCTTTAATCGTGTTTACTTTGAATATATAAATATTAATACGAGTATCATACGTATTTTCTAGAAACATTTTGTATAATTTTGGAGTAGTAAAAGTTTTCATTATTTGTATAAATATTAGGGTAGCAATTTGACAATTAAAATTATTTTTTTTTATTCCAAATAGGATTGAAAGTCAAAAACTACCACCTATTCCAAAAAATATGCCTCAGACATGAGAAGAACGGGTGCAACGCATAGCGTGTATCTTTTTATTTTTCATAAAAAATAAAGTTACTCTATCGCTCTATTCCCAATCTATGGTATCATTAAGATAGTTATTTATGTTATAGAAACCTTTACCACACAAACATTTTTTAACAATTCTTTTGACTTTCGTAATGCATTTGTATTGAACATTATCTGGAATATTGTTGTAAAAGCATATACAACGCCTACAAAAGACTTACAAACTCGACTTGGCCGAGTAGTAGGCATTATGAATTTATTTCTGTTCCTGATTTTAACATTATGGTTATGACAGTTTCTAGCAAATTCACTTATGTGCTTATGTACATAAATAACATTATCAAGAATAAATTGAGAGGCAACAGTCAAGATGTTAATTTCTTTAAATTTTGCTCTCAATGATTCCTTAGGACCCTAGGTTACAAATAGCGCGAATAACCGTTTTCTTCAGCACAAAGGTTGTATTAATAAACTTTATTGTTTATTCAAAGTAGATGATAACTAATCATTTTATAATTCTATTGAGTTTTCTTCCCCCTGAATCCCTATTATACCTCACCTACACGGAAAAATTAATCCACAATGAACACATCCACTGGTAATTTTCAATTTTTATATACTTTGTCGACCATGAGAAACACGGAAACCCTTGCCAGTGAAACACTGCTAGCGTATCCGGGATTTTAGATTCATTTCTTCCATTAGTCTTCTCATCGTTCGCTTTCTTTAGGCACCTGGAGATATAAATATGCTGAAGGAAATTACTTCTTAAGACTTTTAGTATTATAAAGCGATTTCCACGAACTAATGTGCAACGAGCACCCAGATTACTTGCTTTTCACGTGTAGCAGCAGTCTTTAAACACCGTCTTATAGCATTAACCACTTTACGTTGTGTAAACCCTTATTTGATTAATGCCACTGCGTGTGCTATTTGAGTTAGTGTCAACGGAATTTTAAAGAATTACGAGATGCCTTAGTATACTTAGTATACTAAAACCAAAAAACACTTAAAATTCCTGAGCACTGAGTTTAATAACTTGGTTCAACTCAAACTTCAAACGACAAGACAAAATGCACTCCAACATTCTTCATTACTCTCTTAGGATTACGGAAGCATTATAGCTGCTTACGGATAAGATAAAAACAAAGAAAGATACACATAAAATACTGTTATCACAAGTTATAAGTTCGGAAAAGATTCCGTGTTGCCAAGTAATAATTTTTCACTAATTATGAAATTTACATTGTTTTGTAACATTTACCCCCAATTTACTATATTATGATTATAGACACTTCGTTTTTGTAGGCATAAAAAATTATGCCTCGTAAGCCCTACTAAAATACAGGTATAATACAGAAACAGAATCAAAACATTTCCTTATAGGGTAGCCTGAGTCTCAGAAACACAATTTATTAAGAAATACATACGTGCAAGTATGACTCTCTCAGAGGAGAAGTCTGATATTAAGAAACTCCACGGTCCTGCTATATTTGTCTTGTTTCACTAGCAACAAATCATTCAATCATGCTATCCTCTATTTGCTACTCTCAGCTTATCATATCTTACTATTACTAGCTGACCCAGCAAACGTAAAAAAAAATCCAATAATTAAAATTTTTGGGGTATAAAAAATTGATTGAATGACGGCTGATTCTCACATCTACTTATATCCTTCATAAAATTTATCGTAGTACAATAATTAATTCGATTGCCATCTTACGGATCTGGGGATGGAACAGCATAATGTATAGGCGTTGATCGTAGAAGGATGAAAATATGAAGTATGAAGAATTTGAAATAAAATAAAACGAAAAAAAATTGTCAAAACAAAATAAAAAAACATATTTAGAGGTGGGTGTCCCTTCTCATTTATGGGTTTGAAAAATAGATGTTGGCCGAATCTAAGCCCGACCCGATATACACACAAATTTAGAAACAAATTGGTTTAGCCGTTTCGATTTGGTAATAAACACCGGAACACGAGAATTTTATATATAAGATATTAATATCAATGTAAAGATACCAGGGAGAGTTAATGATTGAAATACAAACAAGCATTGTAGCTTCTCCATGTCAAAAGATATTATAAGCTGTGTGATGCAGAAAAAATTCCTCAAAAGCGTTCCACTAGGTACTTAAAAACATGTACATTTCAAAATTTCATCTCGTCGCTGTTTAAATAAAATAATGCGATCTTTATTAGTAAGAGAAAAACATTTTCATTTAAAATGTCAGCGTTTTGAATATGTAATTACAGGGCATGTCTGCCAGGTACATTAAACTTGTGAACATTACACAAAAACTTCCATCTTAATATTACAGTTAACGAGATAACTTTGGCCGCAGTCTATGGAGACACCACGTTTTAATCTAATATAATTTTAAACTAAGCTCGACACTCTAATCAAACTATGATACTTCTTCTGGTATGTTGGTTTCCTGTGGTATATTGTTATGGGGCAGTGCAGCCGATTTTAATACCATCTTTGTGCTGCAGAAGAGGGCTATTCGCGCTATTTATAACCTAGGTCCTAAATAATCATTAAGAGAAAAATTTAAAGAAATAAACATTTTGACCGTTGCTTCTCAATATATTCTTGATAATGTTCTATATGTTCATAAGCACATTGAGGAATTTGCTAGAAACTGTGACAATCATAATGTTAACACGAGGAACAAACATAAACTCGTTATGCCTACTACTCGGTCGACTAAGTCGAGTTAGTTAGTCTTTTGTTGGGCGATTGCTTTTACAACAAGATCCCAGAAAATGTTAAAAACAAAAGTATTACGTTATGCAAAACAATTGTTAAAAAGCGTTTATGTGGAAAAGGTTAAAATTATTATTAAAATGTGTAAACATTTCGGTCTGAAGGGCGCCGTAGCTAGTGATATAACTGGGAAAATTAGGCTTAATATCTTATGTCTCAAAATGACGAGCGCAGTTGTAGTGCCCAGAATTATTGGCTTTTTCAAGAATCCTGAGCGGCACTGCATTGTAATGGGCTGGACGTGTCAACTACAATCAGCTGAACGTCCTGCTCGTCTCATCCCTTATTGTCATAAAAGAATTAGGTACATAAAGGCATGATACTTCTCTTTGTTAAAATAAATCCTAACATTATTGCAAGATACAATTTGCTTAAAAATTTACCCGTCCAAGCATGTGACATGTTTAATAGTATCATAAAGAGGGTCGGACCCAAGTGTCAGCCAATAGTGTTATCGATCGCTGTGACGTTATATAAATCTCGTGCGGTCATTGGCTGCCGGCCAAATGGTTATCGCAGCTTTAAACCTAAGGGCTTTAGTTCATGCTAGATTTAATCTGTTGTATAGATATGAATCTACAATTATATCTATAGCGCTGGCAATATTAGCACATACATTTATGTTTCTCGCTAATCAATTGGATGTAATTCCAGAGAAACGTTCCAAACCACAATCATGTCGAAATTGAGTTAAGAACACAAAACTGGTCACGTGATTCATATTAATGGACTGACAAAAAATGGCAGCCCTATTGTCACTCTTTAAATGATATCATAACTTAGTAGCCCAACTCACATGTATGTATACACTTATGTTTATATAACTTTAAACACGAATTTCTTAAAATGTGAAGTTTGTGGTTTGGAATATTTTTCAGGACATACGTCCAATTAATTGCTAACATTTTGGGGTTTCACATTAACTAGATTCCATTGGCTATTAAAACAGAGTTATTGTAATAATTACGAAATTAATTCCAAAAATATACAATCAATCTAATTTCGAATCAATCAAAAATATGCGTTTAACTAAGCCGAAAGCACTACAAGATAGTTTAGTTTAAGTAAGTATTTAATAAATTATCAAAAATATTTTTATTTCATAGGTAAATCATATAACACTATAAATATGTAATTTTTTTCATACAGCTCATTCGGAAGGCAGATATCCTCAGAGAAGAATGAGCAAGAAACTCTTAGGTTGCTCTTTTTCAAAACAGATTAGGTCTTGCCAGTTCTTATTTTAAATGCAATTTAGAAATCATTTCAATAACAATATATGCAAAGTGACGCAACTAAAATACTCAAACGAGAAAAACTAAAAGGTAAAAGTCAAGAAAAAAGTAAATTAATAACTATAAACACAAGAGTTATTGAGTACAGTAGATGCATCAATCCACACATGCCGTATATAAATAAAGCATTAAGCGAGCATTTTATTAAATAAAATGTATAATAACTTTACTTTTAAGATACTTAAATAATGAAAATAAAAAAACATGAAGCAGACCTCCCGGTAGCAAGATCATCCAAGAAGGAGTACATCAGATAAGTTTAACAAAATACGTACTTTAAGTAAATGTTTTTTGATAATCTTGTAAGCCAAATAGTGCAATAAGTGATATAACAAAATAAAAAATAAAAACTAAACTTTACTTAATGTGCAACTAAAGTTTAAAAGCAGCACAAAAAAAGAATATCTTAACATAACTTAAAGAACAGCGAGAAAATTAAACTGTACGTATCTTATGAAAGAAAATAAATGCAGCTTTATTTTATAAGGCATCCACTTACAGAATTAACTTTAGAAAATGTTAGTGCCATTTCGAAGCGATAGCGTTTTCCTTTTTTATTTTAATTGCTTTTCTTTTGAATTACTTAGCCTTTGATATAAAATTGCACTATTTGATGTTTTTTGTTTGAAAAACATAATATTTTAAAGTAGAAACTTTGATGATGATTTAATTATTTGTTGCAGTTAAGAGTATACATTCCGTAGTAATTCAAATTCAAATATTTATATCCAAAATAAAATCACCTGTTGAACGTCAAAAAACTACCACCTATTCAAAATAGACTGCCTCAGACCTGAGAAGAACGGGCGCAAGAAACTCAGCGGCTTTTTTATATCCGTCGATGGTGTCCGCTCCATTCCCAGTCTGTGGTATCATTAAGAAAATCATTTATGTTATAATAACCTTTCCCACACCAATATCGAATAACTACTTCTAATTTATATCGTTATGCATTTTAGCGGCAGGTAATTTGAAAATTTACGGTTTGCAGTTTATCTTAGTTTGTGAATTTCCTCACCACTAGAAGGAAAATATGTACCTATAATAGTTTAATTTCTAAATTTAGATTCTCATGTGTCTCAAAATAACGAACGCAATTGCGATAGGCTCAAAATTTTGAGTTCAATCAAAAATCCTTAGCATGCAATGTAATGCAAGACAGGGCATGAACGTCTTGCTTATATCTTCTTTATTTCGCATAATATAATTAATATTTATTTAATACAATACCAATTATTAAAATATCATTGTTCAGGATGTCACTAACACAATAACTCATGATTTAAGAAGCAATTATAGATTTTATTATTTTTAAAATATGAATGAGAGTTCTATAAACATACAGTAAAATAGCATTAAGAAATGACATCGTAGTAACTTCTACAGCGTCATATTTCACGTGCTTTTGACGGTATTTTAATAAATTTAATGTTTGAACAACAAATTATATATAAACAAACATAAATTTTCAAGATAATATAAAAATAGCGTAATATTTGTGCAAACTAAACGTTTACACAAGTACAGCTTTATAGCACATTCAGTGCTCACTAACAGACGCGAGCTTTAGATAAAGCTTGTCAGAATGTTGTTAGCTCAAATTGCATTTGCATATTCCTTTGTTACAAGTCTAGACTTGGGAAATGGTGCTTTACTGAATATAGTTATTACATTGTTACTGCAGTAAACTTATTTATGTTTAAATTCTGCAGTACAATGTACCTGCAATCTACACACATAAAACCAGTAAATTTCTTGCAACTATTCAAGTTGAAATAACTTTTTCAGTGCATTTAACTTCAAGTCCTAGGCGTAATATTTTTAATTTTTGTTAATGTATTATATATTTATTACATATGATAATGTGAGGTTCTGGAATAAATGTGATAATAAAGGCAGCTTAGACGAATCTTGTACGGATGACAAAATTTTTCATATTATGTACCGTTTCATATGAAAATTTTATAAAACATTCGAGACACTAGTGAAATTACTAGGCAATTGAGACTTAACATCTTATGTCTCAAGGTGACAAGCGCAGTTTTACCGTACCGCTCAGAATTATTGGGATTTTTCAAGAATCTTGAGCGGCAGTGCATTGTAATGGGCAAGGCGTATCAATTACCATCAGCTGAACGTCCTGCTCGTCTCGTCCCTTATTTTCTTAAAAAAAGGCCAATTTTTTGCGACATTTTTACAGCTGTCATATGTATATGTCATGTCTAAAACTAAATACATTAAAATTACCGCGCCAAATGTCAAAAATGTAGAATGGAATATTTTATTAAATGGAGAGTATAACCAGTGGAATCTGCTATATTTCTTGGCACTACTCTTGATTCCAATTTGCAATTTGGCCCCTATATTGAAGGATTGGCGAATAGGATTAGTTCTGCAGCATATAACATATGACTAATTACTAGTTTTTACGTATTAATTTACATTTTTTTTTTGATATTTTGTAGTTTGAGTATTATTGTTGCATAACTTTACATATTATATTGTAATTGAAATGATTTGTAAATCGATGAAAATGTGAATCTTGATATAAAAGAGTGGCAATCAGTATCTTGCTACTTCTTCTCATTAGCTCAACCCTTTACGAAGTAGCGCTAGATTCAATAAGAAAAAGTATTTTTTTTAACATTTATACGTGTCATTTACGTGACTTACATGAATAAAGTGATTTAGATTTGATTTGATTTGATTTATGCGGTTAAAAAAATTAGACAGTTAACTGACATAGATACGGCACGACTTTAGTTATTTTCATAGTATTATGTACTATGGTATATTGCTATTGGCAATACTGCCGATATTAATACCATGTTTGTGCTGCAGAAGAGGGCTAATCGCGCTATTTATAATCTAAGTTTTATTTAAAAGGCTAAAAGGCGCTATTTAAAATTTAAAGAAATAACCATCTCGTCTGTTGCCTCTCAATATATTCTTGATAATATTGTATATGCACATTGGCACATATTAAGTGAATATGTTAGAAACTGTCATAACTATAATGTTACTGTAAATGTACCTACTATTTTTATTGGGCTATGTATATGCTTTTACAATGGGATACCAGAAAATGTACAAAACAAATGGTACGAAATTTAAAAGAATTGTTAAAAAACGTTTGTGTGGGAAAGGTTACTATAACACAAACGATTTTCTTAATGATACCACAGACTGGGATGAAGCGAAGACCCTCAGGCTCTTTAATTATAATTGTTTATAGTACGATATTACATTGTAATCCATATTTTTATTTAAAAAAGGCCCACTGACCTTCTTGCGCCCGTTCTTCACAAGTCTGACGCAGTCTATTTTGAATGGGATAAAAATATGTCAACTTTCCACTTTCAGAGAAAGATAAAAAGAAAATTATTAATATAAAATTTAAAGATAAAAGTATTTATGAATTGGTTATGATATGTTCAAATAGGTGATAATATATTATTGTTTTTTTTTAATTGTACCATTTTGAAGCACTCTACGATCAAAACCTCTATAAATAAAATATAAAGTCATCGAAAATACAGATTTTGGCTTGAGAATGGACTTGAAACTCTTGACGTCAAAGTGTCACTCGCTAAAAATAAATAAAGTTGCAGTAATTATATTTAACTTGTCATATAACGTTTCACAATCACATCTCACATCGAATAAAATACAATATTTAAAATGATTAGCAAATTGGCGCCTGACGCGGTGGGAAGACATTTTATTTTGAATGCGCGTTTGAAAATTTCAAAAGAAATCAAATGACGTATGAAACGTGACAATGAATTTATATCTATACAGTTGTACATCTAGATAAACTAGATAAATAATAACTGTGCAATCATAAGTTGTTATATCTAGATATAATAAAATGAAGATTTTCACATCACAGTGAGCGAATCAAGATGGCTGCCTGTCGAGAAACGAGGGGCGAGTAGGGGTCGTAATGTCGCGCCCTAGGCGACATCTATAATTCGGTGCCGCCATGAATTAGCATACGTATTAAACAGTACCATTATAAGGATGCTGCGCACGTTTGTAAATATAAAGGCGTTCTGTGTTCATAAAATATAGTCATGAGACTAGACTCTTTTCATGATTGGTCTTCGCTGCGCTCCAATTAGATACCGAGATACTAGAATACTTTAAAGAACTGGAGTAAATGCGGCAATGTATAGAATATAGCAGTCCAAGCTTATTACGGTGCAATTTTTGGCATGTTCCTTTGTTGTTTTTATATGACGTATATCCAAATCTTAGATTTAGGATTGGTCTCCGCTGCGCTCCAACTAGATAAAGTATTACCTAAGAACAATAGCTTTCTAATTACGGCAACTATTAGATGCTTCTTCTGTCTCTCTGTTCTGTCGAGGCATCTAGACACTCAATGAAATCTTTCAAATTTTGTAACATACGCTTTGTGTTATCTTACATTGAAATCAATAAAATACATAATACTTACTGATGATATGTGATCCCAGTGTCTTTCTTTTTTCTTGTAGTATTATTTTTACAAAGTTTTACTACGTAACCCGGCATTTTAGTTTTAATTATTAGCACATGGTACGTCAACGTCACACATTATTCGAGACTGGCTCAAGTACGCCCACTTGGACGTAGTATTAGTTGCCGTACATAGCGACTACGCCTACGGTATCTAGTTGGAGCGCAGCGGAGAGCAATCCTTAATGTAAGTAGCCAACTTGAAATGTACGGCTTTATTATAGAAAAACCGTATAGCGAACTTGACAACATAAAGCGATGGTTGTCGTAAAACGTTGTCATCCAGTTGTATTCCATAAACAGTAACAGATGACCAGTGAGAATTTCTACATTTTATGCAAATTCAACGATAAAAACCCTTGTCTGAAATATCCGGACAAACCAATTTAATCTTTAGCCAAATTAAGGTTTCAAAGAATACCTACACGGTAAAATTAATTTAAGCAAAGCACTTTAAGTAAAATTCATTTTAGGATCGCAAACGGTTACACAATGTTCTAACGTTTTTCTAACCATTACAATTTTCTTTATTGTATCTACCACAGTACCTATATGGTCTGTAAATCTGCGATATCTGTGATAAATTGTTTCATTTAATGTTAGGTAATATTGTCTTATATCAAAACGTGCACATATTTAACATATATATATATATATATATATATTTATGCATATGGTGGAATCGCCTCTATAGATTTACATAAAAGACTAAGGTTTTGAAAGAACTCGCAGATTTTTTCCATGAAACGTCTCTTGATCTCCTCCATAATTGCGGCCCACTAATGCATAACCGTAACACCATCCTTAGCGACTATACCCTACTCCCAGACGCTGTTTGCAATACTAGTAATACTACCAGTGGGAGGCTCCTTTGCGCAGGATGCCGGCTAGATTATGGGTACCACAACGGCGCCTATTTCAGCCGTGAAGCAGTAATGTGTAAGCATTACTGTTTTTCGGTCTGAAAGGCGCCGTAGCTAGTGAAATTACTGGGCAAATGAGACTTAACATCTTATCTCAAGGTGCCGAGCGTAGTTATAGTGCCGCTCAGAATTTTTGGGGGTTTCAAGAATCCTGAGCGGCACTGCATTGTAAAGGCAGGACATATAAATTACCATTAGCTGAACGTCCTGCTCGTCTTGTCCCTTATTTTCATAAAAAAAAACTCACCTCAAGAAGATACTGCGGTTCGTAAAGGCGACAAGGCTTGACGACGAGCTATAAGTATGATTGGCGAACACAATAGTTCAATTCTGCACGCGGTGTTACTAAGACCCAATCATGACTAGCCACATAGCCACCCTCTGCAGATGATAATAAGAAGGTTTTTGAGGGGCGCAAAACCGATCTAGTTAAGTCTCATCTCTGTGAAAGCGCGTTGTTTCGAGTATTTTCCCATTTTTTTTTATGGAATAGGACAAACGAGCGTACGGGTCACCTGGTGTTAAGTGATTACCCCCGCCCACATTCTCTTGCAACACCAGAGGAATCACAAGAGCATTGCCGGCTTTTAAGGAAGGTGTACGCGCTTTTTTTGAAGGTACCCATGTCGTATCGTCCCGGAAACACCGCACAAGGAAGCTCATTCCACAGCTTTGTAGTACGTGGAAGAAAACTCCACACATCCAGATGGTGGGGATGATATCCTAACTTGTGGCGTGTCGTGTGAAGGTGGAATTCGGCGGCAGGAATCAGGTTGAACAGCTCATTTTCGGTTTTGTGAAATGAATTTGTTTTTCACCACAAGCAGTGTCATATAAACTTAAATGATGACATTAGTTTCGTCATGTTAACTCCTTCTCGTTTGGTTTACTGTTACTTTTTAATGACGCTAGTTTACTGCCAGAGGACTTCTACATCTCATATAGTGTGTACTCTATCAAGGGTATAAGGTTTTTTTTTATTTCAACAAAAGTAGTTCGTTGGCAGCAAAGGTGATAAAACAATTTCTTTTATGAAAATAAGGGACGTGACGAACAGGATGTTTAGCTGATTGTAATTGATACGCCCTGCCCATTACAGAGCAAATTCTGAGCACCACTACAACTGCGCTCGTCATCTTGAGACAAAAGATTTTAAGTCTCATGTGCCCCGTAATTTGTTTAACATAATAGTGTTTACACATTACTGCTTCACGGCAGAAATAGGCACCGTTGTGGTACCCATAATCTAGCCGGCATCCTGTGCATAGGAGCCTCCCACTGGTAAAAGATGATAAAACAATTCAAAAGGTTCTTGAAATTGAACTCTGATTGACAGTTATCATTAAAAAATCGAATTAAATTCATCTATTTAAGCGGATGAGTAAATGTAGGAGGCTTTTACACGAAAGGGGTACGTATTAAGTCAAGAATAACTGACTGTACTAACTTAGTATTAGCAGCAAGTTTAAATCCTTTTAGGACTAAATAAAGCTTTATTATAATGATATTTTTTATTATAAATTGTATCAATATACTAGCTGACCCAGCAAACGTTGTATTGCCGATATTAAAATCGCGATACAAAAGTAACTGTTGATCGTAGATGGGTGAAAATTGAACTAATTGAACTTGTATGTATTTTTTAATGCTGACTCATAATCAAACAAATTTAAAAAAAAAATTTCAAAAAATTAAAAAAAAAATGGCATGGACATTTAGGGGTAAGAAAAATAGATGTTGTCCAATTCTCAGACCTACCCAATATGCACTCAAAATTTCATGAGAATCGGTCAAACCGTTTCAAGGATTTTAACTACAAACACCGCGACATGAGAAATTTATATATTAGATATTATGATGGGAATTTAAATTAGTTCAATAGGTAACGATAGTGGTTTCGAACTCCTGCCTTTCGGGATACGTCCTAGCGCTCTTACCAACTAAGCCAACCGTTAATAAGCCATTCGTCGAATGAAGAATTAACTTGCCATTGAATAATTAATTGCAGGATCTTAGAAACGTTTTATCATCTCAAAAGTTCAATTTAATACAAGATAAAGAAGCTATCCCAATAAAATTTCCTTTAATAACTTGTTGAATTAAATTATTAGCCATTCATATTCATTTTAGTCCTAACTTCGCTAATTTTACGAGTCACGTTCCGTACCCAACTCTCAAGGGTCTCGATTTTAATAACAATTAGAACTTTTATTTTTGTGCTGCTAAATTGGAAGAGTAAAGTGTAATTTACAATTTTTCGTATTAATATTAAAATTTAATACTAATCATTGTCACTTCTTTCTGTTGTTCATTATATTCACATTTACATTATAAAGATTTATTTCAAATTAAATATAATCTAATATATTAAACTCGGAAAGAATTCACGGGCTATTATCAGTACGTTTACTGTAGTCGCCTATCTTGCGTGAGAGTTCAAATTCAAATATTTTTATTCAAAATAGGATTTAAAATCAATGAATATCAAAAACTACCATCCATTCGAAAATTTATGTCTCAGGCCTGAGAAGTACGGGCGCAAGAATCTTAGGAAACAAAACTTCCTAACAATTTATTAATTTACTTATTTAAGTAAAACACTTTTAAAGGATTAAAACGCATGTAATTGTAACTGTTTTGTTTATTAGATTTTTGCGTAAAAGTAACATTTTTATTTTAGTTAACCCGACGTTTCTAGACCTTTCCAGATCGAGGCCCCTGAAAACGAGATCAGATAAAAACTGTTATAGTTACACGCGTTTTAATCCCTTAAAAGTGTTTTATTTAAATGTGTAACACTCGCGTTAGTCAAAGAAAATTTATTTATATTTATTAATGCCCCAGGGCTGTCGCTTCATTCCCAATCGGTGGTATCATTATGAGAGTAATTACAGTACAATCTGATACTGTTTTCTAGCAAGGAGTTCGGATTCAAAGATAAGACCTCTTTGTTATATTTTTGGCCACAAAGTTTCAAAATGATTTGTTTAAATTTGGAAGTTGGGTTTTGCTGTTAGAATAAGAGAAACATCATGAGTTCAAAGCGTAAGGTAATATTGACAGAGCATAAATGGAATTACTAGCGTAGCGAGACTCTCCAACAAAAAAGCGATTTATTCGTTTGTATGAAATGTGTCAATTGACAGATGACGGTTATGATCTTGTAAAAAAAGGAGATAGCCTAAATCCAATACGTTACAAGCAACTGTTCGCTTTCAAACTTAGCCGGATTGTATTTTGTGGCCAATCGCGATTTTGTAATTACTACTATTTCAAACTTATGTTAAATGACTGTGCGTTTTATACTTAACTAAATTTTTTTTTATGGAATAGGAGGACAAACGAGCGTACGGGTCACCTGGTGTTAAGTGATCACCGCCGCCCACATTCTCTTGCAACACCAGAGGAATCACAAGAGCGTTGCCGGCCTTTAAGGAAGGTGTACGCGCTTTTTTTGAAGGTACCCATGTCGTATTGTCCCGGAAATATTAATTATTTCAGTTCTTACTTAGGCAGTCCTCTTATTAGTAATAGTATTTACATCCTCTTTGGGAAAAAGAGTGACGCTGCCGGCTTCGGCCTTACATAAATTAACAGAAATGATATTATGTATAAGTATAAATAATTATGTAATAATAAGAAAAGAATGCAAGATATTTTATTAATGGCCAATCCCAACATGGATAGGCTATAACCACATTATTTGTGATAACCACAGAACAGAAAAACTAGTTTTATCCATTCCATGGGTTATACCCAATACAATTTATATACAGTACATAATAAATAGCGGTGTTATTTTGTCTGGTGAGAATTTTTTTTATGGAAGAGAGCAAACGAGCGTACGGGTCACCTGATGTTAAGTGATCACCGCCGCCTACTTTCTCTTTTAAGCACCAAAGGAATCACAGGAGCGTTACCGGCCTTTTGGGAAAGTGTACGCGCTTTTTTTGAGGGAACCCGTGTCGTATCGTCTTGGAAACACTACACAACGCCCATTCCATAGCTTGGTTGTAAATGGAAGAAAGTTCCTTAAAAACCGCGCTGTGGATTAACGCCACATCCTAATTTATATACTAAACATACCTACCACCCGGGATATATTCGAGTATAAAAAAATATACACACGAGACAAATGTGAAATATAATCTTATCCGAAAAGCGAGTCAACAGAGTAATTTGGTTTGTTCAAATAACGGCTCCAATAAACAGGTTTATTATGTACTTAATCACAGCTTTTACGAGCTTTATATAATACCAATACGTTGGTATTGTGATAAATATGGAATGAAGATATATAAGAAATAACTTAAAACTAGGCTTTAAGAAACCTGACCGGTAAATTTTCGTAGAAACATTTAAAAAATAAAACGCTCAGCCTGCCTAAAAAAGTTTAACATAAAAAATCCTCAGATATTGAACCATATAAGTAGTAATGAAATCAAATATTATCAAAATTGAGTTTGATCAACCAAATAACCAGCTCATACTAGATATTACTAGCTTTAATTTGCTCAGTGACGTATAGTAACATCGTTTTCGGCTATCGTTGTAATCCTCCGAGTCTTATAACGGGTCGTATAATAAATTGGCTCTGCCACATCACTGGCCGCAAGAGAGTTAAGTCGCAAGCTTATTGGCTGAAATAATAGCTTACCACGGGACCAAGTAGCGAACAACTGATGTTAATAATACAATAACGTGACCAAATCTTATTGTTCACTTAGCTTTGCATTAGTTTGTATAAATACGGATTCCAAATTTCACTAAGGCTTATTCTGGTTTACGAAATATTGTGATTTTTAATCCCCGCGCATTGATATAGGGATAGGCCGCCTTGTTAGTGACGTTGTAATGACGTCATATTCAGACACTTTGAAAATGCTTGAAAACCGAAAAAATTCGAACCGGCGGTTCGGTGTTTTCTATATTTAATCACTTTAAACAGTTTTTGGTCATTTAAGTTAATTAAAAAGATTGTGTCGAATAAGCCGGCTAAGAACAGTTTTTTGAGTCATTTGACAGAGTGAATATTAATTTTTTGTTTATACCACTGCTATACCGAGACGACCGTATGGTTTACAATTTAGAACGTATATCTGTCTCGTTTGAACTATAGCGGAATTAACCGGTTAATAAGGGTTTATTAAACACTCCTTCTATTATTACACTACGAATAAAATAATCTATCTATATATATAAAAATGAATTGCTGTTCGTTAGTCTCGCTAAAACTCGAGAACGGCTGGACCGATTTGGCTAATTTGGTCTTGAATTATTTGTGGAAGTACAGGGAAGGTTTAAAAGGTGAATAAATAGGAAAATGCTGCTAAATTAAATAAAAACAACAAATTTGTTTTTCCTTTGATGTGTCCATACATAATTTCTATGAGAGATTTTATTGACGCACGGTTCGACAGTTCTGCTGTGAAACAATTTCATTACGACAGCAGGGTGCATATTTTACGAAGCAATTTTTAATGTTATGATATATTATTGACAAATTCATATAAAAACATTATTTTATTTATTATATACAGAACAACGTCTGTCGGGTCAGCTAGTATGTGATAAAAACTGGTTTTAACATTTTTTACCGTTGAATTTAACGATTTTGTACATTGGAAGTTAATATTGCGAGGTTCCGTCCCTATTCTAACGGACGGGAGTTGTAAATTAATAAAACGTAAATCATTGAATATACTTTTAGTGAAACAGCTTCTGTCCGAGTTAAATTAGTATTGCACTCCCTCGAGAACTCTTGTATATGTATCCTATATCCTTTCTTGTACCTCTGATAACGTGTGATATTTTATGAGAAAAAATTAGCCCTGAAACTGATCGCCCTGCAATGCAACGCCGCTCAGGATTCTTTGAAAACCGAAAGTTCGTCAATTTGAGACTTAAGATATCGGCGCCGACGCTCATAAAACTAAAAAGCAACAATTAGTGCACATTACCGCTTGACAGCAGATTAAAGGCCCGATATGGTGCCGTTGGCCATTGCCAATGCACCACCCATTGCTTATGATTACAGCATTGACGTACCAAAAATAGCTAGACTCACAATCACGCTCAAAAATTGTCAAGAAGCAATAATTTACCTACGTGCTTATTAGGCAGAGTTTGCGATCAGTTGGGTTTCGACCGAGCTTTGAATGTAACGCCACGCAATTGTCCAAATAACAGCATATGCAAACTTTAAAAGAATGGAGAGACGTATTGCAGGTACGTCCCCTTTTAAATTTACAAAATTGTCTAACTAACGACTTTTTCATCATTTTCCTAAGTAATTACATTTCAATTGCAAAAAACATAATGTTCTTGCCTAGTGTTCGCGTCCACGCGCGTTTCTAGCGCGTGACGTAGTGTTACTACTTCTAATGAGCGTATTTATTAGACTTTGTACATTACATCCACGAAAAATTATATTAAATTGAATAAATGTTTTAATACGTGATCTGGTGTATTGTATTTCCAATGGTGCGATCGCATTTTTTAAAAATAAAATATTGTCATGTTACTCTTCCATTATTTAGCTTCGGATAGACACGGGCCTTCCGAAATAATACGCGGGGATTTTCCGAAATAATATTTCTGTAGTGTGAAATTTATAATAACTTGTACAGTTCCTAATTAGCTTCGCGTACCTTTTCCCGTATGTTAGGTCGTAAAACGCGTTATACGGGATTACTCTTACAATCTGTTTTTCTATAACGCTGAACCACTCTAATGCTAGGGATATCAGATGCATATTTAAATTTGTGATGCCTCATATTTTAAGTTGCAATATAAGCTCGTGACTACGCATCGCTACGTCAAAGAATGACTTAAGCCGCCGAACTTATTAAAATTGGATTAAGCATTTCTTGAGCTGACTTGTTTGTAAGATTTGTAATCAAATATATTCTCAATATAGTATTAATTTAGATTTTGAGGTTTCTTATCGATCGTTTCGTGAATTTAAACTGATGAGCAATCATTTTTAGGCAATATATACAAACAGTGAAGGTGAAATGTAAAAAGAATTTTCTAAATCATTCTGAAGCTTGTGCAGAAACATTAAAATCCGAAACTACCATGAGCATTATAGACCGGTGCTGAAGCCGTTGAAAATGATAAAAAGTAAAAAAATGAAGTAGAGTGAAACCTATTGGAAAAGGAAGAGAATATAACAAAAAAAAGGAAGAGGGGGGGTGTTAAGGGTAAAAACGGTTTATCTCGATTTCCGGAAAAACTACTAATACTATGGAAAGAAGTCAAATGGCAAAGTTTTAGGTTATAAAAAGATCTACAACTTTAGTTTTTGCACTTTTGTGACATAACCTCAAAATGTATGTTATACGTTACATAAATTTTGAGGTTATGTGAAAAAAATCATATTAGGAACGTTCTGGATGTACTATTTTTCCGCTGAAATTTTTAATTGTTACTTTTGTTACACACAGCGTGGCGCAACAATGGCGGTATTAAATAAACACACGGGTTATGTTTATATAAGAACTAATTAACCGTAATCATAAAAAAAACTGAAAACTAAAATACATAATTCACATAAATAAATCAATTTTCCATACTAATATTTCGGAACAACCTGTAAGAAATATAGTAGCCGCGCGATAGCGTAGGTACTTACATCTACTTCGTGCCGTTTACGACCGCGACCACTTAAAGGGTGAACAAAATTTTGTTTCCTAAATATATAATTTGTTTATTTGAAACTTTCAACTATTTCCTTTAAATTTAGATTGTTTTTTTTACAATTAAGGCTAGATACCTCTACTCGTGTATTTATTAAATGTCGCCAGTATCGCACCACGCTGTATAGCTGTTTTTGAAGTTCCTCAAAAACTTTTAAAAAGCCATTTAAGCTTTAACATAAAGAAATAGAAGAATAATCGACTCTGGTCACATAATAATAAGTTATGGCCGACAAGTTTTTCGAAAGTAATATTTTTTTCGTGTTGGGATACGAGCATCTCGTTTGCTTTTTTATTTAAAAGTTATTAATGTCATTTTATTGATTATGTAACATACTTTCGATATCAGTCTAAAGTATTTTGATATTTGTAATAGCAACCGTAAGTGTAATAAACTCTTCGGAAACGGCTTAATCGATTTGTATGAAATTTTGTAATCTTTGCATTTATTTGTGTGCGTAGGTCTGAGAATCGGCATATCATATCCTTATCCGGATAAG
This sequence comes from Leptidea sinapis, assembly GCF_905404315.1. NCBI lineage: Eukaryota > Metazoa > Arthropoda > Insecta > Lepidoptera > Pieridae > Leptidea > Leptidea sinapis. The sequence goes on along the minus strand of NC_066275.1, from coordinate 8,007,804 downwards.
GGTAACGCACCCCTAAATATTTTTTTTAATACATACAACTTAAAATTTTCACTACCCTACGATTAATACCTATTTTTATATTATTCTGTTCCATCCACAGATCTGCTATAGGGTTGCAAGATGGCAATCGAATACAATAATTATTGTAGTAAGATAAATTTTTTGTACGATTTGAAAAGTCTGAGAATCGGTCATCTATTTTTTATACCCAAAAAATTTTAATTATTGTTTTCTTTTTATTACTAGCAAGTAGTTTATATATAAGTCTATCAAATAAATTTTAACTTTAAATATTACGATGTTGAAATGTTGAAAGTATTGGCTGTTTTTACTATCAATAATTTTAAACCATCTATGAGATCGTGTTTTATTTTAATTAATGTAGTTGAAAAATGTAAATGTAATGTAATGTAACAAGTAAAACTAAAGAGTCGATTTGTTGCAAAAAATAATAACTTTTACTAAGTGCGCACTATATTTAAACCGTATTTACAATAAACTCTCTTTCTTTTAAGTTTTTTAATTAATTACTTAAATTTAACTGATTTTCGATTATTTTTATTATAAATTAATTGCATCAAAACAATTGAATGATACTTCAATAGCTGACTATATACTTTTCTCTAAATTTAATTCAAAATGATTTTAGCGTGCCAAAATATAGATTAATTTAAAATGTAGTGATTAAATTATTTAAATTTTTTAACAAATTATTTCTAGTACAATTTTTGTTTTTCGATTAACAAGTTTTTTATGATATATTTAGGAAAGTAAAAATATCCGTAATCAAACAATTCAACCAAAATTATTCTGTCTGAATTTTAATTATAAATTTTATTTTCTTTTATGAAAATAAGGGCCGAGACGATCAGGACGTTCAGTTGATGGTAATTGATACGCTCTGCCCATTAGATTGCAATACTGTTGAGAATTCTTAAAATTCCTCAAAAATTCTGAGCGGCACTACAACTGCGCTCGTCACGTTGAGACATAAGATGTTAAGTCTCGTTTGCCAGTAATTTCACTAGCGCGCACTTCAGACCGAAACACAATAATGTTTACACATTACTGTTTCACGGCAGAAATAGGCGCCGTTGTGGTACCTATAATCTAGCCGGCATACTGTGCAAAGGAGCCTCCCACTGGTAATAAAAAACATACTTTTTCAAATATGTGTTACGAATACAACAAAACTTTCCAGTTTAATTTAACTTATCGTAAGCATCATACTTAGAACGACTTCATTAAAATTGGGTGCTCGTTTAAAAAAATGGGAAAAGTTTTAATCTCCATTTTCTCAACCTCTCGGAAAAATTTCCTCAAGTACCATCAACAAAGATTATAACTATAAAACGTAAAAGATATTTTTTTCAACAGTTTAAAATTAATTGATGTAATTTCCATGAAAAAAGGTACACGAAGTAACATGAAGAGACCACCTTGATCACCGCTGCCCCTATTCTGTTGCAACACCAGAGGAATTACAGGAGCGTTGCCAGTCTTTTGAGAAATATATTATTATAACAAAATAAAAGGCCTCTTTATATATATAAATGAAACGGCCTTTGTTTTAATACAGTACAGAAATTATAAAAAAAATATATATTCGTTTATATATATATATAAATACATAATATAATGTTAAAATTATTGTATCTATATATACAACCAATGGGTGTTTGAAGCCAGTTTAACCCAATATTGCAAATAAATACATTTAATAAAGTCTTAATTATAGAAAATAAAATCGCAATCATTTATTGATACAAAAAAATTCAAATTATAAATAAAGTTATGAAACAGAAAAGAATTACATTAATTATACATTACCTCAGTGTTAAACGGCCACGTGATGGAGTCAGCTCGGCATCTGAAACCGAAATCATTTCGTTAAAAATGAACCGCAAATGAAAATGTCAGTCAAAGAAATGAAACAGGATAGTTTGAAGCGGCACCACTTGTGAACGTCACTTCATGATTGTTAAGGATAGGGTACCCTGGGGCCGCTTTAGATAATAAAATTATATAACCCCTGTCGGAAAACCGAAATCTTAACTCAGGAAATACGCACCTTAGTAGCTCTTTCTGTGGATTTTTTGGATGATGAAATATTTTAGCTTGCGCTCGGCCGAGGCTTGGAAGCGTCTAGCTTTGCGGCGAACCGCGCCCCTACACTTGTACCGAATATCTACCCCTATTCCGGGCTTTAGGAGGCGGCAAGCTATCAGCAAGAAAAAGCTCCAACTGCGCAAAACAATGCAATGCAAATTCAACTTTACTACGTGCTCATACGGTTCTTTATTCAATGAGCTTTGTATTACTTGTTATGTTTGTAAGTCTGGCGAGTGCATTTCAGTACCCGGGGATGCTGCGCGAAATAGTTCGACGAAATATGAACGAGACTGCGAGGTGCGGGCGGGTGAAGGGAAGAAGGGCGGGGTACGAACAGACAGGGGATATTTGAATAGACCTCAGTAGCCCTCTCGAAATGACGACAGCGGGGTGAGGTATGCGGCGGGGGCGATCACTGTTTTACCAGTACTTGGTATGAGCCAACCTCTAGCACAAATCAGGAATGTATAGCGCAACAAATGTGCAATGTCCATCGCGACTTTTATCACAGCCCGATGCTTTTTGTCTAGAAAAACAACAGCGTTGGATAATTGAATTTACCCTCATTACATTATCTGCGAAGGTTTTTAAGAAAATTGTATTCCTTTTAGTACCACATGCAAATTGAGCATTTGCTTCTCGAGTTGATTGAACAGATTCCATCAATTGGCGTGCTGTTCAATCGATTTGGTTCCGATTAGTTTATTAAAATGAATTTCTGTACGCTTTACTAAAATCATAAAAAAATAAATACTGAACATTTAATATTTTTTTAAAGAAAACTGCTGTTTATTTTACTAAGAAGCAAAGCCAAAAAAGTGGTTTATAGAATTTGTCTGTTTTTCTATATGTATGTCCGTAGAAAGGTTAGCGGTATTTTATAAAAACGAGAAACACAGCGTAAGCAAGCTCATTCAATAGTTTGGTTGCACGTTTTGTATTTGTACTAATACTGATGAAAATAAGCTTATCACTGGATGGCCCATGCTTATCATAAGAACAAAGTGTAACCGGATATGAGCCAACATGTAAAATTTCATCAAAATTGGATAAGGTTAACAGATTCAAAATTCAGATACGAGAATTTATCAGACGATGGTCTATCAAAAAAAACTTAAAATGTAAGTATTCGGTAATAATGTAGTCTAAAGTCATCGGAAATGTGTAGATTGATATGGATTGACTTTACATTATCACTTTATAATTGCCAATTTTTTAAAGTTTTAAAATAGATATACTATGTTACCCTTCAGAGATAGACATAATATGCCATCGCGGACTTTTCTGTAGACCTACATAAGATACACAGTTCCACCATACATTATTTTGCTATATTTTAAATGGCTTAGACAGGGTTATCGTTAAAAGCTCCCAGACGGCTTATTTTCCCGACACTACTAACAAATATCGTTAATATATATAATAGATATAAACTCAACAAATTATATACTTAAACCTTGAGAGAACCACGCTAACCATTGTTGAAAACAGCATGAAAATAAGTGCATTAATTTTTAAGTTTTTGCGACGCGGTGGAGGAGTTTGTTTTAAAATATGTAGCGATGATTAAATATTTATCAGCTAGGGTGACTTAAAATGACACATGATAATGTTTATAGGTACAGCCATTAGTTAGGTATTAGCTTTTAAAAGATTAGTAATATTATACTGTCCTTTTGTTAAGCTGAGTTGTACGTTAATTAATTATTAGCATTAATTCTATCTTATTTAGATTTCAGATGCTAAGAAGCCTCTTTATTATACATATATGCTATATGTATAATAAAAAATTGTAATATAATTAACAAGTTATATTAAAAATATGATCCCAAGTTCTCAAGATATATATATCTGTATCGGAGGTTCCTCGGATACGATATCCATAATGTTGAAATCATAATATTGCGCGGCGGTCATCTTGGATTTAAAATAAAAATTGCACGATACAAGGCTAGTAGGGAAGATGTTCTACTTACAAGTGGCCACGCGCTAAGCCTGCAAGATACAAAGCTAGTAGGGAATACCAAGAGTAAGAAATACTCTTCCTCAATCGCTCATTGCGTTTCATTCGTAAAATTTTACCCTCATGCGCGTAAAGAAGTTTCACTTCAAAAATTATTATCACGGGCGACAAAATGTCGGGTTATCTATAAATATCTTATCATATATCATGTTGAAATTAATAATGATTTAATTTGTCAAATACTTTATTTGAAGATAATTGTGTTAAGTAAATAAGTCTAAAAGCCGTCAGTCAAGCTGTGATACCTAAACAGCACAATTATTTACATGCCATTCATACATGACACATTGTTAGCTTTATGAACATCACAGGTATTAGCCAGTCAGCCATAAATCTGTGTTCTGTCTGCGAACAATCCACCGATAATTCACGGCTAAGGTAGGCCTCGTGTGTTGGGGTGAATGCCAATACCGAATGTCAACGGAGCTAACAAGATTCCCGACTAATTACAAGCTATTGATGGCGAATATTACTAGTTCTTGAGCAAATTTATGTGATTCTATCGTAAAATAATATCAACACTCAATGTAGTCATTTTCAGAGAGCTGTAAATAAATATACAGCAGTGACGTCATTCCATCGACGTAGAGAGACCATTTTCGACTTAAAGCAACATTAATTGATGACAATTTTAAAAGTGAAATCCTTATAATAGTACATTACGATACAAGTGCGCAAAGTAAATCTTTCTCGCACGAGCGAAGCGAGTGTAGGATGACCTACGTGCGCACGAGTATCGTACACTATTTTTCCTATTAAGTTGCTCAAATTTTAATATAATTATTTTCACCACATTCCCGCACGATCAGCTACATACCCGCACGCTCAGCTACATTCCCGCACGCTCTTGTCAACGTGTGGTAAAGTGGTACTTTGCGAACGCAAATGCATGCGCAAAATCAAACTTTGCGCATAGCCTCTGTTTGCACGCTCCCATACGTCCCTTCATTATTTTACCTCCTTGGGAGTGCAATTTCCATTCGCAGTATTGACTAATAATAAATAGTAACGACAGAGGAACCTTTGTAAAACATTTCATATTTATGGACCCAGTAGTTCTTCAGGCTTCCCAGTAGTCGATGAATCAGTCAAAAGAATCTATTATATTATATGTACGGAACACCTATTAGCGCATAGTCAAAGGAATAGTGCTTGGTGCAAAATAATTGATGTGGTATTTATTGATTGATTTTGTTATGAAAACATATTATCAGTGTGCGTATTTGTTCACGTGTATTATAATATTTTGTACAGGATATTTTGTAGAGCGTCAGTAGTGCCAAGGCTAACGACATACCTTTTATCTTGGAACCCGACTAATCTTGTAGGTGTCAATTTGTTTTTTTATTTTCCGAATTCATGAGAAAACCCACTTACAGCGAAGTTGTTAAAGGTTGTTGCGTGTAGTTGACCAACTGACACAAGACTCGCAAGGGCATCAGAAAGTGATAAAAGAGTGTTTTAAAGCCCTTGCCTATGTAGATTAAATAGTCTTAATACCTTTTCAGAGCATTCACCAATTTGAAAGTGCATATAACCCAATTTACGTTTAATTTCAAACCGTTCGGAGACCAATCTAGTATTTCCTACTAGTCTTTAAAAAGAGAATATGAATAAATTGTGTACAGTAGCAATAAGTATTCCAATCTTTATGGAGGAGATGTGGCCGTTAATAGCAAGGCGAGAGGACTGAATTTAATTGAGAATTTACGACATCATTAAATAGATGCAGAAATAGTGCTGCAAACGTTTGTAACGTCGGCATAATAATACAAAAGAGGTAATTATAAAACATTTTGAAATTGTCATAAAACATAATAAAAAACAAAACCGTACATAAATAACAAACTTTGATATTATTAGATTAAGAAGGTAAATATTTAAAAAAGTTTTAATTATTAATAATAAATAATATTAATTAGATAGGAATAATCAAATATAATTTTGTACAATTATAGTAATATATAATATGCACTAAAAAGTATAAAAATAATTGCGTATTTTTATACAATCTAATTCTAGTTACGATTATAGTTATTTTTAGAATCGGTGTCCTTCCGCCGCGACCCGCTCTCGCCTCATTCTCCTCACGACTCAAGCACATCTCACCTATAACTATGTATGTAGTAACAAACCTATCTTGGATGACACCGTCTCCAAAAATTACAATAATCGTAACTAGAATTAGATTAATTAATTAGATTGTATAAAAATACGCAATAGTGCACATTATATCTATTGTTTTGGGATAGTGTTTTTGAAGTCGGTTGTTTTTTTGTTATTTTTTTTATTTTATGATTTTTAGTGAATTTGAAGTACACTAACTAACAATTTGTCTAAATATTTGTAGATATACTAAATTTTTAAATCCAGCAATGAACGTAAGTGCTTTGCAATTTGATTACAGACAGTTATAAATTCTGCCACAGATCGCCACCCTTACTGTAAGTTATTAAGGAGTCCCATTGATTATCATATTCGACTACTACAATTTCTTTGATCATAACTATGTTATGGTAGATGACTTAAATATCCGGATATCATAAAAAAGATTCGGCCGAGTATCGTTAATTTGCTCCTAAGCATTGAAGAGTTCCGTTAGTTTGTCATGCATTCCGTAATCAGAACCTTACGAAACTCTTACCAAACTATCATTGAAGTTTATCCTTTCCAATAAAAAAAGAACCATCGAAATTGTAAATTTATCATCCACATTGCTATACGTATATATAGCAAATTTAAGACTGTTATGGTTTTCTGGATGCCAATGTCAGATCTGGACCAAATTACAATGGGACCACACGGGAAGCACCAGCTTTCAAACAAAAACAGAATTATCAAAATCGGTTCACCCAGTCGAAAGTTTTGAGGTAACAAACATAAAAAAAAGAACATCGACGAATTGAGAACCTCCTCCTTTTTTGAAATCGGTTAAAAACAAAACCGAAATGTATTTACAGTAAGGGACTTTTTACAATTTTACTAACGACGGACCCCAAAAACTTTTAAGTTTACAATTATTATTCTTTGTATCTTATATTATTATTATGAATGTCTTTTTGTTGAAGGCTTATTACAATAAGATAATGGAAGAAGAAGAAAATAATCCATTGGTTCTTCTGCAGTTAGCAAGGGATATACCGAAAAGGACAGTGTTACTGAAAAAAGTCCTACCTAAGCAAATAGCACCACTGACTACGTCCGCTACCTACCTTAAAACTTGTTTTTGTAGTTTGATAGTGTAGCTACCTACGAGTATATACGCCTGTTTATTAAAAATTATTACATTTCGTATTACATTCACTGAAACAACGCCTTTTTTACATAATTTCCTAAAATATACTACCTAAATCATCCCGCAACAAAACAGAATTTATAGTTCGTCAATTCTGTACTTTAATCTAAGTCCGCACTCGTGACTCGAGCCGCTTTGTGGCGTTCGGCTCGGATCGGCTTGGCGGCGATCGGCGATGTCATGGCGTCATATTTATTTTATTAGAGAAATAATGAAATCAAATAAAATTTTATAATTCATGATTTCTTAACCGTGGTACGTAATTCTATGAATTTTTTACTTTCGTAATTAGTGCATAATTCAATAACACAAGACGGCATATTATTAATGTTGTACCTATATATGCACAGCGGAGACCAATCCTTGATCTAAGGTTTTAATCCTATAAAAATTTCATTTAAATACCTATTCCCATTTAAACGACAACAGTTCAGTTCTTAACGTTATCCACGCTAAAGTTCCTCTGTAAAACGATGATGTGTTTATAACAAGGTTGGCACAATATATTGTCGTTATATGAAAGGTATCCGGGCTTGGTTATTGACGATAAAATTGCCGTTTATATTCTGCTGACGGTACAGCTCCATAAATCAATGCGATAATAATTATACGGCAGCCATTTGTAGAGGTATGGTATAGGGTGAATGGAGGTGTGATACAGGAGAGAGGAGGCTTGACAATAGTTTGCTATTTCGATGGATTTTACATCATAGTATGTAGATTGTAGACATTCTGAGTATTCCGTTTTAATATGGAATAGCAGAACAATTTAGCTGATACACCTATTATCCTACCTGTATCTAGAGGAGCTACAGGACCATTGCCTGTCTTAAGGAAAGTCTGTATGTTTTTTTACTGTTTGTTAACTCAAAACTTTGGACTGGGTGAACCAATTTTGATAATTCTTTTTTATTTGAAAGCTCGTGTGGACCTTTTCCAGATCTGATAATGGCAATTATGACAAAACCATAAATTTTTTTAATTTGCTAAAAGTATGTGCGCGAGAAATTTACGAATAACTCAATATCACGCCAACCGATTTCGATAATTCTTTTTTTATTGGAAAGAATATCAAAAGTGTTTTTGAAGTTGGTTGTTTGTTTGTTAACATTTAAAAAAAAATATATACAAAACTGACTGAAGAACTTTTAATATAAAACCGCTGCGGAAAGATGTTCGAAACAAGGAACAGTTGTAAAGAAGGTCATATCAAAAAAAAATGTGAAGAAGAGGAGAAGGTCATGGACTTGATAGTAAGTGATACGCCCTGGCTATGCGGCAAGCAACGCTCACGATTCTTGAAAAACGCAACATTTTGAGCGACATCGGGAAAGCGCTTGTCGCTTACTTGAGATAAAAATTGTAACTATCCTTGACTTTTCTGTCTCAATAAACTTATCGACGGTAACTCACCTTATCCGAACACGCTGTCTGTCAATGGGACGACGTATAGCTTACCAGCGATAGAAGTTTGTATGGAAATTGCAATTCACGCGTCCCAATATAAGGCGATAAGAATGACTTATCGGGTATATTGGGACAGCCGCAGATTATTGACAGCTAAATACTGACAGTAGAAGATGGTAATTTATCTCTATCTGTTCATAGTATACATATTGGGAATGGCCGTTAACCTATAAGATGTTAAGTCTGATCGACCTAGTTATTTCAATGGCGCACTTCAAATTCAAACACAATAAACCTTGCATATTCCTGCTTGACGCTAAATAAGGCACCGACATGGTCTGACCAGTATCCTGTGCTAAAAAGCCTGCCACTGGTGAGCTAAGCCAAATTCATGAGGAAAATCCTTAAAACGGCAATGCCCTTAATTAAGATGTGAAAAAATCCAGGGCAATGTGAACTTAAAATTTTCTGTATAGTTTTATTTTACGGTACTTTCTAGTAGAAATATAGACATTTCGATTTAGAAGATTAATCGTTGAATTTATTGATAAAAATGGAAAGACGTTCGGAACAAAATTGGCTGAAGACAGAAGAATAAATAATAAAATTCGTTATAATAATAGACTTGGAATATTCTAATGCCAAGTGTGGCTGACTGTTTACGACATGTCAATAAAAAAATGTCAACATTGTCAACTTTTTGCTCTTAATGGTTATCTTCATTATTATAACACTGGAAAGAAGGGATTGCTTGTAATTACTAATTCTATGTAGTAGTGTGGATGTAATTTTGTAGGCTTCATTAGATGCATAGTATGCATATGCTGTTAGGGTAAATGTATACACTTTTATAGTAAAGTCCCAGCCACTGTTCAGGAGTTATCTATAAAGAAATTAAAATGTTTTAGTATAAAATCGCTCGGTCGTAAATCCTTCTACTCAACAGCTGAATATTAGTGATCGGACAGCCTGGGACGAGATTATGATTATTTTATAGCAATAGCAATCACAGTACAATATTGTAAATTTTATAAAAATGAGCGCAAAAAATGCTGGGAGAGTTTCTTGTGCCGCTTCTTCTCTCCCAGAGCGCCATTTGTTTCCGAAGCGGTAGTTGTATCTAGTATATTAGAAATGACATCAAAAAGAATTCTAAAGGAATCAATTTTGAGAAAATAAATGCCTTTTAAAACAGTAACAGTAACTATAGATTCGGTTACCATTTCTATATTGATGTATCTCCGTTAGAGAAGTTATTCTCTCCCGCACGTTTTGTTTGCCTACACGCTAGTATATATATTGTACCACAATCTAGGACTAATCTGGGTCAAAACGCAACTATTTCTAGACTCGGCAGATCATATAACTCACTGGCCAAATCGTAGAACATTGATTTATTCATTCCGCTTGCATATATATGAATGCTGTGGTAGCTTATAAGTGAATTAACTCTTATACATATTATTATTATATTTTAAGTTTAAGCATGTGAAGAGTGTAATTTGTTAGTTGCCCAAATATATAAATAAATAAATATATATATATATATACATATATAAGTCTATGGGTATAACTGTATGAATGTTTGAAGTTTATCTTTACGTGGAATTCCATTTTTAGCTGGATTTTATTCAAAATATTTAATTATTTACACAGTTCATTTGAATACATCAAAAAAATAATTGTATAACGCTTTAAAAACAAGAACGACCAAAGTGGGATTAACAATTGTCAAAGTCCGTCGTAGAGAATCGTCACCAGGGGGACCACTTGCCCTTTTCGTCATTTTATAACATAATATATTCCACATAACTCAAATACTTTATGTCGACGTCATTGGACACGCGAACCCGAATATCTGGACCGTGGGACCCTTTCCCAAAGATAATGCGTATCATACCCTCCGAAAGGTAAATAGGTTGGTGAAATCCTTTCTTTTGCGCGGCCACGCAACTAGCGTAAAATGGAACTAATACTGTTAAAAGATTAAGTAGGTTTATTATTGAATAATCAATGCGTTTTAATAAAGGAACAAAGAGTGATACTCATTGCTAAGCATAATAGAGTATTGTACACATCACTCAGCTTAGTTATTTCGTAAATTTTAAACGCATAATTAATAATTAATTAAGATTAATAATTAAATAAAAATAAAATAAAATAAACAAAAATAAGCTTTATATTATTATAAGCTAGGGTAATTGGAAACTTGGACTTCGATAAAAATAATGGCTATTTTTAAGATCAATAATTAAAGTAGTGTATATTTTTGATAACATTTATAGCATTCAGAAACTAGGCTACTAATTATGTGTTAAAATAATATAATAATGAAAGTTTCTTTGATTTTAGGAGCTAATCATTTAAATGATTACATGCAATAGACGCTATATAATGCTTGGAATTAAAATTATATCAGTTTCTACATAGGAATACCTTTAAAATGTGCTATTTATATATAATAAAATTATATAATACAATTATTTGTAATAATAAACTGTATTACATAACCCCTCAGGTTGAGAGGAATTTATTTAATAAATTAACAAAAACTAAGTATTTGGCTGATTTAAAATTTAACGCTATGAGTAACGTAATACCTACTTTACATACAAATCATACATAATTACTGACGATTATTGTTAATATTTAATTATAAAATTTATCGTGATATTCCTTTTACTTTGTACGAATTATTGACTTAGTAATAAGTAGCTATTTAGTACGTACAGACTTAATATAAGGCCTGGTCTAAATACAGCGAAAGATCTCCCCTTTCATTCGCCTGGCTACACACACTCTCTCGTTTCTTAGCTTTCGTTTGGAGTCGTTCGTTGTGTATGGTCTCGACCTAAAATGCATCATACTCACATTTATGGACCAATTTACTGAATTCATCAAGCTCTTGCACGTTACTCGCCTTGTAACCACCCACACCCTGTAATAATTATGTTACATTAAATTCATGCGACTTAGCCGCTTTTTCTATGGCCCAATATGAGAATATTCGATTCATACTCATGTAAATAACATTGAGATCAGACAATCCTCGTCCATCTCGATTCCACTTAAACCAACAGAAGTTTTTTTGTGACTTAAATTCTTAACGTTTTGATTGTGTTAGCAATTTTTTTATATTTTCCTTTTACACTAAAACTTGACCAAAGGTGCAATTCAGAAGTTTCAAAGATTATCATTATTATTCTCATTGGAAATAAATGGCCAAAAAATTACATTCCATGTACACATACATAGTTAATGCATTCTTTAATAAAAATAGATATATTAAATAGTACGAAATTTTTAATATCTCTGGACTTGTTCAATGCTAAGAGTTACTACAGGAGACATTTAATTTAAATGTCAAATACATAATTTAGGAACATTATATTTATATCGATACTGTGAAAAATAAATAAATGGAACGCGTTTACGTGTTTAACATTTTTTCAAATGTCAAATGTCATTTTTGTTAATTATTGGCATCATAGAAGTTTGATAACAATGTTACGACAATCATACTAGCAAATGTGTTACTAATTGTGTACGTAATTCTCTACAATTAATAATGTTTGTGTCTAGTCTGTTGAAATGACAAGTTCTTTGAGTTTTTTACATATATTAATTTAAAGAGCAAATATTCACGAATTCAAAACACCAAAAATCATTCGTGTACAATAAATGCGATAACTAAGTCGACTTTTATACAGAAATTGGCCATGTCCTCTTAATCTTAATTAATGTTTTACTCTCCTTTGCGCCGAAATGAACGTTAATCCATTACAAATAGTATTTACTCATTGGTTTAATAGTATTATTGTCGGTTCTACAGTTACAATTACATATTAACATATACATAAATCTTCTGAAAGGATCGCCATAATCGAATTGGAACCATAAATTCGTTTCACTTGTCGAACATTTTTCAATGACCCATATTTCACGTGCTCCAAAGAGATAAATATGTTTGGACTTTTGCCTAACGTATTCGATGTTAGCCCAATTTGTCACTCGCATATTTTAGCCAACCTAGACAACAAAACGTAAACAGATAACGAATTTTGCATTGCGTAAACAAACAACAATTCACTACTAATTGCTTTATGAAACATAAAAAGTCGGTGTGGTAGGATTGTTCTGGAAGCGCACGCGGTGTGTTCAGTACCTTACCGCATAAGCCGAAACACTTTGCAAGTACTATCATTAAACTATTTTGTCAAATATTTATTTAAATGCATCTTAAGCATACACTGCTTTTTTGTTTTTACAGCTGCAAAATTAAAACTAACATATTGTCAAAATTACAGCGTTCTCTAATAATATTCTAAGTTCTATAATAAGCTTCCTTCATTCGCGTTTTCACTATTCGCGGTTTAAGAAATTGTGACGCAATTCCTATGTTCGCGGATAAAGATTTCTTTATTCGCGGATGTAATCGGTACATAGTACATGCATATTAATAAAAAGAATTCCAACATAGCCGAAATTGCGAATGGAATAGGACGATATGGGTACGAACAGATAGAATCAAGTGACATTCAGGAGTTGCTTGAATCGCAAGATGAAGATTTGACTGAATCGACTTGGAGGCAAAGTTAAATTCACAGCCCATTGAAGAAGACGCTTCAAAAAGCACTGGAAATGTGACATTTAATTCTGAAAAATCTTAGTGAAGGCTTAAAAATGGCAAATGAGCTTTGTGATTTCTTTATGAAAATTGATCCGTATATGGAACGAAGTCTTATTTTTAAGAGGCAAATTGCTAATGCCAGTGCTGAATATCAGTTTGAGACGAAAGACCTTTTAAAAACTGCAAAGCAAGAAAAAAATACAAATTTCTTTACCGTTGCCTAAGCCTGAAGATAATAATTAATAAGCATGGTGAAAAGCTTCAATTAAATTGTTTTTTTATATGTTTGCGTTTTATTTTGTCACCTAGGAACGTATCCCCTATAATCTCATATAAATTACCATTCCGTATTCACAGTTTCTGTATTTGCAGCATATTTACGGAACATATACCCCGCGATTAAAGAGCTTTTACTGTAATTATTTTATAAGATAGAGCGCGCTGACAGACTTAGTTTTAGGGTTCCCTTTAAACCCTTATAGCTACTATATTGATGAAGGTATGTGTTAAGGTTTTTGTTTTTATAAACGGTAACATAGATTCTTCATGCTTGCTATCAAAACTTCATATAAAAGTTCCTCCAAGGCTACTAAGAAAATTTAGCCAGAAATAATCGAGGTCAAATTGCAGGATAATGCAACTCACTGACCAAACCTCAAAATATTAATTTATACTTAGTGATTGCATAATAACTATATAAAAAATATAAATTTGACACAATTAATTTTCTTTTTATTCGCAAAAAAAATTATTATTCTATATAATATTATTTTAGTATGGAGTATTGCTGTCATCTCTGGTCTCGCAACCCAGTATCAGCTCGATCCATTTGAACGCGTGCAACGCAGAGCAGCTCGAATTATCGGGGACCCAATGCTCTGTCAACGGCTGGATCACTAGGCGTTGGGTAAAGACGTCACTTCGTTGTGTGTCTTCTACCGCATTTATCACGGCGAGTGTTCCGAAGAGCTGTTTCATCTGATTCTTGCCACCGAATTCCACATTCACACGACACGCCACAAATCAGGATATCATCCCCACCATCTGTATGTGAGGCGGTCCAGTGTGGTTTTAGGAGGAGCTTTCTCCATGTACTACAAAGCTGTGGAATGAGCCTCCTTTTGGGGTGTTTCCGGCACGATACGACAAGGGTACCTTCAAAAAAGCGCGTACACCTTCCTTAAAGGCCGGCAACCGTCCCGTGATTCCTCTGGTGTTGCAAGATGATGTGGGTGGCGGTGATCACTTAACTCGTTTTCCATAAAAAAATACTTGTATATTTTAGCTTTGCAATTGTAATATTTTTAATACTGTGTTAAAACGGAGTTTTAATCTTGAATGCAGTCGTAACTTGCAATTTGCAAGACTTATGTTAATATTATCAGTTCTTACATAAACTTGCACGCAAAGAGTGTAATATGCTAGTTGCCCTAATCTATATAAAATAAAAAGCGATAGAGTTTGTCATCTGTACACGCATCACAAATATTGGGGTTGAGCAGCTTATCAACTGTAAAGTAGATCCTGTAGATGAAGCCATAACCTGAGAGTTGAACAAAGCGTACAAGAATTTATAACGATACGTCACTCGAACGGTTGGCTCAGTTGGTTAGAGCACCGGCACGGAACGCCGGAGGACCTGGGTTAGAGTCCCGCATCGTTCATAAAATTTTGTTTTTCAAATTTTATTTTTGTATTAATCCTAGAAGTGAGGGTTATCACTTTAAAAACATAACAAATTATTAACTATGCTTATGAAGTTGTGTATTAAATCATATTTTTCGTTAGCAATTGAATCTCATTTCATCAATAATAAAACCAACACGTTCAGCTGTTGAATTATCATAATAACTCATAAAGAAATAAGAACATGTTTGCAATCCCCAGATACGCATGTCTCAAAATATGTTTCGCGAATTATTCTGTTTCTTGTTGTCGCTACCATGATTATCGAACGTGTCCTAAACGATTTTAAGCCTGTCAACACAATACAGACCTTATTTTCAGCAGGATACAGTTCATAAAGTCATGAAAGAATGTTTTAAGGATTAAACGTTGTTTCGTTAAGACGATTTGTTTCCTTTTTTTGATACAGCTTACCATGTTTTATATATAATATTATGGATTGAAAAATATGCCTACAATTCTATTGCGCCTATTTCTTCCGTGAAGCAGTAATGTATAAGAATTATTGTGTTTCGGTCTGAAGGGCGCCGTAGCTAGTGAATGAGACTTAACATCTTATGTCTCAAGGAGACGAAGGCAAGGCATATCAATTAAAAATCAGCTGAACGTCCTGTTCGTCTCGTCCCTTATTGTCATGAAAAAACTTAAAACTCGCTGCGCTGTGTTTTGTTTTGTATATGTTTTACTTTCTAGATATAGAACAAGTAAGTAAGTAAAGTAAAGTATGAATTTCTTCATGACAACACAAAAAATATTACATACTTACAGTAAAAGTAAAAAAAATTGAATAGTATGTCATGAAAAGGACATCCAATCAACATTTTTCGAATTGAAACGTAATTAAATAAAGTGAAGTAGTTGTTTTAATGTTAGTCCTCATGATTTGAGTTTTCACTTTTGTCACATAGTCTAAAGCTCACACCGGTTTCCTTAAAGAATATGAAGGCAAGTTTAGACAGGGTCAGTAACTGTCGTCAGTGCTGGCGCCGAAAACTGACTCGTGCTATTTAGACGCAGTCAGTATTTCGTCAGTAGTCGAGGATATTTCTTTCGGTGTACACACGTTTGTGAAGTCAGTGCGGAAAAATGAATTCTCGAAAACAGCAAAAAATAATGGCAGCGACTGACTTCGACATTTACACGGCGTCAATTGCGCTGGCGCGGGTGGCGGGGGGAGCGGACTGACGCCGAAAATATGAAGCGGGAATATTGAAGTCAGTGCTGACGCGACAGTACTGTACTGACTTGAAATCAATTTATACGATGGCAGTGCCAGGTCAGCACTGACTCGGCAGTCGACTGACGTCAATTACTGACCCTGTCTAAACTTGCCTTGAGGCTTTAACGGTGTAATGTTCACGTAATGCTAAATGATCACTTCTGTACGAATTGTCTGCTGCTACATTAGAGTAGAAACCAGCAGATATAGATATTAAAAGCTAAAAGTAACGAACCTACACACAATAAGATCAATATTAACATTATAAAAGTTCATTGGTGGGTATCATATTAATCTAAATGTGTGCGTGCGTGTTTGTGTATGTGAATGGGTGCGTGTGTGTGTTTGTTAGTATACTACAACACTATATTTAATGTTCTACCTTAGTAATATAAAAAGGTTTTCTGTATTCTCTTAATTATAATACTTTATCGATTCAGATATTATTTTCTCGCATTCATCAACGGATTTTGTATTGTATATATTATTGAATTCATTTATTTTGTTATAAAGTAAGGCAGCTCGGTTTGCGTACTGTAAACATACTTGCAAACGTAGTTTTAATGTCAGGGACTTGAGCAACGATGTATTTCATTCAATTCTTCGAGAAGTTGCTACTGTAAGGAGTAGTTTTATTTATTTTTAAAACCGTACGTATTATGTAGAAAGTTATTTATGTTATCTTTATTTCTTAACACGTATCGCTTATATTTTGTTTGATGATGTTAATATTATGATTATCACAACTTCTAGAAACTTTGCTTATTTTCTATACACAAGCAAAAAATATATTGCATTCATCCCTTTCTTAAATGCTAACTAAAATAAAGCTATGAATTACAACCTGTAATTATTTTATTTACGAAAACTTGAGGAACATTCCAAAGGTGTATTGGCAAGGCAAGATAGGAGTACTTTGATTCCGTAAATTCTAAATAATTGAAAACCTAGCTAGCTTTAAAAACTGCAGTCACAAATATAAGCGGTGCAATAAATCGGCCCACTGCAGCACTAAACTATTTGAAATACATCTACAGGATTAAAAGCGAGTCTCAACCGAAATTTATAGAAACTTTTACGAGGGTTTTCGTTTCATCTTTTTTTATCATTTCAGCCGGAAGACTCCACTGCTGGACAAAGGCCTACCCCAAAGATCGCAGCTCAGCCAACCTATTCCAGGGATCTTGACCAGATCGTCGACCTATCTTGTGGGGGGCTACTAGGATCTTATTTACATTCTATGATATCATTTAATTATAATAAAGTAGAGCTGGCTTCTTCTTTTTTTAATACTTATACCTACTACTTATATTCTGGGCGTCTCACCCCATATCTATTTTTCGCTGAATATATACGACTTGTGCGATGGCTGGTCCATGCAATAGCTTGTGAACGAGTGCTTGTAGTAACATGTCGTTATTTAATTAAGAAATTTGGCAGCAATTATAACATTTATATTCATAAAGTATCACATTGATTGTGTTTACATGGACACACAAAATGTTATTTTATTGTAAAGGTAATATTAAGAATGATAATTATAACCTAGCCTAAAATTATATAATTATAAATATCACGCACAATAATTATATACATACATTACATGCACAATTATTATATATGTCTTCAAAAAAAAAAGTGTGTGTATCAGCTCCGACGCACGACTGGAGTTAACTCCTCAAGAACGATTGTCTTTGAACAGGTACTAAACAAAATCAAGTCCAATGGAGTCGGTTACAAACAGTCATTAATTAAAAAAGATTGACATCATGTGTAACGGTAAATAAACGCATTAATAAAAATTCTTAAAGAATATATATTTTTATTTTATTTACATTTTTGCGATATATCGAATATTTTACATTTAGGTAGATCTTACATTATTGCTTCATTATAATTATATTATCGTATCATTAATTGTTATAACGGAAACTACAAAAATAGTTCGTAGAAAATAAATCATAATAACTTTAAAACAATATATAGATATTAAAAAAATTAAATAATAGGTTAGTTTAAAAATTGTCTATTTGGCGTGAAATGCGCTTTATATACTCTCCATATTAAATTAAACATTTAATTATGTGCAACTATATTTATAAATAAATATTTAATAAATACAAAGCACACATATTTATACATAAAATACATGTCACATTAATGTATGAATTGTAACTTACTTAGTACCCACGTGCTTATCAGATTATCCGGCACTATTATTTACACACAATGGAAGAAATTCCATAATTTATAGAATTATCATTTCACTTTATGAAAGTATAATAATAAATCAATTTCAATAATATAATAAAGCTTCAAAATACAAGATAATTGAAAGGTGTGCGAGAAATGATGCGCACCAACAAAGTTACTATGCCATTCGATGAGTAGGTTTTAATCTCCATATTTTTCTCATACCGGGCGCCTTATATGAAAATCGATTCTTAAGGAGTAAACTCCAAAAATCTTAGACTAATACATAAGTGTTACATTTTGAATCAGCATTAGACTTTCTAAAAACATTACACAAGCGTACTATAGCTATAGGAAACCATTAAAATAATAATAAAGAATAGCACTCTAAAATAAAATTAAATCCACAATGTTACGTAAGAACAGATCAGAATTTATACAGAATACATTTATGAAGATAACCAAAGAATGGATCGCCAACCTTTGAATTTACACATTAAATCTTCTTATCGGCGCGTTCCACACAATTCATGTAGAATCCTTTGATCTACGGCCAGAATACTTCGTTCGTATATTCTACGAGTCCCATTTTAAAGTGAACACTATTAATTTTAACTAGCTATAGAAGGAGCTAGACATCTTCGATTCAAACTTTAATGAGTCTGGCTCTCACGGAGTTTGAGACTTCATTTTGTATAAAGAACTCTAAATGGCTTTTTACAAATGTCACAACGAGACGTTTATTTTTAGCTTCTCTACGTTTGTGTTATTTGCGAAAGTGGACGAAAATCTTACTTGATGATCACTTATGACCTACGGTTAAATATATAACTATCTGTTTTTTTCTATACTCAATGGCTAGTGGCTCAAAATTGCTTTAACTGCGTAAAGTGTTGAGGGGGCGCGAAGCCCCGCCATGAAATACGACTTTAAACTCTAATTGACGGAACTCTGACACAATACAAGTAATAGTACAGTAGCTTAACTCAGCGGTCTCCTTGAAATATATACCTATATCTAGGCGGAGAGCTAGGGTTGGTACGTACAAAAATATTCACGACCAGTCTCGGCGGCGCTCGGCGAAGCATTGAATAGGTTTGTTTTGTAAAAAAAAATAATTTGAAAAGTGTGATACTTACTTTTGCAGGCCAGTGTATATCATTGTCTTGTAACATAACACAGGCTATATATGATTAACTTGGGGCAAGATAATTTGTGTAAAAAGTGTATCAATATTATTATATTATTAGAATATAATAATATTGATAATAGAATGAGAATGCTATTAAGACGAATTACGAAAGCTATTCAGGAGCACATTTGTTCAGACTTTGTTCAAAAAAATCAATATTTAAGACTAGCTGAAGTGGTAGAGAAGGTGTAGACATATTTTTTTTATTTTTATAGAAATGGAGGATGAACGAGCGTACAGGTCAGCTGGTGTTAAAGTTATCACCGCCGCCCACAACCTCTTGTAACACCAGAGGTATCACAAGAGCAAATCGTTATGAATTTAAGAGTTAAATGTTGAATTATTGAGTGTAACTATAACATTTCTCATGAAACTGTTAATTAGACTGATAGATCGAGCTAAGGCGTTCAAAGAGACAAATAAAATAATCTTTTTATTTTATTATTTAACTCTAACATCGTACACTGAAGATATTCACTCACTATGGCCAAAATGTTCACAGTCCCTACAGTGGCGGATTTGCTGGTAAATGTGTGGCTGAGTAGGCTGGAGCCTAGGCCTGCAAATTTTAAGGAGCGCCAAATGTAGTTCAAATTTTTTTTATTTCGATTTAGATATTGCAAAAAAAAATTATACACACACAAAATATGATTTTCGAAAATTGGAGAAAAATTAAAATATTTCACAAAAATCGAAATATAGTCCTATAAACAATGCTAAATAATAAGTATGTATCTCTACATAAACAATTGCTAAACGCTTTAATAATTAAAATAACAATTTCTCGTTAAATCCGATATGAGTCTATACTATGTACCTATTTGACAACGAGAAATGTGTTAACCCTGAAATAATATCGAATCGCTATTGCGTTATTCTAAAAATTTATGATTTAACACGGTACCATAGTTGTCAATGATACTAACCATACGGGAATCGTTTGATGCAATGAGAATGATGAAGCACAAATCATAAAGTTGGAAAGTTATTGATAGAAAATTGATATGATTTTGTGGACTAAGATATCAAAATTTTGAGGTGGCAAAAATTGAATAGCCTGCGGGCGGCAAATCTGTAAATCCGCCACCGAGTCCCTACATTTGTAAATGCGCTGGATCATTCCTCTGTCAGAATTTATGATTTATATATTCCTTGAAAACATTCCTACATTTCCAGAACTTTTTATTTTTCCTTAAATCTGTTCTATTCCTACATGCAATAGATAAGTGTTATAAAAAATCCATTAAATTCTTGTGGACGGAACCAGCACCTGAATATCAACAAAATGTGAGTAATAAGAAATCATAAAAGCTTGCGATACGATACCGATTTCATACTGCGCCCGTCTTTGTGAGACATTAAAAACAACTTCTAGTCATACCGGCACCCAGTACTTTCAAATGAATATACCACATGTGGTTGCAAAAACACTCCACATAACGAAATAAAATTGAAAAAAAATAAGCAAAATGCTAAATTCTAATTAATTAACATCTCTCTAATATATATTTTACGGATATGAATGAACAAAATATGTACAAATCTTGAAATGTACAAACTTTGTGTACAACTTATAATTATATCTAACTATAAGAAGAACTTGATATAATATGATGCGTTATTAATTGTAGTTATACAATCAATACTTCTAATGCTTAAACCATAACGTGAACATAATTAAAACGTTAAAATCCAATACAGACAATTATAATCCTTATAATCACAATCATCTAGCCGGGTAACATATTCACCACACATCATTAAACTCTTTAAACATGCTCCCGAAACTTAATACCAATAAGGATCACATTCCTAAAATCAAGAGAAAATTTGCAGCGAAAATCTGCATGGTTATACGACGTATTGTAATTGTGTTGCGACATCGCGACAGAGCGAGATGACAATATAACTAAGCGTTATATAAAAGAGATAGACTTACCTTTTGGTGCTTAATATTGATCTTTTGCCGCCATTTTAGCGTGTACCATTTTCACTTCGGCCGACATGTGTACAGGCGCTGTTGATAAAGAGAAAACCTTTTATTTAGCCAACACTTTGCCATTTTAATAAAGTTATTCGAGAAAAGAAACAAAATCTCGTCTCTCGCTATTTGCATTTTATGAAGAAAAACAAATGGGTTTCGGTGGTAAATCGTTTTAGATCCAGACTATTATTTTGTAAGCCCTTAGGAGCTAGTATTGCTGTTTTTTATTACTTTTTAGGGGTCTGTGAATTACTGATCTAAAAGGCTAACAAAATTATCTATTTTTTACTACAAGGTTCTGATTTATAACATAAGCATACCGATATAATATGAACACAGAGTTGCAGTTAAAGTACATATTCATGTTTATGGGACGCTAAAATTTTACTTTTTTTTATGGAATAGCAGGATAAACGAGCCAGGTTCACCTAGTGTTAAGTGATCACCGCCGCTCACATTCTCTTGCAACACCAGAGGAATCACAAGAGCGTTGCCGGCCTTTGAGAAAGGTGTACGCGCTTTTTTTGAAGGTACACATGTCGTATCGTCCCGGAAACACCGCACAAGGAAGCTCATTCCACAGCTTTGTAGTACGTGGAAGAAAGCTCCTTGAAAACCGCACTGTGGAGGACCGCCACACATCCAGATGGTGGGGATGACATCCTAACTTGTGTTGTGTCGTGCGAAGGTGAAAACTTAAAATGATTACGTATTTATACAGCGAATCAAATAGCATCTATTACTGAAAATTTTACCTAAACTGAAGTTTAGGTATAAATTTTATAGTAGTATAATTATATACCTACTTATAATGCAAGTAAGCATAATTAATAGCAATCACGTTAATTTTTTTATCTTTAAGAGGGAACAAACGGGCATAAGGCAATAAATGGTGAGGAAACCGCCCATGGATATCGCAACACTAAGGAGGAGGGTTAAAAGATGACTTGCATAGAGAGTTATTCGTTATTATAATTAAAAATTAAGTAAATAATAGTTATAATAAGCTATATGTTGAAGAGAATAAGAAAATATTTATGGAAAAAGAATTTTTATTAGTATTATTGCATGTACTCATTTACATTGCTCCATCCATTTTCGCCGGAAGACGTCCACTGCTCGACAAAGGCCTTCGCTGCCATCATCCAACCTACTCCAGCGATCTTTACCAGATTGTCGGTCCACCTTGTGAAGGGCCTACCAGCACTACGTCTTCCTGTACGTGGTTTCCGCCATTCGAGGACTTCATTGCCCCAACGGCCTTAGCTCGACAGACTTAGTTATGTGCCCTGCCCACTGCCATTTCAGTTTTTTAATAAATTTGGTTTAATATGATTTTTAATTTCATTTAAACGAAACCTTATCAACTTGAGTTCGTAATGTGCTTAAGTAGGTGAGCATAAATCTCACACCTCAGCCAATTATGACTTTTTGACTTTACTAAAAAATGTACACAGCTGAAGGGAGGGCCGAGTCCTGAGGTTTTCCTAACGGAATGGGGCTCAAAAAACTACAAGGTTTTTTCAGTATCGAACCTGAAACTCATCAGGTACAGGGCTGAAAAGAATACCAACGGGCTCATTATTTAACTGAATCCTATATTTTATAAAAACAACAAAATTACATTTAAATTGTTGCCATAGCACGATGTAGATATTTGTAACACTCATATTGGATGCCTATAAAAAGTTATGAGAATACTAAATTTGGAAGTTCTCGCTTGGGGCGCTTTTTTGCACATAGATTGCAATTACATTTCGAATCAAAAAGTTTTCATTTGATATATGGAAATTAAATATCAAAAGCGGAAATATCGCAACAGAGCTTTACGGTTTTCTGAATTGTTGATTTATTAAAATTGTGATTCGAATAAATTTATGACTTTAGAGCTCAGTGGAAATCTTTTCAAGTATTCGAAATATTACACTTATCAAAAATATTTTTCTAAATTAAGTCTTTTATAGTTCATATTAAAAATTGAAGACATTTCGTTCGTATTTTATCTGAAACTGTACTTCTGATAGCTCTGATGAAATTAGATAGGTCCGAATTTCAGAAAAAAACAGCTGCAGTAACATAGAGAGCTACATCCTGGTTAGCAAAGTTCAGCCAACTTTTTACTTCGCTAATAATTGTATAATTCTGATTTGTATTTTAATTATTAACAATTTATATA
Organism: Leptidea sinapis; assembly: GCF_905404315.1. Classification (NCBI taxonomy): domain Eukaryota; kingdom Metazoa; phylum Arthropoda; class Insecta; order Lepidoptera; family Pieridae; genus Leptidea; species Leptidea sinapis. The sequence continues at coordinate 7,983,887 of NC_066275.1, read as the reverse complement.
TATTTTTAAATGTTTTCTTATGTAAATGCTTATTTTATATTGTTAATATATTTCCATTTTATTATATTTATGCGTTTTTAAAATAGCGAATGATGAGAGTTTCTTGTCGATACTTCTCAATGTGATATAGAAAATACAACTTGGGAACCTTTAAGTCTAGAACATTCTCATAAACATAAAGCATCTCTTCACCTCTGCTTCTGCTGATATCCTGCTGGGTGGCTGTTTTTTTACATTTCATCAGCTAGAAAAATAGCTTCACCACACTATTTGAACTGATTTCTTCCGCCGAATTCAATCTTCGCCACACCGACACGCCACAGATTAGACTATCAACCCCACCATCTGGATGTGTGGCGTTCCTCCACAGTGCGGTTTTCAAGGAACTTTCTTCCACGTACAGCCAAGCTGTGGAATGGGCATCCTTATGTGATGTTTCCAGGACGATACGACCTTAAAGGCAACGCTCCTGTAATTCATCTGGTGTTGCAAGAGGGTATGGGCTGCGGTGATCACTTACTAATAGGTGACCTGTATGCTCTTTAATCCTCCTTTTCCATAAAAAACTCTAATAAAACAAACAAACTACTGCAACACTTAAACAACATAAATTTACATACTTGTAATACAATATACATACAAAAGAAAATGCTATAGATATTCATAAAGCCTTTGCAAAAACACGTGATATTTTGTTTAATTAAACAGTACAAATGTAAGCGAGATTAAGCTCGCTTGTAAGCTTGCATTTCCGCTTACAATGTAAAATATGGCACCAAAATACACGAATATTTAATTAGATCTAAAATTATTTATGACGGCATTTCGCTGCCCCTTGCTAATTTGTATATTTTTTGAGACCATTTCATTATTTTCTCTGATAAAACAGTACCTTCATAATACATGAAAGTTATAACAGTATATAAGCTATGGCTGAATGATGGAAAAAACAAGACTCCAATACGAGTATATGTATCGCTTTAATAAGCTGACTTGGATAGACTTTTTTTTATAAAAAAAACCTACAAGACGAGCAGGACGTTCAGTTGATGGTAACTGATACGCCCTGCCCATTAAAATGCAGCGCCGCTCAAGATTGTTGAAAAATACAAAAATTCTGAGCGGCAATACAATTGCGCTCGTCACCTTGAGACGTAAGATGTTAAGTCTCATTCGCCCTTCAGAGCGAAACACAATAATGTTTACACATTACTGCTTCACGGCAGAAATAGGCGCCGTAATAGTAGCCATAATCTAGCCGGCTTCCTATGCAAAGGAGCCTCCCACTGGTTATTTGAGACTATTCTGTCTAATTACCAGGACTTCATAGTTCATGTTAAGCTTTCCAAAGAACTACAAGGTGTTTTTGAAAGGTAGTTTAAATATAGTTAGTTAATAAGACAATTTATACGTCTAGAGAGTCTCTTGCTAAAAACAGGCCATATTTAATACTTTAGTGTGCGTGACAAGCTACGTTTTATACTAGCGATTTGTATGACACTTTTTGTAACTCTTAACTTAATTTTTTCGATGTTTTAAAGGCTGTCATAGTCTATCTAGACGTAAAAATGATCTAACGGCCGTTTTAACGTATCTCTAGTTACGGATAGGATGCTATCACCGTTTAATGACAAGATCATATCTATCCATAGTTATGTCCAATATAGTTTGTTATTAGTTATAGTCCAATGCTATCTGTCGATAGGTTTTTGAAATGTAAGTAAGCGTAAAATAATAGATTTGTCTACCTCTAGTAAGTTAAACTAAGGATAGATAGGTTATTGAATACGGCCGTAAATCGAAAACCAATGCCAATGAATTCCTTTCATGCAAAATCCACATGACACGGTTCACCTAATTCAAAATTTGGACCGACGCTCCATGCATAAGGACTCTGTTTTTTATAATTGAATTACAAATGTATAGTTTTGAGACTTTTTCCTATACTTGTAGCATAAGACGCTATTACTTACATAGTTCTAGGTCAATGGCGGTCCTCCACGGTGCGGTTTTCAAGGATCTTTCTTCCACGTACTACAAAGCTGTGGATTGAACTTCCTTGTGCGGTGTTTCCGGGACGATACGACATGGGTACCTTCAAAAATGCGTGTACACCTTCCTTAAAGGCCGGCAACGCTCCTGTGATTCCTCTGGTGTTGCAAGAGAATGTGGGCGGCAGTGATCACTTAACAACCCGTGACCCGTACGCTCGTTTGTCCTCCTATTCCATAAAAAAAAAACAGCCGTATTATTTTTACGTTAACTTAGAAGTTTATATTTTTCACAGCTTGAAGGTACTGTAGACTTGACTAAATCATTTTATTTTCAAGTCAATAATCCACGAGTTCCCGAGACAAATGGTCTTGACAGAAATACAGACGGTTGGACAACAAAGTGATCCTGTAAAGGTTCCATATTTTTCCTTTTTAGGTACAGAACCCTAAAATATACCTCACGACAGAAATGAAAACGATAACTTCATCACGGCTAGGTTAACAATACACGGTAATACATCTATTTTTACACGCTTTTTCTTAGCTTCACCTGTATATGTATGTTTGTTTGTAATCGAGTTATCTGGGCCAGATTTCGTTCAAACTTCGTAGGTTTATCGAGGACCGATGACAATACATTAATTTTGTAAAAATATTCCATTTTTCAACTTGCAAAATAAGATTTTTGTTAATTTATATAATTTTTTCATCTAAAGGGTGTCCAGCGGGAATTTTTCAACTTTAAATAAACGTTACTCATTTGTTAGCGGGGTTAGGGCTGCGGAGGGGGTGACGTTAGAAGCGACGTTTCTGCGGATTTGTCAGTCGCCATGAGTCATTGGTCGGGCGCGCACCGCGCGTATGCGGTGGAACAATATTTGTTGAACGGCAATTCGCCTATTCGAGCGCGTCGTGCTTTTTGTTTGCATTACAACATTCGGCGATTAAGCGATGGTCCGAGTACGCAGCTTATCAGAACGTGGGTGCAAAGATTTCGAGAAGAAGGGACAATGATCAATAGGCCGCCACCAGGACCGTCTACGTCGGCAGCAACACCAGAACGAGTGGCACAGGTGCGTCAAGAAATTCTTAGAAATCCAAGGAAATCAGTAAGAAAGATTGCCGCCTCTACAGGCATTAAGAAGTCAACTGTGCATACGATTTTGAAAAAAAAACTAAAGCTTCATCCCTATAAAATGCAAATTGTCCAAAAATTGAATGAGAACGATTATGTTTCAAGAGAAAGGTACGCCAGAACGGCTTTGCAACGATTTCGAACCCCCAGAACACTTGGAAACATATTGTTCAGCGATGAGGCACATTTTCACATCGGGGGTTACGTAAACAAGCAAAATATGCGTTACTGGAATCCCAACAACCCAAGAGAACGTCATCAGAAAAGTTTGCACTGCCCGAAAACCACAGTATGGTGCGCCATCTCAGCTCAAGGAATAATCGGACCGTATTTTTTTAATCAGGGGGAAACTGTGGATACCTCTGTATACTGCCGCATGATTGATGAGTTTTTAGTGCCGCAATTGCAAGTTTTTCCAGGACGCAACAATAGGACACATTTCCAGCAAGATGGGGCAACCCCGCACACTTCCAGGGGGACACCCTGTGTCGAAGTTAAGGGACATTTTCCCTGGAAAATTAATAAGCAAGTACGGAGACATAGCCTGGCCACCACGATCGCCTGACTTGACGCCCTGTGATTTTTTCTTGTGGGGATACCTCAAGTCCAAAGTTTACTGTAATAATCCCCGCACCATATCTGCCCTACAAGAAAATATCCGGCGTGAAATTGATGCAATCCCCCAAGCACTGTGTTCGCGCGTATTCGCCAATATGAGGGTTCGCTTACAAGAGTGTGTTACGCGAAATGGACGTCACTTGGAGGACATTATTTTTAAAAAATAAAATCCGCAGAAACGTGCTTTGTTTTAAAAATATAATAAATATTTTGAGTTTAATAATATGTTTTTTATTTAAGTTTAAAAAACAAAATTTTCCGCTGGACACCCTTTATTATCAACAAGACAGGAATTGATGTTAATTTTCAATTTCAACCATTATCTTTTAAACCAAAGCGTGTTTTTTTAGTTTTTCAAACTATTTTTAAAGGTTTAAAACACGTGTAATTTAACTGTGTTATTTTATCTATATTAATGAAGGAAAATCATTAATAATATACTAATTTAGCTGTGACTAATCGCACTCCCTTCGCCGAATCGAGCTGACTTTACCCAAACGAGCGTAGCATAACCCAGCGTGACAGCTCACTCTCAGTCAAGACCTACATAATAAAGTGATTAGAGCATCTAAAAAGTTAACTTCAAAAACGTACACTTAAGGAAATACATTTAAATATTAAAACTGTAGGCAACGCCGCAATTTCAGATCGTAAAAAAACTAATTATTTACACAAAACGTAAAATAAAAATAATCACTTCTTGTTTTTATTCTTCCCCACCAGATTACTTGCTGTCTTTGACATAAAAAATAAATGACTGCCTATAATTGGACGGTAAATTTTATTACGAATCATAAAATTACCATGAAGCGTTTCTATTGCTTTCAAATCAACAACGGTTTGTTTTGGTTTTTTAAAGTGAAAATAATAAATAAAATTTATATTGCCGTTTGTGTTATAGTTTATTATAAAAGAAATACATTAGGAACAAAGCTGTCTTTTAACTAAGATACTTTAAGAGATAGTGTTTGGATCTTTAACTAATTAAAACTTTGTAGGTTATTAAAAAAAATCTACTGTGCTCGACGTAGTCCGCGTGAAAGTTTTAGCCCCTCATACCTAACATATATATGCTGTATATCACGCTGCTAGCTATATATATATACCCCAACATGGACCAACGATCGGGTCATGATCGCTGGAGTAGGTTGGATGAGGGCAGCGCAGAACCGATCGTCATATTTATCATTCTGGGAGGCTTTTGTCCAGCAGTGGACCTCTTCCGGCTGAAATTAATGATGAAATATAATAAATCTATTCATTAGTTTCGCATTTTGATACACTTTTTGACAGCAAAATTTTTTTTGACACAATTTTTTTTGCCTCGGTATTGTTTATAAAACAGAACACAACGAGTAATCTTTTTAAATAATATTGAAAACAGTGTTTGCTTTTTTACGATTTTATAATATGTATAGGTATAACTAATCTAAATTCAACATAAGAGTGTTTTACTAAATGTATTATATAATATGAATGACAACAGGTTCGGTAATTAGTCATAGCTAGGAGAATACGAATTATTATTTTTTCACTTATGTCATTTTTCTAGCTTAACCTCGAATCCTTTTTTTTATATTAAAAAATAATATAAAAAAAAGGATCAAAATTCTGCGAAATAAAATTGTGGGCAAATCCGAAAACATCCCAACTCTAATCTACGTAGACCATGTCGCACTCTGTTAGTAGTCTAAAATAAATTACTTGTAGAGAAAGGGGTGTTGGTTTTTTCATATTTTAATCTCAGGTGATCCAAGGAAATCTACAATTACTGATAACATTTATTATTAAAATTACTGATCCTTAACTTTTGGATATGCTATAAATATTTGTGCATCTATAAATTAACTATGTAAATGATATCAAATAAAACGTTCTATAAATTCATTATCAAAGGCAGCAGGCAAATTGTTGTATCTATAAAGCTAACAAATTTAATATCTGTGTGGATATACGATCGTCAGCAAAGTTTGATGCTGGCATTGTTTCAAAACTCCGTGCTAACGTGAACATTTCCACCATCTGTCTGCATATGAACGCTCAACGCTTACATGTCTGAAAGTATTCAACTTGGAGGAGACGCAACTAGCACGATGTACGCAACATTAGTCGGAGGGCATCTATTAGATATACAATAACAGTAATCCATAATACGTAGGTCACACTAAAAGTTTTGCGTAACTTAAAAGAACAATATTTTATAACCAAAATATTATGTTTATTGCTTTTCAAAATACTCTCCTTTACATTTTAAACATTTTTTCATGCGATCAAACCATTTTTTAAAACAGGAAGACCGCAGATTTGATGGCATGTTTTCTGCGTGCTGATTGAACTCTATCACTGCCTCTTCGCATTTTTTTTTATGGAATAGGAGTACCCATGTCGTATCGTCCCGGAAACACCGCATAAGGAAGCTCATTCCACAGCTTTGTAGTACGTGGAAGAAAGCTTCTTGAAAACCGCACTGTGGAGGACCGCCACACATCCAGATGGTGGGGATGATATCCTAATATGTGGCGTGTTGTGCGAAGGTGGAATTCGGCGGCAGGAGTCAGGTTAAACAGCTTTTCGGAACACTCCCCGTGATAAATGCGGTAGAAGACACACAATGAAGCGACGTCTCTACGCAACGCCAAGTGATCCATTCGTTCACAGAGCACTGGGTCCCCGACAATTCGAGCTGCTCTGCAATGCACGCGGTCAAATGGATCGAGCTGATACTGGGGTGCGTCAGACCAGGGATGACAGCAATAATCCATGTGTGGCCGGACCTGCGCTTTGTAGAGTTCTAGAATATTGGCCGGCTTGAAGTATTGCCGTGCTCTATTGATGACGCCCAGCTTCTTCGAAGCCAATTTGGCTTTGCCCTCCAGATGGCCACGGAAGTGGCAATCGCTCGAGATTTCGAGACCCAGTATTCCGATACTAGGCGAGGCTTTAAGGGAAGTGTTATCGAAGAGCGGTGATACGACAAATGGGGTTTTTTTAGTGGTAAATGCGCAAACTTGAGTCTTCTGGGGGTTAAATTGGACAAGGTTCAATTTACCCCATTCCGCAACCTTCTCGAGAGAGGACTCCATAGAAGACACAAGTTTCTCCCGGCACTGGTCGAAGTTTTCCCGAGAGAGACCTGCATGGCCCGTGTATACGGCATCACCAGTGCTGTCGTCTGCATAGCGTCTATGTGTTAGGTATACCAGAAGATCACCTGCCGACCAACAATGGCGAAACCCGTATTGTCGGTCGTTGATCAACTGGTGACCCTCTAGGTATACCAAAAGTTGGCGGCTAATTATGCTCTCCATGATTTTCGAGAGCAGGAAGATTATAGCAATAGGCCTGTAGTTTGCCGGATCCGAACTGTCTCCTTTTTTTTGGATCGGATGGACAAGGGCTGACTTCCATGAGTCAGGGACTATGCCTTCGGAATAAGAGTGCCGGAATAAACGCGTTAGCACCGGCGTCAACTCAGGGGCACACGTTCGAAGCACGATTGGTGAAATGCCATCTGCCCCACTTGACTTCCTGACTTCCAACGAAAACAGAGCTCGCCTAACAGTTTTCTGTCTGAACTGTACTTCAGGCATAGAGCTCTGACACCGCGGGATGGTCGGCGATGTTTTCCGTTGTCGTCAAGAGTCGAGTTGGAGGCGAAAAGAGCGCACAGGAGATCGGCTTTCTCTTTTGCCGTATGGGCCAGGGTGTCATACCTCATGTGTAACGGCGGCATGGACGGCTGATTGAAGTTACCGAGAGCAGCTTTCGACAACGACCAGAACTTGCGTGTTCCGGTCGGGTAACTGGAAAGCTGCTCGCCGATTTTGACGACGTGCTTTGACTTCGCACGGGCGATTTGCCGCTTAAAAAATCTGGAGGCGCGGTTATATTTCCTCTTAAGAACTTTGCAGTTCGGATCCCTTGTGCCCAGCGCCGCAACCCAAGTTCGATACGCCTGTTTTTTGCTAGTCAGATGCTTCTTTAACTGGCATCAAACCAGGGCTGTGATCTGCCACCGAACGGTACTACAGAGCTTGGTATAAAAATATCCATACCCTGCAGTATCACATCGGCTACTGCAATGGGAATCATCCGAAGGGAAACAAACCTTGCCCCAAGGGTAGGATGCAAAAAAGGAGCGCATCCTATCCCAATCTGCTGACTTGTAGTGCCAAACGCGGCGGGTAGCAGGTGGTCTGCGACGTTGGCGTGGGATGGGTGCTACACGCCTGACCAGGCAATGGTCGGACGGTCCGAGAGGCGCGTTGACAGAGACCTGGTAACTATTGGGATGTGTAGTTAGCAGAAGATCTAATAAGGACGGCATGTGGCTGTCCACATCCGGGAGCCGCGTTGGCGACTCAACCAATTGGGACAGACCATACGCCAATGCAAAATAATGCACAGAACGCCCTGCGTAGTCTGTGGTACGTGATCCAAGCCATTCGGCATTGTGCCCGTTGAAATCACCCAAGACTACGATTTCTGCGGAGGGGATCTGTGCAAGCACGTCGTCAAGTGCCGTTTGAACGCAGCCCATGAAGTGATCGGTTTCTGCGTTACCACTATGGGACCTGTAGACGCACGCACAGATGCGGACGCGGTCCAATAAATCTACGCGGAGCGAGAGAGTAGACAGGTCCCTACCCTCAAAATTGCTGAGACGGCGACAGCAGATATCCTCCCTAACGTACAAACATACACATACATGAGACATAAAAGTTTGCTCAATTTTGTACCCGGGGTATGATAAATATGACGTATCGCTAGGTCGAGATATCTGCGTCTCCGTAAGGAAACACAAGGCCGGCTGCACCGTCTCAAGGTGGTGGTGGACGGCGTTTAAGTTGAAGTGAATTCCCCTGATGTTACAAAAGTCCACATTAAGCGTGGAGCGTGGAGTGATACTGCCTCGTTTGTCCTTGGTCATGCGCGGTACTGTGCCCTCCCCAGAATACGAGGAGCAGCCCGAGCGCGAATGCTCGGGGAGGGATTCTCCGGCTCTACAGGAGCCGGTACCCTCCTGGGGTAATTTCTCTTTTAATACCGCTCTTATATTTTGATGGGGGGAAGCGGAGGGCCCCCCCCCCCTCCGAATGGCCTCCGGTCCTCGACTCTAACCTATGCGAAACATAGGCCGCTACTTCACGCCGGTATTCTGGTGACGTCAAAAGACGGTAGCGTGACTCTCCCACTTTCAATAAGCCCGTAGTCGTCTCTTACGACACCCTAGGGCCTGGTACTACCCTTTTTACGCCCCGGGGAAGCATAGGGCAGGCAGTTTTTTATGACTAAGAAGCTTGCAACGTTTCAAAAAATATAACGATCGAATAGGATCGATACACTGGTTTTTTGCATTCAGCCGCTGCTTTAAGTATCGCATCAAAGCAGGACTGTAATCTGCTACTGATCGGTACTACAGAGCTTGGTATGAGAATATCCATTCCCTGTAGTATCACATTGCAATGGCACAGGCTCTATGATCATCCAACGGGAGAGAAGCCTAAGGATAGAATCAAAAAAGGCTAATCTTATGACTTGTTGTGCCTAACGCGGTGGGTTTCCCGGAGCTTTGCGACGTGGACGTCGGATAGACACAACACTCCTGATCAGGCAATGGTTGGACGTCTCAAGAGGGCGCCAGCAGAAGCCTTGAGGACAAATAATATAGAGCTTTATAATAATTCTGATTCATATTAATTCCTGTAGATTCTATAACTTTCCTATCTTAGATAGTTAGAAAAAAAATTACCTTACGAGTAAACAGATAGTACGTAAATCAAATATGTAGGTAAGCTATTATTTTCCTGTAGATGTGAAACATAGAAGAGTTTTAGAATATTTTTTGGAGGTCATAATGCCGTCTCCAAATGGTTAAATGGTTTAAGGCTGATGCGGACGAGTAAAACGCGCAGGCCTTGCAATATAACTTTTTGTTAATACTCCGGACGTGTTTTAGTCTTACTAGTACGTTCATAGTTTTATTTGGAGGTAGCTTATTATTGTAGATTTCCTTATTTTGAATGTTTTTGAAACATTACGTTACTTAAAAAAGATAGCTTCGCTTCTTCAGTATTTAAGCAATTGCTGGAACAATATACCGCCACCTTTCAAAGCCTCCTAAACTGTTAATTCCCTTAAATTAAAAATGCAAACATATCTTAAATGAATATCGAAGTCAGTATTCCAGAATTAGTTGTGTTCAAAGAGACCAGGAGCTTTTTGTTTTGTTTTATTTTATTATTTGTCATTATTAGTTATTTTTAATTATAATTACACATTATATGTTTGTTCTTATTTTTTAGTTTAGTTTAGTAATTAATTGTTTTTAAGTTTAGTTAGAGTAGTAATAATTTAAACCAGGCGAGGCCAGGTGTCGTCCTTGGTTCATGTGTCACGCGAGAGTGGATCACAGAAGATCAGCGTTGCAACACACTCGTGTTGTGTGGCTACTTTTTTAAACACCACTCGTTTTTATTTGAATATTTATAAGTTGCTTCATTTTGTTATTTGTGTGTGTTGAAATAAATGTTTTTTCTTTCTTTCAATTCCAATTCAGGTTGTTTAAAGGAAAAATAACGCGATTTCTGAATAAAAACTTCCAACGTGACTCAAAGGTTTCCTTCACTACGTCAACTGGTATGCTAATCTATGAAGCGGTATTCATATTTCAACTTATCTTTCTACTTTTTAACAAACTGGTTGAATAAAAATTGCAGCATTATCCTGCAATCAGACTTTATGAAGATTTACTTTGCTTCTTTTATTATAAATATAAGTTTGTGGGTAATAATATCTCCCTTTATCAATAGTAAAGATCAGAATATTTAGTGAATATTGTTCATTTCTAACTATAACCACCACACACTCGACATATTACGTTACAAGATAAAACGATATAATTTGTTGAAAAAAAAAGTGTCTTAACCACGTCATATTATACAAGACCTAATCGATGATTACTATCTTTTTTTAAAAGAGGTGACGAGACTTCCACAGCGTTCGTGTTAGTAAGTGATACACCCTGCCCTTTACAATGTAGTCCCGCTCAGTAACTGCAAATTACAAATCTAGCCAACATCTTTTAATAAAAGACGCTTCCACTAGTCATATACAGGTGTCCCAAAGTTATGGGACATGAAGATAGGCTATTTTACTGAAAGAAGACTTTATGTCAATTTTAAAAGTTAGTAATTCTGTGTTCAAAGATTTTCTAAAAATTACTTGCCTCGTCTGGGAAATGAACCGACTTGTTAATGTTAATGTAAAAAAAAACACCCCTACTCATACTTATGATGCCAATCGAAAGAATGGCCAAAAACTAATAACTCTTCTTAAGTAACATAGTATTTTAAAAGAAATTAGTCAATAAAGTGGGTAGTTTTTTGTAAATTAATTAATTAAATGCCTAAAATGTGATCCCTCTTATCTTACGCAAATCGCCAATCTTTTAATGAGTCCGCTGCCTGTTGATTTTCTTATCATTTTATGGTGAACACTCGATATGATATGGCACAATTCTGTTTGTAACTCGCCCACGTTCTCGTATCGCTTTTTGTATAGCATATCTTTCACGTATCCCCAAAAGAAGAAATCTAATGGTGTAAGGTCCGTGGATCTGGCCGGCCATCTAATCGGTCCATTCGTGCCAATCCAAGTAGGAAAAAATTCATTCAGAAGAGTTATTAGTTTTTGACCATTCTTTCGATTGGCATAGTGCCAATCGAAAGAATGGAAAAGTAGGGGTGTTTTTTTTTACATTTCAGTCGGTTCGATTCCCAGACGAGGCAAGTTATTTTTAGAAAATCTTTGAATGCCGAAGTACTAACATTTAAAAATAACATAAAGTCTTCTTTCAGCAAAATAGCGTATTTCGATATTTAAGGTACTTTCCCTTCATGTCCCTTAACTTTGGGACACCCTGTACATACATAGTTACTAGCGGGTGACCGGTACGCTACACTTCATCTCAACAAATGCATAATATATTATAGAAAATATATTAAGATTTGTAGTTTAATCATTACACTAATTATGTCGATTTCTCTGTTCTTGTAATGAAGTAATGTCACAGCAGAACTGTCAAACTATGCCTCAAAAGTTTCATCATCATTTCAGCCGGAAGACGTCCACTGCTGGACAAGATCGCCGGAGTAGGTTGGATGAGGGCAGCGCCGGACTCTTAGAAATTATTCATAAAGAAATAAAATTTGAAATTAAAAAATATTTAAGGTTAAGAATCTAAATAAAAACTATCCTGTCTCTCAATTCGGATTTGCTTAAAATCGGTTCAGTAGATAAGGAGTTCACCGCAGACAAACAGCGTGACGCGAAGTTATATATATAAAGACTTAGAGCATTTGTGTGTCTAGACAAACTGTGACAGCTGTGAAAACAATTTAGGTTTTTTTAATCAAAATTAGAGACGAGACGAGCAGGACGTTCAGCTGATGTTAATTGATACGCCCTGCCCATTGCACAATGCAGTGCTGCTCTGGATTCTTGAAAAACCCAATAATTCTGAGCGGCACTACAATTGCGCTTGTCACCTTGAGACAAGATGTTAAGTCTCATTTGCCCAGTAGTTTCACTAGCTACTGCACCACTCAGACGGAAACAGTAATGATAATACATTACTGCTTCACGGCAGAAATAGGCGCTGTTGTGGTCCACATAATCTAGCCGGCATCCTGTGCAAAGGAGCCTCCCACTGGTTGACAGTTAACCTCTATTTTGAGCAATGCAAGCACACTAACACAAAGTGTCATACATTGTTAGGTTTAATTTAAAGCCTTCCATTTCACAATTATTATTAAACTGCTGGTTCCTCCTACAAGCGAAATAAATACGTTCTCGGCCAGCATACTTGAAAACTGTTTCTTTAAGTCTTAAGTTTCTTTCATATGTTGTTTCGTGGCGAAGTTGTAAAAGTTTGTCTGGCAGTCTTAAAGTCTGGCACGACACTGGAACCGAATAACTTAACGCCCACTGCAAATTTGCAAGAACGAAATTAATTTCTGAGCCAAGTAAGTTATGATTTATACACGCTATTTGCATTTCCGAATCTTTGAGTTTTCTTTATTTAGAACCTGGCAAGATGTCAAAATATGTTTTCTAATTTCCATCTTTATGGTAATAATATGTTTATTTGGTTCGAACTTGTAAATCGTATTGTGTCACAGAATTAAAATGAGAACTTGAATTGAAATCTAAAATTATTTAAAAACTAAATTATGAAGCAATGATTTACTACGTTATAATTCATTCTTCTTCAGAGTTTTGCAGCGACCATGTATGTATTAATAATATTTTAATCTGACAAACCTACATTAAGGATTGGTCTACGCTGCGCTCCAATTAGATACCGCAGGTTAGCGTACTCGAGCCAGACTTGAACAATGTGTGACGTAGACGTGCTACATGTTCTATTAAGCTTTGCTAATAGTTGAAACTAAAATGGCCGGGTTGCGTTGTACAACTTTGCGAAAATAATACTACAAGAAATAAGAAAGACACTGGCATCACATATCATCAGTAAGTATTTTGTATTTTATTAATTTCAATATAAACGAAACGAAACCAAGCGTATGTTACACAATTTGAAAGATGTCGTTGAGTGTCAACATGCCACGCACTCTCTCTAGTCGTTCCCTCATGAATGGGGATAGTGGTCATCAACAAGTGGTCCACTCTTGGAGTGAACTATTTGTTTCCATCGGCTTCTGTCCACCGCGGCCCTGACGATGGAGCTGAACTTTGCCATGCAAACAAGCATCTAATAATAATAAAAAGTTATTGTTCTTAGGTAGTAAGGTATCTAGTATGAGCGCAGTGGAGACTAATCTTTAATCTAAGCTGACAAATTAAGAAAATTGATTGAACTATGCGTTATTTTGCGGAAATCCATAATCATCCAAATATTGTGAGTTTTCTTATGTATATCTATACGATACATTCTTCGGAGATGTTGACTCTTTGAAAGCTAGCACGAGACTCACCTTTATACAAGGTATCATCAGGAGATGAGACGAGACTGAGTCTCGTGCCGTTTGGCGAGTCAACATCTCCTGAGGGTGCCATCTTAGTGGAAGTTACACTTAAGAAAGATCACGACATATAGATCTGACAAATCATTAAATTTATTCAATTGTAGCAGTAGGTATTAGTAAGCTTGTAGGAATAGAACGGGAGTAGAACTAACTGTATGTGCAGTTTTCATCTATGGCAGTTCTGCCACCACACCTTTTTGTATAATTAAAGGCATATTATGAGAAATTAAATCTCTGGGTGGCGAGCTCATTGCGTGTGATAGGAATTAGGATCATATGTTGTTACCACTAAGGTCAAAACTTCACTGTTTTTGATTGATGATACCGTTTCACATGAGGTGGGTCGTCTGCTTGTTACGAAACTCATAAGTCATGTATTAACTAAACAAAGAACAAAAAAGGAAAAAGAAAGATCCCATTAGTCACATCATACGCATTACAAAGCAGTGCCGCTCATGAATCTTGAAAAACCCAAAAACTCTGAGCAGCACTACAATTGCGCTCGTCACCTTGACACGTAAGATGTTGAGTCACATTTGTCCAGTAATTTCACTAGCTACGGCGCCCTTCCGATCGAAACACAGTAATGCTTACACATTACTGCTTCACGGCAGAAATAGTCTTCGTTATGATACCCATTGTCTCGCCGGCATCCTGCGCAAAGGAGCCTCCCACTGGTAAATCAACTTTTTTTTATGGAATAGGAGGACAAACGAGCGTACGGGTCGCCTGGTGTTTAGTGATCACCGCTACCCACATTCTCTTGCAACACCAGAGGAATCACAAGATCGTTGCCGGCCTTTAAGGAAGGTGTACGCGCTTTTTTTGAAGGTACCCATATCGTATCGTCCCGGAAACACCGCACAAGGAACTACCTTCTCTATTGTTTCAATCTATTTATCTTACAATAATGTGGTCTTATATACACTCACTCACTTATGAGATTTCTTTATTATTGATTGATTCTTCCCCTCAATATGACTATACCATCAAAGAATGATTTTCTCAGTCCTAGTAAATAATTACATTGTCTGTACTTGTCCACAACATTCCTTCACTACACTTTTCACTTTCGTAATATGCCATGTATAAGTTATTGCAGTGTCTGTATTATAAAATTGCATATATTTTAAAAAGTTATAATTCATGTTTGCCTGATGCACCTCTTTTATATATATCTATCTATATATATAAAAATGAATTGCTGTTCGTAAGTCTCGCTAAAACTCGAGAACGGCTGGACCGATTTGGCTAATTTTGGTCTTGAATCAATTGTGTAAATCCAGAGAAGGGTTTAAAGGGTGAATAAATATGAAAATGCTCGGAATTAAAGTATTACAACAATTTTGTTTTTCCTTTGATATGCCCTATCGTTCAGAAATCAGAAAGAATAGCTTAAAATTAATAACTAATTAGATTTTTTATAACTTGCCAACTTTCTCAGCAGGTAAAATATAAACTTAATTTAATAAAATTTGAAAACAAAATTTAAATGAACGATAAATCTTAAGTTTTGTCATGTGTGTACGCGGACGAAGTCGCGGGTATCAGCTAGTTTTAAAATATTTTCTCTGTGTAATGTTTAGTTACAATAATAGAAGCCAAAGCATTCCATCTGCACTTTGCGGCTCTTACATTTGTCTGTTTGACCCTTTGTACTCTGTGAACGGCTGGATTACTTGGCGTTGCGTATACACGTCGCTTATACGTCGCTTCATTGTGTCTTCTACCGCATTTATCACAGGGTGATTTCCGAAGAGCTGTTTCACTTGATTCCAGCCGCCGAATTCCACTTTTGCACGACATGCCACAAATTAGGATATCATCCCCACCATCTGGATGTATAGCATTTCTCCACTGTGCAGTTTTCAAGGAAGCTGTGGAATGAGCTCCTCAATTCCTCTGGTGTTGCAATAGAATGTGGGAGGCGGTGAACACATCAAGTGACCCGTACGCTCGTTTGTCCTTGTCTTCCATAAACAAAAGCTTAAGTAACAATGAATAAAAGTAGTTATTTAAAGTACTTAAAGAAATATGTCGGTTCGTCATTTACTTGTAACTTATAACCTTACAGCACTTGGCATAAACATTTTAACCATTGAGCTGTACATGGAAGCAGATATCACTACATTCTATCCATATAGGTATAATAACCTAATTAACTATAATATATAAGCGAAACATACTTGATTTGAAATTTATAGTTACTCATTTCGTGGACCGTTTGTACGCTCACTGAGAATTGATTTACGGAAATCCTATCCAATATGTAATTTTATTATGAAAAATGAGTCACTGTGAACGTAGCCGGGGGTTAAATTAGTTATATATATATACGCCTCGCTTACTATCTTGTATTCACGAAACCATTTACTTGTACTTACAGTGACATTTCATAGATGGCGTAGTCCTGTATACAGAAGAAGCAAAAGTTTAAAATTTTAATTCATAACTGGAGACCTAACTAAATAGCGTACTTCAAGCAACACATTTAAAATTATAAAAAAAATTAAAAACTAGACTTGATTTGTATATATTTATAAAATATTCACTGAATAATATATTCTATAATACTTTATTGCAATATGTTTGACCTAGTTTAAAAGAAAACTTTACTTAATACTACATACAAAAGAATACAATAATTTTACAATCAGTTTTCAAAGCAATACAAATTTTCTTACCTTTATTATTAATGTGAATCAAGCGCCATCTGTTCTAAGCGTACCCTAAAAGCCTCTCGAACGACTGAACAAAACCTTCAGAAAACAACAGCTTGGCATCATTTCACTAAAATTATAAAGATGTCTCTTTAACTAGTTTAAATATTTGTTTACTGCTAAAACAATTTGCTTAAATAATTGCATAAATAGATAAAAAATTACTTTTTCGTAATGTAAACAGATCAAGACCACACACATTATTGCAATAATTATGATAACAAACTTTGATATCACGTAACGGAACTCGTGAATTTTGTACAAGCAATGACACGGTGACAAATCCAATAGAGATAAAATATCACAGATCACTCAATATATTTTTACTGTCGTATTAAAATCAACACCTTACTTTAACAGAGTTAATACCAAACTGTTGACCATTCGCAAACTATCTTCCGAAGCATTTTTCTTTGGCGGGAACAGATGCACTCGTATACTCCGTCTCACTTCCTCTCAGGCCATTCCAATCCGTTTGTCCCTTTCACATCGTAGCTAAAACCATTACTGAGAGAACAAAAAAGGGTCCCCTTTGAGTAAATTGTAATATATCATCGCCCTGACATTATAGGCCTGGGGTATTGTAGACTAGTCCACTTTTGTCAAAGAGCTGTAAAATTTATAGTATAACGGTTGCATTATAACAGTTTTCGCTGACGAGGTATTCTCAGTAGCAAGCGATATAAGCGATACCTGCAAAGATTTCGAGTAGCGTACAAATATTTAAAAAAAACATATTGATCCATAACAGCCTAGCTTTTGGAATAAGTTTATCTTGTGTTGAGTTTTACATAATTCAAATTGAAATATTTTTATTCAAAATAGGATTTAAAATCTATTATTGAACGTCAAAAAGTACCACCCATTCGAAAAAGTATGCCTTAGACCTGATAAGGACGGGTGCAAGAAACTCAGTGGGCGTCTTTTTTTTAACATTTTAAAATGTTGTTACAAAATAATATCTTACAATTAAATTTATTATTAAAACAGCCTAAGAGCGGTCGCTCCATTCCCAATCGGTGGTATAATTGAGAGAGCCACATAACGTTTTTAACGATTTTTTTTAATTTCGTGACACATGAGTTTTGTATTTTTTCTGGGATCCTGTTGTAACAGCATACACATCGCCCTACAAAAGACTTAATTAACCGAGTAGTAGGCATATCAAGTTTTTGTTTGTTCCTGTTGTTAACATTATGATTATCACAGTTATTAGAAAATTTACCAATGTGATTATAATTTACATAACATTATTCGCTAATGTGCAAATCATAATTTACATATTATTATAAGGACTATATTGAGATAAAACAGTTAAAATGTTTATTTCTTTAAATTTTTTCTTCTCAATGATTCTTTAGGACCTAGATTATTAATAAAAATATAAAACGCTGTTTTATCAATAACAATTTAATTAAATCAATATATTAAAATTATCATTTATATTATTTCCTATTTATTTTAATGTTTTCACTACTACGGTATTATTGCCTGATTAATGATCAAACATCATCTCGAAAATTTAAAAAAGTGTCATTTTCTATTATAGGCGTCTATTTCAGCTATGAAGCAGTAATGTGTAAACATTACTGTGTCTCGGTCTGAAGGGCGCCGCTCCAAGTGAAATTACTGTGCAAATGAGATTTAACATAGCAATTGTAGTGCCGCTCAGAATTTGTGGGTTTTTCAAGAGAATCCTGAGCGGCACTGCATTGTAATGGGCAGGCCGTATCAATTACCATCAGCTGAACGTACTGCTCGTCTCATCCCTTATTTTCATTAAAAAAAAACGCAGTTGGCTGTTTTCGGTCAAAGCGTACTAAGCAGAAAAAAGACTATACAAATATCAATTTAAGCATCTGAAACTTATAAACAATTCTCATTTAAACTTTTCTTTATTCTACGTCAACTTAAATAGATTTACCGTTAATTAATTTATTTGATAGTGACGGAGACACTGTGTTGAAGTGAAGTGAAACATTTATAGTTTTGTTTATCTTAATGACTTTGGTATCAGTCAGGTATTTAGGCAGGTGTCATACAATAATTTATGCTTCTGTAATTCTTTCTGTCTGTCTGTCTGCTAGCAAGGACAAACAATCTTAATAGTAGGTGACCATCCCTGTCAATTAAATCATTAAAATGTACTTAGTTTTCATTTAAGACTCGAGTAAGTTATTCACGAGCTAAGACTGAAACAGACCTTATAGCCTAAACATATTGTCGCATTTGGTACGGCCGGACCATTGAACGGTCTGGTGGGCGTAGGTGGCTGCCTCGGACCAATTGGTCCGGCAACGAATAGTAGAAATTTTCTGCCATGGACAATGCGACATACTATCGAATACGTTCCGTCAGATCAGACTGCATCCAATGGTTCGGCCGTACCAAGGCCGATCATGTATTCAGGCTATTATATTCGTAATTCATAACCCCGTCTCTATTCATTGAATACACAGCATTATTGTATCATGGCAGACGCAATCGGTGACTGGTTCTTTCGTTGTACCCGTGAAAGGATTCTTTACATAACATACCGTCTAGATAAACAATAATGGCATCACATTTCTGCTGTGATGTAGTAGTGTGCCAGCATTGTTATGTTTTCTTTTAAAGGGCTCGTGATAATACTGGGCCAATGAGACTTAACATCATATGTCATAAGGTGATGAACGTAATTGTGATGGGGCACAGAATTTTGGGTAATTCTAGAGCGGCACTGCATTGTAATGGACAGGGTGTATCACCTACTATCAAGTGAACGTCTTGTTGGTTTCGTCACTAATTCCCATAACAAAAAATCATACAATAGAGCCCCCGGTTCGATCGACCCCCACATGTCCCAATGTGTTTTCAGCTTTTCATATCTACGTTTATTCGACACTTTAAAGGTTGGCAACTCTCTTCTGATTTATCTGGTGTTACAAGAGAGTATGGGCTGATCAAATACCATAATGTCTGAAGATGAAGGCTTTTAAACAGTGCGTTTACCAGTGTGTGTGGAAGAATCGGTCGCGGGAGACCATGTAGAACATTCTTTGACCACATTGGGAAAAGGAAAGGTCCGAAGCACCCGCAACCGGCGAGCATGTATGAAAAGAGTAATTAATGTAGAGGAAGCGCGTGAGGTTTGTAAGGATAGAAGCAATTGGTATTCTATTGTCTCTGCCTACCCCGACGTGAGTATGTGTGTTTGTGTGTGTGTGTGCGTTTGCCAATGACGACATAAGGAACGACGACGTGGTTGCTAACTATGGGCCATATGAGGAAGCTCATTGTCGCTCAGAGGTCCATTGACCTCTGAGCGACAATGAGAGGAGTCAGAAATGAGAAGATTCGTAGGAGAACCAAAATCACTGACATAACCTAAATGTTTACGAAACTGAAGTGGCAGTGGGCAGAACACATAGCGCGACTGACGACTTGGCGACCACGTACCGGAAGACTTGGTGTTGCTAGGGCCCCATAAGTTGGACCCATGATCTGGTCAAGATCGCCGGAATAGGATGGATGAGGGCAGCGCAGGACCGATCTTCAACGCGATCTTTGGTGGAGACTTTTTCCAGCAGTGAAGTCTTCTGACTGAAATGGATGCTCAGTCTTCCTTCTGTTCCATCAAAAAATGAATAATTAAAAATAAAATTACTATCGCAACAGTTCATATCCCACCATGCCATCACTTCGTAATCACGTTTGCGAATCGGTGAAATGTGATCTGGCGTGGACTTAGGTTCTATTTTATGTAAATTACTAACAATAAAGTTATAACACTATTATATATATTACTAGCTGACCCAGCAAACGCTGTATTGCCGATATTAAAATCGCTATACAAAAGTAACTGTTGATCGTAGATGGGTCAAAATTTGAAGTTGTATGTATTTTTAATGCTGACTCATAATCAAATAAATTTAAAAAATTATGTCAAAAAAATTTAAAAAAAGAATTGGCGTGGACCAGCCTTAACATTTAGGGAGATGAAAAATAGATGTTGTCCGATTCTCAGACCTACCCGTTCGAATCGATCAAGCCGTTTCGAAGGAGTTTAACTACAAACACCGCGACATGATAATTTTATATATTAGATATAAACATAAAAATGTTCGTGGTATGAAATTTAAAAAAAAATATGTAGGTATTATTTTTAATTGCTGTTTACTTTACTAATAATATTTGTATCTCTTTTAGTAAAATAGTTCCTAGTACATTATAAAATGAATATTTACTTAAAGCAAAGTATTTTACTCAACAAACCAATTATCGAGTGACCATTTGCTATCAGGGAGCTGGTATGTCCGTCTTATCGGTAGCACACAAAGAAATCCAACTAGACAAAATGTGGCACACAAACGAACGCAGTCATTACCAAATTAACGACATTCAGGTGAAGAAAAAAGCATTTAGTAAACAAATCTTTAACGATGCAGTCGTATTAATGTGCTGTGTTTGTGTAGTTTCTGTTTATAAGCCTTGATTGGATTTTAATTTACCAAATATGACATCTTCGGAAACGCCCAGTATGCAGTCAGAAGAGGAATCAAATGATTCCATTACATCTGTGCTATCCGAGGTGAATCACCCACATAGTGTAACTATAGAACCAACACCTCTAAAAGAATCGTATAGATCCAACGCACTTACATCTCACGGAGTGGAAGATATTTTATCTGATGGATCCACGTATAATATTCAAGATCATTCATGTCAACAAAATGTTATAGTTCAAGATTATAATTCAAGAGATTCTTCTGGATTTACTATACATGATATTTTGGGA
The DNA here is from genome assembly GCF_905404315.1 of Leptidea sinapis. Taxonomy (NCBI): domain Eukaryota; kingdom Metazoa; phylum Arthropoda; class Insecta; order Lepidoptera; family Pieridae; genus Leptidea; species Leptidea sinapis. The sequence goes on along the minus strand of NC_066275.1, from coordinate 7,962,594 downwards.
TTACAGCAATCATATAGCGTTGTTAACACACATGAACTTATGCCCAGATACGAATACCACGTACAATATGAAAATATCAGTCCTAATAATGCCTATGTAACTGGAACCGAAGAAATATCGACGGAAGATTGTAGTCATAAAAATGATATGTATATGTCAGAGAGTGAAGTGAAGGATCAGATAGCGTACAACAGTAACTATTCAAATATAGATCAATGCCAACAAAGGGACACATTAGACGACGATGTTGTAAAAGAACCTGAAGTAAGCCCTAACGACGTCAACGAATGCAGTTTTCCCAGCCAGGTAATTACTGATAAGAATTGAAAATTGACATTTATAACAATATATTTAAGATCCATGAATCTAGTGTAGGTCTGACCGCAAACTAACCGGATTTCTAATGACAATTTAATATTTCGGTAGATGATAGTAATTAAGAATTGGACTAAATTGATTTCATTATAGTACAAAACATAAGTATACGAAGACGTCAAAGATAAAGCATTGAGTTTGGTGTGATATGTTGACAGTTAATTTTTTTTTTAGACTATCACATGGTGCGGTAAATCTTCGACCTTACTCACGCCTACAACTGTGATTGGTGGTGCGTCATCGTTATCAAATGGTAAATTGAATTCTTATTTTACTTGATATTTTTTGTAATCATTTGGAAGTTATTATTAAGCAGAACAGCTCAAATTGTCAAGGACCCAATGCTCTGTGAACGGTTAGATCACTTGCATACAGACGTCGCTTCATTGTGTGCCGTTTACCACATTTACACTGGGAGTTTTTTTAAGAGTTTGATCTAATTCCTGGCGCTGAATTATACCTTCGTACGACACGCTACAAATTAGGATATCATCCCCACCATTTGGATATCTCATGCCTGGCATTCCTCTACAGTGTGGTTTCTGAGGAACTTTCTTCCATGTACAACAAAATTATGGAATGATCTTCCTTGTGAGATGTTTCCAGGATGATACCACATGGGCACCTTCAATAAAAGCACGTACAGGTTTTTTGAAGGCTGGTCACACTCCTGTGATTACTCTCGTATTGCAAAAGAATTTGTGCGGCGGAGATCACTTAACATCAGTAGCTTTTTGTCCTCTTTTTCCATACAAAAAGTTATGACCACAATAGTTACTTCCCGACAGTCACATGTATATTTTGTGAATATTGTTTCCAGCATCATGATTTAATACTACTTATTACAATTTTCATAGAATATTTATTATTTATTTTATTGGAGAATTTCGCTGTAGATCTTTATAAATTACATTCACTACAATAGTAGATACATATCACGCGTTAATTTTTTTTTGAAACATAAAGAAAAGAATAATGTATTGTTATTTAAAGTATTTGTTTTAATTTGCAGATAACATGTCCTCTGATTCATCTTCATATCAAAAGGGTTTTACGAAACGAGCAAGAACAGCATACACAAGTTCACAGTTAGTTGAACTTGAAAATGAATTTCACCAGAACCGTTACCTTTGTCGGCCTCGTCGTATCGAGTTGGCTAATTATTTGCAACTATCGGAGCGGCAGATCAAAATATGGTTTCAAAATCGGCGGATGAAATACAAGAAAGACAACAAACATAACAAACCTTCATCGTCCGTCGACGACAGCAGTCCATCTAGCTCCAAAGAACTGTCTCCAGGTCAGGATCACAAGATGAGCCATGGTAGAAGCTGCGGTGGCCACAACAGGCATCGACGCTTACTGTCAGATCATACAACTCATCATAAAATTTATTTAACATCAAATGAAACGATTGCAAGACCGCCGGAATATTCATCTGTTAATACATTTAAGACCGTGATAAAAAGTCCACAGAGTACAGATCTGCCGACTTATACACCAAATTTGACTTACTCTTCATATTACGCTCAGAGTACAGGCAGGACTGCTTACTCACCTATGTCTGAGGTTTATCGGTTCGGTGATGATTCATTGCAAGCAAATTCGAGTACTCTATCTACACTTACCTCAGACTGTTACGTGCCGAATGGCGTCAACTTAAAGTTAACCGATGACGTGGTGCGTTACCCTACTTCCGCCTCGTACTATAATAACTGTCTGTCAGGAAACGTGATACCATCTAGCGCAGCAGATGCTTATGGGTTTACACCTAATATTACTTCAATAACAACGTCAACATACGAAGACTGCTCGTTACCTAACAGGTCATCAAGCCTGGTGAATCAGGACCCATACTTTCTGTATATGACGACACCTGATACATTGCCATCTAGTCAAGCTCAAAATTCTGGTGCTAACAAGTTTTCTTCTTCTTATATAGCATTGTAAATATTGTTCTGTGATATTTTTCATTTTGTCCACAATTCGAACCATTAAAAGTACTATTGTAAGACTTAACTGTCATAGATTTAATTAAATATTTTAATGTATTTTAGGGATTGTTATTATGTTTCTACTTAATATAAATAAAAAATATTATTTTTTATTAAAATTATAATACAAAATTAATTATTTGATTTTTAAACCATCAGGTGACCCGTAGGTATGTATGCTCATTTGTCCTTTCAATATGTATATCCAATCAAAAACTTTAAAGGTTGTAAATTTAATATTCAATATAATCATTCACAACAGTGCGTTTGAAAGTTGCGTTCATTATGAACATACAAATCAATATATATAAAAATGAATTGCTGTTCGTTAGTCTCGCTAAAACTCGAGCATGACTGGACCGATTTACCTAATTTTGGCCTTGATTTATTTGTGGAAGTCCAGAGAAGATTTAAAAGGTGAATAAATATGAAAATGCTGGGAATTAAATAAAAACAACAATATTATTGTTTTTCCTTTGATGTGTCGTCCCCCGTCGTTCAGAAATAAAATTGAAAGAATAGTTTAAAATAAATAACAAATTAGAATTTTTAAATTATTCTAACTTTCTCAGGAGGTAAAAAATAAACCTAATTTTAGCTAACCGTAGTTGGTAGATTAACTAAAGTTGTTAAATATCTATCAGATTATTTTTATGTAGATTGATAAATCTTAAAATATTTGGCACAAATTAAATTTCTAAACGCAACCATAATTTTTGACATTTATCATCAAAATCATAAAAAGCTTGTTTTTATTTTTTTTGAACTACTATTTATTTTGTTGATCTTTTGTGATAGTGACACTTTACTGCTAAGTGCGTGAAAAGTTTTCTCACTTTGATAAATTATAATTAACGATGCCGAGGAGAAGACGACCTGACCTAGGTCGTCGCAGTCAATCAAACGTGCGAAGAGCTACCTCACGTGCTAACCGCAATAATGGCCAGAGAGAGACATATCAAGAAAATAGTATTGATATATCCGAATTGAGTTCTTTAGTGAGTGACAATGAAGTTCACCCACCATTGACGAAGTGGCCTGTCTAAGTCTGTCTAAGTTTCCTGTCTAGAAAATTTACAATATAAAGCAATAATTCTTATTTCCAATATTTGTTTTGTATGGACATATTTACTATGAGAGAATTGATTGACCCACGGTTTGACAGTTCTGCTGTGAAACAATTTCATTACAACAACAGGAAGCATATTTTACGAAATTATTCTTGATGTAAATATATATATTATTGACAAATTCATAAAAAACATAATTTTATTTTTTATATACAGAACAACGTCTGTCGGGTCAGCTAGTTTCTAATATATATAGACCAGTAAGCGTTAACAGACGGTACTTTTTGAATAATGGTCTACACGATTCTAGAGGACTGACATTGCATAAAGCTCATATACACTTTTTTGGGTCATAAAAACATTTTTTTAATTTGTGGATTCAATTACCAGCTGCAGTTTTTCCCGAACCGATACGACTAACTGACCTTCAAGCATAGAGCATAAACTTAAAAGACGGCAACGCCCTGGTGTTGCGGAAGTCCATGGGTGGTTACCTCATCTCTTTCCATCAGGTGACCCTTTTGCACATTCGCCCTCTCTTATATATAAAAACCAAAAACATTTATATCTTACATTTAATGCCTAATAATAATAAATTTGAACCGTTGCCTTCTGAATAAGAGGCCTTTGTCTCACCGACACTTAGGTTGAGATCTATAGAGCTAGTTACTTAGACTTTGCACAGACTTTACTTACGTAATCTTAGCCGAGTGTAAGTTCCGCATAATCTTTGATTTCGTTTATATAGACAGCTAAAATGCTGTGCTTAAGCTAATACAATGCAAAAGTCAAGTTCGCATTTATCAGCTAATCTTTTCGTTAGTAAAGTTGGGCAAAGTCTAAGTAGTCTATAGATCTCAGCCTCAGTATCATGTAGTGATTGCTTTTGTAACTGTACAAATTCCAGTCTTAGTAATTGAGACAGATGGCTACGTTGAACTATAACACTAAGGGGTGTGTAAAAGAAACACTTCATTAAAATAACTATTTTATAATAAATTACTGGGTTATTAAATATACAAGAAAATTAAGTTCTAAAACAGAAGCATTGTCTACACTCTACTTCAATCATTAGGCGTGGTTCTCATTAAACCAGTGACGTCGAAGGCTATACGATTCACAAAATCAGTAAAAGTCGTCTAATACACTCACGGGTGAAATTGGTTCATACATTTTAATTTCAGTCTCTTGAGGTACTTCAGTTTCTAACACAAGCTGTGTCTCTTTGGGTATATATTCATCTATAATGCTCACTAACTCTGTCATAACTTCATCATCTAGGGCTACATTACCAAAATGATCAACTCTTTCGTTAATCATCATTTCCAGATATGACAAACGGTCAAATTTTGTGTCTGACATATCTTCTGATATCGGTGAATCCGGTGAATATGGTTGATCCCTTTTCTCTGTTGTTCTCCGGCGATTTTGAAACCATATTTTTATTGATTTTTCGCTTATTTTCAACTTTTCAGATAAATTTATTCTCTCCTCTGGACAAATGTATGGTCTTGTTTTGAAAATCTTCTCCATTGTGATTATCTGTTCAGTTGTAAATGCTGTGCGCTTTCTCTTGTCTCTCTTTTTTATTGTTCTCTTTATCTGCGCATCTGAAAGTAACAAGTTCATATATATCACTTAAATTTTAATGTAATACTATCACCGACTCAAAGTTACAGGAGTCATATATTCAATCGAAACCTCTTGTAATCCAAATGAGAATTATCTTGATGAAACAATTAGAGTCCTTATCAATAGGATTACAAATCGTAGTTACTAGAAGATGCACTTGTATGGCTTTATGAAACCACGATACAAGTGAAACATTTTTTCGCAAAATAACATATTAATGTATATACTAATTGAATGGAAAAAAATATATATCATACTCTAACTATTCATAAAATAGAAACATAATATTATAAGAAAACCTTTCTCAGAAGTAGGGGTTCGAACCCACCGCACTCTCTCGAGGACCTGGGCTTGAATCTGGTGCCTAACACTACTCGACCAACCTGATTTTGAGGCAATAGTGGAAATCAATGATTCAACTTTATTCCTATTCCGCAGGCTGTATGCGACATGCAATAGAGGGACGAAAAAATTTGGGGCGATGTAAGACAAGATTGATGTTAAAAGTGCTACATTAGCAGTTTTTGTGAAATTACGTGAACGTAGTGAATTATTCAAAAAAATAATGATGATGTTTATTGAATGTTATCTGAATAAAAAGTAATATTATTGTTTAAAATAACCAAATTCATAACGAGGTCTCGTGCCAGAATTTGGCAGGTCAGCATCTGCTGAGGATGCTTCGTGTAGAGGCGAAACACGTGTCGAATTGGTTGAAGACAAATATTAGCGGAATGAACAAAGATAACTCACAATATTTGGATAATTATGATAAGATATTCTCAAAATAATGCCTCTTTCAATAAAAATGGTGTATCAATAATAAACGAATTTTGAAACTCCTCCTTTTTCTAAGTTCGCAAAAGAGTATAGGTAGGTACTATTTCATCCGCACAACCCAACTACAAAACAAGATTTCCTTCGAAGGTTTTCCAGGAAGCTCTGATGCTGAAACACCAATTACCGCTAGCCACACGGTAGTGGTAATCACCAACCATCACAAGTCAAGTACGCTCGTTTGTCAACCTATGTTACTAACAACTTAAAATTAAAACTTACTTGATGTATATTGTGCTGTCACAGGAACAACATATTTTCTGCAAGGCGTTATATTACAATAATTATTGTGAAAAACACCGCTTTCTTGATTGTGATTGAAGACATTCGATACCTGGAATTAATATGATTGATTTAAAATATTTATTTAGATTAAAAGGAATGATTTATTAAATTTTTAAGTTAATTTATTTACCATTAAGCATGTATCCGTTCCAAAATCATTGTTGTATGATGAAAATTCATCGCAGCTAGTTGGTGACTCTGAGGTGCTGCTTGCGTATGAAAATTGAATTTCCTGAAAATATTATAACATTTTCTTAGTTAAGTACGAACTTATAATATTATGATATATATATGAGAATGACTAAGTGTTTTTTAATGTTATATTATTACCTAAAATATACATAATATGTATATAGAAAATATATTATATTATATAAAGTCTTAGCTATCGAAAAATAGCATTATACGATTTTTAAATTAAATTAATTTGAATAAGTACTGTTATTAGTACAGAAAAAAGCTGTGCAATCGCTTTTTTTTTTCAATAATTTACGCCGTCTTTAACTACAATATAATATTAATAATTAAGTATAATGTGAAACAATTGCACAGCCTCTTTTACAACAATTGTGTAGTAACTTAGTACACAAACACAACAGTAAGTAATTATGGGACCTTAGATCTTTTATACATCTAGAATCTAGAAAGACTATTCTTACAGCTGTTGCTGTGAAAACGTCGTAAAAAATTGAGGTTGACAGTTAATCTCTATTTTGAGCAAAGCACGCACATTAATACAAAATGACATACAAATCGCGAGTGTAAGACATAGCCTGTCACGCACACGAAAGTAATAAGTATAGCCTGTTTTCTTCGGTTGTCTAGCAGCAAGAGGCTCTATTTAATAATAATATTGACACACTTTTTACACAAATTATCTTGCCCCAAATTAGGCATATATAGCCTGTGTTATGGGTTGCAAAACAACAACATCTTTAATACAATATTTACTTAAACATACATAAATACATATAAACATCCATGACTCGGAAACAAACATCCATATTCATCATATAAATGCTTGCACCTACCGGGATTGAAACCCGGGACCTCTAGCTTAGTAGGTAGAATCTATATTTAAATGTATAAATTATCTAAGTATAGGACCCAAAATCCCACTGCACATAAAATGACATATTCACCTCTGCATTTTCTGGGTTGAAGTTTTGATAAAATTTTTGAAGGTTACTTGTACAATTACTTTGAGGCCACACCTGAAAACATAATTTTAATTCTAAGTTAAACCTTATTCACGTAAAATACTAAATATATTTTTGTATTAAATTAAGTTTTCAAACTTACATTTTGCTTGTTTAATGGTGAATATATATTAATGTTTGCGGTCATTTTTACGGTAAATTTATAAACACTACTTGCTACCACTACAACTTAAATGTAAGTAATAGATTTAAAACAAAATCATCATATATATATACACGTAACTCATTAAAATTATCCCGACCAAAAAACCCTTTGCTATTGGTCGATTACAGATTTGTTTTTCAACCCTAATTACAAAACAATAGCCAGGTATAATACCATAATGACTCTGTTTTCTACACCTATATTTTTCAAAACACCCTGTCATAATGAAGAGACAAAACACCTTAAAAACATGTTTACATCTTTTATTAATTAATCTTAATCTTAATATGAAGGCTTAGATAATTTTTTTTCCACAGCCATGTTCAGGTCGATAATTTATTAGGCAGTATGATGTCTTTCTTAGGGGTTTGACAGCCAGCCCTTAAACGGCGGGGGAGAAAACCGGGTTTATTTCAAGTTTTCCTTCGCTAAAATTGGAGACGGTAATGTTTGATGATATCACGGACATCGAAGTACCTTAGTCGCCTTTTACGAAACCTCTGTAAGGGTGATGAAGGTCTATTCTATTCCGCATATACTCCACGGCAAACTACTGGGCAAATGAAACTTAACATCTTATGTCTCAAGGTGACGAGTGCAATTTGTAGTTCCGCTCAGAATTTTTGGGTTTCTCAATAATCTGAGCGGCACTGCATTGTACCGGGCAGGGCGTATCAATTACCATCAGCTGAATGTCCAGCTCGTCTCGTGCCTTAAAGTCATAAAAAAACTGTGAACTAAATACTGTGGCAGCTGTGAACACATCGAAAAAAATAGCAGCGAGCTTTTAACCTATATTTTCTGCAACGCAAGCACACTAAAACAATAAGACGTAGCTTGTCAAGCACACTAAAGTAATAAGCCTGGCCTGTTATCATGCGTTTCTTTACGGCCAGAGGCTCTATCTAGACATATACAATTATCAAAGGAGATATTAGAAATGTTATAAGTACTAATTGCAGGACGACTGGATATTTATACATAAATTACATTGCAACTTACGTTCGCAATGCTTCAGAAGTTAATGAACTTATGCAGCAATGGTGTGCAACATTACGATAATACTAATAACTTAAGAATACCATAGTGAATATGATTTTCATTTATTTTGTTTAAGAAATTGCCAGTTGCAGTTTGCTTAAAAAAGACACTTATAATATTTTTATTGATATAGTTGTGGGCTGTAGAAGAGTTTCCGCGATTAGATATTCGCTTTCATTATCTATATTTATGCAGTGTTTCAGAACCGCCATTTCAATGTATACTAAATCACTACTTACTCGCTGATAAGTTAACTTACTGTGACATTCTTAACGCATCTACGATATTTCTTTGTTATTTACATATTTTTAGTTTATATTATTAGGTACAATATGTTGTTTAAGCTCTACTCAATAAATCAATCACATCAGACATTTCAATTACACTAATTATGTACACATTTTGTATTAATAAAAGTGCCAATTACCATGCAAGTTTTAATATTTTTGTTATTGCCTACATTCATTTTAAAAACTGTTTTATTTTTATGAATCAGATTTTTTTTATGAAAATAAGGGACCAGACGAGCAGGATGTTCAGCTGATGGTAATTGATACACCCTACCCATTACAATGCAGTCCCGCTAAGGATTCTTGAAAAATCAAAAATCTGAGCGGCACTACAGGCGCCGTTGGTGCCCATAATCTAGTCGGCTTTCTGTGCAAAGGAGCCTCCCGCTGGTAACTTTTATTTACACACTGGTAATTTTAGCTTATCTTATAATTACTTTTTATGACTCCAGAGACAAAGGAACATGGGGATTCTAAAAACCACCACGAGATATGCCATAAACTGAAGAACTGTGTATATTGACGTTGTACAAATTAAATACCTCATTAAATTTATATTAAAATTCTGTAAATAAAACTCAAATTAAATGCAAAAATTGATGATCGTCAGCCGGAAGACGTCCACTGCTGGACAAAGGCCTCCCCCAAAGACCACCAAATCATAGGTCCATCTGAATTTTTTTATAAAATCATAAAGGTTAATTCCGAACCATGAATATTTATTTAATTCATTCACTGCCATTCCCAAAATTTTCTAAAAGCATTTTCTATTTTTGATCTTTTACCCAGTTACTAAGCGGGAATACTCGAATGTTCGAAGCTCTTATTACGACTATTAGAGCATTTACGGATATGAATACCGAGACAACTATTGTTGAACGAACATCCCACATGTCAGTAACCTCGTGTGCACCTAGCACAGGTACTTCAACTAAAAGATATTGTACAAGATTTTATGACGATACGTCACTCGAACGGTCAGCTAAGTTGGAAGAGCACTCGCATAGAACGCGAGAGGACGTGGGTGCAAGTCCCGCATCGTTCATAAAATGTTGTTTTAAAATTTTATATGTGTATTAATCCTAGAGGTGAGTTTTATTACTTTAAAAACATAAAAAAATAATTTTAGCCTCCTTTTTTACTATGATTCATGTAATTGTATCTAAATATCTATATAGTGGTAATAATAACAAATCTTAAAATTAATTTATACATTTTTGAAGTTTTACTTTATTTCGCGTGTTTGAATTTTTACAATGTGCACACAAGGTCACACAAATTTGACACTTAGTTTGTCAACTAGACCTTTCGTATTCACCTTCAGAGCCTTTTTCAACTCATATATGTCTAGTGAACCACAACCAATGGACGAGAGTTAAATAAATTTCAAAATGTGTAAGTTGTAAAATAGAAAATATTCTGATTGTAAAAAAAAAAATTGTGAGCCGTCACGGGACTCCTGGCAGATGTGAAACATCGACATTAATTTGTAAAAGTAATATGCAGAAAAGAACATATTGTGATAGGAACTAAATATGTCATAATGATAAAATAAAATATTACGATTTTTTTCCAGATAACGATGACTATTTATTGAATAAACATTTATTTTCATTAAATACAAAAATTTACGAATTATTTCAAATCGTGACTACTTAATTCGTTTAATCAGTGACTTCGGTAATAGTTATATTCGATGTTGCCTCTGAGGACGGTATTACTGTGACAAGGCGACGCGTCGCCACGGCATGCGTCGCCACGTCAGAAATCGGTTTTACGTGCGGCTATAGATGTTTCACATCAAAAATATTTAATGATATTTAAAATAAACATTATTTAACTAAATTATGCGTTATAATAATATAATATTTTCATTAGAGGCATGTAATACCTTCTTAATTACAATGTTTATCATTCTGCAACAGTTAAATAGCACGAGGAATAAATTTTCTCGAATGTTTTTTCTATTGTTCCGTATATCTTTTTGTGTGCGTAGGTACGTAAAGCCAGACACACTTTTTTATTGTATAGCTGTAAAGTAAATCTAGATAATTTTCCGGGTTAACAGATTCGACTTACTGTCAAGTTCTCTCAACATTATATTATGGAACCTAAGTAAATGTCGGTAACTTTGGCAGGTATTTTATATAGCGACAGTTTTACTGATATTATTATATTACCATGAAAAAAGTATAAGTAATAAAAATACTTTAAAAAATTAAAAAAACACGCTTTGGTTGAAATTTAAAATGACCATACATTCTTGCCTTATTGGCGATAGAAGAAAAAATTATATAAATTCACAAAAATCTTTTTTTGCGAATTGCAGGAATAGTTTTAATCAAATAAATTTACTGTCATCGCGCCTCGATCTAAATTTAAAAAGTTTAAAGGAAATCTGGCCGTTTAGGATGGGTCAAAATTTCGCCAAAATGAGTCGGTTACAAACAAACATACATACAGGTAAAGCTTATAAAAAGCGTGTAAAAACCGAGCAAAGTATTCCACATTCAAAGATTAAATGGCAACACTAATAGATAATTGAGTTGTGTTTGAAAATCATACATTATTGCGGGTACTTCCAAATTAATTTATTAACCTTTTCAATAGAATTATCATAACCCTGCTTGATTTTATTCAGTGCTAGCGGCGTTGGTAGATACATACATAAGATTTTAAGGGCTATTTTTATATATATTTACAGCAATATAATCAAAATTTATAACTTTAATTGTAATAATGTTTCAAAACATTTCAACGTCTATAGCGCCCTTAAATAATATTAACGAGGTGAGTTTTTTTCGCAACTAAATGTTAAGCATGTTTTTGATGTACAAAATGGAGGAATAACCTAAATAACGATATAGATCTTTTTTGTTTTTCAGTATTTTCTATTGCCTTATTGAAAATGCTTTAAATATGAAAACAATGCTGATTTAACTATCGTTTGTAGTGATCACACGCTATTCATAAAGTATCGTCGACTTTAAGTGATATCGAAGAAATCCAAGTTTTAATTTTGTATGCATTACGTCAACAACTGAACATAGTTACGTAGATTCACATAATTTAAGAATTATTCTTTAAACATCATGCAAATGCTCTTTTCTCCCAGAAGAAGTTGGCCGGCTTTGACAGTTCTCTTATACAAGCTCTTACAAGTTCAAATTCACATAATTTTATTCAAAATTGGATATGATATCACGCATTGTATATCAAAAACTACCACCCATTCCCAATCCGTGGTATCATCATTCACTTGATAGATACTATTGACATGGCTACAAAGAATATCGCTGATATAAATATGCGTTTCACGAAATCTCTCTTCTAGACCTAACTATATCAATATAGATGTGGAATACTACACAAATTATATGTCTACTTTAATTCTCTTTAATTCTAATAAAAAGTTTACAGATATGATACCGGTACAATCTTGAATGAATGATTCAGATATTCTGGACAATACCTTGGCAATTTAAATCAAATCTAAGGATTTGCAATAATTTTTAGATTCGTTTTAATTTGGTATATATGTTATAATAACATACAATATATTAGCATCCGTTCGAACAACATAATTTGTAAAATATAGTAAGTATAGTATTCATGAATGCTTGAAAATAATTTATTTACATAGGCAATCTATAAAATTTTATTAATTTTATACTTTGTCAAGGTATTTATTCTATAAGCTTCTCAATACGCAGTCAGAATCTGTGTTCTTATCTATTCTTCCTACTGTGGCTTCTGTTGAAGGTATGCCACAAGTGTGCCATTGTCACGTTACGGTAGACCACCAAGCTTAGAGTATTTGTTTTCTTATTTTAATGGTAGTGATCGGTGCTAAAGATTGATATAAGTTTTATTTTCTTATACCTGAAACAAATATACTTGCTGTTAGTGATATTTACAAGTTAATCTTATTCTTCTTTATATATTTACAAAAAAAAATATACAAAAGGCGTGAAATTAGGAAGAGGAGACATTTAAAAGAATCTGTGTTATTAATAAACAATTACATGACAGGGAGAAGTAATTTTAAAATTGGAGTAACTTTTCGTTGCGTTTATTAATAAGACTAAGAGTTTTATTTAATAATTTTAATAATCAAGTAAATTGATGCTTTCATAATGTTTGTAGCTAAGCAAATGTGTGGTACTGGATGTGAAATACCTGATTTTTCAAATTTTCGATAATAAATACACACTGCCCTCGCATTTCATGGTAATCAGCGATTTTAAAATTATATTGCGAATTATAGTAATCTTAGTTTACCAATTATTTGTATTTCAGAACAACTGCTGGGAAAACCGACCCTTTACGTCAGCTTGGCCTGAAACAGTCCCCGAAAGAAAGTACAAAGGTATGATTATTAAATTAAATTTGTGCATAGCAGATCGGCATGTTAAATTCCACAATATGGTTATGATTTGTAAAGCGGCTTTAGTATTGTTCAATACAGCCCTGTTTCACTGCGACCAATGCGATATATTCCACTGTTAGGTATAGCTAACTGCTAATATTGATATTTTTCATGAATCTTCTATCGCATTTATCACGAGAAGTGTTCCGAAGAGCTGATTCACCTGATTTCTGCCGCTGAATTTCACCTTCGCTCGACACGACACTATAATTAGTATAGATATCATCCCCACTATCAGGATGTGTGGCGTTCTTCCACAGTGTAATTTTCAAAGAACTTTCTTCCATGTACTACAAAGCTGTGAAATGAGCTTCCTTGTGCTGGGTTTTCGGGACGATACGACAAGGGTATCTTCAAAAATAGCGCATACACCTTCCTTAATGGCGGGCAACGCTCCTGTGATTACTCTGGTGTTATAATAGAAATAGGCTGCAGTGATCACTTAACATCAGGTGACCCGTACGCTCCTCCTTTTACATAAAAAATATATCAGTTAGTGAGCTGACGTACTTCAAGGGGTTGAAGAAGTGGATTCCTAAAGAGATGCTTCTTTTAGGTTTTCATCCGCACTGTTAACTGAGAGACTACTTTGCACAGTATGATTGTGGTTCGGTTTGAAGGCTGCCGTAGCTATTAAAATGCCTAATGAGTCTAAACATCTTATGTAACAAAGTGTATGTGTTTTTTTATGATAATAATGGACGAGTACAATGCAGTGCTGCTCAGGATTCTTGAATAACCCAAAAAATCTGAGCAGCATTACAAAGTGCTCGTCACCTTGAGACATGAGATGTTAAGTCTCATTTGTCCAGTAATTTAACTAGCTACGGTGCCCTTTGGACCGAAACAACGTAAAGAGCCATGAAGCCGGCAGGAATAGGAGCCATAGTGGTACCCATTATTTTTTTTTTCCATGATCTAGCCGGAATCCTGTGTCGGGAGCCTCCCACTGCCAAGAATCATAAGCGGCACTGCGTTGTAAATAGGCAGAGCATTATTTACTTATGGATGATCATCTTGCTACAAAAATCTTGCTTAAAAAAAATGGTAGCCTTAAACCATAGCTGTATGTCAAATCGAAAGGTTATCTTAAGGTTATCTCTCTCTAACCGTTAGCCTATCTAAGCTCTCGTGCTGAGATTTTTGGATTTTCAAGAATTCTAAGCAACCCTATATTATAATGACAGTATCAGTTATGACACAAACTAATCTAATTGTGATTTTTCCAGAAATTCACATAACAAAAGTGACAAAAAAGAAAAACAAACGCAACCGAACGGCGTACACGACGGACCAACTGCGAGCGTTAGAGAAAATATATACAAAGAATAAGTACATAAATACAGAACGTCGGAAGGAGATCGCGAAATGTCTCGGCGTCAGTGAGAAATGTGTCAAAGTGTGGTTCCAGAATAGAAGGATGAAGGAAAAGAGGGAGTCATCGGAAGCCAGCTGTGATTCGTCGAGCGAGCGGTTTGTCATCGAACCAATAACACCACCGCCACAAAGCAATCAAAATATAAAAGCAGAAGCAATTCATCAACCTCAATCGAATCAGAATATCTTAGAAGAACCCTATACCTTCCCATTCCACTACAACGAGGAAGCTAATAATATTTCTGTACGTCAGTTCTATAATAATTTTGTACCGGAAGTAAGTAGTAATAATAATTTTATATATAACGAATATAATATGCAGTATGATAGGAATGTATATCCTACTCAATATTTTCCTACTAATTCGTATGATTTTAATGAATCTAATAATAATTACTATTATCAAAATGATAATAATTTCGCCAACTACTTGAATGATAATTATGAATTAAATTATTTTCAATAATGTAAATTAATAATGTAAGAGATAATAAATTTTCTTTAAATATATTTATATTTATTTTAGATTAAGACTATTTAATTTACCACGGTAGTAAAACCTATTTATAGTTCTGTTAAAGTTAGGGCATAAATAAATATATTATAATAAAATTTAGACATATTTTGTAATTTAATTTTATGTTAATCTGTAATAATCAAATTTTTTATATTATAATAAGCTTATAATAGGATATAAAAATTTAATCTGTTACGTGACTTATCAATCTTAACTTTTGACTTTAATTTCTAAATCTTTCTCCTAATTTTGCTTAACCTCACTATCCAGCCAAAAATATAAGAGATTTGACATTTTATTTTAATTTCTCCATTTAAATTATATGTATAATTGTAACACGTTTAGCACTATGAAATAAAATTACAGATTAAATAAATTTATAAAATATATTTTTTGTTTTAATTTAATGTCACATATTCTGTAGAAGAGTAAGGATAAGGCAATGGAAATACTGGTATATATTGGCCTTGTTCGCGGACTTCTGTTACATATTGTGGTGCATGACAATCACATTGACAATTATTATTCCGTAGAATGCCCTGATTCATAACAATATGTGGTCCTCTGTTATATAGATTCTGCATTGAATTCGTATTTACAACACAAGGGAACACCTTGATTGGTTTAAAGAGCATATTTGATCCATACTGTGCTTCACTGTTTTGTAAATAAATAGGCACATATCCTGATTCGCTAGGCTTTTTAGTCAAATGCTCTTCGTAAATAGCTTGTTCTTCTTGAGATACTTTAGGTCTTGATAAATCGTGAGGCACTTCTTGGACTTTTGTATATTCTTTTTCGTTGCAATTTTTTTCTAAATGCGATGATTGCTTAAAGACTTTTTTATTGCATTTTTCATTCTTGATAGTTTGATAATTTACGTTACTTGATTCTGGCGATGTTTGTAAGCTATTCGTTAAAGCTGTGATTTCATTGTCAGTAACATCTTTAGTATCTTTGTTTACTTTGTTGCGGACAATTCTAATTTCATTTTCAACTTTTGTGATATTCGAACTGGTATCATTAATTTTTAATGGTGGTGGTACATTTAAAAATTGGTCATTAGTGGATTGCAAATGATACGCATTATGTAATGGCTTGTTTGTAGACTTGTCACTTTCAAATTTGTTATGATATTCATAAATAATTTCTCGATTTCCAAATCTCTTTTCTTTCATTCGTCTATTCTGAAACCAGATTTTGACTGCTCTTTCTGGCATATTTAAAGCGTCGGCAATGTCTTTACGATTTCCAGTTCCAATGTAGGGAAATTTTCTGAATTGATTTTCTAAATATGTTATCTGGTCGGTGGTAAACGCACTTCGATATCTCCTGGATTTGTTCCCATTACACTCTAGAAGCCCTTTTGATGAAGTTATCTGTAACAAATTTATCTGGTTTACTGCAAATCTTTCTATATGTGCATTAAAAATTTACATAAAACATTCGCAAAATAAATCAATGCAAAAACTTTTAAAAGATTGGTTAAGTTTTGATTCTTGAGAAGACTCTATAGTCTTCTCAAGAATCAAAACTTGTATAAAATGTAAAATACCTATGTATTAGTCAAAATAAAAAATAAAACAAATAGATCTTAAGTCGTGTGCGGCAGTCTTAAGCTTATGTTTTACCAATTTCATATTTGTTTTATCAGGAACCTATTTGCTATAAATGATATCGGTAATAGTACCGATAAGAGAACCGAACATTTTGTGTATTATAATATTAATCAAAAATAACATATAAACATAACCGTTTAAGTAACTATTTAATAATTTTGATTGGAATGTATTATTATCATCGTAACAAATAGTTAATATTTTTGTAATGGACATAAAAGTATCATTTTTAAATAAAAACCGTCCACCCCCAAATTCACACCTGCGCAGTAATTTTTAACATTAAAATCTGACCACTGAATCAAATTCTGACAACTATTTCATGTGTGATAAAGTGACGTACGATGAAAAATAAAGTAAAAAAAGCCTAAAATCCCTTCAAGATCGGTACAGACGTTTGGAAGTTTTGCGAGGAGATGAATGTCGTCAATGAACAGATGAATGATTTTCGATAAAGTAATAAAATTTATAAAGTTATTTTTATATAACATACAGACACGTCGAATTTATATACTGCGAACACTACTGAACTAATCGGAATAATACTTGTACCATAAGATGCGGTGTGTTTTGGCGATGGTTTTAGTTTATGATATGTGGGTGATAACTTATCCGGAACCTTTCTTTTTTTCGCAATACAAACAATTCAGTGAAGCTTATTTCATTAAATATTTTGACAGTTATTCATACAATGAGCGGTTGAGGGGTACTTAATCTATATACATTCTTCCAAATGGCAAAACAACGTTTCCCGGGTCAGCACTTGCATTTTAGTTACATTAGTTAGATATTATGTAACATAAAAGGCCTACTTTTAGTTCTAAAATTGAGAGAACAATGATATAATAATCTAAAAATAGTTTATATTTCTGTACTTACAATTTTTTTTCCATTTGTACCTCCGGTACTAACGTTTTTTCCGTTAAATGAATTAACTCCACATGCGAACTTATCCATTTCGGATAATGAACTTAATAAATTATTAATGAATTAATATCAACTGAGTCTCTGAGTGAACTAAGTGATATTCACATAATAATAACCTTTATAAGTATTTCCATTTATAAACATTTATTAATAGCTTATAAATTATGTTGATTATATTATTAACTAATTGAAGATAATTATAATGTTAACACTCAAATATTGTTATCGAGATGATTCTGTTATTAATTTTGTTATTATATTGGGATTTTTTTTAGTACTATTTAAATTATTAACTTTACCTTTTCTTAAAACAGTCATTAATGTATTTTTATTATTATAAAAAAATCGTACCATACTACGAACTGTACATTGAATATATTTTAAAAACAGTTTTTGTCTGTTTGTTCGTTTGTCAGATTGTTTGAATGTATCTCCGAACGAAATACAAAAACTATTGAATAAATTTAATTCTTGTTTTGCGTGATAATAAACAAGAGATCGGGACAACATAAAAGTTCCATGTTATCTAGATGCAGAGATAGTTTTTTTACTGCTTATAGCGTTCACATGGACGACGTCGCATGCAGCAGATATATTTATCATATACTTATATGTTATATGATATCCTATTAATATTATAAATGTGAAATTTTGTATGTCTGGATGTATGTTTGAACTTCTTTAACGCAAAAACTACGGAATGGATTTTGATGAAACTTTACAATAATATAGCTTACACACCAGAATAACACATAGGCTATTATTTATAAAACTATCGCGTGAATTATACTTTATATGGCAAAACAACGTTTGCCGGGACAGCTAGTATTAAATATATCGAGATTTCAATTTTAATTACAAATGCCATGATATTAATTATCTATGTGTCATTAATAGTCATTTACATATATTTTAATACTTTATCATATTAGGCAAGTCTTTGGATTTGCAAGATCAGATTTTTATGGAAAAGGAGCAGAAACAAGCATACATACGTGTCACCAGTTGGCATGTTATCACTAATTAATGGACATTCAAGTTTGAACATGGTGGATGAGGTTCAAACCGGGGGCACCGCGGTTAGAGTCATCGGGTAAGGTAATTAATCTTTACCTAACTGTGTACCTAACCTCTATTTTGAGCAATTCAAATTCAAATTCTAATATTTTTATTCAAAATAGGATGTGACATCACTTATTGAAAGTCAAATCTACCACCCATTCCAAAACGAATGCCTCAGACCTGAGACGAATGGGCGCAACAAACTCAGCGGGCGTTTAATTTTAAAAAATATGTTTACAAAGTCATATTGTAAACATATTTTTTATTATAACAGGGGCGGTCGCTCCATTCCACACACACTAACACAAAGTGACATACAAATCGGGAATGTAAGACGTAGCTTGTCACTCACACTAAAGTAATAAACCTGGCCTGTTTTCATCGGTTGTCTAGCAGCAAAAGGCTCTATCTAGACGTACAAGTTATCTAATATTAGTAAATACTCTTATTCGCTATGCCATTGAAAGGCAAATGATATGGCACATAATCCACATCCAACCATTGTACTCTTTTGCAATCAGACGAATACGAAATGGGTTTTCAAGGCCATGGACGGATGCTTTGCCATAAAATGAAAATGTTGGTAATAATAGTATACAATACCATTATATTATAGTTTTAATTTCACAAAAAATCACTACATATTATAAAACAAAGTCCTCCGCTGCGTCTGTCTATTTTTCTGCACCGATTTTCATGCTGTGTTCAACAATGGATAGCGTGATTCTCGATAAAAGGTTTAAAATAATTCGTTAAGTATTTGTATACATTTTTGTATATATTAACGATATTTGTTGGAGGTGTCGGAAAAAATAAGCTATCTGGGAGCTTTCAACGAAAACGCTGTTGTTATATTTCAAAGGGCTTATTACCTTTGAGATAATAATAATCAAAATAAAGTGGTAACTTTAAAGGGGTTATTTAAAAGCTTTACATAAAAACGATATTAATCTACTTATTATTATAAATTATTTCAGAAATACTTTTTTTTTCATTTTTAACTATTTAACTTTGATTTATTTGCGATGGCTTTAGACTAGGTACATTATTCCCGAATACTTAGGTATGTTTTTATATACTCATTGTTTTTCTATTGACAGAACAGCGTCTGTCGGGTCAGCTAGTTATTAATAAAAGTTTCTAAAATTTTGCAAAAGAAACAATATATCCGGCAAAATTTGATGAGCGTAAAACAGTGGTATTATAAATTATATACACAGGTTTAGGATATAACATTAGGTAGGTACTGTATTTAATAACTGTTGTTTTTAGGGTTCCGCATATGAAGTTTTGAAGTTTGTTTTCTTTTTTTTTGACTTACTTGTGTAAGCCTTTCAGTTTTTGGTATTTGAGTATTTTTGCTGCGTCACTTTGCATATATTGTAATTGAAATGATTTGTAAAACAATTAAAATGTAAATCTTGACTTAAAAGAGTGGCAATGAGTTTCTTGCTACTTCTTCTCATCAGCTCAACCCTTTACGAAGTAGCGGTAAATTCAATAAGAAACAATATTTTTATTTTTTTTTTGACATTCATAAGTGTCTTTTCCATGACCTAAGTATATAAAGTGTTTTTGAATTTTGAATTTTTTGAATTTTGAATGGTAACAAAAGTGCACCAGTTATAAATTTTTTGATACTTAACATAAACATATTGGCTAGTTAACAAGTTGTTTTAATTAAAAAACGCTCCTGATATGCTTAAAGAATGCCAAGAGCGTGCCAGCTTTTACAGTTCTCATACTGGGCTCTGCTGAAGGTTATCCAAGGAAGTTCCTTGAAAACTACTTTGGCGAACAAAATGACAAACTCTTTTGGTACTCATGGTAGCTGGGCATAACATTGTTGGAGAAACTTTTCTTAGTTCTGTTTGTTTGTATTTTTATTGTTAAAGGCAACGCCGTTTAAAGATGGGATTAAATAATATAATTTACTTAATTTTTCTTATAAATGAAACTTATATAAAATAATAATATTATTAGTATTTAATATAATACGAAAATTATTGCAGATCAAGGCCCACGATTTAGTACCTAATTCTGGCACCAGCTTACAAATTCAGCCCAAAACTAGGCATAACCTGTATTACGGTGGCAATACTAAAGTATTAAGTGTTTCTTAATATTTATAAATATATAGACAAGCTGTATTAGCTGAACAATAATAAGCAATAATAGAACATTGTTCACTAAGACAAATAAAGCGAGTCCTAAATAGGGTCTAAACTGTAGGCACGAGATGAAATCTGGGGCCACAACACATCTAAGTGGTAATAATAATAATAATAATAATTAATTAGTAATAATAAATACATTCGATTAGAATAAAACAAATTATTTTAATTTTAGCAAAATAATTACAAATATCTATTTTACAAATGCCTCATTTCGGCCGCATATTTGTATGTAGGTAATAAATGTAGTTTCAGCCTACCTGTTGAATTTGAAAATTGACCCAATATAAATTTATTACTAAATTACTAATTAATTAATTAAATTAATGAATTACTAGTTAGTAAATTAGACGAGCTGTCAATGTGCTAACATTATTAAGGATATCTTATTATGATATAGATAGTATAATTCATATGTTTCAATCATTCATTCATCATCATTTGAACGGAATTTATTTCATTTATATTCATAAAATTAAAAAATTGTAAATTATAATCAAAAAGTATATTTTATTCAAATAATTATTAAATACTAATACTAAAACAAAATATCTATTATATGTGCACGTTTTTCTATATGTGTCTATGTTTATGAAATGTGTGTAACACCTATAATTAAGCCTGCACTAAGAATCTATTATTTATTGTAATAATATTATTATTATGCTTTTGTTAATGTTTGTCTTGTTGGTGTTAAATAAAATAAAATACGATTATTTCGGTATGACAAAGATAGTATAATTAATAAAATAGTTTACTTAAAGTAAATTAATGTGTGTGCTGAAAAAGTAGTTAAGGCGTTATCCACGACCAGATTTTGAGTTTAGGGCACTCAAATTGGCAGACCAATTGTTGTGATTCACTGTCATACAATTCTACCACTTTTATTTCTAATAAAACTTATTATATCAGTTATGTTTTTTTATATTAACATAGTCAATGTGGCCCCTAATGAAAAGTATCCAGATCAAGAGAAAAAAGAATAAGTGAGGTTGTATCTAATGGTGGATACTTATAAAAAGGCAGACATGTACGACAACGTTTTTTACCGCTCTGGGATATTTTTTATGTATATGTGTAAAATAATAAATTGTCATTTAATAGTATACTTTTATTTCTATTACATATAACACACGCTCATATTATAAATCAAACCTAATTTTACTACACTAAGATTAATAAGTAAATTTATCCCATTGCTATATTTCCGCTTCAAGCTTCGTCGTTAGAATCTATGATGCGAATCCACGACAAATCCCAATTTCCATCATTGATACCAACGTTGCTGTCATCTTCAACAGTTGTAGTGGTTGGAGATGGCTCATTTTTTATTAAAAATTCGCTGAAATCGTCGTTTTCTTTACTTGTCTCCGAAGTCGCTGCTATGTCTTTCTTTGAGTAATCTTCTAATGGGATTTGACCAGAACGATTATAGTCCACCTGAGTTGGCATCGTGCCATGCATATAATATCCAGAATGACTATTAGCCATAATATTCTGCACAGGAATGGGTACTCCATTATTACCTAATACTGGCATTAGAGATACGTTTTGATCCATGTACGAATTCAAACGGTTTAATTCATTGTACGGCATGTTTTGATGATAGTTATCGTATAAATGAGGCATTCCCATCTCCGGAGATGATTCTGTAGTACTCGTCGCTTCGGATTCTTCATTACTTTCGGCCCTGTCCTTTTTATCTTTCATGCGTCTGTTTTGGAACCATATTTTTATAGTTCTTTCATTGAGTTGTAACTTTTCAGATAGCTCCAATCGACGATTGCGATCTAGGTATCTAGTCCTTGTATATTCAAGTTCTAATTCCATCATCTGTTGACTTGTAAAAGCAGTGCGAACTCTTTTTGGTTTTTTTGTGACTCCATTGCCCGTTTTTGGTGTTATCCAACTTGTTCTTGATACAGGCATCGGCCTAGTTATTGCGTTGTTGCTATTATTCCAGGCATTATTTGTAGTGGTATAAACTGGTCCAACTCTTTGACTCATCATGTTGTTGGGATAGCCCACTGTCATGAATGCTGAATTTGTATTAGTTCCATTGGGAACATTGTAGTATGACATATTGTGATTTAAAGCTTTTTGGTTCGATAAATCAATCAGTTCGTAGCTTGGTGTAGTGAAATGATTCTGATTGTTCACATTATAAGTATTTTGTTCAGGCCCAGGTTGGAGATTAAAGTTTTCATGTATTTGCCCATTGGCTATGTCGAACTGTCGCACATCTTGCCATTGTTGGACCTGAAACAATAAAAATAATAAAAAATTGGCCTAAATATCATGAAAAAATGGCGTCTGAATTTCTTTAATGCAACAAATAAATATGTCATGTTAGATGATACTAAAGTTTCTACTGCAATGTCCATACATATTAGTAGGTATATATAAATACTAGCTGACCCGACAGACGTTGTTCTGTTCATAATAAAAAAAAACTCTTGCGAGTGGAATTTCGTAGAATCCGTTCTTAGCTGACCTCTACTCGGCGAAAGGAATATTCCTACCAAATTTCAAGTCTCTATGGCTTATGGTTCCAGAGATATCGTGATGAGTGACTATATACGTGGAAATCTCATATATATATATATACATTTGCAATTATAATCCCAGTAGTGAGTAAGTGAAGGAAATCCCTTTTTAAATAACAAATTTTTAATATTTAAATATTTTCAATATTACCTGTTCAGGTTGAGTGATTTGATTGTTTTGTTCAGGACTCCATTGGTGATCCGTTGTATCACCAAAATATCCATTCCCTGGTACCGACTGACTGGTAATGGTGGATGTCACTGACATTTTATTTTAATAAATATAACTTAGGTGTACGCTTGATAATATTTTGGAACTGTTTAAGTAGTGAATACTAAACCAAGTCTAATTACAAACCATTAAAGGACAACTTTATATACACCCCTACCTTTCGCTCATTAACGATTTGTGAATCAAAACAAGGAAAGCTGAAGTGATTAGCAATGTCTATATTATTTTCTATTGTAAGTATTACTTAATAATATTAAATATATGTTTTTCATTCTTCACAAAAAGCCTATGTAGTTGCTGTGAGATTGACTGCATTAAAATCGTTTAGTTCAAGATTCTAATTTGTTTGATATCTGGTGATTGCTATTAATGGTAAAAGGATAAGCGACAGCGTACTGTCGTAGCGCCCAGTAGTCATATTCAATTCAAATTCAATTCAATTCAAATTCAAATTCAAATTCAATTCAAATTTCTTTATTTCTACCAAAGTTATGTTACATGATATAATTGACGATAAATAATCAACACCGCTCATATTTTCTTGAAATAGGAATAAATTGGAATAGCATGAACGTAGCAAACCTTTTGGTATTCATCGTTTTCAGACCAGCAGAGAACGAAGGAAAATTTTCAATATTCATTCAAAGTTAAATTGAAATAAACTTTATTCATTTAGGCTTAAATTAAGCGTTTTTGAATCGTCACTATAAATATTTATTTTAAATTACTGAATCTACCATATGGTCGGAAAAAGTAGAAGCTCGTGAGAAGAACATACAAGAAACTAAACGACCACTCTTTTTAATCAAATAGAGTATTTTACAATGTAATATATACATAACAAAGTAGTTGTAAGGTGCTGAAAATTAGTTTTAGCATTATGAATTACGACATTTGATTTATTTTTCTAATTTTATTAAAATAATTATGTGATATCAATGGGTGGGTGAGTTCTGAGGAGATTATTAATTATTTTAAGTGTATCGTTCAAACAGCGCCTTGTTAGATAATGTATCAATTCCGCAGTCTCGTTACATTTTAAGGCATCTAAGCATCTAATTGTCTTCAATTAGAGAAATCAATTAAATAAATAAATATCTAATTATAGAAAGCATAATATTAATGCTCATTAGAAGCTGCCAATCCACAACTATATACATTCGTTTTAAGTTGGTCTGTGTGATAATAACTTACGCGTGATGGTCTACATTATAAATTCTTACGTTTTTTATAAGAGGAGGACTAGCAGGCCTACGGGTCACCTGATGGTATATAAATAAAAATAAAAATAAATAAAATAAGCCTTTATTGCTGTTCACAAATATTATAAATGATACTTAACTAAATATAAACTTACTTCAAAATATATGTTAGGTTAAACAGCTTGTCTTTCGACAAAGGCCTCCTCTAAAGATTTCCACGCCTTACTGTCTTTCGCTATTTGGATCCATTTAGGCCCAGCTACTCTTTTGACTTCATCTTCCCAGCGTTTAGTTTGTCGCCCTTTTCTTCTACTACCATCTCTTGGATACCAGTCGGTTATTATTTTTGTCCATTTCTCTTGTTTTTCTCTTAACATATGTCCTATCCATCGCCTTATACTTCTAATACTTTTTATATCTTTCAATTTTACTTTATCTCTTCTTTTAACTCCGATTACGCTTCTTTCTATTTTGTTTTGACAGACATTTATTTTATTTGATAATTGTTCGGTTATGGTCCATGTCTGACAACCATATGTCAAGCAAGGTAAGATACTCGTATTATAAACCTTTCTTTTCTCTTTAATTGGCATTCCCTTATCCTTCATAACTTCACTGAAGGACCAATATCTCTTCCAAGTATTAGCTATTCTCCTATCAATTTCCTTACTCATAGTATTAGTTCCTGATGGTATATATGAGTTTGAAAATGTAAGACTTATATATTTTAAATATACAAACTCTGGAAGACCGAAGTAATATATTGGATTAATATACAAAGGCTTTATGACAACTCCTTTCTTGTGTCTATGTTTAATTTTAGAGTGCCAGATGCCCACGTACAGCCGTGAACTTTTTTGAAAAGTTTTCTCACAGAACTATATTGCAATAAAATTATAAATGCTTAGGCCTATTCAGATATTTATTGCCGACGTCTCGCAAAAATGTAAAAAAAACATCATAAATCACTTATATGACGTATTCTTGATGTGTTTAGTATATCTTGTTTGATACATTTTTGTCCATTTCTTTGTTTCGTTAAAATTTTCGTTACCTAGATTTCCGTTCTCATTCGTTTTCGCTACCTTCAAGTTCGTTCTCTCTTCTGCACGCTCGCCTCTGATGCCGGCTAAGCTAGAGTGTTTAAGCAAGTTTAATATAATAAGCATATAAGCTATGTGATAGTCAAACAATATCACTACTCAATAGGTCTTTTTCGTTTTAATGGAAAAATTTTAGGTAAGTTTCATGACGTTTCAATAATATTTTACTTTCTTTTTTCGGTTTGATTTCAATAACAAAAATTGGATATTATTTTATCATATGAAGTGATGAGAAGCTATATATTTTTGTTTTAGTAAAGCTAGCGGTCAATTTTAAGCTTATATTTTTATGACAGTATCGTGCATAACATCATGATGCGTAACAAACTTAAATAAATAAGAAATAAATATATTTAGCTTCAAACCATGGATATATTAACATACTAAAGACGAAAGGTGCAAGCCACACTTTAGCTCTTTTACATTTGTATAGACCTATAGACGACCTGTATAGCCGAGTCGTTAGCGATCCTACCTACTAAGCTAGAGGTCCCGGGTTCCAATCCCGGTAGGTGCAAGCATTTATATGATGAATATGGATGTTTGTTTCCGAGTCATGGATGTTTAAATGTATTTATGTATGTTTATATGAATTTATGTATGTTTACGTAAGTATATTGTATTAAATATATCATTGTCTTGTAACCCATAACACAGGCTATATTATATGCTTAACTCGGGGAAGATAATTTGTGTAAAAAGTGTATCAATATTATATTATCATATTATATTTGTGAATGATGATTCAACCGCGTCATAAGATAATAACAATGCATATATATAAATGAATAATTTCGCATACCTATAGAAGCTGAAGAAATGTAGGTATTGTGCAAAAAAAACTGAATCTGCTTAAGATCATTTCTTGCCTCGCACAGCTTTGTGGGATCAATTACCAGCTGCTGTTTTTTCGAACCGATACGACTTGGAGACCTTCCAGAACATCTTACCACCTTAAAGGACAGTAACGCATCTCTTGACACCTGTTGTTGCAGATGATGGTCGGTAGCCTCACCACTCTCCATCGCGTGGATCACTTATATAAAAAAAATAATAAAAAAAATACCCATAATATAAATTAATTTAGAACAAATTAGATTCAATGTTTAGTTTGCCAAGTAAATATATATATATATATATATATATATATATATATATAAATATATATATATATATATATATATATATATATATATATATATATATATATATAAAAGATTTTCACGTCACTCATCACGATATCTCTGGAACCAAAAGGCGTAGAGACTTGAAATTTGGTAGGAATATTCCTTTCGCCGAGTAGAGGTCAGCTAAGAACCGATTTTACAAAATTCCACCCGCAAGAGTTTTTTTTTTATTATGAACAGGACAACGTCTGTCGGGTCAGCTGGTTAAATATACACGGACAAGTTTACCGTTGGCCATTTGTGATTTAATATAAAGGTACAATAAAATAAATACATATATCGGAGTTTTAAGAGGAGCGCCACCTCTTGCAGTATTACTTAACGTGTTGGAGGCTGCGCAGCTTAATCTGTAGCAAGACAGTGTGTTCCATGAAACAGTACCATTTTACACTGTAACTGATACTACGTATCTGAATTGAAAGCAAGGTTCGTTTCAAAACAGTACAATATACGGACTATGTTTATATTTTTCCTCCTGTCGACTAAATTCTCTTTATTTATTTTGCTATATTAACAACAGTACTTTATTTCTCATAAATATATGTGTTCAATTTTTTGTATAAGATTATTCATTATTCAAGTGACATCATGAAATTGTATGAATTTTCCTATAGGTGGCGTAACTTACCCATCAAATGAGGCTTCAAAAGTTATGCTTTAACAGCAATCTGTGTAATTCTGACGATGCTATTTAACCCAGCGACATGAGTGACGCAGACTACTCATTTTTATATATGTATTAGCTGACCTAGCAAACGTTGTATTGCCATATTATAAAGTAATAAAAAAAAAACAATTATTTATTTAAAAAAAAATATTGTATTCGATTACCATCTTGCAACCAATAGGGCAGATCTGTGGATGGAACAGAATAATATAAAAATCGCGATACAAAACAGGGGTTGATCGTACAAACTTCAATGTTTCAATTATTTAACAATACCTATATAACGTGTACATATCGTACGCAGACAGCAATTGTTATATATTATATCTTAATGTATATAAATTACGTGACACGTTGTTTGACCTCGATGGACTCCTAAACTAAAGAACGGATTTTAATGGGGATTACTTCATTGAGTGCAGTTTGGTCCAACTTGAGAGATAGGATAGTTTAACTTTCGATTTGAGACCCATAATTATTTTTTATTTTCAATATTTGTTTTATATGGATATATTAACTATGAGAGAATTTAGTGACGCACGGTTTGACAGTTCCGCTGTGAAAGAATTTCATTATAACAACAGGAGCATCTTTTACGAAATAATTCTTGATGTTTTGAAATATTATTGGCAAATTCCTATAAAACAGTATTTTTTTTTTATCTACAGAACAACGTCTGTCGAGTCAGCTAGTATAAATATATATATTTTTGCAAATCAATACGTGGATTCTATGACCTATATGTAGCTGAGCTTTTATTGCAAACTAGCTTATGCCCACAAGTTCGTCCGCGTTCAGAAGGTAATGTGAAATGTATGAATATTTAAAAGAAAACATATCTTAATATTTATTATATCTTTACTTTCCATATCTACTATAAAATTTTGAAACATGAATCAAACCTGACTGTTGTACCTATCAGAACTAAATGGAAATCTGTTCAGCAGTTTCTGAGATATGCGCTAATAAAACAAACAGAGAAAAAAAGGAATACAAATAATTGCTGATTTGTTTATTTTCTTCCTATTTTTTAAGCATTGTACGTGACACAGTGGAATCTATATTTTTTTATAAAAAATAGGGGCTTAAAAGCTAGTGGGAGGCTCCTTTGTACAGGAAGCCGGCTAGATTATGGATACCACGACGGCGCCTATTCTGCAGTGAAGCAGTAATATGTAAACATTACTATGTTTCGGTCTGAAGGGCGCCGTTGCTAATGAAATTACTGGGCAAATGAGACTTAACATCCTATGTCTCAAGGTGACGAGCGCAATTGTAGTGCTGCTCAGAATTTTTGGGTTTTTCAAGAATCCTGACCGGCACTACATTGCAATGGGTAGGGCGTATCAATTACAATTAACCCAGGCGCAGGTGATACATATTTAATACATATATATTTTAAGGCTTGCAATCTATTTATTTTTGGAAATAATTTTAGATATTAGTTATTCATGTCCTGTTTTTATACTTTGCTTTTTTTTTTAATTGATCTATGTCTAAATTTATAATTTTTTTTTTATTTATTTATCAAATCAATCAAATCAAAGTTAGCATATTCATAGGTAAATTTTATTAAAGTTGATTATAGAAATACCATTTATTTCCAGGTATGTATTAAGTGTCTGGGTGTCAGACAATATACTAGCTAAAGAAAAACAAAACATGCAAAAGAGAAGAAAATCTTAAACGCAGATACAGCAAGATAGAAAAGGAAAGCGAATCTGTTGTTACTGTAACCGATTTTGATTGAAAGTCGTAAAAGTCAGCCACGCTTGAAGCTAGCTCATTAGTATTTTGAATATTATAATATATACTCTTTGATATTTTAAAATCGTTGCAAAATCTGACCTCTATTTTGACATCTAACCTCTATTTTGAGCTAAGCACGCACACTAACAACAAAGTGACACACAAATCGCGGGTGTAAGGCGCACGTGTTACATTATTAAACTTATTAAGATTTTATGTTATTATATAATAATTATAAAATACTAAATAACATTGAATAAAACCTACTGTAGGTAATTTAGGGTTAAAAGAGTTTTGTTTTGAACAGCCAATCAGGAACAAGCTCCTATTGGCTGTATTGACTTTAATGTACAAATTAGCTACTTTTTAGTTTTAATATATCAAAACATAACTATTTTAACCCTGAATTACATACATTAGGTTTTATTCAGTGTTTTTTAGTACTTTATGATTATTAAATAATAACGTAAAAGCTTAATAATCTAACACACGCTTAAGTAAAAACGCATAAATTATCCCAGTTCATATAAGAACTAGCCAAATCACAATTGTACTAAGCTAGAGGTCCCGGGTTCGAATCCTGGTAAGTGCAAGCATTTATATGATGAATATGGATGTTTATATCCGAATCATGGATGTTTACATGTATTTATGTATGTTTAAGTAAGTATATTGTATTAAATATATCGTTGTATTGTAACCCATAACACAGACCAGTGGGAGGCTCCTTTGCACAGGATGCCGGCTAGATTATGGGTACCACAACGGCGCCTATTTCTGTCGTGAAGCAGTAATGTGTAAGCATTACTGTGTTTCGGTCTGAAGGGCGCCGTAGCTAGTGAAATTACTGGGCAAATGAGACTTAACATCTTCTCTCAAGGTGACGAGCGCAGTTGTAGTGCCGCTCAGAATTTTTGGGGGTTTCAAGAATCCTGAGCGGCACTGCATTGTAATGGGCAGGGCGTATCAATTACCATCAGCTGAAAATACTGCTCGTCTTGTCCCTTATTTTCATAAAAAATGAAAAAGGCTATAAATGCCTCATTTGGGGCTAGATAATTTGTGTAAAAAGTGTGTCAATATTATTATTATTGGGGGCTAGACGACCCGTCTATACGCCACAATATCCTAAGTCTATGGCAACACATAATAGACATGTGGTAAATTATACCTAAATCTAAATGATCGCAGGCGCGTCACAACTCTTGATGAATGCAGAATATTTTGGCAAAGTATTTCTACAGTCGCCTATGCTTGAGTTTGCTTATATTGAATAAACGTGAGTTGAATAGGAGATTCAGGGCTGTGCGACAAATACTTATTTATATTTTGGCTTCTTTCATTTTTTTATGAAAATAAGGGACAATACATGAAGGACTTTCAGCTGATGGTAATTAATACGCCCTGTCCATTACAATGTAGTGCCACTCAAATTCATGAAAAAACCCCAAAAATTCTAAGCTGAGAACTCCGCTCGTCACCTTGAGAGATAAGAGGTTAAGTATCATTTGCCCAATCATTTCACTAGCTACGGCACCCTTCAGACCGAAACACAGAAATGTTTACACATTACTGCTTACATTTATGAAGAGCTTTTAGTACGCAGACGAACAAATCTTATATCTTTAAATGAGCAATTCTTGTATATATATATATATATATATTATTGGAATCTCGGAATCGGCTCCAACGATTTTCATAAAGTTTAGTATATAGGGGGTTTCGGGGGCGATAAATCGATCTAGCATAGTTTTAATTTAAAAAATTGTAGTTTTATCCGTGTTTTAATGAGAAACAGCTACAATAACATTAGAATACAAAGGTAAATTTCGCCACTATATACAAGACTAAAATAGCTCAATGGGACATTGGGTGATCCGAAAACCAGAAGACCCCGGTTCGAATCTACATGTCCTATTAGTTTATTTTTTATTCAAGTTTTGTATATATATTTTTTTTATATATTTTATATATATATTTTTTTCTTCTTAAAAATCCGAGCAAGGCTCGGTCGTCCGGATATTATAAAATTAAATACGCAAAAACTGTCTTCTATTAAAGACACGATCTAATTTGGACGGTAAGCAAACAAAATCTTTTAATTTACATGTATTTAATTTTTATAATCGCCAATAGTAAGTATTTCTATGTGAAAACTTCTAGATGGCTTTTTTACAATAGTTTAATATATAAA
Source organism: Leptidea sinapis (assembly GCF_905404315.1). Classification (NCBI taxonomy): domain Eukaryota; kingdom Metazoa; phylum Arthropoda; class Insecta; order Lepidoptera; family Pieridae; genus Leptidea; species Leptidea sinapis. The sequence goes on along the minus strand of NC_066275.1, from coordinate 7,930,720 downwards.
TATAATCTACCTAGGTGTAAGGTTGGAAAGTAGAGTAGTAATAGAAAATAAATAAAATTATAATGGTTTTTATGGAAGAAGGACGGGCGTTCGGGTCACCTGGTGTTAAGTGATCACCGCCGCCCACATTCTCTTGCAATATCAGAGGAATCACGAGAGCATTGCTGAGCCTTAAAGAAGGTGTACGTGCTTTTTTTATGGTACCTTTACGCTGTGCTTCCCCGGGGCGTACAAATAAAAGGGGAGTCGCAGGCCAAAGGGAAAGAGGCGACTAAGGGATTTTTAGAGTAGAAGTGGGAGAGTCACGTTGCCGTCTTTTGACGTCAGCACAATCGGGCCAGCCTCGTCTGGGTTAATTACCACACTTGCACACAATACCGGCGTGAGGTAGCGGCCTAGTGCCGCTACGTTTCGCATAGGTTAGTGTCGACGCCCGAAGTTAACTTCATCAGTCGGTTTTCGAATGTTTTATTAAAAAAAACTGACTTTTTTTTTTGTACAATGTATTTGAAAATTAAATAACATAATAATTTATTTTTAGAGAAGCTTAATGACACTTTGTTTACAGTTTGATTGTCTTATTACTACCTTTGATACTATTGTCATCATCCAACTTACTGTTTACCAACCGTTCCCAACAACAAAAGGATTAAGATTAACTTTTCATACTGTTTGTTTACCATTGGGTCTGCATAAATACCCTAAGCTGTCAACAAGTTGTTTTTGTATGCATAAACTTAAGTAAACAGACCTTTCACCGGTTTCATTCTCTTTATAATAATAGGATTTAAATATACCATAACTTATTCAAAGAAATAGAATCTTTTAAGCATTAAAATAATTATTGAGGGTAGGTATAAATCTTACTTTTAAAAATTTGTTGTGTAATTTGAATTTCATGACCCTCTATAGATAAACTATAATTGGAATGTAAGTTGTGCGGTTTTATAATCAACTAGTTGACCGGACAGACTTTGTTCTGTATAATATAATAAATAAAATAATGTTTTTATATGAATTTGTCAATAATATATCACAACATCAAAAATTACTTCGTAAAATATGCACCCTGCTGTCGTAATGAAATTGTTTCACAACAGAACTGTCAAACCGTGCCTCAATAAATTCTTTCATAGAAATTATGAATGGATACATCAAAGGAAAAACATTTTTTTTTTTGTTTTTATTTAATTTAGCAGCATTTTCCTGTTTATTCACCTTTTAAACCTTCTCTGGACTTCCACAAATAATTCAAGACCAAAATTAGCCAAATGGGTCCAGCCGTTCTCGAGTTTTAGCGAGACTAACGAACAGCAATTCATTTTTATATATATAGATATAGATAGATATATAGATTATTATGTCAATTTGTATTTTATTATTCAACTTGATTGGGCTATACTACTACAATAGATAACAATAATATACATTATATAGTTATCTTTTCATTATGTTGTTAGATAGAGTCTCTGTTAAAAATCCTTACTCTCTGCCAATCAATGTTTGCAAACCGTCTATAGAATTCTGCGACACATTTTAATTCATAGCACTATTACTTTCTTATTTATGTATTAGCACTTTATTAGAATACATATTTATACATTTACAGATATAAAGTTAACATTATTAATTAAGTTAAGTTATTAATACATACACCTACAAAAGAATATTCGATTCGAATATGTATTTCGATTCACCAGTGGCAATTAGAATATTACATTTATAATTATGCTAAATTACAAAGGTCTTATTATATACTAAATGCATTACCTTTTAAGGTGAATACTCGCGATAATAATGCAAAAATATGTGTCAAATAGTTACATAAAATAAGTATAAATTATAAAATAACCAATCTATGATGTAACGAAATAAACAAAATCTACCAAACAAGTCAAAATATAGGTACTAAACAAATCAAGTGTACATAATATTAATTATTTATTTATAATAATAGTAATTTAAAGTTAGTGTTTTATAACTAAGTTAAATGAAAGTTAATGTGAAAATTAAGTTACTAGGCTTATAGTTGGTAGTTTGACTTAAAAGTATGTAAGCATTTTATTTTTTAGTAAGCCAAGAGAATTGTTGAATATATCTACATTTGAGAGTTCACCAGCTCTGAAAATTTGGGAGTTCAGTCCTAAATTTGATTGTATAAGCGGTCTGCTAAATGTTTTCATAAATCGATCATGCCATTTTTTGACGGAATATATAAAATTATTAAATATTCTGTTAACAGAATATTATAACTTAAGTATTGAATATAATTCGGTAGTGGCAACCCTAGCTCGCAGCCGTCGGAGATCATCAATCATCAGGCAAGACAATCACAACTGGCGCATCTGCCGCGTCGTTTCGACTCCCGGCTCCCAGCTAGCGCCGCGGTGCACACCGCGTTACCTACTTACCAAATATTTACTACCGCGCGTCACCTCTTTACGTGTTTACTGTCGTGTTTTTGTGATAAAGATTGATGTATTGAATATCCTTTCATTACTGCGAGTTTCACCCATTTTAACTGTATTAACGTGGAACAAAAATAAAATTATATTGACTAGCTGACCCAGCAAACGTTGTATTGCCGATATTAAAATCGCGATACAAAAGTAACTGTTGATCGTAGATGGGTGAAAATTTGAAGTTGTATGTATTTTTAATGCTGACTCATAATCAAACAAATTTAAAAAAAAATCAAAAAAATTAAAAAAAATTCGTGTGGACCACCCTTATTATTTAGGGGGATGAAAAATAGATGTTGTCCGATTCTCAGACCTACCCAATATGCACTTAAATTTTATGAGAATCGGTCAAGCCGTTTCGGAGGAGTTCAAAGTTTAACACCAAGACACGAGAATTTTATATATTAGATGAAGTTTTGCGGACTTCATAACCTAAGTATGACAACATCAAATGGGATATTTATATATTACGTATTTTTCCAATAACTAATGATAAAATGCTTGTGTATTAAATCGGTATGCATAATTAAGTAACAAGACAAATATTTCAATTATTTACATTTTAAATAATTGAAATATAAATAATACATATAAAATTGAATTGTTATGCACTTTTTGATATTTTAATGTGAGGTATGTTACATGTCAGTACATTATTCTAATAAGAGTTTATTTTTTATTGAAGAGAGGCTCACCGTACGGTATGTGATCACTCATTTGTAACACTAGAGGAATCACAAGAACTTATCGACCGTATTATCTTTAAGTTAACGTACACATTATGAATTCGAAGACCAAATACATTGGTACGTATCGAATCGAGAGCATCCTGTAGAGGCTAATCGAAGTCAATTTATTTGAGATTCGAGTGATGTTTTAGTAATTTAGTTATTCGTTTATCTTATCTTAATATATATAAATTACGTGACACGTTGTTTGGCCGCGATGGACTCCTAAACTAATGAACGGATTTTATTGGGGATTACAGCATGGAGTGCAGTTTGGTCCAATTTGAGAGATAGGATAGTTTTTATTTCGATTTGGGAGCCATAATAATTTTTATTTTCTATATTTGTTTTGTATGGATATATTTTCTATGAAAGAATTTTATGACGCACAGTTTGACAGTTCCGCTGTGAAACAATTTCATTATAACAACAGGGAGCATTTTTTACGAAATAATTCTTGATGTTTTATTATCTACAGAACAACGTCTGTCGGGGCAGCTAGTAATCCTATATTTACCAAATCGTAATATTTCAATGTATTTCCTACTAATTTAATGTACATATCATCATTGTTCCTATTTCGTTCGTATTTAATTCGCTAGGAAACAGTTTATCCAATTGCGATGAAATCTTGTCAACTTACATGCATGAAGGTGATAAGCATATTCAAAGTAATAATCAAATATTATATTTACTATAAACATGAGCCACGGTAAATCGAGGTCGTTCTTATCTTATTCAACTTCTTGCCAGTGGGAGGCTCCTTTGTACAAGATGCCGGCTAGATTATGGGTACCACAACGGAGCCTAAGCAATAATGTGTAAGCGTGACTGTGTTTCGATTTGAAGGTTGCCGTAGCTAATGAAATTACTGGGCAAATGAGACTTAACATCTTATGTCTCAAGGTGACGAGCGCAATTGTAGTGCCGCTCAGAATTTTTGGGATTTTCAAGAATCATAAGGGTAGGTAAGTATCCATTACCATCAGCTGAACGTCCTGTTCGTCTCGTCCCGTATTTTCATAAAAAAAATTCAATAAAATATCCAGATGTTTTTGATAAATAACATGCTTTGCAACAAAACATATAATTTTTATTAATATTTCACCCCTCCCACGTTACTTTTAATCCCAACGCCTCATTCTTGCAATATCGTCATAAAAAATCACTTTCCATATTTCACTAGTGGAATATTGTAACGCCAACCAGTCTTAATAAACATTTTTTTCATTCTCGTATGAAAATGACATTCAGGCGTCACGTGTGACGTTGATGAAAAAATATAAGAGCAATGACGTCATCGACTGTGAGGGCTGAGGGAATCCACTCCTGTACAATATACATGCCTTATTTATATGAGAAGTTCTGAGCATCTGGCGCATATGAACAAGAAGCTCGTGTTTTATTAGATTTTTCTATTCCAACTGTATCTGAAAACAATTGCTTGCGTGTACCTACATAGGTTGTTGGAGAATACATTTTGACGCAGTTTTATAGCATTGTTTTTCGTTGAATTCTTATTTGCAAAAAAACTATTAAATTTATTATCTATTATCGGATGAATGATTGCGCACTATAATTTTTGAGTTGTTGTATGCGATTCTTTTTCAAATCAAAATCACTTGAGGGAATTACAGTAGTGAATTTGAAAGGTTGGGCTTTAATTAGAAGAAGTTACAAGAAACTCATTGACATTCTTTTAAATATCCTTATACTTACAGCTTCATCGTTTTAAAAATAATTTCAACTACAATAAATGTAAAGTGACGCAACAAAAATACTCAAACGTCAAACGCTTAAAAGTAGATTTGAAGTACATACCTCTATTATACAGTCCTGGAAAAACCGCTTAAGGAAGATTTTTCTAAATTTAGTGAGTACATTATGAATGTTCCTTGAAAAAACGCTGGGTAAGAGAAGAATTAGGATGTAAGGATCAATTCAAACAGCTATTCAATACCATAATCATTTGCAGTACGAGCTTTAAAAAAAATTCTACGAAAGTTTGTAAAAATTTGTAAAATAAATCAGGCTGTCTAGCTATGGGTTGAGAGTTCTATCCGCACCAGTCTACATCATATGGTTTGTTTAAGTAATAAATACCAACGGCACAACGAACCATCATTCACAATTATTGATCTAGATGCTGTCTGCCTAAAATTGTAAATTTCATAGATTAAAAGCTAGCAGCAAAGTTATCCAAATCTCAATCAGCAGCAAATTATTAATGATATAACAGCGGCAGTTATCACCTACCATCATCAAAGCTTCATCCACATACGTTGATGGTCAACATAAAACTCCGGGAGGGCCAACAGAAGTGAAAACTTATTTTGTCGCGTTAGACATTTTCAGATTTTATTTATGAATGTGTTTTATTAATTATAAGAAACATTAAAATACATTTAATATTGTTTTATGAATCATCGTTAACAATTTCGACAACTCTTGTATCATCACCATTGTCATTAATATTATTATAATCTAAAATAAAAACTATATGTTCATGGTAATAATAATATATATACATTTTATTTATCTAAACGCGTTCGAGATCGGTTATATATATGTACATACATATATGCACACACTATAGCTGCGTCTCGTAACGGTGTCGCGAGTCCAGAGATTTTTTCTCATCTAAAAATATTCATTTTTTTTATGGAATAGGAGGACAAACGAGCGTACGGGTCATCTGTTGTTAAGTGATCACCGCCGCCCACAATCACTTGTAACACCAGAGGAATCACAGGAGCGTTGCCGGCCTTTAAGGAAGGTGTACGCGCTTTTTTTGAAGGTACCCATTTAGTATCGTCCCGGAAACACCGCACAAGGAAGTTAATTCCACAGCTTTGTAGTAGTTGGAAGAAAGCTCCTTGAAAACCGCACTGTGGAGGACCGCCACACATCCAGATGGTGAGGATGATATCCTAACTTGTGGCGTGTCGTGCGAAGGTGGAATTCGGCAGCAGGAATCAGGTTAAACAGCTCTTCGGAACACTCTCCGTGATAAATGCGGTAGAAGACACACAATGACGCGAAGTCTCTACGCAACGCCAAGTGATCGTGCCGTCGTACCGCGCTAAAAGAGTTTTCTCTTCAATAACTAAAACTTTTATTTCCTAACATCTTAAATATTGTAAAAAAGTATTACAAACTCAAACATTGAAACCAAAAACTATCTTCGCCAAAAAAAGTCATATATATCATCGTACACAACGCATGTTACTGTATTTTATGATCGTCTCAGTATATCTGTTGATGTAATAAAGGAGACAGGCTGAACCGCGGCTCCCGATTGCGTTTGACAAATGAGTGTCATTATTTGACAGCCCGCGATCGAGCCTTGCCCTGTTGACGTTGTGACATGCTGTTGTTTTATGTTTTATTAAAACAGGACATTTCTTGTTTAAGACTACGCCAATGCTTATACATGTTGTAAAAATTACCGAACTTTTACACGAATTAGAATAAAAAAGTGGTAGAATCGTTATTAAAATTTTGTTTAAGGTTTGTGTTTGAATGTGGTTTTTATCTGTTCTAATGAAGTAAAAGTCAAATAAACTATATTCAATTAGGCTTAAACTAAGCGCTTTGGAATTGGTATTTATTTAATATGGTGTTATACCAACTCAAATAAAATTTGAAAAACAAAATTTTATGAACGATGCGGGACTCGAACCCACGACCTCTGGCGTTCCGTGCCAGCGCTCTAACCAACTGAGCCAACCGTTCGAGTGACGTATCATCATAAAATCTTGTATGCTTTGTTCAACTCTCAGGTTGTGGCTTCATCTACAGGATCTACATTACAGTTGATAACCTGCTCAACCCCAATATTTGCATATTAGAAATTGACTTGAGATATCGCTCTGGCACTGGCACGGAACGCCAGAGGTCGTAGATTCGAGTCCCGCATCGTTCATAAATTTTGTTTTTCAAATTTCATTTGTGTATTAATCCTAGAAGTGAAGGTTATCACTTTAAAAACATAACAAATTGTTTATACCAACTCATTTAACCCATGGCATAGACAACCAACATTATATAGTTCGATTGTAGTCTCCAATTTTATACGTTTGCAGACAAAGTTGCCTTTGTTACACCGTTTAGGACGTAGTTCTATAGCATGCAGTATAAATGTCGTGCGGCATTTCCTTATAATAAAATAAACAAACAGTTACAGATATATAATAGAAACGCAACATGAATGTAAAATTACATTGATCGCCTGGATACTACCACTAAATTATGATGATACTGAGTTGCTCTTAGGACACATACGCTAAAACACACATACACACACACACACACACACACACACACACACACACACACACACACACACACACACACACACATACACACGCTCATTTAAAATATTATTATGTTCTCTAAATATGTTATTTTAGGGCTAAGAAAGAGCGGAGCCTCCTAGCACAAGCATTCTTTATATGCTTAAAAGGAGGTTCTTGCCACTATTTATTATGGAAAATTTGTTAAAACCAATAAAGAATTTTATTATTTTTATTATTATACGAAATAAGAACTCTTATTCTGATGAATGAAATGACCATGAAGTGTTATACCTACTATTATTAAAATCATTATTAAATGTACATTTTCTTATATTGACACACTTTTTACACAAGTTATCTTACCCCAAGTTAAGCATATATAACCTGTGTTATGGGTTACAATACAATGATATATTTAATACAATATACTTACTTTAACATACATAAATTCATATAAACATACATAAATACATTTAAACATCCATGACGCGGAAACAAACACCCATATTCATCATATAAGCAAGCTTGCACCTACCGGGATTCGAACCCGGGACCTCTAGCTTTGTAGGTAGGATCGCTAACCACTCGGCTGTGCAGGTCGTCTTATAGATTGATGTGTAATAGGATTAATTTAATAAATATAAACAAATCATAATAAAATATCTAAACACTGTGTGTGTTTAGATATTTTATTATCTCACTCACACACATTCACACACACACATATACACACACATTCTTAGAAGTTATACATTTATTTTATCTGATTTTGATAATTTGACTGACTATATAGGTAATGATATCTTGTACCGAGAAGTCTCTGACAGCTGAAACACAGTTCATACTAGTTTAGCTGTCTTTGCTCCCTGTTTTGTATGTAAACAATTAATAATATAATTTAGAACTTTTTGTAACTTGTAACTACTAACTATTATTAATTATTGTAATGTTTGGGAAATAAAGTTATTATTATTATTAATTATATGTAAAGGTAATTAGACTAATTGATCAAAGTATGTACCTATGCTGACAATTAATTATATTATTATATATAATTTACTCAATTTGCAACAAAATATATAAAATAAATACCCGTTAGCAAATGTGATAAAATGTTAAATTGACGTCGCGTGGATCTGATTGCAAGTAATCAATCAATTAAACACCTCAGTTACAGGGAATCATACTTAGCAAATTATAGTGAGCAAGGGCTTACGGTTTCAACCCTTCTTAAAGAAGGCTAAGCTTGTTTTGCCAAGATGGATACTTTCCCACTTTGAAAATATTTGTACAAAGTTACAATATTGACATTGATTTTGATGAAATAAGTATATTGTATTAAGTAATATCATAGAATATATAATGCGCAAACTTTAAAGTAACACTATAACTTGACGGATAAGACAATGACATAATGGTATGCGCTATATCGCAATAACAAATTTACTTATATACTAAAAACATGGTCGGATTTGATAAGGCCGGACCATCGGACGGGCTCACCGTGGGTGGACGACTCTCAACTCGGTAGATCCGGACAATAACCCACGACCTCTCGTTTTCAACTCTCAGGATGTGACTTCATCTACAGGATCTACTTTACAGTTTATAACCTGCTCAACCCCGGTATTTGCATATTAGGAAATTGATTTGAGATGTCGCTCTTGCAAATCTAAACAATTTGTTATGTTTCTAAAGTGATAATCCTCACTTTTAGGATTAATACACAAATAAAATTTTAAAACAAAATTTTGTGAACGATTCGGGACTCGAACCCACGACTTATCGCTTTCCCTGCGAGTGCTCTTACAACTGACCGAACCGTTCGAGTGACGTATCTTCATAAAATCTTGAATGCTTTGTTCAACTCCCAGGATGCGACTTCATCTACAGTATCTACTTTACAGTTGATAACCTGCTCAACCCCAAAATTTGCATATTGTTTAGTTTTTTTTTTTATTTATTAACATATATCAACTTACATTTAAATTACATTTATTTACTCGCCAAACGTTATGTTAATCGGCGAGATGCGATCATTAATTTTATACATAACCTACTAATAATCTAATCATATACAAAAATAACATAAAATGGTTCTAAAATAAATTTGCTAGAGCGACATCTCAAGTCAATTTCCTAATAGTCCGTGTCCCTTTTATCGTGGTAAGTTTTTATCTGAAAACTTTAAGTAGAAAAACTTTGCATATAAAATGCAACAAGTGCACCGCTTTTTGAGATAGAAATAGAACACCCCATAGCTTTACTGCTAGTAAAACTAAATAAGCTACTTGCATTAAGTGACCCTAAAACTTAAATACTGCGCCTTTGCATCTTTGAAAAAAAAAAAATGTGAAAAAAAATTCACCTTTAAATATTCTATTTCAATTAAATTAATTAATTAATATTTTTTCCATTAAATCTACTGCAAGTTATATAGTGCTACGATAATCAGTTAACATTAATTTATCGCAGAAAGTAATTGCATTCCTTTAATTAAAATAAGTAGTGAAATATATTCGTAGAGACCATTATATAATTGCATGAACCTAATAGACATTCCGATAAATTAATTACTAGAGTTCATAATTTGTCAGCGTGAGTCAATAAATATATTTTGCTTAATTAATGTCAATTACTGATCATTATTTACAAGTCGTGTAACATACATCGATTAGCAATCATTAAATTAATGAATTATAATAATTATTATTGGACATTATCATTTGCTTAATGTGATATGCACTGTCGAAAGTTGTAGTAGAAGTAATTATTTGGCAAAGTTATGTGCACTGTAATTGTTATACCTGTCAGACACGATACCCTGTAATATATATATATTAAAACTTTTGCCTAACAAAAATCATAGTGACTATTCCGAAACTGAACTTTTTAAACATTGCAAAATTTTACCGGTGCAGTTACTGATGAAATATTCAATGTTAAAAGAAAACGTTTTCAATACTAAATACTGGGATAAAGTACAACATCCTGTATGCACGCGGGCCGTCACTCGGGGCCGTTTATGCGCTCCGAGCGCGCTCAATAGATATGGCGAACGAACGAATGCTTACCTAGTTCCTCGCCTAATTAATGAATTACCCACTGATGTACGGAACTGTATAAATCCTCGTAATATTAAGAAAAAACTAAAATCATACTTTTTAAGTCACTTAAAATAAATATATTTATTATTTACACAATTTATCTAACTGGCACTAATGTTCTGTAGTTAATGTACCTAGATTTAACTCTTTGTTAGCATATATTACAAACCCGTGTGGTTTTCTGATGCTAGCTTTAAGTATTTTCTTTTGTAAACTTTAATATAAGAAATAAAAAAAATATATATATATATATATAAGACTAGTATGTAAGGGTGATATGTGTAATGTGGTTGTACTATTAAATAAATAAAGTTGTATGTAATTCATTAGTTTTAACAAATCAGCGTGCCAAAGTTCATATGACTCTTCTTCTCCCAAACAGCTTGATTTCTTTTGATAATTTTGTCTCGTTTCTCGTTCTCAGCTAGTTGAAACTATCGATGTCGTTGTAATACAGATTTTGAACGACAAATATTTTTTAATGTGCATTTTGTATTTCTTTTATATTTATAAATAAGAGTGCATTCATTTATTAATGGTGTATAGATTAAGTTAATAATTTTACTATATTGGTGTCGCACCAAAATTGAAAATATTATCAATTTTGCGAAGTGAGAATAGCTTAAGAGCCACATATTAAAAAAGCAGGATTGAGCAGTCTTTTATTAACAATTATATCAAGTATTCAATATTGACTGAAACAAATTTATTAATCATAAATTATTAGAAGCAAATAAAATATTTGAAACTTGTATCGATCATTCGTTATTTGGCAAATTTTATGAAAAAAAGTTAATATACCTATAGAGTTGTTAATATCTCAACATCAATGAATTTATTTTTGAATTTTGTTTTTATTAAATAGGGGGACAAATGAGGGTCACCTATTGGTAAATCATCACCGCCTCCCATACCACTTGCAACTTCAGATAAATAGCATGACCGTTGTCGGCCTTGGCTGGTAGGTTTGCGTCATTCTACTTCATGTAGCATTGTCTCAGTATCAATGTAAGTCCATATTAAATAACTTAAAAAAATATCTTAAATACAATAAAGCCATTATATAAACACACTCCTAGAAAATATCATAAATAGTTTGAATTTGTATTAAATTTTAATTAATAGTGTATAATTATTGAAAGACGGAAGACGAACACTGCTGAACAAAGATCCACAAAAATCTGGAAAAGACAACAGGATATCTGATTGATATTATGCAGATATATTTTAATTTATAAGTTAAAGACCAACTTTTTATTAAAACGAGAGGCACGTATGATTTAAATCGAATAAACTATCTTTCTGTACTTCTCTTAGAGAAAAGTCTTCTAGCCTTCTTAAAATATTATGTTGCACATGAATAAACACTACTCTCATAGAGAATTATACTACTCGTACGGACCATAATATAACATTTTAAAAAGCAAATTGGACATTTCGACGTGTAAGAACTTCTGTAATTAATAATTAAGTTATCTAAAAGATAATAAACTTGTAAAAAATAACATTCAGTAAATTTCTTTTTTTTAAGCAACTTGCTTCAAAGCAATAAAATAAGTATGTAAATAAGTAAGTAAATAAATATGAGTAAGATGTTACTTTAACTATACAGTCTTGCATAATAATACATATAGTAATGAAATGCATGTTTCTTAGAGTATATAGTTAATGCATTAGCAGACTGAATTTATGAAGCTGGAAATTGTAACAACTCTATATAGATGCGATCAATGATTAGAATTCTTGTAAAACGTAGAGAGGAGAGGTCGTGATAAATAGTCAAATGCTGGCGATAGGCCAACCTCGTGGAATAATCAAATTGTGTACTGCACGTTAGCTTCATACAGCCACTGTCGTGTCTTTTATGGATTTTATTCCCCCTATAACAAGACGGTGAAGGGTCTTGCGGTTGAATTAAATCATCTCAGATAAAGTGTTTGTAACGCTCTCTTATTTCCTGTTATATTAGCGATATATCTATTTGAGAAAACCAAGATTTATTACAATCACTATTTATAATAATATTTATTAAATTTATTTAATCTTTCATTGCTTTGAAATGTATCTATGTAAATTATTATAAGACCAGCTCAGGCTCGTATCACAAAAATCAATGTTTAAATCTTTGTCCTAGTTTTAGAAAATACTATTTATAAATATATTTCTCGATTCCTTCTCTCTTTCATTGTGTACCTATGACTGTAGTTTTTAAGATCTTTATAATACATTTTTCATTTTTTAGTCTGTATGGTATGAAATAAAGTGTTTATCTATCTATCTATACTACAAATATGTACTAACAAATAAATGTGACTAATTACAAGAAGAATTGTTCAAATACGTCATACAGAACCAGAGATCAGCGTGTTTAAACAAACAAAATATCTGAGAGTTTCGTTTATTAATAACCCAATCAACCGATTGTAGGGTTGATTTTGAACTCTAATTTAACAAATACAGAAGCGGTAAAGTAAAGGATTACACATTTGGACTTTAGTTAGTGAATCTTACTAGTTTTTAATTTAAGTTTAATTTTAATTTTGTTTGTAATGCTACTGTAATGGACAATGGTCATCATCTTATTGGTGAACAAATGAAATGGTTAATGAGTGAAATGGTAACAGTAAACATCTTGTGGCTTGAAATCAATCAAAGGCCTGTGATCAAAATATCAAAAGTAGTTTTCAAATTGGCAACAAGTACCTAATGAAGTCATCAATAGCAATCATGTTTTTATTTCCACACTTCCACTGCTTGTCCCGGCTAACAATCTTTATAAATAAACCGGGCCCATTGCCTATTCATGACTGAGCAGAATTCAACCCCCCTCCCCGCTTCCACCTCACCCCCGTATCAAACAAGCCCCTTCATGTCAAACACTCCGCGCCCCGCGCCTGTCAAACTCTTCACAAGCGTTTGACAGGGATCCTCCCTAACCGTGAGGAGGTGGAGTGCCACCTTGCACAACTCAGCTGCGAGGCGAATTCAACTTTAAACAGGGATGTTTAAAGTTTATTTTCGATGTGAGTGCCGCTTCACCCCGTCAGGCAGATCGGCTGTCATGAGTCTAGGTGCAGGCGCCACAGCGAATGATGGATGACGTCAGGGAAGGTCGGCAGCATCACGCGTCATTCATGTGTACACAGGCGTAAGGGATACGTTTTTCGCGTGACGATATAATATCGGTGATATGCAAATTTTCTGTCGGGCGAACGTCGAATTCCGATTACTATTTAACGTTTCGCGTTAAATTTACCAACTTTTCATCTAAATATAGAAGACTATTTGTACAGTATGAAGACTTTTACATTAAATTAATTCGACTCCAATGACTAATAATTCATTGTCATGCTCATAAGCTATGACACCAGATAATTTATTATAGAAATTATCAAACATACTAAAAATAATGCAAAAACAAACTTACAGTAAGATTTACAAGGAAATAGAATGAGTGAGCTTATTGAACAAACTATCATGTTTAATAACGTACAAACAACTTAATATAAACAAGTTAATATAATGAAACATGCAATTAATAAATATGTACATTAGATTCATTAAACTCAACTTCCTGGATCATGGGTACTTATCAAAATAATTGGTTAGTGTTGGTTTTCTAAAAAAATTCTTTATAATTAATGATTTTAAGTAAATTTTTAAACTAGGTAACTAATTTCAATTCGTCTACAATTGCCAAAAATATTAATGAAATTTCATCCTCCATTTCTCTTTCTAGTGGTGCTTTTACATAAAATTTATTTATAAGGTGGTCATTTAAAGTGCTTAATAAAACTGTTTCACAATTAGCAAAATAATCGAGTAATACACAGAAGAGAAAAATACATATAACCTTTCTTGGAATCGGGTTAAAAGGAATATAAATTGATAGGTATCCAATTAAATTTAGCAACAACAAAATTATTAAGGTAGAGTGATTTTTAAACTGTTTCTCTGAAAACTTTTAACAATTCTTTGCCGTGGGCTGCTTCAAGTAAATGTTTAAATAATCATGATTGCCGTGCGATTTTCTTCCGTTGCGTTCACCGTATTTTGCCGGAATCATCCCCCGTGCAACTTCTAAAGTACACTTTATGAAAATTAAATATTTCACTGGCAGCTTTGAGATGTTCCAGCGAGTGGGGATTACAACAAATTTGCATTATTTAATGAATACTGTGCGTGAGGATTTGTCACGAACTCCGCTTGCTTAGTTCGCAGCTCCATTTTGTACCCTGATTTTGATTGATTGTTTTAAGTTTTGCGGCGAACGTCGGGTTGTAATGTTTTAATACAGCTGATTGTGAATGTCCCGCGTATACCTTTGCTCCCAGACTTGCCTTGTGTGAATATAATACATATCCATATTTATATTGACTAGTATAAGATGAATGATTTTTATCATAGACTTAAACCAATACTAATACTCAAATTGTAGTTTGTACATATAAAAATAAGTTATCATAAAAATATTACAAATTTGACTATTTTAATGAGTCTCTTTCTTTTCTTAAATTTCTATAAGTCTGTATGTAAGTGCCTATTTTAAGAAATTAAAAGCAATGAAGACAAACTTAAAATAGCTGACTAATCTTTGTTTACTCATCTAGTTCTTGATTCTCATTTTATCTTATCTTATTCAATTTCTTCGTGCCTGGCACAACCGCTTTGTGAAATCAATTACCGGCTGAATTAATCCCTGGTATTACGGTCCCGAATCCCTGAATAATAACTATTTATGTGACTGTTACGGTGGTCCGTTTAACTGGAATGCTATTATCATCATCATCATCAGCCAGGAGACGTACACGACTGGACAAAGGCCTCCCCCAAAGTTCTCCACGTCGGTCTTGCGCTGCCCTCATCCAACGTATTCCGGCGATCTTGACAAGATCGTCAGTCTATCTTGTGGGGGGCCTACCAACACTTCGTCTTCCGGTACGTGGTTGCTATTCGAGGACTTTTCTGCTCCACCGGCCATCTGTCCGTCGAACTATGTGCCCTGCCCACTGCCACTTCAGTTTAATTTTTCACTTTTATTATTTTTACTTCAATGAAATGCTATATTTTAATGTAAATGAGACAAGCCGCGTATCACAACCAATTACGTACAGGTACATAATGTGTTTTTTTTTTAATAGGACCGTTGCAAAACGTGTCCACACTAACAAAGGTTTTTTATTATTATAAGTAGTGCCCTACCTTGTAGTGCCTTGAATTCTCGGTTCTCAACTTTAATGTTATGAAAATAAGGGACGAGGTGACCAGGACCTTCGACTGATAGTAATTGATACGGACTACCCATTACAATGCAGCGCCGCTCAAGATTATTGTAAAACTCAAAAATTCGGAGCGGCACTACAATTGCGCTCGTCACCTTGAGAACATAACATGTCAAGTCTCATTTATCCAGTAATTTCAATAGCTACGACGCCCTTCACACCGAAACACAGTAATGCTTACAAATTACTGCTTTACGGCAGAAATAGGCGCCGTTGTGGTACCCATAATCTAGCCGGCATCCTGTGCAAAGGAGGCTCCCACTAATTAAATGTAATTCCCACTTGTGACATAAGATGTCTGAGTAACCACCAGCTACAATCCAACTCAAACGGATGGAGAAATAGTGTTTGTACACTACAGCTTCGCCGGAGATTATAGGCACCGGGTATTAGGGTACTTACTCATTTGTATAATATCATATTGAAACATCAAACATACAGGGCAAGCCTGTCTGCCATTAAGTTAGCATAGCTACATCCCATTCTGCACGGACGCACGTTAAGAAAGGGAAGATATTAGTAGGATTAAGATATTTATAACGACTTTTATTTATTCCACATGTTTTAAGTATTCCAATTATAAAATTTAGGTTACAAATTTAATTTAATTAGTGTCATAATGATATCTCCTTAAAAATAACAAATTGCTTAGATTTGAAAGAGTGACATTTCAAGTCAATTTCCTAATATGCAATTCTTGGGGTTGAGCAGTTTATCAACTGTAAAGTAGATCCTGTAGATGGAGCCACAACCTGAGAGTTGAACAAGATATACCAAGCTTTACGATCGAAACGTCACTCGAACGGTTGGCTCAGTGGAAAAGCGCTTGGACGGGACCCTAAAGGGTTCGAGTCCCACATCGTTCATAAATTTTAGTTACAAATTTATTTTTATTCCACATATTTTAAGTTTTCCTGTCTTATTACAAAGTCAACAAAGATATTATTGTCAAAAATCATTCAATACAAATAAAAATTGTAAAATTAATCTCAATTTCACAGAGCAAAAAAAGTCTTATTAGGATTAAGCCGTTAATTCTATTTTGATTAAATTTAGGTGTCACGCTTGTCATATTCTGACGAGAACATAGTTACGCTGATCGCCACTACAAACAAAAAATATGAAAAATTTTACTTCAGATGATGCCTTCAGATTTTTAGGAGTTGATAAACAAAATGCAATACACACGGCAGTCCGGAATGAGTAATAGTTATATAAGCAACTGGTGTGTAATAAGGGGTATTAAAACACGAATGTGAGTTTATCATTCGAGGACAAACCCACTGTGATAATAGTATCACATGAGTCTTTTAATACCTAATTATCAACAGTTGCATGCAAGACTTTATGTACACCCATAATATGTTTCCTCTATAAAAGATTCTGAAACAGTTAGCTTACTGCTAACTTCGAAAAAGCCAGACCTAGTAACCATAATATCATCCAAAGGAGTGTTATTATGAAAACGGATGATATAATGTTGTACTGAATTTCATTACAAAACTCGTCTGGATGATTTAATGGTTATTAGGACATTGGGTGTTTTTCAATGTTCGCAATAAGCTAACTGTTATAGAAACTTTAATAGAGGATTTAAAGCATGGGTGTAGATAAATTATAAAACTTTCCACAACTATGTATTATGAAGTGTGGTTCTCCATACTTCCCCACATTATTTTTTCATGAATAAAACAACAGAATTGTACTTCCGCCGAATAACTTCGCCCTCCCACCTTCGATTTATTCGTCGGATAAAGAAAACTTCTTTTAAAAAACGTAAGGAAAGTTGCTTTAATATTTTCCGTCTGTTAGCTATCTCGCGGCTTGCCATTCATATTATGCGCATTTAAAATTATGCTTTTATTTTTGTTTTCGATATAATAAATGGAATATTTGCTAAATATTTTGTCAGTGAATATTTTGAATGTTTTATTTACGATATAATATGCATTTTGTTGGTAACGTAAGCTGCTAGCGAATGGGTAATGATGTTTATGAATTATGATTTGAAATGATCGAATTGACGTGAATTTAATCGGTATTGGCTGCAGGAAACAAACAGGAAATTCTCAACTCTCAGGTTGTGGCTTCATCTCATCATCAGAGCTGAACAAAGCATATAAGATTTTATCAACGATACTCGAACGGTTGGCACAGTTGGAAAGAGAACTCGCGCGAAACTCGAAAGCTCGCAGGATCGAGTCGCGCATCGTTCATAAAATATTGTTTTCAGTTTTATTTACTTTAAAACTTGTTTATTATATTATATATATTATTGTTGTTACTTCGTATGGCGAATTTGGAAATAATCATGAGAGTGAATTTTTCATAGTCGATAAATTTTCCTCAAATATAGTGTGAAGTGATATTTATAATTATTAGTTTTATATATATATATTACATTTAGTAACTGTGGTAACCATGACGTTATCACAATACAATTTTGTATTGATTATCTTTTTTTTTTTTCATTTTATGATTGCGATAAGGTGAAGATTTTTTTGACACGTCTGGACAATTAACTATTAAAATATTTTGGTTTTTTTTCTTGTTACGCTAAATACCTTAAGTGCTTACATAGGTACCTACCCATACACATACTTTTATTATTAATCTACGTACATAGTAAAAGGGATAGATTCCAATATAGCTGTACAAACACTATGGTGGTCATCGGTAGTACCTTATATGGGAAGCGATTTATCCACGCTGCCGTGTATCGAACGGGCCCGGGCACTGTTCAAGCCAATATTATTCTTGAATCATCGCTTTTGTTACGCTCTGGCAATATCCCATCGCTACAGACGCCGTCACACTTATTTGTGATTCTAATGCGTGAGAGACTTGGATTAGATTTACATACCTATAAGTATATCTATATATATATTTTAAAAAGAGGAAAGATTTGATTGTTTGTACGTTTGCATTTAATAAGCTCCGAAACTACTGAACCGATTTGAGAAATTCTTTCACTGTTGGGAAGCTACACTATCCCCGAGTGACATAGGCTATATTATATTCTCAAAAAATTTTATTATTATGTATCCATACTAATACTCCAAAAATGTGACCCAAGGTGTAAAAAAATACCTAAAATATTCTATACATCGCGTGCGCTGCGAAAATAATTGATAATAGAATAAAATAATGTACTACGACTTTGCAGAACACGTCATTATTTACAAAAAGTGTCGCGAAAACATGTTGTGTTTTTTTTTTATGAAAATAAGGGACAAGACGAGCAGGACGTTCAGCTGATGGTAATTGATACGCCCTGCCCATTACAATGCAGTGTCGATCAGGATTCTTGAAACCCCCAAAAATTCTGAGCGGCATTACAACTGCGCCTGTCACCTTGAGACAAGATATTAAGTCTCATTTGCCCAGTACCGCCGTTGTGGTACCCATAATCTAGCCGGCATCCTGTGCAAAGGAGCCTCCCACTGGTATGTTCTTTTTTTTTAAATTTTAAAAGATATGTCGCTACTACGTGCTTCAGTCCCGTGTGAACGCGGACGAAGTCGCGGGGTTTAACAACGGGGTTTTATATAAATCGTTGACCGTGACTGAGCCCGCGAAGAATTAACTGACATTCTGTGTATAAATCAAATTTTAACTTCAAATGTTATTTTATTGGATGGAAACATAAATTATTTTATTTTGTTATAGAAATAACATTCTGATGAGCGGCCAGCGACAGTCCAGTGAAAATTGGTCCATCCGTTTCGGAGAAAATACAGAAATGGGAGTCAGACAAATGTTTTAAGAATTGCAATTCTAGTTTCAGCTCCGAGTAAAAATCATATAAACTTATTAAATATCTGTCAAATTTAAGGTCAAAAGTAAAATCAAAATCAATAAGATTGCTCGTCACGGTCAATCACTAAAAAATACATTTTAAATGCATGCAGATTTCACAAAAGTTTATACAAAAAAAATATTAAGCAATGTATAGATAATAATATATCAATTTAAAAAAAATGCAATCTTGTACAAAAACAAAAAGTTAAGCCGCAATATTTATAAAAAGTTACAACTTTAATACTATTTAATTCCATACTGTAATGTTGTTTACGTAATCATTTAAATTGTAAATAAGTCTTCGACCTTAGTTCATTTACGAGTATACGTCTAGATGTCTATCTATAGTCTTTGTTATAAGCTGTGATAACATAATAATATATACAGCAATAATATATATAGCAAATAATATATATAGTTGTGAAAACGTCGAAAAATATTTACCTTATTCTCCTTAACCTCTATTTTGAGCAATTTACGCACACTAACACGAAGTGTCATTACAAATCGCGAGTGTACGACGAAGCTTGTCACGCACAATTAACTAATATTCCTGGTCTGTTTTTATCGGTTGTCTAACAGCAAGAGTATATCTAAGTAATAACCATATCGCGTTCCATACTTGCTTGGGGAGGTATATCGAAAATCAAAATCTAATAAGAAAATCATTAAAATGGAATGACAATAGGTGGAGAAATACTTAAAGGCGAATAAGTTATCATTATATTAAAATTCATAGTTCGACGATATAATATGTGTCTGTCTACGGAATCTGTGGAACGATGGAAAACTTTTTATGATTTAACGCCATCTAGTGGCGAATATCAACAAAACTTCTTAGCATACAAACTTTCCTCAGAAACTTTATGAGAAATTCTCAAACAAATACGAGGTTTGCGACCGTCAACGAGCCGTATTTTTCTAAAAAAAAAAATATTATTTGGCTCAGTACGTTACTACAAACTTTTTATTTTATTTACGTATCTTATACTACAACTATCAAATTATACTCTTCACAGGAACAGTATACTTGACGTTAATAATAATGATAGAAATTAATGTTAATTTAATAAAAAAATACTATGGCGTGACTAATTATTTACATACTTACATATAAATTATTTAAATACAATAATTTTAAAATTGACATGTAAAGAAAAAATATGGGTTTATGAAACATATAAAAACAAACAATATTAATGTTTATTTTGTATGTATGTATGTAATATATTTATTCATGAAAGTTACAATTTATTTTTCACCATGCCCCGCAAAACTACTTACGCAGTTTCACTGCAGGTAACTCGCTTTACATAAACATAGCTTATAAATTATTAAGTAAATTATTGATACAATATATTTACATAAATGGTTATAACGTATTTAACTAGTATTTTTTAAATAAACTTTTAAATTTAACAAGTGTAGGCTCACGTCTTATGTCCTCGGGTAAACTGTTGAGTAAGTATGGAACTCGTTTTTTTAATGTTCTATCTCCATAGTAATTTTGTACCATGGGTATTTCAAATTTACCTTTAGACAATGACCTTGTGCCAGTCTTATGTTGCACCAAATTAGTGAAACGATCCTGTTTACTATAATTGTTTACAAGTAGAAGATATTTATGTTTCAGGCTAGTTTAATATTCGTTTGTTTTAATATTATTTGAGATCCTATTATTATTGTTATAATATACTTATAATATTTAATTTATACATAACGATAATTTTGAAATTTTATTGTAAATATTATTTTTCTATTAATATAAAACAAAAAGAATAGGAAGTATTTATTTGTGTAATTGAAGTACTTCATCTTAAACCTAAACCTACGTAATATAGTATATTGTTGATCAGATGTATGGACAACTTGACGGGCGTATATTGGCATAGGATAGTATACATTGATGTAATCTGCAAGAGTTTTAATGAAACCGGTATCAAGTTCGATCAACGATCCATCAAGATCATGTGCACTGCACGTCACTCGGATGAAAGGACAAACTATTTGAATTTTAATCACATTTTACATTGGCTAACTAGCTCGACACCTTGTTACATTTCTTGCGACAAGATTGAACAAATCTAGGATTTAATAGGAAGTTATTATACAGAAATACACAAAAAGTCATTTATTTTCTCAGATTACTACGTACTGTCAAAGTGAGTGTCGTTCTAAGATGGATTATTTATTTATGGTATTAAGATATTAAATTATAATACCACGTTAATAAAGGGACAGGTCATTTTAGCGCCGTGGTCATGACGTCAGATCTAGGCACACACAAATCACCTGTTTAAAATACCATTCACAAACAGCCTTATTGCCTGGTGACGTAACGGTAATTGGGAATATTATTAAAATATTTTTTTTATTATAGATTTAAAAAATTTATTGCCACCACAAGTAGCATCGGCCCTCTTGATTATATTTTATAGAAAGTAGCAATCCACCCATAGATGCCACTACAAGCAATATTGCCGAAATTTCCATTATTCTTAAACCATCGTGGGTTATGAACAATTAAATTTAAAAAAAAACATGATCGCATTCGGTCACTGATAGAGTCCGAGTGGACTATATACAAAAAAACCTATCTACTGACGGAGCGGCAACGGCGCGGCTGTGGTATACCTACATTTAGCGGTGAGTTGACACTTGGCAACGTCGCCGGTTTAAAAGTTTTCGACGCGGCAGTGCCATCTACACGTGCACTTGCATTAGTAACCGATGGTTCATTGCCTTATTGAAGTTTATTAATTGAACATTCCTACCAATAACAAAAACAACAGAAAAATACATAATGAATAATGAAAAAATGTCATAATATTTTAGCTGCAAAAAATAAACAGGAAATATAAAAACAAATCGTTCTCAAACCACGGAGATTTGCCGTAATTGTTTTTCGGAAAGATTTTCCATAAATATTCATATTTGATTAGCATGCGGGGATAAGGTTGGAATTGGCCGCGGCACTGCTGTCATTATATCGTCATTTGGACGCAAAATTCTTCATATAGACACCCTCTACTACACGAGCTGAGATCAATAATTGAATTTAGGAGTATTATAGATCTACATATATATATCTCTATACATCGGTTGTCAAGTGTTACTGTGGGAACACCGTTACTTCCATAATCTGAATCAAAGATGAGAACACCATTTGCTGTGTTTTCCGGTATTGAGACGAAACAGATAAATGTTAAAATTATAGATTTTCCAAAAAATAATAATATATAATCTGTTGTCAGTATAATCAATAATCATTACTGATCTTTTGGAACGAAGTTCCTTATGGGACTATGCGGAGGAGTACCCTAACCGGAAAAAACGTCCGGAACGTAACTCTCTTGATGTAGGTACGTCGAAGCGTTGCTACACGACAATATCTTTCTGATTATCTATATGTATATATAAAAATGTTTTCTGTTCCTTAGTCTCGCTAAAAATCGAGAACGGCTGAACCGATTTGGCTAATTTTGGTCTAGAATTATTTTCGGAAGTCCAGAGAAGGTTTAAAAGATGAATAAATATAAAAAAGCTCGGATTTAAATGATTTTGATTTTTATTTGATGTGTCCCCCATCGTTCAGAAATCAAATTAATAGTTTAAAATGAATAACTAGTTAGAATCTTTATATCTTTCTAACTTTCACAGGAGGTAAGAAATAAACCTAATTTTAGCTAACTATAGTTGGTAGATTAACTACAGTTGTTAACTATCTATCAAATTATTTTTATGTAGATGGATAAATCTTAAGTCGTCATCTATTTCTTATACACCTCAAAAATTTTAAATATTGTTTTTTTTTTCTTATTACTTTATATGGCAATACAGCGTTTGCTGGGTCAGCTAGTTATTTATATATAAATAATTGACAAGTAACAATTATTGACATTTTGACAAATTTCTGACAAATTACATCGATTGTTTATTTTATTTATTTAGAGCATTGGTCTTGTTACCAAATTAA
Source organism: Leptidea sinapis (assembly GCF_905404315.1). NCBI lineage: Eukaryota > Metazoa > Arthropoda > Insecta > Lepidoptera > Pieridae > Leptidea > Leptidea sinapis. The sequence continues at coordinate 7,907,066 of NC_066275.1, read as the reverse complement.
ACCAAAATATAATAAACAAATATTTACATCATATTGAAATAGGTTTATAACTGCAAAATTATAATGACGTTTACAGTACCTTTTTGATGTTATTGAAGATAAAATTCTTTGACCATTATACGTTGCGCCCGCACAACGATATCCAACAATAAAAGTTTTCAGAAATTTTCTGACGATTGCGATATTATTTTTTTTTTTTTTTGTTTTCTTCGTCCATTATAAAGAGAGGCAAAGGGTTCAAGCCAATACAGCCGTATTCGTTAATATTCAATAATAGTTTCACTATTTTTACAATATTGTTCTTTCTACAAACGTAGAATAGCATGACGAATAAATAATTTTAAGGATTTGTTTTGTTACGCCAAAGAAGTATAACTTCTTGCGTGCATACATAAGTATACACACACTTTTTTTTTAGAGAGTGGAATTCAGTGGAAACATGACAAGATCTTATCTATCCATAGTTATGTCCATGTAGTTATAGTCCATTGCTTTATGTCGATAGGTTATTGAAATGTAAGTAAGCGTAAAGTTAAACTAAGGATAGATAGGTTATTGAAAATGGGCGTAAGTTATCTTTACTAACCACTGGGCTATAAGTTTGTTGCTTTTCGATTTAGGGACATTAGGCCGCTGATGAGATGTCTTCTGATATACGGATGTTAAATACTGTCTGTATAACACTAGTAGCACTTTCATTTTCATGGTTTTAGGAAGACCAACAGCTATTAGCTACCTTATATGTTAATTTACATAACTGTGAGCCAATTATAGGTCTCCGCCAGTAGCAAAGTAGTTCATAAATACTGATCTGACTGATTGCCTACTATCCTACACAGCTGGACCGATTTTAATTAGTCAGTTGTAAGAAATAAATGTAAAAACGTAACGCCTTGTACTGTTTAGATTGCAAAGTTTTTTTAACTTACATTGGCTCCATACTTAAATGTACTGAGGTGCAATCTAAAAATCGTGATCTCACAGATTCAGATTGTCTATAAGCTAGTATTTTCTAAGTCTATGCGGCTTAAGCAAATACTAATGTGGTTTAAGAGATACAGCCCGCTGACATACAGACGGATATGAGACAAAAGCTCTGTCTACTTATACTTGTAACCACTATATTATCATAAAGAAATCAATACGAGAGTCTTTAATAAAAAACCACATAAATTCTTCTAAAGCATTCTGAATTAATAAAAACTCCCGCCCACTCGTAAAGGGTAAAAGAAAATTATAATCCTTTCTTTTAAAATGCAATGAGGTGGTTTAATATATTTCAGGGGAAGTGTGCCCCGGGGCAATTAGTGGATAGATTAAAACAATGGATTCTGAATTACGATAGAGTTCTTTCTTGTCTTTTCTTCTCTAACTAGTAAATTTATACCTACTTATATCTTTTATAATCTCCTAACAAATAAATTCTAAATGAAAAATGAATTCGCGGATAATTATAACTAATTTGAGTATGTATAATTATTACAGCAACATGAGACATTCTTGCTTTAGTGTTACGCGCACTGGCGCGGTTTGAAATCACATTTCGCTACACCTTAGGTTCTTTGGTGATGCGTTACGACTAGCATATTATTGCCACTGTTGTGAGCAAATAATGTTGATGCTGCTCGTATTCACTTGAATTATCATCATAATCATTTGAGCCGGAAGACGTCCACTGCTGGCCAAGGCCTTCCTTTAAGGTGAAGGGTAAGCAGAAAACACGCAAAGGAGGCATTTTAGATACTATTTTCAATACTTCTTTATCCTTTACCGCATAACTTCCTTTGCGGAAGCAAATAATGCTGTCACCATTTCGTTTCCTTAACAATCGACGCATAAAACACGATGACTTACATAAGAGTTATCAAGAGCTGAATGCAGGGTGTAAAATGTCCTCAGACGGAAGCCAGCGGAGTCCGGAAGTAGCGCTGCGCTATCGGGCGTTGATTGCTCGTAAACTTGCTCCCGGGCTTGCTAAGATAAGACGCTCCCACGTTACACGTATTTAAACCCACTGTGTTGTGATGAATGCTAGTCTTTTCTGTTTAATTTTAAACAAAAATTTATAACAGAATTTCAATGAACTTTTACCTAGTATTTTTGATAAAAGTAGCGGTGTTTTTTTTTTTTTTTTATGGAATAGGAGGACAAACGAGCGTACGGGTCACCTGGTGTTAAGTGATCACCGCCGCCCACACTCTCCTGCAACACCAGAGGAATCACAAGAGCGTTGCCGGCCTTTAAGGAAGGTGTACGCGCTTTTCTTGAAGGTACCCATGTCGTATCGTCCCGGAAACACCGCACAAGGAAGCTCATTCCACAGCTTCGTGGTACGAGGAAGAAAGCTCCTTGAAAACCGCACTGTGGAGGACCGCATCCAGATGGTGGGGATGATATCGTAACTTGTGGCGTGTCGTGCGAAGGTGAAATTCGGCGGCAGGAATCAGGTTGAACAGCTCTTCGGAAGACTCCCCGTGATAAATGCGGTAGAAGACACACAATGAAGCGACGTCTCTACGCAACGCCAAGTGATCCAGCCGTTCACAGAGTACTGGGTCCCCGACAATTCGAGCTGCTCTGCGTTGCACGCGGTCAAATGGATCGAGCTGATACTGGGGTGCGCCAGACCAGAGATGACAGCAATACTCCATGTGAGGCCGGACCTGCGCTTTGTAGAGCGCTAGAATGTGGGCCGGCTTGAAGTATTGCCGTGCTCTATTTATGACGCCCAGTTTCTTAGAAGCCAGTTTGGCTTTGCCCTCCAGATGGCCACGGAATTGGCAATTGCTCGAGATTTCGAGACCCAGTATTCCGATACTAGGCGAGGCTTTAAGGGAAGTGTTCTCGAAGAGCGGTGATACGGCAAATGGGGTTTTTTTAGTGGTAAACGCGCAAACTTGAGTCTTCTGGGGGTTAAATTGGACAAGGTTCAACTTACCCCATTCCGCGACCTTCTCGAGAGAGGACTCGATAGAAGACACAAGTTTCACCCGGCACTGGTCGACGTTTTCCCGAGAGAGACCTGCATGGCCCGTGTATACGGCATCACCAGTGCTGTCGTCTGCATAGCAATGCATGTTGGCGGTGTCCAACATATCATTGATATGCAGAAGAAACAGCGTGGGAGATAGCACACAGCCTTGGGGCACTCCAGCGTTCACGGGCTTGGGATTCGAGCAATAACCGTCGATAACGACCTGTATGCTACGCCCAGTGAGGAAGCTGGAGGTCCACTTGCATAAGCTCTCGGGAAGCCCAAATGATGGAAGTTTTGCGAGGAGCGCCTTGTGCCATACACGATCAAAGGCCTTCGCTATATCCAGACCAACTGCCAGGCCTTCCCCCTTGCTTTCAATAGCCGCCGCCCATCTGTGTGTTAGGTATACCGGAAGATCGCCAGTCGACCGACCATGGCGAAAGATTTTTTTACATTTAAGTCGGTTCGAGTCCCAGACGAGACAAGTAATTTTTAGAAATACAGATAGAATTTTTAAAATGCAGAATTACTAACTTTTAAAAATAACATAAGGTCTTCTTTCAGCTCGAGAGATAAGTTTGGGGCTACAAAATTCAAGTGGTGTTGATTATAGTCCCCAAACTGTGCGAAATCGGCTGCATGAGTACGGCCTACGAGCTCGACGCCCAATTAGGTGCCCACCGATACGTCACGGGAATCGCGCTCGTCGAAATGAATGGTGTAGAGAACGCAGAAAATGGACCCAGGAACAATGGGATCAAAATATGTTTTCCGATGAGTCGCGATTTGGTTTAGGCCTGATACAAGAAGGATGCGAGTGTACCGTCGGCCCGGAAATACTGAAAGGCTCAGGTGCATTCAGGAAGTTCATCCATACAGCGGCTCAACAGTTATGGTATGGGCGGGTATTATGAAGAACAGGTGAACTGACCTCGTTTGTGTAAATGGAAACATGAACGCTGAAAATTACGTTGTGGATATTCTCAAACCTTATGGAAGGACCCATTTGCACAAACCTTTGGCTCCGATCTTACGTTAATGCATAACAATGCATGACAATACCCTATCTACGATACTTAAGGTACTTTCCCTTCATATCCCATAACTTTGGGACGCCCTGTATAAGATACACAATACCACCATACATTATTTTGTTATATCTCAATGAATTTAGACAGCGTTTTCGCTAAAAGCTTCCAGACGGCCTATTTTTTTCAGATACTTCCAACAAATATCGTTATTGTATACAAAATATATACAAAAACTAATCAAATTATATACTTAACTCTTCCTCGAGAAACACGCTATCGATTGGTGAAAACATCATGACAATCGGTGAAGTAGTTTTTGAGTTTATCGCGAACAGACAGACAGACGCGGCGGAGGACTTTGTTTTATAATATGTAGTGAATAGTGATACTGTAATCACCTAAATAATCTATTATTTACTTATCTTAACGTTCTGTTGTCATGTCTGTATATTTATTTTGTGTTATCAGTCAAACTATTCTAGGATATATCCAATATGTAATATTTATATTATACTAGCTGACTCGACAGACGTTGTTCTGTAGATAATAAAAAAAAACTGTTTTATAGGAATTTGTCAATAATATTTCAACACATCAAGAATTATATCGTAAAAAATGCACTCTGTTGTTATAATGAAATTCTTTCACAGCGGTAATGTCAAACCGTGCGTCACTAAATTCTCTCATAGAAAATATGTCCATACAAAACAAATATTAAAAATAAAAATAATTATGGGTCCCAAATCGAAATAAAAACTATCCTATCTCTCAAGTTGGACCAAGCTGCTCTCCATGAAGGAATACCATTTAAAATCCGTTCATTAGTGTAGGAGTCCATCGCGGACAAACAAGGTGTCACGTAATTTATATATATTAAGATTTGATTTATTTTTTTTACAATAGCGATGTATCCGTTTGTTTCCTTAAGAAATATATTTTTAAGAATGTTAATGTTTTATTGTTAACCTGGGTTGTTACTGTATTTATTTGTTTGCCACGCTGATTCAATAATATTAGTAGCTCATAATAGGAGATGTGACGTCATCATTGGAACCCAAGTGAGCTTGTCGTTATTTGACGCTGTTTCAATATTATAGTCGGCTCACTCGATATTGCCCGTTGTTGAATTATGAATTTAACTAGCACAAAATTTCTCTCTAGTAACTAAAAACTGGAACTAAATCTAGTGATTACTTACAAATAAACACAGCATGCACAGAAATAATTAATTTTAGGTATTATATAGAATAAGTTACGAAATAAACATTTTTTTTTAATTAATAAATGAGTAGGTTATAGTTATACACTGTTACATTAATTTTCCAATCATAACATTATTAATGATGCTACAAATGTCTTGCGGAATTTGCCTAAGGAATTAGCAAATATATCAATATCAGCTAAGCTATAAGAATTTAAAATTTTACATAATATTGGGACTGGGGAATTGGTACCTAGGATCGTTCGACGACGTGGAATTCTTGCTGGTACTCTTAGACTAAATTTATTTAGCAATTCGGGGCAGTCGAAAACGCCGTTCAATAGTTTAAGAGCAAACAGAAGATCCAGATCTCTAAGTTCATCCAAAGTGGTCATTATAAGATGGCCAACCTTTCTTTGTAAGAAGAAATTTTCTTGGCTTTACCGGCACTAGAGAGCACAGTTTAGTTATATTACGATTATTTTATCTACACAGTTACTTTGCATTATATAATTATGTATATGAAATATTCATTTTTAATTATTATTAGTCTAAGATTATCCATAATGCTTATTAAGAATATGACTCTTAGTGTTAAGTAAATACACCAATTAAAAAGACATTTTTGTAAGCTCATTCAAGAATCTGTAATTAAATTTCTGGCCATTTATGAAAGCTATAATCGTGTAACAAAATAACTATTTGAATATCAAAATGGATACCAAGATTTTTCATTTATTTTTTTTATTAAAATTACTAAAAAAAATACTTGGCATGGAGAGAGAGAGAGAGCGTGGGTTCAAACCCACACCCAATATTTTTTTTTTCTATTATTTTACTGATATGAATATGTTAGGCATGAAAAGGCATAACAGGCCTTTATATTCTCAAAGTTTCTAATATACTAGATACTACTACCGCTTCAGAAACAAATGGCGCTCTGAGACAGAAGAAGCGCAAGCGGCGTTATTTTGTCAAAGAACTGATTGAAAAAATTTGAAACGATTAATATAAAATAAAACTTATGTAATATTTTATAATCGTTTAGATACAGAGTAAAATACTTAACATAATATTTTGTTCATGCAGAACAACTTATAAGCAGAGAGTTTCATTTGCAGTGTAGAACTTACTGGTCACGATATCATGATTACGTGTTTGAAAACTAAGCACCCAGTTGAACACAAAATTTATAGAACTGTTATAAAAATTGGTTATGTAGCAGTAACGATCTACAAAATACAGACTAGACGGCAGTTTATAGTTTTTCGGACGAGAACCCAGCTAACGAGACTGATATAAAATACTGTTTAAACGATCTTCGATTGGGCAGTTCTTTTTTTATGATAATAAGGGATGAGACGACCAGGACGTTCAACTGATTGTAATTGAAACTCCCTGCCATTGTAATGGGCAGGTTTCTTGAAAAACCCAAAAATTCTGAGTGGCACTACAATTGCGCATGCTGCGCGTCATGTTGAGACATAAGATAGTAGGTCTCACTTGCCCAGTAATTTCACTAGCTCACTTGCCCTTCAGACTGAAATACAATAATTCTTACTTACTTTATGGTTATCAAATTCTAGCCGGCATCTTGTACATCCGTCAGTTATTCATAACAGTTGGCTGAAGAGCATCAAAATTGTGTCTTATAATTCTAGAAAGAGCCCATTTTCAAGATCATGTGAAGGAAGGCCCCTCATCACCCTACGGACAACTTGTAAAAGGAATACTCCGTGGTAAGAGAAATTTTCGATAATTTTCATATTGGCTAGAGTAACGATTACACAAAAATGTCCACAATACTCGCAAGTTTTGCCACCAAAAACGCACATTTTTTTCACCTCACCCAGAATAATTACCAAATTGTATTTATTTCATTTTGTTGCTTATTTTTTTAATCTAACCTATTCATCAATTACGCTTTATTATCATAGTTTTATCCAGTACGGATGGATACTTTGGTTTAATCTAAACTATCCACGATACAGTCTCAAATACAAAATGTAGTCATATATTGCCCTGTACTTTTCCCGGGGCGTAAAAAGAATAGGGGAGTCCCAGGCCCATGGGTGTCGTAAGAGGCGATTAAGGGCTTTTTAGAAGTGGGAGAGTCACGCTGCCGTCTTTTGACGTCAGCACAATCAGGCCAGACTCGTCCGGGTTAATTACCACACTCGCACAGAATTCCGGCGTGAAGTAGCGGCCTAGTGCCGCTATGTTTCGCATAGGTTAGTGTCGAGGACCGGTGGCCATTCCCCCCCCCCTCCACCCGAATATGACAGCGGTACTAAAAAAGATTTTACCCCAGGAGGGTACCGGCTCTACCAGAGTTGGAGAATCCCTCCCCGGGCACTCTAGCTCGGGCTGCCCTTCGTATTCTGGGGAGGGCACAGAACCGCGCATGACCAAGGACAAACGAGGCAGTATCACCACGGCACCCCGCTCCACACTCAACGTGGACTTTTGCAATAACAGGGGAATTCACTCCAATTTAAACGCCGTCCACCACCACCTTGAGACGGCGCAGCCGGCCTTGTGTTTCCTTACTGAGATGCAGATATTACGTCATATTTAACGTACCCCGGGTACAAAATTGAGCACAATTTTTTGCCTCATGCCGGGGTATGTGTGTACGTTAGGGAGGATATCTGCTGTCGCCGTCTCGGCAATTTTGAGGGTAGGGACCTGTCCAGTCTCTGGCTCCGCGTAGATTTAGAGGACCGCGTCCGCATCTATGCGTGTGTCTACAGGTCCCATAGTGGTAACGTAGAAACCGATCATCTCATGGGCTGCGTTCAAGCGGCAATTGACGACGTACTTGCACAGATCCCCTCCGCTGAAATCGTAGTCTTGGGTGATTTCAACGGGCACAATGCCGAATGGCTTAGATCACGTACCAGAGACTACGCAGGGCGATCTGTGCATAATTTTGCATTGGCGTATGGTCTGTCCCAATTGGTTGAGTCGCCAACGCGGCTCCCGGATGTGGATAGCCACATGCCGTCCTTATTGGATCTTCTGCTGACTACACATCCCGATGGTTACCAGGTCTTTGTCGACGCCCCTCTCGGAACGTCCGACCATTGCCTGGTCAGTAGTGTAGTGCCTATCCGACGCCAACGTCGCAGACCACCAGCGACCCGCCGCGTTTGGCACTACAAGTCAGCAGATTGGGATAGGATGTGTTCCTTTTTTGCATCCTACCCTTGGGGCAGGGTTTGTTTCCCTTCGGATGATCCTAGTGCCTGCGCCGTTGCAGTAGCCGATGTGATACTACAGGGTATGGATATTTTTATACCAAACTCTGTAGTACCCATCGGTGGCAGATCACAGCCCTGGTTCGATGCGTCAGTTAAAGCAGCATCTGACTGCAAAAAACAGGCGTATCGAACTTGGGTTGCGGCGCTGGGCACAAGGATCCGAACTGCACAGTTCTTAAGAGGAAATACAACCGTGCCTCCAGATATTTTAAGCGGCAAATCGCCCGTGCAAAGTCAAAACACGTCGTCAAAATCGGCGAGCAGCTTTCCAGTTACCCGACCGGAACACGTAAGTTCTGGTCGTTGTCGAAAGCTGCTCTTGGTAACTTCAGCCAGCCGTCCATGCCGCCGTTGCACATTAGGAATGACACCCAGGCCCATACGGCAAAAGAGAAAGCCGATCTCTTGTGCACTCTTTCGCCTCCAACTCGACTCTTGACCACAACGGAAAAACACCGCCGACCATCCCGCGGTGTCAGAGCTCTATGCCTGAAGTACAGTTCAGACAGAAAACTGTTAGGCGAGCTCTGTTTTCGTTGGACGTCAGGAAGTCGAGCGGGCCGGATGGCATTTCTCCAATCGTGCTTAGAACGTGTGCCCCTGAGTTGACGCCGGTGCTAACGCGTATATTTCGGCACTCTTATTCAAAAGGCATAGTCCCTGGAAATGGACTCATGGAAGTCTGCCGTTGTCCATCCGATCTAAAAAAAAGGAGACAGTTCGGATCCGGCAAACTACAGACCTATTGCTATTACCAGCTATCCCTGCTATCCAAAATCACGCAGAGCATAATTAGGCGTCAGCTCTTGGTATACCTAGAGGGTCACCAGTTGATCAACGACCGACAATACGGGTTTCGCCATGGTCGGTTGGCAGGTGATCTTCTGGTATACCTGACACATAGATGGGCTGCGGCTATTGAAAGCAAGGGGGAAGGCCTGGCAGTTAGCCTGGATATAGCGAAGGCCTTTGATCGTGTATGGCACAAGACGCTCCTCTCCAAACTCATTTGGGCTTCCCGAGAGCTTGTGCAAGTGGACCTCCAGCTTCCTCACTGGGCGTATGGGCTGGAGTGCCCCAAGGCTGTGTGCTGTCTCCCACGCTGTTTCTTCTGCATATAAATGATATTTTGGACACCTCCAACATTCATTGCTATGCAGACGACAGCACTGGTGACGCCATATACACGGGCCATGCAGGTCTCTCTCGGGAAATCGTCGACCAGTGCCGGGAGAAACTTGTGTCTTCTATCGAGTCCTCTCTTGAGAAGGTCGCGGAATGGGGAAATTTGAACCTTGTCCAATTTAACCCCCAGAAGACTCAAGTTTGCGCGTTTACCACTAAAAAAACCCCATTTGTCGTATCACCGCTGTTCGACAACACTTCCCTCAAAGCCTCGCCTAGTATCGGAATACTGGGTCTCGAAATCTCGAGCGGTGGCAATTTCGTGGTCATCTGGAAGGCAAAGCCAAATTGGCTTCAAAGAAACTGGGCGTCATTAATAGAGCACGGCAATACTTCAAGCCGGCCCACATACTAGCGCTCTACAAAGCGCAGGTCCGGCCACACATGAATTATTGCTGTCATTTCTGGTCTGGCGCGCCCCAGTATCAGCTCGATCCATTTGACCGCGTGCAACGCAGAGCAGCTCGAATTGTCGGGGACCCAGTGCTCTGTGAATGGCTGGATCACTTGGCGTTGCGTAGAGACGTTGCTTGATTGTGTGTCTTCTACCGCATTTATCACTGGTTATGGTGTTTCAGGGACGATACGACATGGGTACCTTCAAAAAAAGCGCGTACACCTTCCTTAAAGGCCAGCAACGCTCCTGTGATTCCTCTGGTATTGCAAGAGATTGTGGGCGGCGGTGATCACTTAACAATAGGTGACCCGTACGCTCGTTTGTCCTCCTGTTCCATAAAAAAAAAAAGAAAAATAAATATATCATAGCCTTGTAAAATGTTTAAATTTATTTAATATAACGATAATGTTTATGTAAAGAGATGGATTTAAAATAATTTATTCTTATTCTTACCTTAAATTACACGGTAAATAAGTAAGCGCTGGTGGGTAAATGGATTTGATAATAAAAATTAATAAGAGCCAATATGAGTTGTGCTGACTATAACGTCGTTGGTTGAAGAAAGGTGTGGAGTCATTTATCACAGAGGAGCCTGGGGTCGGTCCGGACGCACCACATTCGATTCTTTGCGCTCTATTCTTACATGACTCTTTTACCCTCACAAAATCATATTAGAATTTATTGACATCAAATGGCAAATAAATGCTCAACATGTTAATAAAGTATAGGATACTTTACATATATTTATTGGTCTAACTCTGTTTCAGATTCTAGAAAGTTTTTAGAATCGCTTATAAAATACTCGCAAAATGCCTTTATTTATATACGGTGTGATGACGCAGCTATTGTACTCGAAAATTTTCGTTTTGTATTCATTTACATTTACTTACCAGTGGGAGGCTCCTTTGCACAGTAAGCCGGCTAGATTATGGGTACCACAACGGCGCCTATTTCTGCCGTGAAGCAGTAATGTGTAAGCATTACTGTGTTGGGGTCTGAAGGGCGCCGTAGCTAGTCAAATTACAGGGCAAATGAGGCTTAACATCTTATGTCTCAAGGTGACGAGCGCAATTGTAGTGCCACTCAGAATTTTTGGGTTTTTTGAGAATCCTGAGCGGCACTGCATTGTAATGGGCATGGCGTAACAATTACCATCAGCTGAACGTCCTGCTCGTCTCGTCCCTTATTATCATTAAAAAAAAAACTTTTTTGACTTACTCGTGTAAGGCATTGACTATTTGACTATTGAGTATTTTTGTTGCATTACTTCAAACAAACAATTACAATACATATATTGTAATTGAAATGATTCATAAAACGATGAAAATGTAAATGTTGATTTAAAAGCGTGGCAATGAGTTTCTTGCCAGTTCTTCTCATTAGCTCAACCCTTTACAAAGTGGCTGTAAATTCAATAAGAAAAAAAGGTTTTTTGACATTCATATGTGTCATTTCCATGACCTACACGAATAAAGTGATTTTGATTTGATTTAATATCATTGTTTTCACAAAATATATTGCACAGTTTGTTAGCAAATTATTGAGTCTTTGCCTTTTGAACAAAGTTCTGTGATTTTGATGAGTATGGAAGTGGAAGACAAACGAGAGGATCACCTGATGGTAGCAGTGGGAAGCTCCTTTGCACAGTAAGCCGGCTAAGTTATGGGTACCACAACGGCGCCTATTTCTGCCGTGAAGCAGTAATGTGTAAGCATTACTGTGTTTCGGTCTGAAGTGCGCTGTAGCTTGTGAAATTACTGGGCAAATGAGACTTAACATCTTATGTCTCAAGGTGACGAGCGCAATTGTAGTGCCGCTCAGAGTTATTGAGTTTTTCAAGAATCCTGAGCGGCACTGTATTGTAATGGGTAGAATGTAGTAAAATGTGATCACAGCCTATAGTCTCACAACCAGAAGAATCACAACACGATCGTTTTTCAGATTAATAAAGGTATCCCTATATTAATCTGAAAAACGAAAACACATTGGTATCCTTTTAAAATCCGGTGCTCCAGGGCACACTATTCCGTTTTGCATAACTTGCAATGAGCGATTCTCTCCTAACACAGATTATCTAAATCTACCAGGAGAGTTTCATATGTGATTGTAAATGACTGTGTACAAATAAAGAAATTTTGAATTTTTTTGAAATTGTATTTGAATTCCCTTACCAAGTTCTGACACTAATTTTAATAATTAGATGGTTTATTTTGCATGTACTTATAGCTTGTTTTAATAGCGTTCAGGTCACATCATCATCATTCACTCAAATCACAAAAAAACTAAAATAATACGCATTGATAGACCGCTGCGTCAAAATCAGGCCGATCTCAGACATACCGCGCGATCAGAGTTTCCCGGAACGGAAAGAGTACAAGGCGGGTGAGGAATGAACCGAAGGCTCCGTGGTGAAAGTCAACGATTACGTCACACACAATTTTTACAGTGTCGATTGTTGGCAATATATTTGACCATTCACAATTCACAATTTTTTTAAATTAAAATAAGGGCCGAGACGAGCAGGACGGTAATTCAGCTGATGATAATTGATACGCCCTGGCAATTACAATGCGCTCAGGATTCTTAAAAAACTTCAATAATTCTGAGCGGCAATACAATTGCGCTCGTCACCTTGAGACATAAGATGTTCATTTGCCCAGTAATTTCACTAGCTGCGGCGCCCTTCAGACCGAAACACAGTAATGTTTACACGTTGTGGTACTCATCATCTAGCTGGCATCATGTGCAAAGGAACCCACTGGTAGAATTACGTGATGCAAAGATTTTTATCGGTTCTAAATTCTTCTATTGCTGATAGCTATAAATATCATGTAAATTAAGGCTATCATTGATTACCAAGAAAAACGCCACAATATGAAATGGGGCGAATGCAAGAAATATATATCATGAAATATATTTATTTGAACTATATTTTCTATTTTCCTTCCACCCGTTTTACTCAGGTGTGAGACATTTCTCTTCCGAATGGGTGGTTCATTCTGACTATCAATAAGTGATTTTTGAAAAGGAATCTTTAATCCCTTTAATATTATACCCGTATTACCCTCGATTACTACAACAACAAAGGAGTAAAAGTCAAAAATATGAATTTGTATATCATATACAACAAAAATAGAAACTCCCTACTTCCCTACTAATATTATAAAAGTGAATGTATGTTTTTTTGTTACGCTTTCAAGCCTTAACCACCGAACTAATTTCGATAAAATTTAGAACAGAGATAAACTAAAGCTTGAAAAAGGACATAGGCTACCTTTTATCGCAAAAAAAATAAATGGAGGGTTTGAAATAGGGGATGGCAGTTTGTATGGAAATTCGTTATTATCGAAGATAAAACCATAAATATTCATATCATAGTACAAAAATAATGACATAATCACTCGTGATAAACACAAATATTATCAACGCACGCAATTTACAAAATAAGAGAGACATTTTGTAGAATAATTGTTTTTAATGGAGGCACAACATAAACGCTCGGATCTTCGTTTATTTAAAATAACATTATACACACAACGCGGCCGCTGGTTACTAAATTATTATTTGAGATTTTTATCGTAAAACCACTGTATCATTGCGAGATAATAAAGCTGAATGACAACGTATTATTCGCAGTTATTCATTTCCCACGAAGCGATCCGGCCAATCTCAGCGGGGTACGAGTTTTCACGAAGGATTTCGAGCACAATTGGATTTTTGGTTAGAAAAGCGGAATAATAGAAACGGGTAACCTGAAATCTCTGATTTGAATCGTTTCAACGGGGCTTTAGTGTGAATTGCCGCTCTCGGGGTATTTTTCGCGATTCTCTGAGTCATTCTGACATCGTAAGACTCGCGAATGAGCGAATTATAGAAATTATTCAGAATTTTATATTAAACTAACGGACCCGACAGACGATGTACTACGATAAATTTGAAAAATCGGCCCAGCCGTAAGGAGGAGCTCACAAACATACATACACATGGGCAGGAGACTTGTATATGGACAAAATTGGGAATCTAAACCAATCTCAAATTCACTGGAACACTCTAAAAAAAATCATCAAAATCGGTCCAGCTGCTTAGGAGGTAGTTCAATTATGAATCTAAGCCATCCTCGAATCCACTTGAACACACAAAGAAAATTTCATTCAAATCGGTCCATCCGCTTAGGTGGAGTTCACTGGCAACACACGTACCTACAAAAGAATTATATATATAAGCTTAAATAATTATTTTACGTCTAGATTTAACCTCATGCTGCTAGACAACCGATGAAAACAGGCCAGGTGTACATACATACATACTGTAGTATCCGTGATAAGCTACGTCTTACACTCGCAATTTGCATGTCACTTTATGTTAGCGTCCATGCATTGCTCAAAATAGAGGTTAACTGTCAACCTCATTTTTTTCGACATTGTCACAGCTGTCGAAGTCTATCTAGACGTATAAATGATCTAATTACACTAATTATAATATAATGTCTATTAATTTTCGTGGTGTGAGTTAAATAGCGATAAATAATAGCTACATGACGCCTTGTAGTCGATACGATTCGCTTACAACGCATTCTAGTTATTTAAACATACCTAGATATTATATAAATATTAAAAACCATAACGTATAGCCAAAAACATGCCCTACTGCCACCGGGCTTAGATTGTAATAGGTGATCAATTTCCCTCAATAAAATTATTAGAGCACACCGTCAATTCAGTTTATTTTAACATTGAGTATTGGGGAGATACATAATATATTAAACATCCTCACCAACCTTCCACGTTGCGATAGATTTGAATATATTTTAACATAGTTTTTGTTGTTAACAAAATCTGCCACCCATTCGAAAAGATATGGCTCAGACCTTAGAAGAACAGGCGAAAGCTCCCCAATAGGCCTTTATTACTTATTTACTTCAAGCCGGCCCACATTCTAGCGCTCTACAAAGCGCAGGTCCGGCCACACATGGAGTATTGCTGTCATCTCTGGTCTGGCGCACCCCAGTATCTGCTCGATCCATTTGACCGCGTGCAACGTAGAGCAGCTCGAATTGTGGGGAACCCAGTGCTCTGTGAACGGCTGGATCACTTGGCGTTGCGTAGAGAAGTCGCTTCATTGTGTGTCTTCTACCGCATTTATCACGGGGAGTGTTCCGAAGAGCTGTTTAACCTGATTCCTGCCGCCGAATTCCACCTTCGCACGACACGCCACAAGTTAGGATATCATCCTCACCATCTGGATGTGTAGCCACACAGTGTCCTCCACAGTGCGGGTTTCAAGGAGCTTTCTTCCACGCACTACAAAGCTGTGGAATGAACTTCCTTGTGCGGTGTTTCCGGGACGATACGAAATGGGTACCTTCAAAAAAAGCGCGTACACCTCCCTTAAAGGCCGGCAATGCTCCTGTGATTCCTCTGGTGTTGCAAGAGATTGTGGGCGGCGGTGATCACTTAACAACAGGTGACCTGTACGCTCGCTTGTCCTCCTATTCCATAAAAAAAAATGCCCTGATTTAGAATTTTCCATTTCGATTAAATTTTTCATTAAATAATAGCTTTGAGGCGTTCGCTCTATTCCCGATGTGTGGGTAGTAGTAATCTTTACCACTCAAACATTTTAAAACTATTCGTCAAAACAATTATTCTGACTTTCGCAACACATACATTTTGAGTATATTCTGGGAACCTATTGTAAAAGCGTAATATATCGATCGTCTTATAGAATATTTATGTGCTGAAGTAGTTTTATTTAATACTAGCTGACCCGGCAAACGTTGTTTTGCCATATAAATTATCTTTAGAGTTAAACCGTTTCTTAGACATTGAAACATTACTTTATTTTTCTAAAATAAAAGATTTTATCTAAAAGAAACGTAGCCTAAGTTACTCCTAATTACATAAGCTACCTGCCAATAAAAGTCCCGTCAAAATCGATGCAGACATTTCAGAGATTAGCCGGGACAAACGTACAGACAAAAATTGTAAAAAATTTTTTTTTTGGTATACGTACCGTATATATATTCATTTACATTTAGTAAGAAACGGTTTTTTCAATATTACAAACAGACACTCCAATTTTATTTATATGTATGTATATGGTAAGTATAGATTTGTTCCCGGTAATGCGTGACTTCCTATACTAGAAGCTACGTTACTCAAGCCAAAAATGATTCGTACATTTTTCTCAATTCACCACAGACAATAAAAGTCTAGCGAAATGCGAACACATTATCAGTGTTGCCATGTTTACGTAACGTACTATATATTTTATCTGTTTCGGCGGCGCGGCGTCGTGGAAGCTCTGTGATTGTTGATTCTCTATGCCTGAGCTTCTTACAATGGCAACCTTAATGTTAGCGGATTACACGGATTTCTTCATATCCAAGTTATATCACGGCGGAATAGATAAAATAACATGCGTAAGAAACAACGTTGAAATATTTTTGTATGAAAATCTTGTAACTGTATTTTCTAGTTTTACTTACAAAATTATATATATTCTGATAGAATAAAGAAAACCAGCCGCCCATAGGCATATTCTGTAATACCAGGTGGTCTAGAGTTGCGGTGCCGGCCTTTGAGTATATAGGTCCTTCTGTTGAAGTTTCTGAAGAATAAACCTTACCTTAAGCATCTCAACATAGAATAAATAAATTATATGTAATCGGAGGTAAGTGATCACCTTTTTCTTGCAACATAATTATCTTGCCTTGTTTTACATAGCGTCTATGGGCTGTGGGTAGTTAATCACTGCACGTGGTATTTTTAATTGTAGTATCTGAATTTTCAACTACATATTTATATTTTTGTATTTTTTTAAAATTCCGTTCGAGTATTTCACGTTTTAAGCAGAAGCATCTATGCAATTAAATTGCTTAAAAAATATTCAGTTTAAGATAAACACGAATGGTATGGAACTGTGAGATAGAAAGGTACATTAAATTATTTGTGTTTCAAATTATGTCACTTTCCAATTAGATTAAGTTAAAAAAGATCCATACTAGCTTATTCAAATTGATTTAAAATAATTTAGATAAATTAAAATTTAATATACGTTCACAAAAATTGTCACCTTTTTGCTCTTAATAGTGATTTTCATTATTATAACACTAGAAATAAGGGATTGCTTGTAACTAATTCTAGTAGGCTTCATATGATAAATAATAGCTTTAAGGGTAAATGTATACACTTCTATAATAAAGTCCCAGCCACTGTTCAGATAGGGTATCTAATCCTAGTTTTTTATAAAATTTTAAAATTCACAAAAATAAATTTTAATCAAATTAAAATTTCACTTAATAATCCTAAATTTAATTTATTTAAATTAATTGTTTATTTTAACTAATAAAATTTATTTTAATGTTTTATAAATAAATGGCTCTGTCGTAAATCCTATTACTCCACTGAATATCTAAATAATCGGACAGCCTGGGACTAGATTATGATTTCTTTATAGCGATAGAAATGACTGTACAATATTGTATATTTTAATTGAAAAGAGCGCAAAAAAAGAATGCTGGGAGAACTCTCCCAAGAAACTCTTGCGCCGCTTTTTCTCTCTCAGAGCGCCATTTGTTTCCGAAGCGGTAGTAGTATCTAGTAGTTATTCATCAGTCAATTTTGAGAAAATAAATGCCTTTTATGCCTTTTACTTCAACTTTAGGAAAGTTGAGATGTGGCAACAAATACATTGCCTCTTTATGTGAACGTTATTATCCTCAGTATTACGAATACAATCAATATATCTCATTGTTTAGATTATAAATCTAAGTAAATTTAAATATTTATACGGATGTATCTAGAAGTTTGTATATCATACGACGACGTCCAAAAATCCACCACCAGTAGGAGGCTGCTTTGTACAGGAAGCCGGCTAGATTATGGGTAGGTACCAACAACGGCACCTATTTCTGCAGAGAAACAGTTATGTGTAAGCATTACTGTGTTTCGGTCTGAAGGGCGCAATAGCTAGTGAAATTACTGGGCAAATGATATTTAACATCTTATGTCACAAAGTGACGAGCGCAATTGAAGTGCCGCTCAGAATTTTAAGGTTTTTCAAGAATCCTGAGCGGCACTGCATTGTAATGGGTATCAATTACCATCAGCTGAACGTCGTGTTCGTCTCGGCCCTTATTTTCATAAATAAAATCCATACAGTGGAGATCAAACTCGTACCCAGTTGCTCGATAGACAGACAAGTATGCTACTTAAACAGTATATTGGTCAACTACTTAGACGCCACTAATCCATTAAGAAAAGCTTCAATAAATCTAAAATCAAATCCCGTTAGCTGCCAAGAAACTAAAAATGTATTAAAGTATGCCTTATTCGTCGAGCGGAGGTACAAAGGCTAGGCGTGACCCCCGAGGCGTGAGAACGTACGTACCGCCTGTCCTCTCCCCCTGGTCCCCCCCCCCTTTGACCCCCCTGACCGCATAGCATGCTGCGGTCACGAACAATACTGATAATATAATATACTATATAAGTGCCCGCAAGAAATTGCGTCCGTAGCGTTGTTGAACGTAATGTGTGGAAATTTTAAAAGACAAGACACGATCTGTCATGCAAAATAATATATTAGTGGCTAAAGGAATTTCTATTTGAGTCTTATGGCAAACATAGACTGTGGGATAGAAACTTAGAACATGTATTTGCATGCATTTTTCTATTAGTATTCAAACATTTCTTGGTAATTCTAATATATAAAATTCTCATGAAATTTTGAGCGCATATAGATGTTGTCTGAGAATCGGACAACATCTATTTTTCATCCGCCTAAATGTTAAGGATGGTCCACCCTTGTTTTTTAATTTATTTGATATTTTTTTTCAAATTTTATTATGAGTCAGCATTAAAAAATACATACAACTTCAAATTTTCACCCATCTACGATCTACAGTTACTTTTGTATCGCGATTTTAATATCGGCAATACAACGTTTGCTGGGTCAGCTAGTAGATATATACAGTAATAGGCTGGAAAGAAAAATTCAGTTAGGTCAAAATGACAGTAATGAATATCAGAGATTTCTCCATAGCTTCGGAAAGGTTGAACTTTAATGAGAAAAGTGGCAAGAAACTTATTGCCACATTCTAAATCTATATCTAAAGTTTTAGCATAATCCAATACAGTACAGTAAAGTAATGCGCCTAAATAACTTAGACGTTTTGGCTTACATGTGCAAGTTAAAAAAAAAACAAGTGTATAATTTAAAAAAATATAACTCACTTTTTTCACTTGTAAATTAAAACAGTAGTAGATGCAGTAGATGTATCAATCCGCATAATAAGAAAACTCAAGACACTTTTCATTAAATGTTTATTTACATTTAATTACAGTAGATATGTGCCAATTTAATACGGGGAGTGTTCCGAAGAGCTGTTTAACCCGATTCCTGCCGCCAAATTCCACCTTCGCACGACACGCCACAAGTTAGGATATCATCCTCACCATCTGGATGTGTGGCGGTCCTCCACAGTGCGGTTTTCAAGGAGCTTTCTTCCACGTACTACAAAGCTGTGGAATGAGTTTCCTTATGCGGTGTTTCCGGGACGATACGACATGGGTACCTTCAAAAAAAGCGCGTACACCTTCCTTAAAGGCCGGCAACGCTTTTGTGATTCCTCTGGTGTTGCAAGAGATTGTGGGTGGCGGTGATCACTTAACAACAGGTGACCCGTACGCTTGTTTGTCCTCCTATTCCATAAATAAAAAAATAAAAAATTTGTTTGATGGCTTTTTACCATCTCGACATGACATGGTTCCACTGCTGTAAAAATTTTAGGACTTCTGATCAAAAAAACTCTCAAGTTTTGGTAGTCCATTTTTGATGATAACCTGAAGAATTCTGAAAATAAGACCGAAACAGGTTGCAATCCGAAGGTTTTTGATATTGCGTCTTGCGTTATCGAGTAATGAGAGACCACAACCTTTCTATTGATCAATTCCGACCGCTTTCCCTCAACTTCTCTCTTTAATCATATCAGCTGTAGGTAGTAGAGAGCCGACTCGATGATTCTACCCGGCAGTAAAAGCTTATCATGATTTTTTTCATCATGAGATTTACTTTAACAGAAAGAAAAACCAAATTACAACTATCCGGAAGCAACAATTTACTGATTTGTTTCTTTTTTTTTAATGTTACCTTTTTAGTCGTCAAATAGTAGTTTTTATTAAAAGTTTATGCTTATTTTTCAAAATTATTACCTTCATTTCAATTTTATGTCATTAATGAAAAATGTCAAAAGCGTTGGGTAATATGATACGACCCCAATAACATCGCACTTTCGTCTGTCTCGGGTGCCAGTATTTTCTGGGTATGAGATTACATTATGAGGAGGCCTTATGAGGAAGCTCATTGCCACTCAGACTGCAATGGAGAGGGCTTTGCTCGGAGTTTCCCTGCGAGACCGAATCAGAAATGAGGAGATCCGTAGGAGAACCAAAGTCACTGACATAGCTCAAATGGTTGTGAAACTAAAGTGGCAGTGGGCAGGGCACATAGCTCGACGGACCTTTAGAACAGTAAACTCCTCGAATGGCGATCACGTACCAGAAGACTAGGTTTGTAGATGGTCTGACCCCCACAAGATGGAGCGACGATCTGGTCAAGATCACCGGAGTAAGGTTGGATGAGAGCAGCGCAGGGCCAATCGTCCTATATATATATATATATAACTTTGAAATTCATAGCTGCAATTTTTTGACCGTAATGAATAAATGAATTTTAAATTGATTTATTCATTATGTCACCACAGTCTAGATAGACTGAAACAATTGAGAAAAAAAAATTGAGTTTGACAGTTTACCTCTTTTTTCAGACGAAAGTGACATACAAATTGCGAGTGTAAAACGTAGGTTAACGTTAGGTGTAAAAAGACGCTCTATCTAGACGTATAAGTTATCTAAGTGTTTATATATAACGTACGATATACTACTGAAAATTATTATAACCACAAAAATGTAATTCAAGAAACAAATTAAAGTTATTAAAAAGAAAACCTATTGGAACACATTCTTATAAGAAATACAAGTCTATTTACGAATTACGAGTACATACTTTGGTTCAGTCGAAAATGTATAATTTAATTCTATTGAATGTGAACATCATTCCATGAGGGTTAATGTATGGCTGCTCAGACGCGTATTGATGACGGCTATCCGTCATATCACGTAGGCCATACCTTGAAACAGTCTATGACATCGAAATACGGCCTCTAGTTGAAGCTACAGGCTGTCCTATAACCGTCATGGATAGATTATGTTTATTAGTTGCTGGGTTATCTTAAAATTTATCTTTGGTTGCTATAGGTACAATTGTACTGTGATTTCTTGCTGTTATACTGTTCCAGTCTATGCTGGAGTTTTTCAGAGTATTTAATGATAGTAGAAAACCTAAAAGTCTAAATCTAAGCTCTTGTCATTTTGAAACAAAACATTATAAGGCGAACACGTGTCGAATTGACTAACGACAAATCTCAGAAGAATTTAGACTTAAGAAATCTTACAACATTTTAATAGATTTGATGTCAGAATATAGTGTCCTTGCAACAAAATAAATTAAACAAAGTTGTAAATGCTGGAATTAAGGTTCAAACTTATTTTCTTAATATTATAAAAACCAGAAAAAGGATCTGAACTGAACATGGAGTGATCTAAAAGACTCCTTAATCGGATTCCTTGACGATTTCCAGCATAAGTTATGCTGGCCACAATCTGATACATATCCTTAGCATTTGAACGTGTAAATTTCTCCAGGTGAAATCGGTTCAGCCGTTCTCGAGTGTTAGGGAGACTAACGAACAGCAATTCATTTTTATATATATGTAATGTAATTGTCATTATATATAAATTGTTATATTATCATTTTTGTGCACGTTAGCGCAATAAATTAATAATGTATTTAAACACATAAATGCTAGTAGTTTTTTAGTTTACTGATAAATCAAACAATTCGAGAGAAATTCCCTAACCATTCCAAAATATTCAAATGCCCACCGTTAATGTTCAAGCTTTCACTTCTGCCGGCATTCCCGGAGTGCAACCCGTTATTTTTTTCTGATAAATCACTTCTGATAATTTTTTTACTTACGCAAGTAAGTCAAAACGATTGAGTAATTTAGCTGTATAACTTCACATGTATTGTATAGAATATAGTGAGTAAATTGCTGAAACATTAAATATAGATTTTAATAAGTAGCGTTGTGGTAATATCTTTGACATTCAGCAGCATATATGACCTAAGTGAAGAAATGATTTTTCTTAAAAATATAATTCTAAACGAAATAACCATCATATAATTCCGTCCAAAACCTTTCGAAATTTAAATTCAACATCAGAATATAACGAAGTGTGAAGCTTCAAATATTACGCTCTATTAACCGTATTAGCACCGCATGCTCGATAAATGACTCTCACAGTACAGACAGAAACTTTATTACGACCATTTATAATTTTTTTTATTGTATCGCTCACGGGCCAACGCCATCGTGTCAATATTTTGTCACGAGCGTCATATCTGACACTTACTAATGCTGTCATTAATATGACTCTGACTAAATTAATGCGGTGCGCTTTGAAGTGTTAACTTTCATTTGGTTGGCCGGGCATTGGAATAATTGCTTGTGGCTGTTTCTTATTAACAAGTAAGGTTTTAATTTTGAAGCTTGCTCCCTTCTTTATCTAAAATTTTAAGAATCCGATTTGGGAAACCAAATCTTAGGGGAAGGGTGCCGTATAAGGTTACTGTATCGCGGTACGTAACGCAACTTTTCATCTGTGATTCGTTATCTCTCCGATCATATGCCTGATACCAGAAATTGACATCAGGACGTCATCTGCATCATCATCGTCATTTTATACGAACGATCCTATAAAATAATTACTTGATGAACAAAGGAAGCCCTATAATTTTTTTTATTTAGGTATCAACGTTAAAATAATGCGATACAAACGCGTATATTTACTGTATATTTTATTTGCGGACTAAAACCACGCCCACCCGTCACGCGATCTCGCGTTACAAGCTACAACCACCGAATTTATTTAGCCCTATTATTAACTAGTTCTCCCCGAAATTAAACTCGCAAAACTACCATAAAACTTGGGCATTACTATAAATACTAAAATGCTATTTATTACTGGTGAAAAATCAAGTAAGTTTTGCTTTTTCTTTTAGTATTTCCAAAATGATTGGTGACACACAACTAACATTGACACATTGATCAAGTATGATGAGTCGCAAGATGTGTTAAGCATTTTTAGCGATTTGTCTTATGCAACTGATTATGTACATCATTAAACATAAAGAAATTGCGTTACTATGTATTCAGTCATAATATCTTCTTTGATCTTCTTACTTCTTAGACAAACATAAGATGATACAAAGACTTGATGTTATTGGAAAACGATCCCAGGAATTCTTCACTTGAATGGGTGCAGCTCAGGGATCTATCCTTGGTCCAGTTCTTGATCAAGTGGTCTTTGACTGTGTGATGATTCACTAGACTTACTTTTGTCTCTTGTATAAAATGACACAACTAGTATAAGCTTTGATCTTGCAATTGCAAGTTGTTTAATTAAACAACCTGAAATGTTGTCAAATGGTAGTAGTGCTTATAATGTTTTACTAAACGAAAATGCATTAAAATTTATTCAATTTATACAGCCAAATGTAAAACTGTCTGTGTTTGTAGGCAAAGATTATAATACTCAAAGAAAGAAACCATTGTATATGTTACATTTGTATAACTTGAATCATGTAAAAAGTTGGTAGATAGCTGTTCGTTTTCTACCATATTTGATTATATATTAAGATTAAATACATTTGATTTATAGCACTTCAATTTACCTGTACAAACACCAATTCTTCACATAAACCCACCTAAACCTATCATCGTATCTAAGGTACATAAAAGCCAACCAATCGCTTCCTTCGATTTCCAATTTCAACCGATAATAAATTATTACAACTGGAATTCCACCTGCTATAAATTTTATCCGGCTTTGAGAAGCTATAATTTTCTTGCGGCGTATAGGAAAAAGTTTATTAAAGTTCATTTTTAAAAGGTTGTAAAAAACGTACGCATGCAGCCGTTGGGGGCGGATCGAATGAACGACGTGGACGCAGAGTGAGCTCACAAACAGCGGTCATATAATTGTATCAGTATTTTAGTTTAGGGTTCCGCAGCCAAATTAGAAATTTATAACGGTGTAACTTCATATCCGTCTCAAGAATATCCTGATATTAGAAAAGGGAATTTGATTTTGTTTGTTTCTTACGCTTTCACGCCTTCATTCCTCCGATAAACTAATAATATAATAATATTGACACACTTTTTACACAAATTATCTTGCCCCAAGTTAAGCATATATAGCCTGTGTTATGGGTTACAAGACAATACTATATTTAATACAATATACTTACTTACATACATAAATTCATATAAACATACATAAATACATTTAAACATCCATGACTCGGAAACAAACATCCATATTCATCATATAAATGCTTGCACCTACCGGGATTCGAACCCGGGACCTCTAGCTTAGTAGGTAGGATAGCTAACCACTCGGCTATACAGGTCGTCTAATCAATTACATATATTGAAATTATGCACACAAATTATGTAAGATACTAAAAAGAACATAGGGTACATTTTATCCCAAAATTTTTAGAATGTCCGAGGAAGCGCGATTCTAATTATAGCAAACAAGCACACAGACAAACAAAAAGCAGATTGGCTTTCATGATACGAGTCGCTGAACAAGAAGAGTCCTGGTAGACCACCGCAGCACTGGATGGATTACTTTCAACGACACAGAGGGCAAGACTAAATGAAACAGACACACTATAAATTTATCTTATTAATTGAAATAATAGATAAAAAAAGATAAACTACTCACTTGCCTAATACAGATTGAGTACCAGCTAAGTGTATAGCAACACTTTCTTGAAACTCTAACTAACCCACCTGAAAACATGTATACACGTACATGAAAATATGTCCATACAAAATCCAACTACCGAATATATCCAGTTCTAAAGTGGTATCATTTAAGTTTTATCATCATTATCTGTTGGTTCTGTAAGTGCTACATACGGCTTATTATACAGGCCGCAAATAAAAGCCTAGTCTACAAATCCAACAACAATATGAGGAAAAATTAAAACAGTACAACAGAGAATTAATTTCCCATTCAAGGTACAAAATCACGTTTCGATTGGTTATGGTATGTTATGTTTTTGGAGGAGGAAATAGTCGAGAATGCAAACCCTAATTTTTTGCAATGATTTTTCTTTACTCACATTAGCGCGACATATAGTTCCGTGCCGGTGCTACAACCAACTGAGCTAACTGTTCGAGTGACGTATCGTTATAAAATCTTGCATGCTTTGTTCAACTCCCAGGTTGTGGCTTCATCTAGACTTATAATTCTTAAATCTGAAGAACGAATTACTGAATTAATTAATGACTGAATTTTATATTCTAAGGTTTATTACGAAGTCAATCAAGTAAGTATATTGCACACACATTGGGTTTTATTTTGCATGCATATACCTAGTCTTGCCATAAATACTGAAACAAAGACAAAAAAATTCCATTGCAAATTACATTTATTACTTTCACAGTGTGTTAAAAATTAAATTTTTTATGTTCTAAATATAAAACAATTTAAAATATAAAAAGCTTATTCGAAGTGGTCTCCTTATTGGCTGCAATACAGTCCTTTAAACGTTGAGGCCAGATTCGGTTCTCTTTATCACGCCACTCCAGTTTAATATCGCAAAATATTGTAGGTACAATGTATTGGCGCCAAAATGAGAAAACTTATAAACAATCATATAAAAATGACAGATTCCAAATTCAAATGTAATATTTTGTTTATTTTTAATTGTAACAGTATTTATGGCCAGACTAAGTATTTTACCTGCAGAAATGCCATATTAATTATAAGGCAATTTTGTTAAATGATAACATGTCCTACTGAATTACACCTTAAGAAATGCGTCGTATATTAAGTGCATGCAATATATTATGTTAAAAGTAAAATAATTTTATGATATTACTGTTTGGTGTTGAATAACTTTAGTTGGCATTTTGCATTTACATTAATACATAACAATTTACGAAATTGGCACTATAACAATAGTAAAATGATAAGCTGCATAAGACCAATCTTTTAGTTATAATTAATATAAAAAACGCTATGTCTGTCTGTTACTCTTTCACAACTAAAATACTTACAGAACAGATACGGTATAATTTACTATGGACATAGTGTGAACTATGCCGATCACCATGAAATTTGGCAAATTTGACTACAGTCAGGAGTACAGATTATTTCGTAATTCCGTATTCAAGTTATAGCTTCTTACACTCGGATTCCGGAGAGTTCCCGAGGGATATCAAGGCTAAAAGCTAGTAATATAATAACGACAACTAGAACACACTAACACTAATCGTAAGTGGATGAACATAAATTGTACTTACTTCCATTTCATTTTATTTCACAAAGCTTGTTCGACGATGGCTAACATAAAAAATATAATATGTATAGATGATTTGAGCTATATTTAAAAAGGGAATGACGAATGACTGTTGCTATAGCCTTGCGGATAAAACAGACGCCTCCCAAGAGCCACAATTTACCAATTAGATCGATAACCATAATACTGGCATCGGGCCCGCAAGACTCTAGCCAGCCTCGTGTAAGAACTGATGGTAGAAAATTATAGATAATTGACCGATTACGGAGCCCCAAGGCGGTACGACCGCTCCGCGACTTGGGACGGCGTAATACAACTATTATAAATGGTACCAGACATGAAAACGCTACGGTTTGGGTCCTGGATACCGTAACGGTTTTTATGCGATCATTTTAATGACAGAATTGTTATACAGGTAAATTTGAAAGCGGCGAACTAGTTGTTAGCGACTTACGGCCGTTCCCAATATACTATCTATGGATAGAGATAAATAACTGCCTTCCACTGTCCGTAACTAGCTGTCAATAATCTGAAGCTGTCCCAATAAGTCATTCTTATCGCCTTATATTGGGACGCGTGAATTGCAATTTCCATACAAACTTCTATTGCCGGTAAGCTATACGTCCTCCCATTGACAGACGTGAGTTACCGTCGATAAGTTTATTGGGACAGAAAAGTCAACGATAGTTACGATTTTTATCTCAAGTAGGCCACAACCGGAGATAGACTGAATATTGAGAACGGCCGTTAGGGAATTACTTTATTCTACTCCTCCATTGAAAACAAATTACTGTATTTTTTGTGAGAAGAAGTGACAAGATTTTATCTATATGGTCTCATTAGTCTAGGAGTTTTATTTGTTGTTTTTGTAGGTTTTGATCGATAGTGAAAAATGAACTGTGTCGCAAAAGTTCCAAGGCTGTGTCAGAAATTTTTTAGGGTTTTCTATACTCTTATTTTAACTTTTATTGTATTGGGCCTTTGTTATTTCTGAAAGTATTAATTGTCTTAAAAGTCCAAATATACATTCTACATCTACATTTATGTTTGTAATGAAATTTTCACCATTTTTTGTCACTGTAAGAAAATATGTGCAACATTATTTTTTAAATTATAATAGCCAGCAATAGTGCTAAATGCAAAGTTAAAAATAATAATAATTCAGTAACCTATACTTAAAGAAATATCTCATTGAGATTATTTTGTTTTCGATAACATATAACTACTTCATCCTTTATAAAGTATTATCCCCGTAACCAGTTACGAAACATCCTTCTCAATATAAAGAGTGACGTCCAAATATACGCTCTAATATAGTTTCGATAACCTCTTAAGGTCGGCGTTCCCTGAAGGGTCATCCCTTTATTTCTGCAACAATCGCTGCGAAATTGATATTGATGCGGAAAAGGGCAGGTTTTCCATAAAAATAGGGTTTATTTGAATAAAGGATGACCGGTCCTCGAGGGTCCTGACGTGTGATGGCCAGTATACTTTATAAGATTGTTCCTATCTGCCCAGACATGATACATGGATTTCTGATGATGTAATTACTTTGAAAGGAAGGAATTTTGATGTTAATAACGAGCAATTTGACAGGTCAATCACTTTCATTAAATTTTTCTTTAACGTCTTCTCACTGCCGAGAATCGTGACTCCGTAGACTGTCAACAGCACTCCTCCACCAGGTCGGTCACCTGGTGCAGTGCTGCGTTGACAAGGAGAGCCAGATGTTCGGATATCTGATCTCACCAAGTCTTCGGACTTCACCTTCTCGGTCTTTTCCCCACTACCTTCCCGTCATCATCAGTCTTTCAAGACTATCTTCGCTTCTGCGAGCAATATGCCAAAAATATTTCAGGATTCATTGTAGGCAGTTTCTATATTTGAGCCAATAATATTATATACTACGATTCCTAATTGATACAATCGTCAGACTTTAAAAAGCTATTTTTTAAAGCGACAAAATAGGTAGCAAGTATTAAAAAAGGTTTTAGGATTTTATGAAAAGAATTTTTAAAATCAAAGTTTTAAGAACATGACAATATAGCTTTAGACCAATTTGATGTCAGCACTAAAACTTAAATAAACTTTAATCTGACGTTGCAGCTAAAAACACACACAAATTATTTCATTACTGTGGATTCCAAATTATAATGGAGCCCCCATACTGAAGGATTGGATTATAGAATCAGCTGTGCAGCATACGTGGTTAAGAAGGCCAGGCAATTAACAAGTTATTTACAACATTAAGTTAAAAATTCTGTACAATTAATATATTATTGACTGCCTCTCAGTATATATTCCTGATAAGGAGCTCTGACTGACACAAACTGCAGAGTTCAAATCATAATATGAAAACATTTTTAAGTTTAATTCCCGTGTTTGATTCATTGCATCAAAGACGTTCTATACATATAGACAATTCACGCCAAATAAAAACAAAGCCAATATATGGCACATGCAAATGACACCATAATAAGCTTCGACTGCCATATCTATACATTTCTGGGATTACTCCAGTTGTTTAAAATAATATTGGTCTATAGGCAGCAATGTAAGCATATTTTCAGTTTAATTTGCGTGTTAATGTTGAATTTAGAACCCGATTTGGACAGCGACATCAGTGGAGTAGCAGTTAGGTATTTTTTTAAACGCTGACGAAAAAGAGGGTTGCTGTAAGTTTTACGTTCGTCAGTCTGTCCCTATTTTCTGATCATAATCTGTTCAGTCGGAGGTTTTTAATAAGTTAATGTACCCAATAATGAGCGAAACAAACACTCAAATATAATATTCTTAAGAATTTGGTAAACGGTATTAAAATGTTAAGTTGCCTGAATTAAATTAAATTAGTTAAAATTTGTCTTTGAGACTTAGACATATTTTCCAGTGTATCTTTTTGGTAAGTGGACATCGAAATATTTTGAATCACAGCTTTTGTCACATTATAAGTGTGGCTTAGTTGGACTTTTGTGGTGACATACTTTATAAGCATGAATTTTTAAACGCTTAAATCTTTTAGTGGTGAAATATAAACATGCCTCGAGGAAATGATTCAATCAAATGACACTCGACTTATTTGGTTTGTAAATTTCTACACATCTCTTTCTTGCTACCACTGGCGCCAATTCTCTTTCATTATCTTGTGTGCGGGAAAGCTGAAAAATATTTATTGATTTACATATTTGCGATGTAAATAAGTATCAATTATCACTAGGTAACGATACTTCCGTGATAACGTCTAAATACCACTAGTATGTTATTGTTCTTGTAAGCCGTTCTATTACACAAAATACAATATTGCTAATCATTGTTACTAGGCCTTTAAAAAAGAGCGACTCTATAGTTTTCATTTCTGACTGTGTCCTTTCATCTGTCCCATTCTGACAAGGGGGCCTTGTCCGGGGACTTGTCAATAATTGTACCATATTTAATGAAAAAATATTCGTTTTACTAAATTACTCACGCTTTTTGCAAATCAATCTTATATAAATAAAATAAAAAACCTTACCGGTGATAAGTCACACCATCTTTTTTTGAGTCGTCATGTCCTTTTTTTTTCTTTACATTTATAGCACACTTAGGCTTGTTGATTGACACACAGTTGACACACGACTAAGGAGAAAAGTGTGCTTACATTGTCTTTAAGCACACTTTTGCCCATATAATAATATGTCACAAGTTAAAACGTGGTATAATGTTATACCTCAGAAAAAACCAAAAATATGCAAAATGTTTACATTAGACATTTTGCTTACCTATACCTACCTATATTTTTTGACTTAGTATATTACACAAATAAAATTTGAAAAACAACATTTTATGAACGATGCGGGATTCGAACCCATGATCTCCGTCGTTCCGTGCCGGTGCTCTTACCAACTGAGCTAACCGTTCGTTAGCTCAGTTGGTTAGAGCACCGGTATTTATTTGTGTATTAATACTAGAAGTGAGGGTTATCACTTTAAAAACATAATATATTGTTTAGATTTACAAGAGCGACATCTCAAGTCAATTTCCTAATAAGCAAATATTGGGGTTTAGCAGGTTATCAACGGTAAAGTAGATCCTGTAGATGAAGCCACAACCTGAGAGTTGAACAAAGCAAACATAATTTTATAAAGAGGCGGTACTCGAACGGTTAGCTCAGTTGGTTAGAGCACCGGCACGGAACGCCAGAGGTCGTGGGTTCGAATCCCGCATAGTTCATAAAATTTTGTTTTTCAAATTTTATTTGTGTATCAATCCTAGAAGTTAGGGTTATCACTTTAAAAACATAACGTATTGTTTAGTATATTACCTTAGTATATCACTTATACCAATTATCGCAATACAAATTATTCAGTTAGTTAGATGACTGGGTACTTATATGGCAAAACAACGTTTGCGGGGTCAGCACTTTTAGTAATATAACGTCTCACAAGGATACAAATGCAGTACATTTTCACGTGAGCCGAAGATATATTGACAAATAATGAGCGTGACATAACGGGCGTGACCCTCACGGGAATCAAACCGGAGGCCGCCACATGGCGAGTCGCTGATGTCCACGGAATTAGTGTTACCCCATTTCACGGAAGTTCGTCATGGCTCACGCATAACGTTCTGCCATTAAACAACAGATTATGAAATTTAAGTTTTTTATATGTGTTTTACTTTTATCCTAACTAAGAGTTAGAAATCGATATGATCATTAATTATTATAAGATTCAGAAAGAACATAAACCTTTACCTTCTTTAACTGTCTTTTTTTATCGTATTCTTTTTCCATTCTAACACACCTAGGTAACAAATTAATTCCACTTTCATTATTCAATATTACCCAAAATATCGTGTTTCTATTGTTAGCCTATAAAGATTTTATTTCTACAGAACCAATCCTGGCTGATGCGTGAATCCAGACTTAGATCATTAATTATAGACAGACTGTGACAGCTGTAAAAACGTCGAAAAAAATTAAGGTTGAGAGTAAACCTCTATTTTGAGGAATGCACGCACACTAACACAAACTAACATACAAATCGCGAGTGTAAGACGTAGTTTGTCACGCAACTAAAGTAATAAACCTGGCCTGTTTTCATCAGTTGTCTAACAGCACGAGTCTCTATCTAGACGTATAAATTATTTTGAATTCACATATCATGCGAACATTTGCTATGCAGAGTTCTTTTTCTCATACAACTAAGGTTTTATTTGTATTGCCCACATGAAATTAGATTGATAGGCGCTGTCAAGAAACTGTTAACTTAATTATTTTAGTTACAAATGTATGCTTTTTTTAACTTGCCGCTAAGAAAATTGAAAATTTTCGAAAGTTCGGAAAGTTACTGGTTTTAACCCCGTTTTTCGAAAAATCGATTTTTTATCAGATCTCGACCTTTTAAGGTCCTAAGAAGCTTTCCTGACTATTCCCGCGATGGTTCTTAACTATAAAAGGTTAAATTAATTTAAGATTTAAGATTAAAAACGTTTTGTTGCAAATTTTATAGGCTTTAATTCTTAGAAACTAAAATTATACATTAGTAACATTTTTAACTTAAAAAAGATAAAACAATAAAAATAGACATTTTTGGTTTAGTGTAATAAATTCAACTAAAATGTATTACATGTTATTTAATTTTTAATAACTGGTATTGCCTCCTCGAGCTCTGATTACAGCTTCGAGCCGGTTTGGCATACTGAACACTAGGTTTTGGAGCCGATCTTGGGGAATATTCTCCCATTCTTCTACCAGGGCCTGCTTTAGTGCCCCGAGAGGTGGTGGTCTGCGATTTCTGACTAGCCTCCCAAGCTCATCCCTGGCGTGTTCAATCGGGTTGAGATCAGGACTTCTTGATGGCCAAGCCATCACACTGATACCGACCTCTTGAATATACTCTTGTACGATATGAGCCGTGTGCGGCCGGGCATTATCATGCATCAGCATCGATCCATCACCCATATTTGCTAAATACGGCCTTGTATACTCATTGAGAATCCCTTGAGCTCTGTGCGACCTTCTGAAGATATGCCAGCCCATACATGTACACTGCCTCCACCGTATTGGACTCTTTCTGAGATGCAGGCTTGAAGGTATCGCTCACTAGGTCGCCTGTAAAAACTTCGCCTTCCATCAGAAGTGTAAAGGGAGAATCGAGACTCATCTGCAAACAAAATTCTTGACCATTCTTCTTCATCCCACTGCATGTGTTCACGGGCGTATCGCAGTCTCGCTGGTCTTCGGGGTTTCAAATTTGCTTCAGCAAGTCTTCTTCTCACTGTACTGTCACTAATGTAGTCCCTCCGGGTCTGAAGTAGCTGTTGCTGGACTTCAACTACATTTTGGTGGCGATTTCTTATCACAGTGGAAATAATATAACGATCTTCTCGGGCACTGGTACACCTGGGTCTGCCATTACAAGGTCTCCTCAGATGGTGTCCAGTCTCTTCGTACCTTCGCTTTACCTTCTGGACCGTTCGTACCGTCACACTCACCATTCTTGCAGTGCGACGCATACTGATGCCTAGTTCCAGAAAAGCCATGATCCTAGCACATTCTTCAACTGAAAGAGGCATGATAAATAAATGTTATGTGCTTTTTAGCATAAATTTTTAAAACAAGACCCATCGATCTTGAAAAAAATTTAAAACAGAAAGAAAAATGTGAATGGTAAAATTGTAAATCGGAAACGTCCACTTTGAAAAAGGAATGGTTTTGTTTTTGAAGTTTTTTTTCAGCCAATTCTTAAAAGAAGGTTACCGACTATAAAGTTTTTATGTACAAAATTAAATTCTCTTTGGAGTTCTTTTCATTTCGAAAGTATATCTTGTGAACTTAAAACGTTATCCCAATTTTAAAAGTGTGATACTTACTTTTGAAGGCCAGTGTATTTCTTCGTCATTAATAATTCCTTAATTTTATTTTTAAAAGAGTTAATATTTAAGTTTTGGTCCGCTAATGATGCTGGTAGTTTATTATATAGCTGAGGAGCTATATTAAATATACTATTACCAAAAAGTGCCGTTGTATGCTGCGTGAAACATATTTTATTTTTTCTGCGTTTACTATCAGAGTAACTAAATAGTTGATCATTTGTTCTAATGAATACTAGCACTTCATATATATATAGGCACGGGAAAGTAAGTATTTTAAATTTATCAAAATATGGTTTACAGGAATCAGTAGGGCTTAAATGAAATATAGATCTTATACATTTTTTCTGACATTTAAAGACTCTATCCTTATCTGTGGAATTTCCCCAAAATATGATCTCGTACCGAATATTTGATGTGACATATGCGTTAAAAGCTACTAACACTGCGGACTGGTTTACTACTTTAGACAGCATGTGCAATGCAAATGAAAATCTATTTAGCTTCATGCACAAATTTTCAATATGGGTTTTCCAATTTAGGCAATCATCAATATGTAGGCCTAAAAATTTTGTTTGTGTTATTTCAGATATTTTTTTACTTAGATAATTAATGTTCAATGCTATCTTATTGCGTCTATTTACAAATGTCATTATTCTAGTTTTGTCAAGATTTATGACTAAATTGTTACATGTCAACCAGTTTATAATATTGCCTATAGTATTATTAATGTCACTTTCAGAAGAATTTAAATTTTCACCTATAAATATCACTGTGCTGTCGTCAGCAAATAAAATCATCTCATGGTTGGTTACCGTAGGGAAATCGTTTATATATGTTATGAACAACAATGGACCTAATATGTACCCTGCGGTACTCCAGTGGTTACGGTTTTTGACTCCGATATATATGGTGTTTCTGTTTTATCATGCCGTACTAACCTCGCTATTTGTGTCATTTGTTGCCTCCCCGTTAGATATGATTTTAGAAGTGATAAGCTGTTTCCTCTAACCCCGTACACGCTTAGCTTATTCAATAATATTTGATGGTCGACATAGTCAAATGCCTTAATGAGGTCCATATAAAGTACGCATACATGCTTTCTTTTATCTACATTAGTAATGACTTCCTTCAAGAAATTGTATATTGCTAAATTAATTGATTTATTTTTTCTAAAGCCTCTTTGCTTTTCGGTTAATATTTCATTCTTTTCAAAATAATCGTTTAAGTTATTACAAATATACTTTTCTATTATTTTTGAGAAAATTGGTATAAGTGTAACTGGTCTATAACAGTCCATGTCTTCCTTATCTTTTTTTTAAAGAGTGGCTTCACAATTGAAGTTTTTAAATTATCTAGATATACACCATTCTCTACACATAGATTTGTAATATGACACAAAACTGGCGATATTATATCAGATACATATTTTACTGCTTTGGTACAAATTTCATCAAACCCAGTGCTATTTGTATTTTTTAGTGTTTTTATGATATTATTTATTTGAGTAGGCGATGATGGTTTCATAAAAATTTAATTCGGCTTGTTCCAGTTAGCGTTTGCTCTATCATTAGTTGTTGACAAAATTTTACGACTAAGAAAATGTTCATTAAAAGCTTGTGCAATCTCTAAGGGGTCACTTATTATTTCGTTGCCTTTTTTAATACGTTCAATTTTGTAATTATTGAGTTTTAATCTGTTTTCATTTATTATGTCCCATGTAGTCTTAGATTTGTTATGCGAATTTCTTATTTTATAATCATTTTGGGATTTTTGTGTTAGTTTGATGATATTTTTTAAACGCTTTCCATACACTTTGTAATTTTGTTTATTTTTATTATTAGGTTTTTTTCTATATTTCCATAGTAACTCTCACTTCCTTTTGCAACATTGTCTTATTCCTTTTGATATCCACTTTGGTTTTCTAATTGACTGTATTTTTATTTTAATGTAAGGAAAGCAGAGATAGTAAAGAAGTGAGAACATTGCGAAAAATCTATTGTATGCTTCATTTGGTTCAGATGTTTCATAAACATCCGAAAATGTTATACTACTTAGGTATTCCTTAAATTTACTCAAGTTTTCTTCGCTAATGTCTCTTCTTAAAATAAACCAGTATTCTATCCGACTAAATTTTTTAACAGTAAAGCTGAAAATTTGTGCTGTATGGTCTGATAGAGCCAGTTCTTCAACAGAACAGCTATAGCTCCGAATATTGGTCAAAAAGTTATCGATACATGTGCCACTTACTAAGCGCGTTGGCTGTGTAAGTGCTAATTTAAGATTAAAACCATGTACTAATTCATTAAGTCGAAATTAGTCAATTTGTCAAATATTTCATTAGACTGTGGTAACGTAGTGGGTTTATTTAACTGAGATTTATTATTATGATAGTCACTTGTGATGAGTCATTCATTTGCACACTGCACTAACGTGTTTTCTTCAACCGCACTTAAAACTTTCATATTATCGAATGTTTTTACACTTTAGCACTTCTTTTTCATTTAAAATTTTTACGTCACTTTTTAGATACACTCTTTAACTTTCAAAGTCTATCAGTTTAAGTGAGAAATACTTTTTAAAAACTACTATTAAGAAATTTATTAAAGGAGAACACAGTATTTGCGTTTTGATAGCTCCGCGGGTGGCGGGGGACTTTGATAGGAGGACAAACGAGCGTACGGGTCACCTGGTGTTAAGTGATCACCGCCGCCCACATTCTCTTGCAACACCAGAGGAATCACAAGAGCGTTGCCGGCCCTTAAGGAAGGTGTACGCGCTTTTTTTGAAGGTACCCATGTCGTATCGTCCCGGAAACACCGCACAAGGGAGCTCATTCCAGAGCTTAGTAGTACGAGGAAGAAAGCTCCTTGAAAACCGCACTGTGGAGGACCGCCACACATCCAGATGGTGGGGATGATATCCTAATTAGTGGCGTGTCGTGCGAAGGTGGAATTCGGCGGCAGGTAACAGGTTAAAATCGGGTTACTTTAAATATCATTAAATTACTATCATACAATTAGAAAGAAATGAATTGTTATTTTTAGTTTACAACTTATACATTGAAATTTATTTACTTCTCATCTATTGGTTGTGGTTCAGTAGACATATGAGTAACAAGAGACTTATGGTAACTGATGGTACAAATGGTGACTACCTACTACCTAACTAGTTGATCAGCAAACGTGAGGGTGTCGAATTTGCATGACGGTGTGCGCGCGCATCGTATATATTCACTCTGATATATATAATATTTATTAAAGTAGGTTAAAGAAATGTTTTCTGTACAAATAAAAACAATAACGAACTGTTAAAGGGCTTCAAAATACGCGAAGTTATTTATAAAGGGCTCGCGTGACGACCGCTTGTTTGTCAAGAAAGTGTAAACAATGCCTGTGTTTACAGCGACGTCTATGGCTTGGTTGAAATTACCGCTCAATTTACTTTTATTCTGTATTTTATATTTCTCTGATGGGATACGTGTACGGTGGTGTTATGGGAGACTGTTTTCTGAATTTAAATTGCTTAATGGTTCTCATGCGATATGAATATTTTATTACTAAAAAGGCAAACTCATACATACTTAAAAAAATTATCAAAAAACAACCGACTTAAAAAAAAATCCATAACAATATAATATGGGCATATTAAACAGTAAAAAATAATTAGGGTTCTCTACAACTTAATAATGAAATGAAAAAATATTAGACTATACCCTTAGAATAATAACCCTATACCTACCCATAAGTCAATCACATTATTACGACAATATAATATATGTACAATTACTGTTATTAGGAAACACATGGAAGACAAGAAAGCACCAGCTATCGAATAAGAGAATCATCAAAATCCGTTCACCTAGACGAAAGTTCTGAGGTAACAAACATAAAAAGATACAGTCAAATTGAGAACATAGTCCTTTTTTGAAGTTGGTTAAAAATTACACCTGTCTCCTTAACAGTACCTAGAGACACCGCTGCCTGATTTCTACTTTCTGGCTTCATCCAGGGTGGATGAAGCCAGAGTGCTCTCTTATTCTTGGTTCCTCTGGCATTGCTCCTTTTTAGTTCATCAGATCGTGAAATGTATGCCGTCTTTTACCAACTCTTCTATGTATTATAAACAAAATTGGATTGTGACGCACCTTAATGTTATTTTCCTACAGTCATAATAACGAAGAAGGTCGAAAATCGCTTAAACATACATTTCCTAAGTAACTGTTATCATTTTGTTAGACACCAATTGTCATACAATATTTTTCGTGCAAATATAAACCTAACTGTTTTAATGATTTTAAAAGAGTTATAAGATAAGTGAATCAATTTTTCGATTGATGTCGATATATTCCGGGAGATACTGTTGTTGGATTTATAAAATTCAAAACATTCAAAATTCAAAAACACTTTATTCATGTAGGTCACGGAAATGACACTTATGAATGTCAAAAACAAATAAAAATATTGTTTCTTATTGAATTTACCGTTACTTCGTAAAGGGTTGAGCTAATGAGAAGAAGTAGCAAGAAACAGATTGCCACTCTTTTTAGTCAAGATTTAGGTTAGATTTACATTTCAATTGTTTTACAAACAATGTATGCAATGTGACGCAACGAAAATACTCAAATGTCAAAAACTGAAAGGCTTACACGAGTAAGTCAAAAAAAAAAGTAAATTAATACTTATAAACACAAGAGTTATTGAGTATAGTAGATGTAGTAGATCAATCCACACATACCGTAAATAAATAGAGGCATTATGTGAGCATTTCATAAAATAAAATACATAATAACTTTAACTTTAAAGGAAATAATAATAATAAAAAACACATCAAGCAGACCTCCCGGTAACAAGATCATCCAGCCACCACGAGTAGCACCCGTTCACGAGCATGACGCATGGACCAGCCATCGCCTCCCTCGACCATAATATATATATAAATATATTACGGAAGGGAACGACCGAATAAACAAAATATGTCAATGTTATGTATTTGTCATCTGAAAATGACGTACCTATGTTTCTTGCTGTCATCACTTTCGCTGTAATGTGCCCTGTGGTGACTAGTTTTATTTTTATTGTGAATTTATTCACGGTATATATATTACATATATTATATCTCAGTAATTCCTGAATAATAATTGTTTTTTTATGCCCTTCTCACTTTCTGGTGTGATGTGATAGTGCAATATAGCGGTAGGAATCCAGCCAATTACTTCTTCCTATCTCTGCTCATATACACACAGAAATAATATTAATAGTGCAACAATTCGCGTAGTTGGGTCAAAAATCGATCTTTCAATTCTCTAATATACATTTTATTTGATAAGTAATAACTTCCGATAGGCCAATATAAATATGCAATAGCGAATGGGAAGACTTGAGTTGTTGCCAGACCTGTAACTTGAAGGCCCGTCGCCAGTTTTATATTTAAATAATAATTTAATTGGTGATTTCAAATTCAGTACTAAAAGTAAGTTAACAGTAAAGCCAACTCACTATATAACTACGAAATTTTGAATCTTTTATAGATAAAATTGGTCGTAAATTTCAATGTTATCAAATTCAAATTCAAATATTTTTATTCAAAATAGGATTTAAAATCACTTATTGAACGTCAAAAACTACCACCTATTCAAAAGAGACTGCCTCAGACCTGAGAAGAATGGGCGCAAGAAACTCAGCGGGCTTTTTTTTTTAAATATAAAATATGGATTACAATGTGATATCGTACAATAAACATTTATAATTAAAGAGCCTGAGGGTGTTCGCTTTATTCCCAGTCCGTGGTGTCATTAAGAAAATCGTTTATGCTATAATAACCTTTCCCACACAAACGTTTTAACAATTCTTTTCAATTTCGTAACACATTCGTTTTGTACATTTTCTGGGATCATATTATAGAAGCATATACATCGCCCAACAAAAGACTTACTAACTCGACCCAACCGAGTAGTAGACATAACAAGTTTATGTTTGTTCCTCGTGTTAACATTATAAATGTCACAGTTTCTAGAAAATTCCTCAATGTGCTTATGAATATACAGAACATTATCAAAAATAAAAAAAGATATCCCAGATCCCAGTTTTTGACTTTATTTGGCAGAAAAAGTGCAAGGGATAATGAAAGGGAAGAACAACAACAACATTGGAACACACAAACCAACATACACATAGAATGATGGTAACAAATGACGATAGTCACGAACGCAATCCACAAGATCTTAAAAAGTTGTATCTTCTATTCTTTATCTAATTACCACATAGCGTACCAACATTACCAGTGGGAAGCTCCTTTACACAGGAAGCCGGCTAGATTATGGGTACCACAACGGCGCCTATTTCTGCCGTGAAGCAGCATTACTGTGTTTCGGACTGAAGGGCACCGTAGCTAGTGAAATTACTGGACAAATGAGACTTAACATCTTATGTCTCAGGGTGAAGAGCGCAATTGTAGTGCTGCTCAGAGTTTTTGGGTTTTTTAAGAATCTTGAGCGGCACTGCATTGTGATAGGCAGGGCGTATCAATTACCATCAGTTGGACGTCCTGCTCCTTATGTCCCTTATTGGCATAAAAAATACATATTATTACAAAATCACAAAAACCACACTAGTTCTTACATTAACACACTCTAATTGTTGTGAGTTGTGGCCAGCTGTAGTCAACTCACTCAGTCATTGTTGAGCATTTGTAGCAATCACACACATTTGAGTGATGCGTTTTGTTGAATATGGCTTCGCGTGTATTAAATTACTTTTTAATAAATCTCAAAAGTCAAGTTAAGTTATCTTTCACCACTTAGTTCCACATTTTAATTTTATTGAATTTATTTATTTAATTGGTAAGGACATGCCATCGCGATCTTTTATATAAACATAGATTAAACATAAATTTATTGGCCCGCTGTCATTGAGTTGCTTTCTTGTGACTAGAATGGCTTATCTAGTACGTGGTACATATAACTCCACGGCACACACAGTAGAAACTATTCCAATAACTTAATATATTAGAAACAGTCAATAACAACCCAATCTACACTAAGTAGTAATATAACGATTATGCAAATCGAAAAAGAACTCTCAAAATTATAGCTAACATTACTTATAAACCAAAATGTTACTTTATGCCTGTATATGTTAAGGTCGACAATAGTTTGAAAAACTTGTGAGAAAAGCCAAAGTATGGACATGTACACCGCAGTTCAATTAGGCTAATGGGATAGGGCTCAAAGGGATTAAATTAATTAGTAAGAAAGTTCCACTCCATTTTGTAATATTCCTCCTTGTTGCTACTCCAATTACGTCTTCCATTTTTGTAACACGGCCTGTTTTTGTATTTGTACGTCGCACGTAGTGCGGAAATCTTCAACTAATGGTAAAAGTCAAAGTCAAAAATCTATATATATAAAAATGAATTGCTGTTCGTTAGTCTCGCTAAAACTCGAGAACGGCCGGACCGATTTGGCTAATTTTGGTCTTGAATTATTTGTGGAAGTCCAGAGAATGTTTAAAAGGTGAATAAATATAAAAATGCTTTGAATTAAATAAAAACAACATTTTTGTTTTTCCTTTGATGTGTCCCCCGTCGTTCAGAAATCAGAAAGAATAGTTTAAAATGAATAATTAATTGGAATTTTAATATATTTCCAAATTTCTCAGCAAGTAAAATATAAACTTAATTTTAGCTCAAATAAAATATGACGACAAAAGTTTTATGAACGATAAATCTTAAGTTTTGTCATAAGAAATAAAGATTTATATAAGTACTACGTGCTTAGTCATGTGTGTACGCGGACGTCGTCGCGGGTATCAACTAGTATCTTATATATTATTCATTGAAATCATATTTGATCATTTCATATATTATTTATTTAATCAAAACAAATCTTATAACTATATTTACAATACTACGACTACATAAAATTAAAACTATCATTACGTGGAAGCGTACCAAGAATACTGGCAGCATTACCGCGTTGGATAGCAAGGCTGATCCGTTGACCGAAATAGCTGCCAGCGTTTGGGTTTCCAGTAGCCTTATTGAGGCGCGAAGATAGTATTTTGAACATCCTCCGCGCCTCTGGGACTATGACTCACTGAGACCAACATATTTGCGACGCTTGCTGTCTTCGGCAGTCGAAGCAGCAGCCCCAGCACCAACTGACGTAACTTGGACATGAGAAGGAGCCAGAGTGTCGACTCAAGTAGCATCATTTGATCATTTTGAATCGCAAATTTGTTTTCGTAATAAGAGCTACATAATAATGTAGTAACTTGAAAATTATCACCTCTCTTCTCTTTGACAGATTTAGAGCAAGTTCATTCCAAAGCTTTTTATCATCTAAGTAATACATTATTTTATGGTTAGCTTATTTTAAAAGTTTTCGTTTAATTCAGATTTTAAATTTGTTGACTAACAGTTTAAGCATATCACTTGGCAGTTTTTTAACGTATAAATGGCCCTTTAAATGATTTATTAACTTTATGGAGCCTGTTAGTGGCAACAGCGAGTTTATCTTTATTCCTAGTATTAAATAAAAGAATACCGCGATTTTTCTTAAATATTTTAATATTCATGTGCACATACATCAGATTTTCATAAATATTACAGATGTATCGGTGTGGATAAGGTATGGATTGACTTTGTTAAACGTCAAACTCAAATTATAATATTGTTATTGAAAAAGATTCATATTTTTTTTTAAATTGTCAATTACATAATTCTTAAATCATATTTCTTAGTTCAAAACTGTCGTCTACGCACTGTGACTAGATTTTTCCGATATGAAGAATTTCTCGATAAATCTTACTATAGTATAGTGTTTATAATTTATATTGATTATATTATTGTTAAATTAGGGAGTGACGCTGTCAATACATACCAGATAACTGTGGAATCATAGACGACAGAGTTTTATTTATTTATTAATATTTGGGAGACTTACAGCTAGCTTACAATTATAACTTATGAAATAATTAAAACTAATGAAGGCTACTTAAAAGTTTCCACATTTATGTAGCACTATTGATATGATTTAATTTTACGCTTTAAAACTATATTAATATAATTATTTAAATTGGAAGAACTTGTTAGTTAAAGTTATTTTTAATTTAGTACTAGATATAGAAAATAAATCTAGATCTAGGTCATTTGTCAAGTCGTTATAACTTCTGCAGGATCTACTAATGAAGCTATTTGCACGATAGTTTCACCTCGCCATGGGAGTATGTAAAAGGCTAGGGTTACGAATTGGAAAGGCATGCGCT
Source organism: Leptidea sinapis (assembly GCF_905404315.1). Lineage (NCBI taxonomy): Eukaryota > Metazoa > Arthropoda > Insecta > Lepidoptera > Pieridae > Leptidea > Leptidea sinapis. Next base: position 7,864,400 of record NC_066275.1, on the reverse strand, counting down.
ACTAGTCCAGATTTGAAATTTCTTTATTATCATAATTATTACAGTTGTATGTTTCCGGTGTACATTAAAACCTAGAAATACAAGTAATAACAATAATAACACGTTTTTTAACAGATATCGCCTGTATTACAAAAACTTTTAACAGGAATTGAAAATTACAAATACTTAATTTATTTATACTTCATTATTATAAATAACAACGTCAAATACTGCACGTTTCATACTTAACTAAACTTCAGTTCTTACTTAGGCTGTCGCGCCTCTTATTACGTAGTATTTACATCCTCTTTGCACGTCTTGATAGACAATTCGTCATATCGTTTATATAGCCAATAAGTATCACTTTTAACGTGCTTTCACCACACCCTTTTGAATGTAAGGATTTACCGGGAAAACCTAAGTATAAATTGACATATAAGTTTTTCCTTCGGTCGATGCGTCACTCGGACAGTTGGCTCAGTTGGTAAGAACGTTCGGATGGAACGCGAGAGGCGTGAGCTCGAGAAATTAATTTAAATCCCAGAAGTGAAGGATGTGATATCCTTCACTTCTATATTCAAAATAACAAACTGTTTATCTTGTTATTTCTCAGAAGCGCATCGTAGATTTCTCAGGTTTTGGGTTATTAAGAATCCTATGCGGCACTGCATTGTAATGGACAGGGCGTATCGCTTACCATGAGGTGAACGTTGTGCTGTTCACATCACTTTTTCTCATAAAAAAAAACTGTAAAAAAAGTTGTTTTGAGAGGAATTTTAAAGATTACAGTGAAGCATCTTTTCCTAAAAACATAGAAACAATTGATTTTTTGGTATTTTCTTATGGTTATGAAAACTTGCGAAAGTGTTTTAAATTAGTATAATATCTAATATATTTTATTGGTCTCTATATCGTCATCATTTTCTCACTTGTGATTACAATCATTAATGAATCCATGTATTCGTCTAGGGTAATTTATAAGCGAGAAAATTTATACAAAAATAAATAAATTTCATATTCAAACAGTACATTTCATAGCAAGCCTGTGGATATTAGACGGCTCGTAATATCTAATTAACGATATTAAAATACGTCGTCGACCACAAAGTACCGTCACAAACACTGCATTCGCACGTTGTAAGCAATAAAACGCAAACGTTACCCTCCTTATTTATACGATTGAGAATTTTAAATTAACTGTGTAAAGCTTCCCCGGCTAGAACGGACGTGGGACGGTGGGACATTGCCCTACGCGGAGAGATTGTTGGTTTGTTCCACTCTGTACTCTTGTCCGAACTCTCTATCTTACCCTATCCATAGTAGTAATGAGACGATATAGAGCTGTATGCATTCGCATAATATGCAAATGCATAATGTCGATATTTTTCATAGTCTTAGAAAAATGTTCTATTTTTTTAGTCACAGACTATGCTGTGAAAATATTGAAAAGTTTTGTAGTTTCTTTTTCAGTAGTAGTTGGTGTGTAATATCTTTTTGCATACCTTCGAAAGAGTTGCAAATTGAGATTGCATTGTTAACGCACAAATACGACTTGGCAACTTTTAGCTAAGATCATCCAGATCAAAGGCAAGGCTCTCTAAGACCCCAAGTATTATACGTACATACATGATCTTTATGTCACCATCAGGCGAGCCGCTTGTCTTTTTTCCCTATCTGTTATTGAGAAAAAGCCCCAAGTGGAACACACCAAAACGTAAAAGTAAGGGTCATTAGAAGTGTTCTTGTAAACAAGTAGCGGCACTTGTCGTCGATATATCTTGGTACGGGCCCCGGCTGCGGACGTGTGGTCAAGCCTTTACTTCCCGAGTGGCAACCCTTTAGGGAGGCTTTTATTCTAATTGATAAAACATGCTATATTGTATAGTAATTTTTGATATTAATGAGAAAAAAATAAATTATCTTGCGTTTTTTTTATTTTATGGAATAGGAGGACAATCGAGCGTACGGTTCACCTGTTAAGTGATCACCGCCGCCCACATTCTCTTGCAACACCAGAGGAATCACAAGAGCGTTGCCGGCCTTTGAGGAAGGTGTACGCGCTTTTTTTGAAGGTACCCATGTCGTATCGTCCCGGAAACACCGCACAAGGAAGCTCATTCCACAGCTTTGTAGTACGAGGGAGAAAGCTCCATGAAAACCGTACTGTGGAGGACCGCCACACATCTAGACGGTGGGGATGATATCCTAACTTAAGGCGTGTCGTGCGAAGGTGGAAACTGTTTTAGAACCTAGTTGTGTTTTTATGTCGCACTTTTTGTACTCATTTAGGGGACGTCGGAATATCTAATAGTTAAATTCCAACGGGATAAGAAATTATTCATAAAGTACGCAAGGGCCATTATGGGCCTTTCGTTCTCAATTTGCGAATCGTCTCAAAATTTAAATAACTATGATGTAATGAGCGCGGTTATCAACTTAGTCATAAGTCTCATATTTTAAGTAAATCTGAAACGTACAATCAGTGCTTTACTACTGTTGTATTTTTGCAAGGTGGTTTGTTGTGCCTTTAGAATTTATCAGTTTAACATTACCCAAAATATACTCAAATAATAATCACATGCACACACGCTCTGAAAACGGAAATATTCATTGCTCCCAGCAAGGATCGAACCCACAACTAAATGTTAAATAAGCAGATACTTACGACACTCCACTAAAGGCTTAGGAAGAGAATAATAACGAACAAACACTCACCGAATCTTTTATACATAAAGTTAAAAGACATTGCCGGAATCAATGATCCATTTCATTGAGTAACGCGTTATGCAGTCGGCGATTTGGGAGCGTAGTTCAACTGGCAAGGGCGCGCTCCTATCAATCATTCAAGGGTTTTTTGAATTTAATAAAATAAAATTTGTATTTTGTCATCGATTCACCCTCGCGATGTTCAGGGACGGATTCAATGATTCCAAAAATATATTTAATTGAAAACGTTTCGTCCATTTTTGTGTTCTGTTTGCAAGATCAACGTTAATATGTCTGTATATTTTAAAGTATCTCAGTAAGGCTTTAAATCTGCACTTTATACTTAGTATTTATAACGGTAATTTCTAAGACAAGTGTAAATGTTTTAAATGCTTTTTACTTGCACTCTTTCATGGGGAGAATAAGTAAGCCGACAGACAATTAGAGTAATTTTTAAAGAAAATTAAATACAATCATTTTTTTTATTAATTTATGTAAAAAATATGACGCTTGCATGTCAAGGTATACATTTTATCATTGCCTGCTGCCAGGTCTTAAAAAGTAAAGCGGTAATGAAAAGAGTACTCAAGAAACACGTCGACAAAAAGTAAATTACAAAAGTAAGTAAAAAAGTAAATTACAGAAAACTTCAAGACTTATTATTAGCTCCAATCTAGTGATAGTATATAATACTTATCCTATATAATTTATATGTACCTAGTATGTGAATAAAGTATAATATATGCAAACATATTAGTATCATGTTGATAAAATGTTCGCATAGTATATACAATTGAAACAACTATATGTATTACTGAAAATATATTTTTAATTCAACTACTAAGGTGAACAGCGCCCTTTCAGGAGCAGGAGGGCTTGGCCAGCTTTTCTTAGCCATATTTTAGAGAAGAGAATGACCTGTTACACGGCGCCGCCGCAAACAACTTCATTTAAGTAAGCGTGGACGGTTTGTATGGCTATACAGGATAAAACTAAATAAGAGTTATATTTATAACAACAGCATCAAAAAGTATAAATCGGGTATATTTCCAGTTCACAGTCGTTAAATAAATAGTTCTTATAATCAATAGTTCGATTATAAAAATCATGGCTGCATATCGAAATTTTATTTAATTAAATAATTCTATCCCAGCTGAGTCCGTCCCTGTATAAAGTCAGGAGTTAGCGCGGCGGCAATGCAGCGCATCTGTCACCGATCGCACTCCTCCCCGATGCCTTTCCCCTTTCCCACCCATCCCTACAACATCTCACCTTAGAATTACATGCCTCGACATTGCTTGATATAGGTTCATCCTTTGCCTAAATGAGGTTACGATATTTATCAGTAAACTAGCTATATTACATTTATATACATAATATCCGGACGATCCAGCCTTGGTCGGATTTTTAAGAATGTACAAAACTTGAACAAAAAAAACTAATAGGACATCTGGATTAAACCCGGGGTCTTCTGCTTTCCGGATAAGCTATTGTCCCATCTGAGCTATTATAGTCTTGTTTATACTCGTAGTGGCGAAATTTACCTTTGTATTCTAATTTTATTGTAGCTGTTTCTTTTGAAAACACGGGTAAAACTACATTTTTTAAATTGAGACCTACCTAGATCGATTCGTATACCTGTATATTAAATCTTATGAAAATCGTTGGAGCCGTTTCCGAGTTTCAGATTATATATATACAAGAATTGCTCGTTTATAGATATAAGATATGGAGTACTATTTTCATTTCTGGCCCAGTGCAGCCAAGTATGAGCTCGAACCATTTGAACGCGTGCAAAACAGAGCTAACCAACTGTTGGAGATCCAGTAGGATTTCGTTCATAGAGTTCTGTCTGTGAGCGGCTGGATTGTGTATCTTCTAACTCATTTATCATAGGGGTTTTCTGCTAGATCTGACTCCTATCACAGAATTCCACTAAAGAAGAAGTCAGAAGCTAAAATATACCCCCGCCAGCTGGATGTGTGGTGTATCTCCTCAGAACGTTTTCAAGGAACTTGCTGTCACGTACCTAAAACCAATCTGTGGAATGAACTTCCTTCGAATCGAAATACCCAAAAGGCAGGCAACGCTCCTGTGATTCTTACTATTATGAGAGAGTATAAGCGGCAGTCATCACTTCCAATTAGTTGACTTGTACAGACATTATTCTCATTCTTCCGTAACAAAACTAAAATAAGGTCTTCTGATACCTGATGGAATTTCAGTTGATCTTAAATATTTTGGAGCGCTTTGTAGTAGTCGTCACAAAGTAAAAAGCATTAAAATCGCTGAGCTGTTCAGGATAAGGGGATTTTCAATAATCCTAAGCGGTTATACATTAAAGCAATCAAGCTGTTGTATCATTTACCATCCGCATCCATTGAAAGCCTTGCTCGATATCTTATCATTCGAAAATAAAGACACAGGATAAGTCAGTCTTTATCAAAACAATATCGTATTAATATAGGTTATTTTATATAATTTATACGTCTAGACAGAGCCTCTTGCTGCTAGCATTAGGCATATAATAACTGACAATAACAACGTCGCCTATTTCTGCCGTGAAGCAGTAATGTGTATACATTACTGTGTTCCGGTCTGAAGGCCTGTGCCAATGATTGGGCATCAAAAGGAATAGGGAAGTTCCGGGCCCAAGGATGTCGAAAGAAGGTCGCATCTACGCCACTTAGGGCATTTACCAGTTGGAAGATGCTTGGCACAGGGTTCTGGCTAGATTATGGTTACCATAACGGCGCCTTTTTCTGCCGTAAATCAGTAATGTGTAAGCATTTTTGTGTTTCGGTCTAAAGGTCGCCGTAGCTATTGAAATTACTGGGCAAATGCAAATGAAACTTAATATCTTATGTCTCAAGGTGACAAGCGCAATCGTAGTGCCTCTCAGAATTTTCGGGTTTGCTTTGTAATGGGCAAGGAGTATCAATTACCAACAGCTGAACCTGCTCGTCTCGTCCCTTATTTTCATAAAAAAAAACACAGCTTATGTAGTAGTAATAGGTAATTTAGCAAGAAGAAACCCTATGTGATCCCAAGATAGCGAATCGCGAATTACAAAACAAAAGAACGCCTATTAGCACTATATCAATCTAAAATAGCAACAAAAAGTATTTAACAATAAGTAATTACATCAGACAATACATCCATTACACGTATCAAGATACAACACTAACAGAGGCAGGCTGAGTAGAAACGTATCGGCTACAAAAAAGGGTTATTTTCTTAAAATGCAGTGCTCGGTGTTGGTCCGAAATAATGATTAATGGTCGCAAATAACCGGGTGAGTGGCAGCAAAAAGTGTAGTGCATTGCGGTGCATCGAACTGTGGACAATGACGATCTGTTTGTGGCTGACCGCGCCGCTGTCGATGTCGGTTGTGAATTGTGAATGTACGAACAGGATGGTATTATGTTGGTATTACAACATTGGCCCTACATCTATTTAAATAACTAGCAGACCCGGCAAACGCTGTTTTGCCATATAAATTATTTTTAGAGTTAGACCGTTTAGTGGACAATGCAATATTACTTTATTTTTATAAAATAAAAGAATTTTTCTAAAATAAAAGTAGCCTAAGTTACTCCTTATTACATCAGCTATCTGCCAATAAAAGTCCCGTCAAGTTAGGAACAAACAGACCGACAGACAGACAAATTTAAAAAAAAAAATATTTTTGTGTATGTGCCGTACATATATTCATATACATGTAGTAAAAAACGATTTTCAATATTACAAACAGACACTCCAATTTTATTTATATGTATAGATGAGGTGTTTTAATTGGAACGCGCTGCACGGAATACCTACTGGATAGATAATAATTATGGTCTGATTTCACCAAAGGAGCCTCCTTTGCATAGGATGCCGGCTAGATTATGGGTACCACAACTGCGCCTATTTCTGCGGTGAAGCAGTAATGTGTAAACTTTACTGTGTTTCGGTCGTAAGGGCGCTGTAGCTAGTGAGATTACTGGGCAAGTGAGACTTAACATCTTATGTCTCAAGGTGACGAGCGCAATTGAAGTGCCGCTAAGAATTTTGGGGTTTTCCAAAATCATGAGTGGCACTATATTGTAATGGGCAGGGCGTATCAATTACCATCAGCTGAACGTCCTGCTCGTCTCGTGCCGTATTTTTATTAAAAAAAATACCAAACTAGAATAAGTTTTATTCCTAGGATAAACCTATAACAAATGTAAGCAACTCAGAACATCGAGATCTGATGAGAATTAGATTTTTGCAAAACGGGGTAAAACCTTTTCTTCTTAAAAAAATTTTCTTGGCGGGAAGTTAAAAAGGCTAAAATTTTCATTAACGCGAGTGTAAGACATTTAAATAAACCACTTTTAAAGGATCAAAACGCGTCCCCATGAAATGAGATCTGTAAAGGTCTTGAAACATCGGGTTAACTAAAATAAAAACAATAAATGTAAACTTTACGCAAAAATGTAATGTAAAAACGCAGTCCCAACTATACGCGTTTTAATCCTTTAAAAGTAAATTTATTGAATTAGGCGTTACTTTGCGGAAATCCATAATTATACAAATGATTTAAGTTTTCTTTATTCTTGTTGACTTCTAACACACGCCACTTCTGAATCTACTGCCAATTATCAAGACTTTTTTGGTTAAGAACCGGTCTGATATTTTATTTAACGCCTTTTTGTAGTAATGAAATTTCGGGGGGAGAAAGTTGTGTAGTTGATAGATTTTTGACGCACGTATAGAATATTGGTGGACCGTGTTTTGTGCATCATCGTGATAGGAGTTATTATGTATTTTATAAAATTGGCGGAATGAACACTAAAGAAAACTTAAATCATTTGTATACTTTAAAAATGTTTTATTTAAAGGCTAAAAAACTGTTTCTCTTCAAATCAGTAGTTTGCAAGCATTTCTGTTTTTGTTTAAAGTGCGCCATCGCTGTTGAAATTACTTAGACTTAACATCTTATTAGTCAAGGTAACGACTATAAATTCGGAGCCGTATTATCGGAATTTTCGGTTTTCATTCATTTTTAGCGGTACTACATTGTATTCAAAAGGACGTATCACTTAATGTCATACAAAATTAAGCCGGCAACGCTCTTGTGATTCCTCTGGTGTTGTAAGAGAATGTGGGCGGCGGTGATCACTTAACACCAGGCCCGTACTCTCGTTTGTCCTCCTATTCCATAAAAAAAAGCATAAAAGACTAAAGTTAAAGCTTAAAATCATATTTTTCAGCTTTTTAATTTTCTCAAAAATACTGTACATGTTGAATCCGAAACCAATCAATTTATTCACAATCAGTTTATATCATACAGATAGAGCCTCTAGATAGAGTCAACAACGGTATGACAACAGGCCAGATTTATTACTTTAGTGTGCATGACAGCTACGTTTTACACTCGTGTTACGCATGTCACTTGTGTGCGTGCGTTTGCTTGAAATAGAAACTAACAGTTCACTGTTATTTTTTTCACCGTGTTCACAGCTGTCTCAGTCTATCTGGACGTATAAATTATCTTAAATCATAGCATGCTCACACGACATTGCTGGCATACCGTGTATATCGTTTAAGTTTCAATCTACTAATTGAAACGGATTTTGTTCACGATTCGACTTCAATTTTCATAATTCAGCGCTACGTCACTCGAACTCAGTGGAAAAGCGCTCGTACGGAACACGAGAGGTCACAGGTTCTAGCCCCGCATCGTTCATAAATTTTGTTTTCGAATTTAATTTGTGTAATTAATCCCAGAAGTATCACTTTAAACTTTATCACTTTAAAATATAACAAATTGTTGAAGTAATATTACACTTGAAATATCTAAGTGCTGCATCCAATATATGAGTCGTGTTTAAATAATATAAATTATTTCATTCAATTTGACGTCTGGCATTCCACTAACGCACGTTTTGAAAGAAATTTCTTGCCTCGCACAGTCACTTTGTGGAAACTTATACCGGCTGCTGTTTTCCCAAACCGATACGACTCAGGGACCTTCATTAAAAGAGCATACTCCCACTTTCAAGGGATCTTTTGACACCTGGTTTTGCGGATTATCCGTCTTCGGTTGCCTCACCACTCACGAGAACATCTTGCCAGATTTCCTCCTCTGATATTTAAAAAAAATACAAACTACCATATCGCAATTGTTACGCAACATTACAGCAGTTTTATATTAATTCATAATCTTAATAATATATATAAATTACGTGACACGTTGCTTGTCCGCGATGGACTTCTAAACTAATGAACGGATTTTAATGGGGATTACTTCATGTGGTGCAGTTTAGTCCCACTTGAGAGATAGGATAGGATGATTATTTTTATTTCCAATATTTGTTTTATATGGACACATTTTCTGTGAGAGAATTTATTGACGTACGGTTTGACAGTTCTGCTGAGAAACAACTACATTATAACATCAGGGAGCATTTTTTACGAAATAAATCTTGATGTTTTTAAATATTATTCCTATAAAATAGTTTTTTTTTATTATCTACAGAACAACGTCTGTCGGGTCAGCTAGTATTATATAGACATTCTTACACACCCATACCGTGTCTTGCATGGGTTTGCTGATAGTAAATAGTAACAAGGGACTGTTTTAATTTTAAAATAATTATACTGTACTATTTAGTAAATTACATAAAATAAAAATTGTTCTTTATTTTTTAACTGACATAGTAAGTGCGTGTTATGTAATATGGACTACTTAAAATCGTACTTGACTATTTTGAGATTAACCAGAGGATTAAACTAAGATTAAACTATAACTGTATTTTCTATTTACGACGGTAATATTATGTATTTCCTTTGTAGCCTTAATTAGCCTGTTTCCTGTAGATTTGCTCTCACCTGTCGGCGTGCGACTGACGGAACCATCGTCTTAGGATTAATTACGAAAATTGATGAATACTCAGCAAAATTTGATCAGTAGGCGAAATAGGACTGTTAATTTTTTGTGTCGCTTTTGGAATAATTGATTTCTAATTACTTATTTGCAATATAACCGGAAGTTAGTCTTGCTTCCGGTCGATATAAAGATAAGTCAAGACACGGCAGAAACTCAAGGATGAAGTATCAACTGGATCTGTTAAGCCCGTACAACCGATAACAAACAATCCTACAATCTGGACAAATAAAAAAGCTGTAGAACATGTTGCAGAAGCTTGGCCTTTGTACCAAGAATGATTATTTGAAGTAACTGTGTGTGATTTATTTGTGATTTATTGAATATTGAAGTGATTTTATTGAATATTATACTGATGGTAGTGATAATAATTAACATTTTTACATATTATTTCTAATGTTATGGAATTCACGTATTAATAAGCTACTGCTATCATTACATTATCATTACATTATGGCTGTACATAATGGAGTGCTTGTCGCCACGTTAATGTATGGAAGTGAGAGTTGGGTATGGCAGAAGATGCATAAAAGCAGAATTAACGCAGTTGAGATGCGATCACTGCGTAGTATGTGTGGGGTAAGACTGACTGATAGAATTCCGAATGCGGTAATACGAGCGCGCTGTGGTTTGAAAGAGGATGTTGTGACAAGGACTGAAAAAGGAATGCTGAAATAGTTTAGACACGTGGAGCGAATGAGTGAAGAAAGAATGACACATCAAATATATAAGGCAAGTGTGTGTGGGCAAGTCGGTCGCGGGAGAGCTCGTAGAACATTCGTCGACCAAACTGGGGACGTTTTGAGAAAAGGAGAGGTCCGAAACACCCGCAACCGGCGAGCATGTATGAAAAGAGTAATGAATGTAGAGGAAGCGCGTGAGGTTTGTAAGGATAGAAGCAAATGGCATTCTATTGTCTCTGCCTACCCCGACGGGAACAAGGCGTGAGTGTGTGTGTGTGTGTGCTATCATTACAAGTATATCATTAAAAAAAATGAAGATATGTATAAATGTTCATGTTTTCCATTTCAGCTCAGTAGGTTTTTAAGGCCTTTTATTATAGCACTCACTAAACTCTAAACTTCACCACTTAAGTTACTGTCAGTAATCCAACTTTACTAATAAATTACAATGACAACCGACGTGGTGGTCGCAAGTGAAGATTGCAATAAACAAAACATAATTTCATCTTGTTATTCCTAACTGTTTTTGTTTGTTTCCATCTCGTATTATTATTTGCTTGACACATCCAGGTATATATACTTCATCCATACGTATATGTCGATTACTTCTTCTTCTAGAAGAAAAACGAGAAAATAGTAGACCAATATAACTTCTTTCTTCTGGTATTCTTCTTTTAAATATTTATGTACTATTTTTTAACTACATAATATTGTAAGAAAAATTAAGAACCTTTTTTATCAATTCAATACAAGATAAGTCCTGTCTGAGAGTCTATCGTACATAATTAATTTATAGCCATTATATAAATAATATTTGTGTAAATACTTTCACCTAATATAAGGGGAACTCTGAAAGTTGATAATAGATTGGTTAGGAGTAAATCCAATAAAAAATAAAAATATAAAAAGATTTGAATAAAAATTATTAAAATCATACAGATTTTAATGTATTCAAATCTTTGAATGTGAACATTGAATGAATTTTATTTATAACATAACAAACTTTATTTATAATACTAAAAAAATATTGAATTTAATATTAATTTTAAAAATTTCTATAAATATACTTAAGTAAATACGGAATGATGGCTGATTTTTGAATATATGTTAAGAAAAATCGCTTGTTTTATTTTTCTGTTCGTAAATTTAATTTGGAACTACCAAATTAAATTTGTTCAAAGATTAAAAAGTTTACAGTTTTATATTTTTTGTCTTTTTTTTCTAGATAACACCCGTGCCAAGCCGGGCCGGGTCACTAGTAAGTACAGTAAAAGCTCCATATTCACGCTTCCTTCATTCGCGTTTTCACTATTCGCGGATTAAAAAATTGTGACCCAATTCCTATCTTCGCGGCTAACGATTCCTTTATTCGCGGATGTAATCGGTACATAGTACATGCATATTAATAAAAAGAATTCCTACATAGTTGCATAACCGTGAATGGAATAGGACGAGATGGGTTCAACAAATAGAATCAAGTGACATTCAGGAGTTGCTTGAATCGCAAGATGAAGATTTGACTGAAATCGACTTGGAGGAAATGTTAAATTCACAGACCATTGAAGAAGAGGCAACAAGCACTGGAAATATGACATATAATTTGACAAATCTTAGTGAAGGTTTAAGAATGGCAAATGAGCTTTGTGAATTCTTTATGAAAATTGATCCGTCTATGGAACGAAGTCTTATTTTTAAGAGGCAAATTGCTAATGTCACTGCTGAATATCAGTTTGAACTAGAAGAGCCTTTAAAAACTGTTATGCAAGAAAAAATTACAAAATTCTTTAATCCTTAGGCAACCTAAGCTTGAAGATAATGATTGATAAGTATAGTCAAAAACTTCAATTAAATTGTTTTTTTTTTAAGTTTGTGTTTTATTTTGTCACTTAGGAACGTATCCCTTATAATCCCATATAAATTACCATTCCGTATTCACAGTTTCTGTATTCGCGGCATATTTACGGAACATATACCCCGCGAATAAAGAGCTTTTACTGTACTCAAGTATGACAAGTCTTGTAAAACGACCTCTCCATCGCTTATGTAATACAACAAAAACTTCTCGACCCTGTTAAGTAAGTTGCGGTCAACATCGAATTACATCCATATAATTACGTACTCACCTTGATTTTACATCCAGTACAAGGACGATGCTGTGTCATATTAGCACTAGCTTCTATTCTATTACTCTAGCTTCTGCCTGTAGACTCGTCCGCGTGAATGCTAAAAGCAGAAAAAGTATTATATCTGCATCTAGCATGATGATATTAAGAATAATAAGAAGCTGGGCGTCATTAAGGCGACACTAAATGCCGGCGACCTTGAGCGATGTGCGTTCCCGGCTCCTATGTAACAAAGCCAATATTTTCAAAATTCTTGGGTCGAAAATGTAACATTTTAACAGCTTAATTGCTTACAATCCTCATTATTGATTACTAATCTGAATAAATGTACCTTATGTAGGTAAAAAAGTAAAATCTATAAGAACAACTTTTATGATAGTAGTATAATAAACAAATGCATGATGCCGACAAAAAACTGTTTAACTGCAAAGAAAACTGGTAGTTCATAATAGCTCTGGAGTGCTAACTTTAACCAACAATAAGCATTAGCAACCTACAAGTAAAACTTAAGGGTATGTGTAACAGGATAAAGTAGTGTTCATAGCTCCAAATCCTATATTTTAACCACAAAACTTGTCTAAAAAACACATTGTTTGCATGTTTTCTGTTTACCCTTCGCCTTAACAGAGCACGGTAATACTTCGAGCCGGGCCACATTCTAGCGTTCTACAAAGCGCAGGTCCGGCCACACATGGAGTATTGCTGTCATCTCTGGTCTGGCGCAATCTAGTATCAGCTCAAACACTTGACCGGTTGCAACGTAGAGCTGCCCGGTATGCCCTGAATTGTTGGAGTCCCAGTGCTCTGTGAACGGCTGGATCACTTGGCGTTGCGTAGAGTTGCGTATCACGAAGAGTGTTCCGAAGAGCTGTTTCACCTGATTCCTGCCGCTGAATTCCACATTCGCACGACACGGCACAAATTATGATATAATATATAATACAATATTGACACACTTTTACACAGTTTATCTTGTCCAGAACTAGGCGAAGCCTGTACTATGAGTACAAGACAACAACATTTTTAACACAATATTTACTTAAACTTACATAAATACTTATTAAAAAAATATTTCGGACCGTTGTTAGTAATGGTTTACTTTAAAACTAGTGTTAGATAATGAGAATTATTTTGAATTGTCCCAACATCTTGTTAATTAATTTTGGATTAAAATAACTTTTCTCGTGTATCGATTTTGATCAAATGCAACTTAAATGTAACTCCAGGCTACGCTGAAGACATTCGTGAAAATCTGTCTAGTAGTTACAGAAATTAGTGTGTACAAGTAGGCAGATAGACAGACAATTCTTTTTAATTTTGCTGCCCGACAAATATACACCTGCATCGGTTTTTAGAAAAAATATTCAATATACAGACACGTTGACTCTACAGTTTTATTATAGTATCTATATTATATAGTAATAGTAAGATTGAATTACGCATTGTATTATCACTATTTTACTAATATGTATATTTTTGCAAATTATATGATTGTATTTTGATTTATTAAGTCATACATTCGAAACAGTAAATTAATTGACAATTTATTCCTTTGACACCAGTTAAAAGAATTACCAATTGTACAATGGCGTCCAAAAGAATTTAACGTAAGCGCTACATAATTTTTGTCTACTTGCAATTAAATTAATCAGTGAAGGGAAAGTATTTTGCTTCTAAAGTTTTAGTTAAATACAGTACTTGTCTTCCAGACTTAATTTAATCTTCAAATATTGAGTTGATTATTAAAAAAAAAAGAAAAATTCGCGCGTAGGTTTAATTTATTGGTTTTTCTGCCGAAAAACTTTTATTTTAATTCCACATATTCAAGAGAAGTACAAGAGTACTATTTTGTATAGTAGAAATAAGAATGGTATATCAAAAACCAATTGGTCTGCAGACTAGAGCGGCTAGTGAGAATTAGAGAAAAAATAACTTTATATTATTGAAAATAGGCCCTTAACTTAATTAATACTCCCAAGAATATTTTAAATAATTTTTAAAGATAAGTTTGTTTGGATTTTTAATTAATCTATGAGGAATCGGCACATGAGTACCGAAAACTACTCCACCTCAATTTTTCTATGCTATCCTCTTCAAATTCAGTGGGGCTGATGGTATAAATGCGTGTTGCCATGGGGCAACCCCGTGCCATATTGTTTAAACCAAAATTGTTAAAACAATTGCCGAGAATTGTTATTGTTCAACCGGACATAACGGACGGACGGACGGACATTTTTTTATATTCTTTATTAAAATACAAATAAAAAACGTCCTATGACTTTTCAATATAATGATTTTTTAAAGGTTTGAAAAATCTCAAATTTGGGTACTTTATCCTATCAAAAATATATTTTAAAAAAATATATAAATAGTGCAGTTAAATTATCAGTAGGGCAACTTGAAGAGGATCGCATAAAAAAAATTGAGGTGGAATAGTTTTCCGTACTCATGCGGAGATTCCTCCTGGACTAAATCGTGTTTGGTGTAATCGGTCCTTACATATTTCATTTGGTTTTTTATTGGGACGAAGACAAATGAGTGTACGGTTCATCTGGTGGTATGTTATGTCATTCCTCCACCCATTCTTTCAACACCAAGTACAAACGTCTAAAAGCTTTTCTTAGGTCACCCAAGTTTAACTAGAACTTGTTCGATTCATTAAAAAAATTCCAATGACGATCAATGATTCAATAAAAGATGACAATATATAAACAACAGTGTCTATAAACTGGACTGCGACTGTAACCTATGACTCTAAGTTAGATGTATGTGAACACATAACAGACCGTCCTAACCACTACATCCGGTTCGACCAACCAAAAGTTTTGGTAAAAGTGAAACAACTATGGCAGATACTATCCTTGACTCACTTCATCTGCAGTCCCCCTGAAATCGAGATCTGGAAAGGTCTTAAAACATCGGGTTAATTAAAATAAAAATCTTACTTTTACGCAAAAATCTAATGTAAAAATAGTTAGAACTACACGCGTTTTAATCATTTAAAAGTGTTTTATCTATATATATAACAATGAATTGTTGTTCGTTAGTCTCGCTAAAACTCGAGAACGGCTGGACCGATTTGCCTAATTTTGGTCTTGAATTATTTGTGGAAGTACAGAGAAGGTTTAAAAGGTGAATAAATAGGAAAATGCTGCTAAATTAAATAAAAACAACAAATTTGTTTTTCCTTTGATGTGTCCATACATCATTTCTATGAGAGATTTTATTGACGCACGGTTTGACAGTTCTGCTGTGAAACAATTTCATTACTACAGCAGGGTGCATATTTTACGAAGTAATTTTTGATGTTATGATATATTATTGACAAATTCATATAAAAATATTATTTTATTTATTATATACAGAACAACGTGTGTCGGGTCAGCTAGTTTAAATATATAAAGAATCCTTCTCAATCAACCATTGTAATTGTAAAACATATCTGAGTGAACTCATTCGACGTGACAGTTCGGTAGGAGTCGGGACGGGTTCTCACCACACATATGACGCTAATGAGCCCCAACCCTTTGGGACACATGTTAGATGAAGCTTAATTGTACCTTATCACTCCACGTACCATTCTACGAAACAACTTTTTTGTTTAAAACTGAAATTGTTGGTTTCGTGTTATGTTGCTAACGTTGTTTATAAAAAGATGATAATGGTCATTCATAAGAATTTACAAATTCATTAAGTGAAATTGTAGATAAACTTGAAAGTATGTATTCTTATATGTTAATCTGCTAGGTCTTGCTTAAGTATTATGTTTTTGTAACTTACTTCAAAAAGGAGGAGGTTCTCAATTCGATCGGTATTTTGTTTTATGTATGTGTATGATGTACGATGATGCCGAGATTTATGATCCATTTTTAGCCATTTTGACTAATTTCACATAGTTTGGCCCAGTAGTTTTCATTTCATGAAAATTTTTGTATATGTGGAGGATGTAATTGTTTTTTGTGTACGGTTTCTTTAGGAGTTTTCATTCAGGTTGATTATATATTTAAAAATTATAAACTGATACTAAAAAGTAAAAAATAAAAATAAACTACGCATAAAAAAGAGACTTTAAAAACTGAAAAGTATTCATTAACTTAGTAAAAAATTTAATTTAATACACATCTTATGCAAACCTTTACATTTAATATTAATAAAAACTATTATTTGTATGTGCTACATATTGATAGGTTTTAAGTCAGTACCAGGGCCTAAACAAAATAAAACTTATTAATAAGATACTACGGGGACAGGCGGCCATAATAACGACGTCATAGTTAGCGGATCCAGTTATACTCTACAAAAATCACCAATTAAAAGTACTGTTTGGAATTCATTCTTTAATAGCACAGTGTTCCGTTCTCGTGCCAACAACATTTATTTTATGATTTATTTCGCCTGAATTAATAACTTACATTAAAATTGCAAATTAACTATATGCTTTATAGCTGTTTTAAGAACGTTATTAGAGATAAATATGGTAATTAAAATAATTAACGACGATAGGTAATTACACCTCGTAGCGTTACATATATTATTCATTTGTGTCTCGGCCATTGCAAATGATTAATGATAATTAAAAAAAAAAACATTATACTTTTTAGAAGTAGATATTAGGTTTTTTTCTATTTACATTCTGACGAAGCGTGAACGACTTGCTTACCACCCATATAGTAGACTTATTCAAATTATGAATTTATTTATATATAAATTTTTATATATAGAAAATAATAAACAACAATTTTTTTAAGAGGAGGGCAAAGGAACTTAGTATCCATCTAATGGTACCAACGCCGTACTCTTTGAAAAACTTCGTACACTAGAGGAGTTGTGTTCAATAAGTGTTGTCGGCCTTTTAAATTCAAATTCAAAAATTTTAAGTCAAAATAGGATGTGATATCACTTATTGAAAGTCAAAAACTACCAACCATTCCAAAAAGTATGACCTGAGGTACGGGCGCTACAAACTCAGCGGACATCTTTTTTTTATGTATAAAAAATATGGTTACAAAGTAATATCGAACAACGAATCTTATTATTTTATAACATGAATACAGTCGCTCCATCAGAAGATCCTCCAGAAAGTCATTTATCTAATAGTAACCTTTACACAAACGTTTGTTTAAAAATTCTATGAAATTTTGTAATTCATTTGTTTTGAATATTTTCTGGGGTCTTGTTGTAAGAGCATACACATGAGCCCCACAAAAGACTCATTAACTCGACTTAGCCGAGTAGTAGGCATTATAAGATTAAAATATTCATCGAGTGAATTTGGATGGGAAAAACTTAGACAAAATATCGTCGATATATGCGATAAATACAGTTACTAAAGCAAATTAAATCTAACCACCTAAATATAAGGTTCAATTCACAATTATATCAAAGAGAAAAGTTTTAATTCTAATCAGTAAAAGTTATGCACGTCTCATTGAATTCGCGTTCTTCATTACAAATTAAAACAAAAAACAGTTTAGTTCCATAATTTCTACAATGAGTATTTATAGTTACATTATGGTCATAAAAAATATTTTTATTAACAGAAAATAAGAAAGTCTGGCTGTTTTATGTCCTAGAAGTTTTATTGTTTTTTCTATTTTAGTTTTATTTTCTTTGGTCGGCCATACTAATCTCAAATATGGCCACAAGTTTATCAATGCCTCAGTCTCAAATAGGGCAATAATAAAAAACTTTTTGTTTTTGGGACGAATCGAGCAGGACGTCCAGCTGATGGTAATTGATATGCCCTGTCGATTACAATGTAGTGCCGATTATGATTCTTGAAAATCCCAAAAATTCTGAGCATCACTACAATTGCTCTCGTCTCCTTGAAACATAAGATGTTAAGTCTCATTTGCCCAGTAATATTATATAATAACTATAATGGCAATACTAATATTTTAAGATAAATAACCGCATGATCCAGAAATACATCACCCACGTTTCAGACTCTACGATTAGTAGAAATGTATCGCTACGCCCTCAGTATTCAAAACACTCCACTATTAATAGCAAGGCTGTCTCTCAAACGTTCATAATTAAATATTCACTCAAGTATACCAACAAAATTAATTATAAAAAGCATAGTTACCGACCCACTAATGATAATAACGGGCTCTGAATATCTGATGCCGGCCGTTGCTTTGTCTCGTGGAATATTTAAATTGAGTTTTTAACTGGATTTCATTATTCCTTTTGCCACGTGAATATTCATTAATGCAAAATAACAATTTATTAAAACGTCCGCGCTAGGTTTTCATGGAAAAGTGATGTCACGTTTCTGATGAAAACCGCATTTGGTTTTCCTGTTGCCTTCACCTAGGTTCAAATTAGTATTTTAGTGATTAAAATTGAAGTTATATGTATATTTCCAGTAAAAAAATCACACGTTAATAAGCTGTTAGCGCAAAACATATATTTTTAATGTATATTAACGGTGTCTTCACCTACGCAAATGCAAACAAAATTTGATATCAAGCTTTAAAATATATTTTTTTTAAAATTGAAATTTATACAATTTCAACAATAACATTAATTATTTTTCATTTTTTTTTTTTTTTAAATAATTCGTTCTTTCGAACAGGCTATAGCCAGGGGCCTTACTGCCTTGTCGTTAGTATTTTCATTTCTTTGGTATTTATTATTTTCACTATTTTGTTTTACAAAAAGTCCAATCCAGTTTTCTCATTTCATCTTACATTATTTCCATTTTCCTTTTCCAATTATGTATATTCGATAGCGAATATTTATAGTAGTTTCTTTCATCAAATCCAATCCAGTCTTAAAGTCATCAGTTATTTTACCATTTCCGTTAATGTATAATTCTCTAAAGAATATTTTCCATATTTTCCTTTTAGTAAGTCCAAATCCAGTAATATAGTCTCT
The DNA here is from genome assembly GCF_905404315.1 of Leptidea sinapis. Lineage (NCBI taxonomy): Eukaryota > Metazoa > Arthropoda > Insecta > Lepidoptera > Pieridae > Leptidea > Leptidea sinapis. Next base: position 7,845,111 of record NC_066275.1, on the reverse strand, counting down.
AATAATTTCCCCCTTTTCTTAAAGTCAAATCCAGTGTAATTTGCATAACTTTTTAGAATAATACCTACCTATTTACATTATCTGTTCAGTTCGCGAATTGCGCTATGCTATTACTAGTTGTATATGTACAAGTTATAACGTATTTACATAATTATAAACAAATTTACAACGTATGTATCTACAAATTACAATGTATTTACAGTACTACATACAAATTTATACAAGGACACATAAGTTGATGTGTCCTTTAATAGATCTATTACTGAGAGCGGGATTATATTGGGTGCACCATATATTTCCAGTAGCTCATCCATCAGCACAAGGCGCTGTATGCCAAAGGACGAACAATCAAAAAAGATGTGATCCAGAGACTGATCTTGTTGCTTATGACAATGGTCACAAAAAGCAGAGGAGATAATTTTTTTGCGATGAAGATGAAAATTCAATCGATAGTGACCAATACGCATTCGTGTTATTGTAGTATAGAACTTTCTGTGAGCGTAATTTTTAAACTTACTAAACCAGGGTGTGCTATTAACGGGATTATCTAACAAAGTATACGAATGAGCCTTATTTTCAACTTCTGTACAATTATACCAATATCTTCCCCAAAGAAGAGTCATACGCTGTTTTAGATTACTTATTATATCTGTATATGGTATGTTAATGTCTAGATCTTTGCAATCAGGATATAGGGATAGATCGGATATATTAATGATAGTTCTAGCTAGAAAATCAGCGCTTTCGTTTCCTGCTACTCCTATATGTGACGGGACCCAAACGAAATCCACTTTAATATCGATTAAACATAGTTCGAACCACATTTCCTTTATAGCAAAAATGAGGTAATTGATGTTAGCACTCATTTTGTTATTTGACAAACTTTTTAACACACTCATACTATCACTAACTATTACCCACTTCTTATTAAGTTGATTTTGTTTCTTAATATGCTTTAAAGCAAAAAGAATAGCGACGGCTTCAGCAGTAAAAATACTGGCATATCTATTAATCTTAAAGCCAATACCCTTCCTAATTTCAGGAAGGTAGATTGCAAAAGAAACATTATTATTGTTTTTTGCGCCATCCGTATAAACAAATTTACAATTAGACCATTCTGACAATAATACATCAACCTCCTCTTTTGAAGTTAAATTTGGATCTATTACAACATTAATTGCAGAATATTTACATCGAAAAGAACCTGCATGGCAGGGAAGTATATCATTATTCCGATGAATATTTAAATCTTGTAGAAATTTAAAAAATGAAGAAAAATCTTGCAAGATAAACAACTGTCTCTGAAATGAAGACGATTGATAAGCAATAAGATTCTTAAGAAGATTGTTCGTCGGCAAGCTATAGAGCTTTAAAATAAATCTTTCTTTAAGATAACTAAATCTAATACACAAAGGAGGAAGGTTGGCCTCGATTTGCATAGCAGCTATTGGGCTAGTTTTAAGTGCACCCAATATTGTACGCATACATTTATTTTGTATTTTATCCAGACTATTAACAATTTTGCTGTCTGCGGCGAAACAATGAAAGCCATATTCAAAATGACTACGAATAAGCGATTTATACAAAATTAACAATATTTTAGGGTCCGCTCCCCACGACGTTGCACACAAAGATTTTAATACATTATAAGCTTTATTCGCTTTAATTATAACACTATCTGTATATTTTTTCCAAGAAAGTTTTGGAGTAAATGTTACACCTAGAAATTTTATGTCACATGAAATAGGCAGTGGAATGCCATTGTATAAAATGGGAGGCAATATGATGCGTTTACGACCAATCACAAAGACTTTTGATTTGGTTGGATTTACATTTAAATTAAGATAAGAAAAGTATTGATATAAATTTACAAGTGCTTTATTAATAGTAGCGGCTAAATTAATCAGATTAACTCCCGATACATAGACGACTAAGTCATCTGCATACTGTAGGTTTACTATATTTGGCCCCAAAATAAGGTTCAATCGTCTTATGTACATAATAAAAATTAAAGGAGACAATATTCCCCCCTGACAAACACCTAGAGAAGAAAATCGTGGTCCATACAAATGTTTATTAAATTTTACATATACTTTTCTGTCAGTCAAAAAGGATTGCATCCAATTTATTATTTTACCTGGTATCCCTAACATTGATAACTCGTCACAAAGCACGGCAATATTTACACTATTGAAGGCACCTGAGATGTCAAAAAATACAGACAAAAGATACTGATTACTTGCTAAACATTGATGCGCATCAAGCTGTAACTGCGCTATACTCTCCCTAGAAGACCGACCTTTGCGAAAACCAAACTGATTATTAGGCAAAAGACAATTTTGTTCTATAAAGAACTCGAGACGTTGTTTTAGAAGCTGCTCAAATATCTTCCCAACACAAGACGTGAGAGCTATAGGTCTATAAGAGTCAGGTAACATTTTATTTTTGTCTGGCTTTAAAACTGGGATTAAACAGTCTGTTTTCCATTCTGCAGGAATAGTATTCTCCTTCCATAGGCGATTAAGAATATTTAAAAAGATGTTGAGACTGTGGCAATTAAGTTTTTTGAGTAAAATATATGGAATGGTATCAAGACCGAAAGATGTATCTCTTCTAGTAAATAAAGCGGATTTTAGTTCTTGTAAAGAAAAAGGCTCTATCAAATATTTATTACTATCATTAACAACATTTACATAGTTAGTTAACTCATTTGATACAAAGTCAGAAGTATACTTTTGTAGAAAATCTGGAATCCAACTATCATTCAACACACTGTCAGGAATGTAAGTTTTGTTAAATTTGCGCATGTATTTCCAAATTGAAGACAAAGGAGTACAACGATTAAATGAATTGCACAAGCCTATCCAGCTATTTCTTCTTTCACTTTTTAAGATAAGTTTTTTAAAGCCCGCAATCTCTTAAACTCCACATAATTTTCATCAGTGGAGTTGTTTTTAAAATTAATGTAACCATTTTTAGCATTTAAAACTGCTTCTGTACACTTCTGATTCCACCAAGGCAACCAAGGATATTTAAAAGATTTTTGTGAACAAGAACTAGTAACATTATTACTATTAGAACTTTTGGAAAACAGACAGCTAGGGATTGACTGCTTGGCAGCAGAAAGTAAAATATTACAAAAGGAATTAAAAGCATCTATTGAAGATAAAGTGTCAAATTTAACATCATCCAAATAAGAAACAACTAAGTTACTATACATATTCCAATTCACCTGCTTATAATTAGGGTGAGTGGGCAAATGTAGCTTATTACATAATGTGTTTTGCAAACTACTACTATCACTACTTACTGCCATTTTTATTATTACAGGGAGATGATAACTACTGCCCAGAGGACTGTCAATAACTGACCAGTCACATAAAAGAGCCAATGATGGAGTTACCAAAGTCAAGTCAAGAGCATTAGGACGCCAAGATGGAGATCCTATTGTGGTAGCTTGACCATTATTCAGAATAACAAGACCATTCTCATCTATAACCTCTAAAACATCTTTACCTCGAGGCAATGTATCAACACATCCCCACAACATGTGATGAGCATTGAAATCACCTGCAAATATCATTGGCTCTGGAATGGACTTAATTAAACTGTTTAAATTGTTTTTATTAAATGGAGGATTTGAATTGGAAGGACTGTAAAAACTTACAATACTCAGTTCTTTGTTATTAATTTTAATTTTAATGCAAACATTTTGTAGAGCACTATCAAAATATGTATTTATGTTAGAAAATGTGATATTATTATGAATAAAAATTGCTACACCATTGTGTTTATTACCACAATCATTCCTTATTGTGTTATAGCCTTTTATTAAAAAATACTGATGTGGTTTTAACCAAGTTTCCGAAATTATAGCAATATGGATATGATTTTCATATAAAAACCTTGTAAAAATAAGCCTATTACTAATAATACTTTGAGCGTTCCACTGCACTATATTCAATGTATCCATAATAACAATTAACTAGATGTCTTTTTTCTAAAAGTGTTATTCAGAATTTCCTTAATACTATTTGAATTTATAGTTAACTTATCTTTATTCGTACAAATTTGTAAAACTGCTTCAACCAAGAGGTTCATAAATTTGTCAGATTTTATAAGATTGCTCAGGTGTGTGTCAATATACTTTGAGTTTAATTGAGGGAAAGCAGATTCATTGAAGAGATCTGAGTATCTAACACTACGGGACTTCACTTTGTTTTCTTCAATTTTTTGTTTTTTCAGAGGACAGGTAGATGAGATAGCTATGTGATCTCCACAACAGTTGGCACATTTTGTTAAAGTTTTTGGACACGTTTTAAAATTGTGATTGTCAGAACATATGGAACAAACTTCATTGTTTCTACAAAATTTAGCAATATGGCCAAATTTCATACAGCGTAGACACTGTTTAATAGGGGGTACATATACATTAACCTCATGCCTCCAGTGATCAAGAGTTACATACTCAGGTAACAACGTTGATGCAAATGTGACTGCAACAGTTTGCGTTGGAACAAAGGAGACAACACCCTGTGGGTCCTTTACTCGCCGCATGAACCTTCTCACAGCAATAACTTTTTTACTCGATGCAATTAATTGATGAATTTTTTTGTTGGAGTAATCAGTGGGAACAGAAGTAAGAACTCCAGTGACCTCCGTTTCAGAAGCCGGAATTGAGGCAACCATCTCCAACTCGCTAAGTAACTTTTCATTTTTTAAAAATACATTCGCATTGTTAGGCAGGTCAAAGGTAACACCAACTTTAAAAGCATTAACGGACCTCAGGTGCAACACACCCGATACGCAATGCCTCCTGATTCCATTTGACAGACCCAACCTGTCCTTGTCTGATATTTTGACTTCACCCTGCTTGCGATTGAGAAATACAATAAATTCCTTCTTATTTGAATTTTCATCGTACAACCTATAATAATTTGTCGCTCTATAAGGGGTATACTTCTCTTTATCCTTTCTTCTTACAATGAGACGTTCAGTCACCTCCGCGTCAGATACCGAGGATTCGGATAGGGGAAGTTCGTCTGCTGGTTCTGCGTCGCTCTGGCCGTTCTTCGGCCTTTTACCTGTACGCTTCCCCATGGCGATGGGGAAGCGCACTTAACAATTTATATATACAAAAATCGAATATTTATAAACCAGGATAAACAATTTACAAGTATGAAAAATATATGCACAATGAACAATAATTTAAACAATTTTTTTTTTGTATAAGCGCGCCTTCCTTCGTTCACTCGTTCCCGCCCGCTACTAATTATTTTTCATGTTCTTATAATGAAATAATGTCACAACAGAACTGTCAAACTGTGTGTCAAATCTTTATCTCAAGTTGCATTAAACTGTATACAGTGTACATAATATTTTTTTTTAATATATATCGGTTCAGAGTACATGGCGGACAAACAACGTGACAAGAAATTTTTATATTTAAGATAATATAGACAGTAACTCTCTTGGAAGTATATTTATGACTCATTAACTTATTCCACCAACCTAGTAAATATACCTAGTAAAAATACAAAAATATTTGTTTCAAATATAACCTACTGCACAAAACAATTCGGGAAACAGAACTTTACTTTGTTGATATAGGTTTTAATTATAATTCGCCAAGAATATATAAACATCTAAAAACAAAGTGGCATCATTGAATTTCCTTTACTTTTTAAACACAGAAAACATAGTTTAAGCGGTTTTTCAAATTTTTTGAGTCATAAGTAGATATAGCTTCACTGGGGGAGTATTAGTCATAATTCCAGATCTGGCTAAATCACATGTTATGAGCTATTGTTTTGCTTGATAAGGGTCGACCTGCGCTATATAGGAAATATTCTAGAAGTTATCATATTCATTCTGTCATTAATATATCAGTGTAATAGAATGGCCTTCCATACGCAGGGCACCTAAGTCCGATTGAACACATTTGGGACTTGCTTGACAAAGGCATCCGTTAGCATCCTATTACAGCTCAAACACTCCAGCACCTCACTGTAGCATTGACTGGGAGAATGCAAGCGAATTCCACAAGTTTCCTTTCGAATATAGGTACCAGTAGGAGGCACCTTTGCACAGGATGCCGGCTAGATTATGGGTACCACAACGGCGCCTAATTCTGCCGTGAAGCAGTAATGTGTAAGCTTTACTGTGTTTCGGTCTCAAGGGTGCCGTGGCTATTGAAATTACTGGTCAAATGAGACTTAACATTTTATGTCTCAAGGTGACGAGCGAGGTTGTAGTGCCGCTCAGAGTTTTGGGGTTTTCAAGAATCCTGAGCGGCACTGCATTGTAATGGGCGGGGTGTATCAATTATCGTCAGCTGAAGGTCCTCCTCGTCTCATCCCTTATTATCATAAAAAAAGGATAGATATTCGAAAGATAATACGAGGCATCACGCGTAGTTGTTAAGCAGTGATTAGGACTCTACTAATGCTACTACTAGCAAATATTTAATTAAAATATCAACAATTGACCTTTTTTATCTTCAATCAGTTTTTCGAAACACCTTTTTTGTCTTATTAGTTTTTCACCAACAATGTACGTTCTTTAAGTTTTTAATAAGGGTTCTCATGATAAGAAGGGACGTTATCGCAAACCCACTACACTCACCCTGATGAAGGACCTCCGAATGGTCAAAAGCTAGTCGGTACGCACGCCGATAAAACATGAGTAAAACCGAATTAATAAATAACATAACAACGTCTCACGAAAGTTTAAACTTTTTAATTGCAACAATTAAAAAATAATAATGAATAAAAATACATTAGAGTTAAAGTCATTGTAGTTTTAAGTATAGAATGGACCTACATCTTTTCATCTGAATTATTCGAGCAGTAGATTTTGTAAAATGATGAAGTTGTAAATTATAATATAAATGAGTGGCAATGAATTTCTTGCGACTTCTTCTTAGTAAAGCTTAACTTTTTACTTTTAAAAATTAAAATTTTAACTTTTATATACATTAGCAGAAATTGATTAAATTAAACGAATAAATAAATAAAAATTAGACAGAAATAATTTTATTTACTCATGACTTAATAATTAATAGGTATTTATTGTATAAAAAAAAATTTAACAAACAAACATCCGCCTTCAAAACACTATTCCAATACAATAGATATAATGTGCACTAAATAGTATTAAAATAATTACAATGGGACCACTTGGGAAGCACCAGCTTGCAAAATAAAAAAAGAATCATCTAAATCGGTTCACCCAGTCGTTTGAAAGTTTTGAGGTAACAAACATAAAAAAAAATACCGACGAATTAAGAACCTCCTCCTTTTTGAAGTGGGTTAAAAATTTGATAAAATAAAACTGAAATTGTCTGTAAAAATTAATTATATTAGATTTGGTAAATATCATTGAGGTTGCATTCGGCAGGTAATGTGCCCCTGTAGATGGCAACGTTACCTCTCTGTATGGCCAAGTCATATCTAATACCACAGAAAAGCATGGTAAAAGGAACTTCTCTCGAAACTTCCATTGTATGGTCTTCCCGAGAGTTTGAAGTGGATCACCAGCTTTGTCACGGGGTGAAGCATACATTTCATTGTTAACAGTTGTACCTCACACCATTGCTAGGCTGATAAGTACCAGAAATGTCATATATACCCGCCATGCAGAGACCTCCCCGGAAATCTTTACCAAAAACCTTTAACCAAGACCAAACTTGTATAATTCGTGAGAAAACAAAGTTCGATTGAGAAGAATCGAATTTCAATAATACAGATCTGTTGCGTCACTGGTCTTCGACAAAACACCTCCATGTAGGTATTTCACCAAACCGCATCTGACAAGGAAAACTCTATTCTGCTTTGTCTATATTAAGGATTTTTATGTTTTTAACCATCAATATTAATGATGTATAAATATAATAATTCTAATTAATTAATCGGTCAACGGATCAGCCTTGCTATCCAACGCGGTAATGCTGGCAGTATTCTTGGTACGCTTCTCCGTAATGATAGTTTTATTTTAATGTAATCATAGTATTGTAAATATAGTTATAAGATTTGTTTTGTTTGAATAATAAATATTTGTTATATAATTCTAATATTGATAATCAAATACTTACTTGTATGCCGATTTATTGGCAAATTGTGCTGTGCATCAACCAATTGTTAAGAGCTATGTTACCACGACTCATACAAATAAATTACATTTCAAATTTCATTTAATTTCATCAGTTTATACCCGAGTAAGTTGGAGATAGGCTGGGCACATGGTAAGAGGACATGACAAATGGAGTAAAAAAGTGACAAGATGGTATCCCAGGGAAGGGAAAAGGAAAGGAGGTAGACCCCAGAAAAGATGGTAGGACAATATCAGGGAAGTGGCAGGAGTAACTTGGAACAGAGTGGCTCAAGAAAGACACGAATGGAAACGGTTGGAGGAAGCCTTTGCCGATTGGCAAACAGATCCACAAAAAACTAAAAAAAATACAAATACTACAATAAGTTATTTTGTTTCTAATGTTTTATGTTTGTTTTAGAGTATTGTTAGTTATGTTTGTTAGTTAAGATCTGAATAAAGGCTATATTATTATATTATTATTATTATTATACCCGAACAAAGTCAGGTCTTTACTAGCGAAATGGTAAGGAGGTTGATTCTGTAGTTCTCCTCTACAGGTACGCAGGGACAAAATTATTAGCAAACCATAAAACTGATAAGAAAAGTCGATGGCCCACAATACGGGTACGGTGAAAAGAAGCCGCAAATGGAAGGAGAGGGTAATTAAGACGACGAGCGGTGGCCGAGGCCTTGACCGACACCACTAATGAGGCCACCGCGAACATTGCCGACTACGCCGACAAAATATCAACTTTGCTGCACTTTACAGCTGTTGAGACAATGTTGTAGCTATCTATTACCAGTATCTATAACTACCTTATGTATATCTGTCAAACAATCGGGAATAAGCTCCGCTCTTGCAACTCCATAGAATACACAGGAGTTTTACAGGTCTTGTTGCGTGTTCGTGCGTTTTTAAAATGTCAATTGTCAAAGTGTCAAAAATAACACTCAATAATCATCGGTGATTAGATCCCTCAATTATGAATGATGCGCCGGTGATCGAGTTTTGCTTCTTAAACTTGTTATGCCTTCTACTCGCCTAAGTCGAGTTAAGTAAGTCTTTTGTGGGGCGATGTATATGCTTTTACAACAAGATCCCAGAAAATGTTCAAAACAAAAGTATTACGATTTCAAAAGAATTATTAAAAATCGTTTGTGTGGTAAAGGTTACTATAACATAAATGACTTTCTTAATGATTGGGAATGGAGCGACCGCCCTCAGGCTATTAAATAATAAGTTTAATTGTACAATATTACTTTGTAAACAATTTTTTTGATGAAAAAAAAAGGGCCGCTGAGTTTGTTGCGCCCATTTTTCTCAGGTCTGAGGCATTATTTTTGGAATGTGTGGTAGTTTTTGACTTTCATTAAGTGATGTCACATCCTATTTTGAATTTTAATATAATAATATATGCGATGTTGGGAACATTTCAGCAAACAAACAAGAAATATGAAAAAGTCTTTACCTACATAAGGTTTTACCTGTACCATTGAGTATATTTAATACTTGAATAAAACGAAGGGTTTGCATAAGATATCATTAGTTCAAATGACGATGAATCATAAATAAACTCGTTCTAGTTAGACGAAAAATCATCATAATCTATGTTAAAGTCACGAAGCACTCATTACATGAATCAAAACTCTGAATTTCATCAAAACTTTAGCAATTCTAAAAAAGCGATAAAGATAGAAATAAATATCTAGATAAAAATATTGAGTCGAATTATGAAGATTCTCGTTATTCGCAATTTAATGCAAACTAATTTAATAGCAGCCGAGTTTGATATACTCTGCCGCCATATTGTTGCATTTCTCATGCAATGTCCCGTTCGTAAACAAAATCAAACAAAAGAAACACATCGAACGCGCCGTGCGCTCAAGTTTTTTACTTTATTTTATAGAGAGCACGATCAAACGAAAAAGGTGCTATGTCGTTCTCGACGCCAACACAAATCCCACGTACATAAAAGGCTTAACTCTCTCAAAACAGGTTTTCTTTAAAGACGTTTTGTTTTTCAATATAAAAGCTTCAACAAGAACTCCGCCTACACTTGATTTTAAATTAAACCGCACACGTCATAAACGCCACTACCTGAAAGTTTTATCATTGAAAATTTAATCATGTGTGTTCGTAATAAGGCTCATAATTCTTCGGAAGTTTCATTTCATTAAGGTGGTTCGAGCCGTGAATGCTATTGGTCCAATGGTGCTGTGTAAGACAAGCAAAGGCTATGAAAGAAAGGGAAGGAATGTTGTACTCTACCTGGTTGAATATTAAACAGTTTAGTTCTCAAAGGTGTGCTTCGCGATACGTAGAATAACTCTTTAAAAACAACAATATCTGAATCAAATATACAATCTTGATATATTATTATTATAACAATCATTTTAAAGTTTTATTTTGTGTAAGTGTATTGATAGAGACGACATACTGAGATATAATATAAAAGAGAAAGAGAAGCAAGATTAATTCTAGAAACGCATGACTAATCAACTAACGCCCAATATGCCATGAAGAATTTAAATGATAATAGATCTTATTACGATTGGCTCATGGCATAAAGTTTATTGAATTGTTTGTGAGTTAGATTATTTTTGTTTGGTTGAAGTGTAAAATGGGCATGGCGGCAAGCGAACAGTGACGAGTCGTATAGTAGACATTTGACAGTCGACACGCCACACTGACATTCCGATAGTAGAACTGATAACAAAAATTTTATCAATTGATTATTTTTTTTTGTTGACTGTACAGAGTGAAGTTGGACAAAGTGGGAATTTGATGATTCAACAGTGATAGTGAAGTGATGTGATGTGGTGATCACGTATTGATGCCATAAACTGTTGATGATTGTTGCCTACTGTTTTAAAAGTAAGTTATGACGAAGTATTTTTATTTTATATTATTTACATAAATCTTTGCAAATATAATAATTAGTAGACATTTTAAACTCTATAAATAATGTGTAATATAAAGCTAGATTTTTGGATAAATACCTAATATCTACCTCCATATTTTAATAAAAATGTAACATTATAGTTGGTAAGTAAACATATTTATTATTAAATAACAAAATAATTTGAGCAAGCTAAGAATAATAATTGAATTCTCATTTTTCATATTTTACAATTTTTTGTCAGATTATGTATTAAATATAATAATTATAATTATATAGTTATCTATAACATAATAGAGCCTTAAAAAACTTTCATCACGCAACAATTAATTGACTATGTACTAGAGTACTTCTTAGTTTCTGTGAAATCAATCTATCCATTAATATGAGGGTAGAGAGATATTAATATCCGAGATTATATAATATATTATTAAATAGATATAAAATGTTCATCATTTAGTTTATTTAGTTTTACATACTTTTTAAACTTTCCAAACTCTATTGTATTTAGGCAATCGTTACCCGTTTAGCCAGTTGCTTTAAGGTCTATCTCCACGTGCCTAAAAGATTGTAAGTAATTATAAGAATAAAATTTAGATTATGTATAAAATATATATCGATAATGGTTAAATTCCTAAATTATTCGAAGTTACTTACAGCGAAGGAACGCCTACCGTCGCGTTTGGGTACTGGGCGGTAGACACGCCCATCCGTACATTGGATATAACCATGTATTGCACTAAACTTATCCCTAAACACACCCTTTAGATAACGTTATCCTTTAGGTATCTTCAGGATAAGCTTATCAAAATGTAATTGGATAACATATTAGTTATAACTTATATGTTGCTTGTAACCACATCGAGAACGAACCAGTTAACTGTTTTTAAGTTAAAACTTGTATATTTTATCGTTAAATAATGGTCAGTCTTAAAAGATCGTTCAAATTCTGAGCATATCTAAAAGTTAAAAAATGTAGTTATGAAATAATTTTTTCTTCTTAAATCTTTCTTTCGATCGTAAATCATTCCTTAAACGCCGGCCTCCTATGATTGCTCCTCTGGTGTTGCAAGAGAATGTGGGTGGCGGTGATCATTTAACACCAGGTGACCCGTACACTCGTTTGTCCTCCTTTTCCATAGAAAAAATCATTCCTGTTTCTGGATTCCAGTTTCAGTAGAGTGATACAGCAAAAATATTCAAACATTTTGACATAGTTGAGCAATAAGTTAAATAAAAAATATCAAATAGTTATGAGGACAGGCTAAATAAATAAAGGTAGGTTTTACTTGAAAAATTCTAAAGTTCTTTTCTAAATATTATATTGTTTAAGTATAATTTTCAATCACCAACCTTTGTTGAGTTAATTACAAATTAAGGGGATTGTATAAAATATGTAATCTGTCATTTTATAATGGCGACCATCTTGAATTTACAATTAAATTGAACTAATACATTCTATGGTTATCGGAACTATAGTTGTGCACCTTAGACTAGATAAATATGGCAACAGGGTAAATATTCGTAGGGTAAAATTTAAATAGGGTAAATTAAATAAAGCTGTTCGAAGCAATAGTCATGTACTGTAATAGAAGTTGTAGTCATTAGATCTTTGGGTCAATGAGAGAAGCTGAATAGACGTATAAACTATGACTAACCTTAAGGAAACGAAAGACGAATTTCCCGAGGTACACCCAATATATGAGGGAAAGGCCTGAGGACACTTGTGAAGAGAACATCTGCGAGAAATGAGAGTAGTACAAGATATTAAGAAAAAGAATGGATAAGGAATGGATACAAAGGTTTTGTAGTGACGAAGGAAACTAAGGCTGAAGCCCATAGAGCATACTCAGACTTTACTCAGAATTTACTAAGCATAAACATAGCTGACTGTAAACTTAGAATAATCTTTGATTTCGTTTTTATAGTCATTTGGCAGCTATTATGCTGAGCTTAAGCTGAGACAGCCCAATGCACAAATCAAGTTCAAAAATTATCATACTCAGAATTTTTTTACGTAAGTAATACATATACGTTTTACGCTTTTCAAAGAGCTTTCTTCCTCGTACTACAAAGCTGTGGAATGAGCTTCTTTGTGCGGTGTTTCCGGGACGATACGACATGGGTACCTTCAAAAAAAGCACATACACCTTCCTTTCAGGCCGGCAACGGTCCTGTGATTCCTCTGGTGTTGCAAGAGAATGTGGGCGGCGGTTGTAACTTAACACCAGCTGACCTGTATACTCGTTTGTCCTACTTTTCCATAAAAAAAATGATTCCTCTTTTTGGATTCCAGTTTCAGTAGAGTAATACAAAAAATATTCAAACATTTTGACATAGTTGAGCAATAAGTTAAACAAAAAATAACATAATAGTTATGAGGACAGCCTAAATAAATAAAGGTAGGTTTTACTTGAACAGTTCTAAAGTTCTTTCTAAATATAGGCAGAAGTATAGCAATGCAAGAATTTCTTTTCTCTTCAAGTTGTAGGGCGCTGTTGCTAGTGAAATTATGAGACTAATAAAACTTTACATTTTACATCTCAAAATGTCGGCCGGATTTGCGATGCTGCTTAGAAAGCACAAAATAGCGCTGCTATAAAAAATAATACCTTTTTGTCCTTCAAAAAAGCGTTATAGGACAAAAAAACAGAAACAAAATGACTTTAATGCTCCATAAAAGAGATTTCGATTAGTAGAGAGAGACTAGAAATGTTGTTGCTAGAAAGTATGTGGATCGGTGATCACTTTTCATGAGGCGATATTGAAGCATGTGTATAATATAACAATAAAATATTCAGATTTAAATATTTTTATTGAAATAGGATTTAAAAATCACTTATTGAGTATCAAAATCTACCTGCTACTACTAATCTGAGAAAAACTGGCACAAGAAAATCAGGGGCTTATTCTTTTTTTTATAAAATTTCGTGAGAATTTAGCACAATAAAAATTATTAGTGAATAGCCTGAGGGTGATCGCTCTATTCCCAATCTGTGAAATCATAAAAAAAGTCAATTACTTTATAATTCTTTTGAACTTCGTAATACATTCTCATGCTGTAAAAGCATATACATCGTCGAACAAAAATCTTACTAACTTACGACTTAGCCGAGTAGTAGGCATTATAAGTTTATGTGTGTTCCTGGTGTTAACATTATGATTGTCATATTTTTTCAAGAATCCTGAACATCACTTCATTGTGATGGACAGGGCATTTTACTTGCGATGATCGTAAAAGTAAAGGTCACACATTTTCTCATAAAAAAAGATGCAAGGGGATTATCATATTCATTTTCCCTTCTATTAAATAAAACTGAGTAGGTATGGCATATATATATAGGCTGCTGTCGCATAGATGCATAGATTTTTGCATGGAACTTACTTTATTTTCTAATTGTTCTTTATGTTACTCCTAACATTAGACATATGTCTCAGTTGAAATCCCCGTAAAATCAGACCAGCGATTCGAAAATATTAAAAATAAACATAGGTTTCGAGTTAACAAAATTTTCAACATATTCGCTCTCAGCAAGTTCATGGAAAAGCGTGTATTATTTCAATCGACTTAACTTTTTAATTTTGAACTGATTGCACACAAACACTTAATTTTACGGACACTTGCTTCAGTGAGAACAACATTCAAAAAATTTTAGCCATTTCTGAGATCAGCGTACACGAACACGTAAAAATTACTAATAACTATTTTTTTGTATTTATAACTTTAATACAAATTGTTATTTTAAAAAAGATTATAGTTTACAGACAGCAGCTGGTTTATTATTTATTCGCGCTATTAATAACCTACATAAAAATATTTAAGAGAAAAATTATAAAGGTAAACATTTTAACTGCCTCTTTATGTTATATGTAAATAGGCACATAAGTGAAATTTCTAGAACCTGTGATAGCCATAATGTGTCAACATTACCCCGGGAACAACCAAACTTGTTATGCCTACTACTCGGCTAAGTTAATTAGTTAAGTCCAGTTAGTAAATCTATTGTGGGCGATGTATATCCTTTTAGAACATGATCTTAGAAAATGTTCAATTAAAATGGTGAAATAAAAAAGAATGACAAAAGACGAGTTACTATAAAATAAATGACTTTCTTAATGATCAATCTGTGTTAGATAGGGAATGGAGCGATCGCCGTCAGGTTATTTAAATTATAAATTAGTTTGCATCCAAATTATATAAAAAAATAATTCCGCTGTTGTCCCGTTCTTCTCAGGTCTGAGGCATATATTTATTAATGGGTTAAACGATCATAAGTGATTTAAAATCCAATTTTGAATAAAAGCATTTTAATTTTAATTATATATTTAAATAAAACACTTTTAAGGGATTAAAACGCGCGTAATTGTAACGGTTTTACATTAGATTTTTGCGTAAAAGTTACATTTTTATTTTAGTTTCAAGACCTTTCCAGATCTCGTTTTCAGGGGGACAGCAGATGGAGTCATCTGTCAAAAATTTAACTTTTAAGCAAACATCTAATGTAAAACCATTACAATTACACGCGTTTTAATCCCTTAAAAGTGTTTAATTTAAATGTGTAACACTGGCATTAATCAAAGAAAATGCTTTGAATAATATAAAAAAAAAGTTTAAATCGTACCAGCTAGAGTATAATCAAAAAAAGTACTACCGTACACTGAAGTATAAAATATAGATAAATAGATGTAATTGATAGGTAGTTAGTTTATTTTAAACACTTATTAACTGCGATCCCTGATCCTTAAATAAATGAACACTACGTACTAATTCCAACAAAAAGTTATTAAGATTTCTTTACGTTTTTTTGACCCCATGTGAGATGGATTAGAAAGTTAAATATGATCATAAATGCAAGTTCCAAGATTGCTGCGATAATTTCTAATGGAGTTTCCAATGAAATGAGCCTTTTCACTGGAATTGAAAATGTTCTTATACAAATGAATAACATCAATAGATTTTTTATATTGTGACTTCATAGTTATGCTATAACTGTATACTATTCCGCGACTATTTACCAGTAGACGGACAGGATGCCGGCTAGATTATGGGTACCACAACGTCGGCTATTTCTGGCTATGTTTGGGTCTGGAGGACGCCGTAGCTAGTGAAATTACTGAGCAAATGAGACTTAACATCATATGTCTTAAGGTGACGAGCGCAGTTGCAGTTCCGCTCAGAATTTTTGGGGTTTTTCAAGAATCCTGAGTGGCACAGCATTGTAGTGGGCAGGGCGTATCAATTACCATCAGCTGAAGACCCTGCTCAGCCTGTCCCTTTTCATAAAAAATAACCATTTCACTAATTATTAGTAGTATCGAGAAGTTATTAGAAATGACATCAAAAAGGAATCAATTTTGAGAATATAAATGCCTTTTATGCCTTTTATTATAATTTTATTTAAGTTTAAGAAAACTTTCTTTAAGCCTTGGGTATAAAAAATAAATATTATCGGAATAATCTATCACCGATTACAAATTTGAAACTTTTTAGTTCGTATTTGTAAATTTATTTTTTCTTGTTTAGTCCCAAAACAGCATTAAATTTATTTTTTTTATAATGAAAATACTTATTTTTATTATTCAGATGAGGCTGGTGAGGATAAAAGACCAAGGCTATTGGATATACCAAGGCTATTGGACTACATATTGGATTGTTTTTGATCCTTGTATGATTCTTTTGATATGTGTGCGAAATTATGTGAAAATATTCATACATAGATACGAGCTATATAAAAAGTTTAATGAAAGACGCTTGATTAATGTACAAATAGGGTTCACTTCATCGTAAATGACACGAAACTTATTTAATATCAGCTCTATATGTATACTCTATATATAGCAGGTAATGGCTACCAGCATTAGAATTAATATGAACTTTGCCAATGAATGCAATTATTTATTAAAGTTATTACAATAATTGTAGGTCTTTATGTTTAACTTGTAGGAGAGGAAATCGTAGGAAGAAGATAGCAAGACATAATATTATGTGGGTTGCTATTGCGTGGGAACGTAGAGTAATGATCAATGTTATGACGGCGCCGTAAATTCTATCAACGGGACTCCTTGACATCTTTTATGTAATAACTCATAAACACACATAGTCTTTGTAACGATAGCGATTTGATTGCCCATGACCCGTATTATAGTTTCATCAGTTGTATCAGCTCTATATTTATATCGGTTGCTTTTAAAGATATAATTTTAGCATAGCAATAATTAATATTTACTTTATTAAATAGCTTTGTACCGATTGCCTCATTTGCAAAGAGCAATACTGTATATTTTTTATGTTTTTAATTATATATTTACATTTACTTTTTTTTACTAACTCGTGTAGGAATTGATTATTTTCGTTGCATTACATAATATATATTAATTGAAATTATTTGTAAAACGATAGAGCTGTCAATGTTAATTTAACAGAGTGGCAATTAATTTCTTGCCACTTCTTCTCACTAAGGCTCAACCTTTTCCAGAATGGTGGTAAATGTAAAAAGAAAAGAAAACTTTTGACATTTATGAGTATCTCATTTCCTTCACCTACATGAATAAAGTGATTCGATTTTATTTGATGTGCTACTTCGTAAGGAAAGCGGCAACGAACGCCCCATGATATTCAAGGAAAGCCGAATATCGATCAATCGGCAAGGGCATCCGCTTCATACCAGCGGCTGAGTCAAAATACAGAGACACCACTATGAGCTAGAAAAGAACCTGTCCTAGTTCAGTTAGGCATTGCCAGCAAATCACGTCTACACGACCGTGATTCGGGGTATACTGGTAGCCACTTTACCGGACGATATTATTGAAGCATCATGCTTGCTGGGGTAATCCCACCCACCATATGTCAACGATCGGAGCTATGGCTTTGAAACTGTGGTGCTCCAAGAGTGCTCTAGCGCAGTGCAACCGATGTAAAGGCGATGTAAAAGCTTTTAACACACGTTGCATAGCTGCCAAAGCAGCTAACGTACATAATATGCGGTGGGGAACCGCTAAGGAACTCCCCCGTGGTCCGGAGTCCGCAACCAGCGCTAACTGCTATATCCAACGTCACGTCTTGCCTGGTCTGCAACCCGAAATAGAAAGGCAAAGGCTGGCGCTAACATCCAAGAGGACTGATCGATATTAAAGGTAGTCTACTGTTCATATACTGTTTGGTAAGCGTAATAAAAACAACTGGGAAAAAGAACAATGCTTCTCGCCACAAACGGTACTACAGGAATCAACGTGGTTTCAACAATCGAGGGGCGAGAACATCTCAGACAGCACCTTCTCTACCGGGGGTTGCAAGTGGATGAGGAGGTAGGCAAATATCCAGCCTCCATACATAGGTCGCACCTAGCGCCACTAGTGCTGTAGGCTTCAACTGATGGTTGAGGTACAGCAGCGATAGATGGCACCTTAGCATGTCCGATCTCTGCACTCGTTTGCTCTAATTACAAATTCTTGTAGATCTTGCTGTGTGGACGCTATAAGAACAGTATCGTCCTCATACCGAAGATTATTTATAACTTTTCCATCGACGATGACACTTAAATCAATACCATCTAGAGAATCTTTTATTTAGAAATTAAATGCGGTGACAGAATGCTGCCTTGTCTAATGCCTCTTTCGGTCTTAATAGGGTCTGTTTCATCACCATCTACTCAGATCGATGCTGTTTGATCCCAATACAAGTTCCTTATAACCAGAATGTCTTTAGTTTCCATGCCTGTATTAATAAGAAGCATAAGAACCTCGTGTTGAACACGATCAAAAGCTTTTTCATAATCAATGAAACATAGGAACACATCTTGTTGCATATCTCTGCATTTCAGGGGACATCTTCACTCAGTTTTAAATGTTGAGGTGGTTTGGTCACGTAGAGAGTATTATTTGTTTTGTTTCTAAATGGTCTCCATGATTGGTTATATTATGCTTATTTAATATTAAGACTCACGATCTATACAGAAAACAGCAAACGCCACCTAAACTAACTCTAAAAGGGTATTGATATTATGACTGATAAAGGAGAGATGA
The DNA here is from genome assembly GCF_905404315.1 of Leptidea sinapis. Taxonomy (NCBI): domain Eukaryota; kingdom Metazoa; phylum Arthropoda; class Insecta; order Lepidoptera; family Pieridae; genus Leptidea; species Leptidea sinapis. Next base: position 7,826,098 of record NC_066275.1, on the reverse strand, counting down.
ATTGTTTTCTTTCGCGTGGAATTCTTTATGTCAATGCAGCCTATGTTAATTCCCGTGCCACAGACTATTGTAACCATACAAAATTTTCAAAATCTATTGGGTTATTTACTTATGAGTAACAGACAGATAAAATTTTCACATTTATTAATATTATTGAAGTTTTATTTCTTTTAGGACGTTTGAATTTTTTGAAAGTCAGGGTGTCGAATGCGCGCGCACACCGTCACGCAAATTCGACACCCTGACGTTAGCTATTCACGCAAATTCAACAAGGCCATTTGTATCATACTTCAGCTATGAAGCCTTTAGTATCTGATATGTCTACTGAACCACAACCAATGGAGAATTAAGTGAATTTCAATATTTTATATACAAGTTTTAAAATAAAAGAAATAATTTCTCTAAAATTTATTGATATATATATAATTACACGTTATTTAACTAAATAAACTAAATTTTGCGGTATATTAAATTCTTTATTGCAAAATTGATTTTTCTATAAACTTAAAATAGCACGAGGAATATTTTTTTAAGGATTCTTGTTATAATACGCCAAGGTAGAATAACTTCTTGCGTGCGTACATAACACACACTTTTTTATAAATAGCGCATTTGTGTTCTCTTTGGAAAGGTAAAGAAGTTTATCGAAAATAATCGTCACTTTGAGAAATGACCAAACAAAAAATACACGTCTGTGATATAAATCTTAAACACAATACACAGTAATGTAGGTACAACATTATACATAAAGTATAGTGTTAGCTTGTGGGCGGTTTCCGGACGCACGCCATTCTATTCCCCGAAGAGAAAATCGTTACATGGAAGGCAATTGGAGGCTAACCACTACTTACAGCACGGCCATTGGCTTTAGGGATTTTCTTCGACTCAGAACGTTATGAGAGCTATAAAGATTACCGCTATGAAATGATTTTTTTAGGATAGTAGCTTGACATTCAGCTGATAGTAATAATAATAATATTGACACACTTTTTACACAAATTATCTTGCCCCAAGTTAAGCATATATAGCCTGTGTTATGGGTTACAAGACAATGATATATTTAATACAATATACTTACTTAAACATACATAAATTCTTATAAACATACATAAATACATTTAAACATTCATGACTCGGAAATAAACATCTATATTCATCATATAAATGCTTGCACCTACCGGGATTTGAACCCGGGACCTCTAGCTTAGTAGGTAGGTAGGTAATTGATACTCCCTGCCCATTACAATGCAGTGGAGCTCACGATTCTTGAAAAATCCAAAAATTCTGATCGGTACTAAAATTGCGCTCGTAACCTTGAGACATAAGATGTTAAGTATCATTTGCCAGTAATTTCACTAGTACCCATCCGACCGATACACAATAATGCTTACACATTACTGCTTCCGAAGAAAATGGCGCCGTTGTGGTACCCACGCTCTAGTCGACATCCTGTTCAAAGAAGCCTTCAACTGGTAAAGATTTAGTTAGAAGAATATACAAAGTTACTAGCGTCCTTAAATAACAATTTGGAATCAATTTAATAATAAGTGCAAAAACAATTATAACCAAAAACATACATAGAGGGTTAACCTTTAAAATCGCAAAAGTTTTAGGATTTTATTAATGCCTCGTTGCCGAAGACTTAAATAAGTAGAAATTAAATAAAATGAAGTCCATCATCACTATAAACTGGCAAAATAAAAATGATATAAAACTCATGCCATGCGATGTATAAGCTTTTACAACAAGATCCCAGAAAATGTTCAAAACACATGTATACCGAAATTGTGTGGTAAAGGTTACTATAACATAAATGACTTTCTTAATGATACCACAGATTGGGAATGGAGCGACTACCCTCAAACTATTGAATAATATTAAGTTTTATTGTACAATATTATTTCGTAAACATATTTTTTGGAGAATAAAAATCCCGCTGAGTTTGTTGCGCCCATTCTTCTCAGAGGCATTCGTTTTGGAATGGGTGGTAGTTTTTGAATTTCACTAAGTGATGTCACATCCTATTTTGAAAAAAAATATTTGAATTTGAATTAAAATTTACACTTCAATAACTCGAAAAACGTAAGATTCTCTCTTACATTGATAAAAAAATGGAAATATAAATACACTGCCATAATTAAAAACCAAATAAGTTAATAAAGTTAATATTTATTAAGATATCTACAACATTTTGAGAAAGTTGTTTAAATTATTAAATTATATATTTAGATGCCTATTTATTTCTATTTTAAGATAACCTGAAAGGTATAGAAATACCTGAGTGACCTGAGCGAAATATTAGCCCATCAAAAGGAATTTCATAGTATTAACTGCACTCTGTGTTTGTCTGTTATTGGGTTTGAAAGCTTTCTAAGAAATGTATTACTAACTATTATTATTGATTAAGTCTACGTGTAATTGTGGCTTTATTATGATTTGTTTACCTGTTGGCGAAACATAATAAATAAATATATAAATAATAATTCCACCTTCGCACGACACGCCACAAGTTAGGATATCGTCCTCACCATCTGGATGTGTGGCGGTCCTCCACAGTGTGGTTTTCAAGGAGCTTTCTTCTTCGTACTACGAAGCTGTGGAATGAGCTTCCTTGTGCGGTGTTTCCTGGAGGATACGACATGGGTAGCTTCAATAAAGCGCGTACACCTTCCTTAAAGGCCGGCAACGCTCTTGTGATTCCTCTGGTGTTGCAAGAGAATGTGTGCGGCGGTGATCACTTAACACCAGGTGACCCGTACGCTCGTTTGGCCTCCTATTCCATAAAAAAAAATTGCTCTAGGCAATTAACTCTACATGATAACAATAACACACGTAATAATTGTAAAATTTTTAGTAATTGAAATTTTCACACAGACAAATTATAAATTTTAGAACCAAAATTTTCATCATCCTTACATGGTCGCACAAGTGGGCACGAAGTCGGTACTAATACCTACGCTAGAGTGCGCCTACTAGTTTACATACAGGTTGTTCCAAAATGGTGTTATGGTATTTTGTTAATGGTTAAGTTGCTCTACCAGTGTGATTATTTAATATTACAAATGCATTTCTACGCTGTATAAACAAAAAATATTATACGTTTATCTAATAGATTTCTTGTGTCCCCGTGTTTGTTACCAAACTCCTCCGAAACGGCTTAACCGATTTGTATTAAATTTTGTGTGCATTTCGGGTAGGTCTAAGAATCGGCCAACATCAACACGCAAGTTCTGGTCGTTGTCGAAAGCTGCTCTTGGTAACTTCGACCAGTCGTCCCTGCCGTTAAAAAAAATGCACACTGTGTTTGTCTGTTATTGGGTGTATGTGTTTGTAAGCTGTCTAATCGGTCATCAAATATTTTTATACCCCAAAAATTTTAATTATTGAATTTTTCTTTATTACTTTATATGTCAATACAACGTTTGCTGGGTCAGCTAGTAATTAAATATAAGTGATGTGAATACAACTTATGCTGAATAATTAGATTACATAAAACCTTAAATCATAGGTTCTCAACGTGGGCGTTTGAGACTTTCGGGGGGGCAGTAGAAGACCCAGAGAAAATTAGGGGGCATTGAGATGGCGCAGATGGGGCGTGGGTAGATAAAAAAATTTAGTCTAAAAAGGCAAAAAAATACACGAAAATACTCTAGAAAAAAACATATTCTCAAAGTGGGCCGTGAGCAAAATAAGGTTGAGAAACTATGCCTTAAATAATTTAAACGTCTTGATAGGCTGACAGAACAGAACAGAACATTTGGAAAAAAATTAGTGGCTGTTAACTTCTATTTACAGCAAACGCACGCACACTAAAACAAAGTGACTGTACGTATCGTAAGTTTAAGACATAACTCGTCATACACACTAAAGTAATAAGCCTGGCCGTTTGTCATGCGTTACCTAAAAGCAAGAGGCTCTATCTAGACCATAGTTTCTCAACCTTATTTTGCTCACCGCCCACTTTGAGAATATGTTTTTTTAGAGTATTTTCGGGTATTTTTTTGCCTTTATAGACTCTATTTTTTAATCTACCCACGTGCGCCATCTGCGCCATCTCAATGCCCCCTAATTTTCTCTGGGTCTTCTACTGCCCCCCCGAAAGTCTCAAACGCCCACAAGGGGTCGTTATCGCCCACGTTGAGAACCTATGATCTGGACGTATAAATAAATCTAAGCGTAAAACGAATCACATTTTATAAATAAACGATGTCAAATCTCGTGCTCTCTCGGAGAAATTTACAGAACGTAACATTTTTCCGCACATGAGTAATATCCATAAAGATTTAGTGTCATTAAATTAAAAGAAGTGTCGTTTTGTAAGCGTTCACATTTCAATGAGACGCCGTATTCTAAAAATAGCACCATAAACAAATTCATAAGTAGGCTATGCTCTGGATTTTATGCGATTTTAAAGGGGAGCCCCATGGGGTGTACCCGGGAAAGTGAAACGTGGCGTGAACTCAGCTCCCTCACAAGAAACAAGAGGGTACGATGTATATTTTGATAAACATTAAAAAAAAAAAGACTATTTTAATTTTATAAATATTACATATATCTCGTGTAAAATGGAGGACTTACAATATTGATTTTATTTTATGTTATATTTTGGATTGATTTTGTGAGGTATGTATCACATATTGTAATCATATGTCAAAAAAGAATAAGTTTGTTTGAATAGATTAATTCGATTAAGATTAAGATACATTCATACGATATATTATTATTAGTACCAATATATTTACGTAGGTACCCTTTTTTATTTTAGAGTATATATATATATGCCCATGATACCTATGCATGGAATGTAGTAAGTGTCTAAAATATTTTACAAATAATTTTTTTTGGGCTTCGGCTTTTAACCATTAGCATTTAATAACATTTAAAGGTAATTTAAGCTGCTTGTTGAGTGGAATTGATTGAACTCATACAGTACCTAATTAAAATGTGGAATTTATTCTTATTATCTCAGTGATAACTTTAAGGGTATAAGGCCAAAGTATACATACTTAATTAAGAAAAAAAACCTCTGTGTTTTCATTAATGATTTCTTTTTTAGCCGAATGTACTTCGAGCTATAAAATATATTAGGTACAAAATTTCGTTATATAGCGAATAGTAATCGTAAGCCAAATATAGTAAGAATACCAAAGCAATATACAACTAGTAGGTAAGTAATGATATAACAAATTCATATTATAACAATATTACATTTCATTGTACGCCACTGAGAACGTAAAGAGAATTTTAATACGAAATGCAGACCCACACACATTAAAATGGGTTTAACCGCCAGCCGTTCCACTTTCGAAAAAATAAAATAAAACAAAAAGGCGCGATACCGCCATACCTCCCGCGCTAACCGCAAATTCCACCGGAAAAAATCGTATTTCGAACGTGGTTTGAATTTTAAATTGACGCTCAACGCGAAAATCCGCCTCCAGCCAGGATTTTGTGAACATTCCCCAGTTCACTAGTCGTATTATAGAACCGTTATGTTTGTGATGTATGAGGGACAGTTACCACTTGCAAATTATTAACATTACATCGGTCTGTTGAAAATGTACTGAAAATAATATATTGTTTGGTTATTCACATACATATTATTGTTTGATACAGTACATTAAACAGCTTGTGAATATTACTCGTGTTTTTTATATAATTTGACTTTTTGAAGGCAATATAACGATTTAAGTTAGGTATCTACATTATTTATTTATAAACTAAAATGAACAGAGGTGAAACATAATTGATAAATTAAACTGAAATGATTCGAGTTTCGAGAAATCGAGACACCGATTTTCAGGATTATTCACACCTTTACACATTATAAAAAATACTTAAAATTGGACTTAGGCGAAAATAATCGTAAATCATTGATGATTTAACTCGACCATTCGTCTTTGAATTCGAGTCCTCGACTTTCAAAATAGCCTCCCTGATCCTTGTAACGTGATTCTGAACTAATTCTTTCAATTGAAGATATCTTATGTATATTATATATAGCTATAGGTTTTTTTTTGCAATTGTATACATAGTATTTTTTTGTAAGTTCTGATTTATCATAATAAGAAACATTTTGAGACACGGTGATATTTGGGATCGATGCAGAATTAAAGAAGTGTACCTAGTTATAGTTTTGTTAGTACAGATCGGCTAGATGAAAATAGACAAAGATTTATATATTGTGAAAAAAAATCACTTAAAACGTACCTATGCATGTTTTACATAGTGTAGATATTAACTAACATGAAAAAGAATTCTGAAAATAAAACAGTTTAGAGAAGATTTATGACCTTTAAATAAATTCATTTAACTATAGTATTTTCTTGATTAACGCGAGTGTTACACATTTAAATAAAATCGTTTTTAAAGGATTAAAACGCGTGTAATTGTAACTGTTTTTTTAACATTAGAGTTTTCAGAGGAACGTAACATCATAGCTAGATGTTCACCCACCTGCTGAACCACCGGCACTCTCGTAATAATCGCCGGTAAGCTCCATCTGCCCCCACCGCACCGCCTCTTTCCACCTGTGTCGCCTGTTTATCGCGAAGATGTTCTTCCTATAGATTTTTTACTTTCTTTGCCATAATATATGTTATATCACATACAGATCAGTATACCTACACACGGTCTTCAATAAAAATTCCCGTTAAGAACACAAAACCCCAGCAGTTTGAATTAAATAAAAATGATACCACAAATTGGGAATAGAGGATGGGAAGTTTAATTGTAAAATGTTACTTTGTAAACATATTTTTGATGAAAAAAAAGCCCGCTGAGTTTGTTGCGTCCGTTCTTCTCAGGCCTGAGGCATTCATTGGAATGGGTGGTAGTTTTTTTGCTTTCAATTAGTGCTGTCACATCCTATTTTGAATAAAAATATTTCAATTTGAATAAAAAACACACTTCATCAAAATGTTCAGAATAAAACAAAGTTGACACCTGATTCCTGCCGCCAAAATCCACCATCGCACGACATGCCACAAGTTAGAATATCATGCATACCATCATTCTTCCACGTACTGCAAAGCTGTGGAATGAGCTTCCTTGTGCAGTGTTTCCGGGACGATACGACATGGGTACCTTCAAAAAAGCGTGTACACCTTCCTTAAAGGTCGCTCCTGTGATTCCTCTGGTGTTGCATGGGAATATGGGCGGCGATTATCACTTAACACCAGGTGACCCGTACGATCGTTGGTCCTTCTATTCCATAAAAAAAGTAAGCAAAATTTATTTGTACCAAAATTCATGGACGATGCGAGACTCAAACCCTCTTGGGTTCCATACGAGTGCTATTACCAACTGAGCTAACCGTCCGAGCGACGCATCATCAGAAATTTTGACATGTATTGTTCAACTCCGAGGTAGTGGCGTCACAGTTTGAAACTGTTTCGATGTGCAAGAGCGACATTTCAAGTCTATTTCCTAATATGTATTATTGGGGTCGAGCAGGTTTTCATCTGTAAAGTAAATAATGTAGATGCGTTAGAGTCCCGCATCGTCCATGAATTTTGGTACAAATTAAAGGATATTGCCCAAAAATGTATGGACAGCAGCCTAGAAAGCCATCAAATTCAAAATTCTTGTAGATGATATGTAAACACCCAATGATTAACTCCCGTTATCATTTTCAAATCAAAACCCGGGTTTTGATTTGATCCGATGATATTTGATAAAACGTAACATAACCTCAAAATCAAAGCAATTCGTATGAAGTCCAGGTGATTAATAGTTTATGTACCATGATATGTTACATTACTGATCCAATAAGCTGCAAAAAGATTTTTATTAAATTAAAATGTAGATTTCGATAAGCATTAATAATTTTTAAGTCGCAACACTAAAACAAGTTGATGGTTTTATTTCCATCATCGCCATTTACAAGAAAATCTATATTATAATTTATTTTACTTCAAATTGAATCCCTTGTTCAAATCATTGATTCCGATGGCCAGATGATGGCAAAATTTAAGTAATTTAATTACTATTTTAATTTCATTTTGACGCATGAGAAAAACCTAGGCGGCAAATGGACACTCTCTTTTGTATATTAAATCCCATAGGGATTTTACTTAAAAATAACCAACACAATGTTATATCATATTCAACTCACACACATCTGATAATCACCTCATCGCAAAAATTCATGTCAATTTTAATAACTTCATTGTAGCCGACATTACGTGGAATACACTCCGTGATGAAGGCTAAATTATATTAAACAATTTGGTGCGCTCATTACATCCCCGCTCATCTCTGTTGGAGCTCAATTTATTCATCACAAACCGCTGTAATGTCGAACGTCCGCGAATAATTGCTGAATGAACCACAAGAAGACCTCCTCGTTACAATTAATTTTGAACTCGTCTATGAACAGCGGAACATTGAGTGATTAGTGGGTCTTTATTGAACAATACTGACTAATAACTTGGTTTGTCAACGTCTTAGATAATTACTAATTGATTTACCATTGGGAGGCTCCTTTGCACAGGAAGCCGGCTAGATTATGGGTAACACAACGGTGCCTATTTCTGCCGTGGAGCAGTAAGGTGTAAACATTACTGTTTTCGGTCTGAAGTAACTAGTGAAATTACGGGGCAAATGAGACTTAACATCTTATGTCTCAAGGTGACGAGCGCAATTGTAGTACCGCTTAGAATTTTTGGGTTTTTCAAGAATCCTGAGCGGTATTGCATTGTAATGGGTAGGGCGTATCAATTACCATCAGCTGAAAGTCCTGCTCCTTATTATCATGCTGCTAGACAACCAATGAAAACAGGCCAGGTTTATTACTTTGGTTGTGACAAGCTACGTCTTTCACTCGCGATTCGTATGTCACTTTGTGTATGTGTGCGTGCATATATCAAATGGAGGTTAACAGTCAACCTATATTTTTTACGATGTTTTCACAGCTGTCACAGTCTATCTAGACGTACAAATGATCTAAGGCTCAGTTATTGCGCTTAAATTCTGTTTGTTCTACGAGTAATCCTTTCCGACATGTATGTTAGACAGCAGAAATTTTGATAGCGTATGTTTGGCAAAAAAAAACATTATTTTGCCGAAATCTATATTTATTTAAGTGTTATGAGTCCTATGTTATCCTTAGTGATGATTCCGTTAAGTTTCTGTTAATCCATATACAGAATGCACCATCCGCCTGCCCATCCATCCCACGGTCTAGACTGTAGTGGCATAGAAAGATATATTTATTTACCGTAGGGAGTGAGAATAACATTACATATTGAAACAACACTTGACAAACGTCATTAAGCTAATGGGGAGAAGTATTGATAAGAAACTTCCAGGCCATCTTTTAAATCATACCTAGTCCTGCCATAAATACTGAAACAAAGAAAAATTCTATTGCAAACAACATTTAATACTTTAACAGTGCGTTAGTTTAATACATAAATATAAAAGAATTTAAATATAAACAGCTTATTCGAAGTGGTCTCCATTGGCTGCAATACAGCCCTTTAAACTTTGAGGCCAGTTATCAATAGCAATCAGTTATCAATATCAAGTACGCACTCTTTCCATGGGAAAATTCATCACTGCCAATCGTACGGATCGTTTTACGGCCGTTCCCAATATACTATCTACAGATAGAGATAAAATACTACCTTCTATAGTCAGTGATTAGCTGTCAATAATTTGAAGCTGTCCCAATATACCCGATAACTCATTCTTATCGCCTTATTTTGAGATGCGTGAATTGCAATTTCCATACAAACTTCTATCGCTCGTAAGCTATACGTCCTCCCATTGACAGACAGCGTGTACGGATAAAGTGAGTTACCGTCGATAAGTTTATTGGGACAGAAAAGTCAACGATAGTTACGATTTTTACCTTAAGTAGGCCACAGCCGGAGATAGACTGTATATTGGGAACGGCCGTTAGGGGCTCCAAATTATCATGGCGTTTAGAGCAAGCCGTACTCTCATAAACTGACCATAAATCATAATCCAGCGGATTATACGGGGACTAGACGACGGCCAGTCTTCAGCTCTGATGAAGTCCGAAACGTTCGTTTCCAGCCAAGACTGCGTAGGCCGAGCTGATCCGCGCCACATTTTATACTTACTGATCATAGATAATTTATACATCTAGATATACTGTGATAGCTGTGAACATCTCGAAAAAAACGTAGACGTAGCTTGTCGTGCACACTAAAATAATAAACCTGACCTGTTATCATGCATCATCTATCAGCAAGAAGCTGTATCAAAACGTAAAAAAGTGCATTTCATTGGCGAATCCGAAACTCGCTTGCCCGGTTTATTTTAACTTTATATATTTTGTAATATAATATTTCTATGATATAAATGAATTCTACACTATCTAAATCTATAATTAGTAGCTCTTAGGCAACGCGTAGTTATATTTATATACAGATTTTTTTCTTCTCGACAAAATTGTTATAGTATATATAATACGTAAAACATAAGTATTATTAATATTGAATTAAATTTCCAGATACTATGGTGATGCTGTCGAGGCGTTCATACACAGTGAGCTCTCGACTGAAGACGACACACAACAGTAAATGCGGTGGAAGATGCTAGCACCAGCTGCCAAGCGTAAAATAAACTCAACACGTGCATGACCGTGGCTCGACAGAGGCAGCAATGCAAGAGATATGCAACACCGCATTGCCGCTGGATACTAACCCGTTAGTACGTAAAATAAAATGCGAAGATTTCCCTGTAAGAGGAAAACAACCCGCAATTGGCATGGGAGTGCGAGATGAAATGGAAGAGGAGTTTGCGGTGAAGGCGAGAAACACGCCGCCTATGGGTCCAGCACAAGTTCAGGACCATCGCATGGAGCATGGAGGAAACGGCTTTTGGTTAGCGGCGGTTACAGCGGCCGGCGCACCACATCCAATGCTGGAAACTTGCACGGAGACCGGCTTCATTAACAGCCAACCTTCGATGGCAGAGTTTATGACTGCTCTTCCGCAGCTAGGCGGTGGTGAACTCAGTCCGCAGCACACACCTCCTGGATACGGACCTGATCTGCCATCGCCAGGTGGTGGACTCAACGTGCCCGAATATCCGTGGATGAAAGAGAAAAAGACCACACGAAAGAACAGTCAACAAGGTAAGATAACTAGCATATGAAAGCGATTCAATCTATTGCTACTTAACAACAGAACTGTAATGAAATTGTGATTGTTCTTCTTTCAAAAGACGTTCAACCGTAATGACATGAATACTAAATGGTAACTCATCCATTGTGTTCCAAAGCACGGTCCCAGAGTTGATTTAATGAACATAAATTTACTCCAAAATATATTGAATTGTTGACGACTTACGAACAACAATGCATTGGGATCGTCTGATTACACGAACCAACGGCCTAACAGTATTGCGTGTAACGGAACCAAATATCCGACATGCATTATGGGCACAAATTATAAGTGTTAACATAACATTTACAATATGCTCTAAAAAATATACACTGTTCTATAGCCTATGGTAGGAAGGTAGGTTATGACGTCTTACAAACCATGTTAGGGCAGCGTTATCTTTGCCAAACTAAAAAACTGCACTGTTAATCCTACTTACTATACTTAAAAAAACCATTAGGCTATCTATATCAACAAATAATTCTCTGTCTTTCTTGGGGGCGCGCTTCTATCGTTATGATGTGTTCGATTTTCTTAATAATATCCTCCTGAAATAAAACTGAAATAATTTAACAGATAACATTCATTGGTGTTGGTTGTAAATGTTTCAAAGTTTAAATAACTTTGATGGCAATAATTAGGTAGTACCGATGACATAAACGCTTGAGCACTGTTATCACAAGGTAAAAGAAATGTTGTAAGTAATAATTCCTATTACATTACATATTATTTATAACCCGCTAACAACCAGTACATTTCGAAACAAGACGATTCCGCACGTGCATAGAACGACTTTTTTAATACATTTGCGAATGTATACACATATATTAAATATATAATAGTTTATTTCAAAGATTGCATATACAATTTGGTGGCTAAGGCTATATATATATATATATATATATATATAACAATCACTATTGGAACTCATTTTTATCAAATTTTGCATAATAATGTAAGTATGTTATTTCGCGGGTTTAAGCTCTCCTATACATTTAGCCAATTCAATGATAATAAATTTATCTGATTTTTTTTATTGCGTTATTAATTTATTAACGATATTAGTATATAAAAAAATTGATAGAAAATTTGGAAAACAAAGGAGGAAAACAAAAAACACAAGTGCGGAAAAGAATAAATTTCCGCACACTAAGCACGCATGGAAAAGTCTGCTTTTTGAACAAATGTATAAAAAATTTTGATAATACATATTTAAATTAGTTATCAAGAATGTATTGACGCACTTTTGGTTCAGTTCCAACTTAAACACGAAGGCGCTTTCCTAGCTTTACAAAAAATAATTTAAGCGAATGAAATACGTATAATGACGTCATTGCTTTTGTTGGTTTTTTAATACGATAGTGTTTTTATTGAAAACAATTCTCGAGCGTACACCCTGAATAACGTAACATACAGCTTAACAAAACAAGTGACCCCAAATTTGTCGCTGGTACATGATCCATCATCATCCGTCGTGAGAACCAGAGATCACCTGGTCCGTCTAATGTGCGTCAAACTCGACGTATTCAAAGGGATATAAGTTATAATACCAATAATTGTCTATACTGGAGTCATGGATGTTTAAATGTTTTTATGTATGTTAAATTAAGTATATTTTATTAAATATATCATTGTCTTGTAACCCATAACACAGTCTATATAATATGCTTAACTTGGGGCGAGATAATTTGTGTAAAAAGTGTGTCAATATTATTATTATTATACAAATCTAATACAATATATAGTTTTATATCTGCCATGCCTATCAATAAAAAAAAAAACATTGTTTATCTACAAACATTATACTTTCGTAACCGATGACAGAATATAGTTTTTTTTTTTCAATTGTTATGTTGGTACATACATTAGATATATTACACCTCTATATAGAGCCTCTGACAGCTAGACAAACGATGAAAACAGGCCAGATTTAATACTTTAGCGTGCGTGACAAGCTACGTCTTACACTCGCGATTTGTATGTCACTTTGTGTGCGTGCATTGATCAAAATAGAGGTTAACTGTCAACCTAAATATTTTTTCACGTTTTCACAGCTGTCACATTCTATCTAGGCGTTGAAATGATCTAAGGTTTGTGCCCGCTAATATTAGATAAAAGAATCTCGTGGAACTTTGTATTTTTCTCTTCATTTCTTTTTGTTCTCCCTTCACAAACTAAAAGTTAATTATAATTAAAATAATATGAGCAATTCTATAGACGAGTAAGTTAAAACTATTGTTAATTAAATTTTGTGAAACAATGATTGGACATTTATTTCTAATATTTCTATATCTTTTTGTCCTTTTTATCACCGACACATCTGAACCGAATGTGATGTGATTTTCACTTACAGGTTCCTTAGATATGTATAAGAAATAATAATAATATAGACATACTTTAAACACAAATTATCTTGCCCCAAATGAAGCATATAGCCTGTGTTGTGGGTTGCAAGACAACGATATATTTAATACAATATACTTACTTAAACATACATAAATACATATAAACATTCATGACTCGGAAACAAACATCGATATTCATCATATAAATGCTTGGACCTACCGGGATTCGAACCCAGGACCTCCAGCTTAGTAGAAATAACTTATGAGAATAAAGGAAAGGATACTTTGTTTGAAATTTATTTGTTATATGTCTATTAACCAATAAAGCTTTCATTTAAGCTCTGGGAAAATTATAAAACTATCGCCGGAACGTGGAATGTACTTTGTTAAGGATAGTGGGATGTCCTCTTGGCGCCTATTTAAGCAGTAATGTTTAAACATTACTGTGTTTCGGTCTGAAGGACGCCGTGGCTAGTTAAATTACTGGGCAAATGAGACTTAACATCTTATGTCTCAAGGTGATGATCGCAATTGTAGTGCCGCTCAGAATTTTTGGGTTTTCAAGAATCCTGAGCGGCACTGATTGCAATAGGCAGGGCGTATCAATTACCATCAGCTGAACATCCTGCTCGTCTTGTCCTTTACTTTCATAAAAACACGCCTTAGAGTGCCTTCATGTCACTGAGCTGACTGAGCCGAAAGTGTGTCAATACATTATTTCAGCCTTCAATAAATAACTTAGTCTTTTTTTTTTCTAAGATAATATACATTGAAATAGTTTAGGAATACTTTAAGCTTATTACTATCACTTATACTTATTACTTATTGTACAAACATTTTTAGTTGTATGTACCTACTGAATTAAGATTTTCGCAAGCTTTCAAATCTTCGAGTTATTTATCACTATAAACTCAACTCAAGTTAGGAATCCGACCAATCTTCGTGATTTTTGGTTTGCTGTTATATTAATGTAAAGTTATAAAGTTATAAATAAATATTTTAAAAGAATAGTTAGAAACCTACTACTATAATATATAATATAATTACAAACAAAACTCATTCTTCTCAAGTGCATCTCACTACATAAATAATCTTAAAGGCTTTCCTGATTTTGACCTGTTTAATTCATCCACAAATTCTATCAGATCAAAAATGACTAAAACTGGTTTAATGTGTTTCTCTAACTGTTAATATAAACATAATTGAACGTAGTGTTAAAGTTCTGTAAATTCTGTAAAAAAAAAGATGTACCTGTATTATGCTATGTGTACGAAACAATATGCGAAAACTATTAAATGGTGTAAAATGTTCACAATATTGTATAGTAATTAAGTTATTGCAACACTGTAAGTTTTCCAAATAAAATAAAATAAAAATACTTATTAATAAATAGATAGGGACGTGTTCCACTTCCAAACAATATATTGTGTATTACAACATGACAGCATAATAATTGATAAGAGTTATAAAATAACAAGTTGCTAACCTTATTACACGAAGCAACATCTCCGAGTACAGAAGCATTGCCCCCCGCAGAGCTCAGCGGGGTTCCATCATCTGTACCATCGAACACCTCACCTAATAAAATCATAATATTAACACTTTCCATCTTAGTACACTTCAGTATTGATACACAGCATCTATACATATATTATATCTTTAAACGAGCCATTCTTATCTTAATATATATAAATTACGTGACACGTTGTTTGTCCGCGATGGACTCCTAAACTAATGAACGGATTTTAATGGGGATTACTTCATGGAGAGCAGTTTAGTCCAACTTGAGAGATAGGTTCGTTTTTATTTCGATTTGAGACCCATAACTAGTTTTATTTCCAATATTTGTTGTGTATGGACATATTTTCTGTGAGAGAATTTAATGACGCACGGTGTGACAGTTCCGCTGTGAAACAATTTCATTATAACAGCTACAGAACAACGTCTGTCAAGTCAGCTAGTATATATATGATCTGAATCTCGGAAACGGCTATGATTATGATTTTCATAAAGTTTAGTACACAGGGGATTTCGGGGGCGATAAATAAATCTAGCTAGGTTTCAATTAAAAAAATGTAGTTTTATCCGTGTTTACATTAGAATACATAGGTAAATTTTGCCATTATGTACAATACTGTAATAGCTCAGATGGGACATTGGGTGATCCCGAAAGCTGAAGACCCCGGCTTGGAATCCAGATGCGCTGTTAGTTTTTTTGGCCAAGTTTTGTATATTCTTAAAAATTTGAGCAAGGCTCGGTTGTCCGAATATTCTATATATAAACTGTAACCGTGTCTATATAGTAATGAAATTTCAGGAAATCTTATTGTGCGCCTTACATTAACGATTGGTCATGTATCTAGATACCACACTACCTAATATATATATATATATATATATATATATATATATATATATATACCTAAGAACAATAGCTTCTATATTGCGGCAACTATTAGATGCCTGTGTGGCATCATGACACTCAAGCCATCATCTTTCAAATTTTGTAACATACACTTCGTGTTATTTTACATTGAAATTAATAAAATACAAAATAATTACTGATGATATGTGATCCCAGTGTCTTTTTTATTTCTTGTAGTATTATTTTAACAAAGTTTTACTACGCAACCAGGCATTTTAGTTTAAATTATCAGCAAATTTAATAGAACAGGTGGCACGTCAACGTCACACATTGTACGAGACTGGCTCGAGCATGCCTGTTTGGGCGTAGTAAAAGTTGCTGCACTTTGCGACTACGCCTGCGGTATCTTGTTGGAGCGAAGCGGAGTCTTAAATAATCTATAATAAGTATCCATCTATGAATGTAATAGAATCAATTTTATCTGACCTTCAGACTCTTGTTTAATATTGTTAAAAAGATCGTAAATAATAATTTAATTAATTCATCAATTTGTAGTGCATGTTTTAATATTTTCATTTTAGTTTTCCCTGTAAACTTCGCCATTTCAAATTTCACATGCGTATCACATAAAAAATTCATGACAATACAATATTTCCATAGGTTTTGCCTTATATCTTAAACTTAAAAAAATTAAAAATAATTATTTGATACTCTACATTTATTGCATTGAAATTAAAGCATTTTTTTTTGTTTTTTTTTTTTACTTCTATTTTCTTAGAATAACGCAAGTACGATACATTACAATAAAATACTTTTATTGATCGAAGCTGAGCGGGGTTCCCACCGGGTGACTCCAATTAATTTCTGTGTTAAATTGTTTCTCGGACGGATTTAAAAAAAAAATAACTCATAGAAATCTTTCGAAATTTTCTAGGTTATTGACGAGATAGAATTTTGAATTTCAATTTGATTCAATTATTATAATTAAAAACAAACATGATTGACCAAATAAGGCATTACAAAACATTTATTTATTACTCCTCATGTTTAAATATGGCACCAAATTCCAAAAGTTTCTCCTTATTATTTTAGTTTGGATTAATTTTGTTTTGTTTTTGTATACAGACTTAGTTTACCTCGGCAGTAACTGCGGCATTATAGTAAACAGAAAGACGCATGTTAAGTGACTGAATTCTAACGCGTAAAGTCATAAAAGGATTTTATTTTCTCAAAATTGATTCCTTTAGAATTCTTTTTGATATAATTTCTAATATGCTAGACACTACTTTCGTTTCGGAAACAAATCTCCCAACATTCTTTTTTATGCGCTCTTTTTAATCAAATGTCCAATATTACGCTCTTTACTTATTCCATGTTAGTTCGTTGCCCTGTACAAAAAAAAATAAACATCCAATGTTAGTGAAAAAAACCTGGCTTGTTGTAAGTGGCGTTATTACGCGTTTGCACCACAAAAAATACAAAACAGCAGTATATTCTTCAGATAAAAGGAAGATATAGTTTGGCGCGGGACGACCGTGAATCGCTACCGGCGGTGATCCATCACTGTCACGCTATCGACCGCTGCACGCCCGTCTATGCAACTCCGCGGCTTTGTTCCACCACACGGATATTGGATTTGCTAAGTTTTGACTGATTCTTTAAATCGCGTTACTTCGGAAACTTTCGAGTTTGCTTCCAATATCATTTCGAACAGATATAGACGAAGAACGAACGAAGAAGACTTTAATTAATTTAGGGGTTGTTTGAAAATGTACAAGCTTTATCCGAATGTTTTGAGTTCAACAATTCGACACGTGTATCGCCTCTACACGAGGCATCCTTTGGAGATTTGACTCGCCAAACTTTGGCACGCTCAAAACATTTGGATAATTATGGATTTCCGCAAAATAACGCCTACTTCAATAAATTTTCAATAATAAATGTACAAGGAAACTAGCAAAAAGTGATAGGCTAGATAAATTAATAGCTTAGTTTCGAGTCACACAGATTGCCTTCACGAGCGTAACGGACCAGCTATCGCTCCCCTCTCAATATTTTAAAGAAAGGAACGACCTATCCCACGACGTTACCACAATTTGTAACAATTAGCGCGAGCATACCCAACGGAAGAAATATTTTACGTACCTATTTTTTAGCATCTATAACGTTAGTCAAACATCAACAAGATTGTTTGGTATATATTTCAAGTGTCTCCTGGATATAAGATATTTAAGAGATTAATTTACTGGACTAACCGTTTAAATATTTGAGGTCGCTTACGATTATGTAACACAATAATATTATTCTTCATCTCAGTCTAAACAGTAGCCTTAGGATGAAAGACTTAAATTTAGTTAAAACATTTATTTAAAGCAGAAATTATATCGAAAAGAGAAATGAGATAAATATGACCTATTCAAATGCAGATATATGCAGATGACCGATACTTAACTGTCTTTGCTGCTTTGTGCTGCAGAAGAAAGCTATTCGCTCTATTTATAAATTAGGTCCTATAGAAATATAAGAGAAAAATTTAAAGAATAATCATATTAAATGTTGCCTCTTAATATATTCTTGATAATGTTATGTATTTACATATGCGAATTTTCTCTAAATTGTGATAATCATAATGTTGACAATAGGAACAGACATAAATTTGTTATACCTACTACTCAGTTAAGTCGAGTTAACTTTCGAAGGGCGATGTATATTCAAATTCAAATTAAAAAAACTACCAGTCACTCAAAATAGACTGCCTCAGACCTGAAAAGAACGAGCACAGGGAAACTCTATTCTATTCTTTTACAACATCAGCACTTTAAGCATTTAGCACAAATAACTTATTAATGAAATTTAATTTGTTTTGTGACTTTTCAGTACTCTTTCTATAAGCTGTACAAAATTACGTGATTATAATATGAGGCAAAATTACATTATTTCAGAATTGCTACCTACAGCTGTCACTGTCATTTCCCCATCACTACGAAGACAAATAATTCGATACCCGTCTGCAGATGTTAATCGATAAAAGAGTCTGGAATTAAAATTCGTATCACACGTCACTCAAACACGCCGTGAACAAATTGAGGCAGTGCAAAATACAGCATTATGTTATTAAAGATGAATCGAAATGATCGATCGTGTCAGGGCGTTCGTTTTAATTTCGATTCCCGAGACATTGCCGGAGGCGTGGTCGCGCGAACGATTTGTTTCACGTCCCTAGATGCCTCTGCTAAACTATACTTCTATTTTATTTTATCTCCTGAACAGGGGACACAAATATATGGAGTTTACAATTCTAATTTTATTTTATACGAACAGAAATCCTCAACTCCGGTTGGGGTACCGTTTAAACAAAATATAAAACCCATGCGTATGTTTTTGGCGGTTAATTGTTTTTTAATTAGAAGTTTTTCTGAGACACAACTCTAAGTTATTGTAGCATATAACATACGCTCTATGTCAGTGAATTACCCATCATAATCAATCCAGCCGTTTCGGTGATTACCGTACAGTCAGACAGGCAAAAATACTAAAATATTTGCATTTCTGGCACAAGTTTCACGTAAATATTTATAAGCATTTAGTTTACAGATTGCAAAAACACACTATATTTTATTTAGGTACTATTTATATGTTGGTATTATATTTTTGTCAAACTTAGAAATAATATTATGAATAGATTACTGACTATTACATAAACGCGTAGTTTGTTTTGGAGATTGTGCTTAACTTAATTTGTTTCTTCTATTTCTTTTGCATCAACCGAAAAACTATTAGTGCGTCGTCGTTGTTATGTTTGGGTGAAGAATTTTCTGAAACCGTATTATGAATGTAAATCAACCATCAAACTTTATAAATTCGGTTTCTTTTTAGAGTTAACTTTGAAAATGGCTGAATCGATCTCACCGGGCGCAGTTCTCTTGCCATAGAGGTCATATTAATCATCTTTCATTTAAGAAAGCGAATTACGGTTACGTGCAAAAATTTAAGTCTATTATACTTGAGTGAAATCCGAATCAATGGTCAGATTGTTGCATAAAGTAAATCTACAACAGTTGCGGCTTGTGTGAAATTAAGCAGTGGTATTTAATGCTCGTGCGTTGAAGTGGCGATAAGCCGCCATCTTAGTGACGAAAAGTAGATTTCGCGTTAGATACGTTGCGTAAGGCTGATAGAGCCGACCCATTGTTGCCAAAATAACAGTTACGCATAATAATCTAAATAGATCTAATAATATTTTTTATGACAATAAGAGACGAGACGAGAAGAGACGAGCCGTGCGTTCAGCTGATGGTAATTGTTACACCCTGCAATGCAATGTGTTACAATGCAGTGCCGCTCAGGATTCTTGAAAAACCCAAAAATTCTGAGCGGCACTACAATTGCGCTCATCACCTTGAGACACAAGATGTTAAGTCTCATTTGCCCAGTAATTTCACTAGCTACGGCGCCCATCAGACCGAAACACAATAATGCTTATACATTACTGCTTCACGGCAAAAAAAGGCACCGTTGTGGTACACATAATCTAGCCGGCATCCTGTGCAAAGGATCCTCCTACTGGTTATCAAACACGTTTTATTACTCTAAACTATTCTTTTAATGGATTTCAGTTATGACATCATTTCGACAAACGTATTAAGATTCAATTAAAAACTTATGTCAACATTTTCCCATATTAGTGCCATTCAAGATCTGTTCCAACATTTCCCTGACAGGTTTATTTTTCCGTGATAATTTTCTAATCTTTTTATTTGCTCCTGACTGTGATAGAAACCCTTAGCTGGATACTCTATGCAATCTTCAAGACATTGTTACACAGACCTTAATATGGTGAAATTTCGTCCCAACTCCAACTGCTTTTTCAATCTAAAAGTTTATTTACTATACATTTTCTGCTCTTAATCTAAGTCACCAGGTCATGCATTCTTGTAACCTAAAGTACAACATTTGGAATAGTTTTCCTTTAAAATTTTATTCTACCCTCAATCAATGCAAACATTGCAATAAATCAAAACTTGAGAACTCTACAATAAATGTTTACACTTTCGTTTTTACAATTGTGATATTATTATATTCGCAAAAACATAGCAAATCGAATCTAATAGAGCAGGTAGTTGTTACTTTCCCGTAGACACGAAGCAATAAATCTTCAGGCCGGCGCTCTTTGATTTATGTGAAAAATGACCGTAAATTTGAGGTTAGGTCGACGACGAAGGGCGGATGTATTCTAATAATACGTGTCTCTACAATTATATAATTTCAAGATGGACGCACTTATAGATATATTTATATACCGAAAAAAACTAATAATGACAGTCCGTTTATATCTGGAAATTGTATATTTTTTGTTGATGCAATTTATGTATTAAGATAATAATATACTAAAATCTTAAATATATTATATGTCTAGATAGAGCCTCACCATACAGACAACAGACTAGTCTTATTACTTCATTATACTTATGTTAAAACCCTTTACATACAATGTTTTGTTATAAAATTCCAACAAAAATATTTCTATCCGATGATTAACTTTTCAGGTCTTTCCTTCCCTAAACATTCACCATGGTACCCTTCTTTTTGTCATAGTTTACTACACAAATAGTTATATAAATCATACCTCTATATATAAGACTACTAAAAACAAAATTGTTTATTATTGTGAAATCCTATCTGACAACGATCATTTATACGTCTAGATAGACTATAATAGCCGAGAAAACGTCGAAAAAATTGAGCTTAGAGTTAACCTCTATTTTGAGCAATGCAACACTAACACAAAGTGTCATACAAATCGCGATTGTAAGACGTAGCTTGTCACGCACCCTTAACTAATAAACCTGGCCTGTCTTTATCGGTTGTCTAATAGTAAAATACTATATTATCTAGACTAGATCTATCATAAACCAAAAATAATACCACAGATTAACATGCACTATACATTATTTTATTGCATAAGGTTTAACACATAAATCAATTCCAAATCAGCTTCTAAACGTCAACAGATGACCAAAATGATCACGATTTACCTAAATAATATTCGGGTTGTAAATAATAACGAATATAATGACGGTATTCATTGGCTGTCAATACATTGCCGTTATAATTTACGGGACAAGCAACACTTTCACTTCATCCCCTACACATAAATCAATGGAAATACGCCGATATTTATCTACGGTTATGAAAACGATACTGATATACGTGTTAAGAGTTCAACAAATTTTTATCGAGACTTAATTTACTTATTTATGTAAGTTAAGTATTTATTTTTGCATGATAGATCAGCTAGACATACCAATAGTTAATATTTAGGTATATGTTTTTATAATATATATCCTAAGATATTCACAGCATTATAAATATTAACTTTAATTGTTAATAATAATATTATTTTTTTTTGTATTTGAAATGTATTGATATTTGTTTAGCTTAAAGTGTGTCTTGATCTGGATTATTTGTTAGTAAAAGTGTCTACTATTCAGGACTAGGATTTCAAGATGTTTTTTCTCTCAGTGCGCCATTTGTTTCCGAAGCTTTGTTAGTGTTTGGAAATAACATCAAAAAGAATTCAAAAGGAATCAATTTTGAGAAAATAAATGCCTTCTAAATTCTTAATGTTAAAACTATCAAAACCGAGTAGGTACATTTGGACGGTGAAAACACCACATTTCCGATGATGCATTCTTAGTAAAAGTAAACTTTACTTCTCTCAGTTATATTGATATAGTTTAATTTGGACACAATACTTATTTTTTGATTATCTTTATAAAATGTACAACACTATAAAGTTTAAAACATAATAATATTCTTTTCTTTTGAAATCGTTTGAATTAAAGTATTTTTTAATGTTATTAACATAGCAAAGCTTGCATTAAAACTTTAAGCAAGATAGTTTGAATACAAGCAACGCCAAAGTAAACAGAAAACAAAAAATGACCTATTCATCACAATCAAAGGCCACATTTCCAGTCAACGCTCCGAATAACAAACCCAAAAAGACCAAATGAGCGTTAATTGCGTTCATATAAGACCGTGAGATGAGATTGCCAGTAACAAGCAACCGTGTCTAACCAAATCCTCAACGGAAGCCGTACACAAACAAACAAAGAATAATCCTTAGTGGCAACAAAAGACGATCAATAAATCACTTTCGCTGGAGACGGTTGAAGGGCGCCGGTCAAGCTCTTTGTGCTCATTGTCGGGCGGCGATTTTAACAGCAATTAGAGACATTTACCTGTACGATACGATGTAAGCCTATTACGACTGGCGTGCCACCAGCCTGTGTGGTCAACCACTACTCAGCACATTTTTGATATCCGTGTGAATGTTAGAACCTGTTGACAGCATAATAGCAAGACGGGACATTAACTGCAGTTGTCAAACAATCTAACCGAAGCAAAATTTAATATTATTAATAGCGCGAGTTATTAATTACGTATTTCATGTAATTGTTATTATAGCTAGTGTAAGGTATAAAATGTCAGGACGACCGAGGCTTGCTCGGATTTTTAAGAATTAACAAAACTTGAACAAAAAAAACTAATGTAATATTCGAGCCGGGGTCTTCTGCTTTCAGCGGATCACCCAATGACCCAACTGAGCTATTATAGTCTTGTATAAAGTGCCGAAATTTATATTTGTATTCTAATGTTATTGTAGCTGTTTCTCATTAAAACACGGATAAAACTACATTCTTTAAAATTGAAACCTAACTAGATCGATTTATCGCCCCCGAAATTACCTGTATACTAAATTTCATTAAAATCAGCAGTTGGAGCAGTTTTCGAGGTTCAGATTATATAAGTATATATATTTATACAAGAATTGCTCGTTTAAAGGTATAAGATTCACCCCCTTATTCATAATGGCCGCTAACTTAAAACAGCCGCTAAGGAGTGTTTTTTCTCATTCTGACTTAGGTCAATAGAAGATGACAGAGTGAGAATTAGCAATGCCTAAAGTAAGCAGACTATGAATGGGGGTAAACATATAACTTTTTCGAATGGCAGAAGAAGCATGAAAGCAGAATTAACGCACTGCACATTGCGATCACTGCGTAGTATGTGTGGGGTGAGACTTATTGATAGAATTCCGAATGCGGTAATAAGAGCGCGCTGTGGTCAGTAAGAAGATGTCGTCACAAGGATTGAGAAAGGAATGCTGAAATGGTTTGGACACGTGGAGCGAACGAGTGAAGAAAGAATGACTAATAAAAAATATGTGTCTGGGCAAGTCAGTCGCTGTCCGCGGAAGACCTCGTAGGACATTCGTCGACCAAATTGGGGACATTTTAAAGTTTGGAAGGAGGAAAGGATGAAAGATCCTAAGTACCCATAACCCGCGTATATGAAAAGAGTAATGAATGTAGATGAAGCGCGTGAGCTTTGTAAGGATAGAAGCAAGTCGAGTTCTGTTGTCTCTGCTTACCCCGACGGATAAATGGCGTAAGTGTGTGTGAAGTGGCTTCCTACTACTTGCCTCACTTTCTTGAATCATAAATTTTGTGAAAAGGTATTAAGTACATGACTGTGGGGTAGATATGTCTTAGATTGACGGGTAAAGTGCAATGTTGTCATATAACTTAGACCACAGAAGGTGTTAAAGAGGATATATATAAGTATAAGAGATACTTATTCTGTGACTTAGATCATATTGCGACTGTCATGAGAACATAATGCCTTGTAACTTCAGGTGGACCATTTGCTCGTACGATTACCTATTCCCATTAAAAACAATTTGGAGTTGACACAATGCATTCATCATCATAGTAAAATAACCCACACAATTTGTTAAAATTATACAAACTGGTCAATAGCGAATTAGACTCGTATACATGAGTTTTGTACCTTTATATAAAATCTATTATCTTATACGAGCTATGCATAGTAAAAACTATTAAATATAGACTAGAACTTATAGCTCGTATTAGATTAGCACTAAGTGCTTTTTTTTTTTTTGTAAAGGCAACATTTTTTTCACTCTGTCCAACTGATAATATAGCCCACTGATAGAAGGAGGCACAGCGGAGTTAATAATGTGATACGAAAATTAATACACTTATCAAAAGTAACTTAACCTGAACTTATTCAATAAAACTTAATTGGCCGACTCTTATGCGACTGAAAAATTACAAAAAAAAAAGCAATGAGTAGATCACTGACCAGAAAAGCTGCAAAAAAATTTGCTAACATTTCCTACAAAATAATTGTCAAAGAAACATGTTAAGACATATTATCTAAATTGATTTGTTACTGTTAGAATTATGGCATTAGGCACACAATGACTTGCAGAAACAATATTCTCATTTGATATTAGATTGTTTAACATTCGCACCCCTCTGAGCTGTTTGCTGTAAACTGATTTATCATATCAGAGAGTTCTAAACAAGCATCATCTTACACGCGTAAACCCTCATATACAAACCACAAGTGACATCCACTTCAGGCCACTTCCGACTCTGTAAAACGACCACTAAAGTCTATATTTCGGTAACGAGGCTGTAACATCTTCTCTGAACGTTGTACTCTATAACGACGTAAGTATAGCATATATTTCGTGCGAATGTGTGCTGAATTTACTTTGTGTATAGGACGAGAATGCGGTGAAATGTTTTGGAGTTGTGGTGTGCAGAGATAGGCTGTGTATCCGACGTAGAGAAGCTTGTCTAAGATGAGGGTAGCATGTATCGTGCTGTCCGGTTTCCGGACACTAGCGGAGTGTAATTGAGTAAGTTTGTTTTGAGTGTAAATATTTATCATCTCCGCGGTACAAATAGTTTAATACTGGTTTATACGATTTACTTGTTCACTGCATCAAGCGAAAGTTAGTGCTTAAATTGACTTATTTGTGCATGTACGAAGAGTTTTGACATAGGCAGGTATTGTAAGTAAATATTCAACGAAGACTTATTTTGAGATAGAATGGTAAAAAGATTTTTTAAGCTATTACATAGCTTCTATCGCGGGCCTTGAGCGTGGGGACTGAATCCAGAAATTCCATAACGAAAATAACCTAACACTTACATACTAGATGTATATAGATATTTCGGCACGCTTTTTACAGTTGCCGTGGAACAGCGGTTATAACATATGCTCGTTGTGCAGAAGGTCCCAGGTTCGAGCCTTTTTATAACGTTTTTTTAATTTTTATTATTATAACAAGCATTTTTATTTAGTTTCACCTGTCCCGTTGTCTGTCTGTAATCAAATCGGGCAAGTAAAATTTTACTCAGTACCCATTTGCTTTTTTTAAAATTGATTTTATTAAAAAATATACTTCATAAACAAAATAAATAAATTATTATAATTGCATAAGTTGATAAAAAATGCTATGCAATAGCTTCTCCGCGGCAGTCCCCGAGTGCCACACGTCTTTTTTTATTCTAGTTGTGGAGGGATGTTACAATTAAATAGCTAACTAATTAAATTAATAAAAAAAAATGTGTACAAAGCCCTTATTTCAAATCGTAGCAACGTGTTACAGTTGATTTTGTTATAAACATTTTAGCCCGTTCTCTCTACTAAGAGTAACTTTCAAGATGAATACTAGCTAATATTCATCAGTTTTGTGTCTCTCTTTACGTTATTAAATGATAGGTCTAGATTAACATGGTCAAACGCAAAAATATATTTCTGAAATACCACTCAAATTCAAGCATACAATTTTACCAAATTATCTATGAGGGCCCATGGTGGTAGGTTTTTACCTACATAATATTAGTCACATTATAAGGGCACGTTTACATTAAAGCGACAATTGCATTTGACTGAACCTCGAAAAAGAATACTCTATCTTCTTATCATAAATTGGTTTAAGTGCTAACGTAAAATAATAAAATTTTAGGTAGTCAATCAGCGTTATCTAATATATAAAATTCTCGTGTCATGGTGTTAAGCTTTGAACTCCTCTGAAACGGCTTGACCGATTCTCATGAAATTATGAGTGCAACAGAGTGTAGGTCTGAGGATCGGACAACATCTATTTTTTATCCTCCTAAATGTTAAGGGTGGCCGAAAATTTTTTTTATAATTTTTCTGATTTTTTTTTTTATTTGTTTTATTATGAGTCAGCATTAAAAAATACATACAACTTCACACATCTACGATCAACAGTTACTTTTGTATCGCAATTTTAATATCGGCAATACAACGATTGCTGGGTCAGCTAGTATTTTATAAAGGTTCAACCAGAGTGACTTTAAACATCGGTACTTTGATATTGACCAAATACTAAGTAAATCGTAACATGTATGTTACGATCTTAAATATTTAAGTATCCTAATATAACATCGAAAGACACTAAGGCTGAGATCTATAGAGCGTACTTAGAGTTTGCTCAGACCTTACTTATATAAAACTTAGTTGAATTAAAGCTTAGCGTTATCTTTGATAACGTTTTTAAGTCTGAAACTGATATCTGAAATTATGCTGAGCTTAAGGTAAAACGGCCTAATGCAAAAGTCATGTTCGCGTTTTACCAATCCTAGCTGAGTTTTACGTAGGTAAAGTCTTTTTTTATGAAAGTAAGAGACGAGACGAGCAGGACGTTCAGCTGATGGAACTTGATACGCCCTAACCATTATAATGCAGTGCCGCTCAGGATTCTTTAAAAACTCACAAATTCTGAGCGGCACTACAATTGCGCTCGTCACCTTGAGACATAAGGTCGTAAGTCTCATTTGCCCAGTAGTTTCACTAGCTACTGCGCCCTTCAGACCGAAATACAGTAATGTTTACACATTACTGCATGGCAGAAATAGGCGCCGTTGTAGTACCCATAATCAAACCGGCTTCCAAAGGAGCCTCCCACTGGTAAAGTTAAACCAAAGTCTACGTTCTCTCTATAGATCTCAGCCTAAGCGTATCAAATATAGCACACGATGTAGGTCCGTACCTCACACAGAATCACAAACTATCCTCACAAGATTATAAATCATGTTAACATCTTAACACAGCCGCGAAATCCGTTTAATCACCGCCAAGGCTATTAATAACGCGTTTGAAATTAAACAATAAATTTGGAGCTAATCGCGCAGCACGGCCGCAAACCGACCGGCGCTGAGTCAACGTTTATAGAGACAAATTGTTGCACCACTCTCAGATGTATTAATCTTACGGCTAACGTTACACGGGGTCGCAAGTCGCAACAGCTCTCCCTCACTCGCTTACTAAATGATCCTTCGATAAAAACGTCTCGATATTAAGGCGAATGGGTACGCAGAAAACACGCAAACATGGTGTTTTTAGACAAGTTTTGTGGTGAAAGTATAGCATTTCAAGCTATGAACACTACTTAATCCTGTTACACATATCCTTAAGTCTTATTTGTAGGTTGCTAATGCTTGCTGTTGGTTATAGTTAACACTACCGAGCCTTTTTGAACTACCACTTTTCTTTGAAGTTAAACAAGTTTTTTGGCATGGCGTGACACAGTTTTTTGGTACTTCTCTCAGAAAAGTTATTCTTATAGCTTGTACTTTTTTGTGTAGGTTCATTTATTCAGATTAGTAGTGAATAACGAGGGTTGTAAGCATATAAACTGATTTCCACCCAAGAATTTTGAAAATATTGGCTTTGTTACATAGATGGCGGGCCGGCAGCCGTGAACTCATATCGCTCAAGGTCGCTGGCATTTAGTGTCGCCTTTATATGACAAAGGTTTGGGCTACTTTCATATCCTTTTATACTCACTAAGCGAAAGAATTTATTTTACTTTTCAATAAGAAATAGCATATACGGATCGTCGTATGTTGATGCAAATAGAAATGCTTATTACTT
This sequence comes from Leptidea sinapis, assembly GCF_905404315.1. Taxonomy (NCBI): domain Eukaryota; kingdom Metazoa; phylum Arthropoda; class Insecta; order Lepidoptera; family Pieridae; genus Leptidea; species Leptidea sinapis. The sequence goes on along the minus strand of NC_066275.1, from coordinate 7,797,464 downwards.
TTGCGATGACCGATGTAAACATAAATTACATTGCTACGTCCGTTTGCAGTGCTCCAAATATTCAGAAAATCATGAAGCAATGGTGTTCAAAATGAAGAATGGAAAAAAATTTACATTAACCTTTTGAATTATCGCCTGATATTGTGTTTAAAAATAAAGAAGTTTAGTTTACTTTAGTATAGTTTCCGGAAGTTACGGCAAAGTTTCCGCATAATATGTACTAAAATATACCATATTTACGCACTGTTTCTCATTCGCTTTTCCGAATAATACTAAATAACTACTTTCTCTGGTGGTCTGTAAGTCTACTGTGAGATGACGATGACGAAGCATATTTAACGCGGCAATATCACTCCTAGTACCTTCTTATTTAGGGTTTTATGTTCTCAAACTATCCTTATTAAATCGAAAATTTTTAGTCAAATAAATATTACATTTTAGTTATTAATATGTATATCAATTTATGCAAATGAAACAATTAATTATTTATATACTTCTGCAACAAAATTCAGGCTGGGAAAAGTATGTATAATGGATACTGGTATAAATATATTGGTATGATTTATTTCTATAATTTGTTCTTTGTTAATGTTTTACTTGCAAAATGTTAAAAACATACGTAGCCTAAGTGTGAGCCAATAACTTAAGTCACCAATCTACTCAACTTTTGCGTAATCTACTTAATTCATAAACACTAAGTTTAAATTAAACGAGAAAAAAATATTCGAATGATTTTTAAAGTACAAACAACACAGAAACTGCGATACGCTTAACAGAGCTGTCGCACGTATTAATTCGTCGCATCTTAATAGAGTGTGTTGTCGTCGGTTATCACGTGCGATACCAGTTTCCCCCATTTCCCGCGTGATGTATGGCGCGACGCAACTATTAGTGCATCGGTCATTAGTCTACGTCAACACAACGCTTAGCGACTACTGCCAGAGCCTGTGCTGCATAAACAAATGTATTAACCTCTCTCTCTGATACTGTTCTCTTTGTATTTTTTCCTATTATTTTAACCATCAACGCAGCTTACGACTCTTTGGACCAAGCGATTTACAAATAAAGTTCTTTAAGTAAACGAATTTGTAAACTGTGGCTGATATCCGATTGCATGGATCATGGATATAAAACCGTCGTAACTATACTATATATAGTAAAAATGTCTTAGATCCACGATAACAAACATTTAAGCATCTCATATTTTTAGTATTTTATACTATTTGTGTAATTAAATAGAAGTCGAGCATTCCACACCAGAGCTATATTGTGACTGATCTGCAGCCTAGCGAAACTCTCTAAGAAAAAAGCAATTCACTCGATTGTATGAAACGTGCATTGATAGATTGACAGAATATGAAGGCTATAATGTTATAAAAAACGGATTGCCGGAATCCACTACGTTATAATCAAGTGTTCGTTTTTAAACTTAGCCGGATTATATTTCGTCACCAACCGCCATACTGTAATTACTATTATTTCAAAGTTATGGCAAATGACTGCATGTTTCAAACTAAAATAAATTTCAATCTTTACTTTGTCAGTACCGACTCTTATTACGTAGTATTTACATCCTCTTTGCTGAACTGTCGCATGTACACCACCTATTTACTAAACACCCCATTAGTAGATACTTACAACTAATTCATATAAATCTACATACCTAGCTATATCACAATTTGTCCGTCTCTGAAATGTTAAAGTTCTACACGAACTGGGAAAACAATTAAAATATCTGGAAGAGAGTAATTAATAGGAAAGAAGAGAAAAAGCGGCGAAAAAATTGAGAGTCGAACTCAAACACGAAGAGTTTCATATCATCGTACATGAAATTGTACTGTATTTTTTAACTTTTGCATTTTTTTTTGTAATAGCATTATAGAAATTACACATTCAGTTGGTATTTCTGCTGTCTAACTGCCCGCTGATATCTGTTAGCTAAGATAGACAGCAAAGTCTTGGTAAAAGAATAAAATAAAACAAGAAATATATCAATTCCTTCACCGTGTTATAATGTTTAATTTCGTGCCTTTACAAGCTCTAATAATAATATTAGTATCAATAATAAATAAAACCAATTCCACAGCTCAAAATACAAATTCCAAAAATGTGGTTTTTTGTACACAAAAAATCATACAATTTTATTAAAAAATTGATACGCAAACGTGTCCCCCGCTCTCGGCTCCAACCCTCGCCCCGCGTCGTTCCACCCCCACCACCTCGCTTTCTAGACTTAAATTACTAAAAATACTACGTGTACTTTTATGTCTTTGAGTGTGCTGTTCATAGCCTTAGGCAAAATTTTGAAAATATCATTTTCAATGTATTTTCCATGTAATTATTAGGTACGAGGTAAGTACGAAAAAATCTGTCTACATATTACTATCACTTAAGGCCGCTAACCCAAAAAACCATTTCTTGATGATTTATATAAAGCTTATATTTTTACAAAAAAATAATAATATATCTACAGAAAATGAGAAGAAAATTCATTTTTACTTTATATTTTTATTTTTTATAGACAGCGCGAAAAAAATCATCAAATTATCCCTAACTTTTACAGTTAGAACCATGTTAATTATTCAATATGACATAGTTTTGTTAGTTTTGTAAAGAAAATTGTATTAAATATGTTTGTAATAAATTAAAAATGCTTTTAATTCTGAATTAAAACTATGGCGATCTTGTGCGAGAGAGGTAACCTAGCTCCGATCGATTCCTCAAGGCCATTGGCTCGGACCCTAGCCTTAAGTACATAACTCTCATGTTATGATTGAAAAAATTATGACAGCTTCACATAAAAACAAGTTGACATTGGAAAAAATCTCCAAATAATATCAAAGTACAAAGAAATATTAAAGCAACCTTCAGACAAAAAAGCAATTAGTCAAGATTGATTTCGTCTTCGAGTCAAGGTCAAAAGTTTAAGTATAAAAAACAGTACTTTAGTGAACATACAATAAAATATCACACACAATTGTAAGCAACAAGAAATAATGAGACATAATTTTCAATTCCCGACGTGTTGTATAAAAACATATTCCAATGTCATTTGATCATTAGCAGAACGGTTGTTCGGACCGTTAGAAGCGACGCGACGCCATCATCTAGGGTGTTAATTTGCTAAGACCCCGTAATGAAAGCCATGTCTTACCGCTGACGACCCTCAGATCCCTCAACCGATAACGTTGCCAACAATCTTTCAGGAAATTGCCGCTTTAGCACTCCCATACTTGTTCGATATTATATTCATCATAGTTTTACTGGATATTGGATATTTCGAGAACTTTCTCGATGTTTAACTGAGGCAAGAAAATATTTCTAGAGTAAAAAAAACAATTATGTGGTTTGTGGCAAAACATAATAATCAAAGAAGAGGAAAAAACTAATTTCAATATTTTAAGCTTTACGGTTTCATATAATAAAAATAAAATGCAATAAAAAAAAACGAGTGTGCTTTAGACCATACGACTGACCTTGATCCTTGATAACTTACTTCCAAGTCAAGAAATCACCGTTCGCGTAACGCTAGCGTTCATTTGGAACGCTCTCGTCACACATTCATCAGCTTACTCCCCAAGTCAAGCGTCCGTAAAGATGTTTTACTTCAAAATTCTTTCTCAGATGTGGGATTCCAAGTCACTTTAGACCACTCGTTATTCACAAACATCTTGTATCTACATTTCAACAAAAATATTTTAAAATTTTAAATAGATATCTAGATATAAGCGCCATTTTTGAAGGTATACATATCCTTTAACTGTAAAATGCAGCAAAAGTAAGTTATTCTTGGGTTAATCATTATTGATACATAACATAATGGTACTTTTTTTGAACAATGCTTGCATCTCTATTTTCCTTCATGATTGACAATCTAATTAATGGACAAAATAGTAAAAAACTTTTAATAACTGTCATAATCAACTGTCAAATCACAGCTTTGCTATTTTTAGGTCTGTTGCTTTTGAAGTTAAAAAAAATATCAAACTTCCAAATTAAACTACTCGAAACCATTTGAGATACCTATAAAATCTTAAGGCAGAGATAATAATAAGGTATATGAAAATATTTTTAAAGTTCTGGTAGTCATTATAAGCAAAATCAAGGTTGAAATTAATACTGCGGCACAATGTTATCCTGTGACATAAGCTATTCGACATATTTTACATCCATGTACGATTATTATTTTGTGTAAGTAAGACATAAATTTATAAAAATCTGGTATCACTTTAGTGACTGTTGAACACGCTCCATTGTACAGGTATTACTGATATGCGATATACAGATCTAAGTAGCTTAAAAAAGGAACAATTTAAGGCAGTAATAAAAGCAAATATCCAAAGAGTTTGAATGTGTGAGCGAGCGCGCAGCATTGACAATACTCTTCACTCAGAGTCTGCTGTAAGCGTTTGCTGCTAGCATGATAACTCTAACTAATAACATTTGTCTCGACAAGGTTATTGTACTAAGTGAATAGATGATTGAAATAAAAGAATCCTTTAAAATAATTAAATATAAAAACTAAAGCTTCACTTAAATAAATACACATAACAGTGAGTCTATGTTCGTATGTTGTGGTTATGACTACCTATGTTTACGCGATAAAGAAAAATCTAAAGTCTTGCGGAAAATGGCAGTTAATATAGGTAGGTGCGTCTAAAAGTTTAATGTGACAACGAATACGCGTTCATTATTTCGTAAACATAACGTCAACTGATAAGTGTAAAGAGGATTTTTACACTTCCGTGTTTTAGTAGATAAGCAAATACGGGCCCATGCGGTGGATATTAAAGGCACACCTTATATCATTTTCGTTATTACACCGGGGTGGCAAGACGGGCTCCTTACACGAGTATCTAGACAACCCCCTTAATATGCTAAAATCAAATTAGTTTCGACGAGGAGTGATTCCCTCGCACGGATCGATCGATTTGAAATAGCTTGGAGGACTATGAAACACAACCGTTACCTTAAAATATGTTTGATTTTTTTTTTTGTTAAATTTGTACAAATCTTTATTGCGATTGAGATTTGTTTAATTTTTAACTTAGAATATTATTGGTGTTTTATGTTAAACAGTATATTACTATGATATGTAACCATTCCGATTTGAATTTTGATATCTAACATTTCAAAATGTTTGTCGACAATCTCTAGTTAATGTTCTCTCTTTTTTAGCCGACTGCAAAAATGAGGTAGCTTACATAACGACTGTACATTTTCTTTTGTATTAGTCAAAGAAAATACTATGGGATATATTATTTTATTTATTTTATTGATACATATTTTCAACGTTAAATAAATCAATTGTATATACAAAGTGTCATTTGTTAGTAAAGAAGTGATGATGAAAATCCCAAACAGTCATCAGAGCTTTTTAAGCTAAGCATTTCCCGTGAGGTGACAAGATAGTTAAACCAGCAATAAAAAAATTTAAGGGTATTACAATAATACCATAGAACTAATTTGGTGACGAAGCAGGATTGATAGCAATATCCCTCAATAGAACATTGTATCCTAGCCGTTTCATTATATCAGCTGCAAGACGACCGCTGCAGGACAAAGGCCTCCCCCGTGCCCCCCACGCTTTACCATAATCGCCACGCTTGGCAAGCTGGTTGGCGATTGCACTAGATGTAGATGCTCTCTCGGAAAGATGCTTCTGGCCATCATTCGGTCATTGTATCCCTAAGGCTAGGGTTACTATGGATGCGTGTTCTGATGAAAATTTGTTCTGACGAGTTCTGACAAGAAGAAACAAATGCCAGGTATCCAATGACAGTGTTTACACTGGCAACGACGAACGCGTCAGAACATGCACGACGTGGTCAGAACCACTCGAGCGTTCAAACGAGTTTGATTTTTTCGCACGACCTGCGTCTGCGAATTTCGAGTGATTTGGTTTCCACCATGGATAACGATAAATTGATCAGTCTCGTGTACGAGAACAGGTGTTTGTGGGATATGAGAGACAAAAATTATCACAACAGAGATACTCGGCAAAAGTGGGAGAAAGTTGCTACAGAACGCAACACTCTACATTTTGAACTCTCCTTCGTCGTCTCTTCTAGAAAATAACTCGTTGACATGCGCTGTCTTTCCACCATTTAACAATAGTAATTTAAATAATGGACTTTCAAGAAAATCAAATTCATCAAATTCGTCCATCTTCGATCATCATCGACGGCAGAAACGAACTGACTATCAGAATAACAGAAAACGCGCACAGTGTAAACGCCTTGTTCTGACGAGGATTTCGGACGTACTCGTCAGAACAATTTTTCGTCAGAACTCGCATCCATAGTAACCCTAGCCTGAGACACCTCATACGACACCCACGGAGATATGGGGTGGAACTATTCTGGTGCGACACCACACGCAATGAGCCATTTCGGCTTATAATAATTGTCACGAGGTTTTATCATTTTCTATAAATTTCACTTCACATTTATTTAAAAAAAAGGTATATTACTATATTTACGATACATAATTATTATTATGTAGTATTTATTATTACATGAAGTTAAAACTTAACAATGTCTTTTTGTTGTTTTCTTTGAATTAATTCTAATATATACAGTAGTACTTGTAGCTTGTACTTGTATATGCAAATATTTTTATATATAGACTTGTTTATATCCAAACAATTTCCGTATTAGGTAACATTAAAATACCGACTTCAAACTTGCACATATACTTTAAAACAGAGTAAATAAAAATAAATGAATAGTAAAATAAATCTACAGCATTTCTAAGTTATTGTAAAAAATTGTATGATTTAATAGCAATTTACATATCTATGAATCAATTATTGAAGTTAATTCATTGGCTGAGGGAATATATACAAGAATATTAAATTTCTAATTAACTGAAAGTTTTCAGTTCATATAGTAATATAATGAAACAACATTATATCTAATCGCTGCGTTAACGATCTTGTAAGTCAGTGTAAGTAAATTTAAGTCATTGAAGAACGAAACACAAAAACATAGTAATAAAAAAAGAAACATTTGTTTATCAAAATATGTTCCTTTACCTTGAAACTTTTCAAATAATTTTATCGAACATAAGTTATAGTATAAACTAATACCAATATTATTATAAAACGAATCTAAATTTCCTGTGGTTATCTTTTGCATTTAGCAAAGCAAAACAATCCCCAAACAGTTACTTATCGGATGAAGCTACGCGACGTAATCCCGATTAGCCACCGAGAACAAACTCATTTAACTTCGGAAAGCCCGCTCAAAAATATCTTTAAATATTTCACCACTTCGATTTTATTGTCTTTGTAGTCCGTTTGTTTTATTTATCATAGATTACGAGTATCGGGAAAGCGAAATCAGGAAAGTTTGCGCGCCATTTGAATGTTGTGCGTTTGGTTCGCAATCAAAGGGCAGGATAGCTACGGGAGGTACTTGAACGGAAATAAATGGAGGGTAGATATGCAGAGGTTTGCCTACGTCACCGGTTGCGGTACTCAGGCGGATGCTGAGGTACATAAATAAGAGTCTCTTATCTAACGATTGTCACTCCACACATTTTAAATCTACGAATCCCTGTATTCAAATGTTTGCGTAGATTGTCTCCTCACTTGCAATAACAGAGGAATCACAGGAGCGTTGCAGGTTTTTCAGGAAGTTACACATATAGATAAATATTGTCAGGTGTTAATTAAGGAATTAAGAATTTAATTAAATAAATGTTATTTAATTTAAATTAACGCATCGAATACTGTATCAAAAATATGTTTATAAAATCCTTTAATTATTCACGATAATTATGCTATTATTTAATATGAATTAAACAGCCGATTTAATGAATATGATGTATGGCTTATAAAATAAAATATTATAAAAAAATAAAAAAAAATATGGATTAAACATATATTTTCCGGACTTGTGTTAATGAATCTGTAATAATCATTTTCTTTTTATATCTTTTACTTACAAATAAATTATTTTGTCATAAAATTTACCAGACACTGGTCTGTTCAATACACTCATAGCAAATATAAAGATATAATTACAAAAAAAAAAGTATAAAAGGTAATAGGTATGTATACATTTATTTGGAAAACGCAAGTAATTCCTCTAAAACGTTTAGCAGCTGTCTATTGAACTGAAAAGCATTTGTAATCGTTTAATACCCTCAATTCTTTATCAGTGTCGAGGGAATCTCCGTTCACCTCCATTCATCCCCCACTCAAACGAACTGCTATTACTATACCTTGATGAAAAGCACTTTATTTAGACACCATATATTTTTGATTACAGAAATGTCTATATTTTGAATAATGGTTCACATTCGATTCCAAATTTATTCTTTCTAATTAATCTGAAAAATTTGGTTTTATTTTAATGTGATAACCTCGCTTCTGGGATTTTGTTTTAATTTTTTTTTTTTGCGTAATTAATCCCAGAAGTAAAGGTTATCTAGTACTTTTAAACAAAACAGAATGCTTAGATTTGCAAGAGCGACATCTCAAGTCAATTTCCTAATATACAAATATTGGGGTTGAGCAGGTTATCAACTGTATAATAGATCCTGTAGATGGAACCTGAGAGTTGAATAAAGCATACAAAATTTATCAACGATACGTCACTCGAATGGTTGGCTCAGTTGGAAGAGCACTCGCACGGAACGTGAGAGGTCGCGGGTTCTAGTCCTGCATCGTTCATAAATTTTGTTTTCAAATTTTATTTTTGTAATCAATTTGAACTGAGTCACTATTTTCTCTGGTTATTAAAATCTTCAAGAGTTCATATGAAAAATAAAAAACGTGTGTATCTGGGGAAGCCCGACAGAAGAAATCTATTTTAAACTATTTAATAATGAAATTGTTTACCTTGAGAAAAGCTTAGGTTATTACTTAAATTTTATATATATTAATATGATTATTTTAGGAAAGTGTATTTATAAATTAAATCTTTTATTTATTATAAAATATATTTTATTCTTAGTTACAGTTAGTATCATTATTTAATCCAATTAAAGTAACAATTGGTTAAAGTCAGAGAGAAGGCCCGCCTAACGCCGCCGTATGCTTGAGAGAAAGGGAAGCCAGATAGATATATATATAGAGCCAGATAGACAGACTGATGCCGTAACGCGTTACGTTACAAAGCGGTTTACCCTCCCATAAGAAATTATCACTTCAAAAGCGTGGGTGGCGTTATAATTTCAACCGTTGACTCTCACCACGGAGCCCCCGGTTCGATCCTCGCCAACGTATTTTCGCTTTTCAAATTCTTTTGTACGTTCAATCGATGCTTAAAAGTCGATGACTCTCTTTTCATTTCGACTTGTGTTACAATAGTTATTAGCCAAGGTGATCCCATACTTCCAAAACAAAAAAAAATGGATCAGTTAATTGTAACGTTATCTATATAATCTAAAAGATTAGACACAATTAATTTTATTTACCATACCAATATATAAAATGTAATTTTTTTGTTCCAAGATAACATTGTTTTTGAACAACTAAAGCAATCGTTATCGATGTTTATAAATGTTTATGCCTTGTATATTTGAAACAAAATGAATTGAATTAATTTTTGTAGTATTGAATATACTGTACATTGTAATACCGTTGAATATCATAATGAAACTCAATACTGACATCATTTGCTTATCAAATGACCATTAGTGGAAATCGATCGCTATATTACTTCGTAGGGTCCGAATTTCTATCAAAGACCGAAATAAAAATACCTTATCAGTCCTTCGACGAGCTACCGATTGCAATATTAACTTTGAAGAAGTCATAAATTCGTCCCATTTACAAAAATAAAAACATTTCGTTCCTTATCTCGTTCGATTTTAAATAAACGGTGCGCCATCGGTGACTGTACAAGGCTTTTGTCGTCCGATCGGCAATCCCCATTTTCCCGGAGAAAGAATTTCTTTCTGGCAATTTAAAGGCGAGTAGATAATAAAAGGGCTCTAACTGCTTAAAACGCACCCTAATGAAAACTCGAAAGTCTTCATTTCAAAATCAATAATTTATATTTTGCAGACATTTGGCGGGGTCTATTTGAATACTGAAGTTTATGATATCTTGAGAAAGGGGTTCAAATTGATTAATTTAATAATAAAAGGGACTGATTTAGGTCGTTATACAATTATTAACTTACGAAAGTCTCTCGAATGCAAATGATAGTGGTTTGGTAACACGATCATAGCGGTACCTGATGTACAAATACTTACACTAATTAGAAATATTAACAAACAAAAATAAACTACGTTTAAAAAACCGACTTCAAAAACTGAAAAGTATCAAATAACTAAAAATTTAATTTAATTCACCTCTTATGCACACCTTTACCTTTCATATTAATAAAATACTATTATTTACATGTGCTACCTATTGATAGGTTTTAAGTCAGCGCCAAGCCCAATATTATAAACAGATTACCTACTTATTGTAATTAAATCATCCAGGTAGACAAAAACTTTCATATAAATGTTCATAAAGTAAAGACTACTGGGCCTAGCTATGTAAATTTTTATGGGACCAAATGGCATCTATTTTGCATCGAACAAAAGAAGAATAACGTAAATCGTCGTACATACATAAAAAAAATACCGATCGAATTGATAAACTCCTCCTTTTTGAAGTCGGTTAAAAAAATAATTCGTTCACTTAGGTCAAAAAATTACACTTATGAATATCAAAGATAAACGTTTTACACTTTGGAAATTCGAGGTTTAAAGAGAAGAAATGACAATCGAAAGCTACAATCGACGAATTGTTTAGTGTCAGGCCCAACTAACCTATCGTAACTTCAAAACAAACTATTTGAATTTGAACTCGAATTATAGATTCTTTCTTATATAGGTTTAGTTTCTTTTAATCTTCTGATTAAATACATTCATTTATTTATTCGTTTGTTTGTTCAGCTTTTAGATAAACAAATTTAACGCACTCATAACATTCGATTTTGCGCAAATTTGAGGTTCATATCCTTCGATTAAAAATGGCAGTTCATATCATAATGAAAAGTCTATAAAAAGTACAAGTTGAATTTGGGATTTGGACCCAAGAAAATAGCCGAGTGATAGCAGTATAGGATACCTGAAGATAATTATGTATTTATTAGCTATGATTAACAAATATAACTAGATAGACAATATCTAAGAAAGCGCGACCAAAAAGTGTCCGAAACATGTTGCCTACAAGCGCAGCTAACATTATGATGGTAACGAAACAAGATACATATTATTTTAGACTCTATTTCTTGGTGTTTAAAGTGCAATGTCGCACCCACGAACGCGTCATTAGAGGTCTAATACTACTCATACGTGATAACGTCCGCGTCATATCAAGGATAAAAAGGCATAAAAGGCATTTATTTTCTCAAAATTGGTTCCTTTAGAATACTTTTTGATGTCATTTCTAATAACTACTAGATACTACTACCGCTTCGGAAACAAATGGCGCTCTGAGAGAGAAGAAGCGGCGAAGAAACTCTCCCAGCATTATTATTTTGCGCTCTTTTCAATAAAAATATACAATATTGTACAGTCATTTCTATCGCTATAAAATAATCACAATCTAGTCCCAGGCTGTCCGATTATGTAGATATTCAGCAGTAATAGGATTTACGACAGAGCCATTTTTTATACAACATTTAATTATATTTATAGATAATGCCTGAACAGTGGCTGGGACTTTATTATAGAAGTGTATACTTATATACCCTACTTATTTACCCTTAAATCTATTATGTATCTTATGAAGCCTACTAGAATTAGTTACAAGCAATCCCTTATTTCTAGTGTTTTAATAATGATGACTAACTAAAACCTCTGCTCAACTCATCGAGTGAGCAGAGTTTTTAGTTATTCTTTTGTCGGACACATTATCAGCGTGATTGGGTGTCTATTGAATCGTTCGTCAATGTTTATTAGCGATATTCTTTACAATTTGTGTATATATATTACTAGCTTACCCGGCAAACGTTGTTTTGCCATATAAATTGTGTTGATCTTGTGCTTGCTAGTTGATAAGAGATGGCGCTAGTTGTATTCATTAGTAACAATCACACTTCTTTTATATTTTGTATAATTCACTCTATAGTTTTATAAGTTATAGCCTATTTGGTATTCTGATGTGTAAGCTATATTATCGTAAAGTTTCATCAAAATCTATTCAGTATATTTTGCGTTAAAGAAGTTCAAACATACATCCAGACATACAAACTTTCACATTTATAATATTAGTAGAATGTTTATCGTCGGTAGCATATTGGTAGAATCGTTGACTCTGACCACAGATACTCTAAACTTAAGTATGACTCTGACCGTACCCCCGCTACAATCCTCACCCGCCACTTACCAATGTGTTTTCGTTTTTCAAATTCATAAATCTGTTTATTCGACGTTTTATAACGTTGGCAGAGGTCTTATGATTATGATCACATAATCCCCCGTATGTTCGCTTTTTTATCCTCCTTTTCCATAAAAATATCAAAGGGTCGTTACGCTCATCTTCGGTCAGTACCTCAGATCAATGTTCTATAATGACCAGATACAGAACCGTTACTTCTAAGAACTAACTGTGTTAGATTTACGTAGCTGTTATCAACAGCTACATTTTCTTTTTTACAAAGGCTAGTTGATGAATTTCAACGATCTTACCGTCACAGATTATACCAGAATCCTTTTAAATATTTATAAAGGTCTAAAAGTTAATTCAACCAGAAGCCATAGTGCGACAAAAATAAAAATGTGTGAAGAATGCAATTTAAATTTGTAACCAAAATTTATGACATATGCGTGACTCGAACCACCATCTTGGGTTCCGTCCGAGCACTCTTACCAACTGAGTCAACCGTTCGAGTGACGCATGGTTCGTAAATCTTAGTATGCCTTGTTCAACTTTCAACTCAACCCCAATAATTGCATATTAGGAAATTGACTTGAGATGTCGCTCTTTCCCAAGAGGTTGCGGGTTCGACTCCCGCATCGTTCATAAATGTTAGTCACAAATTTAATATAATTAAAGAAGTGAGGGATATCACTTTAAGATCGTCTTTCGAGTTGAACACAGTCTGAAAGACTCAGGGTATGTAGAGACAGATCGGAAATTATCTGTGGATACGTTTCTCTATCCATTTCCATCTTCATCTGGTGATGTGTAGAGGAGGAGTTAGTTGCTATGACCTCATTGAGTTACGCTTTGATATATCTGTTTGTAAGGTATCTTAGTGGGCGTCACAGAGCTATACATTAATACTAGCTTTTACCCTCAACTTAGTCCGCATGGAATAGTAACTTTGGGCAGATTTTTTAGTTTTTGGGATACTTTGAAAATAATACACATACAAACTGCTGTTTCCCCTGCTGGCGACGCGTAATCTCCTATTTCATCCCAATGTAGGTCAAAGTTTCAAAAATGCTCGATCAAATACTTATAAATTACTTCTTATCAAATGCCAGTTGCACAGGAAGCCGGCTAGATTATGGGTACCACAACGGCGGGTATTTTTGCCGTGAAGCAGTAATGTGTAAACATTACTGCTAAGGCGACGAGCGCAATTATTTCGTTGCTCAGAATTATTGGGTTTTTCAAGAATCCTGAGCGACACTGCATTGTAATGGGTAGGGCGTATCAATTACCATCAGTTGAACGTCCTGCTCGTCTCGTCCCTTATTTTCATAATAAAAAGGAGAAGTAATACAACAAATGGTTGTTGGTTCGACCACCTTTAGGAACTAACGGCTTAAATTAAATACCATTATGTCGTAAAATCACAGTGTTGTTTCAAAAAATATCTTCTCAACGTAATTATGGAATACATGGTGCTTTCAAAAATCAATTTTAATTCAATTTTAGTTATATTTTATTACTGTTACCACTTGTTTACCACACATGTTTATTAAGAATTTTATTCGCAACAACTTCAAATAAAGTATGTGTACACGCCCTAATGGTTTACAACACACCTGTGATAGGTAAGGTGTTGCACAGCAGAATGGGACAGGTGACAGTCTAGCTCATCCGTCTTAAGCACATTGATAACTATAGTACAGTTCTCGACCAGATTTGTGCTATTAGATTTTAACTATTAAAGTGTTAGGCCGAGATCTATACAGACTTTACTTACATAAAACTTACGAGAGTGTGATAAAACGCGAACTTGACTTTAGTATTGGGCTGCTTAGCTTAAGCTCAGCATGATTGGTCGTAATTCCAGAAAAACGTTCCAAGCCACAATTATGTCGAAATTGAGGTAAGAACACAAAACTGGTCATGTGATTCATAATAACGGACTGACAAAAAATGGGAGCCCTACTGTCACTCTTTAAATTACATCATGACTTAGTAGCCCAACCCACGTGTATGGAATACACTAATATTTATAAAACTTTAAACACGAATTCCTTAAAATGTGATGTTTGTTGCTTGGAACGTTTTACGGGAACTATGTCCAATTACAGCTGTCAAATGACTATAAAAACGAAATCAAACATTATGGTAAGCTTACTCAGCTGAATGTAATGTAAGTAAAGTCTGAGCAAATTCTCAGCAAGTACCTACGCGCTATAGATCATATAATATTATACTTAAAAAACTTATAAGAAGATTATACTTATGAAAAAGTTGTTCAAATAATTATTTTTAGAAGTAAAAAAAAATCAAAATAATTTATGCAATGTCTTCTTATACACTAAGTGAAGTAAAAAGAAATAAAATGCATCCGAATCATTGATACTTTGTTAACTTTACAAATTTTACTAATCTTTAAAAGTCGAAATTAGCATTCATTTTTAAAAATAAAATTCGTTTCCCCTAGTTCGATGTTAGAAGTAATATGATAATCCAGTTTGGTAGCATTTGACCCACTTGTGTGTCATAGGAGTAAATCGAAAATCAATACGCCAACGACCTCTGTGCTTCGAAACGTGAAATCTCTCGGAATTAATGATAGAAGAATGTTACTATTAATAGGGACTATTTAATAATTGTTTCAGATCATTTTAAATGATGATATTTCCATAAAAAGAATTAGTTTAAATTTTATATATTTTTATTTTGTTGCATAATTAAATGTCTGATATTGTTGATGATTATTTAGCTTTTCTTTTTGGAATTTTGTTCTCAAATATGGAATTACATAAAGTCATACATACATACATAATACATTAGAACAAATACATACAATACCTGTATATCTGTTTTAATATCACAGCGTAGTAATGTTTACAGATTCTGTGTAAGGGTATTTGGCTCTAGACAAATTACTACACAATATATTAAATACTAGCTGACCCGGCAAACGTTGTTTTGCCATATAAAGTATAATTCACGCGATAGTTTTATAAGTAATAAAATATTGCCTATATTATAGCCTGTACATCATTTTGTTCTATTGTCAATAGTTTTTGCAGCGCACGCAAAAATAGGTTTTCGATTTTACACCTTGTGTTACAAAATAGCAATTTTATTACGGATCCCTAATTTTGAAAAAAAAACATAGCATATAGCCTTCCTCGATAAATGGACTACCCAACACTGAAATAATCATTCAAATCGGACCAGTAGTACCAGAGATTAGCGCGTTCAAACAAACAAACAAACAAACACTGCAGCTTTATATATTAGTATAGATAAAATCTATCAAAATATTGTACTTTATTATGATATTAATAAGAATTGACACACTTTTACAAAAATCCCAACTTAGGTACTGTACTATGGTTTCCATATAAATAATACAATATACATACTTTAAAATAATTATTTATTATGCATACACATTTTTGTAAACAAATATCATGATATTTATTCCTTCAGGGATTTGAACCTCAGACCCTTAGATAAAATATTTGGACTACTAACTGCTACGCTATGATAGCTTCATAGATAGGTACATAGATTTTCTTTTGTTTGAGCCAAATTCCAGAATGGATTGGTCAATTTAATCAGAATTTTACCACCTCTAATTCTCGAAATATTTATAAATTTTCCCAGTTGAAATCAAACCAGTTACCATATTAGTCAAGTAATCTATACTAATATTATAAAGCTACAGTGTTTGTTTGTTTGTTTCTTTGTTTGAACGCGCTAATCTCTGGTACAACTGGTCCGATTTAAATGATTCTTTCAGTGTTGGGTAGTCCATTTATCGAGGAAGGCTATAGGCTATGTTTTTTTTTTTCAAAATTAGGGATCCGTAATAAAATTGCTATTTTGTAACACAAGGCGTAAATCGTAAACCTATTTTTGCGTGCGCTGCAAAAACTATTGACAATAGAACAAAATGATATACAGGCTATAATATAGGCAATATTTTATAACTTATAAAACTATGACGTGAATTATACTTTATATGGCAAAACAACGTTTGCCGGGTCAGCTACTAAAAAATATAACCTTAGATGTTAAATATACCCCAAATTATGTTCAACAATTTATTATTTCTCTTATGTATGTTCGTAATACGTATTTTTAGATCACATTAAAAGCAACGACGATAATATCGTGAACAACGTGTCAGTGATGTTTTTTTCAGTCGGTTACTCCCCTCGGTCGACCGGTGGTCACTAATTACTCAGCTGGGCCAAACCTCTAGGGACTGAGAACTAAACGTAGCCCTCTTCAAACAATTTATATTTAATTTTGAATTAGAATTGTCGTACTCTTTCAAGCTTTGCTATTACAGATTATAATTTCATATGCGATTGATAGAATTAGTTGGCTTGCTACAAAACCTAGCCTAGCGAAGCTATCTAAAGAAAAAAGCGATTCACTCGATTGTATGAATCGTGCAGTCATTGATAGATTGACAGATGACGGCTATAATCTTGTGAAAAACGGAGATAGCCGAAACCCATACTGTAATTACTACTATTTTAAACTTATATCAAATCGTACATGTTCCATACTAAACTAAATTTCAATTTTTGCTTAGGCAGTACCGCCTCTTATTACGTAGTATTTACATCCTCTTTGTACACAATGTTTTTTTTGACTCAGCAAAAGACAAATACGAGCGTTGATGTCATTTGACAGTAGGTGACGTTCTCTCTCTCTCTCTCTCTTAGCCAATTTCAACAGGTTTGGTACATCAAGCCATTTAGCCCGTTTCTAATCTATTCCATCCAGTGAGTATTTGCAGTTTTCAAGACGTCATTCTTTCATCGCACCTCTGTTCTGCCTTAGTTCTCTTTTCACCCCACGTCCTTCATCCCAGGACTGTTTTCCCCTCAAGCTATGTTTCCAGGTTGTGTCCTGTCCACTGCCACTTCATATTTTCAACTCGTTTTGATTTTGATCTCACCAGGTCAGGTCCTTTGCCAAGCTCTTGTCGTACGGTCTCTCAGCGTGGTCTCTACGTTTTTCTATTCCAGTTTCCCCTGTGCAACTTGTATCTCCACCTGCTATACCCTAAATATTACTACGAGTATGGTGTTTAAAATTATGATTCTTTTATAAGCCTTTCAAATCAGTGGTAGTGTTAACAAATATATTTGATGATCCAAGGGTGTTATAAACCTACATATTTCACGTTTACCCTTTTACTGTATGGCGACATAAAATATCGATCATAGTTTTCTATATTCTAGTTTTACAGTTATATAGCTTACTTTTACCAAGTTTTACTTACCTTTGCTGCGATTAACTTTTATTGTAAATTTTACGTGCACGCTTGCAGCTAAGCAGATGTCGCTTTTATCTTTATCATCTTTGTTCTCAGTGAGACGTTCCAAGGGAACAATTGTAATTATTTTAGTAAGTTATAATTGGAATGTGTATTTAATCTTTTCTTTCTGTTTTTGTCTCCAATAAAGTAAATAGATCATAGACCAGTCAGCGCTCCTGCAACACATATTTGAAAGAAAGGTCTGATTCCATACCACAACGGATTCATTCTGAACCAAAATATTGTAATTATTTTAATGGATAGTTAAAAATTGCTTGGAAAGTAATAAATAAAATTTTCGTGTTTATGTCAATTTAAATTGAGGTGCTGATCCAAGAATCACACCGCATTTGCAAAATACAAAGAGGTTATGGCGTTTTGTGTACTGTATTGTTCGTCATAGACCAGCCCAACTAATTCATTTAACTTAACCTTCATTGTTACACTAAAAATTTTACGTCAGTCTCGATGTGCGGTATTTGAAGCATCAGTTATTAATATTAAAGACTACTATATATCTAATCCGCAATAAAAAGTATTCTGTATTACAATTTTACAGTCTTTTATTTTTATGACAAAAAGTGACGTGATGAGCTACAAGTCCGATTATTCGTTGTATCCAAATTTCACGATAGAAAAAGGCACAGAACACAGAACTGTCTTTCTGTGTTCCGTGGAAAAATGCGGCGCTGTGGTACCCAGCTAACTGGCATCCTGGGCGAAGAAGCCAACACAGAACTATTGACATGGTCTACGTAAAATATACGTACAACTATAATTTGTTCTCTCTGAGTGTAAACTGAGAATAACTTAGCAAAATTGAAATAAACTTTATTATGTGTCTTCTCCTGAATTTATCATAGGTAGTGTTCCGAAGGGCTGTTCGACCCGATTCTTGCCGCCGTATTCCACCATCGCATGACAGGCCACAAACTAGTTTATCATCCTCACCTCTGGATGTGTTGCGTTCCACTACAGTGCGGCTTTCAAGGAACTTTCTTCCACGCATAACCAAACTGTGGAATGAGCTTTTTTGTGTGGTGTTTTCTAGGACAATACGACATGAGTATCTTCAAAAAACTACACTTTTCCTAAAGGCCGGCAATGCTTCTGTGATTCCTCTGGTGTTGCGAGAGAATGTGGGCGGCGGTGATCACTTAACATCAGGTGACCCATACCCTCGTAATACGAATGGAAGATAATCTTCCATAAAAAAATATCTTCACTTTTTTGTGGAAGAATCACCGCCGAATCACAACTATGGTTTTGTTAAAATAAGTTTTCGTAACAGGAACCGGTTCCAGCAAGACCGCAGAACACTTCGGGATATATATACAATATACAGACGTAATTTGTAGGTAGCTGACTCCATTGCCGGCTTAAATAATGTTCTCCTGTTCTCACTATACAATTATGTAAAATTATCATTCCCCGCAAACGCCACCGAGTACGTGGAAATGAGAAAATTAACATACCTACCTCCGTCATCCATATTGAGATTGTTCAAACTGTGAAATTATTTACATGAGCACATGTCCCTTCTCGGAACACGAGACTTCCATGCGTATTCGAATTCCTGTATGAAGTAGAAATACGGCTTTATAGGAGTAAAATCATACTTTCTCCGGAGCGGGGCCTCGCTAATGACCGCGGGGGACGAGGCACCTATACCCTATACTCTATAGGTATAGATATGCCATACTACGACAACCACACTGTGTATTACGTGCACTCACACAGACACAGTTACTATTTGTGTGTCTTTTCAGATATTCTGTGCTATTTTAGTATTTCCAGTGTTGATATAAGGAGTTTTTTCAATTATATTATTAGTTAAATGAGATCCTTATTTTTCTTCGACAGGATTACTTCTTTTTTTATGATAAAAAGTAACGTGACGAGCAAGATGCCTGAACTGATACGCCCTGCCCATAACAATGCAGTGAAGTTCTGGTTTCTTAAGAAATATCAAGATGTGTAGTCTCCTAAGCCCGGTAATATCGGTAAAAGACAAACAGTGCCAACCCACTACTGCATACTCAAGTAGTGTATGTGATTTATTTAATTTATATGGCTCACTGGTTAGAAGGTCCCCTCATCTCTGTTCCAAGCGATGCACTCTCAACCCATTTAATTTCATTTCGAGTATTATTTCTGTGTTGTACAAATTGAAACCAATAAGTGATTTTATGACGATACGTCACTCCAACGGTTAGCTCAGTTGGGGGAGCACTCGCACGGAACGCGAGAGGTCGTGAGTTCGAGTCCCGCATCGTTCATAAAATTTTGTTTTCTAATTTTATATTTGTGAACCAATAAGTGCCCGATTCAACTTTTACATCTTCAATCCAATGGTATTTCATTTACATTTTAATCCCACCAAAAATAAACTCTAAAACGTTAGGCAAGTAACTTATAAGATTACCTACAGCTATCTAGGTCTCAGGTCCTAGATTGTTTAAGGTTTAAGGTTCGCCTTAAGTCTAAATATCAAAAGTCATATAGACAAAAAGCCACTGCCTACCTGTTTTATTCATTTATATAAATCATTAACATTCCCGTAACATTTTCGAAAGAACATTTCGCAAAAATGTATTGTTGTAAAAGTATAAAATAGACAAAAAATCACTGGCTTCCGATTTTATTCATTTGTATCAAGCTTTCTATTTAATATGGTACAATAGTTTCATATTTATTACAATAGTTCCAGGTATAGTAAAATTAGGACAGTATACTACCATGATAATTAGCCACAAATTGAGATGTGCCAGTATTGATTTAAGCCGGTAAAAATTAAAAAGCCTGTCACACTATTAGCAAGTCATGTTGGGAGTTTCGGGTGTGCATGTGTTGGAGGCAGAAGCGATGAAAAGTG
Source organism: Leptidea sinapis (assembly GCF_905404315.1). Taxonomy (NCBI): domain Eukaryota; kingdom Metazoa; phylum Arthropoda; class Insecta; order Lepidoptera; family Pieridae; genus Leptidea; species Leptidea sinapis. Next base: position 7,776,938 of record NC_066275.1, on the reverse strand, counting down.
CTGTCTCACGGATCCCGTGTCAAATCTCAATGGACACGGCCGATGTTTCACACATGTATTGATTTTTTGTTTTAGTGACAGTCATCAATGAATTAAATTTGTTTGGTGAGCCCGCCTGACGACATAACTATAGACTGACGGACACATGATATTTAATATTATAGACGTATTACGGCCGTTTTCAATAACGTATCTCTAGTTAATAATATATTGCTTTCACCGAATAATGACAAGATCATATCTATCCATAGTTATCTCACATGTAGTTATAGTATTACGGCCGTTCCCAAAATACTATCTACAGATAGAGATAAATTACTACACTCTACTGTCAGTAATTAGACGCGTGAATTGCAAATTCTATACAAACTTTATATAGCTGGTAAGCTATACGTCGTCCCATTGTCTGACCGCGTGCACGGATAAGGTGAGTTACCGTCGATAAGTTTATTGGGACAGAAAAGTCAACGATAGTTACGATTTTTATCTCAAGTAAGCAATAACGTTCTGTACGTAGAACGTCATTGCAAGTAAGAGATAGACTGAATATTGGGAACGGCCGTAAGTTATACTCCAATGCTATCTGTCGATAGGTAATTGAAATGTAAATAAGCGTAAAAGGATAGATTTGTCTACCTCTAGTAAGTTAAACTAAGGATAGATAGGTTATTGAAACGGCCGTTAGGAGATACCAGTCTATAGATCACCTGACAGTGTTTGATTTGATTTGATAATGTGTGCGTTAGCTAGTAGTTTGTTAAACCATTTGTTAGTTTTAAGTGATAACTCTCACTTCTGGGATTAATTATACAACCAATAAAAACTTTAAAAATAACAAATTGTTTAAATTTGATACGGCGACATCTAAAGTCAACATCCTAATATATACAATTTTTGGGGTTGAGCAGGTTATCAACTGTAAACTAGATCCTGTAGCCAAACTGAGAGTTGAATAAGATATACCAAAATTTACGACCCATGCATACTCGAACGGTTGGCTCAGACCGCTCGGACGCAACCCGAGAGGTTTCGGGTTTGAGCCCCGCATCGTTCATACATTTTGGTAACAAATACAATTTAGTAGTTTACTAATCAATATAGTAAGGAGCTAATACGAAACATAGCTAACTTTTTATAAAGAATATCAGTTATAGTAACAAAAGATTCTATTACCCTTTCTATCTTAGTGTATCCCCTCGTTCTTCTCTCTGGCACACTTTGTTCGTTTACATAATATCAAATTCAAATTCTAATATTTTTATTCAAAATAGGATTCAAAATCACTTATTGAACGTCAAAAACTACCACCCATTCAAAAGAGACTGCCTGAGACCTGAGAAGAATGGGCGCAAGAAACGCAGCGGGCTTTTTTTTTAAATATAAAAATATGGATTAGAATGTGATATCGTACAATAAACATTTATAATTAAAGAGCCTGAGGGTGTTCGGTTTATTCCCATTCCGTGGTGTCATGAAGAAAATCGTTAATGCTATAGTACCTTTGCCACACAAAGGTTTTATAACAATTCTTTTAAATTTCGTAACACATTTGTTTTGTACATTTTCTGGGATCATATTGTAGAAGCATATACATCGCCCAACAAAAGACTTACTAACTCGACCCAACCGAGTAGTAAGCATAACAAGTTTATGTTTGTTCCTCGTGTTAACATTATGAATGTCACAGTTTCTAGAAAATTCCTCAAGGTGCTTATGAACATATAAAACATTATCAAAAATGTATTGAGAAGCAACAATCAAAATGTTTATTTCTTTAAATTTTTCTCTTAATGATTCTTTAGGACCTAGGTTATAAATCGCGCGAATAACCCTCTTCTGCAGCACAAAAATGTTATTAATATCGGCCGCACTGCCCCATAACATTATACCATAGGACATAATACTATGAAAATAACTAAAGTATGCTAGTCGCGCCGTATCTATGTCAGTTAACCGTCTTATTTTCTTAACCGCATATGCTGCAGAACTAAGCCTATTCGCCAATCCTTCAATATGGGGGCCCCATTGCAATTTGGAATCAAGAGTAATACCAAGAAATACAGCAGATTCCACTAGTTTTGCCCATTCTCCGTTTAATAAAATATTCGGATCTACAATTCGACATTTGGCGCGGTAAATTTAATATATTTGGTTTGATGACTATTTAACAATAAGTTATTGGCGCTAAACCAGTACACAATGTCAGATAGAGCATTGTTTACTTCATCATATAAAACTTGGCTTCGATTCACTTTGAATATAAGTGAAGTGTCATCCGCAAACAATACCACCTTGTGTTTTGTTTTCTACAAGGTTAGGTAGATCATTTATATAAATTAGGAAGAGGAAGGGTCCAAGAATAGACCCTTGTGGTCTCTTGCCATTCACATCGACTCTCTGAATCCTATTATTTAAATATGAGATCAGAAAATCGAGCGCAGATCCTCTTATAACATAGTGACATATCTTCCTGATCAGCGTTGAATGTTGAACACAATCAAAAGCCTTAGATAAATCACAGAAGATACCAAGTGCATTCTGTGATTCCTCCGTGGCCTCAAAAATATTCCTGATGAGTTCAACACCTGCATCCGTAGTCGAGCGTCCCCTAGTAAAGCCAAATTGTTTTATGTAAAGTAACTTATAAGTGTTAAAGTGAGTAAGCATTTGGCTTAAAATATTTTTTTCGAAAATAGTCCCGATTTAAATATTGGTGTAATTTTACTAAATTTCAGAAGGTCAGGAAACAGGCCATGTTCAGTACAGCTATTAAAAACTAGTGCTAGATATGGTGCTATGACGTCAATAACTGAACTTATTATTTTTACAGATATGCCCCATAATCAGCAGTTTTTTTTTTTCATTTCTAAAGATCTGAAAGTTTTAATTATTTCTGCTGGGCTAACAACACTGAATAACAACTATCAGTGACTTCATCCAGTAGGAGTGATTTAAACATCATTTTAAAATTCGATAATGATTTTGCAATTTTGTATGCAATAAGTCAGACGGAATATACTGTTAAAAATAGCCAAACATGCACTTTTAAACTCTCATTACTTCAATAATACCACTAATGAGTCGCCAATAAATTCAACATTTGCGAATAAAACTCTAAGACACACTCTAGCTCTCACCCTTTGCTATATTTTAGGTTTTTCTACTAACCCGGCCCATTTAAATAATTGCAAATATTATGATGTATAAACAAAATATTGGTGCATCATTGTGGGCTATTCCTTATTTCGTTCCTTCAATAATTCTAGTTGTTAATTTTACGTAACTTCAGAGCCCAACGCCCAACGATCTATTTCAATGTTCATCACTATCAATTGATGATCCTTTGATTGATATTTTAATTCATTCCCTGCTTTTGGCATTTCTATAACCAATACACTCTTTTATCAATCAATCTATGGGATGACGTATTTGTATTTTTTGCTATATATTGGTATGAATGTGACAGATTTTTTTTATATGTTAAACATATTAAAGTCCGGATTCTAAATTGTTTGTTTTAATTAGCGAACGATTCTAGAAAACGGCCGTTAATGGTCTATGTAGTATGAATAGTTTTAAATTAACTATACAGGCTATAACGTTGCAATCAATGCACAAATCTGAATATATTAACAAAGAGGATGTAAATACTATGTAATATGAGGTTTGAGCGGGAAACGTGCAGTGATTTGACATAAGTTTGATATAGGCATAATAACAGTATGGCAAATGGTGACGAAGTATTTATTAACCGGCTAAGTTTGAAAGAGAACAGTTACTTAAAACGTAGTGGATTTCGGCTACCTCCCATTTTTACAAGATTATAGCCGTCATCTGTCAATCTATCAATGACTGCACGTTTCATACAATCGAGTGAATCGTTTTTTTCTTAGAGAGTTTCGCTGGGCTGATGTTAACACTACCAATTCGGAATTCTAATTTTTTTTTTGTTGACCTAGATGTAATGGCAGTTTCGTGAGATCATCGCTATTTGATTATAAATTTAAATAAACTTAATTTTGAGTATACATCTGATAGCCACTAACCAATTTCAGGATTTACATGAATGTATCTAAATAAATCAATATTCAAATATCAAAACATATTCTGACTTTAAAACTCAACATACGATATCCAAATTGTTATTGGAAAAATGCATCATCCATCAGACGTAACGGCACTCAGAAGGGTGAGACGAAAAAGAGGGAGATAGATGTATCTATACCGCACAAGGAAGACAGGGAGATAAATTGAAGAATTTGCATAATCTCGGGCACTTTATCATAGAACCACGTGGCAGTGACTAGTGCACTCGGTGGATTACGCGCGTGGGATTAAATCGACACAGTATCGGGATCGGAGCTCGATGTTGGCACGGTCTTCTCGTATGGGGTGCGCTTTATAAATTTGTGATTAAACTGTTTCGATTACTATTTTAATGTAAAATGTAATAAGTTAAAATAGTAGACCTGGTTTACATCACCGAAAGAAAATATGATTTCGTCGAACAAATTAATTTATTCATTTAGAACAAAAAGTGACACTTATGAATTATAATTAACGATTTACCATCACTTCAGAAAAGTTGAGATTTGGAATAATGGAGAGATTGGCCAGAAAGTCATTGCAAGCCTATTTTTTACATATTTAAAGTACAATCTTTTCAAAGTGGAATGGAAGAAGTTATAATTTAATCGGCGAACGCTTCATTAAATTCAGTGATCTTGAATGAAATATTATACCATCATATTATAATATTAACACCAATACACTGCTGTAGGTGATGTCAAAAACAATTAAAAAAATTAACGTTTTCTGAGAACAATGTATAGATTACCAAATTCCAAGATTAAGTTACATGAATTAGAGGCGAAAGTATATCTTAAGCAAATTTTATAGAAAAAAACAGTAGCACTCCAGGAATGCCAACAATGCACTATTCACATGTACGTACATACAAAATGTTTCTACCTACTTACAAAGCTAGCTAAAAAAAACATTACGTACATTTAAAGAGGTGTAGATAACGGTAACAGTGTCGCGCGAGACTTCAATTGTTTTTTTTCCAATCTCAAAAAATTTTCAATGCGTCATAAGAAATTTCAACTTTGAAAAAAAAACTACTAGTAATGTGTAGCCGGTGTAACGTATTTGAAGCTAGTAGCACAATAATCAAATTTCTCGAATGATAAATGTTGGACCGGCAGACAGAATCGTCCAAAAAACGCTTAACTTGTCTCGCTACAAAAGGAAAAAGCCACCGTCTTCCGTTCGGCCGGAGCCAAAGAAAAAATCTTCGCGAGGGATCCGAACCTCCATTTATCATATTCCATATTCATTTATTCGTCAAGTTCTGGATTCATTTATTCGTCATGTCTTGATTTCGTCTCATTTATTATTAAAAATGAACTGTCCGAAGCAGAGCTTGAATGCCAGGCCACTGTTTCAATCTACGAACAATTTCTTGCCTAACTGGGTCATCCTAAATGTTGCCACTTTCGCAATTCATATTCCTTTTGGTATACTCAGTCTTGGTTTTGAAAAAAAATGTACATACCCAAATTAAATGGCGATGATGTCAAAGAGTATAAATTACTTAACTACCGAATAAGTTTTGTTTTATTTTTTGAAAGTATAATTAATGAAGTATAGTGTGTAATAATTTCTCGGTAGTATATAAATCAACGAATAAAATATATTCTCACATGTATAAAAAACATTAAACATCTTACAGGATATACTTTTAAAATCAAGGCAAAAAAAATACATCTTTTGTGTGTCTCTTTGGCACTCCGTAATATAAGTTTTTATTTATTCCAAATGGCACACAAACAAAAGAAAACAATGAACAATTAGTCTTAGATCATTTATACGTCTAGTTAGTCTATGACAGCCGTGAAAACGACGAAAAAAATTTACTTTAGAACTAACCTCTATTTTGAGTTCTAAGCAGTCTATCTAAGCAGTTAATAAATGTCGAAATGCAGGATTCGAACCTGCGCTAAACAAACATACCAAGATTTTTATTGATCATGCGTCGTTCGGACGCATCTCGCATTGTCCTTAAATCTTGGTATCAATAAAATATCGAAGATTTATTTATTTAAAAGGTTCTGCCGCATCACACACACTTTTACGTTAGCTATAATCTATAACAATTATAGATTATAGATTAATAGATATAGATTTTTCTGATTGTTTAAAGTAGTATATTGTCCTGGTAAATGTAACAGCAAACAACGATGTACACAGTACTGATAATATAAGTTTTATTCATGTAAAATCTCACACAAATTTTATAATATACTAAGTCCGATTCATATCAATATTTAGATAAAAAACATTGCAGTTGAAGTGAAAATTTTAAGGTTAAAAGCATTTAGATAGCTTTTACCTTAAATGAATTAGCTGGTGATTGTTGAGGTCAGCTATGAACGTCGACCTCCGGTCTGCTGACCTAGCTCCCTCATGATGGATAGGCTGATAGCATCGCGTCCGATCCGGACCTCTGTAATTCATTCTCAACAGGTACCTGTGTCTGATACCCACTTCAGAATATTCACTTATAATATCCTGTAACTATCCTTTGTTGAATTGTCACGATCTTATAGCCGAGTAGGAATTCAGTAGGTTTAAACATATTATGTATTTGTATTTGCGATAAAAAATTAGGCTGCAGACAGATGTTGAAACGGCTAGACTTGTATATTTCAGCTACTTTCATAGTGTCATGTCTTACTGAATTATATTTTGGGGTAGGGCCGCAGATATTGACAACACTTTGTGCTGCAGAAAAGGGCAATTCGATCAGTCTATAAAATGCGTTCAAGGGATTCATTGAGAGAAAAGTTTAGTGAAATTTATATTATGACAGTACACTGCCAGTACATATACGAGAATCTCTTGTACGCTCGTTAACATTAGCCAATTTAAAAAGAATAGTGATGTACATAATGTCAATACTCGAAACAAACATAAACTCGCAATTCCATCTAGTAGACTCCGTAAAATTGCTAAATCTTTTAAAGTGGATTGTGTTACATTTTATAATAAACTCCCAAATGATATTAAAATATTACCTATTAAAAATTTAAATGTATCGTAAAAAATAAATTAACATCTTAGGTATATTATAATGTGAAAGACTATTTGAATGATAAAGATAGTTGGAATTAATGTTTCTACATTTTGTTAATGAATATTGTTATACTCATTTGAATATTATTGTAACTTTTGTACTTCATTCTGCACTAAATAACTTACAAAGTTTTACAGTGAATAAAGATTTTGAATTTGTAGAATATGATTGTATGTAACCGAGTCTGGATGTATATATGTATATTTATTATATCATAATAATCAATAAATAATTTAAATTATTATACGCAGACTCATATGGAAGGCATAAGCCTTGTAATAATACAACATTAATTTACACAAACGACATTACAATATGGAATTAAATAGTATTATAGTTATTACTAATTATAAATTCTTAGGCTCAACCCAATGACATTCTCATTGTCTCAACCTCTCAACCTTGTATTATTTTACTAGATTGCATTATTTTTAAAATAGGTATATATTTATAGACTTTGAAATACTAGCTGGCATGTGTTGTAAAGGCATTATTTATAAAGAATTTCAAAAAACATTATTTATATATAGATATTTTAGGCCAGGAGACGTCGCGCTTTTCCCTAGGACACTCTATCAAAGTATCACCACACGATGATCAATGGCTTGGAATGCATAGGGAAGAAACATTTATTTAATTTTTATGTATACAAATATTGTTATCTAACACCTATAGGTATATATGTAGATAGTTTGGGATTATATAATAAATTGTTTGTAAGCACCCAATAATAATAATTATTATAATTATTTTTCTTATATATTCAGTAGATATTTTAGGTTTGAAATCATTTTGTAGTGCATTTTGCATTTTAGCGACACAGAACAAAAGAAACTTCAGGATTATTAATAATAAAAGTCAGTGGCGACGACGTGGGGCGGGTCGTTCCCTTCCCTAAAATATGGTCGAGGGAGGCGATGGCTGGTCCATGCGTCATGCTCGTGAACGGGTGCTACTCGTGGTGGCTGGATGGTCTTGTTACCGGGAGGTCTGCTTGATGTGTTTTTTATTATTATTATTTCCTTTAAAGTTAAAGTTATTATGTATTTTATTTTATGAAATGCTCACATAATGCCTCTATTTATTTACGGTATGTGTGGATTGATCTACTACATCTACTATACTCAATAACTCTTGTGTTTATAAGTATTAATTTACTTTTTTTTCTTTTTTGACTTACTCGTGTAAGCCTTTCAGTTTTTGACATTTGAGTATTTTTGTTGCGTCACTTTGCATATATTGTAATTGAAATGATTTGTAAAACAATTAAAATGTACATCTTGATCTAAAAGAGTGCCAATGAGTTTCTTGCTACTTCTTCTCATTAGCTCAACCCTTTACGAAGTAGCGGTAAAGTCAATAAGAAACAATATATTTTTTTTTTTTTGACATTCATAAGTGTCATTTCCGTGACCTACATGAATAAAGTGTTTTTGAATTTGAATTTGAATTCAAAACGTATTAATGGAAACTTCAAAAACTAATTCATTAATAACACAATAATATCACGATATGTAGCTAACGGTAATGAAACTGCAAACCGTACTGATGCAACAGGATGAGTGCGAGGGGGTAGAATGGAAACGGAACGGGGCTTCACGTTCCAGCAAGGGCCAGAGATAATGTGGCCGTGTAAAGTTGTACAGACCAAAGAGGATGTAAATACTACGTAATAAGAGGCTTTGATTTCGTCGTATAATTAGTATGAAACGTGCACGATTTGACATAAGTTTGAAATAGTACTATTTACAGTATGGCGATTGGCAAAAGCGGCTGTGTTTGAAAGTGAACATTTGCTTAAAAAGTACTGGATCTCGGCTATCGCCGATCTTTACAAGATTATAGCCGTCATCTGTCAATCAATGACTGCACGTTTGATATTCGAGTGAATCGCTTTTATTTTAGTTTCGCTTAGCTTGGTGACTGTGTTAAAAACCCAATAATATTAATAATGTAAGTGATATATCTGATAGTATGTAACGATGCTCATTTGTTACAAAGAGCAGACGTCCCTGTTTCCGAGTCGCCGATGTTGAACACAATGCGTGACGTTTTATTGTAGAGATTGCTTACAAATGGCTCGCATATATTCAGCCTTCGACCCCTACGTCATAACCTTATATTTCTTTCTCAACTTCGGTGCGATAGATTTAATGCTATTGCTTCGACACCTCCGCTGTTCAATGACAAAACTTATTTGTTGCAAACTGTTTTGTATCTTAAAAATATTCCCGCATCCTTCATAAAATTTTGTTTTTGAAATTTTATTTGTGTATTAATCCTAGAAGTGAGGGTTATCACTTTAAAAAACATAACATATTGTTTAGATTTACAAGAGCGTCAATTTCCTAATATGTAAATATTGGGGTTGAGCAGGTTATCAACTGTAAAGTAGATCCTGTAGATGAAGCCACAACCTGAGAGTTGAACAAAGCAAACAGAATTTTATAACAAGGTGGTACTCAAACGGATAGCTCAGTTGGTTAGAGCACCGGCACGGAACGCCGGAGGTCGTGGGTTCGTATCCCGCATCGTTTCATAAAATTTTGTTTTTAAAATTTTATTATATTAATTATATAGTACATAGATATCTAATGTATAATAAAAATCCAGTGGGAGGCAAGTTGCACAGGATGCCAGCTAGATTATGGGTACCACAACGACGCCTATTTCTGCCGTGAAGCAGTAATGTGTAAGCATTACTGTGTTTCAGTCTGTGGGCGCCGTATCTAGTGAAATTACTGGGCAAATGAGACTTAACATCTTATGTCTCAAGTTGACGAGCGCAGTTGTAGTGCCGCTCAGAAGAGGTGACTCTTTGCAGTCACCGAATAATACAGTTGGCGCTCAAGTGAAAGTACAGCTTTATTTAAAGTTTTTGGACTTTTTATTTTGATGAGCCTTCATTTTTAAATATTTTGTTATTTTTTTTGTTTACAAATTTAACATTTTTTTTAGTTATGTTAGGTTAATAAGGAAAGTTATTTGCATCAGATGCCGACTAAATGATTATTAACGATATCTTTTTCTATCCACCAGGAGTAGTAATCATATGTGTTACGGTTTATGTAGCTGAGACTACATACATTACCATAGACTTGGTATATAATAGCGTATAGACCAACTGACAGTCTTGTACCACCGATCGAGTTACGGGTTCGACACCAGGGCTGTCTTGGTATGATTTAATGTCACGTATTCGGTATTCATAATTAACCTTAAATGATTTTCTGTACTGCAAGTTACCTGAGTTGCTTCAAAGGACATGAGCTGCCAGTGAAAGTACCATCAAAATAAGTGCAGCCGCTTAGAAGCTCAACAACAAACAGGCAAAGACATATTTTAAAAATTATTCTATCTATATAACTTATACTTTTTATTTTGATTATATGCAAGATCATACTTAAATTATATTAATTTCAATAAAAATTATTATTATTATTATCTGGTGTTGTAAGAGAATGTGGGTGGCGGTGATCGCTTAACACCAGGTCGGGTCACTCGTTTTTCCTCGTAATCCATAAAAAAAAATTACTTTACGTAAGCCAAAACTTTGTTGGTTCTATTTCGAAAGTTGAAAATTTTAATGAAATTAAATAAAATTTTAATCCAATGTAGAAATTGTATTGTATTACTATTATATACTCAACTATAGAATTATATTTGAAAATGCTTAGTCTTTCAAAATATATTCGAGTTAAGTTTGAGTGTAAAGTGTATTGTAAAAAACCCACAAGCCGACTCCGCCCCGGGCGCCTCAACCGCGACAATAACAAATGAATGCACGCACCATAATAAATAAAACAATTTGTTGTTAATTAGATTTTGTGAATTTAATTTACATTGCGGTAATTGGTCGGTGGGTTCAAAGAGCTCTCTATCGGTGATGAATGATGGACTACGTCTATTTACCTTCGATCGCAATTAACGACGGAACTAGATTACATTTCTAAGTGTTGTTTTTATTTTTATTATAGTATGCGAGCTATATTCATCCGGCTACTCTTAATTGTGGATCATTTCCAGTGGGCAGTGTAGCGACGTCTACTAAAAACCGATCATTGTAACCCAACAATACCTTAGTAAAAAGCAAAAATAACAATTCCCTATCCGCAATATCAGAATGGTCAAGAAACTGTCAGCCTTCCATGCTCAATATTGATCCTTAAATCGTATCGGTTCGGGAATACAGCTGCAGGTGATTCCATAAAGTAGCTGTTTGGGGCAAAAAGTTTTATCCGAAACGCACGGTTGTAGAACAATAGACATCAAATGATGCTGGCTAATACCTGAACAACTTCTGGTAACTGTCAAATGGAGGAAGCTGGTACTGGGAGCCCACATAGAGGTAAGAACTGTTAAGGCCTTACTTCAGGCATTTACTGAAAACGAGCGAACTCAAGAGCACCCGAAGGAATTAAAGAAGTCCCTAATATATATACCCTACCCCCATGCGAGAGAGACGTGAACGTACGCCTACACTACACAAAGAAACAAAAGAGTGCAGTCGCCTTTTTATAGTTCCGCCTTGGTATATGGTATGGGGGCTCTTCTTTCCGCAACTAAACCACTTAGTTGGGTCTATTTTGCGTGCAGTGTTGGCTGGTTACTCCAACCAGCCCAGTCCCTTTCAGAAGTTCAGAACGCTCCTGGGATGTTCGTAGACTTCGCAAAGCGACCTTGTATTTGCTAAGGTTTTTTTACCTTGATTGGCCACGTTTTATCCTCTGTACTTAGACCTGTCCATTATGCCGGTTTTGGAAAGGGACGCGTCAGGGTGCCCACCATGATTCGGATATCGTCTCTGTTTTAGCTGATAAGTCGACATGTCAGTTTGGGCGACAGTGCAGGTATCGCTTTTTTCGACTGTCTCGATAGTCCCGGCTTATAGGAGATAAATTCTCAGCGTAATAGTAACTACAAGCAATCCATTTACAAGGCCCTCCTAACCTCTGCTAGAAGAAACAAATCAAATGAATTCCTTCAAAAAGTCATAGTAACCTAAGAACCGCATCGTCACAATTTCCACAGTTAAATTACACGAAATAAGAAAAGAGAAAACAAAGAATCGGAAAACGCTTGCTCCATAATATTATTATACTTTAGAACTCCGGCGGAAGCATCGAGCGTAAACTTTAAAAAATAAACGCCGAAAAAATCTTGGAAAGTCACGGACGCTTAACTTTCCTCCCCATTTTATTTTTGTTTCCTTTTTTGCGCTTCTATCTCTCTCTAACTTGCAAAGTTTGCGATGTCGCTATCCCATTCTGATTCTTGTTAGTTACATTTAATGCAAGTGAATTGTAATCATTCACTGAGAGGAGCAAAGAATGGCATTTGCAAACATAGATTAAATAAATCATACGAAAAATAATTATTATTTGCACTAACTTATGTCTCTCTCAAGTCAAATTGTGCAGAGCACAATTATAACTCTAATTTCTATTACTTAGTTACATACTCATACGTTAATTACTTAGTTACCTATAAATTCAATAAGTTGGTAAAATGTAAGCTTAATTTTAACTAATAAATTGTTCTTGACTTATGATTTATTATTACGTATACTTTAAAAATAATTATTTATTAAATAAAAGATGTATGATAATTAAGTTATATTTGTTTTGCTTTTTGTAGGTTACCTACAAACAATGTAATTAAATATTAAATTTTCATTGGTTAAGATATTTTCATGATGATATTATTCGTATGTGTCTCTCACTATCTAAATATGTAATTAGTAATCTATTAATTGTTATTAATTATTAAACTTCGTGCTACTGGCTAGATATATAGGTATTAAGTAATTATATAGTAAGACAAAATATTATTTCCCAAGAAAATATTATATGAAATGTTGGAAATAAAATGGTGTTTCGTACGTACGGGGAATATTTGCAAACTCATAGCCGTAGATAAAAATGTACAGTGCGCATATTAGGAACAGAAATATTTTAACACAAAAATATTTACGTTGTCCACAATGGGTTGTTTTTAATTTAATGTTCCTACATGATATGAATCAATGAAACCGCACACAAATTTAAAAACAATGATACAGTTGAGAATCTAAAATAAACTAGATCCAGTAAGCGTCACTGGCTGTCACGGAGTCAGTACTCGCTTACTCATGGGTGATCTCTATAAAATAAGATCTTTCGCTAAAGCGTAAGCCCATCACATACACATGTCTTATATATATATTTTTTTTTTTGTAAATAATATTGAAACACTTTTTACACATTATCTTGCCCCAAATTAGGCATATAGCCTGTGTTATGGGTTGCAAGACAACGATATATGTAATACAATATACTTACTTAAACATACATAAATACATATAAACACATCCATGACTCGGAAACAAACATCCATACTCATCATATAAATGCTTGCACCTACTGGGATTCGAACCCGGGACCTCTAGCTTAGTAGGTAGGATCGCTAACCACTCGGATAGTCAAATGTAATATGTATATATATATTGAAAATCGTCTTTGTTTGAGGCTCTTTCACGCCTAAGCCACTGCTCGTATGGACATAAAACTACCACCATTCGATGCGAAATTTATCCTTTATGGCTACTTTTTTTTACTACTATTACTTATTTTTCGAATTATAACGTTTCTTCCTTTTATAATTCGCCCAGCGAAGCGGGTGGGAACGGCTAGTAATAATTTATAATGATATTATACTCAGCACAGCAAGCGACCACAGACGGTACCGATACAGCGCAGTATAACTTTGCACTTATTAATTGTGTCTTTGACGTCACTAAACGATATTACTGTCGAAAAAAGAGATAATATGCCTCGCTATTTCATAAAAATACAAGACTTTAATCTTATAAGATACATGTTAAAGAAAATCCGAATGTCACTTTGGAACTCTCTCACGGCATAATTACCGATTTCATGAAATTTGATATGGAGATTATGAGTTAAGGGGTAGATAATAGAGAGATTTGGAAAAGTTTTAATGGGACCGCGATATAAAATTATGTAACGAATAACATTCGGACAAAGTCATGAGCAGAATTTTCTAAAAAGCACTGATATCAGCAATGCTTTTGTAGTAGTTAGGTATGATAATATGTTTTCTATGAAAGTTTTCATTGCTCACAAACTTTTTTCTTCTTTCTGTCGCCATATTGTCACAGCTGTAATAAGTAATATTTATTTTGATACTTATATACAAAAATAAGTAAATCATTGTTCAGTATGATAATATACATGATGATAATCATCAGCCGCCCTGTTATTATTATTATTATTATTAGCTATCAAATTAAGTTATGGCCTATTTTAATTTTTATCAATAGTTATCGCAAAGTAAGTGCGCCTGATGATGGCTTCTATAGGCACATTTTTTAATAATCTGTGGGGTTCATTATTTCCATTTACCAGTGAGAAGTTTCTTTTTATAGGATTCTGGTTCGGTAGACCCACAACGGCGCCTATTTCTGTTGTGAGACTGTAATATGCAAGCATTATTGTGTTTCTAGTCTCCTTTTTTTTTTATGGAATAGGAGGACAAACGAGCGTACGGGTCACCTGTTGTTAAGTGATCACCGCCGCCCACAATCTCTTGCAACACCAGAGGAATCACAGGAGCGTTGCCGGCCGTTATCACAGGAGCGTTGCCGGCCGGTCTCTGTGTTAATGAGAATTAAGATTTTGTCTCAGAGTGACCAGCACAATTGAGATGTAATTTAAAACTATAGGTTCAATCAAGAATCCTGAGTGTTACTGCATTTGTAATGGGCAGGATGTTTCACTTACCATCAAGTAAATGTATTTCTCTTCTCGTCACTATTTCTCTTAAAAAAAACATTACAAGTAATACAAAACTTTTTTGCTGACGGTACCGCAATGAAAATATCGCGCTTCGTCACTGCACGATGTTGATGCGGGCTGAACTCAAATTGCATATATTACACTCGACAATACCAATCAGACGACAGAGCTTACAATCGATTTACTAATACCTATTTATAGTACAATCTTTCTGAAGCGTAACTCTCTCTTAGAGTACAACTCTTTCTACAACAAACAACGGCAAGGTTGATCTCCCGGTCCTAAATATTACCATCTTGTTTCTTGAAGACCATTGACACTTCACCAATCGCTCTATTTCAACTGCAGCACTGTCTTTATAAAGAGTTCTTAAATCAAATATGTAAACAAACAATTAATTTTTTTATATTTTAATTACTAGCTGACCCGACAGACGTTGTTCTGTTGATAATAAAAAAAGAACTCCTGCGAGTGGAATTTCGTAAAATCCGTTTTTAGCTGACCTCTACTCGGCGAAAGGAATATTCCTACCAAATTTCAAGTCTCTACGGCTTATGGTTCCAGAGATATCGTGTTGAGTGACTATATACGTGGAAATCTCTTATATATATATATATATATATAGATTTTATTATTACTTATAAAGTTTGCCTTTTTTATCGTGTCTTGGTCAAAATCAAAAATACAAAATTGTTCATTTTTATTTATTAGCTTTGCATTGATATTTCTATGTTATCCATATTGTCGTACCGCCACATGGCGTTGCACTACGACACCTTAGTATAACACTCAAATGGATTCCATTAAAACTGGTACAAGGAAATCTGCAGAATATTTTCGCACTATAACTCTATAATTTTTTGTCACAAAAAATCAAAACCCATTCGATAAGATATGCCTTTATTTTTACTAAATTAATATAATACTAATCTTAAGACGTGGTAAGCCACACAAAAGTTTTTAACTATTTTTTTTTTTGTTTTGTACAGGGATTATGTTACTAACTCAAAAGTATTAGGCATACCATCATTAGATTGTTTGTTTCTGATTTAACATTTTGATTGTTTCAGTATTTAGAAATTTGACTAATGCCTATTAATAATAATAATAATATTGACACACTTTTTACACAAATTATCTTGCCCCATATTAAGCATATATAGCAAGTCTTATGGGTTGTAAGAAAACGATATATTCAATAAAATAAACAAGAAGAGAGACAAGAAGCGGCGCAAGAAACTCTCACAGCATTCTTTAATGATGTCTTTCCATAATTTTAAGACCTCCAATTACATTTTTTTAAATAGAACCTTTTTCTATGCTCTATTTATATCTAAATATTGAACAAAAAGCTTTAAAACAACACTGCGTGAAGCAAGCGAGCTTCCCTTGATATCGATATGAATGACTTGCAAATATTACCCTTAGAATAACGCTGATGTTATGGACAACTAGAGCCCTTTACTCTCCCTGTTTGTTCGCTAATATTGTCCTTAAATATTGTACGTTGTTTCTGGAACTTTGAATACTTCCATCATGCATTTACTGATCACCCCTTACAGTTATGTTCTTACGCCTATGAAAATATTTTGATTTATAGCTGAAAATAGTCAATACTGTAAGGTAAGCCTTTCAATTGTATTTGAAGTGTTGTTGATTTACCTATGGTCTGGTAACCTTTCGAGCAAAATGAGTCTGCAGGTTAAAAACCGCTGTAAAACTTGACGTCAAAAGTAATTTTTCATTCATTAAACTGTTTTTCGAGCTATGAAATAACAACCACAATATGGTCAAAATATGTGTTAAGTAATCAAACCGGTTAAGTGCGGGTATAAGTATATTTGTTTGGCGGCCATTTTGGAATTATTTGACCTAGAACAAAATCTCATATTTCAAATTTAAGGATGAGTATGGAGGTTTAAGTTGTAACCTACATAAATAATTATTTTGCCCATAAACCTAACGGGGGTTATTCTTGTAATCGTGTTTATTGAAAAATGGTTTAAATTTTCTTCTTTTATTGTATTTTCGTTTGAGCTGATGGTCTTGTTACCAATGCTCTAAATAAATGAAACGAAAAAATAAGATACCAAATTTAAGGCGAGTCGTTCGGCCGGAGAGATCCTGACTCACTATTCTGGGATAGTAAAAGGGTGGTCATGATTGAAATATTTGAGCTTAGTTCATATTCACTAGACCCAGCTCTCAGTGATTACTATGTATCTTCAAGGATGGATTATTTGAAAGATTATGATGAAGCTGTAGTCACTGCAGTAGAGGACTTTTTAAGTAAGCAGGATGAAGTTAGAAGCTTACTTACTTTGGTAAGAATTACGGTTGCACTTAAAAACTAGTTATGTTACTGCATAAAGCACAGCTATTTATATACAAGTCTGAATGTATCAAGATTAAACAATTTCAGTATTATAATCTCTTTAAATATAATTACGAATACCATTGTTAAATTAAGCTCAGAACACTATATCTTTGTTCAGACATTAATGCTTCGACGAAAGTTCGAGAACCACAAACTACTTGGGCGTCCATAAACAAGTGGTCAAGCGTGTAAGGAATATTCAGTGGCAAAGTTTAGCGGGTCTCTATGTCCGCAACACTTGCATCTAACGGTCGTACTTTGGACGCTTCGTCAATGCATTGTGCCTTAATGAAGCCGGACCCACAACTTTGATAATAGGCTAAGTTATAGTGATCTAAGCGAGTGCCCACTTAAGTGTCCCATAAGTTTTCGATCCCCATTATGTTGTGCGATTTAATATGCGAATATCTGCGATACTTGTAATTTGTGAGGTTTTGTGTGAGATGGGGAGGTTCTGAAGTGAAGTGTGGCACGTTGGGAACTTTTAGGGAAATGCGGAAAAAGCACCGAAATGACAGACATGTGCAAAATGATACGAAAATTGTTCGTTTCTTATCTTACCTACCTACATACTGCATTTGGATATAATAATAATATAAGATAATATAAGAAAATTGGTGAAAGTAATTTAAGAAAAATATGGTATACTTTGTAAATAATTCTGTTTATTGTTGAATTCATATGCCTGTAATTACAGATGACTATATATAAAAAAGCCGACTGGTCCTCGAGGGGGAAAGCGACCAAAACCCTCCAACATCTTAAGACAACAATCACCGAAAACCAGTAGTCTACATAGCATCCCTCAATGTACTCACCTTGGGAAAAGAAGAAAATCTTATGGAACTGACATATGCGCTAAAATCTATCAAATGGGACATAATTGGTTTGAGCGAAGTAAGAAGAATGGGCGAAAGTATTACTTGTCATCCAGACTATTTACTATACCAAACAGGAGAGACGCAAGGCCAATATGGGGTAGGATTTATTATTAACATTTAAAACAATATGTGGAAGAATTCATAGGAATCTCAGAACGCATAGCGATTATGAATTTGAAACTACCAGGATATAAAAAACCGTGGTCTATTGTACAAATATATTCACCTACAGAGCAATCAAATTTGGAAACGATAAATAAATTCTACCATAATTTAAACAAAGCCATTCAGGAGCATACCCATAAAAACCTTATAGTCATGGGCGACTTCAATGGCCAAATTGAAGCAAGACGCCCAGGAGAAAACGCAATACTAGGACAATTTTCATATAGTAACAAGGCCAGAAGCAGAAATGGGGAAAAAATTACAAACTTCGCGCTAGAAAACAAATTAATAATCTTAAATACTATGTTCAAGAAGAACCGAAAGAGCATGTGGACCTGGATCTCGCCGGACGGTAAAACAAAGAATGAAATTGATTTTATTATGACCAACAGAAACAGCTACTTCACAAACTTTACTGTCATTAAAAGATTTAACTTCAACACCAACCATAGGCTACTTAGAACTGAGCTGAAAATAAAACAACCAAAGAAGACTAGACCGAGACAAGACTCAGGAAACATAAAACTCGATGAACAGCAATTAGAGCAAATAACAACAGCCCTAAGAGCTGAACTTAGAGACTTCAAAGAGAACACTAAGGAACTAGAAACCCAAGATAAATACAAGTATATAGAGAATATAATCAAAACCCAAACTAAACTCATAGCAGATAGGAAAATTGATGCAAAAGAAAAACTATCAACAGCCACTATAAAACTCCTAGAAGAAATAAATCACCTTACTAACGAAAGAAGTACTCAAAACAGAAGACAGAAATTAGCCAAAATCAGCAAAGATATCAAGGAAAGTATCAGAAAGGATAGAAAACAACGAAGGATGCGAATGATCGAAAATTACATACGGAAAACCGGTGGAACTAAAAAAGCATTCAAAGAATTGACTGACTCAAAGAATTGACTGGCACGAAGAACTGGGTCGTAAAAATGAAAGACACCCGAGGAAAATTCGATTATCACAGAATTGACATATTAAAAATAGCTACGTCATACTACAAAAATCTTTATCGAAACAACACTACGCAAGCTGAAATCAGTCCAGTGGAAACCTCGTACACCCCCAGTATTGTCCAAGCTGAAGTCAGTAAGGCTATCGATACTCAAAAGAGTGAGAAAGCACCCGGGCCTGATGGCATAAGCAATGAAATCTTAAGAAATAGCAAAGAGATACTGCTACCTGTCCTCACAGATATATTCAATGATATCATGAATACTGAAACCATCCCCCAGGAATGGACCGAGTCTCTCATCATCCTATTGTATAAGAAAGGCGATAAATATGACATAGGAAATTATCGCCCTATAAGTCTTATGTCCAATGTATATAAGATTTTTGCTAAGATCATCTTAAAACGGATTGAAAGAACCCTAGACGAAAACCAACCTATAGAACAAGCAGGATTCCGCAAAGACTACTCAGTGATCGACCACATTCACGTAGTGCCTCAAATTCTGGAGAAATACAACGACTACCAACTCACATACTACATCGCATTCATTGATTATAGTAAAGCATTTGATTCTCTACATCATGACAAAATATGGGAGGCGTTACTAGAACAAGAAATTGAGCACAAGACATTAGATTAATAAGAAATATATATAGCTGCAGCAGAGCAAGAATCCAACTAGAAAAGAAAAGTACTTCTTTCAGAGTAGAAAAAGGCGTAAGGCAGGGAGACCCTCTATCTCCGAAGTTATTCTCCGCAGTACTAGAATCAATATTCCGAAGACTCAATTGGGAACATCTCGGAATTAATATAGACGGTCAACTGCTATCGCACTTAAGATTTGCTGATAACATAGTGTTATTGGCAAACACAGCAGAAGACTTAACCAGAATGATAAAAGAACTTGCGAAAGAAAGTGAGAGAGTAGGGCTGGCAATGAATCCGGAAAAAACTAGGGTGATGACAAACGGGTACAAACGTACTATATATCTAGGAAACACTGAAATCAACTATACAGACGAGTACGTATATCTAGGGCAGCTCATAAGTAAAAAGGCCCTATGCAGAAGGAAGTGGACAGAAGAATTACAAATGGCTGGAAGACATACTGGAGTCTAAGAGAGGCTATGAAAGATAAAGAGCTCCATATAAACCTAAAAAGCAAACTTTTTAACACCTGCATACTACCTGTCCTTACGTACGGGTGTCAGTCATGGTCCTTAAATTAGGTCACCTCAAACAAACTAGCAACTTGCCAGTATGCAATGGAAAGGAGTATGCTAAATATTAAAAAGTCCGACAGAGTAAAAAAAATCGTCATTAGAAACAAAACAAAAACTACCGATGTAATAAGCAAAATCAAAAGACTCAAATGGCGATGGGCTGGTCACCTGGTAAGAGGACACGACAAATGGAGCAAAAGGGTGACATGGTGGTACCCAAGGGAAGGCGAAAGGAAAAGAGGCCGATCACAGAAAAGATGGGACGATGACTTAAGACAAGTGGCAGGAGTCACATGGAACAGAGTGGCTCAAGAAAGAAAGGAATGGAAAAGGTTGGAGGAGGCCTTTGCCGACTGGCAAATAGATCTAGGAAAGATAACCAAGCGACAAATATTAGTTTAAATTTATTCATATCTATTAAGTTTAAGATTTTAATGCTAGTCCTTTACATAAGTTTAAAAATTCATTGTACTAAGAGATCTGAATAAAATGCTATATTAATATTATTATATATATAAAAATGATATCGAAATATACAATAACAATCATTTTAAAAGTGGCTACTAAATTCACTTTTCTTAACTTTGAATAATAGAAAGGTGTAGAACCTAATTAAAAGTTTCGCTTAGAGAAGTATATCTAAATGTTTCAATTAAATAAAACTTAAAATGAAATAACTGAAATATAATACTAATTTGACACACTTTTTACACAAATTATCTTGCCTCAAATTAGGCATATATAGCCTGTGTTACGGGTTTCAAGACAACGATATATTTAATACAATATACTTACTTAAACATACATAAATACATATAAGCATCCATGACTCGGAAACAAACATCCATATTCATCATATATATGCTTGCACCTAACGGGATTCGAACCCGGGACCTCTAGCTTAGTAGGTAGGATCGCTAAACACTCGGCTATACAGGTCGTCAATTATTTTAAAAGAAACCGTTATTCATCGCGACGTTTTGTATATAATCTTATACCTGTTATTACAGACATCCATGTTAAGCTGGTAATCTAAGAAAGGCTTTTTATTTCAAATTTATGAATGTAACAATAAATTCTGTCCACTATCCAACTTAATGTAGTTAGTATGCAGTGGTGGATTTACACTAGGGGCAGTTGGGGCAAGTGCCCAGGGCGGCAAAATTTTGAAAGTGAAAATTTTTTTTTGTATTATCAAGATTACTCAATATAATTAATTAATTCTGTTTAAAAAAAAGTCAGACGTGTTATGGTCACCAAATAGTGCCAAATTTATAATTGTTAGGAAAAAACAAATATTTATTCATGTTTTTAGAATATATGACATACAATAAAGTTTCTGCAATAGTTATTTTATTTTTGTAAAATAAATTATATAAACTATAAGTTTATGTAAAAGTCCAGTATTGGGGCGGATTTTTTTCCGGTGCCCAGGGGCGGCATTAAGTTTAAATCCAGCCCTGTTAGTATGGGAATAATATAAATAGAACTCACTTATATAAATGTAGGTACCAACCCTAAAGTTTTTCTTTAGGGTTGGCACCTAAAATTTTTCTTTAGGTTCCTAGCAACTTCCGATACGTACGATATCCAATTATTCTGCCGGATGTAAGGAATAAATATCTGCTCCTTTCCATATCATATTGGCATATTCCCAGTTAACAGATGCTTCCCTTATTTAAAAGCTATGCATGACAACCGTAAGTCCTCTCAGAGTAGATATATTAGAATTTAAAACACGCTCAGAACACATAAAGCGCTTTAAACATAATATAACTTTACATAATCAGTCGGTCACAAAACTAGAATGTAAAAATAAACCATTGGATTCCACAAAGACTTAGTTTGATATGCATCTATCGACACCTCGCTGACAGACACAAAAATAATTCAAAGGAAACAACATCAAAATATTTCTCTCGACCGTGTTGACAAAATGCTTAAAATAACTTTAGACTTTAGAGCGTCTTTCATGAGAACAAAGGTTTTCTATTTATCAAATACAAGAGCATATGGAACAATAAGTAAAAAAATATGTTTTTATAAGAAAAACCTCTTAAAAGTAGGTAATATAGCGTGGGTATTAGTATACTTTTTAATAGAGAGTTTGTAACGATGTATGTATTCTATAAGTTATCTATTAATCCTACATTTAGATATTTAAGTATAATAAGAAGCCCTACTTAAGTCTCTTCCTATATATGATATGAAAACATTAGAATTCCGTATGCGTTAAGGTCGATTTGACATGACTTCTTTTAATAGTCGTATGTTGCATTTTTATATCAGGGTCACCAGATGTAATGTGATCACCGCGGCCCACACACCCTCTAACACCAGAAGAATTACAGGAGTGTTGCCCGCGTCTTCTAAGTCGAGCAAAAACAAACGACACGGCCGTAGTATCCTTTTCCCGTAGCGGTTAAGGCCATTTTGGACCCCCTGTAACTCCTTTGTGGATTAAACTAGAAGCCTCCACAAAACAATCTAATTTATTGTTGTGTTTTTATTAAAAAAAACAATAAAAAATACATTGTGTTTTCATATTGTGATTGCCAAGTCATGTCATTATTAATATTGATATAGTGGGTATAAGATGATGAGTTGTTTGGTTAGCTAATACGTATTAACTTAAAACAGAAGAACCCTTAACCCTAAGTAATTTGATCACCTTGGTATTAAAATGATATCGCTATTTTGTACGGTACGGTAAAGAACCGAGCTGAGAGACTTGGTTTGTTTTATAAGTTATGCTTTTGATGTCGTAGAATATTATCGTCCTATGAGTATATAGCATATAATACAACTTGACTACTTTCCAAAGGAATTCTTAGGGTAGACATTAGGGCCAATGAGTCAATCCTCAAGAGCGTCATAAAATAATCCCCTAAAAAGTCACAGTCGAACAGGATATAGAGAAATATTAAAATAGAACGTACCGTTGTACATACCTATGATATAGACTTCCGCTTAGACATTTCTTTTCTTAATTTCAACTATGAGTGAATGTTGAATGGAGCTAATGACGGGGCCGCAGCCGATGCGCGGGCGCAGACGTCTAACGGTCGAGCTCATTCATCAGAACTGTCAGCGACATCTATTGACAGCTCGGGTGACTTCTGTGTCACGCCCGCCTTTCTAACTCGCTTCACTGACTAAATATAAGAAATACATCCTATTTTGATAAAATCAAGCTGAACTATATAATATTTATTATTTTTTATGAGATTATAGACAATCAAGACTCACCTAATTGTAAATGATTCGCACTGCTTATTACAATGCAGTGCCGCTGAGTCCCCCTGAAAACGAGATCTGGTCTTGAAACGTCGTCTTAACTAAAATAATAATAAAAATGTAACTTTTACGCAAAAATCTTATATAAAAACACAGTTACAATTACATGCGTTTTAATCCTTTAAAAGTGTTTTATTTAAGTGCCGCTCAGTATTATTGTCAATACCCAAATTCTGAGCGGCGTCACAATTGCGCTTGTCATCTTGAGACAGAGTGTCTCATTAGCCCAGTAATTTATCTATTGCTTGCACTTACCCATATAGCCAGCATTTTCTTTTTATATAAGAAGGGGCAATAGGCTCACGTGGTGAGTAGTGGTGAGGCGTTGCCGGCCTTTAAGTATGCTCTTTTCTTGAAAGTCCCTAAGTCGTATCGGTTCGGGAAAACAGCAGCCGGTAATTGAGGCAAGATATTTCTTGCAAAATGCGCTGTTGTGGAATGTCAGACGTCAAAGTGATGCGGGTGATAAATGCGGTAGAAAAGGCATCCTGTGCTTAGTGGCCCAGTACCAGTAGGAAGGTAAACGGAAGAAAGTCAAAAAATTGATTTCAATTAAATCATTACAGGCATACATTACATTTGAATGACCTGCCCATTCCACAAAATTTTGTTTCCTATGGAGGATGCCACAAGCCACTCCTCTATTTATTACACCAATATTTGAGGATGTGAAGTCGATGGATTGGAAAAGGATGGAATAAAAAGAGTAGTAGTGTAGTAGAAGGTAGAAGTTGAGACTTTTACTCGCGACTTTTTGTGTCTTGTCTCGTTACTTCTTCTTATTATATTCTAATACTATTGGTTATCCGTTCAATTTGTGTTACATGAATTACACGATTGTTACATTTGTTTACAAAGTACTAAGGAATTCATGATGATACGAAATAAAATTGAATTTAGAAACAACTATTTACTTTATCTTTGTTTGGCCTTTATTGTAAGACTATGATTATAATAATCCCCATATTTAGTATTGAAAAACGTCTTCGAGCAGTAACCCTTTGCCGACATTGTACTAATATGAAATAAGAATTTTAAAGAAAAATAAACCATTAAAATGCCATTAGTCATTGGCAACCCCGCGGTGGTCAGGTCAGTCGAGAAAAAGCCGTATTCAAATCAAGATATTAAAAAAAGACAGCCCGCATGAATGTGAAGAAACTCAATACAATAGAAGCGGCTACTGTGACCGCCACGTGCTCTTTAATCATTTAGAGAATGTTCTAGAACTTTAAAGGTAATGCGTTTTGTCTATACCTATTCCATTTGCATAAATACATTTAAATAAAACGGAGGTGGTTTATGTGATGCCAAAAGAACGTGATTCTACTAAATTTACTACAGATGTCCTAGGGTTGGCGCTAGAAATAAGTCATTGTTTTATATATGATCAACAATTACTAAATATGTTCAAAATACTTTTATTTATCGGGTGATATCGGGCGTGTTTATTACACGTATAAAGTAATATTGAATAATATTGATTTACATACTTGCTCGATCACACAGTTTGAAAATATATTCGAGAATACTTGTATTTATAATTTTCTTTGGCCCTAAAAGCTAGCAATAATCCGTTTGTTATATTTTTTTCTTGTGAAACTTTATTTTTGGTGTGTACAATCCTTTATGTATTTTTGCAAATGTTTTAAATATTGCCAAATATAAATAAATGAATATTTTATTGATGTGAACACTTCTTTAGGCACGCTGAGAAGTTTGAGCCTGAGCTGTAAACAAACTTACCAAAATAAATATATACATATATTGTAAATGTAATTTTATGAATAGTTATGAGATACACCTCGCTGACATATGGACAGGTAAATAGTTATCCTCCGAATACGAAATTCTAAGAAATGTTATGCAAATTGTCTTAAAATAAATCAAATCAAATCAAAATCACTTTATTCATCTAGTTCAAGGAAATGACACGAACGTTAAAAGTTTTTGTCTTTTTACCAGTTGCCACCACATCGGAAAAAGTCGAGCTTTACTGAGATGATGTGGCAAGAAAAAGCAATTACAGCTTCATCGTTTTATAAATTATTTTAATTACACTATATATTAAATAAATTGATGCAACAAAAATACTCAAACGCCAATGCCTTACCCGAGTAAATCAAGACATAGCAAACTGAAACGGTCTAACATTGTATTAACATATCTAGAGTAATTAAAGTTTTATAATATTCTTAAGTATATTGAGGCTCAGAAAGATACATAAAATCCGCAACAAAACCATCAGGAAAAAAACAAACCTGATAGATGTCCTTGAACATGCATTAAAAATGAAATGGCAATGGGCAGGACATGTGGCTAGGGTCCCAGACCAAAGATGGACTCTAAACGCAACAACATGGAGTGGTCCTTCAGGTAACAGATACCGAGGCAGGTAGAAACTGGCTAGAGAAAGCAAAAAATAGAGAGTTGTGGAAGAAGATGGAGGAGGCATATACCCGAATGGGATCAAGATTATAGTTTAAGTAATAACATTAGTTTAAGGTATATTTTTAAGTTACTTAATTATATTATTAATATTCTTAAGTTTAATCAGAAGATTCAATTAATAGAGAGAGAGAGAATAGTATAATTTCCGGAATACATATGACGTCACAAAATGTACCCGGCATTTAGAACGTTTGACCTTATCTCGTAAAAATGGTAATTACCCGGTACCCTTAAGAGTCCGCGACTTGGTGAACTCAACAAATGCTAAGAAAGAAGGAGCAATGAAATTAAAAATATGTCTTAAGGGCAATTAGCTTTAACTTTTACAGTAAGTGCCCTATCTACCGCGCCTGCACCCTCGAGCTTTTCAATTGTGGGGTACGTTTTCAAGTTAGAGTGAATTTTATGGACTCGATTCCAAACATTTTGCTTTAATTTTATAAGGCGTTGTATCTGTTAAACTTTTACTATAACTACGCAGCGCTACGTGGATTCACAAAGGAAAGTTACTTTTCCCATAGTCACTGTAAACAAAGCGCTGTAAGTGGACGACAAAAGAGGGTAGAATTAGGTAAAAATTCTTAGCTTGTGGCGCATAGACGGAGTGTTTAACAATAAATTTCCATTTATAAAGCCGCAAGCGGTAGGAGGGGGCCAGGGATGGCTTCCGACGCTTTTTTCCTTCATTTCCTTAAGGCCGCGTGGCCACCACCCTGGGGTAGCTACGAATTAAAATGTTCGCTTCGTTTTATTCGCATAATTACAAGCATCATGCAGACAATTTAATGTTGCATTGTGCAGCGTATACACGAAATGTAAAACGTAAAATCTCATGGAACTTAGCTAGTAGACTATACAGGTTATGTTATTTTTACTAAACACATGCATAACATAAAAAGTATAATAAGCAGTTTACAGTATTTTGTTTTTAAAAGTGTGAATTAATTCTAGAAATATGTTTTCAAACACTTAAAATCGTGCAGCTTAAGACTGCGAAATCTTATGAAATCGAAACGAAACTAATGGAAATTAGATACCAGAAAAACAAATTATTACAATCGTATGATTCATATTTAAGCTTCCTGTTGTGAAGATAATTCGTAATACCACAAAAGCATTTCCTTATTCTCGGCTAAAACAGAACGTGGCAGTCGTATAAACAGCAGAAAATATTGGCGGGATAATAATTAAAAGAAGCGATAATGTCCCCGCGGTGACTTACGGCCGCACCATCCTTTTTATTTGATAAATACAATTTATTCGTTCGCGGCCGGCCTTCCTGCTTCTTGGTGACTTTTAAATTCTTATAAACGATTTGTTTTGTAACAATCTGTATCCGAAGACTTTTAATTCAGTAAAACGAAAGGAAGTTCTGCATAAACTTTCCACTAATATCTTTTGATAGCAGTGGTAATGGCAACTTTGGTCATCAAATTAATTCTTTGTTTCAACTGCACAACATGTTTCTTAAATAATTCTAATTTTTGTAATTTAAATTCGAAGCAATTCGTTATTGTTTAGTTTCATAACTATTGATTCCGTTAATATTAGATAAGTTCCAATAAGTTAGTTTACATGCAGAGTGCACCTAAAGCCCAACCACACGGCTTAAAGTTTACTTATGTGAAGGGTTATACGAGAGTGCGAGTCTCTCTTTCCAGAGTTTGGAGAGTCAACATTTCCTGAGGATGCCTCGAGAAGAGGTGAAACACGTGTCGAATCGGATTACGTTGTTTACGAGTTTTACGTTACGGTTACGAGTTTTACGTTGCCGATTTTCCCGGTTATTAATTATAGGGTTCAGGTTGGGCTAATTCTCCGGTGAAGGACGCTTTACCTGCGTGGCCGTGGAGGACGTACGAGCAGGTGACCCTGGTGTTAGAGATCACCGCCGCCCACTTTCTCTTGCAACACCAGAGAAATCACAGGAGCGTTGCCGGCCTTTAAGGAAGGTGTACGCGCTTTTACTGAAGGTACCCATGTCGTAACGTTCCAGAAACAACACAAGGAAGCTCATTCCACAGCTTTGTTGTACGTGGAAGAAAGCTCATTGAAAATCGCACTGTGGAGAACCGCCACACATCCAGATAGTGGGGATGATATCTCTTGGTGTATTCTGCATGTAGAGTAACAAATCTCAACTAACACTTAAGATAACACATAACACTTCGATATGAAATTCCGCAAAATAATGCATAATTCAATAATATTTTTAAGTATAACCACTGAGTAGGGATAGATACCTACTTACGTATTACTGTGATGACTACAATATTTTTTGTCCAGATAGTAGCAGAGAGTACAATCGAATCGCGATTTCGGAATACTTTACGCATTTAATAAAACAAAGCAGTAAAAGTTAAGAATACATATTTTTACTAGCACAGATAAATAGCCCGTGAACTCAATGTATCCCTCTTTTGATCGTAATCAGGACAACTTTACTGCGCACTAAATATTCTCCTGGCGACAATTGCGATTATGAAAAGTGCACCGTTATTTATATCCTCCGCCGTTTTTTGTCGCCCCCTTTCAAGGGCAATTAAATACCGCCAGTCTAAAGCACTTAGCATATTCTAAGCGTCTTTATTATCAACCCCTTTGTAGATACTTCTCTTAAGTGGAGAAATATTCTAATAAACGTATGATCAGTTTTATGAAAATTATTAAGACTATTCAATGATTCTCACTAAAGGCGAAGAGTAAGCAGAAAACACGCAAACATGATGTTTTTAGACAAGTTTTGTGGTGAAAGTATAGCATTTCGAGCTATGAACACTATTTAATCCTGTTACACATATCATTAAGTCTTATTTGTAGGTTGCTAATGCTTGCTGTTGGTTATAGTTAACACTGCCGAGCCTTTTTGAACTACCACTTTTCTTCGAAGTTAAACAAGTTTTTTGGCATGGCGTGACGCATTTTTTTGGTACTTCTCTCAGAAAAGTTATTCTTATAGCTTGTTCTTTTTTGTGTAGGTTAATTTATTCAGATTAGTAGTGAATAACGAGGATTGTAAGCACTGTTTTCCACGCAAGAATTTTGAAAATATTGGCTTTGTTACATAGATGGCGGGCCGGCAGCCGTGAACTCATATCGCTCAAGGTCGCTGGCATTTAGTGTCGCCTTAAATATTTAAGTTTTTGTCTTAGCTGAGACTTTATCCAGGAGGAATATCTTTTTAATCCGGTGGAACCCAGAAGGTATTCTGGTAAAACCCAGAATACCAAGAGAAATATACATTGTTCGCGACCTTTGAGGAAGTATATATTTACTGGCTATATTTTTTTGGATGATTCCAAATATAATCTACGGCATTTCTATAGCGAAAGTACTTTTCTATAGCGTTTGTTATCACTTAGAAGATTTTAATAGTCAGATGACTTGTATTGCTACACGAAATCTATTGTTTTTCTGAAGAATACTGTTTTCCTACCAAAACAATAACTGTCTCCATAAGATCCTAGGTAGGTAGGTACGAATGGTATATGTATTAAACATAACACAGGCAAATAAACATTGCAACTGATATCTCTATAGATCTAAGCTTTGGATTACTAGTGTTAAGATCTAAAAGAGGCTACTTTCTCAAATTAAGCCTTAACAACAAATTATTTGAAATTATATTTACTATTAATGAATTTTCGCTGTTCGATGGAACCTCTGTCTCTCGGGGAAACCTGTCAAAGTGCTCCAAAGTTGCACCGTCTGTTGCCAGTTGCGACAACTTTTAATAACCTCTTCTATTTGCTAAATGGATTTAGACATATCTATATCTGTATCTATAGCACGAAGGGATAACTCGCTGTAAGTAATTAATAAAAAGGTTTCCTATAATGTAGTAGAAAAGTATATTGCATTATTTTCATTCATTTCATTTAGTTTTGGAAATTCTCATTTAAGTTGTAAAGTTTAGTAAATAATTAGTGTTTGTAAGAAAATGAAGAGAAGTTATAAGGAGATAGGATTGGAAAATATAACACTGCGTCGTTGAATTGGTAAATACTGCTTACTAAAGTATACATAAAGTGAAGCCTAAAACTATTTTAAAAGTAAAAAAAATCTATCGTATTCGTTTCTCCCTAAATATTCCCCAGTACTGCTTTAAGTGGAGTTCTACGGAGCTATCGTTCAATTTACAAGGAGCAAACCGATATTATCTAACTAATAGGGAAGCTGCAATCGTGGCTCGTAGAATTGAACGTCTCAGCCCTGTCTCCCCGTAATCCGCGCTTATAATTGATGTGACAATGTCAAATGGGATCCGCGGCCCGCCTGCCACAGATAATCGTAAAAATACAAATCCATGGAACGCAATGATCGATTGAATCTATGGCCAATAAATCGCTGACTAGAGTACAATAACATCTCCAATATTACATTTTGCACTACTGCCTTCAATTATTTTGTTACTATTAACTCATTTAATCTCGAATGCATATTACTTTTTTATAATTTTAGGTGTTTTATTATTTTAGCAGCATGTAAGGAAAATAATATTTATAGAAGATTCATGTTGGTTAGAAAACCGCATGTCATATGTGTATTATTACTATATAAAACTATAGGTATACTAACTAGGCATATAGGGTTAGTTAATTTTATATTTGATTGCTTTCAAATATAAAATTAACTAACCTATCTCATAACCTTCAGAATTATATTGAAATAGAAATCGTGTCTTTTGTACTTAATAAAGTTTAAGTTAAGCTGTTATGATTAATTAATATGTAGTTTTAAATAGACCTTCTCTTCTGATACGAAGAATGTAACATTCACTTTTATTTTATTATTGGTTTAACTGTGAAGTTTAAACGTTTTATTCTTGTAATAATTTTATTGAAAGACATTTTTTTCGACTTGCATAATTTAAGAACTAAAAGTGGAAGTAAGAATCTGTGAACGAAATTTGGTTAACGAGTTACCCTATATTGCATAATCGGTTCGAGTCTATACGCCATTTCGATATCTTACAATAAAATAGTAAAAACTATAATATGAGTATACTTATAGAATTCTATTTGAAGAGTCCAACAAACAATTGCAGAAAATCAATTAAGTAGTTCCAGACCCTACACATGTTCTTAGCCCGACACAAATAATGTGACCACAGTATTTAGTCGACGCTCGATGCTCGCTCTAATGGCATCCAACCGCCAACTGGCCAACACATTAATCCTTTCTCCTGTTGATTAATTATTCAAACATAGCCCCGGGCTTGAACTCAACACATATTCTTTGCAAATTGTTTACAACGACGATTTATGTTGAGTATGTTTCTATTATTGTTTCATTGCGAAGTAAATTAACTTTTATTCAATTGTTATTTGAGCATCCTGAAAAAACAGATATCTTAGTCGTTACTGGTCCTCTACAAATCTGAAACTTTCAACTTTTGTCTTCTTTTATTTCCTATAATTGTATCCTACAATACATATTTTGTCGTATCTTTATTAGGACGCTCCACAATTAGAAAGAGCTATTTTTTTTATTCTATAATATATTAATTGCTTTTTATGGAA
The DNA here is from genome assembly GCF_905404315.1 of Leptidea sinapis. Taxonomy (NCBI): domain Eukaryota; kingdom Metazoa; phylum Arthropoda; class Insecta; order Lepidoptera; family Pieridae; genus Leptidea; species Leptidea sinapis. The sequence continues at coordinate 7,745,121 of NC_066275.1, read as the reverse complement.
AAAGACTAATCTAATCGAATCATCCATAGCTTATTATTTTCAGACTCATATCAAAAGGCACTCCGTATTTACATATGGCATCTTTAACGTAGACCATTCAAAGATCTTATATATGCCTACTTGTCTAAAGAACATTTTAGTTTGAATCTTTGCAGAGTTCTCAGTAGTGCCAACAACTGTACGTTATAAATTATTGTAGGTCACACATTGGTTGTTCTCGTGTCTAACAAGTGGGTAATAAATGGTGTTGGAGTGCCGTTCGCTTGTTTAACCCTCGCGGCTCAGGGAGTAATGTTCGAAGATTTACGGCAGTGTAGGGGTCACTTAGGCACACCTCGAGAGTTGCTACCGTGTCCTACTTCATTTGATCATATCACTTAACCCTGTTTTAGTGAATTATGACCTACATATTCGCATAAAACGATTACGCGTTCATACTCATTTCATTTATTAAATATTCATAAACACAAACATTTTTAAATGTTAGCTGTTCTATAAGTGATAAATTATTTTAGTAGGTACCTAGATACTAGAAATTTTAAACTATTAAATAGAACCGTGGTCCAATGCTTGTACCTTTATAAGGAAACTACTACAAATTAACACTGGTCATTAGGTATGGTTTAAAAACTGCAACATTACACAATAATGTAACAGGACGTCACTGAACCATCAGATAGCTTGAAATAAAAACTGCGTGATTCGGTTTCTAGTAACAAGTGCTAGGTATTTATGAAGGCTCAAAGCAAAATTCCATTAATTTTACAAGGGGACCAATATTGAAATGATCAGTACGAATTAGTACCATATTAACTAATTGAAATGATTTCCATTTAAATTATAAAAGAAGGTATGAATATTCATTCACATAGTAGAAATAAAAGCGTAGGTAAGGTGCCAATAAATAAAACGTTCATTTAGTTATCAATAGATCAAGATTAACACAACTGAATTATATGTAAAAATATTGTTGTCTGCAAGCAGATTTCCCCATACCCCATAAGCTTTACTTTGAGCATACTAATTACTAATATGTGTTACTGAGCAACAACTTATGCTTTTATCTTCTATAGCTTTGTAAATATTCGATAGACGATACCTCTAAAATGCTATATTCTTGTCACTTGTCACAATGTTTGCAACAAAAACTGCCGCAACAGTATCTAGAAAGTTCCTTCGTCACGTGAGCCAGGCTTCCCCAAATGTGATCATTATGCGCGCCACCCTCACATATTATCTCCCCGCAAAAACTTTTCCGCTTCTACTATTTTTTTGTGTACTTATTCTTCCTGCTTGTTTCAATTTGTGATTACTTATCCAGTGAAACAAGTTTATGCACTCGCTTCAGTGATATGCATTTTTTTAAGAAAACTTCTTTGTATGAATTAACGTTCGTATAAGTTATATCTAGGTCTAGTCGTAGGGGCTTTTTTGTCACAATCATTCCCGAAGTAAAAGGTACTTTGACACGCTTTTTATTAGCTTCACCTGTATGTTTGTTTGTAACCGACTCATTTGGGCGCGATTTTGACTCACTTTAATCGGCCAGTTTCCGTTCAAACTTCGTATATTTATCGAGGACCGACAATACATTAATTTGATAAAATAATTCCATTTTTCAATTTGCAAAATAATATTTTTGTTAATTTATATAATTTTTTCATTTATCGTCGATAAGGCAGGAATTGATGTTAGTTTTAAATTTCAACCATTATCTTTTCAATGCGTATTTTTTAGTAAATAAAATTGCGTACTGTTAAAACAGAAATTGATACATCGCAGGTAGGTGAATAACTACAATTTTCCATAGTCCTGATGTGTAATGGTAGCTAGCGTACTTTCAAAGTATAAGGCTACATGGTGTGCTAGCTCCAATTCACAAGATTAATTATGAGTATTTCCAATCGGTAAAGTTGTCTCCTTGTGCATTAAAAATTCATTCATTATTCGACTCAAATATGTTCGTATAGCCAAAACAGAGGATGTGACTTTCATTTAAGCCCGCAACTATATTCGAATCTGCAACCAGTTGTTCACAAGAAAGACAGTAGTCCGATGACATCCAACAATTAAGTCGTCGATACTAGTATTACTATTTCATGTCGGTTTGTCCACATCGAGTATTCGAAGACAGTTAGTGACCCTGCGCATTGAACCGCCGGGTTCAAATACCGGTAGATGCAAACATTTATGTGATGAATTTGGACACTTGTTTGCGTCATGTCGAGTCATGGATGTCAAGTCATGGATGTTTATATGTTTCTATGAATGTTTATATTGCATCAAATATATCGTTGTCTTGCTCCCATGCCTATATGGCTATGCCTTATTTGGGATAAGATAATTTGTGTAAATATTATTACTAGATATTATTATTATTATTGTTTTGAACGACTCTCCTTGGCCTATGTATTTTATATATGTACGTAGGTAAGGCATGTTAATATACTTGGATAGCTCCGGATATATGTATAGGTATATATATGAGCGCAGCAAAAAGCCTCCGCAAGTAAACCCAAGCCCATAATTATTCAACGCTGACCAAGGGCTATCGGGTTTCAAGCCCAGTTAACTGTTAATAACTTACCTACTGGATAGTTAAGTGAAATTTATATCCAAGTTGGCACTTACCTTCTTCAAGTTTTGAGTTTATGGAAACAGTGATCTGAAGAACAAAAATATTAATTATTAATAATTAATTTCAATCTTATTAGAGGGTTATGGCACTTAATATCGAAATTGTTTTCCTAGAAATTGCCTTTTTCATACCACGTGACGATAATATTTTTTTTAGCCGATTTCGGATTTCACACACTTGACAAGTGACAACATAATTGACAGCGTCATACGTCATATTGTTCATACAAAATAATACATATGTACCTACTGAGGCTCTGTAATATTAGGCTTACACAGTAAGAAATATTAATATTACACATATTGAGTCCAATTTAGGTAGGTATACGGTACGGTATGGTATATATAAGACATTTAAAAATAATAGTTGAAAAAAACTTGCTTTTAAAGAAAACCAAACTAAAAAGTAGAAAATAATTTCTATAAGCATAAACTACGAATATTTAAAAACAAATAACGTAGGTAGGTACTTGTTATTGTAAAAAAGAAGGAATTAGCACGCGCCAATTAGCAGTCCTTGGCACAAAGACACTACCGGCTATCGGACAAAGATCACGTATCATGAAGATCCTGATAAGAATGAGACAGACCAGACACCAAATACTAAACCTGTGTGCAATGATTTCAATGAATCCGAGGTTTCGGATTGGAAGGGGTTGCAAATCAGTCAAGAGTTACATAGAAACAGAGAAACATACACAGCTAATAAAAGTGTGCAATTTCAATTCAATCTAACATTTTAAAAGGGGGTGAAAATCATGGTTTCCTTTACATACTAACATACCTATGAATCTAATAAAAGCGTGTTAAAAATACAAATTTTTCTCATATACAATTATAGTATGTAATATGTACCCGATATCTAGACAGGGGATATGGAAATAGAGACAGCACCAACATTTCATCGTCCTCCCACAAGGCTGGATGTGCGCCGTCGACCGAGACGTAAATAAAACTGTTGTAACCGTTTGATTGACAGCTGCGTCTGTCCAATGGAAAATGCACCAGTTGACGAACACGTCAATCAAGCACCACCCAACACAAATACAAAACTAAAAACCCACGCAACCTATTTTAATCCCTAACTCTGTAGCGGTAAGGGTGATAGCCTCGATTACAATATGAATACACGTGCCCTGCGGAACCATCACGCGAACGCGATCGCCCCATTATTCGCCGCCCTTTATAATTTGAATTTCCAATTCCAATTCGTATTTGTGGTAAAAAGAACAGTTTGGACACAATGGCGTCAAGGGCGGTGCTCTGACATGCGATCAAGTTATTACATTAAAGGAACGGGCGGCTCGCGACGAGCTTATAATCATGTTACCTTTCCGAGAACACAAAGTAATACTTAGACGCCAAGGAATGCGAGTTTACGCTTTACCCAGTGTTTGCAATTTCCATGTCGTTCTCGTAAAACTCAATACCTACCTAACTAGTCACACATACTTTTTGAAGTAAAACTTCTTACACACGCTTAACTTGGGGAGGTAAGCTGGCGAATGCTTGAAGAAAGCGTTACGAACGAACGCTAGTGTTACGGGAATCGTGATTTCTTAACTTGGGGATAAAGCCGGCGTATGCATGATGAGAGCGATACGAACGAACGCTAGCGCGTTACACGAACGGTAATTTATTGATTAGTTCGAAATTTCATTTGTTTCTTAACCAATTTTTTAAATTAACATTTTGTTTTACTTCAGTCGTGTGGTCTAACACACACTCATTTTTTTATGAGAAAAAGTGACGAAACTAGCAACTGTGATAATTGATACGCTATTGTAATTGTACAATGCAGTGCCGCTCAGGATTCCTGATTGAATCAAAATCCAAAGCAATACCTGATGTGTATTTTAACAAAATCGAATAAAAATAGAGACTATTGCAATATGTAGGTACCCAGGTATCTACTAGAAAATTATGAAGGTTTTTCGGATTAATCATACTAGGAAATTTAAAAATGTAGGGTTATGTATAAAAACAAATTGTAGGTATTTGGTACCTATCTGTATTTAAATAAAAATTAAACAATTAAGAAGACCTTAGCTTTAGCCTACTTGATGAATGTAAAAAAAATACTTTAACTTTATGTCTAGGTATATCTATATTATATATATATATATATAAAAATAGAGCTGTGTGTCCCTATATTTCACTTTTGCAGCTAAAACTGCACGTCGCAGACGCATAGTGTCTGTATGACGCAATATGTACAATTGACATACGGCTCCCATCGTGTACTATGGTGGTCTGTGGTTGCAAGTTGATACCTATAAGGGTGTAGGAGATACGGGGATTGAACCATGTGATTTCTAAAAATGTGTGATTATCATTTAATCTAAAATGGGTTGGATTTTTCCAGGAAATTCTAGAACGTTTTTAAATGTATGCCTACATTCTAATCAAATGCAAATGTTTTAGAAAATTTAAGAATGATCTAGAAATTTCTGAATAATTGAGAACATCCCAGAATAAGTATTCCAAGGCTCTGATTGATCGAACATATTTGAAATGTGCGAAAAAATTCTAGAATTATCTAGAATATTCCAAAATAATTTAGAAAGCTAAGGCAGTTCTAATTGGCAAGGTCAAATAAATAAGTTAATAAGAAAAAAGAAAATGTCTCTTTTATATGAATTTTTGAAGTAAGTTGTGATAGATTATTAACGTTAACAAATAAAAATACGATAAAAATGACCGAGCGAAGCGGCAGCTAGTAAACATATTAAACTAGATACCGACTTATAAGAAAAACTATTTTTGTACTTTGAACCGGACGGACTAGTAAAAAAAGAAGGACTTCGCGCCGTGATATTAGCAAGTGAAGCACCTTTATGCTAGTGTGTGTGTGGTTACTGGGTAAACCGGTTACACAATTTTTCCTCCCCTAAATAATCATATATCCACAAATACTTTTATAGTATTGTTTTTACGCTTTTTCACAACGCACGACGGCTTTTTTAAAATATTTTATTGCGACGCAAACTGATCTGTCACAGACTATGGAAAATCTCATAATGGCGGCCGATCGGCTTGTATTAGTGTAAGTGTGTGGGGCTATGTATTTACACGTTTACCGGCTTGTTTTGGTGCCTCACTGTTATGTAAGGTGGCACGGAGTCCTTATTTTTTTACTCGTCCGTGCTTTGAACATTAGGTAAAATCCTAATCCGACATGCATTACTTACTTATAATTAATATGAGATACTTATTCTGCATTACTATTTGTTTCAGAAAATGGCCTTCCGCGCAGACTTCGAACAGCTTACACGAACACGCAGTTACTAGAATTAGAAAAAGAATTTCATTTCAACAAATACTTGTGTAGGCCGAGACGAATAGAGATCGCTGCATCGCTTGACCTTACAGAGAGGCAGGTACGTGTCTTAAATAGGGATATTGTATATGTAGATAGATTCAAAACCTAAAAAACCATAGGCAACTATATTTACATTGAATAGCACGGGCTGTATTAAAATGACATAAAAACCATAGAAACTTTAGACCCAAGAAAAATTGCAATATCGTAGCCCAAGATTTCAAAAATATGCTAATAGAGTACATTATCGAACATACGCTGAGAGAACTGTTGATGATATATAAAATCAATCGAGGGCACATATCAAGAATCTTCCTGACTTAAGAGTGTGGAATGAGACAATGAGCAAAATATGCCCTAAAGGCCCTTAAATAACAATAAGGTCTAAGGAGCTGGGCAAATATTAACTAACAGTTAATAGTCATATAACTGTATTTTTATTTTACACTTTAGATTTGTTGGCCGTATGTAACATTGTTGTTGGGGTCCCTAATAGATTATCAATTAAGAAAATAAAAAATGCATGATAAAATAATGGACAAATAGGATATGCATTCGAACGAAGGAAGGAGCTAAGAAGGAACGAGGTTAGACAACGCTCAGAAATGTTGGGTCATGTTAAGCACAAAGCTATTTTACAGAGAACAGTATTAAATACTGTAATAATAATGTATTATATGCTACATACAATAAATTTTATTGCTGCTAAAAGCAGAGGGTAATAAACCTTTCATGTTTTTCCTTAAAGTTATCAAAAATAAATGGGCTTCTAGTAAATTAAATATCTTATGTCTTCGTTGTTTCTATGTCATGGTATTATACATTTTTGTAATTAACACAAAACCCCTTATTTTAATCAATATCTACTTACGTAGAATATATTTTTTTCTGAATCTAATTAAAAAAAAATAACTGTCAAAGTTATCATTTCAGAATCATGTTGTTACTAAAATTACTAAACAAACCGAAAAAGAAATACATTTAATGTTCTAAACGTACTAATTATTTCATATTTTTATTACAGGTCAAAGTATGGTTTCAAAACAGACGTATGAAGCACAAACGACAAACTTTAAGTAAAAGTGAAGATGGAGATGACAAGGACTCGACAACTTCTGAAGGAGGAAAAAGCAAAACAGGACTTGAAAAATTCGTTGAAGATGATGGGCCTTTATCTGGAAAGAAAAGCTGCCAAGGTTGTGAACTACCTCCAGGTGCATTATGTTCCCCGACTGAAGACTTGCCCGAATTAGCATCCCGAACACGAAATAATAATACGCCTAGCGCTACTAATAATAATAGTTTTGCGAGCGACGGTGCATCCAGTGTTGCATCATCATCTTCTCTCGACAAACTCGTTGAAGAAGATTCAAGAGACTCGCATCCTCCTAATATACCCTCAGCACCCAGAAACTTAACAAAAAGAATCAAACAAGAATCTAGAAAACGTTCACCATCTTTAGACACAATTAGCAAAGTTTCACCATCCTCATCGAAAGAAGGACTAATCGGAATTGCTGGCTTAGGTGACAATGGAAAATTTTCTTCAGTAAACCTAACGCCGTCATCCACGCCAGGCACACCTTCAAGCATGCATCAAAGTCCCTTGGGTCACTATCCACGTCCTTCACCCCCTAATTTACCATCAGGACCACCGCATACGCAAGCAGTGCCCAACGCAATACCGCCTTACGTTATAAGGGGTAATGCACCTCCTGGGCAATTCGTACCTCATCCAGATTTTCGCATGGATAGCAAGCAATTCGTGGGAAAATTAGCCCAGTATTCTCAAGGGGGCAGAACATATGAAGCGTACGGATCAACTCTGCAAGGCGATCAACATATTTATCCACGCAATCATCCGAATGCAAGACAAGAGGCGACACCCTCTGGAAGATCCTCAAACGGAGTAAGTTCAAGACAGAACTACCCGCACGAAATATATCAGAATTATGGTTATACAAACTATAGCAAGGAGCAGGCTGGATATGGACATCACGGATATGATCAAGCTCAAGGATACCCCAGTGAACATGGAATGGCATATGCTAATAGTCATTACGGATATCACTATCATGAAGGGCAAAGTGAAGCTGCTCATGGGTATTATACAAGTGACGGACAGAAAGCAAGCCATGGTGCAGAGTATGGCAAAGGTTCTTATTACGATGCCACCGGATACTCAGGTCAAGTTAGTGCAGCGGCTGCTGCAGCGTACTCCTCTAGTGGTGTTCAGTCTGCGGCAGAACCTTACACCGGCCCAAATGAATGTAGTGACACGTATAGTTCCTTCCAACAGTTCTATGAGGCGTCCCATGCGACACCGACACCTGGCGAAAATTCAAATTCCTCTTCAGATTTCCATTTCCTTAGCAACCTGGCTAATGATTTCGCTCCTGAATATTACACTATTTGAGATAAGGTTTTCGCCGAAGAGGCGAGCAATCTATTTGTGTGACATTGTTAAGGTTTAGTTGCACAAAATGTTTAATACTGTTATGTAAATAAAAACGGTTATAAAATATAAGAATAGGAATACAAAAGGAGACGGTGTTATCAAAAACATCGCCAAAAGCATTTCTAATGTTTATCTCTTCTTTCCTATGGTTCATATTAGGTATAGTAAAGTATGACATTAAACCTCTCCACACATTGTAAGTTAATGTAATTAATTGTAAATACACTTATTTAACTTATAGTTTAAAATTCAATAGCTATTAATAAATACTCATTTTATCTCAATACACATGTTTAGAAAAACGTTATAATTTAGTTATCTAATGCAACAAAAACAAGGTAATATTAGCTCTACATATAAGTTAAAAAACTAGCATATTCGAAACAGTGAATGATCTCAATAAAATTAAATATTCGATTACATAACCATAGCATCAAAAATGACGCATTTACAGTGTCATTTAAATTTAAATTGTAAATTAAATATTAGACAGGTAATACCTAATTCGGTTTCAAATAATTTTCGACATTAAGATATTTTTAATGAAATTAAGGAATAGTCGTTGCCTTATTTAGTTAATATTGTTTCATGACTGTAAGACATTATTGTAGATATTATCATAAAAACATGAATACTTAATTGGTTATCTAAGTGTATTGTTTGTAGATATCAATGCTATCATTTTGGCCTACTCAATTGAAAGAATAAATAATTTGGTGTCACAACTATTTTGTTTTATTTAAGTATTCCCTTTAAAATAAATATTCAAAAAATGTCTTTCAAAAAGAGGACATTTTGTAATAAGCTCTCATACTCTTTTGCAACACTGAGAATCTCCTAAGAGTTCTTAGCTTTGTGAATCTAAGCATTAATATTTTAAAATGGAAATTAAATCATTTTGTGATCACGATTTACCTAATCTGTACCACCGTTTTTCGTCTCGCGCGTTGCCCTTCCCCGCAACAACACCCGCTACCCGCTGATATCTTTAGTACCCTGTCCCCACCACCGCACCATCTGTCACTCCGAGGGACGGTCGCGCACGAAGTTGTCGGACTAAGAACTTATTTAAAAAAAAACTGACAAAAAAAATGAAAAAAAAAGGAAGCAGGCGGAAATTCATTCGAGGAAGAATTTAAGTAATTCCATTATATTAAATAAACACAATACCAACTATAAATAAAACAAAAATTTAGAATCACATCATAAGTAAGAATTAACATTTTGTAAATTAGGCTAATAATTAAAGTTCTTGCTCGAAGTTATTATTCCTAATTGAGAAAAGATCACTTTCTTTAAATTTTTCACTAAATTACCAACATAATTCATGCACAGGTATACTATAAACCAAGATAACTAAAAAGTAAAAAAATTGTCTCTGAAATAATTTGATGTTTATGCCAATTATCCTGCCACTTTTTAGTTAAATAGGTACCTAAAACGGCAATTAAGGAAAATAACATCCACGCAAATAAATATTTGTATACGCGACAACTCAGTAGCGACACAGTTTTATTTAAATACCCTCAAAATATCAATATCACCACATGTACCGTAAAACTGTCCAGGATCAAATAAGTACTGTTTCCACCACTAATTCGTTGAACTCATCAACAGCCTCCGCACTTTCTTTATCGGAAGATAATATTCTTGAATATGATAGGATCTGTGTGTCGTTTTCAATTGCAAAAATGCTACCAGGCATTCGAAGAAATTTAATATGATTACATTTCATCTGTAAGTAGGACATTTTCAATTAATTTGATTAAAATATTGAATTTATTAAATAAGTCCTAAAAGCGGTAATGTTTGGAGCGTTGGTTGCACTGATCGGGAGAGTGAGACAAGGGCTATGGCTAGGGAGCTATTTTTGGACACAGTGCGCTGCGTAGAAATGTGATTGAACACTCTTTCTGATTTGTTCAGTATTCTGATAGACTACACTAATTATAGACTCATATGCATACTAATAAAATTCAGTAATACCAGTGGAAGGCTCCTTTGCACCGGATGGCGGCTAATGTGTAAACATTACTGTTTCGGTCTGAAGGGCGCCGTAGCTAGTGAAATTACTGGACAATGAGACTTGATAACTTGTGTCTCAAGGTGACGAGCGCAGTTATAGTGCCGCTCAGAAATTTGGGTTTTTCAATAATCCTGAGCGGCACTGCACTCAAATGGGCAGGGCGTATCAACTACCATCAGGTGAACGTCCTGCTGATCTTCTCCCTTATTTTCATAAAAAAAGTAGAAATTTTAAAAGATAATACTCAATTGCTTCATAATTTCTGTAATTATTATCAACTACCGATTCCGGTGTTGACTGAATTCATAATGTTTTGAGACCAAGAATCTTAAGATTCATTTATCAAAGGCTTTTGATTGTGCTGAATATGAACCATAACGATATTAGAAATATAACATTGAACACGATATCCTATGGACGTGAACGAAAAGTGGTCTTCTAAATGGGGGTTGCACATGGTTTGACTTAAGGACCTTTTCTATTCTATGATTTATGTTAATGATCTCTCTTCTTACAGGTAGCGTTCGTTCTCTGTACCCTCGAGAACCTTGGATACGATAACCATATTGTTGAAATCAAAATTTGGCGCGCGGCCATCTTGGATTTAAAAAAAAATGGCGCGTAACCGAAAACCGTGACGAATGGCTATAAAATTTCTCTCATACGTCGATAAAGAAGTAACTCTTCAAAAACATAACGACGTACTGAAAACCGAAATGTTTTGAAGTCGGTTAAAAAGAGTGGCCGTTAATGATCTCACGAGCTCAATTTTTTCCGAATATAATATGGTAAATACAGTAATTTAAAAGAAATATTTATAGTAACTATTCAAAGCGCTTAGTTTAAGCCTAATTGAATTAAGATTATTTGCCTTTGAATACTTATAACATCATGTGGCGTCATACATTACAGCCTCCTATCAATATCTACCACTAAACACAAAAAACTATCCCAGCGGAGGAACTCGGGGTATGCCCCCGTATCCCCGGGTATGTAGTACATTCATAGCTGGCAACATATTTTTTTAATGGCGTCTGTTTTGTTTACAAAATATTTTGATGTTTTGACGAATGTATTAGCTTAGTATTTAGGTGTGAAATGTTATTTTCTTATCTTTATTTTCATTTTGAGATGCGTTGTGACACCCTTTCACTGCACAGTAAGTCATTTTTAAATTAAATTTCGCGCTCTGTTTGTCATAGAAGTTGACAGAAACTCACTGACGCGGCGGGAAACGTATGTGGCATGTGTTCCCTATATATTATTATACTCTTTGGTATGTGGTCATAAACGTCCACATTGAAAGTGCTTCAATTCGCTTAGGCCTACTCACGTTCTAAGCGTTATTATTCTATGCGTGCAGTGATTTGACTTAGGTATGTTTGAAATAGTAAATACATTATTATGGTGACGAAGTATAATCCGGCCAACTTTAAAAGCGAACAGTTGAAACTATCTCCGCTTTTTACAAGATTCGGCCGTTTTCAATAACTTATCTATCCTTAGTTTAATTTACTAGAGGTAGACAAATCTATCCTTTTACGCTTACTTACATTTCAATAACCTATCGACAGATAGCATTGGACTATAACTAATATTATAACTGGACATATGTCATACATATGGATAGATAAGATCTTGTCATTAAACGGTGATATCAATATATCCGTTACTAGAGATGGGTTATTGAAAACGGCCGCGCAGCCATCATCTGTCAATCTATCAATGGCTGTGCGTTTCATACAATCGCTTTTTTCTTAGTTTCGCTAAGCTAAGTAAAACTTCAAAAAGTCCAGTTGCAAAAACGCGCCATTTTCTGAAAGTATGTTGAAATAAAAATATTTAATTCTTTGATTTGTGTTTTACTATTTCCCACAACTTTGTTGCTAAAAACCCTTGCCTGGTGGGAATTGATTATTTAAAGGTTGGTTCAGTAAACCAACTAAATAATCATGATGAAAATTTGTGTGTTTGAGATAGCTACGTGAGACCTGCACTATGAAAGTGTACTTTGCGAGAGACATTCTTGTTGTTTTGGGTTTATGTTGACAATATCTGTGAAAGAATAAAAAGAAATGGCAATAATCCTAAATTAATATTTTTTTAATTGGTTGCTTATATCCCAAATTTATAGTTTACAAGTTGCAACTATGCTAAACTATTAAGAGATTGATATTTACAGGATTTTAAATAAAATTAATAATTTTAAATTATATATTATGTCTTCATTAATTATTACTTCATTAATTATATAATATTTTGAATGTCTTTATTGATGTGCTAGTGTGTCCAAAATATTCTACTCTAGGTTGCTGTAGTGTAAGACTTGCTTTTATTTTATTATTTATTTTTTTGTGGAAGAGGAAGACTGACACCTTAAGGAATCACCACTACCCACATTATCCGACAACACCAGAGAAATAATAAGTGTTGCTAGAATTTTAGGCCTTCTTTCAGCATTTACTCATTACTCCTTTCACACAATAAACAAACAAGTACCCAGCATTTAAATATTAAACAAGAGGAACTACCTGTTTCGGACAATAAATGTAATATTAATGATACACAGCTTTTATATTAAAATTAGGCCATGCTAAATAGGCCTTACTTCATCTTCCTTCACTTCCCAATTTCCTGTCAGTCTTTTGGTTTGCCTTTCAATATATGCAATTTAAGTTTTAAGTTTTTTTATTTAAGTTTTAAAAATATAATGTGCCTGTAGTTTAGGCTGGAAAAACCGCCTGCTCAACACATTAGGGAGTAGGGGATGGCTGAAAAACAGCGCTGCATGGAAACATAAATCCATGATTCCATGTCAGGTGAAGCTGAGCCTTTTGTTTGATCGCATATCCTAATTGTTTATTTTATATTTGTATGTCAATAAAGAATTTATTATTATTATTAAAAATAAGAGAAAGAAAGACCAGACGAATTTATAAATTTATTATGTATAGATTCATTCAAATACATATTGCTGACATCCATAGATGTTGGTTTTTTGAGTTCATCAGGTGATCTATTTTTGCCTGTTTCTTTAATCTTCATTATATAATTATGCTAATATGCCAAGTTAACTTAAATTTTAATAAGCAATGAATATTTTTAAAGCTAAAAAAATCAATTTTTATTAAGTAAATATTAAAGCAAATATGAGACTATTATAACATTAAGTTTTCCTAATTAAATTAATAAGAGTCTGTTGTAACAATCATAATGCATTAATTAGAGTTGTTTTAATACATTTATATCAATTAACAAACAATTTCAACACTAGTAACATTGTTTTTTTTTAAACATGAAGTCAACTGGTACATGGTGCAGTATGTGTTCCTGCTATAAAAGCACCCGGTGTCTGGTATATATTATACTTATATATTAATTAACTTGCACAGCATGGGGTGCTCCGACAATTGGAACTCATCCTATGACTGTTTTGTGTCAATTCATTTTGTTTTATTAAAAATATGACAATATATAAAATCTATTAGTTACTTTAAAATTGTTATTAAATGCAGGTAGTATATTATTGCCTTGTTTTTTAATAAAAAAAAAACGATTAAAATTAGACATGATAAAATAAGGTTAATTTTAATGACTAAATATTATGATGTGGAGGCTTTTTGTGCATTTCCCTGAGCTTGCATTTTTACTTCAATGACTTGACAAATTCCATCTCGAATTTTGCTCTTTTCCATTGCCATTGATTGTATTTTTTCCATTTGTTCTGTTACAAATTTAGTTTTTCTAGTGAAATAATCCTTGGCTCCATCAATATCCTATGTTCACGAAAAAATCAAAATAAGCATTAAGGTAAATATATAACACTTGTAAATTTAATAAATAAATGATTGAATACAGTAATATAATATAATTATAAATTAAACTTACTTTTTGGACATAATAACCAGTTCCAATATCTATAATGACACTTTCTGTATTTTGTATCGTTCCGGGGACATACATGGAGCCTGTCAATGGTACCAGTATATTTTTTCCTTTAGTTTCTGGTTTAATTTTCTCAACACTCTCACCAGACTCGACAAACTTACGTTGAACCATTTTTAGAGTTTGTAATGAATCTTGGAATACATTTAATTCCTGTTGAAAATGTTTTAAATTTATAAAACAACTACACTATAATTAATTACATAATTCAATAATATAAAAAAAATATCATGAAAAACAATAAATTTAAAAATAAATCAACATACTTCATCTAATTGCCGTTTAAGTCGAGCCAACTGGGAAAGATTTAGTTTCATAACATCGATTTGCTGAGCGCCTGGAGTTGGCGCTGATGATATAGTCGCCATGAATTAAAATATTTGTACTTGAATTCTTACAGAACCTTCCTTGTTTGAAATAAACAGTTTAAAGCAAAATTCTAATTAATAACCTCAAATCAAAGACACAGTGAAAACCGAAAAAATTAAAATTGAACTTTTGAAGGCCCTAGATCCAATAATGTCATTTGTCAATAACAATAACCTAAAAAGTCAAAATCAAAAATTGACATTTGATTTACTTTTCTTTTGTTTTGTGGATGTCCAAGGGTGGCTGGTTTTATTACTTTCTATACTCATATATATATATATATGTTGTAGTGGCCTGAATAACTAGCTTGATCCAAAATACCTAGCCTTGGCATAAATACTGAAACAAATGCCCTGTGTTTCCCCGGGGCGTCGTAAGTGGCTAAGGGCTTCTTAGAAATGGGAGAGTCACAATGCCGTCTTATGACGTCAGCACAATTGGGCCAGACTTAATAATAATAATAATACTGACACACTTTTTACACAAATTATCTTGCCCCAAGTTAAGCATCTATAGCCTGTGTTATGGGTTACAAGACAATGATATATTTAATACAATATACTTACTTAAACATACATATATTCATATAAACATACATAAATACATTTAAACATCCATGACTCGGAAACAATCATCCATATTCATCATATAAATATATATATAGATGCTTGCACCTACCGGGATTCGAACCCGGGACCTCTAGCTTAGTAGGTAGGATCGCTAACCACTCGGCTATACAGGTCGTCAGACTTATTCGGGTTAATTACCACACTCGCAGAGAAGACCGGCGTGAAGTAGCGGCCTAGTGCCGCTATGTTTCGCATAGGTATTGCTGACATCTCTGGTCTGGCGCACCCCAGTATCAGCTCGATCCATTTGACCACTTGCAACGCAGAGCAACTCGAATTGTCGGGGACCCAGTGCTCCGTGAACGGGTGGATCACTTGGCGTTGCGTAGAGACGTCGCTTCATTGTGCGTCTTCTACCGCATTTGTCACGGGGAGTGTTCCGATGAGCTGTTTCACCCGATTTTTGCCGCCGAATTCCATCTTCGCATGACACGCCACAAGTTAGGATATCATCCCCACTATCTGGATGTGTGGCATTCCTCCAAAGTGCAGTTTTCAAGAAGCTTACTTCCACGTACCACAAAGCTGTTGAATGAACTTCATTGTTCAGTGTTTACGGGACGATACGACAGGGGTAGGTACCTTCTAAAAAAAAGGGCGTACACCTTCTTTAAAGGCTGACAACGTGTGAATCCTCTGGTGTTGCAAGAGAATCTGGGCGGCGGTGATCACTTAACACCAGGTGACCGGTACGCTCTTTTGTCCTTCTTTTTTCATAAAAAAAACGGAAACATATTTTTTATTGCAAATAACATTTATTGGTTTTATGGTATGGTACTTAAATATGTAAATATAAAAATAATTTAAAATAATAAAAGCTAATTCGATACAGTCCTTTAAACGTTGAAGCCAGTTATCAACAGAAACACGCACTCTTACCATGGGAAAATTATTCACTGCCAATCGTACGAATTGTTTTAGGGACTCCAAATTATCATGGCTTTTAGAGCAAGCCGCACTCTCTAAAACTGACCATAAATCATAATCCAGCGGATAAAGATGACGACCAGCCTTCAGCTCTGATGAAGTCCGAATCGTACGTATCCAACCAAGATTGCGAAAACCGAGCTCTATGACCCGGTGCCGAGTTTTGCTCGATCCCAAATTCAAATGTGATATTTTGATTATTTTTAATTGCAACAGTTTTTATGGCCAGACTAAGTATACAGTGCTAGTATGCATAGAAATTATATTTAATTTAATGTGTCTGGAATAAAAGCATTGTATCACCCAACAAAAGACTTACTAACGCCCGAGTAATAGACGTAATAGGTAAGTCTATGTTTACTCATGTTGTTAACATTATGTATAAATCACATTTTATAAAGTGCCTGTTTATATACGCTGTTTTAAAATAAACCCTGTACGATGATTCACACGGATATGAAGTAGAATGCGGAGATATCAATAAAAAAAAATAAAAATCCCTTATAACTACTCCACTAATATTTAAAGTGACTGGAGTAAACACAGAAATGTATAGATATACTGGTAGCAGTCAAAGCTTGTAATGGTGAAATTTGTGGCAAAAGCCGTATATATTTCAGCTTTGGTTTTGTATGACGTGCATTGTCTATAATGTGTATCAAACGGCATTGGTCTCTTCATAATTGATTAATGGTTCAAATGAGTGTATTAAAGTTTTCTAGTTCATTACGGTTAAAAAAGAAGCTGATTTTGGAGTACTGTCAAATTAAAAATATTTGGGATACGGGATACTGTAGGTATTGTTTATAAAACGTTAGGCACTCGAGGGCTTTTGATTTTGACTGATCACGTGATCAAAGTACTGCGAGTACCCTACCTCGAAAACGCAAGTGCTCAAAGTAGAATATGTCGGCGATTTATGACGTCATTCATATATTTCCCTAGGGTACTGCGGCAGTATAGTGGCACTCCGTAACGGAACTAATTTTTCTACGAGTACAGTGATAGCACTGTGCAGTGCTCGCAGTGCATATCGGAACATAACCTATGTATATCTTACCTGTCCAATCATTGTTCTATCTCTATTCTCTATGATAAGTTGCCTGTCCAGACTCCAGATGGACGAACAGAACCAAAAAAAAAATCTCTATAATAAGAAATGACATTTAAGTTTTGACAATTTCAATTAAATTTTCAGAAAACTTCTAACACTTCCTATTTCCTAAGATTGTTGTTCGAAACAAAATTAAAATTTATTGAACTTGATACGTATTTTAAGTATTACAATATAATCAGACTATTGTGCGACTAAAAAACTATATTTGCAAAATAATTATTGATAAATTTCTGTTACAAAAGTATTCCATAATATACCTATACTTTATAACCTCAAATGGCGGTGGTAACTTTAAGTAAGGTTGAAGATTTTGAAGATTTCGTAAGGTTTGTTATCATTTCTCAGTTACTTAAGCGATAAAAAACATGTCACGAAGATGTTTACTTGGTATTTCATTTTTAGGTCACCTTCATTAGCAGTAGTCCACTTTTCGGCAGAATGGGCAGAACAATGTAAACAAGTAACTGACATCCTTAACGAATTGGGAAATCTAAGTGACATAAAATCTAGCGGTTGTAAATTTGCTGTGTGTGATGCTGAAGGTATATCTGAAGTATCTTTAAAGTATAAGGTAGATATATATTTTCTTAAATTTAAGATTTCAGTAAAAACTACTTGGATATTCATTTTATGATCAAAAACAATAATTACTTATATACCTACCACATGCATAATTTTATATACCTAATTCAAATTCCTTATAATTTACAATATTCTAATCTTTTTAATTTTGGAAATGTTCTGATATTGTTGAAAATACATTTTCAGATAGATTCAGTGCCAACAGTGATTTTATTTAAAAATAGTAATCAAATTGATAGAATTGATGGTGTTGATGTATCACAAATAACATCAAAAGTCAAAGCTCATTGTTCTAGCAAAGCTGTAGCAGAAATAAAGCAACCAATTGAGGAAAGACTGAAATTACTTATTAATAAGCATAAGGTCATGGTATTTATGAAGGGAAACAGAGACACACCAAGATGTGGCTTCAGCAGGACACTAATACAAATTTTGAATGATATTGGGTAAGAAACAAGATATTGTATAGCACATTTCACACAACTGGCCTACCCTGAAATCCTAATCCCCAAGTTTTGGCTTTGGCCGCAACACATTTTTTTAAATATATAAAAAATATTACTACTGTGAAAATGAAATGTAAAAAAATATTTTATACATAAAGATATAACAGCATTTGTGTAGTCATAAAATGTTTACAAATACAAGTGCCCAAAAGCGTCAAAAGTACAATATCATCAACAGACATTGACAATAATAATAAAAATACTCTTGCAGCTATAATTTTGTAAAATCCGTTCTTAGCAGACCTCTATTCCATCAAAAGAATATTCCTACCAAATTTCAAGTCTCTATTCCTCATGGCTCCAGAGATATTGTGATGAGTCAATACATGTATGGAGATCTCTTATATTATAGAGAAAAATGCTTGTGTATAATACTTTTTTCACTATTTAAAACTAGATCCTGTAGATGAAGCCACAACCTGAGAGTTGAACAAAGCAAACAGAATTTAATAACGAGGCGGTACTTGAACGTTTAGCTCAGTTGGACGGAGGTCGTGGGTTCGAGTCCCGCATCATTCTTAAAATTTTGTTGTTTTTTCAAATTTTATTTGTGTAATAGGTTTTTATACAAAATTTATTGAGTCGTTTTTAGGTCACTGAATAGGTATGCAAGTGAATGTACTAATTTTATTAATTATGAAATGATAATCAACTTTGGTAATATATTCAAAGTCATTTTCCAAATTTATAAATATCCTTTGATTCTTTATTCTTAGAATATGTCATGTCATAAATGTCATGACTATCTTTATTTTTTGTAGTATGTAACACTTGTACATACTGGGTGGCCGAGAAGTTGATGTCCAAAGCTAAAATTTGAATTTGGCTCATTTTATTGGGGTTCTGGGAAGTTTTTAAAAATAGTTAGAAGCCAGGCTCCCCATTTTATTTATTTTTTGATACCTTGAACATTTCATGAATTTAGCTGGAGCAGTTATCTTGAACTTACGACTCAATTCTGAACTACTTCCGCATTGTCTAAACTATTCATAGTTTCTTATGTGGTTATTGCAACTGTAGTTAATAATTATCAACAATAAAATTAACTAAAAGTGTTCAACAAAATTAGAAAAAAGTCCTAAACTACGCAAAATCGTAGAATAGGGGTGATTTGGATACTCATCACCATGAAGCCTTAAAATTTTAGCTTTGGACGTCAACTTCTCGGCCACCCTGTACATAGGTCCCCTGATGCTACCACCACTTACGTATGTGATCATATCAACCTCTCTTGTAACACCAGAGTAATCACAAGAGTGTTGCTGACCTGATAAAGTATCGACTTAATGTTCATGATATGAATCTGAATACCTAAAACACATTGCTATATCAGGAGTGAGTTTTTAAGGGAGAATCATTGGTGACTGTGAGTTACACATTATTCTACCACCAATACTATATGTGGTAAATTACATGCTCCAAATTTTAAACACACATGTGATAACAATTACATAATGATTTAAAGCAATTATTGTAATCATTTCATGTTTAGTAGATAACCTGTAGGTCAAGATTATTAAATCTTATTTAAAGGCAGTGAAACACAAAATCTTATATTGATAAAACCCCATTAGCGTAATTACGATAATGGTGGTAATTACCACCAAGGACAGTGAAGATTTATACATAGTTTGTATTGCAATTGAATTTAATATTTGACTTTACTTATTACAGAGTGCAATATGATACCTTTGATATTTTAACGGATGAAGAAGTACGACAAGGATTGAAGGTTTATTCTGATTGGCCAACTTATCCACAAGTCTATGTAAATGGAGATTTGATTGGTGGATTAGATATAATTAAAGAACTCCAGGCCAATGGAGAGTTGGAATCTACACTGAATGCCTGAAAATATTATAGTATAGTGGTACATTTTTAATTTATTAAAACAATATTATAACATGAGGACCATAGTTTTACTTTATTGTAAATCATTCTACGACTAGTGGTGTAAATGTGTTAAATTTTCGAGACCAATTCCAATGTTGATGTAAATTTTTATGAGGTGATCATTTTATTAAGAATGAAGGGTATTTATTTTAAACCCTCATTTCTAGAGGACTTATACAACAGTTTTATATCTCAGAGGAAGGATTGATAAGAATCTATCTTTCTATTTTAAGGATTCATCCAATTATTATAAATTTCCACTGCAGTGGATTGTACAAGTGATATTCATGCAACAGGAGATTATAATTATATAAATTATTTTTTTTTTTGTGTGTGTGTGGTGTCGCACCTTAATAGCACCACCCCATCTCCTCTCATGAGTGTTGTAAGAGGCAACTAAGCAATACAAACATCGTCAACATCGTAACTGAAGTGGGGAGCGTGTCGACTAGCGTAGCGTACCCAACACTCAGAATTACTGAACGGTATTAGTTGAATGTCATACAGGTTTTCGTTCCCACTTCGACACACTCAGACTAGGAGGTGGAAGCCATGTATGAGGACATCAACAGCCATTCACACTCTGAAGACCCACTTCAACATTGTCGTGGGAGCAGACTTCAATATTGTCATGGTGGGAGACTTCAACGCAAAACTAGGCACACAGAGTAGTAGGCATAACAAGTTTATGTTTGTTCCTCGTGTTAACATTATGAATGTCACAGTTTCTAGAAAATTCCTCAATTTATTTATGAACAGTCAAAACGTTTATTTCACAAATAATTTAAGTTAAAAATTTGAATTTTTCACAGCTTCAAGATAGTGTGGACCTGAATTAATCGTTTTAATTTTACTCGATTCCTCCGTGGATTCCGAGATAAAGGGTTTTGACAAACAGACAGACGATTGGACAACAAAGCGATCCTTTAAGCCTTAAGGGTTCAGTTTTTTCGTTTTGAGGTCCGGAACACTAAAAACACGAAATTATAAGAAAATCATATTATATCGTAATTATTATAATTATAATTTCTTAAGTATGCTCATGAAGATCTTTAGTTTATTGTCGAACATGACAGTTTTATCTGAATTTCTTATTATTTTTAAATATTTATGAATTCCATGAGTTTCAAAACTGTTAAAAAAATTTCATTAAAGATATTAAGAACTCGCCCTCATATTTCTATATAAGTACCTCAAGGGTTGTTTGACGAGAGTTTGATTAAGTTCTAATTATGGGATTCATCACAAAGTAACAGAAATTCTCAATTATTAGAGTCAAATTAATGATACTCAACCGAATTTCCTATATGCTGTCCGGACCGATTTGAGTCATCTACCGTAACGTCGTTGTGCTCAAGTAATTGTAGAGGTCAACCTGACTTTGTTGGTTTCCTTAAAACAGCGCTGTATTTACATATTATGTAGACAAATTAGTTGGTGTACTACAATGATGTTTAAAAGTATAGATAGGTTACGTAGACAACATTCGGTGTTTGAAAACGATACACTAACGCACACATGAATAATTTAACATTGCAATAGCACACTACATTGCGATTACACGTCAGAGAATGATAGTAAATGCAATTATCGCAAGCGAAAAAGACATAACTCTAATTTGCTAATTGCTTCGTATTTTATATATATGATTTTTACAGATATGATTTTTAAGCTATTGCATAGCTTCTATCGCGGGCCTTGAGCGTGGAGACCGAATCCAGAAATTCCGTAACGAAAATAACCTAAGACCCCACTTACTAGATCTATGTAGATATTTCGCCACTGTCATTACAGTTGCCGTGGAACAGCGGTTGTCGTTTAGCTTTTTTGCAGAAGGCCCCAGGTTCGAGCCTGGGATACGTCTTGATTTCTTTTATCCTGTTTTTTTAATTTTTATTATGATTTACAATACTCCGAATCCAAAATTGGACGAGGTAGAGCATTTTGTTCATCGCAATTTACTGGAGGGGGGGGGAGGGGTAAAGTTGTTCGCGTCCGTAGGAACTACCTAACCACAACCCTAGACGTGTCCCCTGGGTGGTGCTAAAGAACAACTAACGGCGAGTCGTAGGCGGCGGTCAACTAACCTACTAAGCAGGCCTAGCGGCCAGAGGAAGGAAATGAATTCTACAAACCGTAAACTTGCGGTCATGTCTCGTGAGAACGGTGACCATCGCTAAGGCCAAGAGGAAGATAACCTCCATAAAAAATAACCCTAATCCTAGGAGTGCTTAGCAGAAACCTCCACGTGTGGGCGGTGGTGTCGATCCACGATGAAACCTTTCTTAGGCGTTCTGAATAGAGTGACGCCTACCTCCCCGGTGCACCCTGGAAACATTGCGCCTGTAACTGATTTGTTATTGCGCTCGATTTTCACTAATCGCTGCGTAATGGCAGTCCTTTGGTGGCCAGTGGCTAATATCTGCTCCACTCTTCCGGCGGTTAGTGGGTGCCAACTGGAAGATTTTACAGCATCCACCTGCGTCTTTGGCCTGCGCAGTTGATCGCCGTACGCGGGGATGACGGAGTCCTGGGAGGTTGAGCGGGACAGGGGTCGGGGATTAGTTACCCCTGTAACGTAATACGCTTCCTTCGGTCCTGATTTCAAGCTAAACGGTAGCCCCGTGAGTAGCCGCCACGAGGGTAATGGTCAAGTGTCCCCGCCTTGGCGGGGCCACAGGCGAGGTTCGGCTTGTCCCCGCAAGGGGAGGTGCTCAGCCATGCTGACGGGGTAAGAATGGGTGGAGGAACTGATGGATAGGATCGAATCCATCAGCCGCATATCTCGAGCTCCCGATGTTGCGCAAGAGGCCAACCAGCTGGACCTATATTCCCCTTGCAGCCCTGATGGTTAAGTTAACCATCCCCAGTTGCGGGCCATCGGTGGAGGGTGGGGAGCAAGGGGAACGAAGTTTTTACCCGGTATGGACAACCCAAGATCCAAAACAAACCAATTCCCCGGCGGAGAAATCCACCGGGACCACACAGACCTCTGGAGCGTGTTCAGCACCTGCTGGCACCCAGAAATTACAGACCAAGGAGCCTAATAGGGAACCGTCTATGGGCACAGACGCCGCATCAGCAGTGTCTGCCCAATCAGTCAGCAGACTGGAGGCAGGTTGGAACCTCGTATCTTACAAGGGCCGAAACCAAAACAAACCCCGAATAGGGGAGAGTCACTCGGCACAAGACAACACAGATCGCCATCGACCCAACAGGAGGCAAAGGCGCATAGCAGCTCGCCTTCGCAAGGCCAACGCTCAGAAAGCTAGCGCCTCAATGCCCTCCTCTGAACCCAAACCGCAACCCAGCACCTCACGAGGTTCGGATATGCCGGTCAAGCAAGCCCGGTATGATCCTAGGAAGGCCCCAGACAACCGAGGGCCTCCTTCCAACAAAGCAGGCAGAGTAGCCCAACCCTCGACATCCACCAAACGCACTCGCTTGGATGACACCAACTCTCCGAGGGGTGACCACAAGAGGGCCAAACTGCTAAATCGGCCCAAACCGACATCATACGCCAACGCTGCGAAAACCGACCCTGTTGTGGCTAACTGATACAAAGCAAGCTTGAAGATAAGCTCATGACAGCCATGATGGCCGCTATGATTGAAGACAGAGAAGGGCCTGCGTTTCTGGGAAAACCCGTCTATGATGGGGGCGTCCTAAAACTGTGGTGCTCTAATCTTAAAACATTGGAGTGGCTGAAAACTGCTGTCCCGGAAATCCAACTCCCTAACGGTGACACCCTGGCAGTAAAAAACATCTGGGAAATTCCCAACCGCGTCAGGTGTGGCATTCTACTACCAGGTGAATGGAAGGACACCAAAGCAATCGGCGGGATGCTACTGTTTCAAAACTCTTGGGCCAAAGTAGACAGCTGGTTGTTACACGCCCTTTATCACCACAACGACCACAGCTTCATCGTGGTAAGCATCCCGGAGGATCAAATCCCCAAAATCTTGGAGCATGAGCGCCGGCTCTCATTCATGCTGGGCTCAGTATATCTGAAGTTCCAGGGGCCAGGAGGTAAATACACCGAGACCCCCCCCTCTAAGGATACAAACGGTGAGGAATTGACAACAACAGGGAATAATATAGACGACAGTGATGCACTGCTGGAACCCATGGACGCTCAAACAATTGACCCAGCAGACGGCAATTGCGCCACTAGCTCTCCCTCGGAGGAAGTGCTCGACAGCCTAAAGGAGCTCGAAGAGCTTCTGGCGGCGGGCACCAAAGGCGATGCCGACTGCACCAAGGGCATTGAAGAGCTCTGCATCGGGGATGGCGAGGAGGGTGTGCTATCCAAAGATGGCATCCCCTTCTAAGTGCAGCACCATCCAAATAAACCTCCACCATAGCGAAACCGCAACGGCCCAACTTCGGAAATGGTTGGAGGTTAACCCTACAGCTCTCGCCCTAATCCAGGAGCCGTGGGTTAGGCGGGGCCGAATATGCCATCTCTCCAATATCGGAGGTAAGCTTATACATTACTCAGGACCAGAACACCCTAGAGCCTGTATCTACATTTCTAATAATCTACATGTGCAACCCCTAACAGATTTTTGTTACAGATACTTATGCGCAATAAAAATACTGGACAGACACATCCTTCCAACTCACCAGAGAGCGATAGTGGTCGCCTCCGTCTATATGCCTGACGGGGAAGACCCACCGCCGGAACAACTTGTCAAACTGGTGAACTACTGCGAGACAACCAAGAGCGAGCTTATTGTGGCTGCAGACTGCAATGCACATCACCCGCTCTGGGGCATGCAAACAACCAACGAAAGGGGTAAGCAACTCACTGAATACCTTTTTTCTACTAACCTTAATATTTTGAATTTAGGTTCAGAACCCACCTTTGTAAATAGGAGGAGCAAAACAATTATAGACATCACTTTAGCAACAGAGGGAATGTCTGATTCTATATCCAATTGGCATGTGTCGAAAGAACCATCCTGCTCAGGCCACAGATGGATACTTTTTAACCTGGAGGTAAACATCACTACACCGCCCCCCAAGAGGAAACCCCGCAGAACGAATCTTACTCAGTACAAGTTGCTGATGGAATCGCGTCTAAAGGACGAAACACTCCCAGCCAGGATAATCGGAGTAGATAATATCGAAAACCAAATAGCACAAATATACGAATTCATGACTGCCAGCTATCATGCTACATGTCCCCTCACCAGCCCTCAATCAGACAGACCAAGACCACAGACCTGGTGGGGACCTGAATTAGAAAGGCTCAGGAAAAAAGTGAGGAGACATCTGAACCGCGCAATGAACATAGGCGATCAATACGACTGGGACATCTACAAAGAGTGTAAGTCTGAATACAAGAAACGCATCAGATACAGAAGATCAGAAGGCTGGCGTAAATTTTGCAACAGCATCCAATGCCATAACCAGGCCAACAGGGCAAGGAAATTAATCTCTTACCAACCCAGGCAAATCCTCGGATCCCTGCTGAAACCTGACGGTACATTTACCAACTCACCAGAGGAAACAGAGCGAGTCCTGACGGAAACTCACTTTCCAGGATGCAAAATAATGCATCATATCGAGTGGGTAAATGAAAACATAACCGGTGAGGAAGCTGACTGGCAACAAGCATACAAGTTGGTGACAACCGATAAAATAAAGTGGGCTATAAATTCCTTTCACCCCTTTAAGTCAGCAGGACCTGATGGGATCTTTCCCGCCTTGTTGCAATGGGGAGGAGAAGGTCTCCACAACCGGCTGATCAACATTTTCAGGGCGTGTCTAGCGCATAGATACATCCCTAGGATATGGAGGGAAGTTAAAGTGATTTTCATACCTAAACCAGGTAAAAGTGACTATTCTAACGCTAAATTTTACAGACCCATAAGTCTTACCTCTTTTACCCTGAAGACCCTAGAAAGGCTGTGTGAAAGAGAACTGAGGGAGAATTACCTTAAGAACATACCCCTACACCCCAACCAACACGCATACAGTCAGGGTAAAAGCACCGAATCTGCACTTCACGCTGTAGTAAACGTTATAGAGGGCGCACTTTCGGAAAAAACCTTTTGTCTAGGAACCTTCGTGGACATTGAAGGAGCCTTCGATAAGACAAAATTTACAAAAATTAAAGAAGCATTACACCGCCATGGAGTATGTACAACTCTGTCATCATGGATTGAAAACATGCTCAAACACAGAGTGATATTACTAAATGAAAGTGAGACACAGAAAGCATTTGTAGCTAAAGGCTGCCCCCAAGGAGGAGTTATCTCACCTCTTTTATGGAACTTGGTAGTAAATGATCTAATTACCACTCTAAACGAAAATCACTACTTTACGGTAGGCTACGCAGACGACCTAACTATATTAATAAGCGGAAAGTTTGCCAGTACTATATGTGAAGTAACAAATGCAGCATTGAAAATCGTGGAAAGATGGTGCATAGATAACGACCTATTAGGAGTTATACTTGACAGCAAGTTAAATTGGGCGGCCCACTTGGAATCAAAAATAAATACAGCTACCGTAACCTTCTGGCAATGCCGTAGAATGTTAGGAAAGACATGGGGACTTGCCCCGAACATCGTACTATGGCTCTACACAGCTGTGATACGACCTATGATATGTTGCGGCGCAGTTGTATGGTGGCCACGCACCAAGCTGAACACTACTTGTAATAAACTTCAACGATTCCAAAGACTAGCGTGAATGGCTATCACAGGATGTATGCGAACCACACCTACCGCGGCTGTAGAAGCTATGCTGAACCTTCCGGCTCTACACCTCTATATAAAACAAGAGGCGGCCTGCGCCGCAGTAAGGTTGAAGACATTAAATCTTTGGAAAACCACTCAATCCCCACACCCAGAGGTTCTAAATGAGGTGATTGAAAAGGAGCCTCTGCTGTTGGCAGTAAGTGATAGATCTCCAAAGGAATACATATTCGATAAGAGATACAAAATACAGCTGTATGAAGAACTGAAAGAGGACCTCAGTACAAAAGACCTCAGGATTTTCACAGATGGCTCAAAGACAAGGTCGGGCACGGGATACGGAGTGTTCTCGGATGACCTAAATATAAGAATAGCTGTATCACTAGGAGCTCATAACACTGTCTTCCAAGCAGAATGTATGGGTATCATAGAAGCAGTCACTGCTACTTTGACTCGAAAAGTAAAAGATTACTCCATCCGCATCCTTTCAGATAGCAAATCAGTACTACAAGCCCTACAAAGCCACACTATCACCTCTAAGCTAATATACAACTGTCACCAGTGTCTGAGGGAGTTATGTGAAAATAACAACCAAGTAACTCTTCAATGGATAAAGGTCACAGTAACTCACGAGGGAAT
Source organism: Leptidea sinapis (assembly GCF_905404315.1). Taxonomy (NCBI): domain Eukaryota; kingdom Metazoa; phylum Arthropoda; class Insecta; order Lepidoptera; family Pieridae; genus Leptidea; species Leptidea sinapis. Next base: position 7,717,364 of record NC_066275.1, on the reverse strand, counting down.
GATGCCGCTGATGAATTGGCCAGGAGAGGCTCAGCGATGACAGCAAAAGGACCAGAACCAACTATCCCTCTCCCGCCTAGCTGGCCTACGAAGGTAATACGCCAACACACCAAGGAATTACATAATAAGTACTGGATGGAAGTAAGTGGATGTAGACAAGCAAAAGAAGCTCTACCTCAAATAGACCCCAAGCTCTCTCGCAAGCTAGTAAAACTTCCACGACCTAGGTTACGGAAAATAACTCATGTACTAACGGGTCACGGCCCTTTTAACAAGCATCTGTTCAATATAGGTGTCACCGACAGCCCACTGTGCAGAGCCTGCACGGAGGCGGACGAAACGGCCGCACACGTCATTTTGGAGTGTAGGAGTGTGGCCACATACCGGGCCAATCACCTGGGGTCACCGAGGACTCTCCCCGAGGTTATGGGTGACATCAGAGGTTTGATACATTACCTTGAGGAACTGGGGTGGCAGGATTAGCCGCCCTCCTCACCACGCAAAATAGGCGCGCTGTAGTCGTCGAGTTGCGGATAATAGCCCGTGATAACCTATAACCTAACCCCAATCCTAAGGTGGGATACGCGCCGACAGGATGAATTGCTGAGGGAATTCAGTCTCTAGCGCAGACCTCGATGTATCTGGCCACATCGTTGTAAAGTGCCTTCTCACAGGATGGGCGTTACCCTGTGGGCGACCAATAATTCGACCCTTCTCGTGGGAACAAAAATTAAGTCAAATCCCTCAAAAAACCTTCAACCTCAACACACTGCTAACGCAACTAGTACTCCTGCCAGACATATTTAACAGACAATGCTCTGCATCCCTTTCCGATCTAGGCAGGTTACCACAAGACAACCATACAGTTAATAATGCTGAGGAACCAAATTCGTCTAGTAACTCTCATGAAGCCACCTTGTTGGAAGACATCCCTCAACACCCTGCCCCACCACCATGGCAAAGGGTGCCATCACCAAACAAGGACAAAAGAAGCAGTAAGAAAAGAAAATACTGCAGTTCTCCACCAGAGGTACAGAGTACTATCACGAAAAACCGTATCAGCGCCTTGCCTTTAGACGTAACGGATGAATCATGCCCTACCGACCGTGCCAAACCCAGCAAACCTCCACCTATCGTCCTCAATGGCATTGAGGATGTTACCGAGCTATCGAAGCTTCTTCAAACCGTCAGCAGCAAAGACTATTTCAGATTCAAATTAATCAACAAAAACCTACTCCACATACTCGTCAACACTGCTGAGGAGTACAAGAAAATCATAGCGGTAATAAGAGCAAACGGTCTCATAGGGCATACGTTTACCCCTGAGGACAACAAATGCTATCGCATTGTCATTAAAGACCTCCATCACAGTACTCCCCATGAAGCGATATTAAAAGCCATTGAGAGTACGAACAATAAAATTAAAGGCGAAATCATCAATGCACGATACGGGCCTGACAAAAAACCCACATCGACATTTTTCGTGAACATTGAACCCAGTATTAACAATCCTGCAGTCAAGACCATTACCCATATATTTAACCAAAAAGTCAAGATAGAGGATCCTCGTCGATATCTACTCTAAAAGTATTGTTCAATGCCAGCGCTACGGTCACTCGAAGAATAACTGCATGAGTCCATATAGGTGTGTCAAATGTGGAAAAGGTCACAAAACCTCGGAGTGCAAAAAGAAAGATAGAACCACACCGGCTAAATGCGCTCTCTGCTCATGTGACCACCCAGCTAATTACAAAGGCTGTGAAATATATAAATAAATCCTCGCCCATAGAAATAAAACCGTAACTCCAAGAGAAACACGCAACCCCTCCTCAACTACCACAGCTTTGCCAATTAAACCAACCTCCACCTCGACCAAACCTCAATTAAATGAAAAACCCATTCACCAACGCACCTATGCTGAAGTGACTGGTTCGATGCGTCAGTTAAAGCAGCATCTGACTGCAAAAAACAGGCGTATCGAGCTTGGGTTACAGCGCTGGGCACAAAGGATCCGAACTGCACAGTTCTTAAGAGGAAATACAACCGTGCCTCCAGATTTTTTAAGCGGCAAATCGCCCGTGCAAAGTCAAAACACGTCGTCAAAATCGTCGAGCAGCTTTCCAGTTACCCGACCGGAACACGCAAGATCTGGTCGTTGTCGAAAGCTGCTCTTGGTAACTTCAGCCAGCCGTCCATGCCGCCGTTGCACATGAGGAATGACACCCTGGCCCATACGGCAAAAGAGAAAGCCGATCTCTTGTGCACTCTTTTCGCCTCCAACTCGACTCATGACGAGAACGGAAAAACATCGCCGACCATCCCGCGGTGTCAGAGCTCTATGCCTGAAGTACAGTTCAGACAGAAAACTGTTAGGCGAGCTCTGTTTTCGTTGGACGTCAGGAAGTCGAGCGGGCCGGATGGCATTTCTCCAATCGTGCTTAGAACGTGTACCCCTGAGTTGACGCCGGTGCTAACGTGTTTATTTCGGCGCTCCTATTCTAAAGGCGTAGTCCCTGACTCATGGAAGTCAGCCCTTGACCATCCGATCCAAAAAAAAAGGAGACAGTTCGGATCCGGCAAACTACAGGCCTATTGCTATTACCTCCCTGCTCTCCAAAATCATGGAGAGCATAATTAGTCGTCAGCTCTTGGTATACCTAGAAAGTCACCAGTTGATCAACGACCGACAATACGGGTTTCGCCATGGTCGATCGGCAGGTGATCTTCTGGTATACTTAACACATTGATGGGCTGCGGCTATTGAAAGCAAGGGGGAAGGCCTGGCAGTTAGCCTGGATATTGCGAAGGCCTTTGATCGTGTATTGCACAAGGCGCTCCTCCCCAAACTTCCATCATTTGGGCTTCCCGAGAGCTTGTGCAAGTGGACCTCCAGCTTCCTCACTGGGCGCAGCATACAAGTCGTTGTCGACGGATATTGCTCGAACCCACGCCCCATATCAATGATATGTTGGACACCTCCAACATTCATTGCAATGCAGATGACAGCACTGGTGATGCCGTATACACGGGCCATGCAGGTCTCTCTCGGGAAATCGTCGACCAGTGCCGGGAGAAACTTATGTCTTCTATCGAGTCCTCTCTTGAGAAGGTCGGGGAATGGGGAAAATTGAACCTTGTCCAATTTAACCCCCAGAAGACTCAAGTTTGCGCGGTTACCACTAAAAAATCCCCATTTGTCGTATCACCGCTCTTCGACAACACTTCCCTCAAAGCCTCGCCTAGTATCGGAATATTGGGTCTCGAAATCTCGAGCGATTGCCAATTTCGTGGTCATCTGGAAGGCAAAGCCAAATTGGCTTCAAAGAAACTGGGCGTCATTAATAGAGCACGGCAATACTTCAAACCGGCCCACATACTAGCGCTATACAAAGCGCAGGTCCGGCCACACATGGAGTATTGCTGTCATCTCTGGTCTGGCGCACCCCAGTATCAGCTCGATCCATTTGATCGCGTGCAACGCCGAGCAGCTCGAATTGTCGGGGACCCAGTGCTCTGTGAACGGCTGGATCACTTGGCGTTGCGTAGAGACGTCGCTTCATTGTGTGTCTTCTACCGAAGAGCTGTTTAACCTGATTCCTGCCGCCGAATTCCACCTTCGCACGACACGCCACAAGTTAGGATATCATCCTCACCATCTGGATGTGTGGCGGTCCTCCACAGTGCGGTTTTCAAGGAGGTTTCTTCCACGTACTACAAAGCTGTGGAATGAGCTTCCTTGTGCGGTGTTTCCGGGACGATACGACATGGGTACCTTCAAAAAAAGCACGTACACCTTCCTTGAAGGCCGGTAACGCTCCTCCGATTCCTCTGGAGTTGCAAGAGATTGTGGGCGGTGGTGATCACTTAACAACAGGTGACCCGTACGCTCGTGTGTCCTCCTATTCCATAAAAAAAAAAGAAAAAAACAGCCGCAACAGAGTTCTCCACCTATTACATCTGGTAGTACATGGGCGCGATAAAATCTCAGGCCTTTGCTACATACCTGGCAGACGTATTCCAACCCAACAATATGGATAGTCCAGAAGATCCAGAAATAGACCAAATCCTAAGACAAGACATGCAACTATGCCTGTCTTTGAGACCTACTACACCAAGAGAGGTCGCTAGAGAAATAGCCAAAATGGACCCTAATAAAGCACCTGGATTTGATCTAATCACCCCCAGGCTATTGAAAGAGCTTCCTAAGAAGTGCATTACGTTTTTGACCATCCTTGTTAATGCCACATTGAAAACCTCGCATGTTCCTGCACTCTGGAAAATATCACAAATTGTTATGATCCATAAGCCTGGTAAACCGCCTACCGAAGTCTCGTCTTATCGCCCTATTAGCCTGAGGCCTGTTCTGTCAAAATGGTGGGAAAGGATCATCCTGGCACGAATATCCCCTTGCCTAGATATGGGTCATGACCTGACCATCAATTTGGCTTCTGGAAACACCACTCCACCATAGAACAAGTTCACAGAGTGTATTGTACAATTAGACAATGTCTGGAAAAGAAGGGATACTATTCGGCTGCTTTTCTCGACGTACGACAAGCTTTCGATCGGGTTTGGCATAAAGGACTATTGTGCAAAATTAAAATGTACCTTCCACACTCCTACTACCTACTGATGGAGTCTTATATTAGTGACAGAAAATTTCAAGTAAAGCTCCGTGACGCAAGATCTTCCCTTTTTAGCTGCAGGACCGTAGTACCCCAAGGCTCCGTACTTGGTCCAGTCCTCTATAACATATTTACAAGTGACTTACCCCAATCAACAGAAGCAGCTGTAGCAACCTTTGCCGATGATGCGACGTTCCTCAGTTGTAACAGTGGCCCCAATGAAGCGAACAGACATTTACAAATTTAGCTCGATGCCACTTATGCTTGGCTGACCAAGTGGCGCATAAAAGCAAGCGCCCCTAAGTCTCACCACATCACATTTACCCTAAGACGGAAAACTTGTCCACCGGTCAATCTAGGCTCTGACACTCTGCCGCAATTAACCTGCGTTAAATACCTCGGATTTTATCTGGACCGTAGGATGGTATGGAAAGACCATGTACAAACGAAGCGCAACGAAATCAACTTTATATTCAAAAACCTACTCTGCTTCTCGGTAGACAGTCTGCCTTATCACTATCTAACAAACTTGGGGTATATTGCTCCATAATAAAACCGATCTGGACATATGGAATCCAACTGTGGTCGACAGCCAGCAAATCCAACATTATGTGCCTCCAGAGAGCTCTAAACAGTATAGTAAGGGTACTTTCATCGGCGCCTTGGTACGCTCGAAACTCTGAAATCCATGAGTATCTGGAAATCCCAACCATATTTGACGAAGTAAAACGAAACTCAATCAACTACAAGGCTCGTTTGACAACTCACCCAAACCCGCTATCCAGAATGCTCTTGCAGCAAAATCCGATTAGAAAACTCAAGAGAGCCGATGTGCTACTTAATTAAGGGGAGATGGCGCAGTGGCTCCACCTCGCTAAACATCAACCTCTTGCAACTCACCTGATTATAGTCTTGAGGATCGCAGGTCTAAATAACGAAAAAAAAATTTACTGGAGTACACTGAAGAAGGGTCGAAAAAACTTGGTACAAATGGTAATAAATTCCACTTATTTTGGCTGGCGATTTCAACATCAACTTCGCTGATAAAAAATCAGAGCGGTTGACAACTTTTCTTTCGAAAATATTGAATTTGAAAATGAATTATGATCCACAAGAATACACAACAAAATATGGGACCACCATTGACGCGGTATTTTCCAGATATTTAGAAGATATCAAGTCTGAAACTTATGTTTCTTATTTCAGTTACCATAAACCTATAGTTTCAATAATAAATATCCCTGAATAACCTACATGTATTGTAAGATAATAAAAATATTTTGAACAATATTAACTTCTCATTTATTTAATAAAAGAAAATTATCGGTCACCATGCTCAAAAAGTGTAACTTGATTTATATCAAAGAAAAAAAAAATACTGCATAAATAAAATAAATAAATAATTATAATTGCATAAGTCGATAAAAAATGCTATGCAATAGCTTTACCGCGGCAGTCCCCGAGTGCCACACGTCTTTTTTTTACCGTACATATTTTATATGTGGACATATTTTAACGAAAACGCCTAAATATTAAAAGTTGTTATAGATCACAAATGTCATATTCACAACAATCATACACAGCATTTATTATTAAATTACAGCTTTTTCTTATGCGGTCCCATAAAGGAAGTGGCTCTTTTTCTTAATACAGATTACATTTATGTATGCATGCAAGAAGTTATATTTCCTTACAATGTTAATAATTAGGTACAAGTCCTTTGAAGTTTTACTTCTACTATGTGTACCAACACATATTTACCCCTGCTACCCCTAGACACTAGTCTAAGAAACTATATTAATTTGTCCCAAAAAAATTACTTTTAACGGCACACCATATCTATGGTTTATTGCATAACATTCTATTAGGTACAAAAATTAAAACGTTTAAGTTCTTGACTTACATTTTAATGGTCTAGTTGCCATACAATTAAAAAAAAACAGTCTTAGCTTATTTGACAGTTGACAATACGAAAGTCTGGGCGGTATGGATGTAAAAAATTGACAGTTGACACCGAAAGCCAGTCGTTCATAAAATTACAAAGACAAATGTCAAATACCTACAAATTGAAATAATTTCAATTTGATGTAATTTTATGATAAATAATATATAAAATAATTGTGTACGAACTAAATTAAACGAAACAAATATTTGTTTGTAGTTTGTGTTCGTACATCTTTAACTAATAGTTATCTTATTGTCTTAACCTGTATTATAGTAAAGAAGCTATTAAATTAAAAATAACACTACATTAGTAGGTCTAGGTACCTAAATTCTACTTTCAGTTCGCACTAAAAAAAATAAAATAATTTAATACTGTATTTTGTATATATGTATTTATATCATAATAATGGACAACACTTCATCTTTTAACGACAGTAAGTATAACTTATGTATAGTATAATCTTATCAAAGCAAAAGTAAACAGGAAAATATTATAGTAATACTATTATGAGAATAATATTAAAAAAAATCATAATATTTCTGTAAGAACGTTTCAGACAGATTAATAGTTTTTATGAAACTATTAAAGTTCTTTTTACTTTTATATTTTAAATATTTATAGTAATATATAATAATATAAACAACCCTGTAACATTATACAAATTACATTATAGCTAAGCTAAAATAAGCAATGTTATCTACATTATATTAATGAAATGGTAAATTTTAACCAGTTTTATTCCTTTATCTTAATTATTATGCATAAATAACTTCTACATGAAATTACATAACATTATTTCATTTCAAGAACTGCAACAGTTTTATTTGACAGGTATTATGGTAGCCTAATTATTTGGATAGGTTTTCTAAAGTTATATACCAAGTTTAAATAAAATGATAGTATCTTATAAAAGAGGAGAGATGTTCTGATTTTAGTGTTACTGATAGACTGTACAAATTTTTTTGGTAAGGAGGATAAAGTTCACAATTTGCAATCAATTTTGTATGTCACACATTTATTTTGCTGCCTGTTTCAGTATTTCTTAACTTTATCTTATTAGTTACTCTTTTTGGATGACTAAGGAAGCTAAAACCATGTGATGATCCTAGCACATTAAAAAGTTAATAAGATAATTGTTTTTTTATTTTATAGTTATCATGGGCAAACCTAGAACTGCTGGAGATGGCATGGAATCAAATGAAAAAATTCTAGAAGGAAAAGCTGCAACTGATAAAGCTATTATTAAAAATAAAGAACACTCAATATTGGGCACTAGGCTTATCCAGGTTTACCCCAAAAATATAAGTATTATAGAGAGGAGAAGTTCTCAAATTTATTCTAAAAATCCTAAGTTTGTTCCATATGAGCCATATCCTGCTGCTGTTAAGCCATTAACACCACATTTGCATAAAAAGAATACAAAAAAATCAAAAAATCATATGGATATCAATACTTTGGTATCACAAATGTCACAGATGAAAACAAGCCTTAATGAATATAAGCCCAGAACAAAATTATTATCAAGCAACAGCACAAGTGATGAAAAAGGATCACAAAACAATGAAATGCAAGAAAAAATTGATTCATTGATCAAAGAAAATGCATGTTTGCAAGAGCAATTGAAACAGCAAGTTCAGGTAAAGGTTGAGTCATCTATTATTTGTATATATACAAAATGTAGAACAATTGTGTTTGCATTATGCAAACAATATTTTTGATATTTTCACAAAACCTTCAGCAGCATCAGCAGGCGGCACATTTTATCCAACATAATATAGTGGTGTTAAATAATTTCAATCTTTATCTTTGGGGGCCTTTCACCATCAATATTAGAAAATATATCAGTATAGAATTTGTGTGGGAGTAGATAAGAGATATTTCTGTTTAATGTTTATAGTTGATTGAGTACTTTAGCTGTTGAATTACTTTAGTATTGTTTGGATGTTTTTTTTATGACAAGAAGGGATGAGATGAGCAGGACATTCAGCTGATGATAATTGATACACCCTGCCCACCTGAGCAGCACTACAATTGTGCTTGTCACCTTGAGGCATGGGATGTTAAGTAACATTTGCCCAGTAAGTTACCTCGCTATGGCGTCTTTCAGACTGAAACATATGTATACAAGATTTCTCATTGCATAATATATTTTTCAGGTAAATAAGGAACTGAAAACAATGTTAGTTGCGTCAATGGGAGAGGACCTTGAAGTACAAGTCCAGTCGCTCAATGATGATAAGAAACACTTGGCCAATGCATTGCTTAACTCAGCACAGCATTTAACCACACACCAGGTTGGTTATAAAATATGTTAAAGGTAGAGAGGTATTTTAAAATCATTAATTTAATTATATCATACAAGGTTGAATCACACATTCACTAATTGGCTGTTAAGTGCAGATTGCAATTTCAGGCTTTGAGCCAACAGTGGACAGTTCCATAATTTGCATGGTAAAGTTAGCATAAATTCATTCCTTTCGATTGCAGTGATCAGAATTAGCTATTTCGAAAAATAAATTTAAATTAATGCAATTTTGTCAAAATGAATAGAGGCCTGCTGAGTCTATATCTTTTCACACAGGCATCATTTCACTATGTATTTATAGAAACCTTCTTTGAAAAAAAATTATTGATTTAGGCGCTATTTTGGGGAAATCCGTAATCATCCAAATGTGAGTTTTTTTTTTAGTATAAATTGCGCTAAGATATGTCTTTAACCAATTCGACATGTGTTTCGCAACTACATGAGGTATCCTCAGGAGAAATTGACTCGACAAATTCTGTCATGAGACTGAATTGAATGAGCCGGAAAACATTCTTTTATATCCTTGTCGCATGAATTTGAATAAAAATATTTCAATCTTAATTTTAAATTATTATTAAGAAATAACATTTATGTTATTGTTAATCTTTCCTCAAAAAATGTTAGAACTACAATTATGTGGTATAAGAGGCACTGGGTTGGTTTTTAATGGCGAATATAAAAGTACCTGCCCCCCTTTTTACAAATACTAAATCCTTTTGTTTGTAGGAACAAACTGAATGGTTGGCAGGACAATGTGAGGTGTGGAGAAGTAAATTTTTAGCAAGCAGGTATTAAAATTTTGCTATAATTTAATTAGTAAATTTATGTTTTACTTGCACAGCTTGGGTATAGATTTTTTTTTAATGGGATAGGAGGACACACGAGCGTACGGGTCACCTGGTGTTAAGTGATCACTGCCGCCCACATTCTCTTGCAACACCAGAGGAATCACAAGAGCGTCGCCGGCCTATAAAGAAGGTGTACACGCTTTTTTTGAAGGTACCCATATCGTCGTATCGTCTAGGAAACACCACATAAGAAAGCTCATTCCACAGCTTTGTAGTAGGAGGAAGAAAGCTCTTTGAAAATTGCACTGTGGAGGACCGCCACACATCCAGATGGTGGGGATGATATTCTAACTTGTGGCGTGTCGTGCGAAGGTGGAATTTGACGGCAGGAATCAGGTTGAACAGCTCTTCGGAACACTCCCCGTGATAAATACGGTATGTGACCCGGCCGTTCACAGAGCACTGGGTCCCCGACAATTCGAGCTGCTCTGCGTTGCACGCGGTCAATTGGGTCGAGCTGATACTGTGGTGCGCCAGACCAGAGATGACAGCAATACTCCATGTGTGGCCGGACCTGCGCTTTGTAGAGCGCTAGAATGTGGGCCGGCTTGAAGTATTTGCCGTGCTTTATTAATGACGCCCAGCTTATTTGGAGCCAATTTGGCTTTGCCCTCCAGATGGCCACGCTCGAGATTTCGAAACCCAGTATTTCGATACTAGTAGGCGAGGCTTTAAGGGAAGTGCTGTCGAAGAGCGGTGATACAACAAATGGGGTTTTTTTAGTGGTAAACGCGCAAACTTGAGTCTTCTGGGGATTAAATTAGATTCTAAAAGAAGGAAAACACTTTATTGTATTGTTGTTAATAAGGGTCGAATTTTAGAAAGCAATGTCAGTAATAAACTCTGGGAAATAACTATCGGTTCAACTCTATTAGTATTAATTTTCCAATAATCTAGTGATGCAGCTTGAGACTTAATATACATATGAATCTTTTCCAGTTTACTGATAGAAGAACTGGCAGAGTGTAAAAAACTTCTATCAGAGAAGACAATAAACTTACAGCAAGCCGTGAAACAGTTACTTGATGAACGATGCAGAGTGCAGGATATGATGAAATGTACTTATAAGGGTCTGTACAGTTTGCATGAGAAGTGGCTTGAGAACATCACGGAACCTGAATACACAAGTAGGAAATTATTCAACCGTCCAATTGCTGATATAAATCTGGGAGCAATCATGCCACATTCAACAAATATTTTGGATTTGGCATCAGTGAACTTGAAACTGTCTGAAAATCTTAGTAAAGATGTTCCCAAGCAGGATATAAGCCATTTGGATGATTTATCAAGTATAAGTGATGGAGAAAAATATGCAGAACAGGTAATTTTTTCGTTGTTTGGAGCTTAGCCAGCTCCTATAATTCATCTGGTGTTGCAAGTGAATGTTATTACTTAAAATCAGCTGACCTATACAGCTGTTTCTCTTCCTCTTCCATAAAATATTCACTAGGAAGGGCTGGTTGGATTAACTGGCCAACACTCCACGCAAAATAGGCCCAACTAAGTGGTTTAATTGCGGAAACAGGAGCCCTTTTTTAATCCTCATATAAGAATGTTTAATGGGAGTCTCATTAGACCTTAAGTGAATATTTTTCGTTGTCTCATTGTTGCCAGTTGTTGTTATGGTGACATCATCGATAATGACAAACTTCCATCCCCTATCTCAACACGTCCATTTTTTTTCGCATTAAATGTCTTTTTCCAAGCTCTAGTCTATCTCTGTACTAAATTTCATCAAAAGCGGTTCAGTGGTGTAGGCGTGAAAGCGTAAGAAACAAACTCACATTTATAATATTAGTAGGGATTTTAATACACTAATATTTTCTCATTTCAGGTTATGTCAATGCCCGTGGACATAAAGAGAGGGAACGATGTGCCAGTGAACGCGTTAGTTCACCACGCATATAACAATGTAAACGTCACCTTGCCCGTTGCTTCATGCGTGCATTGTAATGGGAGAGTGCAGCTGCTGTAGTGTACTTTACATTACATTTACGAGTGTATATTATTCGCTCAACTACACTATAGTGTTAAACAAGTACCTCTGAAAACTTGGCAATTTTTATTTATTAATAAAAAACAAATTTTACATGGAGGTTTCAAAGCAATAAAAACCACTGAGGTTTGTACAATTATTGTGTAAATGTGTAATGTACAAAAAATGTACAATTTGCAATCAGAACCTCATACTGAACATATTACAACTGGAAATTCTGAAGAACTGATGACACACCGTCATTAAAAAAATATTTTTTATTAATTTCATTTGTGTAATTGTTAATGCTTAGTATAATACCTAGATTATTTTGTATTAATTCAATGACACATGTTCTCTCAGTATTTTTTAAATAAAAATACGGGTCGAAACGAGCAGGACGTTCAGCTGAAAGTAATTGATACGCCCTGACCATTACAATGCAGTCCCTCTCAGTATTCTTGAAAAACCCAAAAATTATGAGCGGCACTACAATTACGCTCGTCACCTTGACACATAAGATGCCTCATTTGGCCAGTAATTTCACTAGCTACGGCGCCCTTCAGACCGATAAACAATAATGCTTACACATTATTGTTTCACTGCAAAAAAGGCGCCGTTGTCCTGTGCAAAGGAGCCTCTCACTTGTTGCTGTCTCGAAGGCACAAACTGCAGACACTAAGTTTAAAAGCAAATTATATTATTAAATGTGACCCAACTAGGAGTGAGACAGAAGGAGTATGTCCTCCTTTTATATATATTTCATCTCAGTGTATATGTGTACATACATGAATGTACATTTCTACATTCCCATTATTTGTAATCAAAGTACCTGTGTAAAATTGTAAATATTACTTGTAATAGAATACTACTAAAATATAAACACTTGTTTTGATTGTAAAATATACTGCCTATATTTGTAAAAATAATTTGCCTATTTTTTTTTATTCTTAAGAAGAAAAATGAAGTAACACAAAGTTATTTTATGCTATTATTTTGTTAGATTTTTAATGAGTGGTTGTCTCTTAATATTATAATTTGGAGAAACAATACTTATGTGATAAAAGGATTGTAAAAATACCACTTTTTATATAAATATGGATATTTAAAAGTATTAAATTAAATGTCACTAAGACGAAATCTACACCTCAATCGATTTCTCGCCTTATTTTGTTATTAGGAATTGCTATTTTGCTTTGAACTTATAATAGAATAAAACTCCGTTTAATTCTGTATAAATTAAAACAAAGACAATGGGATGTGGCATACAAAAAAAAACGACTAAAAGGACTTTATCGGCTGTTGACGTGAAGTGCGCAGAGTTTTTTCTCGAAGTCCTACCTACCCATTAACATTCATTATTGTAACGTAAAATTAAAGTGTTTTATTTTTAAATATTTATTTTATTGTAATCTCTTAGGAATGTTAAGTCAAACGTGAAAATTGAATTATTTATACGCGTTTGAATCCTTTATAATTTTTTGATTAAAATTTTTTTATTACTATTCTACATTGGTAGGGATATTGATGTAAAAATGTAGGTAATTTTGTACAGCTATTTATTCATAAATAAAAGGTTTAATAATTAATCGAATTTTATTGTATCACTTTTTTTTTAATATATCACATTTCTATCCAATTACCTTACCAATATACATATCGTATACATACCTCTTATATTGTATAAACACTTTATATAAAAATATGAAAGATTATTACAACAAACCAGGGTGTCAATTATACAGAGTAAAACGTTGTCCATACGTTTGAAAAAAACGAATGATTATACTGTGTATAATAATTGTAGGCAAAATGTCTATATTGGAAGTATTATATAACTTTTTTTTTTTAAGTTTTTCTTGGGATAGTTTACCCCAGAATTGCATGTAATCTTTTTATTTAAACATTTCCTCTTTTATTTCCAATTCACCATAAGAAGAAACAGTATTTTTTTTTATAAATAATGTTTACCCTTGAATATTTCCAAACCGTTGCAATGTTAGAACTACCCTCGACCATGAAATCGGATGAACAGCAAAATAACGATTAACTCTCTAGAGTACTACTCTCTTACGTCTACGTAACTTGGGGTGGTAACATTAAAATAATAGAATGTGGTACTACCAACTGGGGTCACATAATAGGCATACATATTGCGCAGTTGAAAAGGGGTCATAAGTTCGTTGTAATATAATGAAAATTTGTATTTATGTGGAATCAGTTTGAATTTACCAAATTCAATACGTATTGGCATAATTATTGGCACTACGAGTTTATTTTGCATTCGATGTGCGTTAAATAAACACATTGCAACGCAATAGGCATGATAACAGTATGAAAGTAATCAAAAATCGTAACTGAAACACAAATCAGGATGAATGACGTCAGGACTCAGTAATTACTAGCGACCCTTGAAGTTTTTATTGATTTGTGACGTCATAATCCATGACACGGGCGTTTTCGCGCGTCATTTAAAGTAGGTAGTATGACAAAATTGCGAAAAATAGAAGATCTATACTGACATAATTGAAAATCGATATATTTTGTCGTCATGCCCATTACTGTGAAGGAGTTGTAAACCATACATAAAGGGATATTACATCAAGTAAGTCTTCATTGGCTTTTGATGCCTATATTCTTCATACAGGTTTATTTTAGTTTCTAGTATGACTAAAATGGTCAAGCATCTCGGTGCCTGTGTAGTTGTAGGCGAGGTAATCCTTCACCGACACGTACTTGGCTCCTCCGAACCAATCCACCATTGCTATTTGAGCGATCTTCATTTTCGCAATGAACCAATCGTGATCTGTAAAAGGGAAAGAAGGTATTAATGTTAAGCTGGTTATTTATGTGATAGGACAAGTTAGTCACCTGATGTTAGTGATCTCCGCCCCATACTTTAAAAGATTTGCATAGAAATCTAAATAAAGAGATAATAGAAGTGACATAGGCGCGTTTTAAATACGTCTCTCACAGATGACTTAAAACACCGCTTATTACTACTGACTCGCTGTCAGTACTAATTTAGTATAAATAGGAACGGCGGACATGAAACAACGCATAGTTATGATGTATTTCAGTATATCTTACTGCGGAAACTATCTAAGTATAATGTGCTACTAAACAAATAAAAAAAACTATGTTTACTTATGTATGCACGCAAGAAGTTATACTACTTTGGCCGAACGAAGCAAAAATCATTAAATCGATTTATTCCTCGTGCTATTTTACGTTTTTAGAAAGAACAATTTTGTAAAAATCTTGCAAAGATGGCTTTGACAATTAATTATTAAATAATGCATACGTCTGTATGGGCTTGAACCCTTTGCGTGTCCTAATAATGGACGAAAAACCAAAAGAAAAATAACGAATGATGCAAACGTTAGAAAATTTTAGGAACCAATTTAAACCTGTTACATTTGTGCTACAGTTTTGCGCGCGCATCTTAAAATTTCACTCATATTTTTTCATAACGCGCCTAAACAAGTATAACTTCAAAAATATCAGTTCAACGAATAATTTTATCATTCGACAAATGTCATGGAGGTCGAGAAACATAATCGTTATCGGGTAATTTTGGTGTATGCAAACAATATTTCTGCACATTTTTCGATGATTGTGATGTATGGCATGATATATGAGGTATATCAGATAGATTCAAACAGGGAAACGATGTCGAATCAATGCTAGGAATAACGAAAACTGTGCCTAATAGACGAGTAAGCAGACTTTTCTTTCGGATTTTTTTTTGCGTTATTGTTAGTCTAGTTGTTGAATCTATGTCAATAATAATAAAGCCCAAAATCGCTATCTAATAAGTATCTAGTTAATAGTACTTATATACATACCTGTAGGCCACGTGGCCATCGCCGGATGTCTCTCAAACAAAGCGGCCTTGGCAAACGTATACTCAGGAGTACCTCCTTTGACCTGCCAAGATCAATTACTTCAATTGATATGAACATTCAATTGTAGATAATATAACTAATAAAATTTGATAATGTTATTAACCTCTTGGCCTTTCAAGATTATAATATTTGGATAAGTATATTTAAGTTAATATAATATGTATATTTTGCATATATGTAGGTAGATATTTACTTCGTTATAGAATTCTAGAGAAATCCAATTCATTAATAAAATTGAATGTTAAACACACGCAAACCAAAGAGAATAAAACTTATAACTATTAGGTACATACATATTATAGCAAATTATATTTGAAAGTATATATTTATTATGGTAACATTGAAACCGAGTCATTTGATCAAAATTAATCCGTTAACCCCGCTCTCTTGATAGAGTATTTCCTTGCCGACCTGTTAAAAGAAGAGGGGGTGCTTCATAATACTTTCTCTCGGAAAAGCCATGCAAAATGTAAAAAAAGAAAAGCATCAATGAAGAACTTCATTTAATTATACACCTTCCTTTAATGCCGGCAACGCTCCTGTAAAATCCAAATCAATAGTCTATAAAGATTCATGTTCACAAAATTTTATCTACAAATTAAATGATAATTTCATTTAAAAGATTTAATAAATTATCCTTTTCATATTCCAATTTGATTTACAACAAATTAACAGAATATTATGGATATGTTGGAAAAAATACGCTTTGAATTTCTACTAATTTTACTTTAACACTAATTACCTATTAAACAATGTTTGAAACGCAACACTATATTTAAACCTATATAGTACCTATATAGTTTCTGGGTTTAGGTACATATTATATGAAAACTTGCTCATGCACCCGCTACACAACTTCGCTAGTATCAACCACTAGTCATTATAAATCCGTTTCTTCGATCGTTCATCTTCCTTGACCAAAAAATTATATGGGGTAAGTTCGTTAAAAATAAAACAAATTTGTTCAAATTTAAGATTTGTACAAATTTAAACATAATATATTTTATATCTACCTACTTATTTCCATTTGGGAGATAAGCAAGACGTGAATTTATTCACATAATAGTTATCAATGTCCACATAATATACCAGGTAGGTATATACTTATATATATATTTACGCGATTATCTTATCACTGGCCTGTAACAGCAAACACTTATAAGAATATTAAATCACATTACGTTCAACTTTGTTGACCAACCCATTTTTATCACACATTAAAATATAACAGAGCAGTCATTGTTTGATGGGATTAAATGGAAAAAATTATTATTATTTTATTATTAGGGAATGACGTACGAGATGGAATTCGGTGGAATAATGCATTTCCCAT
The DNA here is from genome assembly GCF_905404315.1 of Leptidea sinapis. Classification (NCBI taxonomy): domain Eukaryota; kingdom Metazoa; phylum Arthropoda; class Insecta; order Lepidoptera; family Pieridae; genus Leptidea; species Leptidea sinapis. The sequence goes on along the minus strand of NC_066275.1, from coordinate 7,700,425 downwards.
GTACCAAGATGTGTTCGACCAACTACTACAAAGCAAATCTCAAAAGAAGTTTTTTATAACTACACTTGTCAGTAATATTGAATGCCACGACGTTTAAAATTTAACTAAATAATACTCTAGCTATATATTAATTACTTATTTCATTGCCGACATTGACAAAATTGAAAGTCCTATTAAATTTTTAGGTACTAGGTAGGTATTTAAATTTGTTTGCAACAAGCAATACCTACGATAGTGCTACAAGCAGAGGTCACAAATTTTTGCTAAGTTCATATCCGATAATTACCTACCCGCGTTCGGGAATCTCGACCTTATGTTTCGAACGCTACGCTCGATTATGACAATTTGCTTTTATATAAACAACCTTCTTACTTGTTTTTTCATGATATATCGTAGTAGGAGATAAGTTTTATGTAGCGCTCACCTTCTTCATTTTTCCAGACAACATTAATCGAGTGCAGCGAGGATCTTCTGGATCGTATTTCTGGTTTTCACAAAATCTGGTTTCTTCCAATGAAACCAAGATAGTAGCGCGTGTATTTTTCTGTAAAATACACAATACCATGTTATTAAGAATAATAAATGTTTGCCGTTTAGATTCTGCCTCTGATTTTGTCTCTGGATTTTAGATATGTTCAGAATAAAATACACTGCCGCGAATGTTCTCCTGAACACCAAAGAAATCACAAAAGCGTTTGTTACGGGCCATAGCTTGGTATTAAATTATACATACCCTGTAGAAACATGGTAACAGAAAGGAATGAAAGAAGATCATTCTATCCCAATCCGCTGCTTTTAAGTCCTATACCATTTTGGTTCAAAGTTATTATTTTAGTTTTTGTATTTTTTTTTGTGTTTGTCAATATGTTTTTGGACCAATATATCTATATACCTATTCTTAAAACCAAACATGTCAAAATGCTTTTAAAGGATTACAGTTTGTCTATATACTTATTTCTAAGACTGGGTGGCATCATATTAGATATAAAGGTCAAAGTCAAATTTACCAGTAACGCTGATTTTAACATAGACTACAGAAGGTGTTTCACCATCTGCTGCAACACATTTTTTTCTTTACCAGTTGGTACATTAACATGTTTGTTATTGTTTGTTTTGTTTGTTATTGCTAAAGTTAATTGGTGCAACCAAGCTATAAAGTGTATCTATGAAATTCCGTAAAGGCAAGATCAGGGGCCTTTCTACTGTATCATAAAATAGTTACCGCTAAATCGCGAGCAGTGAAATCCAAGGGCGACATGTAGAAGTAGGGCACGCCTGTAGAGTTGGCAAGTGAGCCGTCCACCACCGACTTCACATTCGAGAAAGGAAACCCTTCGATGGCCGGCAGCACGGATATACTGGCGATGGAAGCCCAATCTGTGCACGGAATATGGCTATTATTATTAGTTCAGATTATATACAAAGCTTAATAGTTTTTTATACCAAGTGACAATCGGACCGAGGTTCGAGTCTCCTTCCGAGACGCCCCCCATTCCCCTCCCCCACCCCCTACATTTTCGGCCTGCAACGCCAGCCCGGCGTCGCTGAAAAAGCTTTTAGAGTTACCAGCAGCAGGTTTTTAGTCGATAGGGGTGTGTTTACACCCGAGCTATGGACAAGCATATCTCGATATGGACCCGGTTTTGGTGTCTAAATACGTAATAGTTATTTATGCAACTGTTGTCTAATAAGTGGGTAGGTGATAATAGTATCACATGAGTATTTTAATACCTAATTATCAACAGTTTCATACAAGACTTTATCTACACCCAGAATATGAATATTCTTAAAGATTCTGAAACAATAAGCTAACTGTTTCAGAATCTTTAATAGAGGATTTAAAGCATGGGTGTAGATAAATGTATGTTCCTCCTCTCGAAAAAAAAAACAAGTATCAAAAAGAGATAAGATGTTCACCTTATGATAAGGCCAACAGGATTCTTGATTGAACCTAAATTTCACAGAGGCATCGCAATTGCACTTTTATGCCTTTCGCCCTTCAAACCGAAACACAATAATGCACATTGCTGCTTCACGGCTGAAAAAAGCGCCGCGGTTAATTATACGACTCTAGCCGGCAAATTGTGAAAATTGGTTTCCCAGTATTGTAATCAGTTGTTTAATAACTACCTCTGTACCTGTAATATTACAAAGTTGAAGAGTTTTCTCTCGATCTAACAATTAGATTTAAATAATTCTTGTATATAAGAAATTATAAGGGCTAATATAGACCACCTGTATAGCCGAGTGGTTAGCGATCCTACCTACTAAGTTAGAGGTCCCGGGTTCGAATCCCGGTAGGTGCAAGCATTTATGTGATGAATATGGATGTTTGTTTCCGGGTCATGGATGTTTAAATGTATTTATGTATGTTTAAGTAAGTATATTGTATTAAATATATCATTGTCATGTAACCCATAACACAGGCTATATATGCTTAACTTGGGGCAAGATAATTTGTGTAAAAAGTGTGTCATTATTATTATAATATAACCACATCTCACAGCTAGATTAATTTTGATGTAGCAAGTCGGAAGATAAACCCCAAACTGCTTTAACCGAGTAGGCTTGCAATACATATTCTATCGAGTTATCATATCACCCCCTTGAATGGCCAGCTTTAGAGTATATTCGAATTAAATTACAAATGCATAGTTTTAGTTTTAGATTTTCCCCTTTAGTATATTCGTCGTGTAAGTAAACTTTCACATAGTACAAATTTCATAGTTCAACAGAAAATACACTATAATTTTTATTCCCATCAGAGTGTCCAAATATTAGGTACCTATATTTCAAGCATTATACTTCAGTTACTTAGAAGTTTTTTTACAGCTCCAAGAGACTAGACTTGAGCATATAATTTTAATTTTAACTCGATACTTCCACGTGTTCCTGATATAAAGGATATTGACAAACAGACGGTCGGACAACAAACTGATCCTAACACGGCACCCTAAAAAAACTAGAATTATTTTAAAATTTACAAATGTTTTTTAACATTGCCCAAAATGGTCTACTTAATTAATCATCACAAGTATCAAGGCTATAGAATATACAAACTTAAGGACTATTTTTATTCCCGTCATAACTAGGTATTGGCAGGTGTAATAACATGTAAGAAAGTCAATACTAATTAATTATTAATAAGTGTCAACCAATATGACCTCACTTGTTAAGTAAATAAACCTTACATCAACATACACGGTCATGGTTCGTGTCTGCGCAAAAACCTGTTTTGATTTCCGGATGAATGTTTTGCCTTGACAGAAAAATTCAGACAGCCTTTTACACGCTTTTTATTAGCTTCACATGTATGTATGTTTGTTTGTAACCGACTCATTTGGGCGCGATTTTGACCCACTTTATACGGCCAAAATTTCCTTCAAATTTTGTAGATTTATCGAATACATTAATTTGATAACATTATTCCATTTTTCAATTTGCAAAATAAATTTTTTGTTAATTTATATAATTTTTTCATTTATCGTCGATGAGGCTGGAATTGATGCTCATTTTAAATTACAACTAAGTTTAACTAATTAATCTTTTCGACCAAAGCGTGTTTTTTAGTTTTTTTTTAACTATTTTCATATTTTTCACGTGTTTGAATAATTTGGATAAAAATCGATTTCTATATATATACATATTTAAACAGATTGTTTATTGTAAACAAGGTACCTACCTATTAAATACAGTAAATAATCAGTATTTTCTACATTTGAACTTAGGTAATAAGTAATTTATAGGTAGATAATATAAAACTTAGGATGTTACTTAAACTATTACATATTATTTATGTTAACTGAATAAGAATAACCAAGAGTAGGTAATACTATTGCGAAATAGCCAATAGGCTGTAGGTAAAAGCAAGAAAGTTATTTAATAATTTTCGGAGTTATTAATCGAAATCCTTCGGTGTGTAAAATTATGTTAATAATATAATTGATTTAATTTTCGGTCTGAATGGCGCCGTAGCTAGTGAAATTACTGGGTAAATGAGACTTAACATCTTATGTCTCAAGGTGACGAGAGCGATTGTAGTGCTGTTCAGAATGTTTGGGTTTTTCAAGAACACTGAGCGGCTGAATTGTAATGGGCAGGGCTTATCATAAATATCAGCTGAACGTCTCATCCGTCATTGTCAGAAAAAATCATAATTATATTTATATAATTCATTAGATAATATAAATGCTAATTCATGGTTGTTCCAGCGTTTGGCGAGTAAGCAGCTCCTGAAAAAGTCTCCACAAACACGGGTAGACATGATTTTGTAAATATTAGCTACATTAACACTTAACTAAAGATAATCATTTTAAATAGCAAGTAATGTATAATGTACTATATGTTTATATACATAACATACAGTAAGCGCTCGCCAATCCGGCACTAAGGCTGAGATCTATAAAGCGTACATAGAGTTTGCTTTGAGTGTAACTAGCATAATCTTTGTTTTCGTTTTTATACTCATTTGACAACTGACATTATACCGCGCTTAAGCCAAGATAGCCCAATGCAAATGTCAAGTCCGCGTTTTATTACACTCAGTGACTCAGTTAAGATTTATGTACTTAAGTGAAAGTCTGAGCAAAGTTTAAGTACGCTCTATAGATCTCAGCCTTAGCAACTGAGGTAACCCGCTCGATAATTGGTTGAACATAAGCAATACTGAGACGCAACGTAGTATTCATTATTAAGTAAACAAATTTGCCAATTTTATTTATTTATTTATTTATTTTTTATAATCAAAAGTATATATACTTAAATAAACCTTTTATTCAATATAAAGCCCATAATCCAGCAATTTCGATAATCCGGTAGTAGTAGGGGAAAAAATCGGGTGCCAGATTACCGAGCGCCTACTATATATGTATATGCGTGTGCATGTGTGTGCGTGCGAGTGTGTGTGTGCGTGCGAGTGTGTGTGTGCGTGCGAGTGTGTGTAGTAGCTTATTCCGTAATTCTTACCACAATTATGTAGAACGTATCGGGCCATGGCAACAAGTTTCGTATGGTCTGGCGGATCGGCTCTCCAGGGGTCTGATATTTCGTTGGTTTCCCACCTGTCGGAGTGTTTGCCATGTCCCATCCGACACTCGCCGAATATTTCTAGAAGGCTCACGGCCACTATCAGTGATTTCCACATTGTTCCTAAAGCATTTTAAAAAATATTACAATTAATTATTTATTAATTATTTTATTAATTTAATAAAACATTTTTTAAAAGATTAAAATGCGTGTAATTGTAACTGTGTTTTTACATTAGATGTAGCGTAAAAAGTTACAATTTTACTATTTTATTAGTTAGCCCGACGTTTCGTAATCTCTTCAGACCACGTTTTCAGTCCCCCTGAAAACGTGCTCTGAGTGTTAATAGTTTATCAGTTTTATAATGTTGCCTATAAAAATATACGAAACATTGTCAACAATATAATATTGAGATGCAGCATTTCAAATGTATATATCTTTAAATTTTTCTCTTACATAAGGATTCTTTAGGACTAAGTTATAAATATCGCGAATAACCCTCTTCTGCAGCACAAAGATGGTATTAAAATTAAATGGGGTTGCAAGAAATGGGCAATGATAGTCACATTACCATGAGATGACCCCAATGTTCTTATTGTATAGGTAAAGAAATAACTTATAACTATTAATCACTCAGTGCTTACACTGACAAATTACAAGCGTTATCTGCCAGACAACTTGAGATAACAGAGATCAACACAAAAAACAGGTTGGTATTCACTAAAGCATTCGATAGATAGCCTCATATAAGTAAAACATAATAGTTACGGAATGTTACATAATTATGTTAAACAATATAGTCAACCGCATAGCAATAGAGCATGGTTACGAACAATACAATATACAAGAAATATTTGAGTGGGCAGCCGTAGGTAGGTAATATAGTTAAAGGCTTGGAACTTATTTTGAATTTAACGGTTAAAATCAGTTTGCATCTATTATTTATTTCCTCGTTATGAGAGTTGTTATAAAAAAGCCTTATAGATTTTGAGGATTCCTCTCTGTTTTACTTAACAAAACCTTTATAATTAACTTAAACCAAAAACAGCATAACTTTATGAAACAAGAAAACCGATAAAATTCTCTAGGTATGTAGACACAGAAATGTTAACCGGTTTTAATTGTTTTACGGTTTCCAAGCCTTATTCGTTTCAGTAAAAACTCGATCTGCTAGGCATTATTAATCAGATAAGAAACGGGTGGAGGTGATCTCGTGAAGGTAGATGATAAGGACATTAGCGAATTTTCTATATAAGTACTTTTGTTAAATTAATGTTACGAAGAACCATAAAATAGGGCTTTTACACGGTTACGTAGAGTTAGTGAGTCCTTTATTGTGCGATATGATACTGTAGATACCATAAACCACAATCTGCAAAGGGAGTGACCGCCCCCAAGCTTTTCTTTTATAATTGTACTTAATGCAATTTTATTAAAAAAAGAGAGTCCCGATGTCTAGATATCGCGCACCCGTTCATCCAGAAAGCGGAGTCTTATAAATAGGGTTTTCGCTAGCTCCTCTTCGTTCTGAATCCTATCCAATCATCTATATCGCTCTGAAGTTGCCACGTGCCTGCGCAGAGACTATTTTTTGTTACTGCGCAACATCAGCAACGTCGGGGCGAACTAGAAGTTTGACGAGGGGTGTATTTGCTGTATAGAATAAATTTACAAATAACTGAAACATCCACTGATTTTTCGATAGGTTGATGAGACAATGCCAATGATATCAATAACTGCCATAGATCTATGAAGTTTTTGTGTAGGTATCTAATGTATGTAAATAACTAAAAAAAACTAATTCTTAAGGCCACAGCGGTAGCTGTAGGCTGTGAACAATAAGTAGTTAATGAATATTCGAAATACTTACAAGGCACTGTTTTTAATTTAATGCTACAACACAAATCTTGAGTTAGTGCGTAAGTTTTCTGACAGGAAAAAAATGTGTATGTAACTTTGTAATGACTCGTCACAAAATAATAATATTATATTTAAAAGGCATTTATTTTCTCAAAATTGATTCCTTTAGAATTCTTTCTGATGTCATTTCTAATATAGGTAGAAACAAATGGCGCTCTGAGAGACAAGAAGCAGCGCAAGAAACTCTCCCAGCATTTTTTTTACGCTCTTTTAATCAAATATGCAATATTGTATTGTCATTGCTATTGCTATAAAATAATCATAATCATAGTCCCAGGCTGTCGGATCACATATATTCAGCTGTGGAGTAGTTGGATTTACGAAAGAGCCATTATTTAAAGAAACATTTAAATTTATATATATATATAACACACAGAACAGTGGCTGGGACTTTATTATAAAAGTGTATACATTTACCCTTAAAGCTATTATGTATCTTATGAAGCCTACTGGAATTAGTTACAAGCTGATATATAGCACGAACAGCTCTCTTTTGCAGAGCAAACACTTAAGTATATTAATGTCAGCAGCATGACCCCACAGTGAAATACCGTAGCCTACATATTTGGTTTCATTGAGTGATATAGTCGGTAGTAATCTAAATATTTAAAACAGAATTGCTGTTCGTTAGTCTTGCTAAAACTCGAGAACGGCTGAACCGATTTGGCTAATTTTGGTCTTGAATTATATGTGTAAGTAAGTACAGAGAAGGTTTAGAAGGTGAATAAATATAAAATGCTCGGATTTAAATAAAAACAACAATTTTGTTTTCAGTCGTTCAGAAATCAAACTAATTAATTTTTTTATATCTTTCTAACTTTCTTAGGAGGTAAAAATAAACTGAATTTTGACTAACTAACTATAGTTGGTACATTAACTATAGCTGTTATCTATCTATCAGATTATTTTTATGTAAATCTTAAGTTTATTATCGTGCCGAAAAATCGGTAAAAATTGGGAGAATGACAATAATTTATAAATATTGTAAGGCGTTAAAATACAGTGATGAATAAACTGGATTATGTTGTGCTGGAGGCAAAGTAAAATTGCCACAATTGGTCCCAACAACAAGATCCTTTACGCTCTTTAGTTTCTGGGATTTAAAATTATTCTAATTCTATTTTCGGTTTGACAGCAGAAACAAATTCATTACAACAACAGAGTGACATATTTTACGAAATAATTCTTGATGCATTTTTTATTTATTTTCACAATAATTGAAAAACAAATTAAAATTAAAAAAACATAAAAAACAATATTTTATTTATTATATACAGAACAACGTCTGTCGGGTCAGCTAGTATGTAATAATTAAATATACCTATTGCACTCTATAAATATTTACAAATACGATGTTTTGTATTTAAATTGTGAGTTATCGAATTTGCTGTTATTTGAATCGTTGCTTCTACCATATTGTTAATATATCGGTAACGTAGCCGAACAAAATAAATAATTATTATAATTTATCCGTGTGTATTTTCCTCATGACATGATATTGGCAAACAATTAATATTGAATTTAAAAATAGATTTCGGTCTAGCCAAGTTGCGTAGGTACCGGTTTTCAAGCAATTAATCGCAATCATTCTGTTTTAATTCGATAAATTATTCATAGTTATTTAACATTAAGTACAATCCTTGAAGTTTCTAGTGTGGTCAGGGATTTTATATTAAGCTTTGTTAGTTTTTAACTTTACTTTTCTTGGTCAAAATGCTCTAGGATACTCGGCCGATGGGTTTTTTAAATCCCAACTGGGTATTTTTTTTTTAATATTTATTTATTTATTACTAATTTATTATTCATATGTAGGTAGGTACCTATTTAAGTGTAATATAAAAGCTGTTTGAACTTTCAACCTGAAAGCTTTAAAATTGATAAAGTTTTCAAAAAATGTTGTCGGGTAATATTTTTTCTTTAAATTTGATAAATCATTGTTAACTACTTTGAATTACATAATGCTTGATAATTAATATACACATTTAGGAAATATATTAACAATAAACAAAAAAAAATGTCCGCGACGTACCTGTGTTCTCTGAGGCGTTTACCACTAATTAGCATTTCAAATTACAAAATCATTCACCTCGTTTGATAACGTCAATTGCGTTATCGAAGCCAATGTCAAGTTCACTTTGACATATCTGACAAATGACAATGACTGTCAAACATCAACCATAGATATTTATTTTTTAGATAACTGTCCCTAGATGTCATATTAGAGCCCTGTCGTGTCGTAGCCGTCTTCATCATGAAAAATTTCGTCGAGTACGTATGTTCTCATATAAATTTTTTATATAGATAAATAATAAAGGGAGAAAATGATCACACAACAAAAAGCTTATCATTAATTTATTCAATAGTAAAACATAAATATAATTATGGGTTAGCGTTGTTGAGTGCTCTTGGCAATTTGTTCCTTGAGCATCAGGATGCTGGAGCGCTGTTCAGGCGGCAGTAATGCTATCTGTTCGTCCGAAAGTTGAAGCACTTGCATTATCAAGGCAGCCTGTAAATAATACAAAGTAAAGTATAATAATATAAAATAAATTTATAGTGAAATAGGTGGGTACTTCATTTTGCGGTCCATACTATATTCTAGTATTATGTACTACGATTCTGATTTATGTCTAAGAAAAACAAATCATGTCTGTAAAGTAATTCCTAAGTGATACAGAGAACAACGGCGTAGGAAATCTAGAGAAAAAACGAGGAAGAAACAGAAGTTGCCGGTTTTTCTTTCTAGAGCAAAAAATTCAAGGTCAATAATTACGAACGACCAGTTTACGTTAGAGTGAAGGGCCGTAACACCGAAGGCATTCAACTAATCTCGATGTCACTCCGCAGCGTGTCAGGGCACAATAAAAAATAAAAAAAAATAGATAATTCATTGTACGCGCCGTAGACGCATCGCAGTGTGACCAGATATATATAGTAGTAATTAAACTGTATTATTGGTGACTGTCATGTTATTGGATGTTATTTTTTATTTATTTTTCTGATGATTATATTTATTTATAAACTTAAATAATCAAATACCTCCATCAATGAGAGTAAATTATAATTGGAACGATTGCATATTGTCATCCATCCTACGCGTGTGATAGTGATTTATATACTAATGTTAATATATTTTTAATGTTGAATTGATTACAACAAAAGCTTCAGGCACAATTTCTGTTTACTGAGAGTAAAACCTAAACTAAATAAACCATGCCGGTATAAAAATCACCAATTACCAGTAATCGCAATGTCAATTGCCAGTCTTTTTCTTTTGGTGAATAGTTTTTTCTTAGCATTTTCACTCTATCAGATCAAATAACCAGCCAGTGATTACATTTAAATACAAAATATAACAAATAATTTATTTTGCAGGTAAATTTAATCTGGAAGTGGAACACTTAAACTATCTCAACCAAAGAGGATGTAAATACTACGCAATAAGAGGCGGGAATGCCTAAGTAAAAATTGAAATTTAGTTTAGTATGAAACGAGCTTTGACATAAGCAAAGACAAAAGGTTGAAATAGTAATTACAATACTATTTCAACCCAATAAATTCAACCTAAAGACAAAGTATAATCTGGCTTAGTTCAAAAGCGAACAGTTGCTGAAAACGTGGTGAATTCCGGCTAGGTATCTCCGTTTTTTACAAGATTATAGCCGTCATGTGTCAATCTATCAATGACTGCACGTTTCATACAATCGCGTTTTTCTTAGAGAGTTTCGCTAGGCTGATCTCATTGTCTGTTTAATTATATCATCTATGAGTGACACTTCGTTTCCTTCTCATAGATATTTATAATAATAAACACAACACATGCAACAATTATTATCATCACCCTCTGAATTCTGAATTCTCTTGACATGTCTCTTGTGTGTCTTGGATAATGTCAAACAAAGCTCGATAAAAATGTTCAACTTAACAATATCAAATCTATGACTTGACGACTCTGTTCTCGCTGGTATTTACTCAATAGCTAGTCTGTGGACGCAACAGTCAATAAATAGCAAATAGACAAAAAATGTGGGTGTGGTCTCCATTGGCAAAACCTTTCGTATACTTTCGTACATAAATTTTAAGCGGTTTTCATCAAATTGGCCGGTTTTGGTTACTAGGGTAACACGACATTTATTGACACACTTTCAGACAAATTATATAGCCCCAAAATAGGCATGTACCTATTGGCATTAGCATACCAGACGATACTTTTAATACATTATATACATAAATATATATAGACACAAACATTAAAAAAATGACACTGCGTTTATCATCAGATTACAGGGGGATTCCTGGAATGTTATCTCAATGTGTTCTTTATTTGTACTGCCATTATCACAACATGTGGTAGGCCATATGTTTTGTTACCAATGTTACTTTTAACATATGAAATGTAAACAATATGTTATGTTATTAAAGTGATAACCCTCACTTCTAAGATTAATACACAAATAAAATTTGAAAAACAAAATTTTATGAAAGTAGATCCTGTAGATGAAGCCACAACCTGAGAGTCGAACAAAGCAAACAGAATTTTGTAACGAGGCGGTACTCGAACGGTTAGCTCAGTTGGTTAGAGCACCGAGACGGAACGCCGGAGGTAGTGGGTTCCAATCCCGCATCATTCATAAAATTTTGTATTTCAAATTTTATTTGTATATGAAATGTACAATAAGGCAATTTTATAATTAATTACCTTTTCTTGATCCGAAGCACCCGAAGGTATCCCCTGTATAGTCCTAGCCTGGGCAGCGCTGGGCATACCCGGTGGCATTTGTTGTTGTTCTAAAATCATAGCGATACATAATCGTGAATCAGTAAAAATTTTTCTATTTCATGGTCATGATTTTAAGTTATCTATCAGCTGAACCTGCTAAGGCCAGCAACACTCCTCTGATTTCTCTGGTATTGCAAGAGTTTGGCTGCGCTGATTATTTACCATATTGTGGAGAGGACTCGTGTGTGCTTCTCTCTTTCTTTATAGCATAAGTTCTCTTATTGTTGGTATTATCGACCTGGTCCTTATACAGTACACCCCTGACATAAGCGAGGAGGGTACAACTAGTTCGATTTTATAAACTTCTTGGTGGTTACTACATGCAACCACTAATATGAATTAAAGATTTATTTATGGTAGAAGAGCGAATGAGCTTGATAATTTCTTCAATGAAGAATTTCAATCTTCAATTCGGAATCTCAAAGATATTACAACAGTGTTCACATTAAATTTGTTATAGATCTTACGTTGCGGCGGCATTTTTTGTGTTCTTGGGTCACTCTGTCTAACCCTGGGGTCTGGGTTGAACGCGGTGAGACGTGGATCGCGCGGGAACATCCTGTATACAGAAATATATTATTTATCTTTTATTGTGATTAACGACAAGTTAGTAAAACAGCAAATAGATGTTAGGCGGCATCATCAAAAAAAAAAAATGTAAAAAAAAATAAAAAAAATTTGGCGTGGACCACCCTTAACATTTAGGGAGATGAAAAATAGATGTTGTCCGATTCTCAGACCTACCCAATATGCACTCAAAATTTCATGAGAATCGGGCAAGCCGTTTCGAAGGAGTTTAACTACAAACACCGCGACATGAGAATTTTATATATTAGATATAATATATATAGCCATATATTCTTGTGTGTATATATAGATATATATATACAAGGATGGCTCGTATAAAGATATCAGATATAGTATGTTATCCATAGGACATGGACATATTATGTTATTGCGGACTTTTCTGTAGAACTATATAAGATACACAATTGAAACTCACTTCATTTGTTATATCTCAAAAGGTTTAGCAGCGTTTTCGTTGAAAGCCCGCAGACGGTTTATTTTTTGCCGACACCTCCAACAAATATCGTTAATGTATTATAAATATGTATACAAAAAACTTCCTCAACAACCATGCTATCCCTTGGTGAAAACTGCATGTAACTCGGTGCAGTAGTTTTAGAGTTTATCGCGAACAGACCGACAGACGTGGCGGAGGTCATTATTTTATAATAATATGTAGTGATGGCAGAAAAACAACAACAAGGGTTACAGGGATATTGCATGACGTCATATTATAGTAAACATGCATGCCATCTTACCTATCGTTGGCATCCGTTATAGAAGAAAGACTTGAAACAATTATAAGGTAAAATCAGTTAGTGAATTAGAAATATATTTTTTTATATAAGGCTTATAATATTGTGCAACTCTGGTTCTCATGACCAGAGTTGCACAATATTTCTTACTCTGTATCTCATGGCCTCAAATGGAGTTTGTGTTGTATAGTGATGGGACCACTTAGATCTTTTTTAAACGATAATAACCCGTTTTACTTAAGTAGTATTGGTTTAAATAAATTATTACAAACAAATATTATCAATTATAATGTATTTAAACTCATTTAAATAAACACTTTTTAAACGACTAGAACATTACATTTTGCGTAAAAGTTACATTTTTAGTATTATTTTAGCTAAGCAGAAGTTTCAAGACCTTTCCAGCTCACGTTTTCAGGGGGTGGTTTGTAATGTAAAAACATAGTTACAATTACACGTGTTTTAATCCATTAAAAGTGTTTTATGTGTACCACTCGCGTTAATCAAAGAGAATAAATACTATAGCTTGATATCGTTGTAGTTTCGAATCAATCAGCAATCTAACGATCAAGTCTAATTGAATTACACCAAACATGGATCCCATTGATGGTTACTATAATTTTTAACCGACTTCAATAAGGAGGAGGTTCTCAATTCGATCGGAATATTTTCATCGACCGATTACGCCGAGATTTATGATCCAATATACGTAACTCTTTATTCTGGTCCCATAAAAACTTTACATAGTTCGGCCCAGTTGTTTTCATTTTATGAAAGTTGTAGTATGTGGATGATATAATTGTTTATTTGTGTACTGCTTGTTTAGGAGTTTTCATTTAGGTTGATTATATATTATTGGTATTAAGTTAATTATGATTACTGACACTAAAAAGTGAAAAATTTTGAAGTCGGTGCCAAGCCAAATGTAAAAGTAGGTACCTACACCCGCCACGCGTGACTTTGAGTATTCATCCTTAATAATTACAGTAAGTAAGCTGATTATAATATTAAGTTTTATTTTCTTTTGGGCTCGGCACCGACTTAAAATCTATCAATATGTAGCACATACAAATAATATGATTTTATTAATATTAAAGGTTTGCATAAGAGGGGTATTAAATTAAATTTTTAGTTATTTTATACTTTTAAACGCAGTTTTTTTTATCATGTGTTTGACCGGGTCGAAAGATGTTGACATTAGTTCTAATTTGGAAAACTCACGAGTCCTGGGGTGGCTGCACCGGCGCTGGCACGGGATGTGGCATAGGCAAGCTGCGCATATCCTGGTCCAGCATGGCGGGCCCACGACTGTTGCGAAGGTCGACGTCCATGTTCACCGCCGACATCTGATTGACCGGCGGACGCGCTGTCAAAGTTATTTTTTTTTTATTATGACAATAAGGGGTCGAGACGTGCAGGAGGTTCAGCTGGGGCAGGTGTATCAAGCTAATCGCCTGTGTTGGCAGGCACTTTTTAACCTTTATTTATGACAAACAAAATTACACAAATTATGTACTTTAAGGCTATTGAAAAAAACAGTCATAGGATTTGGGTTCTGATAACCCTGCCCATTACAATGCAGTTCCGCGCAGGATTCTTGGACAACCCAACAATTCTTAGCGGCAATACAATTATTGCGCTCGTCACCTTGAGACATAGGATGTTAAGTCTCATTTGGCCAGTAATTTCACTAGCTAGGGTGCCCTTCAGACTGAAATACAATAAAGCTTACATATTACTGCTTCACGGCATAAAAAGAAATATATTATACGTTCTGGGCGAAGACTGAAATCTTGGCAACGGAACATCCATGACTGAATCGGAACACCGGCTTTTAAGTACTATTGCGTCTCGCCTGGGATATATTGGTATTAAAAAGCTTAACACAACTTCTGACATTGATATAGTGTTTGCTCTGTAAAAGAGAGCTGTTCGTGCTATATATCAGCTTGGTTATAGACAATCTCTCAAAGAAAAATTTAAAGAAATAAATATTATGACTGTCCATTGTCAGTACATTTATGAAAATTTAATATACGTTCACAAAAATAGACACCTTTTTGCTCTTAATAGTGATTTTCATTATTATAACACTAGAAATAAGGGATTGCTTGTAACTAATTCTAGTAGGAGTCATAAGATACATAATAGCTTCAAGCGTAAATGTATACACTTTTATAATAAAGTCCCAGCCACTGTTCAGGCATTATCTATAAATAAATTTAAATGTTTTATAAAAAAATGGCTCTGTCGTATATCCTATTACTCCACAGCTAATATATACATGATCGGACAGCGTGGTACTAGATTATGATTATTTTATAGCGATAGAAATGACTGTACAATATTGTATATTTTAAAGAGCGCAAAAAAAAGAATGCTGGGAGTTTCTTGCGCCGCTTCTTCTCTCTCAGAGCTCTATTTGTATCCGAAGCGGTAGTAGTATCTAGTATATTAGAAATGACATCAAAAAGAATTCTAAAGGAATCAACTTTGAGAAAATAAATGCCTTTTATGCCTTTTAAGGTCACGCTTTCTGATTGAAAAGACACAATGAAACAATGATATTTATTCAGCACTTGAGTATTTACATACACTGCACTTGTCAAAAATTGTGAACAAATTTATTATTAATCTTAATTAAATTACTTATTATGTCATTGTGACAGCAGGGGCGTGCATTGGTTTTCCAGCGCGGTAGGCACTGTAAGCCTAACTAGTCGTAGTTGCGATTAAAAGATTTGTCAAATTATTCAAGTTACCGTAACCAATATCATTCCACACAGTCTTCGTTGTAGAAAATAAACAACAGGTCAAGTAGAAGAATAAATTGGAATGGCGGCATCCAACTAGCCAAGTGTATTTTTCGTAATACTTGGTATTGAAATATCTCATGGTTTACCTTAACCTTTTTGTTGAGTTTTACTAATATTTGGTATTGGTCCATTAAGAGAAACAATTTATATTTTATCTACGAACGAAAATTGTGCAAAAGGATACATAACCTTGTCAAATAAATTTTGCTATAGAAATTGAACGTATTCTACTAGGCTTGAGTAAGCATTATCGGAACTGCCTATTATCTTATAGAAACGTATTTAGTATATCGTGTAGCGATAAACTTACTGGTTGGGTGTTCAATAGAAGTTTGATTATAGAATAAAAGAACTAAATTTATCTGAACTAACTTGGAATCTAGTGTAGGTATATTATTTAGAATCTAAATATGGTAGGTAGCCTATGCCTATTGGCATATATGGAATGCACGCCCCTGTGTGAAAGTATGCATCTCTCCATACGCTTCGCCAAGCAACCACACGCTTTTGTCTATTCAGGCAATCATTCACACTGTAATAAGCCGTTTTAATTAAAATATTCTTGGTTACTGTTTTAAACCTATTAAAGTTCAATTCTTGCAGGCTAATTGGTATTTTACTATAACTGCGGACACCCATCCTCACAAAAGAAGAATGTAGATGATTTTTGCAGATGACAATAATCAGTTAGAAATTTATGTGTGTCATGTCTTGAAGGTGTGAATGTCACTTCTCTTTTCAAACAAATTTAATTTCTGACGCACATGCATTACATCAATACACGTAGAGGAAACCTTTAAAATATCTGTGTGCTTAAAAAACTCCCTATTTAAAAATCTTGAACGTGGCTGATAAATTGATCGTACAGCCCGTTTTCCATTTCCCCAAAGCAGACTACCATGAGACATGATACTACGAAAATAGCTAAAGTACACCATTCGGGCCGTTTCAACATTCATTACCTTTCTAATTTTCCTAACGGTATATGCAGCAGAGCTAGATAAGATATATGCCCACTTCATTGAAGTTTCCTATCCAATGTTAAGCCCAGAAACACTGTGGAATCGACAGTTTCTAACACCCCATTGTTCATTACACTGACCTCTACTATATACGATTGGACTGGTGGCTGTCAAAGTGATTTTGTGCCTGTTTGATATTTGCCATTTGGCGCTGTTGGCTATGTAGCGAGAGTCTGCGGTGCTAAAACTAGTTTTCTCACCCTCAGCAAAAATCGATAATTGGTGGGAAACTATTTACAAAAAAAATGTGTACTTTATACTACGTTGATTCTTGAAGTGAAGACGAACGAAATTCATAATGCAAAAATATTTTCAGAGTATTGTACGTTCCTTCACAGCCATTTGTATTATAGGTCAAAATTAGTTCTAGTTTAGTGGACGCTCGCTAGTGGCTTCAAAGCTTCAAATAGGAACAAAAATTTGCTGTCAAACCTATGAAACAGCCTGTCCAGAGGTATTTATAAAGGTCAGTGGGTTCATTACTAGACTGGGCCCCAAATTGCTGCCAAACGTTAGGCGTGGTGAATTTTACACATTTGGTTTTCTTCACATTAACGACTAGGTCATTTACCGACAACCACTGTGTTATTCATGTAAGTGTACCTTTTATTTCGAATGTACAGTTATATAATATTGTCAGTTTTTGTCGAATGCAACAATCAATCACTTTTCAGTGCCACATTAATGGTAAGCTCATAAGTAGACGGAATTCAATGAAAGATCTGGGTGTGACATTTGACCAAAAGCTTACCTTCCACGACCATATAATAACAGTAACTCAAGAGTTCTATATGAGACTAGGGTTCGTATTAAGGAATGCGCGCGATTTCCACAGCGTCAATATTATACAACTGCTTTACAGTACCCTTGTGCGTAGTAAGCTTGAAGCGAGCTCGTGCGTATGGAATCCCTACGAAGTAACCTATTCCGTTATGTTGGAGAAAGTACAAAAAGCATTTATGCGTTTCCTGTATAAGCGGAAACTGGGTTACTACCCGAACTTGTACTCGACGGCGTATCTCGTCGGTTGCCTCGGATACAACACTCTGGAAACCAGACGGGCTCTCGACCAGGCCGGGGCTTAATAGATGCCCCTGATATTCATAAAGAACTGATTCGATTGTATAAACCTGACAATTATATTCGTAGTAGAAATCACCGTCTGCTGGAGGTACCCACGTGTCGCACGGTAGCACGCATTGCGGCGCCCGTGCCGCGAGCCTTGAAATTGTTTAATCACCTCGTAGAAGCCCGCCCTCATTGTGATCTATTTACTAATAGACTTGACGTGTTGGTGCAGTTGCTGCTCCAACTTTGTGAGTCCTCGCATAAAAGCGTCTAACAATAGTATAATGTAGGTAGTTGATTAACGTAATTGGTGTTGTAACCGTTTTAATCAAAATAAATAAATAATCGCTGAAGTGGTATTATGGTGAATGTTGGAATGGCTACTGGAACATTTAAATGTATTATTTATGAGAAGCGATACGCTCTGCCCATTACAACAGCTCAGAATTCTTGATTGAAAGAAAAGCTTTGAGTGGTATAGCATATCATTGCGCTCGGCACTTTGAGCCAAAAATATTGTATCAATAGTCCCGTAATTTCTGAAGTTCGCAGCAGAAAAAGGCGCCCCTGTGTTACCTACCAAACCGGCATCCTCTGCAAAAGGGAGCTGACTACATATGAGGAAAGGCTATCTCACTTCAAGTAACTGAGCCTCGAGAGTCGTCGCAAATTGCATGGCCTAACGACTTTATACAAAATACTCGATGGCATAATTTCTACTACCCTCATGTCAGATTTTCATCTAAGAGTTCCCAATCAGTCTTCGAGACATGAACAGCCTTTTATCATTCCGTTCTGCAATAATAACGTGTCCTTCCATAACCCTATCTATAGAATTTGTCGTCAATACAATGCACTACTACTCGAAATCAGTGAAGTACCTGACATCCACAGTTCATCTGTTTGTAAATGGAAATCTAGTTTATATAAATTCCTTGATTAGTTTAAATTAGAAAAAAAACTTTATATTATTACCATAATTATTCACTTCTATTCCAATATATATTTTCTCTGTCTTTTTCTTTTATAATACTAAATTACCTAAAGCTATTTTTAAAATCGCTATTTTTGTTGTATTTTCATAGTTATTAATTTATGCTAAACATGCTGAGTACACACCCGCGTGGAGTTGCAGCCTATCTTGTATTTAGCTGATAGTTTTTTTTGTTTATTATGTATTTGTTGTAATTCTGTTGTGTGTACCTATTAAATAAATAAAAAAGAAGACTCCCACTAGAATTTCACTTGTGCTGACAAGATAGCGACGTAACTACAACCAAACAAATTCAAAAATGAAGAATGACCATGAAGTGCCCTCAAACTGACTGAATATTTGGTGATGAAGCTGTTGTGCATCATAACTCCTTAATTTTGAGAGTATATGTATTGTACAATTATTACTTTCTCGCGATGCTTGTATTTTTTGTATATAAGAGTAATAAACTAATAAATAAACGGGCAAGAGGCTAACGAGATGGACAGTTGTGAGGGAACCGCCCATGGATATCTGCAACAGCAGGGGTCAAGAAATGCGTGGATTTGATTTTCATGCATATAGATACTATAAAACAAGGTAACCTAAAAGTTAAAATAACTTTTATCTACATTTTGCAGTTGCTGGTAGTTACTAAGAGCTACTTGGAAAAAAATATGTATATTAGGTATGTAAGTATTGAAGTCCTTATTTTTATGTTTACTTTGGTGCTGGTGAGGTACGTGCCTAAGAAATTCTTGAAGCATTCGCATTTCATTTCACACCGTCCTTTTCATCGAACCTTTCATCCAATCTCTTTTACTCTTGTCATTAAAGAATTGGCTACTTTGCATCTGCTATCTTATCCTAGAACATGGTCCTAACTTGTCTTTTTTCAACACTGTTCAACCATATTTACTCTATGAATTTTAGTAGTCAATTAACTTTCGTGGATATACTTACGGACATACTGATTTGGTGGTGGTACAGGAGTATTAATCACCGGTGGAGGCGGCTGAGCTGAAATATAAAAAAAATCACTGTGGTTTGTTTACATTAAAGCTACGAGAGCCTTCTATGTGTTCACTCATGGCTCAGCAATTGGATAATTTTATTGGGTAATAGTGTTAGTGAGTGTAATGTTCCTCGTTTGCTCACGAAACAACTAATCTTTACTATGTAGCACTACACCCGGACACGTCCGCACGCAACCAGTAGCTGATTAGAACTGGCCTTCCGCTGTACTGTGCATTCCTTATATAGCACTCCACGTCACACGGCTAATGTCACTGTCGATGTCGAGACAGAGACAATGATAGTTAACACATACTCTGTTAAGGCTAGATGTCAGTACACTACAGTGAGCTAATTGTTTTCATATAAAAACAATGTATAGGTACTACACATATTTGAACGCTGGATTTTTTTCAAAAACGAGCGTTAAAGACCGGCAGCACTCCTGCCTTTCCTCTGGTGTTAGAAGAGAGTGTGGCGGCGGTGATCACTTAACATCAGGTGACCTGAACTCCTCATCTCCTCCTCTTAAACAAAAAAAAGCCTTTACGTAAGATTATATGACATACAAGTAGGTGCGAGAGTTATACGTAAAAAAAACCAGTCAAGTTCTGCAGTTAGTTCATTCTCAGAATGAACATCTGAAGCTGCAATAACAGGTTCATATCAAATTTGGCTAAGCAGGGAGCTGTGAAGACAAGTTTTACCTGTGGGAGTTTCCTTTGCACTAGATTGTGGTTACCACAACGGCGCCTATGTCTGCCGTGAAGCAGTAATGTGTAAACATTATTGTGTTTCGATCTGAAGAGCGCCGTATCTAGTGAAATTACTAGGCAAATGAGACTTAACATCTTATGTCTCAAGGTGACGAGCGCAATTGTAGTGCCGCTTAGAAATTATGGGTTTTTCAAGAATCCTGAGCGGCACTGGATTATAATAAGCAGGGCATATTAATTACCATCAGTTGAACGTCCTGCTCGTCTCGTCCATTATTTTCATTAAAAAAAAGTGCTGATGTAAATTATAAGTCCCATAAACCTACATCCAATTCACTAGTCTTCGGCACTGTTTGGCTACTCTCTCTCCCACAAGATGGACCCCAACACCCATACTATGTATACATGGAGTAATTGGAGTCTTTCAATTTCTATTCTGCCACAAATATATGATTTTATATTTATTGATACATATATCTACAATCCTACGAAAATACAGATGAGGATGTAGCCACAACTGGTAGGTACACTTACAGATGAACAAATTGTTGATTTAGTGTCAAAAAGTCAGGAAACACCCGATAGTCAATATGAAGAAGATGATAAGACAAAGCCGAATCACCACCAACAATTCAATAAGCCATAGATGCCGCTAAGTTGGTAGAAAAATTTTTGTTGTTTAATCAAGACGATTCCACCATATATCTAGATATGAATAGAATACATAAAATAATACAAAACAAGTACTGGCATAGCAAAAACCGTCAGACAAAGTTATCAGATTATATGTGTAAACAATAATTTATAAGCATTTATTATCTAAGACATACATATTAAAAATTATTGTTAATTTGGTTGTTTTTTTGTTCAATCCATATAACGATAACTGTCTATAACGACAAAAAATGCTCACACCCTTGAGTTTAGTTATAGACATTATACACTGTATATTGATATTATAATTCTATATATATTTTAATACACACTTACGTTGTGGTGGATTGTAGTTGGCAGTTGGAGGTTTGTCAAGTTGTAAAAGTGGCGGCACTGGATTGCTTGGATGCAACATGCTCTGTAAACAAATAAAATTAACAGTACTAGACGCAATCTTTAATATTAAGGTAATTAATAGATAATGTGTAATGTAATAGAAGTGTAAGTTTAGTTTTAAAATAAAACTATTTATTTACACAGCACCATGGTAGCTGCCATAATATTGCAACATAACGTCAGGTAAATCATATACAGAGAACTGTCAACTTAAATTACTTTATTATTATTATTCGGGTAAGGCCAGCTGTAGTGCCGTTCAAAATTTTTGGGGTTTTCTAGAATCCTGAGCGGCACTGCGTTGTAATGGGCAGGGCGTATCAATTGCCACCAGCTGAACGTCCTGCTCGTCTCGTCCCTTAATATCTTTTAAAAAAAGTATCGTAATGTTTATTTCCAATAACTATTGAATGATATCATCAGACGGTTTCGTGAATAGAAATAGTAAAAGTCTATCATGAAAAAGAGAGAAAAGAAGGAAAATTATATGTTGCAAGTACTGATTTTATATTTTACTAGCAGACCCAGCACACGTTGTATTGCCGATATTAAAATCGCGATACAAAAGTAACTGTTGATCGTAGATGGGTGAAAATTAGAAGTTTTATGAATTTTTTAATGCCGACTCATAATCAAACAAATTTAAAAAAAAATGTCAAAAAAAATTAAAAAAAAAATCGTGTGGACCACCCTTAACATTTAGGGGGATGAAAAATAGATGTTTTCCGATTCTCAGACCTACCCAATATGCACTCTAAATTTCATGAGAATCGTTCAAGCCGTTTCGAAGGAGTTTAACTACAAACACCGCGACATGAGAATTTTATATATTAGATTATTATGACGAGTACCTACTCACGATATATATTTTATTAATTTGATGCCGATATTTCGATCCAATTACATGCATCGTGGTCGCGGCGGAACTGCGGAGGCGGGGAGAAACTCTTGACACTAATAGTGACATCAATCTGTCTACGTGGCGCCTTATTCGTTTTGGTCTTTGATTCCCTAATTCACGACATACACTACTGACGACGTCCATACTTTCCGGTCTTTTTGTTGCATTTATACTGCAGAGAGAGACCACGGGATTCCATGTTTGCGTTAAAACAATCCTCCCTACTAAAATATACACACACACTACATGCTTACTCATTTACAAGGTTTTAAATAAAAAAAATCACACTAACACATCCTTCTTTAAAACAAGGAATTTAACCAGAACTGTTACACGAAGAGCTAGTCATATTGAGCTGCCAATGGTGAGAAGTAATAATGGAAAACAGACAATTACCTTTGAGGGAGTTCAGATATATAACAACCTGCCCTCAGAAATAAGAAATGCCAAAACATTGACTTCTTTTAAAGCGAGCCTTCAAAGGCACATACTCAATAATTATTAAATGTTTCAATAACTCATGTAGGTTGTTTTATGTCTTATCTGTTTGCCTAACATTGAATTGCATTCTGTACCTACCAAAATCATTGTTGTTAAGTACCTACTTTGATTGTTAAATTATTAATTTCTCATGTAAGTGACAATAGGTCTTAATGAGAATAAAGTTATTTAAACCTAAAATTGTTAGGATGCTTTCTCAATGATTTTATATGATAAATTCACTGCACTGCTGCCACACAATTTTCAAAACATTGCCACAATAAAAAAAAATGACAATTACACAAACTAAAGTGTAACCTACTCTCGCTTCTAACCTAAAAGTGTTCCATTTTCAAATACCGTACTTGATATTTTAAACAATAGTATTTCAAATTGACATTTCCGAAACTTTCAGCATAACCCACGTTGTACTGACTTCTATAAAAAAAGTACTCACCACTGCGGTGGCAGGATCCACAATTCTCATGATAACTTGAGCTTGAAGGAGTGCATATGCCAATTGAGGATTTTGTAATAACATATTTCTTGCCTCAGTTGGGTTGTTCTGTAAAGAAAATAGCATTATTTCACACTAAAGTACAATAATAATAAAGAATAAACCAACAGACTAAACCTAGGTTAAATCTAGGTTGTGTATCATTAATAAATTCGCAGAATTAGCAATTTATAAGTACAGGGTGGCGCAATAGAACGTGCATATTTAAAATATTGATTAAAAAATAAATACAAAAGGTATAGTTAAAATAAAACTGAGGTATTATTAAGAAATAACTGAAGTTTATTTTTTAAAAATAACATCGTCTAAATGATGACCCTCTCTACGATGACACTCCTCTAATCGCAAACGGAAGTTATTGAAAACTTTCTTCAGTAACTGGTGGCTGGTGTAATTGCTGCCATTTCACCACGGATATTCTCCTTGAGCTGATCGATGTTTTTCGGATTATTGCTGTAGACTTTGTTCTTGAGGTATCCCCGCAAAAAAAGTCAGGAGGCGTCACGTCTGGACTACGTGGGGGCCATGGGATATCACCTCTTTTAGAAATCAGTCTGCCAGGGAACATCTGTTTCACAACCGCCATGGAGTCATTTGATGTATGACAGGTAGCTCCGTCTTGTTGAAACCAAGTCCTAGAATTCACTATTCTTGAATTTTCAAGATCTGGAGCCAAAAAACCTTCCAACATCGCAACATAGCGTTCGGTATTAACAGTGACGTTTTGCCCCCGCGCATTTTCAAAGAAAAACGGTCCAATTATTCCTCTACCAGAGATTGCTGCCCATACTGTCACTGTAGGACTATGCAGTGGTTCTGGTGCTTGAGTTTGGGATTCTCACTGTTCCAGTAACGACAATTTTGACGGTTTACGAACCCGAATTGATATGGAAGTGGGCCTCATCTGAGAAAAGGATATTATCAAAATTGGAAAATCGATTAAGCATTTCATTAGCAAATGCGAGCCTTGCTCCGAAGTCAGACTCTTTCAATTCTTGTGTTAACTGCAGCTTGTAAGGATGCAGTTTAAGATCCAAGTTTAAAATTCGTTGCAAACTTCGTCTCGATAAGTGTAAGACAGACGATCTCTTGCGAGTAGACATTTGTGGATTTCCTCGTACAGACTGCATAACTCTCTCAATATTGTCGTCGGTCCTAGATGTTCTTGGACGACCTTTTGCTTGTGGTTTAAACGTTGAACCAGTCTCTTCAAAACGCTGTACCCATATTTTAATTAAATTAGCACTCGGAGCTTCACTAATTTGCCGTAGTCCATATTCAGAACAATATAAACGCCTAGTAACGATGTATGAACGAGAGTTCTCGTAAAATGCGCGCACGCAAAATGCGCGACGCTTCCTGTCGAAGTGACTCATAGTGACTAAAACTCCATGAGCCCGCCTACCCAACGATGCAGACTCCCCCCGCCCGCGCACTTTCTACCCCGCGAAAAAAGATGATGCAATATGCACGTTCTATTGCGCCACCCTGTATAAAAGATCAAAATATTGCTAGATAAATTTTCTTAAATAGCGCCTTTCAGGTTTGTTCTATTAGAAACAACACCAAAGGAAGCAGTGCTCTGTGAACGGCTGGATCACTTGGCGTTGCGTAGAGACGTCGCATCATTGTGTGTATTCTACCGCATTTATCACGGGGAGTGTTCCGAAGAGCTGTTTAACCTGATTCCTGCCGCCGAATTCCACCTTCGCACGACACGCTACAAGTTAGGATATCATCCCCACCATCTGGATGTGTGGCAGTCCTCCACATTGCGGTTTTCAAGGACCTTTCTTCCACGTACCACAAAGCTGTTGGTGATTGGTTATGGTGTCTTTTTAGGCTGATAAGTTGATGTGTCAGTTTGGTTAATAGTGCAGGTATGGCTTCTTTCAACTATCTACAGCTTGCAACAATTATCCATTGTATATTTGTTGTATCCATGTAGATTGTTAGGATAGTGGTAGGAGTGGCAATGGGCCACACACTTGGTTCACTAAGCTCCGCTTTGCAAGTTCATCTGCTGCATCATTCCCCAAGGAACCACTGTTTCCTTTGATACATTGAAGAGCTACCCAGTTGTTAGAGGCAACTTGTTCTAGGGATTGATGACACTCATATATTAGTGCTGAGTTATGGTATTGCTTTTCAGCAGTTAGTACCTCCATACTATCTTATAGAATTCTGATATTATGGCATGTACTTTCCATTTTAGCATTGTGTTTACCCCTTCTTTGATGGCCACACCCTCACATTGGAAAATGGAGTTGTGTGTGCTGAAGGGTATTGGTGTGTGTATGTTCAGTTCCTGTTTGAAGTTGCCAGCCGGTTTTCTGTCCAAGTTTGGTACTAATGTGGTCAAGGCCATTGGCAGAGTCATAATAAGACAGAGCCGTGACTGTAACGCATAGGAAAAACCTGACACCCATGTAGAAAAGACCAACTACCCCATGTGTTTCTTTACCTCTTCTAGTTCAGCGAAAATATACAACTTAAATTGCTGGGTTTGATTAATCATGACAATTAAAACTCGAGAATTGACAACCAGTTTGCAGTCATGGAAAATAGTATAATATTATCTCATTTTCAATTTTTTTTATGGAATAGGAGGACAAACGAGCGTACGGGTCACCTGTTGTTAAGTGATCACCGCCGCCCACTTTCTCTTGCAACACCAGAGGAATCACAGGAGCGTTGCCGGCCTTTAAGGAAGGTGTACGCGCTTTTTTTGAAGGTACCCATGTCGTATCGTCCCGGAAACACCACACAAGGAAGTTCATTCCACAGCTTTGTAGTACGTGGAAGAAAGCTTCTTGAAAACCGCACTGGGGAGGACCGCCACACATCCAGATGGTGGGGATTATATCCTAACTTGTGGCGTGCGAAAGTGGATTCGGCGGCAGGAATCAAGATAAATGTGTTAGGTATACCAGAAGATCACCTGCCGACCGACCATGGCGAAAGCCGTACTGTCGGTCGTTGATCAACTGGTGACCCTCTAGACATACCAAGAGCTGGCGGTTGATTATGCTCTCCATGATTTTTGGAGAGCAGGGAGGTAATAGCAATAGGCCTGTAGTTTGAAGGATGCAAACAGTCTCCTTTTTTTTGGATCGGATGGATAAGGGCTGACTTCCATGAGTAAGGGACTACGACTTTTGAATTAGAGTGCCGGAATAAACGCGTTAGCACCGGCGTCAACTCAGGGGCACACGTTCTAAGCAAGATTGGAGAAATGCCATATGGCCCGCTCGACTTCCTGACGTCCAACGAAAACAGAGCTCGCCTAACAGTTTTCTGTCTGAACTGTACTTCAAGCATAGAGCTCTGACACCGCGGTACGGTCGGCGGTGTTTTTCTGTTGTCGTCAAGAGTTGAGTTGGAGGCAAAAAGAGCGCACAGGAGATCGGCTTTTTCTTTTGCCGTATGGGCCAGGGTGTCATTCCTCATGTGCAACGGCGGCAGGGACGGCTGGTTGAAGTTACCAAGAGCAGCTTTCGACAACGACCAGAACTTGCGTGTTCCGGTCGGGTAATTTGAAAGCTGCTCGCCGATTTTGACGACGTGCCATGATTTCGCACGGCCGCTTAAAAAATCTGGAGGCCCGGTTATACAAACGGCCTCCGGTTTTCGACACTAACCTATGCGAAACATAGCGGCACTAGGCGGCTACTTGACGCCGGTATTCTGTGCGAGTGTGGTAATTAACCCGGACAAGTTTGCCCGATTGTGCTGACGTCATAAGACGGCAGCGTGACTCTCCCACTTCTAAAAAGCCCTAAGTCGCCTCTTACGAGACCCATGGGCCTGGGACTCCGCTATTCTTTTTACGCCCCAGGGAAAGTACAGGGCAAAAGGCTTTTTATGAATAAAAATGTAAAATCTGTAATTGTTATTGCAATTATGATAGGTAATCAATAATTTGACGAGACAAAAACAGACAACACTGAGACTATATTTACACCTATTTTGCCATGTGGTGAGCTTGGTTGATATCCCTTGATTATAAACCTATATTGAGATACTGGGAGATGTTAAAACAGTTACAAATTAAAGTATTTACTCACTTGAATACAAAGTTTCATTTGTTTCATCAGTTCAAACATTTGTTCTGGAGGTAAGGTGGCTACAGCTTTACTCACAGCTTCAGGAGCCTTTTCGGGCTCAACTGGTTCTCCATAAGGATTCTCAACCTATAAACAATATCATGCTTTTAGTTGGTATATTATTTAGGGTGTATGTACATAATATAACTAAAATGATTTGTGATATTTAGAATGAAAAAGATATATGAATGTTGAAGCAAACATCATTAAGGGAATCCTGCATCAACCAACCAACCATGTCTTCTAAATGCATGCTTTGCAAAAAAATTCTGACCCTACAAAATTTACAATTATTAACATCTTATGCTTTGTGCTTATTATTAGTGCTTGTGTTACAATTCATTGACTGGAGCTGGATAGGCCACACACTCTAAAGGAATTGTGTCTATATACCAATTGTTGACAAACCAAAGCTATTAGAAACACCCAGAGTGAAGTTCACGAGAGATGCTCAGGGCCAATTGGGATGGAGATGCACTGTAAACATACTCTGCCCCTAATGTATCCTTACAGGAACTCAATTCAAGTAAGTCATGTCTCACTTAAAAACACACTTAGATGTTCTTTTGATACCATGAAAGTTCCAAAGGGTTTAAGTATATATGAAAATATAGAAGGGTCCAAAGTGCTTAGGTATAATTTATACTTAGGTATATTCTTAATCAATCTTACTTTATTGTAAGATATATGATTTTTAAGAAATATGACATCATTATAAGCTCTATAAACTAAAAGTTATTAAGCCCTACATGAGTCAAAGTGCTTGAAAAGCATTTAATGTATTTAAAAATCTTCTAAATCAAAAAAATATACCTGTGGACCTTGCATTAAAGCTTGCATCTCCATTCTTGATTTTTCAGTACAAGCATTATCAACTCTAAGTGAACGACCACCAATCTCATATCCATTTAAATTTCTCATTGCACTGAGTGCCGTTTCTTGATCTTTATATTCACAGAATCCATAACCTTTTGGCTTTCCGGTCTCTCGGTCAAAAACCAATTTAAATGATAGTACAGGGCCTACTTCACTAAATATATCTTTTAACTTTTCTTCCGTAGCTTCATAGGGTATATTACCAACTGTAAATAAAAGTAAATATAGGGTAAGGTAGTAATTAAGTTTTTCTTAGAGTTTAAGTGTAAAATCATAAATGGTATGATGCATCCACACTTGATTCAACAACCGGCAAACTTAGCTATTGTTCAAAACTTACCAAATACGGATCTCATGGATTTATCCATAATACTTTGTTCCTCTTTTTCCTTGCTTTTATCCATTTTGAAGATTTCTTATTACCTATTTCAAATTTCAATGTAGAAAAATGCTTTTAGCTAAAACTTGTGTACAGTCACAGATGTACAGTGAAAACAGTGCACACAAAACCAGCCCCAAAGAGCAGGCTAGTGAAACTGTATCAATGTGTGTATCAATGAGTATAATAATATATAGGGAATGCTCTGTATAGTGTATTCTGTAACAAAGAGAATTAAACACAGAACACCACTATGTTCAAGAGTCGGGAGTGCCGTAGAAAATGAGAAATGTCGCTTGTATGAAACGGGTACTAATACTAAATCTTGATAACAACAAAATCACCTAGTAACGTAATATCAGAGCTGCCATTAAAGTAAACGACTATAAGGGTTGGAATCAATCCATAATTTTTATCGATAATAATTTACTATACATATATGTATATTCTTAGATCGACAGTTACATTAATATAAATGTGATCTAATTTTAACGTTCCCTTTGTTGATTTTAAGATAGACCTAAGCCAAGCTTAACTAGGGATACGTTTAGTTATTTCAAAGAAAAAACAATTTACGTAACTATTATTTTTTTTAATAGTTATCTTTTTCGTGGTATTGTAGTTTCGGTTGTGAGAGTCTTTGGTTTTCGTTTTTCGGTAGTTGCAATAAATATTTTTGAAGTCGTAGGCGTGGGTCCTGAATCTGAAATGAGAACAAAAACATATTAACAGAAATTAACTAACCCTAATTTTAGGCTAAAAATAAAATTTTGCACATCATGCACAATATAATATGATAAAAAGGATTTTAAAGGATAAAAAACTTAATAACTTTTCTATGTTCAATGAACTTAACTTAAAAATATAAATGAAATAAATAATAGATATCTTTGGGATGTGAATGTAGATTTTTATGCACATACAAAAACAGTTTCTCTGAAATAATGTAGTTCTACAGCAAAGTACTTGTAGTTTGGTGGGGTCCCTGGATGGGAAAAGAGAAGTGTTTTCATGTTTACTGAATTCGCTAAAAATTTTTCGAACAAACATACAGCACTCAAATTTGTATAATTCAACAATTGTTAATAGATTTTTTTTTAAATACGGGTATGCAGCTTTCAAGAGGTCCATTTCCCAAGTGATCCAACCGTTCATAGAGCATTGGGTCCCCGACATTTAGAGCTGCTCCTCGTTGCAAGCGGTCAAATGGATCAAGCTGATACTGGGGTGCGCTAGACCAAATATGACAGCAATACTCCGTATGTGGCTGGACCTGCGCTTTGTACGACGCTAGAATATGGGCCGGCTTGAAGTACTGCCGTGCTCTATTTATGATGTCCAGTTTCTTCGAAGCCAATTTGGCTTTGAATTGCTCCAGATGACCGCGGAATTCGCAGTCGCTCGAGATTTCGAGACCCATTAATACGATACATCTATGTATTTTGTGTTTCTCATGAAATATGAATTGAAACGAAGCTCGAAAGCACTACTCGAAAGTTATAAAATGGAGGTCTACATGAAGATTTTTTTTTTGCTTATAAATCCTAATAGGGGTTATTCGTGTAGTCAAGTATATTGAAAAATTATTGAAATATTCTTCTTTTATTGTATTTTGGTTTAAGCTGATGTCTTGTTACCAATGCTCTAAATAAATAAAACAACAAAAACAAATTTCTCATGAATTGACAGACAAGATTACGTTCTCTTTGGTATTGAAAATTATCAAAAATAGTAATTCGATATTTTGCGTTTTTGTTGTTTTGTAACATTTTTGCTGGTGATTTATTGAATAGTTGTTCTTACCTAATAAAAAACGTTTACTATTATTCCTCATAGTATATTGTAGATATAGTTACTTTGTTTTTATGAACATAACTTAAATAAGTGATTAAAAACTGATATTGCGAATTGGACCTTTGATTGTATCGATTGTTTTCACTCAGCTCTGAAAATGACGGTGTAATTTATAAAATAAAATCAACAAACCTTGTGTGTTTAATATTCCTAACGGGATATAGAAAACAGAAGTGGCGTGCCTTGAGAACTGCGGAATGAATATCGACAATTCATCAAGAGAAAATTCGGAATCACTGGATTGTATAGGAACGGAAGGCCCAAGGGAAAAATATAATATGAGAGATAAAAAAGTTACCGTAGCAAATGCCGAGGGCGCACGTCCCAAAGTTGTCACCGTTAAGCACCCTGAATCAAATAAGCCTAAACCAACTGCCAAGAAAAACAAACCCATTCAAGCTGATCTTGATGTTATCAAGGAGTTCATCAGATGTCGTGATGAAGGAGTGAAAAGACTGGATCTCAGTAAGTCATCAATAACCTCTCTGCCTCCTAATGTTAGAGATTTGACCCACCTTGTTGAATTTTATTTATATGGGAACAAATTGGTAGCCCTTCCTGCGGAATTTGGTTGTTTAACCAATTTACAAACACTGGCATTAAATGAAAATTCCCTCACAAGCTTACCAGATTCACTTGCAAATCTTAGATCGCTTAAGGTACTTGACTTAAGGCATAATAAGTTAAGTGATATACCAGAGGTTGTATATAAATTGACATCTTTAACAACATTATTTCTGAGATTTAATAGAATCAGAGTTGTTGGTGATGGCATAGCTAACTTGACAAACTTGACAATGTTGAGTCTAAGAGAAAATAAAATCAAGGAATTGTCATCTGGGATTGGTAACCTAGTGAACTTAGTAACATTTGATGTTTCTCATAATCATTTGGAGCATTTGCCTCAAGAGATAGGTAACTGTATAAATCTTTCAACCTTAGATTTGCAACACAATGAGTTACTGGATATACCAGATTCAATTGGTAATCTACAGGTTCTAACTAGATTGGGACTGAGATATAACAGACTGACATCTATACCTGCTACATTAAGCAACTGCGTACATATGGATGAATTCAATGTTGAAGGAAACTCAATATCTCAATTGCCAGAGGGCCTTCTCTGTAGTCTGATAGAACTGACCAATATCACTCTGTCCAGGAACTCATTTTTCAGTTACCCATTAGGTGGACCTGCTCAATTCACAAATGTATATTCCATAAATCTGGAACATAATCAGATTGACAAAATTCCGTATGGGATGTTTACAAGAGCTAAAAACCTTACAAAATTGAATATGAAAGAGAACATTCTGACATCTCTCCCCTTGGACCTTGGAACTTGGGCTAATATGGTAGAGCTGAATCTAGGAACAAATCAGTTAACAATACTGTCTGATGATGTGCAGTGTCTTCAGAATTTGGAAGTGTTGATCCTGTCTAACAATTTGCTAAAGAGAATCCCACCAAGCATTGGAAATTTAAGGAAGCTGAGAGTGCTTGATCTGGAAGAGAACAAATTAGAAGTTTTGCCAAATGAAATTGGATGCCTGCAAGAGTTGCAGAAGCTTATAGTTCAGTCAAATCAAGTGACATCATTACCCAGATCAATTGGGCATTTGGCAAATCTTACATATTTGAGTGTTGGAGAAAATAATTTGCAATACATACCTGAAGAAATTGGCACACTGGAAAACCTAGAAACATTATACTTGAATGATAACCTAAATCTTTGCAATCTGCCATTTGAGTTAGCTTTATGTGCAAACTTACAAATCATGAGCATTGAAAATTGTCCATTGACATCAATACCACCTGAAGTTGTATCTGCTGGGCCATCACTTGTTATTCAGTACTTGAAGTCACAAGGTCCATACAGAGCTATGTGATATGAGGATGATGAATGTAAACCTTCGACATCAGGCTCCGATGTTAAATAATTTTTATTTATTTTAGTGTATAAACTTTTTTTTACCTTCTTCCAAGATTCCACTGATAGTGGTAAGATTATGATGTTTATTTTTGCTTATTTTTTCAAATTCATTATTTTGTTTGCATAAGTTGAGTACTATTTTATACTAAGATCTCAGTTCAATTTGTTTCAAATACCATAAAAGGGTTAAAATATGTCTAGCATGATATGACCTTCTCTCATGGAAGGATGGAACAGGGATGGAACCTTGCCATATATATAATAGTCTGTGTGATATCAGCAGGCAGTTGTCCCTATCAATAAGGTTCTTAACTGGTTATTTTTTGATTGAGTTATACATATGATATTATTCAAATTTCATTCTATGGAGTGTTCATTATATTGTCAAATCTTTACTTAAGAACCCTAATAATAATATCAATGTTACTTTGTAGGCGTAAAATTCAATGTGAACAAAAAATAATAGTAGATAATATCATTATAGTATCATATAATTACAAAGAAAATATACAAAAAAACATTGATGTGTAGTTGTGTATCTGTTATTAAATTTCATCTCTTTCACTCATATGGAAAGTTAAGCCAATACTATGTGGTATTAAACATGTTCGATATTTCTCTACTGAATGTCTATCCCTCTTTCATATAATCTTATGGCATATTGTGCCATTACTGTGGAGTTAAAACATTTTGTGACTACATGTAATCATTGTTAGCATATTAACACACCTATGTTTTGAATTAAATGTAATCTATGCATGTTTATTATGATGTTATAAATGTATACAATGCTTAATCAATATTGATATATAAATGTTTTCTTAAAAAAATTGTAAAAATAATACAAAAAATCTCCAGTGTTAATCCAATAAAAATTCAAGCTATGTGTCCCTTGATTATTATTATGAATGTTTAAAAAACTGATTACTAGTGTCAAAATTACTTCTAATGATACTATTATGTATAGATGTATGTTTCACACATGGTGTGCCATGAATTATAGTTGTAAGTTGTATGAACATTTATAGTATAGGATAAAATCCATGTTTACTGAATGTCAAAAGCTTTTAGGATCTCATGGTTTCCAATATTTTATATAGGACTTGATTTTATAGTATTATTGTGGCTTGATTTTATAATATATATCCTCAGTAGATAATAATTATTATAGAAATGAAGCAAAACTGTGTTGTATTATGTGGCATTTACTATTCTTATGTTTTTCATATTAAGATTTTTTGACTGTGTCTGGGATAACTTTGTCCTTTTTTTTTTTTATAGTTACATAGTACCTAATAATTACTTTTTAACATTTATTAAAGATTGATGTTGTCTTGATAGAAATTATTAGTATTATTTTGATTTATTGAACCAATCTCTATTAATCTATCTAATAATATTTTTTTTATGGAATAGGAGTCCAAACAAGTGCACGGGTCACCTGGTGTTAAGTGATCACCGCTGCCCGCATACTCTTGCAACACCAGAGGAATCGCAGGAACGTTGCCGGCCTTTAAGTAAGGTGTACGCGCTTTTATTTAATATACTCATGTCATATCGTCCCGGTAACACTGCACAAGGAAGCTCATTCCACAGCTTTGTAGTTCGTGGAAGAAAGCTCCTTGAAACCCATACTGTGGAGGAACAACACACATCCAGATGGTTGGGATGATATCCTAACTCGTGGCGTGTCGTGCGAAGGTGGACTTCGGCGGCAGGAATCAGGTTAAACAGCTCTTTGGAACACTCCCTGTGATAAATGCGGTAGAAGACACACAATGAAGCGATGTCTCTACGCAACACCAAGTGATCCAGCCGTTTACAGAACACTGGGTCCTCGACAATTCGTGCTGCTCTGCGTTGCACGCGGTCAATTGGATTGAGCTGATACTGGGGTGCGCCAGACCAGAGTTGACAGCAATACTCCATGTGTGGCCCGAATTATTACACATTCTTATGTATATATGTATAGTGCTATATGTACAGAAATACCTCAACTTATGTGCACAACTTTCAAGTCTGGTAGATTTGTCTTTTGTTTAAGAGCTACGCCTCAATTACAAATAACCACCAAATCTTAACAATTATATGATCATTTATGTCTAGATAGCTCTCTGCCTCTTGCTGCTAGACAACTGATGAAAACAGTCTACGTCTCACACTCGCGAGTTGTATGTCACTTTTTGTTTGTGTGGCTTAAAATAGAGGTTTACTTTCAACCACAATTTTTTCGACGTTTTCACAGTCTAGACGTATAAAAATTAAATTATCTAAGGTTTGGGTAATGTTAGGGCGGAAATAACGAAGAACAAGAGTAAAAATAATAATGCTTTAAATAATAAAAAAATCCATTACTTAAAGACAATCTAACACTAGATTTTATGAAGCTTCTTTGAAAACTACATAAAATTATCGAATGTTTTCTAATTTGTTTTTAAGCTAAGATTTTATTCAACATTTATTTCTAAATTATTACACTTTACTGCCAAATAATGGTCCAACTAAAGTACCTAGTTATTGCCATAAGTTCGAGGTATTTATTAGACATGTACACACATGTCAACAAATTATTTCAATTCACCAACCTGTGTCAAAGCTTGTTGTGGTTAAGTGTCGGCCCCTTACTTCTTACAATTTAATTTACCAGAAGCATGTTAGTGTTTACCAAAGTAAGGACTAAAATTTATTTAGTAATAATCCAGTAAAAACACCATCACATCTTAATGGAAGGCAGAATGGCTTGAGGAAGCTGAGTGGTAACAATAGGAGCTCGTCCATTGGATCCAGTTTCTGAACAGCTCTTTCCTTGGAGTTGCGGACAGACTTGGCTTCATTGCGCGTCTTCTAATGCATATATCACGGAGAATTTATGTTTGAGAGCTGTTTGACCTTATTCCTGGCTCCAAAATTATGTCTGTTATCAAGTCCAAACCTGAACGCAGACTGCCCCTGTGATTTCTCTTGCGAGGGGAAAGGGCATTTACCAGATGCCGGCTAGATTATGAGTATCATAGCGGCGCCTTTCTGCCGTGAAACAGTAATGCGCGATGTAGCTAGTGAAATTACTGGGCAAATGAGACTTAACCTCTTATGTCTCAAGGTGACAATGGCAATTGTAGTGTAAAAATTTTTGGATTTTTCAAGAGTCCTTCTATCCCATAAAAATATTTATCATGCTTTTGTTGGGATGCCTAAAGCCTTACGGAAGCAGTTGTATTTGGAGGTTATAAGTTTCTTACTTGCTTCTCGTCAACTATTACTTGAAAAACGTGATAATTTTTCACGAGATGGTTTTAAGAGGACCCTTGAATCAACCTCTAGAACGGATACCATTTTCATCTTATTGCCGTGGAATGTTTAATTCTGCAGCAAAGATAATTTATAACTGAGAAACCAAGTTGATCCAGAACGAAGGTCTTACCAAGTACCGGCCGGTTTTTAAAGAGCCGGCATTCCTCTGGTATTGCAGGAGAATGTGGGCGGCGGTGATAACTTAACATCTGATAAACCCTACGCTCGTTTGTCTCTTCTCGCTTAAAAAAGTTAAGTCACTAAGTAGGTAGAAAATGTTTTGTATACAACATAGTTCCTGGCCTCCATAGATATTTATGGTCATCATTTTCTTTGTTTTATTATTTGGCATATTATAATAGCAATTGTTTGAATTCTGTTTTCGACATGCATGTTGATAGGTATAGTATGACATCATTAGAATGGTGTAACAATTC
This sequence comes from Leptidea sinapis, assembly GCF_905404315.1. NCBI lineage: Eukaryota > Metazoa > Arthropoda > Insecta > Lepidoptera > Pieridae > Leptidea > Leptidea sinapis. Next base: position 7,663,945 of record NC_066275.1, on the reverse strand, counting down.
ATTATTATCATTTCTATTGACTTATAAAGGTGTAGAACCCTCTTCTTTCTGGATGTCAGCGTCGATGGTAACAACATGTAAACTTTGCGAATTTGGTATTTCGACGGACTGGATTAATCGGAAAATTCAAAGCTGCCAACTTCCATATGTTTATATTTTATCATCGTGACAGGTAGGTATGACAGTCATATGAAAATACTTAAGTACATAATAATAATTTGAAATAAGAACGCATTTTAGGATTTTATTTAAATATTTCTTTATTTTATTTTCAGTTTATTTTAAGATAAACTGCGTACATGCGTATCGAACTTTGGTTGCGACGCATGGCACAAAGAATCCGAACTTCAAAGTTCTAAAGAGGAAATATAACCGTGCCTCCAGATTTTTAAGCGACAAATCGCCCGTGCGAAATCAAAGCACGTCGTCAAAATCGGCGAGCAGCTTTCCATTTACCCGACTGGAACACGCAAGTTCGGATCCAGCAAACTACAGGCCTATAGCTATTACCTCCCTGCTCTCCAAAATCATGGAGAGCATAATTAACCGCCAGCTCTTGGTATATCTAGATTCTAGAGGCTTAGCTTCAAGGCTGTGTGCTCAGGGCGTGCATTGGTTTTCTAGCAAGGTAGGCACTTTGGTTCTAACTAGTCTTAAATAGTTGAGCTTTGGAATAAGCAAAGATTGCTTACCGTAGGAATTTAGTATCTAGCGTGAGGAAAAATGAGTGAAGAGACGAAGTGAGTTCATTAAAAGTTTGGTAATTAAATAACGGAACCAAATTCAACTAAATAAATTAACTTTAACACAAGTGCTATATTTATTTAGGTTCATAACCAGGTAGGCACTGCTTAATTGCCTATATGATATGCACGCCCCTGTGTGTGCTATCTCCTACACTGTTTCTTCTGCATATCAATGATATGTTGGACACCGTCAACATACACTGGCCTGCAAAAGTAAGTATCACACTTTTCAAATTAATTTTTTTTCTTAACTATAGAAGGTAGAGATTTAAGATTAAAAACGTTTTGTTGCAAATTTTATAGGCTTTAATTCTTAGAAACTAAAATTATACATTAGTAACATTTTTAACTTAAAAAAGATAAAACAATGAAAATAGACATTTTTAGTTTAGTGTAAAAAATTCAACTAAAATGTATTACATGTTATTTAATTTTTAATAACTGGTATTGCCTCCTCGAGCTCTGATTACAGCTTCGAGCCGGTTTGGCATACTGAACACTAGGTTTCGGAGCCGATGTTGGCGAATATTCTCCCATTCTTCTACCAGGGCCTGCTTTAGTGCCCTGAGGGTAGTAGGTGGTGGTCTGTGATTTCTGACTAGCCTCCCAAGCTCATCCCAGGCGTGTCCAATCGGGTTGAGACCAGGACTTCTTGATGGCCAAGCCATCACGCTGATACCGACCTCCTGAATATACTCTTGTACGATATGAGCCGTGTGTGGCCGGGCATTATCATGCATCAGCATCGATCCATCACCGATATTTGCTAAATACGGCCCTGCATACTCATTGAGAATCTCTTGAGCATATCTTTGCCCAGTGAGGGTGCCATTTTCTATGGCTACTAGCTCTGTGCGACCTTCGGAAGATATGCCAGCCCATACATGTACACTGCCTCCACCGTATTGGACTCTTTCTGAGATGCAGGCTTGAAGGTACCGCTCACCAGGTCGCCTGTAAACACTTCGCCTTCCATCAGAAGTGTAAAGGGAGAATCGAGACTCATCTGCAAACAAAATTCTTGACAATTCTTCTTCATCCCACTGCATGTGTTCACGGGCGTATCGCAGTTTCGCTACTCGATGCTGTCTCTCGAGTTTTGGGCCACTCGCTGGTCTTCGGGGTTTCAAATTTGCTTCAGCAAGTCTTCTTCTCACTGTACTGTCACTAATGTAGTCCCTCCGGGTCTGATGTAGCTATTGCTAGACTTCAACTGCATTTTGGTGGCGATTTCTTAACACAGTGGAAATAATATAACGATCTTCTCGCACACTCTCTCGAGAAATCGTCGACGAGAGCCGGGAAAAACCGAGTCTATCGAGTCCTCTCTTGAGAAGGTCGCGGAATGGGGTAAATTGAACCTTGTCCAATAACCTCCAGAAGACTCAAGTTTCCTCAAGACTCAAGTCCCTTAAAGCCATGCCAAGAATCGGAATACTGGGTCTTCAAAACCAATGACAATTACGCGGTCATCTGGAAGGCAAAGCCAAATCGGCTTCGAAGAAGCTGGGTATCATAAACAGAGCACGGCAATACTTCAAGCTGGTCCACATTCTAGCGCTCTACAAACCGCAGGTCCGGCTGCATGTGGAGTATTGCTGTCATATCTGGTCTGGTGCACCCCAGTATCAGCTCGATCCATTTGACCGCGTGCAACGCAGAGCAGCTCGAATTGTCGGGGACCCAGTACTCTGTGAACGGCTGGATCACTTGGCGTTGCGTAGAGACGTCGCTTTATGCTGTGTGTGTTTTTTACCACATTTATCACGGGGTGTGTTCCGAAGAGCTGTTTCACGTGATTTCTGCCGCCTACTTCCTCCTTCGCACGACACGCCACAATTTAGGATATCATCCCCACCATCTGGATTGTGGTGGCCACAGTGCGGTTTTCAAGCTTTCTTTCACATACTACAAAGCTGTAGAATTAGCTTCCTTGGACGGTGTTTCCGGGAAGATACGACTTTCAAAAAAAGCGCGTACACCTTACTTAAAGGCCGGCAACGCTCCTGTGAATCCTCTGGTGTTGCAAGATAATGTGGGCGGCGGATTTACATATAATTTACAAGGCTTTCTTATTTTAATATATTTTTTTACAGTTTTTCCTTAACTAAATCTTATTTTAGGCACATATTCTTATAGACTAGGTTTGTATGAAGGGCCTTATGCTTAAGCATAGGGAACGATTTTATACATTATCTAACTACATACGATTAGAATACCTATTATTATACCTAACGCTATTATGGAGTTTGTATAAAGTTTATTGTACTATATACAACCTATTTTAAATATTTTTTTTATTCTTAAGAGCTAACTATTAATTAAACTGTTTTTACAATTTTATTATATTTCTGCCATTTCTGGGCAGCTAGGATTTTTAGGCAGAACTTTTCAAATACCTCCCGATTGGGTCGTTTTATTAATAAAGGAAGGCTTGACTCCAATACGGCTACTCCGCTCACTATCTCAAGATCGAATCTACACCGACCAAACATAGGGCAATCGAGCAGCAGTGCGACGTCACATATGTATACTGGGCTATCCCTCAGGCCAAACCGGTGGAGATACACAGCGAAGCCGCCATGGCCCGTGATCACCTGGGCCATCAAAGCGGAGAAGGGCTCCTCTTGTACCAGCCTGTAGGACTCCTTGGCATCTGGCAGGACAAACTTAGTGATACTTGCGGTTTGAACCGTGGTGTAGCGTTCCTGCCAGACGTCGAGGGTCCTGGCTCTTATCATGCGACGAAGAGTGGAAACCGGAACTCCATCGTATGCAGCTCTCGATTCCGAATGGAGTGCCGCGTCCTTCGCCAAGTGGTCAGCCCTCCCGTTCCCCTCGATACCTACATGCGCCGGAACGAGCAATAATACTCCAATTTAAGTTTCCTTGCTCTGACCTCCAAGCCTCGCCGCCCGTATGAGATGCAGGCTCCAATCCTACCCTGTATCTTACTGCCGTCGGTGTAGACCTGCAGGTAACCCTCTCCTTCTCCTGGGTCATCCTGCACCTCTACCCCGTCGGTTGCGGCCTGTGTCTACTCGAGGCAACAAAATTCTACCTCGGGAGCGAGGGCTGGATGAGGAGCATCCAGGAAGCTAACTCGCTGTTCAGCCTTCCTGTCTGCCATACCATCAATGTCCTCACCCCTTTTATATCGGTACAATTCTGCCGCCTCTCGGATCCTCAGGTCCGCTTAGCTTCCGTTTCTTGGTTATCACCATGGCGTTGGTCTTGTGTGGAGCGAATCGTAACTTGCTGTCCAAGCCCCAGTCGTAGACCCGCCGGAGGACGGAATTAGCGCTCCGCGCGATTGACTCCGGAGAGGAGCTCGTGAAGACGAGCAGTACGTTGTTAGCGAAGGCTTGCACGCGTAGGCCTTCTTCCTCGAGGGCACCCAGCAATGGATCGAGCAGGAGATTCCAGAATATGGGGCCCCCGATCGATCCCTGAACGCACCCCTTGGTCGGGGGCCGCATTGGGCACCCGCGTATCGAATAATGACCTCGCGGTCATTGAGGTAACTGCATACGGCGGAGTACAGGTTCCCGGGGCAGGGGAGCCAGCTGATGCTTAATAGCCAGCCACCAGGCGGTGTCAAATGCCCTCTCTATGTCTAGAGATACCATCAAAACTACTCTCTTTGCCTTGACCTCAGCTCTGATATGCTCGATCAAGGCAAGGATCTTCAGTGCTCCGTTGTGGCATAAAACCGAATTGGCCCGGGTTAAGCGTCGGCAGTAGGTACGTGCCACTTTATCCGGCGTACCATCATCTTTTCCAAAGTCTTACCGTAGACGGACAGAAGTCCAATAGGACGGTAAGGTTTGGATGATGGTAGTCGGATTTTCCCGGTTTGGGAAGTATCACGACTGCCGCATGCTTCCAGGGCCGCTCATCTGCCTCAATGCTCCTAGCACTGATATCAGCTGTGAACGCGTCCGATTCAGGCGCTTTGCGAGCGGTGAAATCGTGAACCGCCTCCCTGAGTTCCGCAAGGGTATGATTGGAGCGTTTAAGGAAAAAGCAATCATATATCATGATATTTCGATATCGTAAGGTACGTAGACCTTTTATTCGGCCTTTCATCAGATCTGAATAAAATCTGTGTGAAGTCTCTGATCCCAATAAGGCAGTCCGGGTTAGTTCAGAATGGCCTTAAGTGTTCGAACCGTTTTGTACCTTGTGATCATTTCTTACTGTGCTTAGCTGTGCGTAGAATTCGAGGACCACGTGGGCATCTATGCGTAAGCTCCATCAATCGGCGTTTGAAAACGTGCTTGTAATACCCTACAGTGAAATTGTAATCCTGGATGCCTTCATCGCGATAAATGCCGAATCATCCAAGGCCTTTGCTTCGGTGTCGAGTGACGCAATGATCGAAATTTTGGTTTGTCTTGTCCAAATCTCGATGGAGCCATACCAAAATTCGGTCGTTGCGTCACTCGGACGGTTGGTTACCAACTGTAAGAGCGCTCGGACGGCATCCGAGAGGCGCGGGTTCGAATGAATTCGCTGAATTTTGGAACAAATTAAATTAATATAGATAGTTAATCCCAGAAGTGAGGGATATCACTTCAATAAAAAACTGTTTAAATTTGCTAAGAAGCACATCCCAAGTCAAATTTCTAATATAAACTTATTGGAGTTAGCGGGTTATCCATTGCAAAGTTGATCATGTAGAATGTAGATGGAGCCACAACCTGAGTCTTGGACAAGACATACCAAAAAACCCGAGAGTTCGAGATTTAGAAAGGAATGCAAACAGAAACCTCACCTTAATGCTTAGATAATTTATACGTTTAAATAGCTGTGAACACGTCGAAAAACAACAAACGAAAAGTTAGCCTCTATTTACAGTAACACAGGCATACTTTTTGTTTTTAATGAAAATAAAGGACGAGACGTTCAGCTGATTGTAATTAATACGCCCTACCCATTACAATGCAGTGCCAGTGGATTCTTGAAAGCCCCAAAAATTCTGAGTGGCACTACAACTGCGCTCACCTTGAGACATAAGATGTTAAGTCTCATTTGCCCAGTAATTTCACTAGCTACGGCGCCCTTCAGACCGAAACACAATAATGTTTACAAAATGTTTAATTTCTATTAACGTTTTGTGATAGCCCTGCCAAAATAGGTAGCAGTTATGTCCTCACTTTAATACAATATACTAGATGAATAAAGTCCTATAAGCTAAAGGAATTGTTCATTCTCATTCTGAGGAATTAATTATTAATAGTACTTAGTACGTGAACTACACCAGTCTAAGTTGTAACTGTATGAGTTAACCATAAGGTGACTTGTTCACACATTTGCTTCTCTGCCAAAAAAAACAACGACAGATTACTTTCAATAATTTATAAAGTGCTGTTACAATAAGTTTATATTATTAGATTGCGCATTTGTCCTTATTGTATAAATAAAATTATTGATGTTAAGTATATACAAATATAATTGAAGCATTGCCTGTAAAATTAAAGCGGTCTATAAATATATTTTATAATTATATAATTATTGGAGTACATGACATTACGTACGCACATTTGCATTTTAATAATAACTTTCAAGCTCTCATATACAAAAATATTCAGCCAAATAAATCACTACAAAACACACAACATAAGTAATCAAAATATGCCCGATGAGACACTAAAAAAAAAACATGATTAAATTAAAAAAATTTGAATAGACAATATTATAATAAATTACAAAGAAATGTTTAATACTAATATCAATCCAAGTACACGGACTTGTAAAAAAATAAGGACTCTGTGTCACCTTTCATAACAGTGTAGCTCCAAAACAAGCCGATTAATGTGTAAATACATAGCCCCACGCACACACATACACTACTACAGGCCGATAGGCGGCCATTATGAGAATTGTCATCGTCTGTGACAGATCAGTTTGCGTCTAAATAAAATATTTTAAAAATACCGTCGTGCGTTGCTCAAAAGTGTAAAAACGATACTATATAAGTATTTGTGGCCATATATGATTATTTAAGGGAGAAAAAATTGTGTAACTAGTATCACCCGTAACCGCACACACACTACCATAACGGTGCTTCACTTGCTAATATCACGGCGCGGAGTCCTTCTTTTTTTACTCGTCCGTGTCCAAGTATGATAAAATTATTGCGTAACAACGCAAATTCAAAATTATATTCATTGTAAAAATTCGTTATTTCTTAGTAAATGCCACTACCAATCTTCCATCTTTCACAGTAAATGCTCGACAACTCATTACATTCAACTCTGTATTAAAAAGACAATATTGAGTATATTAGCACAATTATTAACTAGCTTCTATATTCAGTCAGTTATACAATTAATACTATTATAATCGAAAAAACTTGCATATCACTGAGGTTCATTTGTGTTATATAAAAAATAACATTGTCACTCAATATATCATAACAGTAACAATTTGTTTCCAACCATTAAAACTTCAATATACATTGTCTACTAATTATTATCAAAACTTACATCTATAAAATCTTTGGCATATCTTATTAAGAAGCAAAATACATAATATTAAATTGTGATGATCACATTGTAAATTTGAAAAATTATATGGCACATAAATATTAAATAAAATAAGAAAGTCTGAAGGTATAATTAGGCACTGCACACTAAGGAATGTCATCATCGGCTCATCTAATATGGTATTTTCTTTGATTAACGCGAGTGTTACAAATTTAATTAAAACACTTTTTTAAAGGATGTGTAATTCTACATTAGTTTTTCCGTAAAAGTTATATTTTACAGTTGACGTTTCGTGACCTTTTCTGAGCACTTTTTCAGGGAGACTGTGGTTGACAAGAGTAAAAAACACAGTAACATCTACACGTGTTTTAATCCCTTTAAATGTGTCTTATTTAAATTATATAATATGACCTAACTGAGCTACTAGAGCCTACTATGTACAGCGCAATCAGGCTGTCAGTCAACCACAGGTCCAGTGTGAGTTGGTCCTATTGACATTTGAATTGAAATTTGATTTATTTTTAGTCAAATTTTTAATTTCTTCACAGATGTGTGTCGCTTTTCGCATTATATTTTCTTTTACAGTCATTGTCAAATTAAAAAACATGTGAATTCAAAAATTGAAAACACATTGATACATTGCAGCAATCAAATTATAATTATTGACATTCATTTGGTCAATGCTAAGCTAGTGCAGAAGATTCTGCCTAGAGTGCCTATTACAAAAATTACAAAGATAATAATGATATTTATAAAGCTTTACCGTGTTGGTTTAGAAACATATTATTACTGTTGCCTTGAGATTCCTGCATATGTAAATGCAACACTATCTTGTCTTTGTGCATTAATATTTACATAATTAAACATTTTCGTTGATGTCTTTTCTGAGGCTCTGGCCTTAATACAGCTCGAACTGCCTCATCAAATACCTGAAACATGGTATAATTCATTATTATGACAAATTATAATAAACTCGGTATTTTACAAACTTGTTTCTCCCATCAACTGAGAAAGTTATGGAATGTAGTTAAATTAAACCTGTTAAAGTAAACCCCCATAAGACACAAGTTTGTTAACCAATAAAAAACCTATTTGTTTTATCACCACTCTTTGACAACACTCCATTATACATACATTCATGGGGAGTGTTCCAAAGAGCTGTTTGATTGCCTGATTTCAGCCTCCAAATTCCACACCACAAATTAAGATATCATCCCCACGAACTTTCTTCAACATACAAATACTAAGTTAAAGGTGTTGTAAGAGATTGCTGGTGGCAGAGATCACTTAACACCATGTAACCCATATGCTTGGTTGTAAATAATAATATAAATACATTACATTTTATGTCAAAATTTTGCTGCATTTCAGTTTCATTATCAAATAAATGTGATTTATGTTATTGTCATACGCAATTATTATATAGATGCAATAAATTAATTATTATGTATAGTTTTTAAACAATCAGGTGTATCACAAAATATGTAATTATGAAAAAGTTAAGTACTAGCCCATAGAAACACTAACATTATGTTAGCTTGGGGCCCAACTAACATGACAGGAGGACACATTAGTACCTAGTAGTACATAATATGAGTTGTGAGCACAAAATAAAAAGTGACTATCTAGATTAATGAATGATTAGTGTTTTGTCTATTCTATCATTAGATCTTTATCAAAAGGTATGCCCATGACACATCACATGTGGTGGTAACCATCCCTCACCATCAGTTATCAATTTCATCATAAAATCCTATTTATCATAATTCCATAAAAAAAAGGAATTATAATTGAAATTAAATGTTGGTTAACTGCAGAGCAAACAATTGTACCCTAAAATGATGTACTTATTAGAGTAGCTTACCTGTTTTAAGCCACGTTGTGTTAATGCAGAGCATTCCATGTACTTTACAGCTCTGACTTTATTAGCTAATTTTTGGCCTTGTTCCCTTTTTAATGGCGACATTCCTTGTTCAGACAATAAGCTTAATGTCTCTCGGTCATCCCTCAAATCTATTTTAGTACCTGATAATGTTTAATAAGAGAAATTGTTATGACAAATAATTGTATTAAATTATTACATTGAAATAGTAAAAAATAGTATCTTATAGATTTTTTTATGCAATTTTTTATGAAAATAGTTATATTATGTCAATTTAGAAGCATACTACTATTATATGGATACTGAAAGGAGGAACAAAAAAATATTTTCTAGGAGACTGTAATACTCACCAACCAAAATTATTGGGGCATCAGGACAATGATGTTTTATTTCTGGATACCACTTTGAAGTCACATTCTCATAAGAAGATGGGCTAAAAGTTACAGTTATAATATGTTAGTACAAAATATTTCCTTTAAAGAAAATAATAATGAAATACAATATTTTCGGCACCTAGTCACACTGAAGCATATTAGGAACACATCAGTTTGTGGATAGCTGAGTGGTCGCAATCTGTCGTAATCTTCTTGCCCCGCTGTATCCCAAAGGCCTAAAGATACTGCCACTCCATCAACAACCATCGGTGCTGAATAGTTATCAAAACTGAAATTAATTTTACAATTTAGGTTTGTTACATTTTTCTTACGTTTTACCAGTTTTTTCTTATAAGATTCTAACTTACACTGTTGGGACGTATTCACCAGGAAAACTGTCTGTAGTGTAAGAAATTAACATACAAGTCTTTCCAACAGTTCCATCACCCACTACCACGCATTTAATGGGCCTTCCTGAGGACATCTGAAATAATGTAAACAATTGATTTGGTTAACAAAAATTAGATGAGTCACAATAAGTAGTGGGCAGTCAACCAGATACTACCTTCACAATTGCAAAACTTCACTATGATGTTTTAAAAAACCTATGTATATATCTGATACGTATGTTAATAATGGATATTTATATATTATCACATTTATGGATACTCTTTTTACACTAAAATCACATCAAGTCCGCTATAAATCTTCCCAAGTAAATTCTTCTCTTTTTTTGTCTATGTTCAATGTTCATCGTCCAATGAGAAAAAAATATTTACATTATTTTTTATTTTTTAATGGCATGAGATGCAAGTTCATATACCATTTTTAACTATTTTAATAATACTTTGTAGTGATGCTAATATCCGTTTTAATTTTCTGCACATTTGTTTCAAGGCTTTTAATTTTTGATTGTTTCACAATAATATTTTAAAGTATCGTTTTTCGAAGAAGACGAAGAAAAGTAACAGGCGGAACACACGAATTTTTTGACGTTAATTAATACTATCTACAGCATATTTAAGGTATGTAGGGATAGATCGAAGCTTTCTTTGCGAGTCTATTATTTTATGTATGGCTAACTTTGAAGATTCTTGCAATTTAAAAACAGATATGTACCTCTACTCAAATAATATATTGTGTGTAAAAAATATGTAATATTTATACTTATGACAGTTGAATAACATAAAAACGATAATTTTGTCTTTATGTTAGTTTGTTCCGCGTAATCCCTGGAACGACTGAAACAATTTTGATGAGACTTTCCAGTGAAATAATAACTTAACTGAAAAAACTAAAGTGGACTGAAAAAAAAACCAAAAAAGTAAACCTGACAGAAATGGTAGGTGGCGTTTATTGTGAACAGGGTAACAAAGGTGAAATAAAAAAATATTAATACTCTTATTAATATTTTTTGTGGGGATGATATCACAAATTAAATTCAAATTCCAATATTATAAGAATAACTAACACTAAATAAAAAAGTTTGTGTGTAGTACTAAACCACAGTGTTAGTTCTGTGTCCCGATTCCGATAAATTCCGTTTCGACTTTAGAGTAAATAATATTGTTTCATCTTTGATTTAGATTAGAGCATAGATTTTGATGAGATGCTGGATTATGTATTTTAAACTAGCTGACCCGGCAAACGTTGTTTTGCCATATAAAGTATAATTCACGCGATAGTTTTATAAGTAATAAAATATTGCCTATATTATAGCCTGTACATCATTTTGTTCTATTGTCAATAGTTTTTGCAACGCACGCAAAAATAGGTTTTCGATTTTACACCTTGTGTTACAAAATAGCAATTTTATTACGGATCCCTAATTTTAAAAAAAAAACATAGCCTATAGCCTTCCTCGATAAATGGACTACCCAACACTGAAAGAATCATTCAAATCGGACCAGTAGTACCAGAGATTAGCGCGTTCAAACAAACAAACAAGCAAACACTGCAGCTTTATAATATTAGTATAGATTCCTTGCTTTCGCTGTACAGTGACAACTGACAGCTCAGTACTTAAAGTATACTTGGATAAAGTAAAAATGTAGTGTTTAAATTCTCTTTGACAATAAATATATATTTTTTTATTCCGTGTTCCGACATTTTCTATTGTTTGGTTCATATTATTTATTAAATTTAAATTGTTTTATGTACATTGTAGTACCATACCAAAAGTATATTATGTAAAGTATTTATCTGATTAAGACGAAAACAAAAGGTGTCTAACAACTGATATTTATTCATAATATGAAAAGTGTTAACATTGGTACTTATTGTTAGTATAATCGGTGTGTTATTATTCTTTTACAGGATGAGTGAGTCATGTGTAGAAACACCAGAAGCACCAGCTTGGTTATCAAAATTGGAAAGCCAAAGAGAAAAGTTAAGCAAAGCGCGATTGGGACATGATAGTGGCGCCGGAGCACCCTGTAATTCTTGTGGTAATTAATATCTTCTTTAGGCGTTACAAACTAAACAATTTTTGTAGGCAATGAAATGTTCTATTTAAAACAAGTTCTCGATAATAACGAAATATAGTTTATAAATAAAATTGAGTTCAATGTGACATTATTCTAATGACTAACAAAAAAAAATTAACACCTCATCATTATTTAGTAATTTATGAAGTATGATGACAAACCAAATCTTATATTTGTAACTGTACAAACGTGTAACTGTGTGTTTTGCATGTATAGAATTGAGGACTTTTAAAGAGAGTAAGTATTCCATTTAAATTAAATTGATTACATGTATAGCTCAAAAAGATAAGAATAGATTAATATATACTTCATATCACTTTGAATCATAGATATCAATAGCTAAGTATTTGAAGTATAATCTTATTTTTTAATATAACAATTATGTAACACAGTAATGAGGTATGAGACATTTTTTACGCAGGACTTATTTTTGAGACTAAACATTCTGTTTTGTTACATTCACATGAAAATGTATTGAAACATTTGATCCTAAAGCCTGAGGTTGTTCAATACAGTTTAACATGATTTGAGTTATCTTGTGGTCTTCTTTGCCTTAAGTCATAGTTTCTTAACCTTATTTTAAATTTTTAAAAAACATATTCTCAAAGTGGGTGAGCACCCACTTTGAGAATATGTTTTTTTCTAGAGTATTTTCGTGTATTTTTTTGCCTTTTTAGACTATATTTTTTAATCTACCAATGCCCCATAATTTTTCTCTGGGTCTTCTACTGCTGAAAAAAAATTAATTTGAAAAGTGTGATACTTACTTTTGCAGGCCAGTGTAGTATGCATATTTCTGTCTCATTCTTTGCCGGCTTCATCCTACACATTTTTGTATTTGTGTCTCTTACTTGTCGTTTTTTCACAACGATTCTAAAGAAGTTTCACTTCAAAAAACACATACGGGAAAGGGATAGCAGATATTGTAGTGGGTCTCGCTTACTCTCAATACTTATCTAATTTATGTGTCTATATTATTGTTATGTATGTATTGTACTACTTCCACGTACTACAAAGCTGTTGAATGAGCTTCCTTGTGCGGTGTTTCCGAACGATACGACATGGGTACCTTCAAAAAAAGCGCGTACACCTTCCTTAAAGGCCGGCAACGCTCTTGTGATTCCTCTGGTGTTGCAAGAGAATGTGGGCGGCGGTGATCACTTAACACCAGGTGACTCCTATTCCTTAAAAAAAAATGTATTATTGTTAATTTAGTGACACATCTACTGTTCATCTTCTATCTACTCCCAAATATAAACCTTACATATTCTAAAATAATGATTTCATATATGAATGCACCACTGTGCATTGCAATGCAAAAATAAATTTGATGAATTATACTTTTTAAATTGATGTGGTATGATGAAAAAGTGAAGTGGATATTTTTAAGCTTACAGATCGGAAGGCTGCAAAGTCTAGTCGTATTTATGAAATATGTCATATGTATTATAAATGAATAAATAATTAAATCCTTTATTTTGCTAGAAAACATGTAACAATGGGTGTAAATAGTTTTAATGTATCAATGCTATCGGCCATTTCTGGCATGCAAAATTATTATTAACAAAATTCTAGTTATTATTGTAATTAACATTAACAAACTCTATATTTTAAGCACTTAGGTCAATTTAAATTATATTTATTATTTTTAAATGTCATTATTTAAAGACTAGATTTAATATATATTTTAAAGTCAATTTAATTTAACCTAATGTGTCAACATTTAATTTATGGAATAAAAACATTTATCTATAAGCCATGTAGAAGATCCTTTTTAAATCGTTGGACGGGTAATACGCGTAAGCTTGGAGGGAGCTTATTAAATATTTTTATACACATGACATAGCTACATTTTCCGTAGGATGCATTATGATATTTGTGTGCAATCACCAGTCTGTCACCGTTTCTTGTATTTCTCGGATAAATATCTCTTGCTTTTGTAAATAAATGGTCATATTGTTTGACAAAGATACATATTTCGTATATATACATACAGGCAAATGGAAGAATACGTAATTCTTTAAACAGTGGTTCACACGAATCTAAGTAAAAAGCTCCTGTCATAGCTCTTAAGCATCTCTTTTGGGCTATGAAAGCCCTATTAGCCTCGCTAGGTTTTCCCCACAAGATGAGTCCATATCGAAGTACTGATGCGACATAACCATGATAAGCTGCCAGGACTGTACTTGGTAAAACCGTTTTACGCAATCTATATAACACATAAATATATCAAATGACATTTTACTTTTTCATCCATACTTAGTCAAAGCACCCATTATTGTGGCTATGCTATGAGATATTTGCTATTTTATATACTTAATATCATTTGAGTTTAATTTAGTAATTATTTGGAAAATTTTGAATTAGACCTATTTTTGCTCTTGCTGTAACATGTAAACATAATAAAATTTGCAGTACTGAAGCCATGTTGTGTTTGAAGTAAAAAATAAAAATGTCAGAAGTAAACAGTATCTACTTTGCTATATCGTTTATTTTAAATGTGATTTATTATCCAGGATCATCCTGCCCAGGATTAGACTTGCATTTTTGGCGTAAAGTGTGTCGGGCCTGTCACTGCAGCAAAGATGTCCATGATGTTCAGGATGATGATTTGTCGGGGTGGGCACAGTTTGAACTGCTTGGAACTGCTAACCCTAAGAAGGCATCTTGTGAGTAGTCCATATAAGTATAATTATTATTTGAAATAATTTAATGTATGTAAAAATTGTATGTTTTTTATTACGAGGGCTGCACTAAAAGTATCGGGAATGGAATATTTCCACTGAATTGAATACCATTTATTTATTTAAAAAAAAAAACTCGGTCTTGTCTCTTCAAACTTCTTTAGTCGTTGAGAAAATGGAATTGACTCGAGAAAATTCTAGAGCGATGATTTATTATGACTTTCGAAGTGGTTTAACACAAAAACAGTGTGTTGACCGGATGATTTCTGCATTTGGTGATGAAGCCCCATCCAAAATCACAATTTATCGCTGGTTTGCTGAATTTCAACGTGGACGTGTCAAGCTCAGTGATGATCTCCGTCAAGGTCGTCCAAAAACTGCAGTCGACAAAGAAAACGTTGATGCTGTGCGTAAGCTGATTGAGGAAGATCGACATGTGACATACCGCGAAATTCAGGCAACTTTAGACATTGGCATGAGTCAAATACAAACAATCTTGCATGAACAATTAGGTGTAAAAAAATTGTTTTCCCAATGGATACCGCATTTGCTCTGTGAAGAGCAAAAAGCGGCTCGCGTTACTCACGCGTTACTGACGCAGGACCATCCTCCATCACGACAATGCGAGTTCTCACACCGCGCACAGAACAAAAGAGTTTTTAGAGCAAGAAAACATAGAATTATTAGACCATCCGCCGTACAGCCCCGACCTAAGCCCTAATGATTTCTATACTTTCCCTAAAATAAAGAATAAATTGCGTGGTCATAGGTTTTCATCACCTGAAGAAGCTGTGGACGCCTACAAAACGGCCATTTTGGAGACCCCAACTTCCGAATGGAATGGTTGCTTCAATTATTGGTTCCATCGTATGGAAAAATGTGTCAAATTTCGCGGAGAATACTTCGAAAAGCAATAAATACATTTTTAAATAGTAATGTTGTGTCACTTCGATGATTCCCGATACTTTTAGTGCAGCCCTCGT
Source organism: Leptidea sinapis (assembly GCF_905404315.1). Classification (NCBI taxonomy): domain Eukaryota; kingdom Metazoa; phylum Arthropoda; class Insecta; order Lepidoptera; family Pieridae; genus Leptidea; species Leptidea sinapis. Next base: position 7,648,299 of record NC_066275.1, on the reverse strand, counting down.
ATATTTATAATAAAAATACTTAGCATAAATATTTTTTAGTGAACTATTGAATTAATACAATGGTTCATAACTGTTTATCAACAATCATAGATTATGATGTCACAATATCTTCCTTCATATCTTTTTTATCTTGAAACAACAAACCAGCCTTAAAAATAGTAACACAAACACAATTAAAATTGTGCCTCATATGTAAATGTTTTTTTTTGAGCACAAGGGATACTCACTAATTGACCAATACAGCCAACTAATAATAAATTACAAAGTTTGTAAATTATTAATAACTATTCATTAGTTAGATGCTTTGTGAAAGGTGGCTTACTTCCTTGCCAGAACTAATTATTTAAATGTACCACTGGAAATATTCTTCTACAACATAACAAACTTGTAAGAAATGGCAATTTTCCCAGGAGAAAGGTGAAAGAGAGACATTCGCCTGGTTTGCAGGTGCAACATGTTGGGGCTCTTAGCTTTAGAATAGCCTTTAATAGTTCAAGGCTATCTATGGTGCCGTGACAGCTGATGTCATATTATTGTAGGGACGTATCTGATATTATCGTTCTGTCTGCAGGTATCTAACCAAACTGCAATGAATTTCATTTATGCGGTGTTTTCAGATCAATACAACATTAGTATGGATTCCTTTGGATGTTGCAAGTCAATACTTGGCAACAATAAAAAAAATTGATGGCGATATTTTGTTTATTTTTTTGTTATTATCGTATTTCATATATTGTCCACAGTGCCACTCATCAAGATTCGTGGGGTGACAGACAAACCAGTCAAACTTGATTGGGTTCCACCAAATGCTTCTACAGAATTGGTAAGTTTGACAAATATTCATGCACTAAGCACCCTAATAATAGGGTTTAACCTAATATACCATAAGGTGTGGCATCTTTAAAAATATTTATTATTCCACAGAAGCATTTTTTTATTCTTATAAATTAAAAAACAATCCCAACAGAAGACTTAACTGATATAAAAATATTTTTGTTCCTGGTATTAACAGTATTCGTAATAATTAAGAAAATAATACTCTGGCATAGTTTCTTCTTTCCTAGAGCGTCATTTGTTTCCGAAGATTTGGTCTAGCTGGAGACGAAGAATTGTTATGGATACAATTTTGAGAAAGCATAAAAAAAACAAAGAGGAATGATGACTTTAGAGAAAGTGTATCAAGTTTTACAACACGATCTAAGACGCTTTTGAATCTAAAAATCATATCTCATCAGATAAAATCTCCGGACTTGCGACACCGTTACGAGACGCAGCTATAGTAAGTGTATATATGCATGTCCATATAGCAGAATGCGAACGCGTCTAGATAAATTAAATTTACATATAATAAATGAATATTATATATTATTCGAATCAAACACTTTTATTTCCTATTTCACTTACCGTGAACCTATAGTTTATATTTTAGATTGTAATAATTTTAATGATAATGAAGTTGTCGAAATTGTTAACGATGACTCATAAAACAATATTAAATGTATTTTAAAGTTTCTAATAATCATTAAATAAAATGCAATTCACAACCCAATAACCCTAGTACCCATCTAAAAAATGTCTAACGCGCCAAAATAACTACTTCTGTCGGCACTCCCGGAGTGCATCTCGTATTTTTTTAAATTGGTGATAAGGCACGAACTACCCTAGCTTGTCAGTAAGTCAACAGTCTTGCCTTTATAAAGGGGCTCTTATTATTATTTTAGCTCTTATTAAAAGCTGTAGACTGGCACTCGTTTAGCCCAGATCTGAACCCCTAGGACTGAAAAAGGAATGCTGAAATGGTTTGGACACGTGGAGCGAATGAGTGAAGAAAGATGACGCATCAAATATATAAGGCAAGTGTGTGTGGGCAAGTAGAACATTCGTCGACCAAATTGGGGACGTTTTGTGAAAAGGAGAGGTACGAAGCACCCGCAACCGGCGAGTATGTATGAAAAGAGTAATGAATGTAGAGGAAGCGCGTGACGTTTGTAAGGATAGAAGCAAATGGCATTCTATTGTCTCTGCCTACCCCGACGTGAACAAGGCGTGTGTGTGTGTGTGAACCCCTAAGATTAAATTATGATCAGTTGTAATACACGGGCTGCTCTAAACTTTTTTATCTAATTTTTTTCATAAGGTTTCAGAGTACATGTCATGCCTGGGGCCGTTGGCTCCGGTCTCTGGTTCGGACGCGGCCCGGAAACGCAGAGCCCAACTGCGAACTCAACTTCCGCCACACGACGTTGCTCCTGCTGCTCGACACCATGCCTCTGATCAGGAGAAATCTGAGCACACAGTAAGTACGGTTTCGGGCTTATCTAATTATCTGTAGACATATTATGTATTGCAGGTTATCTCTAAGAGACGTATTGTGAGATTCGAATTTCTAAGTTCGAAGTTCCCAAGTCCTTAGAAAGGTTGTTGTTTTCGGACGACTCCACCTTAACTGAATTCTATATTTAAAAAAAAATTGAAGTTTAAATGTCATATTGAATGTTCATTTGTACCTTCCATTGGTAAAGATATGGCTCAGACCTTAGAAGAATGGGCGCAAGTAACTCGGTAGCCTCTTCTTTTTATATAATTTACTTAGATAACCTATACGAGTAGATAGAGATATAGATAGATCTTTCTGTTAGACAACCTATAAAAACAGGTCAGGAATATTAGTTCAGTGTGCGTAACAAGGTATGTCTTGCACTTGAAATTTCGTTACTTTGTGTTAGTTAGCGTGAATTATTCAAGGGGTTAGTTCTCAACTCTTAACTTTTTTCGACGTTTTCACACGTGACATAGTCTATCTAGATATACAAATGATCTAAGATAATTTTATAACAGTTTTTCTTTCATTAAAATTTAAGCTCTGTGTTCGACCCTTGACATAGTTTTAAAATTTGGAATGGAGTTGATTAATTTTGTTTTTTTTTCAGGAATATATTACCCGTATCAAAGACCATGTGGTTGGTATGGGAAATGTTGTCCGCGTGGGACCTCTTCAAAATGGCGAAATATATTCCGTTGAGAACAGTAAAGTACATACTGCCACTAAGTCTTATGCATTGCCTTTGAAAATATCGAATGTCTCCAGAGGTGTTAAATACAATATAGTGCCAAAAAATGCATCAGATAAAAAACTTGTCCTGGACTCTCAAGGTAATATAGTGAGCAGTGCTGCAAATTTACCAGACTATAAGTCCAGTCCATTACTAAGCCGTCTTGTAAAGGACAAGCTACATGTTATGCGCATTGAATCTGATAGAATCAAAAGTGCTGTAGAGCATGGACCTGTTTATGACAAATTACTAAAGAATTTAAGTGACCTTAATATGCCTGTTACAAATGATGTATATTTACAACCAATTAGTTTGTTTAGAGAAGAGTACAACAAAAATCCACAATTTAAAGATGAAGTTACTGAATTTGCCAATAAAGCACTAGGATCTCAAGTGATGCCCGATCTGTGGTCCGTCACTAACAACAATGTTATGGGTAATGCTAAGTTACTGGAGGGTAGATTACAAAAAGGGACTATTTTTGCTCCTAATGGTGAAATTTGGAGCTGGAAACATGAACCTACCACCCCTGAGCATAGTGGGACTCTCTGCTCAACAAAGATAAGTCCTCAGTACTCAACTACAACTAAGCCACCCAATCAAGTTGAGCCCCAGCAGACTGCCCCATTACGAGACTATTTAAGAACTCATTCTGAGGAAGAGCAGATGCCACCTCCGTTACCAAATTACAACACTTATCCTGGATGTATACCATCAATTGATCAGGAAAATTCTAATGACAATCCAATTCAGATTGGCAACTATGCAGAACAATTAGAACCTATTCTTACCCAATTTGCTGATTTATCCCTAAGCCCAGCTGAAATTGAGTTCAATAGAAAACTTTATAATGAAGGAGTGCCTTGTCAACGTTGTGAAAAGCCAATGTTTGCTGGAGAAGTGGCAGTAAAGGCAGAGAGAGCTGGCCAAGAAGCTATTTGGCATCCACAGTGCTTTACATGCTGTAAATGTGGTGAACTATTGGCTGATCTTGTGTACTTTTACTACAAGGGAGAGATTTATTGTGCCAGAGACTTGGCAAATGTTCTTGAAATACCAAGATGTGCTGGCTGTGATGAACTGATATTTACAAGACCATACACAGCAGCAGAAGGGAGAGCTTTTCATGTGCAACATTTCTGTTGCTATCACTGTGATGCACCACTTGGTGGAAAGAAATATGTGCCAGATGATAAGACAGGTTTACCAATATGTTTATCATGTTATGATCAATTTTATGCAGAACGTTGTAGAGCATGTGGTGGTGTGATAGGGCCCGAGCAGCAAGGGGTGTCTTGGGGTAATATGCATTGGCATGCAAATTGTTTCATATGTTCGGGCAGAATGTGTGGAAAAAGTTTACTGAGTGGTCGATTTGTTGTGAAGCAGGAAATGCCTTTTTGTAGTGTACCTTGTGTACAAAGTAGAATTAAGTAAAATGTTTCATATTTAAAGCATTTATAGACATATTTAGTATTTTTAGAGAGTCATATTTACTGTGGTAATATTTTTACAAATAAAATTGTTCTTAGAAAATTATTTATTAGCAGTTATGGTGAAGAACTGAATACTTAGATAGTATTAATACAGAATCAAGTTATATGCAATAAAAATATCATTGTGTGTGTACCTATAATTCTGAAATAAGAGGGGCCAAAATAATAACATGTGAATTTAATTAAGTTAAGGTAGAAATATATTTTGATGAGATTATATAGTCTAATATTATCATGATGTATGTAATAGTTAATAACAGTACCAATGTTGTATTATTTTGAAATTATACATTCCACAATGTGCCATTATATGCAGTTCTAAGGATGATATAATAATAAAATAAATTGTGTGATAGTTGTGTTTTATTTAATTGAACTGTTTGATGGTTTTACTATGAAGCTATTTATGTACCATATCTAAGCAACAAAATTCAAACAGTTGATTGTGATTCCTGCCAACATTGGTTCGCCTCAGCTAATGAGTGCAAGTTGCTTGAGACAGTTGCAGATATTTTGTAAATGTCCCAAATAATGAGTTAAGTGTGAATTTAAATTTTCAATTACAGCCCAGTACAATATTATGTTGTAGTATTTTATAAAAATGGGGCATAAGACATATTGTAATAAATACTGGTTAGCTTTACTTGAAATGTAGTGTTAAATAATTTACTTCATATTGGTGAAATTATATAAAAAGGTAAAGGGCAATTCTGTCCTAGGTAAGCACTATGTAAAAACATTGTGGGAATTGACTACCTACCATAATTTGACTATATTTTTTATGGAAGAGGAGAAACAAGTGAACATGTCATTTGATGTTGTTTCTTCTGCAACATTAGGAGTGTTGCCAGCAGTTAATAAGGCAGGTGTACACACTTTTTGAAGGTATCCATGTGTCCCAGAAACACTGCATAAGGAAGCTCAGTCCACAACTTGGTTGTTCATGGAAGAATTTCTTGAAAACTGCACTGTGGAGGAACACCACACATAAAGATGGTGGGGATGATATTTTAATTTGTGGGAAGATGGAATTTGGTGGCAAGAATCAGGTCACACAGCTTAGATCATTTATATGTCTAGACAGACTATTACAGCCGTGAAAACATCGAAATAATTTACATTTGAACTAACCTCTATTTTGAGGGAGCCAACACTTGACTGATCACTAACACAGAGTGTCATACAAATTGCGAGTATAAGACGTAGCTTACCACCCACATACAACTAATATACCTGGTCAGCATTTATCGGTTATCTAACAGCAAGAGACTATCTAGACATACTAATAATCTAAGGCAAACACCTTGTTTGTTATATAAAGATTAGACCTGCAAAACAAAAGTTTAACCCCCTTATTCATAATAGTCTGCTAACTTAAAGCATTGCTAATTCTCACTCTGTCTTCTTCTATTGACCTAATTCAGAAGGAGAAAAAACACTCCTTAGCGGCTGTTTTAAGTTAGCGGACCATTATGAATAAGGTGGTAAGTAGTAGGAGTAAGGGATGTAGGATGATCATTAATAGGATATGATGTTACAGTATATTAATCTTAACAATAAAACACCTCTTATATTAATTGGATATAATATTCTTAATTCTTACATTACTTGAGTTTTCACAATAATACCTTTCTTTTGTGTTAATAACCAATGAAAGACCGGTACTAAAATCAACTTGATTATAAATCATTATAAAGTAACATTGTAATATATATTTTTTTAATTTAACAATAACATTGTCCATCAAATTTAATTATTTTCATACAGTCCTAAAAATAAAAACATCTTTCATAATGAATATGGAAATTTCTGAAATTATAAATTTGTTTCCATGTAGATAGTAACACATTGACATGAAGAATATTAATCTTATTTAAAAATTAGCGGTGTTATTGGATTACCTTTGAAAAGTGAGTAAACAAAGCTTTCTATATAGATTAGGTTGTTAGAATCTCAATTATTACAAAATATTAATCAGGCTGTGATTTTCAAGTTTCCCAAGTCATTTTTGAGTTTATTAAGATTTTCTTGAATAGCTTCTTGTTTGTTTTCTAATGCCGATATATGTCCATCCGTTCTTTTTATTTCTTTATTTATATATTCCATTCGCTTTATAACGTTTTGCTTTGCTTCTTCCAAATCTTGTTTTACTAATACTGGTCCAATAAGCTTGTAAACTTCACTATCATTTTTAAGGAGAATTAATTCCTCTTTCACTGCTTTATTTTCACTTAATTGACTATCTAATTGTTGCTTTAGCGCGGCTGCCTTGACATATTCTTTTTGCAGTCCATTATAAATTTCAAGTTCTTTTTGTAATTTTTTCTGTATTTCTTCAGCCATTTTATTAAAATAAATTTATAATTAAGACAATACAATTTTTTTGTAATTATTATAAATATTTGTATTTTATCGTCCCTTTTAGGTTATTTATCCTCAAATCTAAAAATTTCTTTGACTCGAATTGTCATTTCACATTTGACACTAATCATTGTCAGTTGTCTAGTTTTAATATTACCTTACTTTACGACCATGGATTCGATAACCACGGAGACGTGGGCCTTGGCGAGTTGGTGAACTTCAGATGTGTGTGGTAGGTTTCCTTACAATCTTGTCCAACAGCGTAGAAGCGACGAATAAACATTATTAATTATTAATTTTGATAAAATGAAAAAAAAATATTGCCTTAACTATCTCTTACAGTATTAACATTTCCACACAATTGCTCGTAAGTCACAATTTCCTTTGATGTATGTGAATCTATCATAGGCAGTTATGAGATATTCTCCACATTACCCCACTCAATGTGAACCCAATATGTAATTAATATTTAATAATAATAAATAGAAATACTTTTTTTATGATGCAATAGTAAAGATATAACAGTACAAGTACAGAAGGCTCCACAAAATCAAAGAAATAGGGGCTCTTGCGGCGATGCAATTACGTGCAATTCAGAGAGCATAGCGCTAATACCACTACATTTATATCAGGGGTGCTCAAACGGTCGATCGGGATCGACAGGTGGATCGCGAGTGCTTTTTGAGTCGATCTCGAGAAAATCCGGTATATTAAACTAAAATCGGTAATTACGTACCATCTTATGAAAAGTATGCTCGGGACATGCAGTGTCACGCCTCAACATCCAAAGCCACTCTTTAGTTAAGCTTAGAACTTTAGAACGCGTTTGTTTTGTAAGAACCAATAAACTCGCAATTTTGAATCATAATTATGAGTTTTTTCATTGACATTTAAGAGTCCCACCTACACTTACCTTGACTAAAAAAATGCATATTTTGCGCAAAACTAATATCTATGTCATCGTGACACTCTACCTAGACGACAATCCTTCATCACACATACTTGAAGCCTCTCAGGGCCGATCGATCATAGTCTAACAATTTTGAGGTAGATCGCCAGCAGTTCAAGGTTGAGCACCCTTGATTTATATTCTACTAGAAATTGCCTCTCTTTCTGTCGCGTGACCCTTACCTCTTCTGACGATGCTAGCGTTGTCTTCGGTTAAAAAAAGACGTGTGGAACTCGAGGACTGCCGCGATGAAGCTATTGCATAGCATTTTTTATCAACTTATGCAATTATAATTATTTATTTATTTTATTTATGCAGTATTTTTTTAAATAAAATTAATTTTAAAAAAAGCAAACGGGAACTGAGTTAATTTAACTTGCAAGATTTGATTACAGACAGACAACGGGACAGGTGAAACTAAATAAAAATGCTTGTCATAATAATAAAAATTAAAAAAACGTGATAAAAAGTCTCGAACCTAGGACCTTCTGCACAACGAGCATATGTGATAACCGCTGTTCTACGGCAACTGTAAAAAGCGTTCCGAAATATCTATATACATCTAATAAGTAAGTGTTAGGTTATTTTCCTTACGGAATTTCTGGATTCGGTCCCCACGCTCAAGGCCCGCGATAGAAGCTATGTAATAGCTTAAAATAATTTAACCTGAATATGATTTTATTTGTTTAAATACTTGCGCATTAAATAAATACCGACGTAACAAAGCTAAGACTGACCTAGCAAATTCAACAATTAAATTTCAATTAAATAAAATGTGTATTGTTAGGACCTAATAAGAGATATTTAAATAATGAAAATAAAACATACCTATCAGTAGACGACCTACTGAACTGCGTAGCAAAAGGTAAAAAAACTGTAACTACCTAGTATAAGGTCATTTTATAAAATTAGCTCAGCGTTTTCTAATTTTATAATATAAAGAGGTATATTATTGTAATTTTAAATCAATATTCGTTGTCAAACCTACATTTGGAGACAGTAAGGTATGCGTTGGAAGACCGCAACATAGTCAACATAATTCATTTTATCTTTCAAAAGTATTTAGATAGGTACGTACATACGAGCTTGAACAGAACCATGACGCGAGCTAGACTTGCATACGTCCTCTTAGGCTAATGCCTATTAAGATCTTTTTTGCGGTCGGCTCTTGGTCTAAGTATGAAATACTATCATTAAACCTACCTAGCATAATAGGTACAAATAAGTAATGGTAATTCAATAATAAATTTAAATTAGATTATCTTACAGCGTCATAAATATGAAACCATAATATCATCTCTCCTAGTTTCCAATTTTTCATATCCCACAATCATGCCAAGAACAAACAGTATTGAGTCTAGAAGTGGATATCTTGGTTATATTTTGTACAGGTTACAAATCATAGGTCTGATTTTTTTTTGTAATTCGCTCCGGCATAAGCTTGTATTCGTTCACGTAAAGCCCATATGAAAGCGTTATATTCTAAACGATTTCTTACCAAAGCCTCATACATTACAGAGCTCATAAAACATTGATACGTGGGTAACACGGCCAGTGCTAAAATGTTTAGTACTGGCCAGTTAGAAACATTGCAAATGAAAACTTTTTGAATTTCAATTTTAGATCTCTTTGGTAACCTAATGTAGTATATTGCATTCATTTGTCATTTGTTTTTGTGAATTGGCGGCAAATCTAAAATTCTTGTTATACGTGAAAATGAACCTAACGCGAGAAAATTTTCGGTCAATGATTTATTATGACTTTCGTTGTGGGCTTACTCAACAACAAAGCTAATGCTAATCGCAGCCTATCATAGGCTGCGATGAGCATTTCTTAATGAAGCCCCATCTCGGTTTAACGAGTTTAAGCGTGGACGTAGCAATCTCAATGATGATCCGCGTAAGGGACGTCCTTCAACAGCAACTACTGAAGATAACATCAGTGCTGTGCGACGCATGATAGAGGAAGATAAGAGAGTGACCTATCAGCAGATACGGGCAAGCCTAGGCGTTGGTATGAGTCAAGTTCAAAAAATATTACACGAATATTTAGGCGTCAGGAAGCTTTGTACCAGATGGATTTCCTATACTTTAACCGACGATCAGAAACACCTTCGCATGGACCGATGTCGCCAAATGTTAGAAGTTCAACGGCGGTGACTCAAATGCTGTATTTGACATCGTTACAGGTGATGAAAGCTGGATATATTGCTACGAACCCGAAACCAAAAGACAATCAGCTCAGTGGGTGTTTCCTTTCGAGAATCGGCCAACAACGGTAAAGAAAGGAAGAAGTCAAGGAAAAAAGATGATTGCCTCATTCTTTTGTCGGAAAGGTCATTTCGCGACAGTTACGATTATGAACTAGTCGATAACTACGGAGACGTGGGCCTTGGCGGTTGGTGAACTTTAATATAATTCAAATGTGTTTCCTTACAGGTTCTTTTCCTTGTGTAGGTTTCCTTACAATCTTTTCCATCAGCGTAGAAGCGACGAAAAAAATTATTAATTATTTATTTTGATGAAATGAAAAAAATTATTGCCTTAAGTATCACTTACAGTATTAACATTTCCACACAATTGCTCGTAAGCCACAATTTCCTTTGATGTATGTGAATGTATCCTAGGCAGTTATGGGATATTCTCCACATTAACCCACTCCATGTGAACCCAATATATAACTAATATTGAATAATAATAAATAGAAATACTATTTTTTATGATGCAAATATTGTATAACTGTACAAGTACAGTCAGTTTAAGTCATTTAGAAATAAAGTTTTAGAAAAAATAACGACCACGGTAGATAATAGTTTGTATTAGATTGTTAATGACTTGTTAATTCTTACTTTTATTTTTTGTAATTCCACACTTACCACTTTATAATTATTTACATTGTATAGTTTCTAGATTTAAGATTTGTTAGAATAACCAACCTAGAATTAGTATGTAAGAGCAAATCAATTGTTAATGTTGAGTTATTGTTGGTACATCTTAAATAAATAAATAAATAAAGTACAGAAGGCTCCACAAAATCAAAGAAATAGGGGCTCTTGTGGCGATGCAATTACGTGCAATCCAGAGAGCTTAGCGCTAATATCAATACATTTATATTCTACTAGAAGTTGCCTCTCTTTCTTTCGAGTATTTTTTTAATTAAAATTATCTTATTATAAGGTTACTTTTCTTTATATTTTCATTATTTTGGAATATTTATTTATTCTGATAGTCACTTAGTATTTTTTTTTTATTAAAATTAAAAATTTATTCCATTTAATCCAAGATGATGGTAGCGTGGGTACCATCCATACCCAACGTGAAGTTGTAGTTGCTGTCCAGTCCAACCAGTCTGTTATCCGAAGATTGTGGCAAAGGTATCGGCTCACTGGGATAGCGACTGAACTCCATCCTGGTAGATATCGGATAACTACAGAAGGACAAGATCGTTTTAATACAAACATAGCCAGGCGGGTGATAAAAGTGACTGCGCGGCAACTCATGGGGAGGCTGCGATGGCAACACCAGGTGAGTTTCAGCACTAAACCAGTCAGAAGGAGACTTCAAGCGTGGATATCGTGCTCGACGGTTGCAATGGGCACGTATGCCCTACGTACAATGGCCGGAACATCAGTAGACTCTTGTCGTATTTTTGGATGAATCTAGGTTTGGGTTCGATGAATATTTAAATCTTGTAGAAATTTAAAAAATGAAGAAAAATCTTGCAAGATAAACAACTGTCTCGGAAATGAAGACGATTGATAAGTAATAAAATTCTTAAGAAGATTGTTCGTCGGCAAGCTATAGAGCTTTAAAATAAATCTTTCTTTAAGATAACTAAATCTAATACACAAAGGAGGAAGGTTGGCCTCGATTTGCATAGCAGCTATTGGGCTAGTTTTAAGTGCACCCAATATTGTACGCATACATTTATTTTGTATTTTATCCAGACTATTAACAATTTTGCTGTTGTGATATTAGAATAGTACGTACGAGTCGTGCTTCTGGACGTCATGAATGGCGGTGTTGTTCTCCAGAAGTTCTTTCCTATCATGACGGAACAATCATGGGTTGAGGCTTAATTCGCTTAGGTGGGAGAATTAACCTCGCTTGGATACGGGGTAACATAACTTGCCAAAAATACCGCAGTGAGATGCTAAATTATATGGTTGTTCCGCACATACCAACTTCAAATCAACGTTTTGCGAGAAAAATCATCGTAGCTTTAAACTTGCCTCCATATTCTTTTGACATAAATCCCATTGTGTACACCTGGATTTTACTTGGAAGAATGCCATATGAACAATTTCCCTAAACTTCCCTCCTTCCTATCCCTTCCTCGGACATGATGTTCCAGCACGCGTCGTATATATATATATATATATATATATGTGATTTCAGAGGTGTACTACTGTATTGTCTTCGAACTTTAAGTCAACAATACCTTCAGCTCGGGAGAATCCACACTATTAATCGAATGAAAAACACAAACAAATTCATTCGCAATTCAACTTCCCCATTTATTAGTAATTTATGACTATAAGATATTATTACCTCTTTGAATACAATACAAAATTACCATTTCAATAGCAATTTTTGTATCAAAATTCTGTCAGGGGCAAATTAGTCTGATAACAAAATTACTTGTAAAAATGGAAGCCTAAATAGTATACGGGTGGATCCATGTGAGGATTCAATGTTACCTGTAGATTTTACGGAGAGTAACCAATAGTTGGCAAATCTGCCAATTTGGGAAGCCTTGCCTCTGTTCCCAGTCGGATAGGCTATAATTGAATGTGAGGAATACAATATTAGTGTTGCGGTCTCCTTTTAAGCATGAAATGCCTGTAGTAGGAGGCCTCGCTCCTCCATAGCAAAAAACCGATATGTTCATGCATATATTAATACTAGCTGACTCGACAGACGTTGGTTGATTACAGCGGCCGAATTCCACCACCGGACATTACGTGCAAAGTACCATCCGCATCACGTAGACGTCTGGCATTCCACAACCGCGCGTTTTGTTCGAAATTTCTCGCCTCGCACTTAGGGACCTTCAAGAAAAAAGCATACTCCCACCTTAAAGGCCGGCAACGCATTTCTTGATACACCTGTTGTTGCGGATGTCCATGGGCGGTTGCCTCACCTCTCCCCATCCCGTGAGCCTCTTGCCCGTTTGCCCCCTCTCATATAAAAAAAAACGTTGCTCTTTTGCTCTTATGAATTTGTAAATAATATTTCATAACATCAAGAATTATTTCGTAAAAAATTGCTCTCTGTTGCTATAATGAAATTGTTTCACAGCAGAACTGTAAAACCGTGCGTCAATAAACTCTCTCATAGAAAATATCTCTATACAAAACAATTATTACAAATAAAAATAATTATGGGTCCCAAATCGAAATAAAAACTATCCTATCTCTCAAGTTGGACCAAACTGCACTCCATGAAGTATACCCATTAAAATCCGTGCATTAGTTTAGGAGTCCATCGCGGACAAACAACGTGTCACGTAATTTATATATATTAAGATATATAGTATAATAAAAACTGCGGGATATTGTTTTTATTAATTTATTCAATCAGTTCTTTAATACCTTTTAATTTTATTTTAAAATACATTTATAAATTTATAACCAAGCATAGGATACATATTATACCTACTAACTGCTTTCGATGCTGCTTCGTAAAACATTAATTATTGTATTTCTTAATATTAAGTGACGTTTACGTAAATAAAATAAATAAAATTAACTCATTAATGTAACTTACAGATTATGACCATATTCTAAAGCCCATGCATACCCGGCATTGGGATCTTTGCTTTTTTCTGCTTCTTCTTGTATTTTTTCAGTCTTTTTAAGCACATTTTTTATGGTTTTATATAGTTCTGGATTGGGTACAATATACTTTGAATTTTTTGGATGTTCAGTTGTCGTTCTACCAAACCTTTCACGCACAAATTTTTCATACAAATCTTCATCTTCATCCTCCTCATCTTCAGTTTCCTGCTTACCTTTTTGTTTATACGAATCACGCTCTTTAGGTGTTCCTATATCTTTATCATATACATAATAATTATCCTTTTCATCATCCTTATGTTTCCGCTTGTAAGGTTTGTGGTTATCATGATCATTATACGTATATGAGGGAATTCCTGAATAGCTGGGTTCTTCATAATTGTAAGCCAAAATATCATCAGGCAGCTTTATGTCAGGTAATTTGATGGAAACATCACCGAACTTAATATTAAGTTCTTTATCAAACTCTTCATTTGTTGAAGGAGCTTTTGTTATTATTTCTACCCCTTCTGTGTTTACATTAATGGGAACCTCTGTAACTTCCGGTGTGTTTTCTGTTTTATTCTTTTCTACTTCGTCGTGTTTATAGTCTAGAGGAATTCTTTCAAATTGTTGTTTCAAATTTGACTTATCTTGTTCTTCTGAAGATGATTTTGTGGTAGAGTCTGCTTTATAATCAATCAATTTATTGGAAGCCTTTTCGCTTGATTCTTCACTTGTGTCTTCGATGTTAAGCTCGATAACTGGTCTAACTTCTTCATCTTTAATACTTACAAGTTCTTGAGCCTCATCAGAATTTTCTTTGCTTAGTATCTCTGAGGACAATCCGGTCGCTATTAGTTCTTCGCTGTTATTATGTTTAAAATTTTCGTTACTTTCAATTGAAGTTATATTATCTCCATTTGCTTTATCATTCGCATAATCATTTTCACTAATGTTTTTTGTATCAATCTGTTGGTAATCACCGTATGGAATGTTACTAGATTGACTGAAAGGAACACTACGTAGCTTATTGTCCTTATATTCAGTTTCTTTTTCAAAACTCTCGTTACTGTTATTATTTATTTTTGGTTTTGTTGATTTTGTATCTGTTTGGTCTTCGAAACTGTAGGGTTTGCTTGGTGTTTCTTCAGAACTAGATTCAGATCGAGGAATCGATTCTGAACTCAGTGGTGTATATTCATTTCCATTATCGTTTTGTTCAATGGAGTATGTATCTTCATTGCTTGCTTGACTATTTTCTTTTGAAGGTGTATCAACATATGATTTTTTGGTGTTTCTTTGTTGTGTCGGATTTATTTCCTCACTGTCTTGACTCTTACCATAAGAACCAATAAGTGGCACTTCATGTGAATCTTCTTTTATTAGTTTATCTGTATGGGCATCACTTGTTTGTGGAGTAGTGTATATGTTTTCAGTACTTTTATCGATTTCCTCTAACGTATCAACATTTGGATTTTCAAGACGTTTTTGATTATAATTTCTAGAAGATTCCTTGTCATTTATATCTTTAAAATTGTCTCCAAATTGGTTCGATTTAGAGAATTCTTGAGGTTTATTTACTACTGGTCGGTTATCTTTCAATGCATGTATATTAGGATCTGATAAATGAGGTTGTGTGACCAGGTCTTTTACTTCTTTGCGGTTATTTTGGCCAAGATCGTGACTTGTAACGTATTCATAGAGAGCTGGTGCAGACCGTCTTCTACGTAAACTATTTTTATAATGTCCTTTTGCTTTGATTTGAATTTGTAGTTTACTTTCGGATTTTAAATCTTTATTGACATTATATGTAGTTTCATCATTATGATTTTTGCAATCACAGCCATTTAGTGGTTTCGTAAACTTCACACTTTCATTACAAGTAGTGTTAGAATTATCGATTGTAGAATTAATATTACAATTTCTTTCTTCCCAACTCATGTCTATACTTTTACACGTTGTATTGAAACAATCGGAGACATTAGAACTGACATTTGCAAGAGATGTATTTTGTATAATAGCATCAGTTATCTGCAAAACAAGGAATGTGTAATGTATGAAATTTGTTGAATTGTGTTATTGTTTCGGGATTATATTTAATAAAACATCACAGATTTTTATTTCATGTATTTTATTTACATAATTACAGATAAAATGATTTACAAAGTACAAATACTAAAATAAATAAGTGAGTATAATACTAAATAAAACAACGGTGCGTGTATTTTGTGGTGCATTTTGTAATATTGCGTGATTCCGGATCTTGCGTGAATACTTATTCTAATTTAAATATGAATTATCTACCTTATAATAAAAACTCAAAAAATGGAGGTTAGTATAATTTACATTCGAATATTTTTAAATTGCATAATCTCTACATACTCATAAGGCTAGTGGTAAGCATTTATATTATACACTACACTACTAAGAGTATAGTGTGAAAAGGCCTTAAAATTTGGGGAGGAAATATTAGTTTTTTTTATCGTTATTATAGAACAAGGCAGTGGTAGGCATTGCCTAAGTTATGAACCCATTTATTTATAGTATGTTACTAGAGGTACTGTTCAATAATATAATTATAAGCGATTGTTTATTGACAGTCAATCTTTTAAAGTATTAGTACTTATAAATCTGGTACTTGTAGCTTCTTATGCTTATAAGCTAAATAAGATCTAACAACATTACCTTATACAATATGGCAATCATTCATGTGACTTTGAGTCAATAATAATGTTATAGAAGAATACTTTGTACAATAACTATTTGTTATTCACTCTTACAAAACATAATAACATACATGCACTACTTATATAAATCTAAATAATAATTATAACTTGTTTACAGTACTATTACTTAATCTACTTGGACGCATATTATTTTAAGGATCAAATGTGATCGTAAAACTGATTATAATTTTAGGCAAATTAACTTGTATCCATGACAAAAGAATCCGTGTTTATTTGCCATATTCACCTATTTGGCAAGTGACTATTTTATATTACAATAATATTAAAGAACAACATAATAATATAATTATTTTCAATTATCTAGGCACCTACTGATTACAATTTTATATTGATATTTGATACCTGTGTTAATACGAAAAAAAAAGAAATAGTGATGTATTCGAATTGTTCTT
The DNA here is from genome assembly GCF_905404315.1 of Leptidea sinapis. Lineage (NCBI taxonomy): Eukaryota > Metazoa > Arthropoda > Insecta > Lepidoptera > Pieridae > Leptidea > Leptidea sinapis. The sequence continues at coordinate 7,631,522 of NC_066275.1, read as the reverse complement.
TTTAAATAAAGAACATGAAATCCAATATATTTTTATCACATTGATCAAACTAGTTTGTTAAGATTATATTTAACTGATCTGATATAAATTAATGCTTTTATGTTTTTTAGAGATATAAATTATTTGAAAAACGTAATATTTGTTACGGTCTAAGATAATTTCTAAGTGCTACTACGATTGTGGTGCTGCTATGACGCTACTTCCCGTGGAATGGGTCGAAAGAGAAACTACTCACATATTGTTTCGCAGCACCTACGAAAGGCACCGGCTCAGCCCATTTCGAAAAGTCCATTGATGGTAAAACACCACTTCTACACGGTACACGAGGATTTCTGAAAAAATTATTAGAATATCTATTAAACAGTCGCTAGTTTACTTATCTTAATTCTAAACAATACATAGTGAATTAACAAAAAAAAACGAAAAAATTATTATTAAATACTAAATATTGAATAAAAAAGATTTAAAATCTATTGAGTATTTAATAATATTTCTTTCAATTTTTTTTGTTAATTCACATATGCGTTGTTTAGAATAAAGATAGAAATGCTAGGATTTCCTGCCACTTTGACCACGTGCCAGTTTTAGAGAAAAAAAAAATGAATTTAACGTTCTTTATGCAATGATAAGGCTGAGATTATACATAGATCTTAGACTTGACTTAGACTTTGCTCAGACATTACTTAAGTAAAATTTAGCTGGGTGTAATAAAACGCGAACTTGATATTTCCAGGGCTGTCAAATGATAATAAAAACCACATCAAAGGTTACGCGAAGCTTACACTCTAATTATTTTTACGTAAGTAAAGACTGAGCAAAGTCTAAGGCTGAGATCTATAGAGCGAACTTAGAGTTTGCTCAGACTTTACTGACGTAAACTTTACTGATAGTGATAAAACGCGAACTAGACTTTTGGATTATCTTAGCGTAAGCTCAGTATAATATCAGCTGTCAAATGACTATAAAAACGAAAGGAAAGATTATGCTAAGCTTACACTTAGGTATGTTTTACGTGAGTAAAGTCTGAGCAAAGTCTAAGTATGCTCTATAGATCAGCCTAAGTTTTGACATATTAGCAGTTTAGTACACACCGAGTTATGTATAATACTTACAGCTCATGATCCGGTAGAACCATTGGGTAAAGCTGAACTGTATCAATAATATCTGTGTTGTCACAGATTACCCTTGCAAGTCGAGACTTCCTTATTTCTGCCATTTGTTCTGGGGTAAATGATGAAGGTTGATTCGGCAACTCGAACCTGAAAGACAATTTGAGAAAATTTTAAGATAAAAATTGAAGACTGGTTATCATCACCTATTATTAAACTAATGTTGCAAAGACATCGAGAGACCTTATAACCTAGAAGTCTCCTAACAAGTATAATATGTATATTCTCAATGGAAAAACTTCAGTCACCGATTTGAAATGTGCGTGGGCGGAATTTCAACGATCATTTCTATCCGACTAATCGATCACAACATATTTATATTCGGCCAGGTAATAGTCACAACATATCGCAACCAATCGCTTCTGGCTACCATAGACCAATGTAAGTCCAATTTACTAACGTGGTATGTCAAAGAGACTGTTAGGCGTATTTTTTTAAATGTAAATAAGGAACAAGACGCGCAGGACGTTCAGCTGATGGTAACTGATACGTCCTGCCCATTACAATGCAGTGCCGCTCAGGATTCTTGAAAAACACAAAAATTCTGAGCGGCACCTCAATTGCGCTCGACACCTTGAGACATAAGATATTAAGTCTCATTTGCCCAGTAATTTCACTAGCTACGGCGCCCTTCAAACCGAAACACAATAATGCTTTAACATTACTGCTTCACGGCAGAAATAGGCGCCATTGTGGTACCCATAATCTAGCCGGCATCCTGTGCAATGTGCCCATAAACCGGAGACGTGTCGAGGACCGGTGGCCACCCCCCCCAACAAAGATCTCTCTGTGAACGGCTGGATCACTTGGCATTGCGTAGAGACGTCGCTTCATTGTGTGTACCGCATTTATCACGGGGAGTGTTAACTGCTTAACCTGATTCCTGCCGCTGAATTCCACCTTCGCACGACACGCCACAAGTTAGGATATCATCCCCACCATCTGGATGTGTGGCGGTCCTCCACAGTGCGGTTTCCAAGGAGTTTTCTTCCACGTACTACAAAGCTGTGGAATGAACTTCCTTGTGCGGTGTTTCCAGGACGATACGACATGGGTTCCTTCAAAAAAAAGCGCGTACACCTTCCTTAAATGCCGGCAATGCTCCTGTGATTCCTCTGGTGTTGCAATAGATTGTGGGCGGCGGTGATCACTTAACAACAGGTGATCCGTACGCTCGTTTGTCCTCCTATTCCCTAAAAATAAAAAAATACACATTCCTACATCTCAAAAGATGTCATAAAATAGATGAATTATGTGTTCAAAAGAGCGCATACGTTCCTATCTTTTCGGTTTGGAAGAAAACACACCAAACTCTCTGAAGTAGATATTCTCACTTGCGATATTCCTGTTAGTTTTTCCACATCGGATCATCGATTTAGTAAACATATATGGTACAGCTATGTTAAATCAGTTAAACTCACCAGAATCTATCACCTCTCCTCGAATATGAGAATTGTGTAGCGATGATACACGCAAAAGTTGGTCCAAGCATCGATCCTGGCAAAGGTCGTTCCGAAACCCCACCAGACCATAGATCCACGTCTATCGGATGCTCAAATATCGATTCATACTTCCTTACAGTTTCATTAGGCATAGAACCGAATAAGTCCTGGAAAGTATTAGCGTCAGAGAGTCCACAGAATTTTCTGAACTCCATGTAACCGGGAAGACCGAACTCTCTGCCTCTCTGCATATTAAATGACACCAAATCCATTCCGAATCTTGCGCCTACTTTCTTGAAGAGATGGTTGGTTACTTCTTGAGTGATTGAATCGTCCATGGCTTGAGCTACTTGGTTCATGAGGCCCATCACGTATTCGTCAAGTACACCAGCTCTGTATAAGTCGTAAGGTCTTCGTATGAGATCTGACAAACGCTTGGATGCTGAAAATATAAAAATATTGTTACCAATTCTTACGTGTAATACTGTCCACACAAATCGTACTGAATTAATATGGACATAAGAATTTGTCTACAAGTATCGCACTTGATTCAGGATTAAATAATTTGTTCTACATAAATCGTACTTGATTAAAAAGGACATAAGAATTTATATACAAAAACCATAGCTACTTGATTCGAAAGGTCTTAAGAGTGTGTCTACGTAAATCGTACTTGATTCATAAGGACGTCATCTTTAAAAATAGAATTTGATAAAGTTAGAACTTTTTTATGCAAATAAGGGGCGAGACGAGCAGGACGTTCAGCTGATGGTAATTGATACGCCCAACCAAATACAATGCAGTGCCGCTCAGGATTCTTGAGAAAACCTAAAAATTCTGAGCGGCACTTCAATTGCCCTCGTCACCTTGAGACATAAGATGTTAAGTCTCATTTGCCCAGTAATTTCACTAGCTACGGCGCCCTTTAGACCGAAACACAGTAATGTTTACATATTACTGCTTCACGGCAGAAATAGGCGCCGTTGTGGTACCCATAATCTAGCCGGCTTCCTGTGCAAAGGAGCCTCCCATGGGTAAATACGAACAATTTAGATACTATATTTTTATTGAATTGAATAACTGAGTAACTCTATTGTAACAAATATAATAAACGGAAGTATGTATAACAAAAAGAAGATATTTAGATTGAATTGTGCTGGCTAACAAAATAACTTTACGAGATTATAAAATATTATTAATAAAACATAAAATTACCGATGAATTTGTGTGCTTTGGACCATCTCTCCACGGCTGTTGGTAAGAGTGAATGTCCGAAACGGTAGGCGGCAGCAGCGAATGATGCAATCACGTCGGGGTTCACCTCAGGGTCATACCCATCCCAGTAGCCCTGCCATTGAATTAACATAATGATACTCAACGATCGAACGAGAAATTTAAATTATCTTAAATAAAACGTTCTGTGTGAAGTACGAAAGAACATCTACAATACTTAATGATATGTTCTAAAAACTATTACTACGTAGAAGTGCCCCAAAAATATTGACAGCATTTCCGCGTTGGATGCCTTAGCTGGTCCGTTGGCTGAAATAACTACTAGCTCTTGTATAGTCTCTGGACCCCTGGGTCTCAAGGGCCAATTGTCTCAACACCAAACGGCACTAAGATGTAAGATTTACTGATAATGAACAAACAGTCCCGGCTCAGACCCAGCACCAATTGAAGTAGTTGGGACATGACAAGGAGCCAGTATGTCGACTCATGTCGCAACTCATGCTAGCGCCCTACTTCCTCAACCTCTACCACCAGCTTCATTCCATCAGGACGATTTCTATGGCGACGAGCTACCATTTGACTTTAAAATAGCTGGTATATTATGAGCGGCGAATCCCTGCAGATAACGATAGAGACGGTAGTAACGGCCTGCTGATTTAAGACAGAATAGCCCGTGACGTCATAGAGCATCTGCCTGCACGCCAAATCAGCATTGATATAATTTATTCAATTCTATTCTTAGCTGGAATAAAAATGAATTTAACTACATTTGAGGCTATTGCATCTCAATTTATTCACATTTAAATCTTGAATTGTAAATATTCAATATAATATTTTTATTCCTCTTTTTAAAGAATATTGTAAGTAATTAATCTTTTTCGAACAATGAAATACAATTTTATAATTTAAGAATATGCTTCAAGGTAATTCTCGAAACGTAAAACTAATGAAAACGCCAGGGACTTTAAACGCCTATTTATAAATCCAGGTTTATTACTCTGTTGGAACTTTGGTCACAGCGACCAAACCGATATTGTTAAATATGTTTTTTAAAGAACATTTATGATTTGTTAGTTGATACAATATAAATCATAATATACTCTGAAATATACTTTATATAAATTTTCAGAATTAACATTTTAAAGTCCAATCTTTTTCTTACTTTTACTAACATTAACAAAAACTTTATCTTATACATATTTACCATTTATGTATCTGCCTAAATAAATATACTACAATTGTAATACTGTATCTAAATCTAAGCAACGGGCAGTTTCTTTATTACCTCTTTTTCGAGCACCAGTCCGAACTTCTCCATAACATCTTTTCCCAGTAATATCGGCAAGAACTCGTTGTAAGTTATGTGTTGTATTTCAGCGATGTTGATCCTTCTGGCCTCTTGGAATAAGGTCTCGTCGTCCCAATGCGGGTTGACATGAGCCAGGGCAGCGGCCACACGGTTATGTTCTCTAGCCATCAATGTGTGCATTACTGTCAGTACTAACTGCTCATTGACACGAATCTCACCTGTTTAATAGAATTTAGCATGAATACTAAATTATTTAGTACTAGCTAACCCGACAGACGTTGTTCTGTATACGCGTATAATAATATTTTTATATGAATTTGTCAATAATATAATATCATAAAATCAAAAATTAATTCGTAAAATATGCACCCTGCTGTCGTAATGAAATTGTTTCACAGCAGAACTGTCAAACCGTGCGTCAATAAATTCTCTACTAGAAATTATGTATGGATACATCAAAGGAAAAACAAATTTGTTGTTTTTATTTTATTTACCAGAATTTTCCTATTTATTCACCTTTTAAACCTTCTCTGGACTTCCACAAATAATTCAAGACCTAAATTTGCCAAATTGGTCCAGCCGTTCTCGAGTTTTAGCGAGACTAACGAACAGCAATTCATTTTTATATATATAGATAGATGTTGAATGTTATTTATAAGAAAACAGTGCATTTAATCAGTAAATTTTTTTTGATTGATTGAAATTGGGCATGTATTCGATTGATTGACAATCAAATAAATTATTCTTATTCTTACTTAAAATAAATTAACGTTAGACCACATTAGTTCTTCGCGAACGGCTATAGTTAATATCATGTTAATATTAATAATATCCATACAGAACCTCCATCACTTCTTCGAGGTTACTTTCAATAAGTCTCATTGAGGAGAATGAACGATTTTAGCCTTATAAAAAAATAATAAAATATCCATAATAACACTTTGAACAACTTTGCTTTCGTGGTCACGCTTTTTGCTTCGGCGTGTGTTCATCAATGGATATTTTATTTGTCATCAAGCCATTGTGTAAAAGTACAAGTTATATAGTCAACGTGTTGATAGATAGTTTTGTCCGTCAATGTGGAACAGTAAATAAATTTCTTCTCTGAATAAATACATTCAAAACAATTGGAGGTAATTTCAGAAAAACGTTGCAAACCATAATCATGTGGAAATTGAGTTAAGAACACAAAACTGGCCACGTGATTTTTATTAACGGACTGACAAAAAATGGCAGCCCTACTGTCACGGTTTAAATGACATCATGACTTAGTAGCCCAACCCACATGAATGGATTACAATAACATTTATTAAACTTTAAACACGAATTTCTTAAAATGTAATGTTTGTGGCTTGGAACGTTTTTCAGGAACTACGTCCAATTGTTTTTTAATAAAAATAACTTACCGGCTTCAAAACAGTACATGTTCTTATTGGGTCTAGTACAGCCTTCATCAGGTATGTCAAGTTTAAGAGGCAGGAGATCCTTAAGTCCGTACTCTTTGAATACTGGGTTCATGCGTAATAAACCACCATATCCTGTCCTTAGTTTTCTATTTAAAAATAAACGATTAGAAATTATTATACTGGGTGCAAAAATCACTGAATTTTTGACCATGAAACCCCATTTAAAAAAATCCCGCGTAACATTTCGTGTCTTGCACTATCATAGGAAATTATATTCACATAACTGGATAGAAATAGAAAACGAAAACCACTAGATAATTACCTGGCGAACTTTTCGGTGACCCCATAAACGGTATTTCCGTCAATTACTCCAGTCAACGTGTTGAACGGATTCCTCGAACCTAGAATATGATAAACAATATTAAAGCGCATGTTCTTATAATGCAAATTATTTTTCTTTTTAATAATTTACTTAATTATACGAGTGACTAACTAAAATACAAATAAATGGACCCTAAAGTTGTCAGTTTAATAATTAGATGGTGAGCTCATAAATATATATTTCAGCATAATCAGGACGACTTGTACATTAGTCAGTGGTCTATTGATTAGTCTACTACTGTAAGACTTAAGCTTATCATAAATTATATGATTGAGAGTGCATATACAGGATGTCCCAAAGTTATGGGACATGAAGGGAAAGTACCTTAAATATCGAAGGTAGGCTATTTTACTGAAAGAAGACTTTATGTTATTTTTAAAAGTTAGTAATTCTGAATTCAAAGATTTTCTAAAAATTACTTGCCTCGTCTGGGAATCGAACCGACTTAAATGAAAAAAAAACACCCCTACTTTTATGATGCCAATCGAAAGAATGGCCAAAAACTAATAACTCTTCTTAAGTAACATAGTATTTTAAAAGAAAGGAGCTTTTATGTGTTTAAGTTTTATCCTCCTCAAAGGGTCGTGCATTGTGAACGAATTCATTGATGAATTCATTCATTAAACTCATAAACGTCAAACTCAAAATCAAATTTATAATATGATCTTTATTTGAATAAGTTTGAAGTGAGCTATTTTAAGCATCATCAATTCATTTATGATTTAATTTATTGAATCTAACATAATATGTTCTGATCTCTTTTTTGACAAGAGTTAAAAATAGAAGTACATACAAATATTTTGTAAAGTTCTGTATCCAATATACCAAACGCATTCAACTTTTAAAACATTAAAAAAATAAACTCTACCATGATTTCTCTGTATATATTATTTCTCAAAGGTGTTTTTTGTTGAAAAGTCCTAACTTTCATAATTCTTATTTCGTTCTTCAAATATAGCTAGCTCAAACACCATTTGGAAACTTATATTTGCTGCTAGAGACGTAAAATAGACAAATCTTTTAAAATGATAGAATATCCAATAAAATAAGAATAATTAGCAGTCCGACTGAACTATATTGTTGACAGAACAGATATTGTTACAGTATTGCTAATTTCAGACTATGTGCATAAATTATTTTAGGATGTGACTACTACATGCAGTAATGTATTAAGCAAGCGCGGGGCCCGTAAGAAATCATTTCAAAGAGCCCTTGATTCATGTTGGAAATAGTCGGTTACCGAGTGTCTGACGTGGATTGCCTTAGAAGGAAAAGTTGTAACGTTTCACGTTTTTGTTACAACAAGTCTATTCAATAAACCACATTTTAATAAGTTTCAATAAAAAATTACCCTCAGGCAGACATGATTGGGTATAAATATGCGGGGGCCCGGATTCAGTGCCGGATTAAGCAAGCGCGGGGCCCGTAGCATATTCTTTCAAAGAGCCCTTTCGATATACCGGTTACCGAGTGTCTGACGTGGATTGCCTTAGAACGAAAAGTTGTAACGTTTCACGTTTTAGTTACAGCGAGTCAATTCAGTTAGCCACATTTTAAAAAGCTTCAATCATAAAATTACGCCCAGGCAGACATGATTGGGTATAAATATGCGGGGGCCAATTTCGCGTGGGGCCCGGATTCAGTGCCGGATTAAACAAGCACGGGGCCCGTAGCAAATTATTTGAAAGAGCCCTTAATCTATATTGGAAATAGTCTGTTACCGAGTGTCTGACGATTGTCTTGGTAGGAAAAGTTGTAAAGTTTGAAGTTTTTGTGATATCATTTTCAAATTCAATATACTATAATCTTAAACAAACTCAATAAAAAGATTACGCTCAGTTAGAGATGAGTGGGTTTAGACATGCGGGGCCCCCTTTCGCGCGGGGCCCGTAGCAATTACTACTCTTGCTATGCGGTTAATCCGGCACTGCCCGGATTAAATGCATTTTATCTAGCACTATATGTAATTAGTATTGCCGGTAAAGTTATTACTTTCAATGAATAAATGATTGTAGTTATGTTTGCTAATAATCATTCAATCATTTCATTTTAAAATTATCGACGATATCTCGTCGATATATCGATCAAAATGATTGTAAGTAGTTATTATGTATTTAAAATAACGACAACCCAATTCATACTTCGTATGCAAATCATCTGTAAGTGAGTTAAATAATTTATCTAGCATGTAATTAAGTTGTAAATGTTTATCTGTATTTGCAGTCGTTCTAAATGATGTGTTTACTTAACATTAAATGACCTGTCATTTGGTCGAGTCATTCGTCATATTTCTTTAGGAATGGTAATGACATGAGTTTTGGTCATGGTTCATTAAATTGATTCGGATTGTTGCATATTATTATGTTACATACAAGTAATTTATACAAGGACAAGTTAGCTTCATATTATTATGCATCAGTGAATGGTTATTTTGCCGCGAAACGATTTATTTTTTTTAAATAGGACTGAAGCGGTACTATAGTACATTAAGTTAGACTTACAATCAAGTTATATATTCTATGAAATATAAATCGTGTTATTATTTTATTTTGTGATAAATTTTAAATAGACAGACCATATTTTTTACATCTATGGGTACATTTTCTGCTGCAAAAGTAGGGGTGAATTGTACTGCTGTGTTCCAGTTTTGATTTTTGACCAGATTTGATTGACTAAAAGCTTGTTTTGAGTTGTTTTTGTCTAATTTCGAAGTGAAACTTTTTTTGCGTCGGTGTAAATTGGATTTCATGAAACAAAACCATAGTAGAAAATTTATATTATTAAGGCGGCGTCCCTTAATTAAATAAGGCTTTTAAGGGGGGTGAGAGGTCGAGCCGAATCTCATCCAATTTCATGTGAGTTTTATAAGCTTAAAAGCAAGAAATGAAAATAAAATATGAGAAAACTGGGTTTCTTTATAGAAAAAATATATATAATACCAATTATTAGTCTTATTTGAGGAGAACTACTTTAAATATTATCTATTATTATTAAATATTATCCAAAGAAATCAAGCCCCAATAAGCTTATTTGCATTTAAAATACGCAAAAATCTCACGCGACCTAAGGGCAAGGGATCTAGCGAAATCTCACAACATCATAGCCCATTGACAGAAACTTATCTATAATGAGTTACAGTCGCTTATAGAACTCTGGACATCTTTCATGGTTTCTTTAATAAAATTAAATTAAAAAAAGAAAACGGGTTGTGAGTAAAATTTAACTTGCAAGATTTGATTCGACAGATGATTTGACAAGACAGACAACGGGACAGGTGAAATTAAATAAAAATACTCGTCATAATAATAAAAATTAAAAAAAACGTGATAAAAAATAAAGAAATTATAAAAAATCAAGACGTACCCCAGGCTCGAACCTGGGATCTTCTGCACGAAAAGCATACGTGATAACCGCTGTTCCATGGCAACTGTAATGACCGTCGCGAAATAGCTATATACATCTAGTAAGTAAGTGTTAGGTTATTTTCGTTGCGGAATTTCTGGATTCGGTCTCCACGCTCAAGGCCCGCGATAGAAGCTATGCAATAGCTTAAAAATATTTATATGAATCAATCTATAAAAGTATATTATAAGAATCCATATAATTTAGGTATTCAACCGTGTATCCGTATTATAAATAAATTGTTTGTTATAAGTGCATTTTTTTTAATTTGTTTAGTGGCATGGGATGTAAGTTCATAGGCCAATATTAATGCATTGTACGCCTAGTATGCCTAATGGTAACCCCATTTAGTAATTTGAAAGGTCCTGACAAAAAACCTGACATACGAACTAACATAATCGATAAAAGTCCAGATTTTTAGTTGATCTCGTTTAGATTTCGTTTCTCGTAAAGATAAAAGATTGATGTTATTTAATTTGTAGTTTAAAACTTTATTCCATTTCATATAAATAAAATCCAGATAATTTACAGAGCCGGACAAAATCCGGACGAAAGGTAACCCTATGTACGCCGCGCCGTAACTATTACACGTACCAGAACAATAAATAATATATTAAAGTGTACGTAATATGGAAGTACCTAATAAATTATTAAAAAAAAATCTCACCAGGAGACGCTATTCTCCTAGGGTAGAATAATAGAAAAAAATCGTCGCACGTTATTTAGGAATACTGTCTAACCTCGCAACGTTTTATCTATACATACACAAAATTGAAGTGTCTGTTCGTAACATTGAAATAACCGTTTTTTACTACATGTAGATGAATATATATGGTACATACAAAATAACATTTTTTTAAATTTTTGTCTGTTTGTCTGTCTGTTTGTTCCGGCTAATCTCTTTGATTTTGACGAGACTTTTACTGGCAGATAGCTGATGTAATAAGGAGTAACTTAGGCTACGTTTATTTAAGAAAAATATAATAATGTTGTTATTTCCAAGAAACCAAGAAAACGAATTCTAAAAATAATTTATATGGCAAAACAACGTTTGCCGGGTCAGCTAGTTTATTATAAATCCCTTGATATTTCATTGTCCATCACATAAACGCGCACGAATAACTATTACGTTTGAGGTTGTAAAGGTTACTTTCAGAGCGACATGCATTATATGTTACATAATCTACGGAACTTGGAAAGCGAAAGTTGTTATCATCTCTAGTTAAGGCTGACACGGGCAAAGCACTTTAATAAGCACGAGTGTTTGTGTGCGAATACGAATAATTTTTGCATTAAATTACGTAAGAAAGTTAATCGTAGGCGAACTACTTTCGCCTCTTTCTTGAAGATGGTCAGGTCACATGATAACCATTACGGGTTATTTCTCAAGTGAATGGAATTCTTCTGTACTATATGATATGACGTAAACATTGAGGTAATCTTAGTTCATCTATAAGTACGTCTAGATAGATTGTGAAAGCTGTGAAAACATCGAAAAAAAGCGTGAGATTGACAGTTAACCTCTATTTTGAGTAATGCAGGTTCACTTACACAAAGTGACATACAAATCACGAGTGTAAGACGTAACTTGTCACGCACACTAAAGTAATAAACCTGGCCTGTTTTCATGGGTTGTCTAGCAGCATCCATCCAGACAAATAAATTATCTAAGGAGGTAATATTATGGACTTAGAATACACTAGCGTATTGATAACTTGACAGCCCAATAATGCGGAACCAATATTGATTTGTCAATGTTAGCTAGTTTAATATTCAAAAATATATTTTTTTCTCTCTTCTCTTTTTGTTGTATTTTTGTTAAACACAAAGTCTTTCTAAATTCTTTAAAAAGTAAAACTCTAACGATTTGGCTCGGTGTCGCCGCCATGAGATGTCGTCACCAGTTTAATTTAACTGCCTAAAATCTACAAAATTAAACATTCATATTTGATATATTATAATATTATGTTGACCTTTGTACTGAAAGCTATCACTACCTGGACTTTCCATTGTGATTTGAAAAAACTCAAATGCGTTATCTTAGAATTAGATTAATAAAAGTGCGTGTTATTGCTACAAATGATTAGCGTACACTACGCGAGTTAACTACAGCTCTCCTCAACTTGTGTTACAAAGAATCAAGGTGAGAGGTCTTCTCTAGTGCGTAGTAGGTACGTATTACCTCAACGATCATAGAGTGCAATTATCACCGTAAGAAAACAAAAGTGGCCATTCTAATTTACCATTTACGTGTTTGACCATTTAGTTGTTGTTCTTTATTTTTAAGCACGCAATTAATGACGTAACATCGTAAGTAATCGGCATAATGGATGATAGTTTTTCTCTTAAATGTTTTTTTTGTGTCGGCATCTGCGTATAGAATACAGATAGTTTACATTTATAGTGTGAAGTTAATAATTATCTATAGGTACAACATTAAAAAAGTCGTAAAAATAAAAATTGTACATTTTTTTTAAATTAATTTTGCTGTCTTTCTACTTATAATACAGAAGCTAATTTTTGTCTGTTTTACTGTATACCTACAGGGTAGGTAATAGGTATGTTACAGCTACGTAAAAGTGGGGGGTTGTAATGGGAACATGATTCTGAATATATTGAAACTGAAAATTTCCAAAATAAAAAATTACATGACCTAATTTTAATTTGTTTTAGAATTATAATGCATTCCATTTTTTATCATATCTATCAAATAATCTCTATTTTAATTAGTCCTTAAAATGAAAAATAAAAAAACCAGAAAATATTATTCGCCGCAACAGCTGACAACGATAGAAACGTTGTAGACAAGTGACATTGACATTTATTACGTTGACAGATGTTAATAATATACATTATTATTAAATTATTTTCGTAGAGCGACAAAATGAACTTTAATATTTTTGCTGCTTAATAGCGTCCACGCGACCGACGCTGCTGATGAATAATATTATTTAAAATTACATTTCATACAACTTTACCACCCGCGTACATATGTTCAAAAATTCAAAATAGAAGACATCGCGAATGTGTAGTAAAGAGATGTTGATATTTAAAACAGAATTTCCTAACTTCCATTGACTTAGAGAATGAACTGGGGAACAATCGCACAAAAATCGGCTCTCTAAAAAGGAGTAAAGTGACGTTGGGCTTCGGATAGAGTTTTAAAAACCCACGGCTTTAAAAAACCAAAACTCGGTGGTACCTATATTAAATTTGTGTGACGTAGATCAACTACATCTATCTCAAAGTAAATATAAATTTGTCATTATGTAATATGAAATTTTAAAATCTGAAAACTTAAAAATCTGGCATTGATATCTGACACGTATACATTGCGTATAAAGATAAAAAAAAACTGGAGAACTTAGTCTTCCGGCTGATGATGATGATAATACATTGCGTCTCTTTTAGCCTATTAACAAAGTTTGACCTTCACAAGTCCAGCGTAGCGAAACTCTCTAATAAAAAAGCGATTCACTCGATTGTTTGAAACGTGCAGTCATTGATAGATTGACAGACGACGGCTATAATCTTGTAAAATTGATCTGAAATCCACTACGTTGCAACTGCTCGCTTTCAAACTTAGCCGGATTATACTTCGTCGCCAATCGCGATACTGTAATTACTACTATTTCGAACTTATGTCAAATCACTGCATTTTCAATTATTACTTAGGCAGTTCCGCCTCTTATGTAGTATTTACATTCTCTTTGACAAGTCATACACAAAAATTACAGCGCACAATCAAACGAAGCAAGTACCGTTTTCATTCTTTATCTCATTTTATCTTTACAAAATGATTACAAAGCGAGCAACTTCAGGGCTGTTTTACGTAACACACGCTTAAATTTGTATTTATAATATTAATGTGATCGAGATAACAAAGGTCTGTTACAATGAACATTTTGAGAACATATTAAATCGCCTACAGCGTACCACTCATTGTTAACACAGTAAGTATATTGAGAAACAAGATGTCCGCCCACGCCGGCTGTGTTATATTTTAAAACATGTAAACCACAGATAAGAGTAACGATTTTTTTTTACGATTGCGAGTCTCGTGTCAAACTTCTTCTGTCTCAGAGCGCCATTTAATTCCGAGCGAGTGGTAGTGAGTAGTAGGTAGATCAAGAATCAAAAGTATTCGACAAGAATTTTGAAAAGATAAATGCATTTTTCAAATAGAAATCGATTGGGGAAGTACTTTTGTACTGGTGTGACAAACGGGACGCAAGTGCGTCCCTTATTATGACCAAACTACAAATATCGATATATACAGGATGTCCCAGAACGAAACGATAACCTGGGATCTGGAATCTCTAATGACTAGGTAGTAAAAAAAAAAGTTCTACACAGAGTAGTACTCGAGTACCATTTTTTTTTTAATTTGATTGAAAAATTTAAAATATATTTAGTACCCGGAGTGACATTTTTCGGCATTATGACTAGAGTTATGAAAGTTTTTTAAGGTATTAATGCCGTCGCGGCCTCGCAATAAGCCAAAATAGTTGATGGGAAATCATACAAATCGGAAACAGATATTGTTAAAAGAAAACTAAGTAAATATCATCGTTAAATATACGTCTACAATAGTCATATACGTCACTCTGTGTAATTCGTTATGAGACATCTATACTATCTAGCGATAAATCGAAATTTAGAGCTCCTCCGCTTTATACTGTAAAGGGGCGTCCCTAGACAGTATTGTTATTTTTTTTAGTAAGAGTAGTCAAAGGGATAGTAGATTAATCTAAAGCACATGTGCACTCTTAAGCAACGCATGACAACAGGCCAGATTTGTAACGACTTTTTTTATTTTTATGGAATAGGAGGACAAACGAGCGTACGGGTCACCTGGTGTTATATGATCACCGCCACCCACAATCTCTTGCAACACCAGAGGAATCACAGGAGCGTTGCCGGCCTTTAAGGAAGGAGTATGCGCTTTTTTTTGAAGATACCCATATCGTATCGTTGCGGAAACACCGCATAAGGAAGCTCATTCCACAGCTTTGTATTACGTGGAAGAAAGCTCCTTTAAAACCACACTGGAGGACCGCCACACATCCAGATGGTGGGGATGATATCCTTACTTATAAATTGTTTTAGTATGCGTGCGTTGCTGTAAATAGAGGCTGACTGTTGTTGCTGTTTGTCGACCTGTTCACTCACAGCTGGGACAGTCTATCTAGACGTATAAATTATCTAAGTTGTATATATATTATAAGGTTTATAATAAAACATCACATAGTTTCTGGAGTCACCAGCATGTGGCTCAATCTGCCATATAAGTAGCTAATCTGCTCTGTATATTATACTACAAAGCTGTGGAATGAGCTTCCTTGTCCAGTGTTTCTGAGACGACATGGGTACCTTCAAAAAAATCGCGTACACCTTCCTTAAAGGCAGGCAACGCTCTTGTGATTCCACTGTTGCTGCAAGAGAATGTGGGCGGCGGTGATCACTTAACAACAAGTTGCCCGTACGCTCGTTTGTCCTTCTTTTCCATAAAAAAACAAAATATTAGTAGTCTTAATATTGAAGAACTGCCACAAATTCTCAATTAAGTATAGTTATGTAAAATTAAACGCGTAAGAAACTTCAGACAAGCCACAAATACTAAATTACGTTTTAATAAGGTATCGAAGTTTCTAATTTACTAGTGTTCATAATATAATATAGGAAATTTTGCGTAAGGATTTTCGTTTCGCCATTAAATCTATCAATTTAAGTAATAGCTGATATTGAACAACACGTTCAGGCGTATTCCTTGAAAATAGAGGTTTGACTCGACTGTGATACACGTCATATTATGTATTGGTGTCATTTTGGAGAAAAATTAATATAATCTTCTTTGATAAGTATTTTCTTAGCTAGCTAACACAAATTACAGTCTAGATCTTTCATATTTTTTTATGGAAGAGGAGGAACGAGCTGTCACCTAATGGTTTTTACCAGGGAGGCTGTTTTGCACAGGATGCCGGCCAGATTATGGGCAGCACAATGGTGCCTATTTCTGCTGTGAAGCAGTAATATGTCAGCATTATTGTGAAATCACTGGGCAAATGAGACTTAACATCTTATATCTCAAGGTGACGAGCGCAGTTGTAGTGCCACTCAGATTTTTTGGGTTTTTCAAGAATCAGGGCATTTGTAATGGGCATGGCGTATCAATTACCATCAGCTGAACGTCATGCTCGTCTCGTCCCTTATTATCATAAAAAAAAAAAACAGAGGAATCACAGGAGCGTTGCCGTTGTAGCCGTTGTAGTGTGTTGCCTATACTTATGTGTCAATTCAAGGTTTGTGAAAATTTTAAGCGGCATTGCAATGCACTGTACATAATATGATTCGGCAAGCAATAAGTTTCATAACTATTAAGTAAAACGTCTAATCTTGTTGCGAGTTTCTTTAACCGTCGCTATATCGGCTGGAGGATCACGCATGCATCAATACCAAAAGGTAGTGTATTCTATTCTGAAAGCACCTGAGATAACCATTACGTACAGTGGTGGATTTACAATAGGGGCAGTTGGGGCAAGTGCCCAGGGCGGCAAATTTTTTAGGGCGGCAAAATTTTGAAAGTGAAAAAATTTTTTTTTAGTCTTATCAGGATTGCTCAATATACTTAATTAATTCTGGTAATTAATAATTTTTGGTTAAATTGATAATTCAAAAAAATAAATTTATCCATTATTTGTAAATTCATGTTTATAGAATATATAGGTAACATATAATAAAGTTTCTGCAATAAATTAGTTATTTTAGTTTTCAAAAATAAAATATATAAACTATAAGTTTAAGAAAAATTCCAGTATTGGGGCGAATTTTTTTTCCAGTGCCCAGGGGTGCCATTAAGTTTAAATCCGGCTCTGATTACGTAATAGTTATTTATGCAACTGTTGTGTAATAAGGGGTATTAAAACTCGAATGTGGATTTAATGAATATGAAATTGGATGATAATAGTATCACATGAGTGTTTTAATACCTAATTATCAACAGTTGCATACAAGACTTTATATACACTCAGGATATGAATCCTCTGAAAGATTCTGGAACTGGAATTCTGTTAGCTTACTTACCTAATATCATTCATTACTGATTATAAACAAATAAACTAAGTATTAATGAAACAATTATTTATTTTAGTAGTAATTTACATTTTGTATAGTGCAATAATTAAAATTCACTCGAATATAATGTTCTTTTGCAGCGTTTAAAATGAAACGCTCACTTTTTGTAAACAAAACAATAAAAATATAGAAGAAAAATGGCAGGGATTCGAATAACCTACTTTTTTTACGGCGTGCGTGGAGAGTGGAAAGCGCGTAAACGAAAATGTTATTTTTTTTTAAATTCATACAGATACCACGCATCGAGCAATAAGAATGTGGCTGTATGTTGAAACTCTTTGCGCATGAAGGGATAAAAAAAAACATAGGAGTGTTGTTATGAAATTCAGTACAACATTACAACACTCTTTTGGATGATGTAATGGTTATTAGAACATTAGGTGTTTTAATGTTGGCAATAAGCTAACTGTTTCAGAATCTTTAATAGAGGATTTAAAGCATGGGTGTAGATAAAAGGTACTTACCAAGCTTACAGCCGGGTCTCGGCGAGGGGAAGCCCCGCACGAAATCAATGCACTTGACTCCAAACAGGCGGTAGAAGTAATCATCGTCTGGGATCAAGATCTCGTTACAATATGGATGTTTCAGATGCAATGGTCGCTTGCAGCATTCTTCGGGGTCGTTGCGGTTCACAGGATCTATAGATTAAATTTTAAATTTCATTAATTAAATGTATTCAAGTATATTAGATTCACTTCTAATCTTACACTAATCATTAATTAATAATTCTAAACATTTATATTATTTTAGTTGTCACTAGCATTAAACTAGGCCGGGCCTGTATTTTAAGAGATTAAACTAGTAGATGAAAATATATTGCATTTTTTAGATGTTACACTCACTACGAGTACTCACTCGAGACGGATTTCTTTTCAAATTATTTCAAATTTGGCTAAGGGTCCCACCATCTGGATGTGTGGCGGTCCTCCACAGTGCGGTTTTCAAGGAGCTTTCTTCCAACTACTACAAAGCTGTGGAATGAACTTCCTTGTGCGGTGTTTCCGGGACGATACGACATGGGTACCTTCAAAAAAAGCGCGTACACCTTCCTTAAAGGCCGGCAACGCTCCTGTGATTCCTCTGGCGTTGCAAGAGATTGTGGGTGGCGGTGATCACTTAACAATAGGTGACCTGTACGCTCGTTTGTCCTCCTATTCCATAAAAAAAAGGGTTAGGACTTGAAAAAGCAACAATATTGTAAAGCCGGCAACGCTCTGGGGGATAAATTAGCTCACGTGTCACCTGATTTTGTGATCATCGAAGAAACGCCAGAGGAATAAGTAATATAGGAGAACTTTTTCACGTTTTTTTCTAACTCCAAGTATTTCTTGTTGAAGCGTTTGAAACAGGGACGAATCCATGTCAAATTAGTGATATCAACAGAGAAGATGTCGTAAGTATTGTAACGGTACTTTTGATTGGTGTTTTTGAAGTTTTGTCTAACATTAAACTATTTTCACAAAGTTGGCGTTTATCCTATTATCAACACACGGTTATTACAATAATAGAAATGGTAGTACATGATTAGCGGAATACAGAGTGCAGTAGAAATCTGTGTTGAGAGTCCCGTGTCCGAAATAAGAATGAAGGAAATGAGGAGTATCATATGAATAAAGATATAATTTTATTAGTTCCTCATCACCCATCAAAAAGTGAGCATAAGGCCGATTTGGTAACTTTAAATTGTAATTACCAAGCGGAGTTCCAGTGAGTGTATAGTCGTGGTCCATGAACTGTCCCCAGGCAATGACCATGACAGTACCGGCGTGGTCGTGGAAGCCATCATCAGGATGCATGGTGCGGGAGACAACCCTGGAGAGCGGTAGATCCCGGCCAGAATGGGCGATTCGAGGAGCATTTATGCCATCCGCAAACAAAGGGCCGATTAGCCTACAAGAATTGAAAAAGATAAATAAAATGTTTATGATTAAATAAATACGAACCAAAATTTATATAATTTACCCAAATTCAAACACCAGAAGAGTAGGCAAGAAACTGATCATCATTGTTGGTGATGATCAGTTTCTTGCCTACTCTAAAATTAAATATCTCAAATGACTTTGAAATAGAAATAAATCATTGTTGGTGATTTCTATTTCAAAGTCATATGAGATATTTAATATTTCTATTTGAGTTTGAGCCAATCTTGTCATCCCCTAGATAATATATATTTAAAAATATTAGACATATATATTTTGGAACATAATTATGTTTATTTAATTTATTGATAGTCATTACAGAATGTTGGCGCTTATGAGGGAGCTTCTAGCCCTAGAACGTGTTTAATTAATGACATTCCATAAAATTGTAAAGACATTCCACCCGCAAGTTTTTTTTTATTATGAACAGAACAGTTCAAGAAGTTAGATACGAAGATCAAGGAATGGGTGAATAATAAATTTTAAATCGGCAATAAACTATTTCTTGGTATGTCACTTTCACTCTTCAATTTTGATGTACAGTGCCAAAAAGTTATCACCACAGTCAGACACATTTTGAATGAAATGAATTAAGTATTTACTAACTGTTACCCGCGACTTTATCCACATTTACCAGTGCAAACATTTTAGTGTAATAATTATGTGAAAAATGTTTACCGTTGGAATGGAGCCATAGTAGCGCCCCATGTCGGATGTCGTAGGTTGTTGCAGAGTCCGTCAAGTCGGCGATACTTCCCGGCGCGACACTCCACGTGAGAGAACACTGGGGGGCACACCTCCCGGATCAGGGTCCGTGACGTGTCAATCAGAGGCAAACCCTTTTCTATTTCCTCATACGTTAGTCCATAGCTGTTGAAATAAGAGACATTTAAAATCACAGGTTTTAAAAACCAGTAGGAGGCTCCTTTGCACATAAGCAGTATAAGTTTAGTATCTGATTAATAAAGTTGACCTAGGTCATACAAATTAAATATTTCACTGAGTGTTGGTATTTCAAAGCCATAGTGGGAGTACATTTAAAGCCATAGTGAGAGCCATACCAGTGGGAGGCTTCTTTGCACAATATGCCGGCTAGGTTATGGGTACCACAACGGCGCCTATTCCTGCCGTGAAGCAGTAATATGTAAACATTACTGTGTTTCGGTCAGAAGGGCGCCGTAGCTAGTGAAATTACTGGGCAAATGAGACTTAGCATCTTATGTCCCAAGGTGACGAGCGCAATTGAAGTGCCGCTCAGAATTTTTAGGTTTTCTCAAGAATCCTGAGCGGCACTGCATTATATTGGGTAGGGCGTATCAATTACCATCAGCTAAACATCCTGCTCGTCTCGTCCCTTATTTTCAAAAAAAAGCGTTGCTATATCCCACATTCTATAACTAAATGCATATAGTTCACACGGTCCGCTTACAGTGAAGTACTGTCTCGCCTTACTGAGTACACACTCTCTCGATCTCGCATTGAGGGGATAGGACAAAGGGAGACTTCTTAGTGGTGTCATGTGTCTTCTTGGGGTTGAATTGGACTACATTTTGTCGGCCCCATTCCGAGACTTTGCAAAGCATTGTCTCGATTTCAGCCACAAGTTTTCTCCGGTTCTGGTCGACGCTTTCCCGGGACATGTTATCACGGCTGGTGTAGGAGGCATACCCTGTGCTGTCGTCTGCATAAAATGAATACTGCTGATTCGCAGATTTGAAAAGAGCGACATCTCAATTCAATTTCGTAATATGCAACGTCGTATTCGGGTTGAGCAGATTATCAACTGTAAAGTAGAACCTATAGATGAAGGCACAACCTGATATTTGAACAAGAGATACCTAGATTTACGATCCATGCGTCACTCGAACGGTTGGCTCATTTGGTAATAGCGCTCAGACGGAACCCGAGAGGCGCGGATTCGAGTCCCGCATCGTTCATGAATTTTGGTTATAAATTTAATTTGTATAATTAATTCCAGAAGTAAGGGTTATCACTTTAAACTATCAAATTGTTCAGAATTTTGTGTTCAATCTTGAGCGGCACTGCATTGTAATGGACAAAATCACTTACCACATGATAAAATGCTTGTCTCGTCTCTTTTTCTCATGAAAATCAAAAAGCGTTTTAAATATATTTTCGTAATAGAAATATAATTTAATAATATAATTTCGTCATAAATATGCCCTCCGAACACTTCCATTACAAATGTATCTATCCTAATCATCAGCCGGAAGATGTCCACTGCTGGACAAAGGCCTCCCAAAAAGATCTCCTCGACCAGATTGTCGGTCCATCTGGTGGGGGTCTACCAACACTGCGACTTCCAGTACGTGGTCGCCACTCGAGGACTGTACTGCCCCACCGGCCATCCGTCCGTCGAGCTAAGTTCCCTGTCCACTGCCACTTTAGTTTCGCAATCATTTGAGCTATGTCAGTGACTTTGGGTCTCTTAATATCTAAAAACCTATATTCGATCTATAAATGATTGTAGCTATAAACTTTTTATATTTTTTTTATAATAATAAGGAACGAGCTTCAGCTGATGGTAATTGATACGCCATGCCCATTACAATGCAGTGCCGCTCTGGATTCTCAAAAAACCCAAAAATTCTGAGCGGCACGACAATTGCGCTCCTCACCTTGAGACATAAGATGTTAAGCCTCATTTGCCCAGTAATTTCACTAGCTACGGCGCCCTTCAGACCGAAACACAATAATGCTTACACATTACTGCTTCACGGCAGAAATAGGTGCCGTTTTGGTACCAATAATCTAGCTGCCTTCCTGTGCAAAGGAGCCTCCCACTGTTATTTAATAACATATCGAGGCCTAAAATATGCCATTGCTCCACATATGAGCCATAATATATGTTAGCTAAATAACGGCTGTACTATAAATATGCGAGATAAAAGACTCAAATCGTTTGTAATTATTGATTGTATTTGAAATGTCAAGGTGTACTATGTTCAAGAAGTGAATTTATGTAATAATTCCTACAAATTGTCTCAAACGCAATAATAATTATTGAGTCATATTAATTGCACATTCAAATAATTGATACCTACTTGATTCCATCTCAATTCCATAAATTGCGATATAAAGATTGGATATAACTTAACACTAAACTAATTAATATACTTTATATAAAATTAGTTATTCGCAGTAAATTAACGTTGAAATAGTTAGTGCCTCAATAATTCCTTACGTTTTATTGTGTTTGGAAGATCTCTAGAACGGATCGTAGGAGGTTTTTGGAAGTTTGTTCCAGTCAATCAAAAATTATTATTACTATTATAAAAAACCAGAGATAACACAGGAGCGTTACCGGCCTGTTAGGAAGGTGTACGCAAGAATTTATAGGTAGGTTTTTGTGTTCATACCCAAGTCGTATCAGCCTGGAAACACCACAAAAGGAAGACCATTTCGGAGTTCGGTTGTAAGTGTAAATGTGAATTAGTTTTGTACAAAATTGTAATGCAATTTAATGTTCATTTTTATTAATCATTCGTTTAATATTATTATTAAGAGCGTTCAGCGCGCGTACCGATTATATTTAAATTTATTTTTTTACCATATCGGCTTAGGATACTGATTAAGATGAATATTATCACCATTCCTCATAATAATGAAAGAAAAAACTGATCTCGACCCACCAACCAATTTACAATGTGGAAATATCTCTCTGTAGACTGTTAGACCTCTTATTGAACAAGGAAAGTAAGAAAGCTTCTGCAAGTTCTATTGGAGTCTTAAATTAGATTAAAGAATAGTCAGAGATAAGGTATAGTCAGAAATTTATATCACTGCATTTTTAAAGAGTCTGTATTTTGGATATAATAAAATTTAAATCGAGCCACTTAACAATTAAACCGGAAAGAATAAACGAAATCTTTCTGTGTTCTGTGGATGATATTAAAATAACTATCGACTTCGTTTATACTCGATTATATAATCTATGAAAATAACACAATAGGCGAAAAAACTAAGCGAATGGATTAATATCATATTAAAACACATTATTGAAGTGACATTGTGATTAAAAATCGAAATATTGTACTTAATTATGAAATAACTTAAAAGGGTGATTAGATAAATTATTACGTTGCAACCGAATGCTCTGCTCGAGGTCAATGACATACAAGCTATTTGGTTCAAGGTTGTTATTATCACGAAAAGTTATCTTTATCCTCCGCTTTTCTTAGACTTTCTACTATAAAAATAATTTATATAAACAAAATATTATGATAAGACTTCTTTGAATAATTTGACATGACATAAAAATGTTAAAGTTAATTCAGACAAACCTCATTGTAAACAAGTTTGCACCTATATATTTAAGTGCTACGGAGTGATAAGTCTAATAATATAATTATAAATCGACTTTACAATTAAATACTAATGTATTGTAATCTCTTAATTCCTCTCAATTCAATCAGCAGCCGCTAAACAGGTTCTGTGTTGAAACAATTGATCTGTGGTATCCAGACACGAGACCCAGATATGTCAATCAACGGAACGCTAGACAGTAGACAGTTCGCCCATGATTCGGCCTCAGTGATGATATGTACAACGCAATTGCACCTATATTAAATGATACACGAATCTGTTCTGAACATAATAGACCTTGGCGTTAGATTTATGATTCTGATGAAACAAACTGTTGGCAATGGAAGAGTTTGTTATGAAAACTGTGGCGTAAGTGATTAGTAGAATAAACAACTACGGAAAGCTGTTTACGTCAACGCAATAAACTTGTTTTTTAATTAGTGAGCAGGCGCTAGTGAATGAGAGAGCAGTATTACCGACATTGTCTTCTCGCTCGTACTTACGTGCCTACACAGATCGGTGGGATACACCGTGGTAAAGTAATTTACTATTCAGATCAGATTCGGACATAGCTACAGTTCTTTCTAAAATTCTGAGAAGTATACATACATTATCGCTCGTCAGCTTAAAAATTAAGATACTACGCCGGTACTAATCTAGCCGCTATCGATTACAAAGGAGTCGACTAGTATCCATTCGCGCAATGTTTTTTTTTAAATTCCTACAGGGCATTGACGACAATAGAAATAGCTTGTACAAACAGTTTCCGTCTCAAGTCGTGACTTGTGTTTGATCCACGCTTGGTTCGGACAAATGACAAACAAATGTGCGGATCTATCTGTGAATCAACATTAAACCTTGAGCTAACATTTCACACTATATCAATTATCCTTTTCTAGGACAATAGAACCAATCTATCTTATGAACATGGCCACTGTGATATTTGTTAAATGCCAGACGAATGATTGTGTCACTTTCTGAATCATATTTTACGTGTAGTAAGAAGCTTAATTTGACTAGAAATATATGCATTGCAAGAAGAGCGAGAAAAAAGAACGCTTATTCTAAATCCAACATCAACGCAATTACATCCAGTTTTCAAAGGATCCACCGTTTCTTTTATGTTTCCAAAAGTTCATGAGTTCGTTTGTCCTTATTCCCAAAATAATATTGTTTTCAAGGTAAAAAAATATCAGAATCAAACGTGATACGGCACACAAAAGAAGATTCCTTCCGCTTCTTATTTCTGGTGAAAACACAGGTTTTATCGTTGGAACAGCCTTTTTAGCTGTAGATCTAGTAGTCTTGCGGCGTGATACTACAAAGTGTTCGCGTAAAAACGATACTTACCGAAGAAAGGTGAGGCATGGGGGAGTTATTACAATGCCTATATGAAAGAACGGGATGGCTTATGAGCTTTAAATGCTCAGATTGCGAAATCACACAATAATGCGTATACGTAAAATTAAGTATAATTGCACCTTTTTATGTACCTACTGTTGTACGAAGTGCTGACTACGTAATATTACGTTTATTGGCACATTTTGATATATTTCTATAGGTAGTGCTGACTACGTAATATTGGGTAGTTGATCATTTGTATGGTGGCCACCGATAACGGTTCGTTGATCCTCATCGGCATTCAATGGAATTTGTAAATAGTCTTGGCTACTGTATAAATAGGGTCTAAACAGCTCACAATTAATGTCAAAATAATAAAGGTTTAACTTACGTGCGCGCTAAGTTGACAGAAATATCTAGAATAAGTTCACCCACACTGGCGAAATGTTCAGCGTGCCAATCGCCTTTTGGCTGGGAGACCACTGCAAAGTAAAATAAGTATTATTCTTATATCTTTAAAGGTCAAGTTTGTAAGGCTTTTAATTCTATTATTTTAATAGTTTTCAATAATGTAATAAAAGTCACAATTAACACAGAAATTCTATGGGAAATATAAACACTTAAATATATAATAATTCCAAACTAAAATTATATTACAAATGTTAAACGGCAGATAAGATGCTGACAACATTGCCACTTTGAATTGCCAAACTTATTTTTGACAGAAGAATGTGCCAGATCTGTCAAAGGTCACCTGGTAAATTTGAAAGCCTCCTGGACAACTTTAGTGATGGTTCAAAAATATAGGATTTCATTTGATCAAGATGGATCAAGAAGCTCAGAGATCCGTATAACTAGGGCTCTGTTTTCAAGTTTGGAGTGTTCTGTATAATCATTATCATCATCGGCCGGAAGACGTCCACTGCTGGAAAAAGGCCTCCCCCAAAGATCTTCACGACGATCGATACTGCACTGCCCTCATCCAACGTATTCCAGCGATCTTGACCAAATCGTTGCGGTCGGTCCATCTCGTGAGGAACCTAACAACACTATATCTGTATGTATCGGAATACATTTTCCTTAAGATCGCGTAAATTAAACAAAATTTTATTGAAGTATACTGGTTTAACAATGTTGAGCTAATGACATCATTGCCAATACTCTAAATAAATAAAACAAAACTTATGATTTTACTAGTGGACCCGACAGACGTTGTCCTGTACACACGTCTTAAATTTGAAAAGTCGGTCCAGCCGTTAGGAGGAGTTCACTAACATACGCATGAGCAGGAGAATTATATAATATGGACGGAATTGAGAATCTAAACCAATCTCAAATTCACTGAAACAAACAAAAAAATCATCAAAATCGGTCCAGCCGTTTAGGAGGTAGTTCAATTGTGAATCTAAACCATCCTCGAATCCACCTGAAGACACACAGAAAGTTTCAACAAAATCGGTCCAGCCGTCTAAGAGGAGTTCAGTGACATACACACGCACACAAGAAATATATATATTAAGATTGTTGTGTCTACTTAGAGTCTTTCTTACTTTTAATGTTGTGAAATATATTAATAACGATATAAAATGTCGAAAATAATTAAAGAACCATTATTATGTCTGTTTTGTTGTTTTGTTCTTGCTTTTTATTGATCAAGTCCACATAAACTACAAACATTGTTAAGATATAAAAAGTCGATTACTATAAATCATTTTGAAACATTTAATGATTACCGACATTTACCTATAATGTTATTAGGTCAGTGCTTGTGTTGAAAAATTCATAATTTCGCAAATATTTACAGTAAATTTACATTAACCCCCTTATTCATAATGGTCCGCTAACTTTAAACAGCCGCTAAGGAGTGTTTTTACTCATTCTGACTTAGGTCAATAGAAGAAGACAGAGTGAGAGTTAGCAATGCTTTAAGTTAGCAGATTATTATGAATAAGGGGGTTAATGGTTAATTAGGTAAGCACAGAATCTTTGGAAGGTTTTTCTTTGAAAATAGAATGCACAATACAAAAATTAATATAATTAATAAAAATACTTACATATTCGTGTTCTTGCGTCTAAGTAGGCTTGGTTGATCGCGTCATATGTGATGCAAGTATGTTTACCTTCGTAGGCACTGAAACAAAAAAAATATATTTAAAAAAACATCTTTACTATGGCATATATCTTAATCATAGTTTTGTAATATTGAAGAGAAATATTGTGTTATCATATGTTAAATCTACGAAGTGAATCGCTATGCTATCTATATAAAAAAATAGATAAAAAATGTATTTAAAGTAAGACTTCACTCGCAAAGAATGGCGTATTATTTTAATTAGGTAGGTACCTAAACATATAAAGTTGTGAAATTATTGAAATTTAGAAAACCTTATTACGTGGCAGTAATGTTCATAGTCTATGAACGAAAACTCTGCCTAATAACCGCGAAGGCAGAGTTTTGTTTCTGACAATGACATGTTAGGAGAGTGTGCATCAATGGCGTCACTGCATTTTAAGTATGGAGGGTACAGGCAGGGAGAATCATCTGTATATGAAAAAGCGGCCTTCAAAATACATTAAATTATTGGTGGCGGCACAGTAGCATCATCACTCTAATAATACTATCCCTACACGGTTTCTCATAATAACTCTTTAAGGTTATATTTAGTACATTATTTTGTAACAACGTAAGTTGTTGAAATTTTCACTATTTAAGTACTTTAGTCGACAATAAAATAAAATTTGTTAACTTAGTATACTACGATTTGTTTACAATTGCTACATTCACCATAATTCATACCATTCCCAATTCCTACACCAGCGCCATTACGGAAGATTTTTGAACTGTTATTAACTACATAAGCTGGACACTTTTTCAACTTTTCTCCTTTAAGGCGAAGAGTAAGCAGAAAACACGCAAACATGGTGTTTTTAGACAAGTTTTGTGGTGAAAGTATAGCATTTCGAGCTATGAACACTACTTAATCCTGTTACACATATCCTTAAGTCTTATTTGTAGGTTGCTAATGCTTGCTGTTGGTTATAGTTAACACTGCCGAGCCTTTTTGAACTACCACTTTTCTTTGAAGTTAAACAAGTTTTTTGGCATGGCGTGACGCATTTTTTTGGTACTTCTCTCAGCAAAGTTATTCTTATAGCTTGTACTTTTTTGTGTAGGTTCATTTATTCAGATTAGTAGTGAATGACGAGGATTGTAAGCATATAAACTGTTTTCCACGCATTTTGAAAATATTGGCTTTGTTACATTGATGGCGGGCCGGCAGCCGTGAACTCATATCGCTCAAGGTCGCTGGCATTTAGTGTCGCCTTAAGAGACTCTAAATGGTAAGGCACCTACTGACAGTTAAACGTTTTGCTCGCCATGTTTCAGCGTAAAAGAACTAAATAAGCGAACTTGCTGAAAACTGGCAATTTCATTTAATTTACTAAAATACTTATTGAATTGCTGTATGAGATCCTATGTTACTTTTTAACATACAAAAATCAAACATCAAAACTCAATATGTGACAGACATCGTCATAATAATTAATATGCCAACAGACTTAGCATCCGTATTGGAGAATGGCGATTAATATTAATAGTAAAACTGGGTCGTTGAACTTTGACGCCCTTGTTAGAGCCACAAAGTATCTAAAAATCGGAAACAATATGTCTAACCCAGTTCTGCTGTCCTAGTACATATAAAATATTGATTAGTTATTTTGTCTTCATATTTTATTATGATTATATTACTAATTAGCATTTACTACTAAGCAATCAATAAATTGTAGAAATGAAATTGGGTTTGATTGGAATAATAATCTGTTTTGAGATATAAGATAGAACTGAAACTCTATACACAATATGAGTATTAAGTCATAATTGTGTTACGGATATGCATAAAATTTATCATATAAAAATTAAAGAGGTAATTAAATAAATGAACCATATAAATGCCGATGTGGTGCGCACGTTAATGCTATCGGCTTCACGAGCTCGTTTGTGGTAGCGTTGCCGCTCCTTGGCATTCTCAGCACCCCCCGATCCGTCGCTTATGCAGCTGCTACCGTGGCCACCATGAGCGGGGCCGCCGAGGACTGGGGGCCGGGGCCTTATAGTGTCTGTCACGTTTGGGGGGGTTTTTGCAATAATCGCTACGCTTGGCAGGCGCATTGGCGATCGCAGTAGATGGTGTGCTCTTAACGAAAAATGCTCCTGCCCATTCTCAGTTGTTTGTATCCCTTAGTCGCCTCTTACGACACCCACGGGAGGAGATGGGGTGGCACTATTCTGGTGCGACACCACATACACGAGCTATCATGTTAAAATGGGTTGGCCTAGTCCTCATGCCAGCATTAATGAAGTAATCTGCAGGGCTAAATATACCAGCTGTTTTAGAGCCAAATGCCAAATTACCCGCTGCAATGGCAAGATGTCCGGATGGCCTTAGTTCGAGCTTAGCTTCGACAGCCGAAGAACAGCAAGCGTCGCAAACACGTTGATCTTAGTGAGTCAAAGATATTCGATCCAGACCGTGGGGCCCAGAAGCGTGGAGATTGTACAAAGTACTCAATGCGGCTCAAAGGCGGCTCAATGCGCCTCAATAGGGCTATTGGAAACCCAAGCGCTGGAAGCTATTTCGGTCAACGGATCAGCCTAGCTATCCAACGTGGAAATGCTGCCAGTATTTTTGGTACAGTTCCCCGAAACGATAGTTTTAATGTAATGTAATAATAGTATCGTAAATATAGTTAGAAGATTTGTTTTATTTTAAAAAATTCATTAATTGAAAAAGGTCTTGCTCCGCTATTTTTATCGTTTAATTAGATATATTTACAGGCGGCTAGGTGATTCGTAGAACTATTTAATTACGGTTACTAATTATCCTGTTAGGGCTTGAATAGATGCTGTATGGCTATTCTAAAAATGTGTGTAAAACCTACACATGCATATAGAAGATTATTACTATATAGATGGACTTAAGCACTGTAATCATTAATAAGTCTAGACACCGAGCTGTATAGAGTTTTACGTAAATCCTTGGTTGTGGTGGCACATGAGGTGCTGTGTAAGACTTGATTCTTACAAATGAATTATTTTGACTGGTTGATGTAAGAGACGTATAACCGCTATTTTATAAACTACTCTTTCATATTTAAATAAACTTAGATACTAATATTACGATGCCTCGCGATGTATTCAACTCAAAAATCAAGAAATTATGTTTGTTGTCAACTACCGATTTCTTAGGAGAATATGGTGTACTTATAATTTTCAAATGACTTTTTTGCCATAAAGGTTTTAAAAAAAAATAATAAAAAAACAACCTACTTTAAAACAATAGATATAATTTACACTAAAAGTATAATAATAATTGCGTATTTTTATACAATCCAACACGGGAAGCATCAGCTTTCAAACAAAAGTCGAAAGAACTTTCGACTGGAAGAGGTAACACACATAAAAAAATACCATCGAATTGAGAACCTCCTCCTTTTTTGAAGTCGGTTAGTAAAACGAAATTCAGTCGGTGCTGAACTTAAAAAAAACACTTGAAATAAATAAATAGTTTAAGCACTGAATGAAGGCATTCTCATGTAAAAAGAAGTTTCTGTGGAATCAGCTTCCTTGTGCGGTGTTTCCGGGACGATCCGGGACCTTCAAAAAGAAGCTTAAACCTTTCTAAAAGGCCGACAACACTCCTGTGATTCCTCTAGTATTGCAGGAGAGTGTGAGCGGCGGTGATCACTTAACATCAGATGACCCGTACGCTCCTTCTCTTCCATAAAAAATATGTTTATTCGAGATAGAAGAAAAATAAATTATTATTAGTAGATTTTTTGCTATAGATCGCTTAAAACAGTTTAAATTCAATAAAATCTAGGTGTGCCCGGTTTAATGGCCAAAGAAAGTGGAAGTAACATATATGGCGACTCAAATAATACATTTCTACCTACGTTCAACATATCCGTTATCTAGCCAAATTATTGTATGTTTATAGGTGGATATCGGATTGTGTGTCGTACTAATGTATTTGTGAACGTGAACAAACCTCTCAAGGGGTCAGTCCGTTAAGTTGACATCTGCTAGATAAACTGCTTATTGTCTACAGTTAACTTGGAGTCTGAGCTATAATTTTAAAAATCAATACAAACTTAAAAACATTTGCTTTTATCGAAGTGTTGAGTAACTGTAAAGACAGAATTTATGCTGACTATTAATCTAAACAAACGCGTGATAATAATTGTGAAGTTTTGGAGTTTTTGTTAACGTTAGTGGAGTTTAGATAAAATTAGTTTCTCGTAAGTGTACTTTAGTTATTTTAGATTGTACAAATTTATCGGTACAACCAAGTTTGTAGACAGAAGTATTTGTCTAATTATCTGTCATCATTTTGAACTTAATTTGATCCCCAAAGTAAAACTACTGATATTTTAATTATATCTCACAATCACCTTTTTACTGGTAAATCTGAAAATACATACATTACATATATGCATAAACCATCACTTTACTCCCAGTGAGGAAATCTAAGGTTATGGTCCTATATTGTTATGTTTCTTATTTATTTCCCTATCGTCTCTTGGTAGTCTTGACATTTCCTAACTCGGCCCTTTTTCAATTTCTGCTTAATCTGACTAAGGAACGAATTTCTGGAACCAGAAACCTTCAAACCTTCCTTATTGTCCTATTACCTATATTTCACTATTTATTCTCACTAACTGTCACTACATCTTCTTCAAGTCCACATTACTCTCTTCTTGCACGGTTTCTTGATTTATCTCTAGCTCCACACGTACTGCGAAA
Organism: Leptidea sinapis; assembly: GCF_905404315.1. Taxonomy (NCBI): domain Eukaryota; kingdom Metazoa; phylum Arthropoda; class Insecta; order Lepidoptera; family Pieridae; genus Leptidea; species Leptidea sinapis. Next base: position 7,599,654 of record NC_066275.1, on the reverse strand, counting down.
TCTCTCAGTAACTCTCACTCGCAGCTCTCATTTGTATTGAATACTTTCTGCGTCAGTAAGTGTAGGAAATAGCGATGCGTTTATAGAAATCGATAGTTTTTCGATTTACACTTTACACAAGATATCACAACACTAATGACCTGCATCGCCATTCAGCTATTTGATAAATTGTTACCATTACTTGTTAGAAAAAGTCCTTCTGAATTTCTTGCTTCTGTTCTTCTCAGGTATGATGCATTTCTTTTACGAATGTTTAGTAGATTATATATTTTTTTATCGAAAAGGAGGGCAAACGACCGTACGGGTCACCTGGTGTTAAGTGATCATCACCGCCTACATTCTCTTGCAATACGAGAGGAATCACAGCAGCATTCCCAGCCTTTAAGGAAGGTGTTCGCGCTTTTTTTGTCCCGGAAACACCGCACAAGGAAGCTCATTTCACAGCTTTGTTCCAGCTCCTTGAAAACCGCACTGTGGAGAACCGCCACAAATCCAGATGGTGAGGATGATATCTTAACTTATGGCGTGTCCTGCGAAGGTGAAATTCGGTGGCAGGAATCAGGTGAAACAGCTCGTCGGAACGCTCCCCAAGATAGATGCCGTAGAAGACACACAATGAAGTCGCGACGCAACACCAAGAGATCCAGCCGTTCACAGAGCACTGGGTCCCTGATTATAACTATCAACATATTATGATTAAAAATTCCAAAATTGAATATGATTGATAATTTAGTTTCAATATGATTGACGTGAAAGATTAAGATACCGTTGGACACAATTTACAAGAAATCAAAATGATCTCATTAAATAATGCACAATTTAAATATATATACCGAACCGTTACCAATGTCTTGAATTAAAAACTTGATGCTCATGTGTACTGCATTTCCTGTCCGGTTTCATAGCGCGGGGTAATGAACTTCAAGCCTTATAAGAAAAGTACCAGGGCGAAAAAATCTCAGACAGTTTCTTGGAAAGTCGAACGTTTATATAATTTGATGATTGTTCTGTGCGATATTCATCATTTTCTTTAATTAAACGGGCATTTCGCTTGGGTAATTGTATGTTAATTATAATTTTGCTATTTAAAAATTACCGTCACCTCTATTCTATATGTATTTATAATTTTGTACGTGTGTTTGCCAGGGAGCTCTTTCTACATTTTGCGTATGTGTTTGAGTGGGACTCTGGAAAGATTACAATTTTTATTTGATTTGCGATTGTTAAGCGCAAAGATGATGTTGCTATCGCGTTTTGTTTGAATGAGTCTTCTTTACTTATTATAAAACTTTATTCTATTCTAAGACTCTTCAGAAATCTCAATTTTATCTTATTAATAAATTATTATATTATTTTATTGAACCCAAAGTTCGGAGCGGCATCCCAATTGCGCTCTCACTTTAGCTAATTTATATGTCTAGATAGAGTCTCTTGCTGTTAGACAACCGATAAAAATAGGCCAGGAATATTAGTTTAGTGTACGTGACAAGCTACGTCTAACACTCGCGATTTGTATGACACTTTGTGTTAGTGTACGTGCATTGCTCATTTATTTCGACGTTTTCACAGCTGCCATAGTCTATCTAGACGTAAGTATAGATGATCTAAGCTCATCACTTTGATACATAAGATGTTGCGTATCATTAGCCCAATAATTTCATAAAAACAATAATGCTCGCACATTCCTGCTTCACTACAGAATTTAGCGCCGCCAATGGTGGTGTGATATATATACATTCCTTCTATCCTATATATATTACTCCTTCTAGATAGCGAACTATAAATAACAAATGAAAAACATTATCAAGAACAGCTAAGGCTTGCGAATTTCATCAACTTTCGAATTAAAAATTAAAGTAATTTACAAGTTATTTTTTATTTTGTTCTCTATGGTTCACACAAAGACGATAATCAAATACATATTCCCTAAGAGCGGGAAGAGCGAGAAAGAAGACATGACTTTGAACTCAAACATTTCAGCGCAAAAATTTTTATCATCTTAACTTTTTTTATTCTGAACCGATTAGAATGTCTAACTTACTAAAAGCTACTACATCAGTTAAAACTGCATTCAATAGGTTTAGCCGTTTCTGAGATGAACATGCACCAACGTACAAAAAACCGACAAACAGACTTCCACAAGCTACTGTTTAATATCGTTTTTTTAATGTTTGATGTATAGACGGTATGTTTACCATTTTATTATAAGAAGAAGATCATTCATACGTCTAGATAGACTGTCACAGCCGTGAAAACATCGAAAAATATTCACAAAATAACACAAAACTGGTCATGTGATTCATATTAACGGACTGACAAAAAATGGCTGCCCTGCTGTCACTCTTTAAATGACATCATGACTTAGTAGCCCCATCCACATGTATGGAACACACTAATATTTATTAAACATTAAACACGAATTCCTTAAAATGTGATGTTTGTGGCTTGGAACGTTTTTTATTAACTACGTCCAAATATCGTTTTTAAAGTATAATATTTGTAGATCTTAGTTTTAAAATTGTAATTTTTTTAACTATGAATGCATTGATAACTTGTTATTGAATTAACTGTTATTTATATTAGTGACCGTGCCTACTGAGCTAGAGGTACCGAGTTCGAATCCCGGTAAGTGCGAACATATGCTGAATACGGACTTTTGTTTCCAAATCATGATGTTTATATGTATTCATGTATGTTTATGTAAATAATTATATCGTTGTCTTGCACCCATGGCATGCCTAGCTAAGGGGCAAGATAATTTATGAAAAGTGTGTCAATATTAATATTAATTTATCATAATAATTTAAATAGAATAAACTTAAAAGAAATAAGAAAAAGGACAAACATTGCAGACGTATCACAAACCATTAGTAAACTCAAATGGCAATGGGCAGGACACCTAATACGAAGCAAACAAGAAAAATGGGCCAAAATAGTAACAGAATGGTATCCGAGAGAAGGAAAAATACAGAGAGGGAGGCCGAGTCGTAGATGGAGCGACGTTTTTAAAGATGCCGCTGGTATGACGTGGAGCAGATCATGTCATGACCGAGAACACTGGAAGAGCCTGGGCCTATCCGAAAGCAAAACAATCTGTGCTGATGTCTACTGCAAACTAAATGTAAATCTAAAACTATCTAAAGTTTGTTATAACAATATTTAATAAAAGGCTATTATAATAATAATAATATTGACACACTTTTTACACAAATTATCTCGCCCCAAGTTAAGTATATAGTCTGTGTTATGGGTTACAAGTCAATGATATATTTAATACAATATACTTACTTAAACATACATAAATTCATATAAACATACATAAATACATTTAAACATCCATGACTCGGAAACAAACATCCATATTCATCATATAAATGCTTGCACCCGGGACGGGTTCGAATCCCGGTAGCTCTAGCTTAGTAGGTAGGATCGCTAGCCAGGCTATACAGGTCGTCAAAATAATTATTATTATAATTTAAATTGGTTAGTCTAAGACACAATGAGATGATCTATGTTAAATATAAATCCGCAGCATTATATTTCTTGGTAAGTATTAAATTCGATATATATGATACCTGATAGTACTTTTACTCGCATTCACATGGAACCGGTCAAAACTTGCCTTAGCGAAAGGATTTTGAAAGTGAACGCCTCCGCTCGACTCGTTGCCTAACATATCGCTCCAACCTGAGGCTGTCTGAAGATGAAAGCCTTCCTTACACCGATTACACCATACTAACATATTCTATGCTGTACTTATGTAACTCAAATGTAATTTTTTGGCCATTACCCATGCTCGCGATGAGTGGAAACAATAATTGTGTCGAATGTCGACACAATCAAACTCGAGTTGCAACTACATTAAATATTTTGTGTGGTATTTGTAAAACGTAAGCGTAAGAGTAGACTAAGTCACTTTTTAACCGACTTCAAAAAAGGAGGAGGTTCTCAATTTGACTGTTTTTTTATATAGATTGTTACCTCAGAACTTTAGACTGAACCGATTTTAATAATTATTTTTTTATTTGAAGGCTGGTGTTACGTTGTTTAGCATTTATATGCAGTAATTCAGTCAAAGGCTCTTTTTTTCATTATAAATTGCCATCATTTTGCGCCGATAATCGTTCCCGTTTATTAACACAGTCTTGTTTACATAAAAGCATGAATAAACTAATCAACCAAAATGAATGTGAGCAAAAATTTGTGTTTTCCGTATTTTCTTAAGTTGTTAAAAAGTACATACAGCCTCTATCCTTAATTGACGTCTATCAAAAATCACCTTGAATTGTCACTGCATTTTAATTCAGTTAAGTTGTGTTGTTTTTGTAATTGTATCTTAAAGTAAACATTTTTTTCTTGCTGCTATATAATATATATATATATATATATATATATATATATATATATATATAATGAATAAATGTGTGAATAAATAGGAACATGCTGCTAAATTAAATAAAAACAACAAATTTGTTTTTCCTTTGATGTGTCAATACATAATTTCTATGAGAGAATTTATTGACACACGGTTTGACAGTGCTGCTGTGAAACAATTTCATTACGACAGCAGGGTGCATATTTTACGAAGTAATTTCTGATGTTATGATATATTATTGACAAATTCATATAAAAACATTATTTTATTTATTATGTAGGTACAGAACAACGTCTGTCGGGTCAGCTAGTATTAAATATATTACAATTAATTAAACAATTATTTCAACGCTGCTTCGATGACCCTGCATCTATTCTTTATGGTATTTTTGACAATTTGGTAAAGCGACATGATCTGAAAGACTGGTTTAAAAAAGCAAGTTATTTTACCGTGTTAAGTAATCCAGATAATGAATTCATATAACTGAGGTACGGATAGTCGAGTCTCTTCTGTAGTTTATCAGTGGGAGGCTCCTTTGCGCAGGAAGTCGGCTAGATTATGGGTACCACAACGGCGCCTATTTCTGCCGTGAAGCAGTAATGTGTAAACATTACTGTGTTTCGGTTTGAAGGGCGCCGTAGCTAGTGAAATTACTGGGCAAATGAGACTTAGCATCTTATGTCTGGTGACGAGCACAATTGTAGTGACGCTCAGAATTTTTGGGTTTTTCAAGAATCCTGAGCGCCACTGCATTTTAATGGGTAGGGTATCATTTACCATCAGCTGAACGTCCCACTCGTCTCGTCCCTTATTTTCATAAAAAAAAAAGTTATATAAATAATACTAATGATAGACCATAGTAGTTAAACCTTTCCAACCAAATAACCAACTATTTCAAAAAGTAAGTGACTTATAATGTGAAAAAATCAATTTGTTTAAAATTGTTGGCACGTTCGTCTAAAGAAACCTCCTTTTCAATGTAACTGTATGGGAAATATTTGAATCTGAATAGCTATTGATCTCGACCATCTAGAAACACAAACTATTTTAAGCTCTTTTCATCAAGACCTTTCCAACGATATATTATGTAGGTCTGGTAGGTTGCAGTCAGTAATTTATAAGTATGTACAAAATATATACAGATTTACTAATGTACTTCGTCTTCTCGCTGATATTATAACTGGCTAATACACCTTAAGGCGGGCTTCTACGAGGCGATAAAATAATTTCAAGGCTACCGTGCGACACGCGGGTACCGCCTGAAGACGGTGATTTCTGATACGACTATAACTGTCAGGTGTATACAATCGAATCAGCTCATTATACATATAAGGGGCATCTATTAAGCCCCGGATAATTTAAAGTAAGGTAATTGCTTGGTCAACAGCCCGTCTGGTTTCTAGAGTGTTGTGACCTAGCTAGCCTAGATAACACCTAGTGTGTTGGCATCAAGTCTTTTTTAAAAACTTTAAATAGCTGGAGAGCTATTTAATGGCTAAGAATTGTTAAATTTTAATAATTTATGTTCTGTTTTCAAGTAGACGTTTTATTAATCAAGATATATTATCGGGCGGAAGTGCGACCACAGACTGCACCATCGTAGAAATCGTCAAATTTCAAGCTGAACAATATCCTATTTAAAATAAATAAATTACAATTTGTTTCCAGTATTTTTTAAAATCACTTATTGGTATAGTATTAAAGAATTCTCACACTCCGTCAACGCTATATTATAGTTATGTAAAGTGTAATGAAACGGAATCATGTCAAGTTTGCGGCGTGTGTGATGCAAGGGAATGTGACAGCGGTTGACATTTCTATCACCGGTTGACATTGGGGGTGTCTGGTCACTGGTGTGGACTTACAACACGCAACTCACACAAGCCCCTAAGCTGTTTCAATGGTTTATGAGGAGATTGGTTCATTAAAAGCTGTTTTGAACAGATTAACACGATCAAATCAAAACAAAAAATATTCTATAGTTTACTTTGTAGATGGACCGACGAAGATCGCTGGAATACGTTACGACGGCAGCACAGGAGCGGTGGTCGTGGAGATCTTTGGGAGAGGCCTTCAGCAGTGGACGTCTTCCGTCTGATGATGATGATGATAGGTAAGTCACACTAACACTTGAAATATGGCATTTTTTATACCCAGAGAAGAATGATTAAGAAACTCTAAGGTTGCTCTTTTCAAAACAGATTATTACAAGTTCTTATTTAACTATAATTACATTTATCAATATGGGACAGACATGTAACAGCCCAGCAGTTCAGCTCTCAAGGGTTATTTAGGTCCAGATATTCAGATATTTTAAACTACCCTTTTCTTTACAACTTTTTTTTCAGAACAAATATGGACAGAACTCACGTCATATATTTTCATATTTTGTCCAATGTATAAAAATTGGGTTAAAATTATAAGCCCTTTATTGTCTATTTTAATTGTTTTTCTGGGTTGAATAAATCGTAGCCATAGACTATATCCCTATCAATAGTAAAAGCACACAGTAAAAACTAATATAAATCCCACAAAACAGTACACATTATAGTATGACTGTGGAGTCAAAAATATCAAATACATAACAATTTAACAAAAGACCTCGTAGTAAGAGGTGGGTTGTTACCGCGAACCCACGACACTCACCCTGATGGTCTTCCGAATGGTATGAAACTAGTCGGTAGCGACACCGGCAAAAACGTGAGTAAAACCGTATTAATAGATAATTTAATAATGACTCACGAAAGTTTTAATAATTTAATTTAACACATGAAAATTTTGTCATTGAACTTTCGTGCGCAAATATACAAAAATGTAAACACAAACTGGTACCTCAAGGTAACACACTTAAGATATATTATAACAACTTTGTTAAAAATTTATGATTATTGGTTTACTGTCTGATATTAAGCTCTTATACATAATTATGGTACCTACCCAAAATAATCTTAACTCTTACCTATAAAATAGTAAATAAACTGCAACTGTCGCGTTCATTGAGGCTGTACTGTTTTTCATAAAGGTTATATATGTCTCACAGGTCAACGTTAAGAATAGTTCGAATAAGGGAAAGGGAAAAGAAAAATAATTATTATATTTTACTTAGTTTTGACACAGGCAAACAGGACTACAGAATTCAAAACTACACCAAAACGAATTACACAGACTACGAAATACAACTTTTTTTGTTCTATATTTACAATAAATGACAAATAATGTCTGTAAATTACTCTGGTAAATAATAATGCTCGGATTGATCGCGCCCTCTTAGAATCGAGCCGACTTTACCCGAAAAGCGTTACATTTAAAGCGTTCAAATTAAATTACGACGTTCAGTTATTGTTTTGAGCAATTCACGCACACTAGCACAAAGTGTCTTACAAATCGCAAGTGTAAGACGTAGGTTGTCACGCACACTAAACTAATATTCCTGGCCTGTTTTTATCGGTTGTCTAACAGTAAGAGACTGTATAGACGTATAAATTATCTAAGATTTGAACGTAAGAAATTAAAAGTGTCTGGGATTGGTTCTTCAATGTATGCAATATCAGCACCAAAGGCAAGGAGTGTTTGATATTAATATAATTTGAGGTGATGCAACAAGTGTTATAGATAAAAGAGAGCTTTTTATTTGTAAAGCAAGCAGATGAAAGGTTTAAAAACAGGTCGAAATGACATGGTTTTATAAAAGCGCGAACTCTCTCTTAAAGGTCGGCGACATGCTTGTGTTCTTTGGCATTGCAAGGAAGTATGGCAATCAGTCACAATCAGGTCATTTGCATGCATGTCGTACACATTGAGAGTTGGCTTAATTACGTGTTCTTCATACGTTTACGGATACTAAAGAGTAAATACAGTTTGTTATGCGCAGTAGCCAAACATTACAAGGGGAATGCATAATCAATCCCTGTAAAATACCCTAATATTAACAATTCGTCACAATATACGGTTATATTTTATTAAGTGTTGTTGATCGCGACATGGAATTGTTTATGTATTGACCTAAATCATGTTGGACATTGCTTTATGAAAAATAATGATTATATCGCCTGACGTACGACACTTGATCTCGTATAACGATCGTCTGCGTCATTTTCAAACCTTATCATTAAAATCCCGCCGTTTATACTTAGATATGATTTTTCTGTACAAAATAATAAACAGTAAAATTGAGTGTCCTGCTCTATTGAGTTTGTTTGACATCAATATATCATCGACCTCCTCGTAAGGCAACTGCATTGTTTAAAATCCCACTCCTCAGAACGAGGCTTAGAACCAATTCAACTTTAGTAAGGCTTTCGCGGTCATACAATTATCTATCTTCAAGGATTGAGGGTTTAGACATTAACCATAATTCTGAAAATGAATTTAAGCGTAGGCTTTGTAATTTTTTAAATAATAATTTAATTTAAATTTGTTCTATAAGTGTACTTTTCTTTTTATTTGTGTAGAAATAGTTGTAGAATATGTTTTAGATTTATATAATATGTTATTAGTATCTAGCCGACAATCAACGTCAAAAAAGTATGTTTTTTTAATTACTAATTTAATTTAAATTTGTTCTTATATATTTTTGTTCTTATATGTGTAGAAGTAGTTGTAAAATATTTGTTAGATTTATATAATTCGTTATTATTTTATAGCCGACAAACAATCGTCATAAAATTATGTTTCATGCATGTCTGATTGCCTGTAAGTAGAATCGCAATTATCATTTTTTTTAAGTATGTTGTAATTAAAGTGGAATGTATGTTGTAGTTTCTGTAGGTAATCTTAAATAAATAAATAAATCCCACGGGCACCGCACATATTTTTAGGTACAAGATGAGCCTGTTTTACTCTAGACTGTGTATATGTGCCAGATTGCGTTAAGATCAATGCAGCTATAATTCTGGCGTGTTTGTGTATCAAATCCAAACTTTCACCTATATCGTTTTAGTATAGACTAGCCTCTCCATCTCGCCCACTTCGCTGGGCGAATTTCAAAAGGAACATTGGAATTCGAAAAATAAGCCATGACCATCTAGGATAAATTTCGCATCGAATAGTGGTAGTTTCATGTCGATACGATCAGTGGTTTAGGCGTGATTGGGCTCAAACAAAGACCATTTTTATTATATATATAGATAGATAGATAATACAAGGTGTGTGAAGGAACAGTGGGTTTCCTATAAATAAGACTGTTGTCTTTACAATATTCCAACTGTCCGCGACTGTGTTCGCATAGATTTCCTTTCCGTTTGATCACAATTTCATAAGTTTATTTTTTTTGGGTGAAATACAATTTAAATAACCTAGTAAACTCCTTACAGCATAACTATATGCTATTAACACTTCAATCAAATTAGGACTTACCAGTGGGAGGCTCCTTTGCACAGGACTGCAGGCTAGATTGTAGGTACCACAACGGCGCCTATTTCTGCCATGAAGCAGTAGAATCTTATGTTTCAATGTGACGAGCGTTATTATAATGCCACTCAGAATTATTGGGTTTTTCAAGAATCCTGAGCAGCACTGCATTGTAATGGACAGGGCGTATCAATTACCATCAGCTGAACGACGTGCTCGTCTCGTCTTATATTAACATTAAAAATAAGGTATACGATATGTAACGAAACTAAATCGTGCACTCTTTGTATGAAAATGACAGCTAATGATCTCGTCAACGTATTATTGTGACGTTGACATCAATATCAGCGCTATCGTTACGTCACAATGCTTATTACTGGTGAAGTGTGTCAAGAGTACTGACTTGACAGAGTTGACAGTGGACAATGGGTGTGTAGGGGCGGGTGGTAGCACGATTGATTAACATTGTATCGTAACGATCTAGTCACCTACATTTAGATTTTTGCTTGTTTGTTTTGAACATCCTAATCTCTCGATCTGCCGGTCGGATTTGAATAATTTATTTTGTATATCATAACTAGATATATAATATTCCGTCTCCAAGCTCTCCGCCCGGATTAATTGTAAAACCCTTTAGAACTATCAGCACAGAGGAGGTTTTTAGTCGGTAGGGACTGTTTACACCCGAGCCCGACATATGGGCAACGTTTCGGGGTCTTAAATACGTAAATGTAGTTTCCTCTTCAAAAAAATGCTAGGTACTTCAGGAATAGTGTAGGCTTCCAATTTTTTTTAATAAGAAGGGGTAAACGAGCAACAGGCTATTGCGATGGGAAGGGATAAAGTAGACGCCGATAGAAATCTCTAACACCAGAGATCTGGTTTTATAGTCGGACTATAGTCTGCTTGGAAGTCCTAATCAGTTCAGGATTACAGCCTATATATTCCGCGAAGTGGCTGTTCGAAGCAGTCTCTCGCAATAAAATACACGCGGTTAAAAGCTACATCTGTCAGCTATCCATTGATATTGATTTTTGTGAAGTACTTACATATGAAGACAAAAAACATTTTTTTCTAATACAAATGTTTTTATTCAAAAATGATTTTTAAATCACTGATTGAAACACAGAATCTCACCGGACCTCACTGTTTAAAACATTTACTAAATAAATAGCCTGGGGTCGATGGCTACATACCCAAGATGTAATATAACCCAAGTTGTAATATAATCCAAGTTATGACGTTACCATTCATGTTTTATAGTTTCACGGAAACCGCTGTAACGCACCGCTGTACTCGCTCCAGTGCGGGGCGAAGCGAGGGAAATAATATAAACAGTTTTGCTGAGGTTGAAATTGGAATACAAATTAAGGATTTCGCGCTACTAAGACAACCTATAAAATTGTGAACTATATGGTCAGATTGGCGCGTAACGTTAATTAAAACTACATCTAGCGCTCTAGTGCTAATGTAAGGTACTTACAAATTTCCTTTGAGTAGATTGAGACTGTAGTCGTACGCTGACGAGCGACCAGGGCCGGTGAGGTACAAGGCGCAGTTATCATCAGCTGGTGCCGTGATAGGAGCCAGTGACGTCACAAAAGCGCTGAATAACGCTACAAGGAGCGCCCTACAAAGAAAAATGACATTACTTACAATAATAATTCTATAATAAACAATATATTACACAAATAAAATTTGAAAAACAAAATTTTATGAACGATACGGGATTCGAACCCACGACATCCGGCGTTCCGTGCGGGTGCTCTAACCAACTGAGCTTACCGTTCGAGTACCGCCTCGTTATAAAACTCAGTTTGCACCTGCTCAACCCCAATATTTGCATATTAGGAAATTGACTTGAGATGTCGCTCTTGTAAATCTAGAAGTGAGGGTTATCACTTTAAAAACATAACATATTGTTAACAATATTTTATTATATTAAAGAGTTACTGGAAAGATAAACATTTAAAAAAAAAGGTCTTATTAATTAAGGTTCAAACTTGTTGCTCGAAAATAATAAATTAGTTTTTCTCCCCCTTTCTTTCTTTTATTCGATAAGACCTTTTTGTTAAAATTGTTGTTTTTTGTCGTTTTATGTAGTTTTCTCAACAAAGTATTTCACACGAAACATAAATATATATATCTGTGTAATATGTACTGCATGATACGTAAATTTGACACTGAAGGATAATAGTGATACGACAAATGGTGATTGAATAGTTCTTAGTATTTTGAATAATTAATTAAGTAGAGCTGCCATATGTCTCGTATACACGGGACTGTCACCGTATTTAAATATTCCATCCCGTTGATGTGCTGGGAGTTTCTTATCAGTTCTTCTCCTACTTGTCAAAGCTCCTTTACGAACTGATGTGTAGCTTCATGACGTATACCAACTGTTGCTGCATTATGTTATTAATCCACACTCACACACACACACACACACAATTAATTGTAAATTGTAAAATTTGGTTTTTAATCATTTCTGTTTATTTCTATAATGTTTACTAAATAAAATGTATCTGCTAAGGAAGTTGCGAGATATTCCCAATACAAGTGTCCTAAGACAACTTACTGGGAAGTCTCAACCACTAAAAAATGTATATGTAATCTTCGAAATAAACGAAATTTATTATTATTATTAATAGTAAAAAAAATATATATTTCAATTTAATTATATTTCTAAAATTCCCATATATATTCAGTTTTTAGACAATTTTGAATGAATGAATGAATGAATGAATTGAATGAATGAAATGAATTTTCACAAAATATAGAAATGTTCAACTCGAGCCAAGCGCGTGCGTGCAAGCCGGGGGATGCAAGGGCACACACACCCAAAACGCAAATGTAGAAATAATATACCATTGATGACGGCTCAATGGAAAGAGAAGCAGGTTGTCGGTAATGTCTTACACTGAATCCATATTGATTCGTCCACATATTCACAACTATAATTTTAAAATGATAGGTTCTAAGTTCTATGAATAAATTGAAAACATATATGTATCTCGTATTTTGGGATCTATAAATATTATGGCAACTGTCTTATTTATTGCTATTAGAACCGTGCAGTTGGTTTACAGAATATTTTAGCAATATTGTAGACAACCTTAGTTAGATTGAAAATTTATTAACTAGAGTGTCATAATGTACGATACGATAAAAACAGCCCACCTGGCAACTACTTGTCACCAAGCCCTTTTTAGTGATGTTGTAATATCGATAACAGAATGGTATCGGTAGAACAAGATCGTGAATAAACCATGTTTCTAATAATATAATACTTTCATGAATATATTGTTTATTGCATTTATTTAATGGTTTTTTTTAATTGAAAAGGAGGACAATCGAGCGTACGGGTCACCTGGTGTTAAGTGATCACCGCCATCCACATTCTCTTGCAACACCAGAGGAATCACAGAGCCGGCCTTTAAGGAAGGTGTAGGCGCTGTTTTTGAAGGCACCCATGTCGTATCGTCCCGGAAACACCGCACAAGGAAGTACATTCCACAGCTTTGTAGTACGTGGAAGAAAGCTCCTTGAAAACCGCACTGTGGAGGACGCCACACATCCAGATGTTGGGGATGATATCCTAACTTGTGGCGTGCGTGGTTTCTCACTTATTTACGAAATGAAATATGGGAATTGCTAATGTTAACATATTTTATTAAGAAAAGAGCGTATTAAAGCAAACTATTACTTAATTAAAGACTATCTGAATAAATATTTATTTTTTTAAGTAGTTATTTCTGTAGTAGTTGTTTATATTTCTCATTTTTCCCGAGCACTGTTTACCGAAGTGGTAATGAATCTGTGGTTCATTAAGTTGTTTTTGCTAAAGCACTTTTTTACTTTTGATTTACTCCAACAACAAATAAATACTGAAACTATTAATAATATATTTAATAATAAGGCTTAGTAGTACTTCATTCGTGTTAATTAAAAAAATATCTAGGTAAAGTAATTCATTAGTCGAGTATTCTAATAACTCTTGCATTACCAAATAGGAAATAGCAGCGTTAAATATGTTGCTATGTTAATTTAAAACATTTTATCGGAAGCCAAACCTGGAAATTACGCCATTTAAAGGTTGTGACAACTCGGAATTAAGTGCCCTTTCGATTCATCATGTATGTCGGAAGATACGCGATTCTGTATCAATTTTATATAGTTTCTGTATTTATAATAATATTGCTTAATAATTATAGTACCACATACTGATAAAGGAGTGACAGTAATTAATTATACCTCAGATTGAAAAAAAAATAAAAAAGCCCGCTGAGTTTCTTAGGACCGTTTATCTCAGTTTACGGGTACAAATTTTGGAATGTGTTAGTGGGGGTAGTTTTTGAGATCCAATCATTTAAATAAAACACTTTTAAAGAAATACACCTTTAAATGCGTGTAATTGTAACTGTGTTTTTACATTAGATTTTGGTGTAAATGTTACATTTTTATTTTAGATAACCCGAAGTTTCAAGACCTTTCCAGATCTCGATTTCAGAGGGCTACAGATCATCTGACTAACTAGCTTTTACGCAAAAAATGTGATGTAAAAATACAGTTGTGATAACACGGCTTTTAATCCATTAAAAGTGTTTTATTTAAATGTGTAACATTCGCGTTATTAAAAGTAAATACTATAAGCTTCAATAAGTGATTTAAAATAATATTTATAATAAAAATATTTAAATTTGAATAAAATCTTTCATCTTTTCTTTCAATAAGTGATTTTACATACTATTTTGAATAAAATTAATTTGAATTTGAATTGATTTATGTATAAATTAATACGCAAGTCTCCATGCCTACTCTGTGGTATAGATTTACGAGTAAGATAATTGATCCAATTTATTCCTTAAATCACGCTCACTCTGTAATAAAAATATTATTACTTTATTTTTAATTTTTATAATATTGTAAAGGTATTTAATTTAGTATTTTAAGATTTTAATTAATATTGTAAATTGTTGTGTATTTATGTGTTTTTTTATTGCTACTAAAGTGTTTCTGTTCTATTCTAAGTAAAACTCTTTTAAGATCAATTAAATTACTACCACCCAATCTGTAAATGTTGATTTAATTAAAATCAAACTATTTGCGATTCATTTACATAAAAAATACATTACTTGGCCAAACAATGGATCAGATTCAAATATAAAAAAAATCGCGATACGTCATTAGGTCGATGTACGTTCCAAATTCAAAATTTTATTTAAATTGCGTGCTGATGCTTTTACACTCCTTTCATTGTTGTATAACAGTTCCCACGAACGATCAAATTATATAATAATGTCATTAACTTTCAATATTTAATGGCTGGAGGCGCCATCATTTACTTTACGATGTGTATGTTTTACGTCATAAATAAGGACGTGACTTATGAATTTCATTAATATTTATTAAATTGATTGTACTTTTAAAATTAAATTAAAAGTAAAAATTGCAAACTTGAATTATATTAACAAAAAATATTTTGGCTCGATTTTAAGCGTCATAAACACGAGGAGAATAATTTGTAAAATACTACAGTTAATTTTGGTTCGACTTTTGGCGGCATATACACGAGCAGAATTTGTAAAATACTATGCTTTTCGAATTTGAATATGCAAAAACAGAAACCTTAAATTGTTTGTGGATTGTTATCATGACTTACATAGTTATGCAATGTTGTCACCCGGATATTTTTCATAGAGTTTTTTTATTAATATTGTTTGTAAAAAATCACAAAGAAAAACTAGTGATATAGACTATAAACGTTACTACCCAAATAAAAAAATTACATATTTCAAGTGTTATATCATTTATAAACTAAAATATTTTTGATTTGATTTGAGTAAAGCACTTTATAGTTTCATATTGACATACAAGTTTTTTATTACCATTTCGTTAGCACCAAAAATATTGTTTTAACATTCAAAACTATTGAGACATGGAGGGTACCTTATGTTCTCAGTGATAATAACCGAATTTACGATGGGAATAATACTATCAATTTGCTCTTAACAAAAATAATAAAAAAATATTGACAATTTTTCAAGGAGATTTCTTTTTCGTGAGTCGTCATTATATTTACCTAGCTGCCCCGATAGACGTTGTTCTGTTTATAATAAAAAAACTCTTGCGGGTAAAATTTCGTAAATTCCGTTCTTAGTTGACCTCCACTCGGCGAAAGGAATATTCCTACCAAATTTCAAGTCTCTACGCCTTATGGTTCCAGAGATATCGTGATGAGTGACTATATACGTGGAAATCTCTTATATATATATATATAGATATGCATTTAACATACCAATCAAATGTTTAGGTTTCGTCTTATACAAACTGTTTTAATTTCATAAGAAGCCTTCGGGTCAGAGCCTTGGCGTATTTTATTATCGTTGAGAAATATAATCTTTTTGTAAATAGCGATTACAGTGAACAGATTGATTAGTAATTATTTATTGCAACTAATTTTGCAACATCATTGAATACAGTTATTGCAGATTTTGATGATACAATATTTTACACGATTTTTATTAGCTTCACCTGTATGTGTGTTTGTTTGTAACCGACTCATTTGTCCCGCTTGAATCGGCCAGATTTCGTTCAAACTTCGTAGATTTATCGAGGACCGATGACAGTACATTAATTTGATAAAATTATTCCACTTTTTCAATTTTCAAATAAGATTTTTTTAATTTATATAATTTTCATGTATCGTCTCGTATATAAGGCAGGAATTGATGTTAATTTTAAGTTTCTTTTCTATTTTTTGTTCGGTTTTCTATAAAAAGCGTGTTTTTAGTTTTTTTAACTACTATTTATTAAACTTAATATTTGCAATCGCTGACCTATATAACCTCTTTTTTAGCCTCTTATTAATATTTAAATCAAAAGAAATTTTATTTTACATTACATATATATATTCAAATGCAAATATTTTTGATCGTACTGATATATTTTGCTTATAATTATGTATTTATGTTCTGTTACGTATTGCATAATATTGTATAAGTATATTAAGCACTGTGTTATTATGTATAAATAAATTTTATATAATAATATATTAATATTAGGCACATAAGTGAATTAGCTAGAAACTGTCATAAATATAATGTTAACACCAGGCACAGACATAAACTTATAATGCCTGCTACTCGATAAGTCGAGTTAGTAAGCCTTTCGTGGGGCGATGTATATGCTTTTTACCACAAGATTCCAGAAAATGTTCAAAACAAATGTGTTACGAGATTCAATAAACAAAAGTTAAAAAACGTTTGTGTGGTAAAGGTTACTATAACATCATAAGGACTTTCTTAATTATACTACAGATTGGGAATGTAGCGACCACCCTCAGGCTAATAAATAATAAGTTTTATTCTACAATATTAAATTGTACCCATATTTATATGAAAAAAAAAAGATTCCGGCTGTATTTCTTGCGCCCGTTCTTCTCAGGTCAGACCTGAGAATCATTAATCAAAGAGGCATCCTTTTTGGAATGATGATATTTTATATTATTTATGTAATATTTTGTTTTAATCAGATCACGCTAACTACAGCACGCACGAAAGCGACTCAGATTTCGGTGCTAATAAACAAATACAGCGAGTCAAAATACGCCCTGAATCTTAAACATTATTTCGAGCAGGATGTCGTGCCAATATGTATGCCACATTTGATACAGAAATCAACCTTCTCAGAAGAGCGCGAGGCAGATAACAGTCTCGCAGAGCGACATGGAGAAATCAATGCTCGCAGTGGAGAATGGAGAGAGAAATGATCTAAACCGTAATGAAAATATCCACTGAAAGAGCTATAATATGTACTTAATGAAGAAAAAGTATAAGTGGGTGGCATATTATATTATGTAAATTAAATTCAACAGTAAAATAGCGAAGTATTTTCACAACTCAAACCAGTTTCAAGATGTTACTTTTTTTTTAAACTATCGTTGATTTTATGGCTCTTCGAAGCGAAATAAGAACAGCTGAATTATTTAAATGAGTTTAGCGATTCAACTCTCGTTTCTCTTCCAATCTATTTTTAGATACACCACTAATATTAATGAGGTTTTTGTACAACAATATCATACAGGTTATTGAGCTATTGACAGAATTTGACATTTAAAGACCTGGTCTAAATATAAATATTACATATAGATAATTATAGGTACCTATACTTAAAATTTTACGCATTTTTAATCTATTTAACTAAATCAAGCCTGATAGAATATTTTTATTTTTGTGAACGATAGTTAACAAGGTCATTTATACAAACAAAACAATTCCTATAACTATATTTACAATACTATGACTGCATAAAATTAAAACTATCATTACGTGGAAGCGTACCAAGAATACTGGCAGCATTTCCGCTTATACTTAAAATTTGTGTTTATCTATATATAATATGATAAAATCGAAAGCGTACTGTTTACACATTTAATAAAACAAATGAAAAAAATATATATTATTGTATGTATGCAATCGAGGTCAATGAAATAGTTTTTTAATCTTTTTTTCTGTTTGTTAGTGAGCACTTATTTCAGACATAGCTCTGGTTTGAAAGTGGATTTTGCTTATATATTGCAGACAGATCACCGTTATATTAAATATATGTTTCATTGTAATAGATTCTTAACATAAATTAACTTTAATTGATAATCATACGGAATCTGCGCGGTTTAAGTCGCGGGTACTCGATTTTATTTTAATAAGAGACAAATATTGTATAGAGAGTGCTACTATATCACACATGAAAAAAAAAAAGTTTCTGCGTCGTTTTGTGTTAAAAAATAGTAAGAATTTATGATATTACTAGCGGACCCGACAGACGTTTCCTGTACACACGTGTTAAATTTGAAAAATCGCTGCAGACGTTAGGAGGGGATCACTAACATACGTAGGAGAATTATATGTCCACTGTATTGAGAATCTAAACCGAGCTCAAAATCAATGGAACACTGAAAAAATCATCAAAATCGGTCCAGCCATTTAGGAGATAGTTTAATTGTAAACCTAAACCATCCCCGAATCCACTTGAACACATACCGAAAATTTCATTCAAATCGGTTCAGCCGTTTAGGGGAGTTCACTGTCAACAAACGTACAGAAGAATTATATATATTACTAGCTGACCCAGCAAAAGTTGTGTTGCCGATATTAAAATCGCGATACAAAAGTAACTGTTGATCGTAGATGGGTGAAAATTTGAAGTTGTATGTATTTTTTAATTTTGACTCATAATCAAACAATTTAAAAAAATTCATAAAATTTAAAAAAAAATTCGTGTTGGACCACCTTTAACATTTAATTTAATGAAAAATAGATGTTGTCCGAATCTCAGACCTACCCAATATGCACTCAAAATTTCATGAGAATCGGTCAAGCCGTTTCGGAGGAGTTCAAAGTTTAACACCATGACAAGAGAATTTTATATATTAGAAGCCATAATTATCCTATAACATGTCAAATCTCATTGGGGTAAATATTCCGGGTAAACAATAATTTTCATACAACAAAAAGCTGTTATTTTTATGTTACGAACTGTTGAAATAAGAACAATGAACGACGCCAAATAAAACGATACAGTTTGCTATCAATGTTGTATAAGCACTTAAGACGTACTTTCACACTAACAGTATTGGAATTATAATATTGTGTTTTTGCAAACTTTTATCGCTAAATGTCATAATTTTAGGTAAATGGGTAGTATAGGGTACTTATAGGTTTTGCGCATTAAAATATTAGGCTAAAATGGCCGTATCTTTGGGTTAGTTATATTTGAAAACTTTTTTTTACAGCTTCCATAGACTACAAGTATTGATATAAGTTTTAATTAAAAAAAAAAGATTTACAGACTGACAGAAAATTTATTTCTTAAGGGTTCCCTTTTTTATGTAAGAGGTACAGAGCCCACAAAACCGTTCTAATTGTAATAAAAACCTTCGTCTAGTTAAATAGTATTTATTAAGGTGTATTCACTAAAAGGTACATTATATTTTCATTTAATTGTTGGCATCACTTATTGAAAGTCAAAAAACTACCACCCATTCCAAAATGAATGCCTCAGGCCTGAGAAGAATTGGCGCAACAAACTCAGCGGGCTCAAAAATATGTTTTACAATTAAAGTAGCATTTACAAAGTAACAATGTAAAATTAAACTTATTATTTAATAGCCTGAGGGCGGTCGCTTCATTCCCAATCTGTGGTATCATTAAGAAAGTCATTTATGTTATAGTAACCTTTACCACAAAAACCGTTTTTTAACAATTCTTTTGAATAACGTAATAGTTTTGCTTTGAACATTTTCTGGGATCCTGTTATAAAGCATATACATCGCATACAAAAGACTTGCTAACTCGATTAGTCGAGTAGTAGGCATTATAAGCTTATGTCTGTTCCTGGTGTTAACTTTATGGTTATGGCAGTTTATAAATTTATCCATTCACTGCACTCGATCTCTAACTCTTGGGATTTTTCATGATTTACTTATATTCATTATATTCTTACTTAAATTGAAACGTGTTATATATTTTGTTGCATCAATTAATTTTATAATATTTGTAAAATGATGCAGCTGTAAATATTGATTAAAATGGGTGGCAATGACATTTTTGCCACTTCTTCTCCCTAAAGCTCAACCTTTTTCGAAGTGATGTGGAAATAGTAAAATGTTCAAATTGACATTCATAAGTGTTATTCTATTACGTACACAAAAATCACTATACATTTTGAAGAATAACTAACGGGAGCAACAAAATATAATAAAAACATATAAAAATAATTACTTATGTATCTTTTCCAAATGAATTTAAAAAGTTCATTGTAGATTACTAATGTTATATCTTGTATGGAACCCAATGCGAGTGTGGATTTATTTACTGACAATTAATGCATCGCTTTTCCACCTTTTGCACTATCAAAAACATGACAGAGCGAATTATGCGAGCAGGACCGGCATTAACTGTAAAATGACCCTGTTACAGTACTTTTCGACAAAAACAATCACTTTATATGAAATGACAGTTTACTTGATTTAATATTGATTAAAATCAAGTTATTATCATTATGCATCCAATTCAGCTCACAATAAAATTCAAATTTAAGTTAGATGTAATTTAAGTTAAGACGTTATACTCTACATAAATTATAAAATGTAGAGGCTTGAAGGACTTGAGTCCAAAGCTACTAATTGTATATATATTAAAGAGAGAAAAACAACATTAATCATTAAAATCTTATTTTTGATGCAGATGTTTGTTTCTAATTATGTTTTATAATAATATCTAAGATGCATCGCAATTTCCAAGATTCAGTTTACGTTTTACTTTAATTTGAGTATCTATATACTTAAGCTTATGCTTAAATTAAATTTGTTAACAAAATTTATGAACTCTTTGAACCTCTTAAGAGGTTGCGGGTCGACTTCCGCATCGTTCATAAATTTTGGTTACAAATTTAATTAATCCCAAAAGTGGGAATAACTAAATCACTCTAAAAATAACAAATTGTTTATATAGGTTTGCTGTTCAAATATATAGATCAATTCGAATTAATTCCTTACTGTCCCATTGCTTATTAAATATTAAATTTCTATAAGATTCTAGCTACGCTTCTGTCTACAAATGTTTTCTAATGCAGCGCTACGCTATCATTGTCCTAGTAAAAGACATCAACGATCCATTCCGTGAATCTATTGAACTTTTCTTCTGAATATTGAAATATTGGAAAGCATTCCCAATCATGTGCGAGCTTACAAAAATAAAATCATTCTGTTGTCGTAAAAATTTAGAATTGTATATTTCCAATTTTATTTGTAAATTTTATTCGGTTGGAACTACAGAAAAACATTATGACAAAAAGTACACCAAAGTTTAGTGAATTATATTAAATACTATTTTATATATACCGTGATGTTTAAAATAAAACAAAAATATAATTGTTATATTGACACAATGCATATACACCTAAGTATATGTAGTATTGTAGTTCTTTGACACAAATGAACACATATATATGTTATAAACTCAATATCTATATTATAAACTAAAACTATCTGACCCGACAGACGTTGTTCTGTACATAATAAATAAAATACTGTTTTTTTTTTTTAATTTCTTAATAATATTTCAAAACATTAAGAATTATTTCGTAAAATATGCAACCCTGTTGTTCTAATGAAATAGTTTCACAGCAGAACTGTCAAAACGTGCGTCAATAAATTCTCTCACAAAAATATGACCATACAAAACAGATATTGGAAATAAAAATAATTATGGGTCCCAAATCGAAATAAAAATTATTCTATCTCTCAAGTTGGACCTAACTGCACTCCATGAAGTAATCCCCATTTAAATCCGTTCATTAGTTTAGGAGTCCATCGCGGACAAACAACGTGTCACGAATTTTATATATACTAGGATATATAGAAGGACACGACATATAATACGAAAGGCTCGTAATTTAAATTACGGAACATATAAAACCTTATCAATGAATTGGAATAAATTACCTCGAAATCATTGTTCAGAACACCACACAATAGCTATCACAAAACACAATTACAATACACTTTCGGAACACAGCGTTGTCTTACTCGATACCATTATTCGCGAGACAGTTAGCGTGCTTCGGTTGCAGCGCCGGTCGAAGCACTGTTAAAGAAGGTATCCGTGCGGGCCATGAAACCTCCACGAAAGTTCCAGGCACGTGATCCGCCCCATCACCACTTACTTATTATCCAACGAAGAAACAAATTTGTGCGTTGGATAATCTCCAGTCTAATAATTGTGCATTCGAATGCTTTCCACATGATCTTATCTGATGTTTACGTCATTCGTAACATTTGAAGCTTGATAGACTGTGTTTAACCGACTTCAAAAAGGAGGAGGTTCTCAATACGATCGGTATTTTTATTTTATGTATGTACACCGATTACGCTGAGATTTATGATCCGATTTACATGATTCTTCTTTAGTTTGATGCGGAATGTTTGTCATTTGGTCCCTTATACATTTAAATGGCACCGGAGCTTTTCATTTGATGAACATTGTCATAAGATTTTCTTGTATATATTCATAAATTGTTAATTTCAATCATATTTTGTAATAAGTTTAATTTAATTTACTAGTATTTTGTTTTAATTTTTAAGTCTTGTTTTTGCCTATTGTAAATATCTATTATGAAATGCTGTGAATGCCTTTAAGTAATAGATATGCTAGACTATATAGAATCGTAATATTGTGTAAGGAAATGCCAAATGGTTGGTGTTAAAATAAATCAATAAATAAACATTTTTTAAACAAAGTGAAATATAAACTCTATTACAGCTTTTTTTGGAGTCTATTTCTTGGTATCTTGTGTACATATTGTTTAAGGCGCGAGGCATCTTTTGAAAACCTACCCATAGTTACATAAAAACAAAATATTTAATATATAATAATTAAAAGTTTACCTGATTTAGTAGCTTATTTTCGTATTCTGTAGTTTACAGAACAACCTATTGCATACACTAAAAACTAAAAAAAAAAAATAACTACGTTTAAGAAAACCGAATCCAATAACTGAAAAGTATAAAATAACTGAATACAGATTTAATTTTATACACCTCTTATGCAAACCTTTAATATTAATAAAATACTACCCATTGATAGGTTATAATCTAATATATAAAATTCTCGTGTCATGGTGTTTAACTTTGAACTACTCCGAAACGGCTTGACCGATTCCCATGAAATTTTGAGTGCATATTGGGTAGGTCTGAGAATCGGACAACATCTATTTTTCATCCCCCTAAATGTTAGAGGTGGTCCACACGTATTTTTTTGACAGTTTGTTTGATTATGAGTCATCATTAAAAAATACATACAACTTCAAATTTTCACCTATCTACGATGACATCTTGATTTCGGTATTATAGTCTTTTGTGAGCTGAGCTTAAGATAAGATAGCTAATTTAAAAGGCAATTTCGCGTTTTTACACATTCAGCTAAGTTTTACGTAAGTAAAGTCTGAGCAATGTCTAAATACGCTCTATAGATCTTCGCCTTAGATTTTGACATTCAATTTAAAATTTATAAATAAAATTCAAATTCAAAAAACTAATGGAGCATTGAATTATGCCATTTAGAGTATCTAAGATTATGTTTGAAAAAAAAAACTCAATACTAAACTAAATTAGGAAATACGTAGATACATTGCTCTCCTTTGAAAACGATGCTAGTGGCAAAAATACTATATGTAAGAAGACCGTTCCGACGTTTATATAGTTATACTAGCTGACCCAGCAAACGTTGTATTGCCGATATTAAAATCGCGATACAAAATTAACTGTTGATCGTAGATGAGTGAAAATTTGAAGTTGTATGTATTTTTTTTTAAAATGTCAAAAAAATAAAAAAATAAAATTTCGTGTGGACTTTCTTAACATTTAGGGGGATGAAAAATAGATGTTGTCCGATTCTCAGACCTACCCAATATGCACTCAAAATTTCATGAGAATCGGTCAAGCCGTTTCGGAGTAGTTCAAAGTTTAACACCATGAAACGAGAATTTTATATATTAGATTAGTACTTAAATAAATTAATACTTATTCATACTGAGACTTAAAGTAGTGCGTTGTACCTTGCGTAATTTATAATTTAAACAAAACCTGAATTTTAAAAAAGCATTTTGACTGCCTACAAAAATTTTTAAAAAACCCAATGCCAACCCTGTTTGTAAATAAACCATTTCACGTGCACAATAAATGCAACGACAAAAATATTATTATTATTATACAATTGAGTCAGTCACAGGTTCGACTATGACACTTAGACCAGCTATCGCTCCTGTCACCTCCTCGCCAGCTACCGCACCTCTAACATACAGGGCTCAAGAAGTGTCAAAACCAACTCGCCTCTTTCTGCCGCACACTGTTTTTTCATTTGAAGAGCATCGTAGCCAGTAAAAATATTGGATAAATAACTGAGCACAATTCTGACGCCACGTATTATTTTAGATTCAGTACCGACGACCCAAATAGGCAAGTCGTTAGTGATCATGCCTACTGAGGTAGAGGTCCCGGGTTCGAATCCCGGTAGGTGGGAAACATTCATTGATGAATATGGATGTTTTTTTCCGAGTCGTGGATGTTTAATATGTATTTAAGTATGCTTAAAGTATGTATTAAAAGTGTGTCATTATTATAATTATAAAAAATATTGAATTCTGAAAGGGTAACTGCATTGAAATCATGTGAACTTCTCGCTTGGATCATCAATCAATCAAATCTCTACTCAATTAGATTAAAAATGTATGAATGTAGTGAATGTATCTTAGAGATTCTTTGGATCAGTACGCAATTTGGATATGTATGTATGAGGCCACACTGGGTTTTTTTTTATGAAAATAAGGGACAAGACGAGCAGGACGTTCAGCTGATGGTAATTGATACGCCCTACCCATTACAATGCAGTGTTCTTGCACAGTGCACTCAGGATTCTTGAAACCCCAAAAATTCTGAGCGGCACTACAACTGCGCTCATCACCTTGAGACACGATGTTAAGTCTCATTTGCCCCTTCAAGTAAAGTAAAGAAATAGTAATTTCACTAGCTACGGCGCCCTTCAGACCGAAACACAGTAATGCTTACACATTACTGCTTCATGGTAGAAATAGGCGCCGTTGTGGTACCCATAACCCATCTAGCCGGCATCCTGTGCAAAGGAGCCTCCCACTGGTTATGGGTTATCCTAGGCTTGTCAGGATAGCCTGAGAGTCTAGTTGGCTAGATAGATTTTAGTTACACAACATTAATAATAATTTGAAAATAAAGAAACTGAACCTTTGAAAGCTAGTGAAGTCAGGTTACGTTAGGTTATACTTTAAATAATAACTTTCTCTAGACCAGATAGTGACCGCTTGATAATATTACGTGGACGTATTGATACGCCTGATCTCCACAGTGAACTGCTACGGGTATAATTATGTATCAGATAACAATCTCCGCGATTGCAATCATAAACTATCAGTAGTTCTTTTGTCTGGCACTGTTTGGCGAAGTTGGCAATACGGCAGATCCATTTCCATTATTAATGCATTGATATTATTACTATTTAAAGAAGGTGGCTATTTGCCTTTTTATGGAATAGGAGGACAAACGAGCGTACGGGTCACCTGGTGTTAAGTGATCACCGCCGCCCACATTCTATTGCAACACCAGAGGAATCACAAGAGCGTTGCCGGCCTTTAAGTTTACGTGCTTTTTTTGAAGGTACCCATGTCGTATCGTCCCGGAAACACCGCACAAGGAAGCTCATTCGACAGTTTTGTAGTACGTGGAAGAAAGCTCCTTGAAAACCGCACTGTGGAAGACCGCCACACATCCAGATGGTTGCCTAGTCCTAATGATTCCTAGAACAGCGCGTCCAAAATTGAATTGTTCACAACTCATACATTTAGCTCGTCTTCAAGCCCTGCCGCCTTTACAAACCGCAGTATCTTCTTGACGCGAGTATTACAAACAGCATCTGGGGGGAAGGTGTAATCACCAAGGAAGGTGTTACGCTTATGCATTAGTGGGCCGTAATCGCGAAGCAGATGAAGAGGCGTTTCATCAGCCTCAAGGTAAAATCTGCAAGTTTTATAGTTTTTGATTCCGACCACACTGAGGTGCTTGTTTAGGTGACAGAGCCCAGTTAGGTATGCATCGATTTTTCCTGTTCTTAATGATAGGGCTTCATTCGCGTATCTGAATTCATGGTTACCAATCTGAAATACGATTTGTTTTACGATAAATGGAGTGATTTATTCTGTCAAGTCAAGTCAAATTAAATTTATTCAATTAGGCTAAAACTAATCGCTTTTGAATCGTCATTATAAATATTTCTTTTAAATTACTGAATCTACTATATGTTCGGAAAAAGTAGAGCTCGTGAGAAGAACAAACAAGAAACTCAACAACCAATCTTTTCAATCAAATAGAGTATTTTACATTGGCTGTAATATACATAACATATTAGTTTGTAAGGTGCTGCATACAATATATGAATCGTGTTACAAGTTAAAAGTGTGTTAAATATCAAATATTTCATAAAAAGTAATAAAGAATAAATATAAATTATACTACATTAGATTCGTCAACCTGTAGAGCTTGAATTCATTGTTTGTGTAAGGATGCTTCGTGAAAATATGGTCGTGATTACTGTCATAATTAATAATCGCATTCGGTCTTTTATTGCTTTAACATAAGCGTAATGTGTGAAGATGTACGATATATATATAGTAGGCAGGTTTATTATATATATATATAATAACTAACTTATAACCTACTGAGCTGCAGGTCCCGGGTTCGAATCCCGGTAGGTGCAAACATTTATTATCACTATTTACGTATGTTTAAGTAAGGATATTGTATTAAATATATCGTTGTCTTGCACCCATAGTACAGGCTATGCCTAGTTTGGGGCAAGATAATTTGTTGAAAATTGTTTCAATATTCGTTTATTTATATATTTATTCATTTTTAATTGGTGTAACTCATCTGCGAGCATACATTTAACAGTAAAAAATAAAGCTAAAGAATGAAATAGAAAAATTGTGTGTATGTGTGTGAACGACAAGGCATACGTACCATTCCTTCGACATTGTTTTTTGTATGTGTACAAGGCTGAATAAAAACTAGTTAAGCCTGAAACAGGGCGTAGAAACATATCGATCATAAACTTTCGACGACACACAGAAGTGTTACTTTAATTAATAGATCTATCACCAATCAGTCACCGCAGCTCTAGATCGTTTCACAAGATGTTATCTGTGAGCTGTCAAACCTCGAACCATGACGATACCCCCGCAACAACAATTGATTATGCGAGCAAATCGAATAATTTGTCGCTTACTTCACTCAATAAATTGTGCAAATAACCTAGATTTTTATTTAAGATGAACCCAATGTAACTAGTTTTCGTAACGGATCCAACGAACTTCTAAAACTTCTTACATTTTAACCAACAACGCTTTATTAACATCAACAGTGTGTCGAATCAAATCAAATTAGTTAAGTATGGTGAAACACAATATCGATTAATTTATACAGTGAGAGTTGTATTGGCTCTTTAAATAAATATTTATGATAATTTGAGAACATTCTTCTATAAAAACAAGCGCGTATATTATAATGATGTAACTTAATATACTAGTTTTTCCCCTTGGTATCATCCCCGTTTAATATCTTTCTGTCATAAATTACCTGTTGTTGTAAAGTAGTTTTTGAAGTTATACTTCTTTAGGCGCGTTATGAAAAAATGGTGAGAGTGAAATATTAAGATGCGTGCGCATTACTGTAACACAAAAGTAACACGTTGAAGTTGGTTCCTAAAATTTTCTGACGTTTGCGTCATCCGTTATTTTTTTTTTCGTTTCTTCGTCCATTAAATAGTTCTTTCTAAAAACGTAGAATAGCACGAGGAATAAATCATTTAAATTATTTTTGCTTCTTTAGGCCAAAGAAGTATAACTTCTTGCGTACATACGTAAGTACACAAGCTTTTTTAGACATACTAAGGAGCAATACCTCTTTTATAATATTTATGTATCACTGAACTATTACACCGGCGCACTCAAACAACAGTTGGAAGCGTTATTTCTTCGATTAACTTCACAATATTAGTCACTTTAAGTTAGTAAGTCTTTTATTGGGCAATGAATACGCTTTTACAACACGATCCCAGAAAATGTACAAAACAATGTTATGAAATTTAAGAGAATTGTTAAAAAACGTCTGTGTGGTAAAGTATTTTATAACATTAATGATTTTCTTAATTATAGCACGAGCTGGGAATGGAGCGGGTGTCTACTATTTAACTATAAATCTTTTATTGTACGATAAAAAAGCCCGCTGAGTTTCTTGCGTTTCTCTCAGATCTGAAGCATACTTTTTCGAATGTGTGGTAATTTTAAATAAAAATATTTAAATTTGAATTAGGCTATCTGATTATGTTACGATTACTGAATCACTACATATTATAACACAAAGTCCACCACCGCGTCTGTCTATCTGTCTGCTCGCGATAAACTCAAAAACTACTGCACCGATAGTCATGCTGTTTCCACCTATAGATAGCGTGGTTCTCGACAAAGGTTTTAGTATATGATTTGATAAGTTTTTGTATACATTAACGATATTTGTAGGAGGTGTCGGAAAAAGATTAGCCATTCTCTATTTCTTAAAGATAACAGCATACTATATCCATTTTAAAATTTTAAAAAGTTGGACTGCAGTATACCTTCATACATGATGTTTTTTTTCTATTGACAGAACAGCCTTTGTCGGGACAGCTAGTTACTAATAAATCGGGCTAGCTTATACAAATATTATTATAACACTAGAAATAAGGGATTGCTTGTAACTAATTCTAGTAGGCTTCATAAGATACATAACAGCTTTAAGGGTAAATGTTTACACTTTTATAATAAAATCCCAGCGCCTGTTCAGGCATTATCTATAAATAAATTTAAATATTTTATAAAAAAAATTGGCTCTGTCGTAAATCCTATTACTATCAACAGCTCGGTGATCGGACAGCCTGGGACTAGATTATGATTATTTTATAGCAATAGTAATGACAGTACAATATTGCACATTTTTATTAAAAAGAGCGCAAAAAAAGAATGCCGGGAGAGTTTCTTGAGCCGCTTCTTCTCTCTCAGAGCGCCATCTGTTTCCGAAGCGGTAGTAATATCTAGTAAACTAGAAATGACATCAAAAAGAATTCGAATGGAATCAATTTTGAGAAAATAGATGCCTTTTAAAAATGGCTATACAATTTTAGCGCGTTCAAACAAACATACAAAACGTTTCTGTTTTTTAATATAAGTATGGACGGTATAAATAATTTGCGATATAATTATACATTAAAACGATTTCTCTATGATCACATGATAGAGAACCACGTGCTCTACTTTTATGTTTTGGACTTGTTCTAAACAACACAGCCTATTATAATATAATTCATAGAGAAACCGATGAAGTAGTTTAATAATAAATAACATCGAATACGGTTTCGTATTTATCATAACTTGTTTTGTTATCCAAATATAATTCGCTTTTCAACCGACTTCAAAAGATAGTTTTGTGCGCTACTTGCAGTAAAACTCGTATATTCTCAAATATTTTTTGTGTGGACTTATCATACATAGTCTTAAGTATATAATTTTGTCTAATTGTGTCTAACACAGGCGATAAGCTTAACGGGAGACACCTGCCTCTAGTTTTTAAGTACTTTTTGTTAAAGAAATAATTAAATTTATTAGATATTATTATATTATCATTTTAAAATTGTTACTATCTGAGACGAACATGTTGCGTATTGAAAATAAATTAGGTCATCTGGGGACATCATACACATCAATATGTATTTTCGAAATTAATGTGTCGCGGTTAGTTTTTTTTTTTTAATTAAACACGACACCAATATCCTTAAAAATTTATAATGAATTTAATTCACGACCAATGGCTTTTCTCTTTGGGGACCTCTGGTTGAAGTGAAAACTTGTGAATTGTATCGTCGAGCTGTTAGATTATTATTTTTGAATTATTTATGGTAGTTTTCAAAATTTTCGGTAAGGATGTTCGACGCGAGTTTCATGATTTTTCTTCACCCAAAAAGGTCACATATATACACAGTGTATATATACTTAGCTAATGGAACGCGTTCTGTGACGATGTTCGAGGCGAATTCCTTGATTTTGTTCACCCAAAAAGTGCTCAACGCACATAAAGAATTGTTTACTTAAATAGTTCCTTTTACGTATTCACAATAGAAAAATGTTGATCAATTGGGGCCATCTCAAAACCTCACAATTAGCGCAATGAAAGTACTATAGTGTATATTATGTATGGCAGCAATAAACATATTTGTTCCGGATTTATTGGTTGAGTTCAGTGCGAAGTGCGTTTAATTATCAAACAATTTGCCGACAGTTTTGCATATGGCCTCCTTTGATCAATTTACAATGTTGTTACTCTAATAAAACTGTAATTTATTGCATTGCAAAAATATAACAGCATTTATTTTTAAAGAGAATGGGAGTGATTTATTAGTTAGCGATACTTATGATCACATGACCAAAGTCCATTCTTTTTATTGAGAAATTTCAGGGTTCCTGTAACATCAATTGGTGTTGCTAACAGATGTGGGTTCTCTCTGTATATTCTACCGTATCTTTCACTGACTACTCATAGGTTGCTACCAGCAGCGGAATCCCACCGCCAGACATTACGTCTAACGCAATATTCTACCCGCATCATGTTTACAAATGGGATTCTACAACCACGCGATTTGCGAGAATTTTTTTTCCTCGCACAGCCACTTTGTGGAATCAATTACCAGCTGCAGTTAAACAACTTTTAAGAGAGCGACTTAGGGATTTTCAAGGTTAGAAAATATTTTCAACTTAAAGGCCGGCAACGCATCTCTTGACCACTGGTGTTACATGGTTACATGTGGATGTCCAAGGGTGGTTGTCTCACCAAGTCCCATCAACTGAGCTTCTTGCCCATTTGCTCCCTGTTATATAAAAGAAGTCGGTTTTGCAGTAAAGATCACCTCACCGCCGCAACTCTATAGTAATACCAGGTGGAATAGGTGTGTTGCCAGTCTTTTAGAAAGGTGCCCTTGCTGTTTTTGAAGATAGCTGTTTCGTTTCGTAATGGGAAGTTCTATCTATACTTGGTTGTACTCCGTGAAAAGTTCTTCGAAAACCACACCATGGATCAACGTCCTCCTAATCTAGCTAGTCAGGATTATAATTAAGTTTGTACGTGTTATGCGGTGAAATAATTCGAAGGCAGGCATAAGGTCAAACAGCTTTTCAGAAAGGGTTCCCTTTCCTAAACTATGGTCGAGGGAGGTGATGACTGGTATATGCGTCATGCTCGTGAATGGGTACTTGTGGTGGCAGGATGATCCTGTCATCTAAAACTGCTTTGTGTTTTTAAAACTAAAATTATTTAATATATTTATATATATTTTAATGATCGCTATTAAAATGCACACATAATACCTTTGTTTATTGTACTCAATTTTTGTATTTATTTTTTTAAATCACATTACGTTTTTTAACTTACTCTTGAAAGACATTGAATATTTGACGTTTGAGTATCTTTGTTGCATCACTTTACATAGATCGTAATTAAAATAATTTGTTAAACGATGAAGCTGTAAATGTTGATTTAAAACAGTGGCAATGAGTTTCTTGCCACTTCTTTAATTAGATTAAAGCTCACGCTTTTCCGAAGTGGTGGCAACTAATAGAAATTCAGTGTAATAAGTACAAGTTTTGACATTCATAAATGTCATTTTTAGATCTAATTGAATAAAGTCACCATTAATAAGAAAATAAAATATTGTTTAATCTTAGCACCGAGCATTAAATGTGACATAAACTCTGGTAATTCCTTACACCGATCAAATACACGCTTGGTGGTCTACTTCTAAACATGGCATTGACTGAGTTGTGGAGTCCTCTCCATAGAAGCCACAATATCAAGAACAGAAAAGAATAGATTTGATTTAATTTGAAGCCAGCCTAGCAAACTCTCTAAGAAGAAAGCGATTCACTCGATTGTATGAAACGTGCAGTCATTGATAGATTGACAAATGACGGCTATAATCTTGTAAAAAACGGATATAACCGAAATCCACTATGTTTAAAGCAACTGTTCGCTTTCAAACATAGCCGGATTATACTTCGTCACCAATCGCCTTACTTTAATTACTACTATTTCAAACTTATGTGAAATCACTGCACGTTTCATATTAAATTAAATTTCAAATTTAGGCAGTCCCGCCTCTTATTATGTAGCATTTACATCTTCTTTGTTTGAAACGAGACTATAACATCTAAAGTATTTTGAGAAATAAATACACTGGCCATATACTTTCGAAATAAAAAGGACTCCAAAGAGAATTTAATTTTGTACATAAAAACTTTATAGTCGGTAACCTTCTTTTAAGAATTGGCTGAAAAAAAACTTCAAAAACAAAACCATTCCTTTTTCAAAGTGGACGTTTCCGAATTACAATTTTACCATTCGCATTTTTCTTTCTGTTTTAAATTTTTTTCAAGATCTATGGGTCTTGTTTTAAGAATTTATGCTAAAAAGCACATAACATTTATTTATCATGCCTCTTTCAGTTGAAGAATGTGCTAGGATCATGGCTTTTCTGGAACTAGGCATCAGTATGCGTCGCACTGCAAGAATGGTGGGTGTGACGGTACGAACGGTCCAGAAGGTAAAGCGAAGGTACGAAGAGACTGGACACCATCTGAGGAGACCTTGTAATGGCAGACCTAGGTGTACCAGTGCCCGAGAAGATCGTTATATTATTTCCACTGTGTTAAGAAATCGCCACCAAAATGCAGTTGAAGTCCAGCAACAGCTACTTCAGACCCGGAGGGACTACATTAGTGACAGTACAGTGAGAAGAAGACTTGCTGAAGCAAATTTGAAACCAGCGAGTGGCCCAAAACTCGAGAGACAGCATCGAGTAGCGAGACTGCGATACGCCCGTGAACACATGCAGTGGGATGAAGAAGAATGGTCAAGAATTTTGTTTGCAGATGAGTCTCGATACTCTCTTTACACTTCTGATGGAAGGCGAAGTATTTACAGGCGACCTGGTGAGCGATACCTTCAAGCCTGCATCTCAGAAAGAGTCCAATACGGTGGAGGCAGTGTACATGTATGGGCTGGCATATCTTCAGAAGGTCGCACAGAGCTAGTAGCCATAGAAAATGGCACCCTCACTGGGCAAAGATATGCTCAAGAGATTCTCAATGAGTATGCAGGGCCGTATTTAGCAAATATGGGTGATGGATCGATGCTGATAGGATGAGCTTGGGAGGCTAGTCAGAAATCGCAGACCACCACCTACTACCCTCAGGGCACTAAAGCAGGCCCTGGTAGAAGAATGGGAGAATTTTCTCCAACATCGGCTCCGAAACCTAGTATTCAGTATGCCAAACCGACTCGAAGCTATAATCAGAGCTCGAGGAGGCAATACCATGTTATGTGCTTTTTAGCATAAATTTTTAAAACAAGACCCATCGATCTTGAAAAAAATTTAAAGCAGAAAGAAAAATGCGAATGGTAAAATTGTAATTCGGAAACGTCCACTTTGAAAAAGGAATGGTTTTATTTTTGAAGTTTTTTTCAGCCAATTCTTAAAAGAAGGTTACCGACTATAAAGTTTTTATGTACAAAATTAAATTCTCTTTGGAGTACTTTTTATTTCGAAAGTATATCTTGTGAACTTAAAACGTTATCCCAATTTTAAAAGTGTGATACTTACTTTTGAAGGCCAGTGTAGATAACACATTCGCTATATCTAGTTACCTCAATAGCTAGTTATAAAGCTGTTATAATATAAATATAGACTAATAGTCTGGTAGCGTATTACTTCACAATGTCGTGAGTAAGCGCTTTAAATGTTTGTTTTATGTACCGAATGATTTGAGTTGTGACTGGCTGCTTACGACACAATATCGGCCGCAACTTTACACGAGTTACTTTAGATTTAGTGACGGATTAATTTCATTTTGTTCTCATCACGTTGCGCTCCGTTTCGGTAATATGATTAAATCATTCGTCAAACTTTATAGAGCGAGAAATGTTTATTGTGTAATAATGTTAAACATGTATTACTATTATTATGATCATGTATATTAACAAGAATCGTGTGCGTCTCGGGATGCCCGGCAGAAGTGTTAACTTAAACTAATCTCAGTTGAACTAATTAATATTGAAATTGTTAATTAACTTGAGAAAGCTCAGGTTATTACTTAAATTTTATGTATATTATTATGATAATGTAAGGAAGGGTTATTTATTAATAAAATTCTATATGTATATATTATATACAAATATATAATGAAAATGGTCTTTGTTTGAGGCTCTTTCACGCCTAAACCACTGATCGTACCGACATGAAACTATTTATTTCCTTTTAAAATTCGCCGGGCGGGAACGGCTAGCCGATTATAAATCATATTTTATTCTTACCATAGTTACAATTCATGTATATGTAAATTAGACTTTTGTGTATGTACATTATAAGTATCATTATTTAATCCTATAAAAGTATCAATTGTTTAGAGTGAGAGAGGAGGATCCTTCCTACCGCTGCCGTATGCTTGAAAGAAAGGGAAGCCAGACAGACTGGCACCGTAACGCGTTACGTTACGAAGCGGTTACCCTCCCATAAGAAGTTATCACTACAAAATCAAACAACCTTGATTTTAAAGGGTCAACAATTATATTAGAATATATTAAATATCTAACACATAGACTAAGAATGTAGTAGAGTATATACAACTTGACAGCCCGATAATGCTTGACCAATTTTGATTGTCAATGTGTGCGTTAGCTAGTGGTTTATACTAAGATGCTTACTCAAAGCGTGACTGAATGTTAAAACAGTAACTATAAATTCGCTTTCCTTTTCTATCTTGCTATACCTACGTTAGAGATGTTCTGTCTCTCTCTTGCAGCTTAGTTTGTCTAAACGCTAGTATATTGTAACCCTATGATAATAAGTAACAACAATGAAATAAGTAATTATATCTATGACGAAATAAACTATATTACAGCTTTTAAAATATTTCGTATAAATATTAGCTACAGGAATGTACACATAATGTATTCCGACCGAGCATCGAACTAAGTTTTGCAAATGAAAGAGAAGTAAATAAAAAAAAAATGTGTGTAGAAGTTATACTTCTTTGGCCTAACAAAGCAAAAATACTTAAAATTATTTATTCCTCGTGCTATTCTACGTTTTTAAAAAGATTAACATTGTAAAAATCTTGCAACGATGGCTTCATCAAATAATTATTAAATAACGAATACGGCTGTACGGGCTTGAAACCTTTTCCTATCCTAATAATGGACGAAGAAACCAAAAATAAAACAAATGACCCAAACGTCAGAAATTTTAGGAACCAACTTTAACCTGTTACTTTTGTGTTACAATGATGTGCAAGCAATCAACCAAGCAATCTTAAAATTTCACTCTCATAATTTTTTCATAATGCGCATCAAGAAGTATAACTTCAAAAATACGAAGGCCTCTGATTTTTTCAAGTATTGTTAGAATAAAATGAAGAAGAAATAATACACTTTAATTAAAACATATTCTTCTACCATACCTGATATTATTCAATTACCAAATCCAATTACATTGAGTAGTGTATCATTGTTCGCTAATCAAACGTCTTCCGAATGGCCTCCGTCGAGTATGTAAGTGTAATTCAAATGGCTAACACACGCTCGACAGTACTGGAATGTGGACCGAGGTCGCTCTTAAGGCTGTTAAGTATCGATTTGTCTTATCGACATGTTGTAACACCAGGATCGGACCCCATACTATCATTACTCAAGAATTCAATAACTTCGCCAACTAGTTTGTGCTTTCACAAATCCTCACTTTATTCCAATTATCTTAAAACTATTCACGCGTAAACGAATTATGTTTCTCTTCCAAATAAATTATATTAACTATTCAATTTTAGTAGGGGTTACATTCAAAAAGTTTTTTTTTTATGGAAAAGGAAGACAAACGAGCGTAAGGGTCACCTAGTGTTAAGTGATCACCGTCGCCCACATTCTCTTGCAACACCAGAGGAATCACAGGAGCGTTGCGGGCCTTTAAGGAAGGTGTACGCGCTTTTTTTGAAGGTACCCATGTCGTATCGTCCCGGAAACACCGCACAAGGAAGATCATTCTCTTTTGATTTGAATATAATAATTATATTTATATTATTATTTATAATAGAATTGGCAATCGCTCGTGTCTTCGAGACTCTGTATTCCGATACTAGTCGAATTTGAACCAGTTTGCGCCTGGGTATAATTATGTACTAAACTTTTGAAATTTTGTTATAACACATAGGATATTTTTAAAGACATAGTGTGGATTATCCATAATATTACGATAAGTGTCAATAATTTAGAAAAAAAATCTGCAATCTCAGAGTTATTCATGCTTGCGGTAAAACGCGTTGTTTTCTTTCATACTAACAGCAGATTAAATTAATATCATCATATTTACATAGAACTCTTGAAAGTGAGAATCTCTTGTATTTAAGTTATTTACTTTTTTCCGTAAATTCCTTTGAAAGTACAATATGTAGTAAAATCTTATAGGTACATAAGTGAGAAATAAGTTCAATCGCCTAGAACTAAGCTATTTAAGCGTTATATTTCAATTTGGGATAATATCATTAAAATAAATATTTTATTTTAAATTAATAAGATAATGAATAAATTTAATTATTCTACAACTTAGATAGTTTATACTTCTAGATAGAGCCTCTTGCTGTTAGACAACCGACGAAAACAGGCCAGGTTTATTACTTTAGTGTGCGTGACAAGCTCCGTCTTACACTCACGATTTATATGTCACTTTGTGTAAGTGTGCGTGTATTACTCAAAATAGAGGTTATCTGTCAACCTCAATTTTTCGACGTTTTCACAGTTTTAACAGTCTATCTAGACTAAGATCTAAGTTCTACAGAATACAATATCTTTCCTTGTCTTGTAATATGTAATATTATAATGATATATTTAAATAACATATTGTAGACGAGCGCAGGCGTAGTGCAGCTAGAAATTTTGGGGTTCTTCAAGAATCCTGAGCGGCACAGCATTGTAATGGACAGGGCGTGTCAATTGCCATCAGCTGAACGATTTACTCGTTTCGTCCCTCATTTTCATAAAAAAACATACCTGTTAACAAACCGCTTAATACAGTAGGGTCATAAATATTGTTACAACTTTAAGACTTATAATTTTTATTTTTTCGAATGCAAATTCGTTATAGCAGTAAGTTATAGTTTCGTGACCAGACATATTAAAGACATGCATTAAAGCCATAGGTAGTATTTTCGGATAGAATTCTTTTTATTTTTTACAGCAATATATAAAGTCATATAAGTGTTATTAAGATTACAATACGTCATAAAACATAAATGTATTTTTATTGTATTTCATTGTCTTGGTATTTAGTTTTACAATAAAATACCAGATAGTGCACTAAGACTCACTGAGGACAAATTCAATAAATATATTAATGTTTCTTTAACAAAGAAGGCTTACTTTAGTAGCATCATCATGATCAGCCGGAAGACGTCCACTGCTGGACAAAGGCCTCCCCCAAAGATTTCCAAGACGATCGGTCCTGCGCCGCCCTCGTCCAACGTATTCCGGCGATCTTGACCGATGATCGGTCCGTCTTGTGGGGGGCCTACCGACACTGCGTCTTCAAGTACGTGGTCGCTATTCGAGGACTTTACTGCCCCAACGGCCGCTGTCCGTATCCACTAGTACCTTGGGGGAAAGTTGAAAACAGGCGCGATGTATGTTGTCACGTCTGTTAGTGGACAGTCGGTATAGGGTGTTCAACTGTACTTCAGGGTGCTCTCCCAAAAAAGTTGGCCAAGTAGCCACCTGATCTCGGTTTTCCGAGCAACGGGCGCGGTGGCCTTCAATTGACCCGAAGTAGATGGTTCCGAAAGGTTCCTCGGCGGTTACCCGTCAAACGTGGTGGAGGTAGCTTTACCGACACGGGGGCTATGGGGGAGGGGAGCTCACTGGGTATCAGTGCCTCTCCATTGGTGTCGGAGTCGTAGTGGCTTGGCGCAAATGGGATGTAGATCTTGATAACCGAAAGGTTGGTAAGTCCATGGGAAGGGTAATGCCCCAACGGCCATCTGTCCGTCGAACTATGTGCCCTGCCCACTGCTACTTCAGTTTCGCAATCATTTGGGCTATGTCGGTGACTAAGGTTCTCCTGCGGATCTCCTCATTTCCCTATGAGCGACAAAGAGTTTCCTCATAAGAACTTATGAGGCAGGTCATAAGTTCCTCATAAGGAAGATACTGTAGTATAGTAGATTATATAGAGGGTAATTATGTATAGCTCTCCACAGGCCACCTAAAATTTCTTGTCTTACTTCAGTTATTTTCACAGCGTCATGACGTACGGTATTTTACTATGGGGTCATGCTGCTGACATTAATATAGTGTTTGCTCTGCAAAAGAGAGCTGTTCGTGCTATATATCAGCTTGGTTATAGACAGTCTCTCAAAGAAAAATTTAAAGAAATAAATATTATGACTGTTCATTGTCAGTACATTTATGAAAATTTCATATACGTTCACAAAAATCGTCACCTTTTTGCTCTTAATAGTGATTTTCATTATTATAACACTAGAAATAAGGGATTGCTTGTAACTAATTCTAGTAGGCTTCATAAGATACATAATAGCTTTAAGGGTAAATGTTTACAGTTCTATAATAAAGTCCCAGCCACTGTTCAGGCATTATCTATAAATAAATTTAAATGTTTTATAAAAAATGGCTCTGTCGTAAATCCTATTACTCCACTGCTGAATATCTAAATGATCGGACAGCCTGGGACTAGATTATGATTATTTTATAGCGATAGAAATGACTGTACAATATAGTATATTTTTATTGAAAAGAGCGCAATAAAATAATGCTGGGAGAGTTTCTTGCGCCGCTTCTTCTCTCTCAAAGCGCTATTTGTTTCCGAAGCGGTAGTAGTATCTAGTAGTTATTAGAAATGACATCAAAAATAATCCTAAAGGAATCAATTTTGAGAAAATAAATGCCTTTTTATCTTGTTCCATGTTAAAGCCCTTTTACGAACTGATGAAGCTTCATGAAGTTTACCTAGTGTTGTTGCAATATGTTATGTTATTGTTACACCCTATGATAAAAAATCATATTTCTATTTTTATTTGTAACAGAATTTATGGCCATACTAGTTATATGATTAAGATGAGAGTCCGTTTTCAATTACTCCCGTGTAGATTTTGTATTCGTGACATCTGACCTTTAAAACTTTTAAACTTAGTATTGCACGGAACTATGTATCTATAACAATATAGATAAATGAATTGCTGTTCGTTAGTGCCGGTAGATCTCACGAATAGCCTGACTGATTAGAATATTTTGTGTACTATTTTGTTTGTCTATAAGACGGGGGTTTGGGATAGTATAACATTATTATGGAGGGAATTGGCACAGAGAATCATCTATGTATATGAAAAGTGTCCGTCAAAATGCATTAAATTAGTGTGGCGCCACAGTAGCATCAGGGTAAATCTTAAAAGCGCCAAATTTAAAATAATACTAGCACTCTAGCTACACGTTTTCACATTAGAACTCTTTAAGGTTATATTTACTACATTATTTTGTACAACGTAACTTACGTTGAAATTTTCACTATGTATCTACTTTAGTTGACTATTTTTTTTTAACTCGGCAAACTTAAATTCGTTTACAATTGCTACATTCACCATACTTCATACCATACCCGGTGCCTACACCAGCGCCATTGCGGAAGCTTTTTGAACTGTTATTTACTACATAAACTGGACACTTTTTCAACTATAATAAGAGATGAAACACCTTGCCTGTACCCTCCATTAACATTACTAAAGAAAATACAAAACTACCTTTTGAAGTTTTGCATTCCACAAAATACTTGTGACGCCATAGTTGTGTTTTCAAAAGTACCGAATGCATATTAAGTAGGTTCTTACTTAAGCAATAATTGTAAACAACAGACGAATCTAGTTGTATATCTCTGCATTGTTTTTACTTATAAGGAATACAAAAACGACGAACCTCCAGCGAACCACAGTTATGTTGCAAATAGACTTATGTAACATAGATTTTTGTCAACAGAAACGTTTCGAAATTCGAACATTATTCTACTCTTTCCTAAAACGGTTACAAAAAAGAGAATAAAAAAATTTGAATGTTGCCATTCCGGAAATTTGATCATCATTATGACTGCTAGTCGAGTGTTAAATTATTTCATTGCGGTATACAATGAAACTGTTAAGTTTTTCTTCAATTTGTATTAAATTCAGTATCTCGGTCACGATAGTTTTATTTTAAGCAAGATAAATGGCAGTTTTAAGCAACTGATGATAGTTTAAAACAAGAATATAAGCGCTATTATCGTCGTAGGTCTAGCCAGATAATTATATGGAGTATTGCGGTCATCTATGGTCTGGTGCAATCCTATATCACTGCCTTTTGACTTGCTGCTTGATTTTGATATTGTTGGTATACAGCAGATATTTTTTATGGAGAAGGAGGACAAACGAGCGTACGGGTCACCTAGTGTTAAGTGATCACCGCCGCCCACGTTCGCTTGCAATACCAGAGGTATCACAAGAGCGTTGTCGGCCTTTAAGGATCGGCTTTTAAACACCGCACAAGGTAGTTCATTCCACAGCTTTGTAGTACGTGGAAGAAAGCTGCTTGAAAACCGCACTGTGGAGGACCGCCACACCTCCAGGTGGTGGGGATAATATCCTAACTTGTGGCGTGTCGTGCGGAGGTGGAATTCAGCGGCAGGAATCAGGTGAAACAGCTCTTCGGAACACTCCCTGCGAATGAGGTTGTATTTAAAGTTATATTGACACTGCTTCTACGCCTTTTGCCGTATCTATTACGGAATGCATTCCGAAGTATTATCTCTATTGATTCCTGCCGCTGAATCACATCGGACTATAAGTTGCGTTTGGAGTACCAACCTAAGATCTGGATACATGTTCACTAGGAATACCTACATCACCCAACAGCTGTGTACTTGCCACAACTGTAAAACCACGTATGACATCTTTAGTGTTTCCGAGTTTAGAGTATCGTGATTCCAGCTTCACGAATTCAAGGTTATTCTTTCCATATTGAAAACCATCCTGACAGGCGAATGGCTATAATGTCCCTCGTTGCAAGACTTAAATAACATTCATGTTACTTGCATATTCATATATTGTTTTTCTGCTCCATTAATATTATAAATAAGTTATACCTTCAGACGTCACGTCAAAATGAAAAACGCGCAATTTTGATGTTTTTTTTCTGTCACAGCTACATCAATTTATTAAAATTTTCTGCCTTCATAATACTCTTTGGTACTATCATTTTGTTTCTATCAGAAGTGTAGTATCTTTATGACAATCGAGAGATAGACCGCACTCGGCTGCTTGCAAACGACACCCTCGCAGGAATCGCTAATATAACGTCCTATAATCGCTCCTCTTTAGACACAATGTACAATTATCGATGTGAAATAATTGGTTTAATGCTAAACTAATTCTACCTTACCTTCATTGACATAACAATATGTTAGTATTATATAAATTATAACTAAAATGGACACCTAATAGGTGTAAAATTACTATACATTATAAGTTGGGTGGTCTAGATTTCGAAATATTTAAATCTACCTTATTATTATTTGTAAGTATTGTGTTTCTTCATCAACAGTCAGTCTGATTGCTGGTTTCCTAACACAAAGACGGGCAGCGGCTATCGAAAGCAAGGAAGAAGGCCTGGCAGTTAGTCTGGATATACTGAAAGCCTGGATATATGAGAGAAGAACGTGTATAACACAAGGCAATCCTCTCGAAACTACTACATTTGGGCTTTCCGGGATTTTATGCAAGTGGACCACCAGCTTTCTTACTGAGCACAACATACAGGTCGTTATTGCTCAAAAGGCAAGGCTGAAGTTGTCCAACGTTGTGTGCTATCTCCTACACTGTTTCTTTTGCATAGGTATCAATTATATGTATATATGTATCAATGATATCAACGAAGAGCGGCTCGAATCATTGACGATCAAGTCATTCCCCGATCAGCTTGGCTCTTTGGCGTTGCGTAGAGATGTGGGTTCTTTCTGCATCTTCTACCGCATTTATCACGGCCAGTGCTCAGAGGAGCTGTTCGGGTTGATTCCAGCGGCTAAATTCCACCAACGGACTTTACGTCAAAATGCAAAATACCACCCGCATCACGTTGGCGTCTGGTATTCCACAATCTCGCGTTATTCACGAAATTTATTGCCACTGAAATCAATTACTGGCTGCTGTTTTTCCGAACCGATACTACTTGGGGACCTTCAAGAAAAGAGCATACTCCCTCCTTAAAGGCCGGCAACGCATCTCCTGACACCTATTGTTGCGGATGTCCGTGGGCGGCTTCCTCACCACTCCTATCCCGTGAGCCTCTTGCCCGTTTGCCTCCTCTTATATAAAAATAAAAATTTGGACACGGGCAACATGCATTACTATGCAAATGACAGTACTGGAGAGTCGAATACTGCCGGAAGAAACTTGTTTCTTATATCGAGTCTTCTCTTGAGGAGATCGCGGAATGTGATAAAATAGACCTTGCTTAAATCAATCCCAGATGAGTCAATTTTGTGCGTAAACCACAAAAAAAAACAATTGTTGAATGAGCGCTCTTCGACAACACGTGATGCTTCGCCTAGTATCGGAATACGGGGTCCAGAAATCTTAAGCGGCAGGGAGCAGAAACTGGGCGTTATACCTAAAACAAGGCACCGGCTAATAGTCTAGCGCTTTACAAAGTCAAGGTTCCGCCACATATGGAGTATCAAATATAAACAAAATAAAATAACTAGTAAAATTATGAAAAACTAATTTTATAATAATATTAAATAACAAAAAGTTGTAAGGATTTTAATAAATGGATTTATCAGAGATAGTTTTAAGCAAATGTAACGTCAGATCTTATCTATT
Source organism: Leptidea sinapis (assembly GCF_905404315.1). Taxonomy (NCBI): domain Eukaryota; kingdom Metazoa; phylum Arthropoda; class Insecta; order Lepidoptera; family Pieridae; genus Leptidea; species Leptidea sinapis. The sequence continues at coordinate 7,556,309 of NC_066275.1, read as the reverse complement.
CTATCTTATAGTAGCTCTATACAATTTTTTTTTGTGCGAGATGTGGACCGAAGACCCTCACAAGACTCCAAAAGCTTAAATGCCTCTAACTTTGTATTTCTTTGATTAAAATAATTTTATTTACATTCATCAATATTTTTTTCTTAGTTTATAATACATTCATAATAAAATTAAGTCAAAAACCATTACGAAGCTCAATTAAACATTTTTGCAATTTGTAATAATACGAGGTGAAAATATTTTACTGTAGATTTTAAAGTAATTACAGGGCTACCAAACTTAATAATTTTAAACGCCTACAGTTGCCTTGTTTGGGAGGTGAACTATGTATAGCGAAATTATACTAATAATTATATTTCAAACACCTGACCTATCAGCAAAACATATGATGAGAAATGTAGAAATAAAAAACCATTTTTAAAAGTAGGCCTTTAAGGATCCTGAAGTTCAATTCATCCTCTCTCAATAAAAAGACCCGCAATACATCACTTGATCTCTGATACTAAATACAGATGTGATGGCGGTTGTTAATACCTCCCATCACGTGAGCCACTTGTACCTTTGCTTCCTAGAAGAATAAATCCTAATAGAAAAAAAACATTGACCGACCGACAATAAATACATCTATACAGCCGGAAACGCTCCTATGATTTCTGGATTTACAAAAGAGCTTTGGCGGTGGTGTTCACTTAGAAGCCCTGCAATGACGAACCCCAGTTTTGCAAATATCTCTTAGAAGTAAGACGTATTTTGAAAGGTTTAAATATTTCGTGAGAATCGAAAGAGACTGAGCTGTAACGCTACTACTGGCATAGTATATGAGACTGGAATGAATGGAGCTGATTAGTCACATGAAAATTTACCATTGAATTAAAAGGAAATATTTGAAACTCGTATTATTACCTTTGTACTTTGGTTGTAAGACACCACGTCTGTGAAGATATACTTATTTTCGCGCGTTAGGGAAAATTTATCAAAGTTCATATTTACGATGCGCGCGCACACCGATAATCAAATTCGACACCATGTTATAACCTAAAATAATTTCTCTCCAATTATATAAAAATAATTTAATGATATTTAATTCAACTTAATTTAACTAAATTATGTGGTAAGTATAATAATATTTTCATTAATTGTATATTAAATACATTTTTCATTCCGTTGTCACAACCTTCATTACAATATTGTTTATGTTGCAAACGTAAAATAGCACAAGGAATTAGTTTTTTAAGGATATTTGTTTTATTACGCAAAAGAAGAATAAATTATTGCGTGCGTACATAAGTAGGTACACACACACACTTTTTTTTATTTGATAGTGTTGAATGTTTGGACAACCTGTAAGTGTGCGGTGAAATGCAATTAATAATTGATTTAACGCGTTGTCTATTTTGTATCTAATATAATGTGGCTCTTGACGGTCCATTAACTCTAGAAAGGCGTCAACAGACAGGTTTGTCTGACTTATATAATTGTAATATCATGTTAATTAACTAATTAATAATACATTATTAATTATTATTATAAATAGAGAGCGTGTTAGTTAATTTCATGAAATTCGAAATATTATTAGCATAAAACTTAAATAGGGAAAATTTCAACACCTTTATTTAGGTCGTAAACAATTGCCTTGCTGTTGTTATTATTAATTCTCTCGAACACGTTTATCATTCTGAACACCTGGATGACATTGTTTCCAAGAAATTTTCGGTACCTGGTGTGAAATAATTTAATTACTAATTGAAAGTAATAAAATTACAAATTATTTTAATTGGTGGTATTTGGTTATTTTGCATTCTTCCTACTCTTTATAAAGAAAAAAAAAATTCGGTCCGTTGCTCCTTATTTAAAAGAAGTTTATACCGCTACCACTGGGATATTAACTGACAAACTAAATTGACGAAAATACTTCAATTCAAATGGAATACAGCAAATATACTAAATACCTAACATTATCCAGAATATATTGAGAGACAAGAGTAATAATATCTATTTCTTGTATAATGATTAGAGTTAATCTCGATCGAGATAATCGGTTGATGAGTCCGGGCTTACAATAGACATCTGCTATTTTTGCTTGACCAGATCTGAGTGGATTACACCATGAAGTGATCACCAACACATTTCTATGGGCAAACTTAGCTTAAGATCATTGTTGTGGCTTTGATTAGGGATTGGTCTCCGCTGCGCTCGAAATAGATACCGCAGGCGTAGTCGCAAAGTGCGACAACTAATACTACACTTAAGTAATCGAAACTCAAATGCCGGGTTGCGTAGTAATACTTTGTAAAAAGAATACTACAAGAAATAAGAATCTGGGAACACTGGGATCACATATCATCAGTAAGTATTTGTATTTTGATTTAAATGTAAAATAACAAAGCGTATGTTACAAAATTTGAAAGATGCCATTGAGTGTCAAGACGCCACGCACACAAGCATCTAATAGTTGCCATAGTAATAAAAAAGCTATTGTTCTTAAGTAGTGCGTAGTATCTAATTTGAGCGCAGCGAAGACCAATCCTTAATGTAAGTGATGCGGCGTTTGTATAGAATTTATAGAAACTACTCCCCATCTCACATCATAATTTGCCCCACAATCCTTTTCTGTACCGGTTCAAGATGGTAATGTAAGGCAAGCAACGCATATTTTTATCTGTACGTCAGTTAATTTTCCGGATACACATTATTAAAGCCTTTTTATTTTTTCGATTTAATGCTAATGGGTCAACCGTGTATACTAATACCAATTCATGCTGCTAATTTCTTAGTAGTTTGATAAGAATCTTCGATCTATCATCGCATTCAATTTATTATTATTTACGTTAGTAACTGATCTTCCTCAGGATTATATTCTTTGAGTCGAAATTTCCTCTAGGTAAGCGATTAAGAATAAACACATGCATGGGTTAATTAGCTGTATCCTTTCCAAACAGTTCCAAAAACCGTATTCAAAACTGCAGAGGCGTGCATTGGTTTTTTGGGAAGGTGGGCACTATGGATCTAACTTGTTGTGGTTGAGCTTTGCAATAAGCAAAGATTAGGTACTTACCGTAGTAAATTCCTACTTAAGTATAGTATCTAGCCTAAGAAAATAAGTTATGTAGGCATTTCCTAATTGCCTATATTATTTGGACGCCCCTATTCAAAAGGTAGTATCCTAATAGCCTTTTAAAAAAAAACAATTGAATGTCGTCCACGGCAATATTGAATATTTTTTTACTCAGCAAAGAGGATTTATTTTATCTAAAGTAGCCGGTACCTACGTAGTACGGTTACGTAATTGTAAACCGAGTAATAACATGTTTATAATAATTAATAATAATAAGCTAATGTTTAAACTGTGGTAAATATCCCTTTTTAGTAATGTTCCAAACCATAATAATATTAAATTCTACAATATGCGCTAAAAATATCATATTTCTATTTAAAACCAATATAACGATATAATAATTCGTTTTTAGTAGAATATTAATGAATATTTGAATAGTTGCAATGATTAGAACATGCAGTAAAAAAATTAAATTATTAACTCATGAATTTTGCAGCTAACCTAAATCGTTTATTGAGCAGATGGCTAGAACAACTTGACCACGAGTAGGCGCATAGTTATACATTTATAATAAGCTCATAGCCGATTGATATTTCGCAATTCTCAATAATAATTTCACATAAAATATTAACTCACGGACCGTGTCAATTGACTTCATAGCTACAGATTTGTACTTACTAAACTAACAAAAGATATAGATAACAAGAGATAGCAGGATGATTTGCCCAAAGATTGGGAAGAACGGCACTGGATCGCTGAAAATGGAGGTTGTTAGGGTATCGGACGTCCTATGTCACAAGACTGATGATACTAATTAAGTCATGCTAGTGAATTTAAACATATAAAGAACGTTAAATTTCATAAATTATTGGTAAAAAAAGACAGATTAAAGACAGGCTCTTTTTCCTTTTGTTTATTTACTTCGAGGAGAAAAATGGAGCTAATTTTTAACCTACTTCAAAATTCGATCGGTATTTTTTTATGTATGTACCTACATCGATTACCTTGAGATTTATGATCTGATTTACGTAATTTTTGGTCCATAAAAATTTTACATAGTTTGGCCAGTAGTATTCATTTTATGAACATTTTTTTATGAAAATTTTTGTTTACCTCGATGATATAATTGTTTTTTGAAATTTGAAATCGGCGTCAAGTATTATTTTTAGTTATTTGATACTTTTCAGTTTTTTAAACGTAGTTTTTTATGTATCCTAGAAATAAGCTTCACATACTAAATCAAATTTTGCAATCTCTTAAAGCTGTAATATTAATCAACCTATTTAATCAACTTAATCAAATACAGTCTTTTTGGTTTTGTTAAGTCCAATGGTTGGTGATCCTGACTTCTGAGCTAGGATTAGTAATCTCGGTAGGTCATAATAATAAATTCATGTCGTCGACTATTATTTAATTCAAAAATTTTTATATTTCACAGTTAAATAAAAACATATAGAATCATAAAATTTGGTGAGTAAGTGTGTAAGGTCTCACAGAAAATGTAGAGAAAAATTGCTTTGTTAAAGAGTGAACGCGAGGCTATGTAGTGCCTACAGGAATATTTTTAGCAAATCGTCTTGCCTCTCATCTGCTCCGTAATCCAATCTCGTTACATGTCTGTTTAATTATTACGTATGGTTTATGGTAAAGCGCCTTTAGTACAGTTCGGTGCAGCCCTGTTTCACAGCGACAATATGATCTGTTGTGATAGTCACTGTTAACTATAGCTATTGATTCTCTTCATGGATCTTATTATATCTATCACAGTGAGCTGGCAAATCTCAAGTAGTTAAAGAATTGGACTTCCCGAACATCTCTTTTGGAAGACCAATTCTTCGAGCTACGTTTACGCATTAAAGGATGACGTTCAGAGAGGATGTGCAACGGGGTTATTGATTATTACTTTCCTAATTATAAATTATTAATGTTAGGGTCATTGTTCTTGTTATTTCATATCTGTATGGATCCGTTGTGCGTGAGTCAGACTCACACTTAGCGGTTTTTGAAATAAATATTGTTTTCTGGCCATAAATATCATCCTAGCGAACGTCTCTAAAAAAAGGGATTCACTCGATTGTATGAAACGTGCAGTCATTGATAGATTGCCAGATGACGGATATAATCTTGTAAAAAACGGTGATATCCGAAATCCATCACAATTAAAGCAACTGTTCGCTTTCAAACTTAAATAGGATTATATTTCGTCGCCAATCGCCATACCACACATGTAGCACATATAAATAATAGTATTTTATTAATATTAAAGGTAAAGGTGTATTAAATTAAATTTTTAGTTATTTGATACATTTCAGTTTTTGAAGTCGGTTTATTTTAAACGTAGTTTTTTTTGCTACTAGAGTTACTCAAGGTTAACCTAGAAAAGGTTAATACAACACTACATACGGATGTCGTAAACAGAGCGAACGGATTTGGTAATTTGGATTGATTAATTAAACTTATAATACGATTGACTAATGTGGTCATTGGTTGAATAACCATTGATTTAAGTAATTTAATATTACGCTCTCATGTATTTTTAACGGATGCGGAAGTGGCTGTTAAAGGTTGTACACCATTTTAATGTATTACATGTTATAAAATCGTAATAAATTAAAAACTGTACATTGAATCATTTATTAGAATACTTACTGTGTGTTTTACAAGCAATTCCAAAGTCAAAAAAGTAGTTAATTGGTTTTTTTCTGTGTTTCTGGACAAAAATACCAACTACTGGATAGATTTAATTAAAGAGGTTAGGTTAGGTTCGGTTAGGTACGCGCACTTTGCAGTTATCAAACAGCGCAGCGTAAGATCTCGTACCTCGGAAATAAATACAGCGCAACGATAGGTACCGCCTGCTGCAAACTATTTCGATGGGAAATATTGCTGGGAAACGAGGTTTTGGAAGAAAAAAGAAACCTTGGATGTAAGGGAGTGAACTGGTATCAAGACAGTCCAAGAACTATTCCACTTAGCCATGGACAAGGAAAAGATTAAAAAGCTAGTTTAGTGGCCACGCTGGCGACGTCACGGGAATTAACATTATAAATAAAATAGCTACTATGAATAAACAAACATTCTAATAAGGATCGCCTTTGCCATAAAATCCTCCTCCATTTTCTTTCCAACCTATTGTGCCGCTGTCTCTTACCACATATTCATTAAAGTGCAAAATATTTCTATACTAGATCGTAAAGGAAAATGTAAAATATCTTCTCTATATGCTAAAAGAAAACATTTAAATCTAAATAAAACTATTTTTAAAATTGATATTAAAATGAACTAAACTACATCTTCAGGTAATATTATGTAGCAAAATTTAAGACAAATGAAAAATATAAACTAACGCGATAATGTCTTTTAATATTAAGTCTAAAACGTTACATTGAGCATTCCTTAATTTAAGAAGTCGGTTGATTTTATTTCCTCTTCCAAATTATGATGAATGAAATCGTTAACCAGTCTAATTAAAACAAGGTTTATGTCGGTATTTTTCCCAAATATACTATCTGACTGTACTTCCTTTTGATTATAACTAATAAGTTTATAATATTTGAAGAAACAGGTCCTATTTTTTTTACATAAAACAAGGATACCATATCTACGAGAACTGTTCAATTTTCTCTTTCTCGAGTCGTCTTTCCACTACTGGAGCCTAATGCCAAGTAAGGTTTTCCACTTTGTCACCTCCCGAATGATTCGATTTTTACGGCCAGTGCGCCGCGTGCCCCCTTGTCTCAAATCTTTTAATGATAACATAGCTATGCGACTGTAGCCACCAAATTCAAAGGGTTTTGTTGTTAAATTTTGTCAAGTATGTATTTTTGCTATAAATATTCTGCGCAACAGATAAAACACCGCAGATTGAGATAGAGGCACACACTCTAGAGGGATACCAACCATATACAGAGGCAAGCCCTAGACTGGAACCCTCAAGGAAAACGCAAACGTGGCCGTCCAAAGTAAACCTGACGGCGGACTGTCATTGACGAAACTAAAGATATCGAAAAGACCTGGAGTGACAATAAGAGAGATGCTCAGAACTGACCGCGATGGAGATGCACTGTGGATGCCCCCTGCCCCAACTAGGACAGGAATTTGAATGAATGAATGAATGAATGACTAATTTCACGAGTGGTAATAATATAGTTATATATAAGTATACTATATATACGACGTCTATAGCTTCACTATAGTATTTGGACTTATTTAATTTTATAATTATTATTAGTAGGTATTTTTTTATAAATATTGCGTTATAAAAGTATTCGTCCTTCAGTAGGCACGTAACGAAGGGAATAATGCTCATTATTCCCTCCTCCTCAGTATTAGAAAAAGTGATAAGGTATAATAACAAATATAGGCATATTTAAAATATCTAAGTTTACCATTATACTGAAAGGGGTGCGTAGATCAATTAATATGGAAATGGACAGGAATTTCTTTTTGTTTTCTTTTAGGTATATACCTACATATAAAACTAACTTCAAACATACGTGTAATTTAGAACTAAACTCACGTTTAGTCGAGCTTATTTGATCATAGCATAACATTGTCAGTAATACCGCAATTAATGATTTATTTAACTAATTTAACAAACTCACCCCATTTGCCGTCGAGGTAGGCAGAGACAACAGAACGCCACTTATTTCTATTTTTAAAAACCTCACGCGCTTCCTCTGCATTCATTACTCTTTTCAATTTTCATACATACGCGCCGGTTCCGGGTGTTTTAGACCTTTATTTTTTTAAACATCCCAATTTGGTAGGCGAATGTACTACGAGGACTCCCGCCACCATCTCATTTGACTTAATTTAATTCATGACATTAATTGTAGGTATAACGAGCTCTGAATGTCAGCTTATCAATCGTTACTAATTAGGATTTTTAGATCAGAACACCTCTTAAAGTAAAATGCGAGTTTGTAAATAGAACTATGTAAAAAATCATTATAGTAGTAGCCGCTTCCTTGTATGGTGTTAGTGTCGAGTACCTAGATACTCTAAATCTAATTCTAATACCATGACCTACTGTATACATCGCATAATTCATACTTCGGTTTCACAATAGGTACCTGAGCGAGACGATTGGAAACCGTTACACATTAGGTACTATTAAGGCGCCATTCCACCGACACAGCATATTTATTGACAAACATTGTGTGCAATACTCTAGAAGTGCTCTTACTTGAAGTGTAGCCGTGGTTTGTATGTTTACACCGGCAAGAACGTGCATTGATTTTGTAACCGTGCTGTGCAGCACAATTAGGTATTGTATTCGAACTTGTTTCCGCGGGGGCGTAACCATACCCACAACAATTAAGTTTGTATATTTCCGAAATCACAGAACCCAATGAATTCGTGTCAGTTATTTTTTTCTTCTCTCTTCGGTAATAAAAGGCATAAAGGCATAAAAGGCATTTATTTTCTCAAAATTGATTCCTTTAGAATTATTTTAGATGTCATTTCTAATAACTAATAGATACTACTACCGATTCGGAAACAAATGGCGCTCTGGGAGAGAAGAAGCGGCGCAAGAAACTCTCCCAGCATTCTTTTTTTGCGATCTTTTCAATAAAAATATACAATATTGTACAGTCATTTCTATCGCTATAAAATAATCACAATCTAGTCCCAGGCTGTCCGATCATTTAGATATCCAGCAGTGGAGTAATAGGATTAACGACAGAGACATTTTTTTATAAAACATTTAAATTTATTTATAGATAATGCCTGAACAGTGGCTGGGATTTTATTATAAAAGTGTATACATTTACCCTTATAGCTATTATGTATCTTATGAAGCCTACTAGAATTAATTACAAGCAAAGCAAAATGGGTAAAAAACTCAATTTCCTCAATACCTCAGTCAATTCACCATTAAAAAGAAGACCCAGGTCCTAAATTTTAAAATTCAAATACAAGTAACAAGCATCCCAAAGGAAAACAAAATATTTATTAGTATATTTATCGACTACACATCCCGATGGTTACCAGGTCTCTGTCGACGCCCCTCTCGGAACGTCCGACCATTGCCTGGTCAGGAGTGTAGTTCCTATCCGACGCCAACGTCGCAGACCACCAGCGACCCGCCGCGTTTGGCACTACAAGTCAGCAGATTGGGATAGGATGCGTTCCTTTTTTGCATCCTACCCTTGGGGCGGGGTTTGTTTCCCTTCAGATGATCCTAGTGCCTGCGCCGTTGCAGTAGCCGATGTGATACTGCAGGGCATGGATATTTTTATACCAAGCTCTGTAGTACCGATCGGTGGCAGATCACAGCCCTGGTTCGATGCGTCAGTTAAAGCAGCATCTGACTGCAAAAAACAGGCGTATCGAACTTGGGTTGCGGCGCTGGGCTCAAAGGATCCGAACTGCAAAGTTCTGAAGAGGAAATATAACCGTGCCTCCAGATTTTTTAAGCGGCAAATCGCCCGTGCGAAATCGAAGCACGTCGTCAAAATTGGCGAGCAGCTTTCCAGTTACCCGACCGGAACACGCAAGTTCTGGTCGTTGTCGAAAGCTGCTCTTGGTAACTTCAACCAGCCGTCCATGCCGCCGTTGCACATGAGGAATGACACCCTGGCCCATACGGCAAAAGAGAAAGCCGATCTCCTGTGCACTCTTTTTGCCTCCAACTCGACTCTTGAGTACAACGGAAAAACACCGCCGACCATCCCGCGGTGTCAGAGCTACATGCCTGAAGTACAGTTCCGACAGAAAACTGTTAGGCGAGCTCTGTTTTCGTTGGACGTCAGGAAGTCGAGCGGGCCGGATGGCATTTCTCCAACCGTGCTTAGAATGTGTGCCCCTGAGTTGACGCCGGTGCTAACGCGTTTATTCCGGCACTCTTATTCAAAAGGCGTAGTCCCTGATTCATGGAAGTCAGCCCTTGCCCATCCGATCCCAAAAAAAGGAGACAGTTCGGATCCGGCAAACTACAGGCCTATTGCTATTACCTCCCTACTCTCCAAAATCATGGAGAGCATAATTAACCGCCAGCTCTTGGTATACCTTGAGGGTCACCAGTTGATCAACGACCGGCAGTACGGCTTTCGCCATGGTCGGTCGACTGGCGATCTTCTGGTATACCTAACACATAGATGGGCGGCGGCTATTGAAAGCAAGGGGGAAGGCCTGGCAGTTGGTCTGGATATAGCGAAGGCCTTTGATCGTGTATGACACAAGGCGCTCCTCGCAAAACTTCCATCATTTGGGCTTCCCGAGAGCTTATGCAAGTGGACCTCCAGCTTCCTCACTGGGCGCAGCATACAGGTCGTTATCGACGGTTATTGCTCGAATCCCAAGCCCGTGAACGCTGGAGTGCCCCAAGGCTGTGTGCTATCTCCCACGCTGTTTCTTCTGCATATCAATGATATGTTAAACACCGCCAACATGCATTGCTATGCAGACGACAGCACTGATGCCGTATACACGGGCCATGCAGGTCTCTCTCGGGAAAACGTCGACCAGTGCCGGGAGAAACTTGTCTTCTATCGAGTCCTCTCTCGAGAAGTTCGCGGAATGGGGTAAGTTGAACCTTGTCCAATTTAACCCCCAGAAGACTCAAGTTTGCGCGTTTACCACTAAAAAAACCCCATTTGCCGTATCACCGCTCTTCGAGAACACTTCCCTTAAAGCCTCGCCTAGTATCGGAATACTGGGTCTCGAAATCTCGAGCAATTGCCAATTCCGTGGCCATCTGGAGGGCAAAGCCAAACTGGCTTCAAAGAAACTGGGCGTCATAAATAGAGCACGGCAATACTTCTAGCCGGCCTACATTCTAGCGCTCTACAAAGCGCAGGTCCGGCCTCACATGGAGTATTGCTGTCATCTCTGGTCTGGCGCACCCCAGTATCAGCTCGATCCATTTGACCGCGTGCAACGCAGAGCAGCTCGAATTGTCGGGGACCCAGTACTCTGTGAACGGCTGGATCACTTGGCGTTGCGTAGAGACGTCGCTTCATTGTGTGTCTTCTACCGCATTTATCACGGGGAGTGTTCCGAAGAGCTGTTCAACCTGATTCCTGCCGCCGAATTTCACCTTCGCACGACACGCCACAAGTTACGATATCATCCCCACCATCTGGATGTGTGGCGGTCCTCCACAGTGCGGTTTTCAAGGAGCTTTCTTCCTCGTACCACGAAGCTGTGGAATGAGCTTCCTTGTGCGGTGTTTCCGGGACGATACGACATGGGTACCTTCAAGAAAAGCGCGTACACCTTCCTTAAAGGCCGGCAACGCTCTTGTGATTCCTCTGGTGTTGCAGGAGAGTGTGGGCGGCTCATCACTTAACACCAGGTGACCCGTACGCTCGTCTGTCCTCCTATTCCATAAAAAAAAAAAAAAAAAAAATGTCATCCAGGTTCATGCCATCCAGTTAGGCCACAAGATCCGAAGAGATCAGAAACCGTTTACAGATACTGCGATTCCGGCCTCGTTTTCAAAAAAAAGTAAGAACAATCACGCCACTTCACTAAAATCCGCTCCAGATAGTTGTTCGTTGTGGAATGTGGATGCATTGTTTTCTCATGGATCATGTGAGGATTTCCTGAACCCCAAATTAGACAGTCTTATTACAAAAATCTTAACTAGACCTGGTTTAAAGTCAGACTATAAAGTCTTGGTTTAACTTTACTACACTGGTTTAAACTTATCCTTATTACAAAACATAAATAAACCGTGGACTGCTTAGTCCATGTTATCTAATAAGACGGAAGAAGTCTTTAGATTCGTACTTTAAAATACTCAATAGTCACTGGTTAGAACTCAGGACCATTCATTTTGTGTAAATTGGACTGTTGTAGCAAAAATGCAGTCGTTCGCTTAAACGATATGTAAATTACTTAATAGAGCTTTTCATCTTATGAAACAACTAAATACACATAGGTAAGTCATCTTACAAAGATATCTTTATAATATCTATGATGAAGTGTTAATCTCTCATTGTGTTCCATTCAACGAATAATTAATTACATTTTCTACATCGTTTAATTACACGTTTCGTAAGTAATTCAAACAAATTGTACATTACAACAGATTCTAGATTGAATTCGTTCATACGATGGCTCCCAAAAGATGTTCAGTGATAAAGAATATTAAGTAGAGCAACGGTGGGAGTATAATATGAAAAGTGGTTCAACTTAGCGAAGCTTGCAATCATGTGTCTGCGAAGGTCGATCCTCTCTACACAACAGGGCTGAATCATTTGAAATATGCGAGCAGATTACATTTGCCAATTAATAATTTTGCACGACTAGCCTATAAACATGAGGCATGCTATAATTACACTGCAATGATCATAAACGAAATTTTTATTACACAAACACCGCCTTTTGGGGTCTTGAGTTTCAATATTTTATAGACCAGACTAATTGAGGTAATTTAAATCGCAGGCGGTTTTTCAGACATCAAGTGTTAAGATTTTTAAAGATTTTACGAGTAATAACGTGTTGAATAGCATAGCTTGTATTTTTTACAGTGCCTTTTATGATCGAATTATATAAAATAAGATAAGTATTATGAAACAGCGAAAGGAACATCCGTTATTTGAGGCCATGCAGAATGTAAAGCATTTAGTAGAAGTTAATTGAAGTGTTTAGTCGTCCAATAATCACAATCCGTATATATTTTATAGCATCGAGTACTGCATAATATTACGTACCAAATCAGGTGCGCCCTGCACAAACTTAGTTTCATAATCTTTGGTCACGAGCTAAGACAGTACAAGGCTAAACAAGCCCTTTAAAAATATATGTGTAACATGTCGCACTGCTTATTCGACAATAATTAATAATTTAAATGAACACCAAGGTGTTTCTATAACTCTTACTTCATAAAATCCGGTGTACCAAATTAAGAGTGTTGAAATAGATTTAAGAACATAATTAAGTAATCAGTAATACATCGGTATAGTCGATATTTAAATCATAAATATATATATATATATATTAAAAAAGGCGTTGATCATTTATTCGTCTTGTGTCTAGATTGTGACAGCTGTGAAAATGTATAATTTTTTTTTTTTTATATTAATTCGTTCTTTCGAACAGGCTATAGCCAGGGGCCTTACTGCCTTGTCGTTAGTATTTTCATTTCTTTGGTATTTATTATTTTCACTATTTTGTTTTACAAAAAGTCCAATCCAGTTTTCTCATTTCATCTTACATTATTTCCATTTTCCTTTTCCAATTATGTATATTCGATAGCGAATATTTATAGTAGTTTCTTTCATCAAATCCAATCCAGTCTTAAAGTCATCAGTTATTTTACCATTTCCGTTAATGTATAATTCTCTAAAGAATATTTTCCATATTTTCCTTTTAGTAAGTCCAAATCCAGTAATATAGTCTCTAATAATTTTCCCCTTTTCTTAAAGTCAAATCCAGTGTAATTTGCATAACTTTTTAGAATAATACCTACCTATTTACATTATCTGTTCAGTTCGCGAATTGCGCTATGCTATTACTAGTTGTATATGTACAAGTTATAACGTATTTACATAATTATAAACAAATTTACAACGTATGTATCTACAAATTACAATGTATTTACAGTACTACATACAAATTTATACAAGGACATATAAGTTGATGTGTCCTTTAATAGATCTATTACTGAGAGCGGGATTATATTGGGTGCACCATATATTTCCAGTAGCTCATCCATCAGCACAAGGCGCTGTATGCCAAAGGACGAACAATCAAAAAAGATGTGATCCAGAGACTGATCTTGTTGCTTATTACAATGGTCACAAAAAGGAGAGGAGACAATTTTTTTGCGATGAAGATGAAAATTCAATCGATAGTGACCAATACGCATTCGTGTTATTGTAGTATAGAACTTTCTGTGAGCGTTATTTTTAAACTTACAAAACCAGGGTGTGCTATTAACGGGATTATCTAACAAAGTATACGAATGAGCCTTATTTTCAACTTCTGTACAATTGTACCAATATCTTCCCCAAAGAAGAGTCATACGCTGTTTTAGATTACTTATTATATCTGTATATGGTATGTTAATGTCTAGATCTTTGCAATCAGGATATAGGGATAGATCGGATATATTAATGATAGTTCTAGCTAGAAAATCAGCGCTTTCGTTTCCTGCTACTCCTATATGGGACGGGACCCAAACGAAATCCACTTTAATATCGATTAAACATAGTTCGAACCACAATTCCTTTATAGCAAAAATGATGTAATTGATGTTAGCACTCATTTTGTTATTTGACAAACTTTTTAACACACTCATACTATCACTAACTATTACCCACTTCTTATTAAGTTGATTTTGTTTCTTAATATGCTTTAAAGCAAAAAGAATAGCGACGGCTTCAGCAGTAAAAATACTGGCATATCTATTAATCTTAAAGCCAATACCCTTCCTAATTTCAGGAAGGTAGATTGCAAAAGAAACATTATTATTGTTTTTTGCGCCATCCGTATAAACAAATTTACAATTAGACCATTCTGACAATAATACATGAACCTCCTCTTTTGAAGTTAAATTTGGATCTATTACAACATTAATTGCAGAATATTTACATCGAAAAGAACCTGCATGGCAGGGAAGTATATCATTATTCCGATGAATATTTAAATCTTGTAGAAATTTAAAAAATGAAGAAAAATCTTGCAAGATAAACAACTGTCTCGGAAATGAAGACGATTGATAAGCAATAAGATTCTTAAGAAGATTGTTCGTCGGCAAGCTATAGAGCTTTAAAATAAATCTTTCTTTAAGATAACTAAATCTAATACACAAAGGAGGAAGGTTGGCCTCGATTTGCATAGCAGCTATTGGGCTAGTTTTAAGTGCACCCAATATTGTACGCATACATTTATTTTGTATTTTATCCAGACTATTAACAATTTTGCTGTCTGCGGCGAAACAATGAAAGCCATATTCAAAATGACTACGAATAAGCGATTTATACAAAATTAACAATATTTTAGGGTCCGCTCCCCACGACGTTGCACACAAAGATTTTAATACATTATAAGCTTTATTCGCTTTAATTATAACACTATCTGTATATTTTTTCCAAGAAAGTTTTGGAGTAAATGTTACACCTAGAAATTTTATGTCACATGAAATAGGCAGTGGAATGCCATTGTATAAAATGGGAGGCAATATGATGCGTTTACGACCAATCACAAAGACTTTTGATTTGGTTGGATTTACATTTAAATTAAGATAAGAAAAGTATTGATATAAATTTACAAGTGCTTTATTAATAGTAGCGGCTAAATTAATCAGATCAACTCCCGATACATAGACGACTAAGTCATCTGCATACTGTAGGTTTACTATATTTGGCCCCAAAATAAGGTTCAATCGTCTTATGTACATAATAAAAATTAAAGGAGACAATATTCCCCCCTGACAAACACCTAGAGAAGAAAGTCGTGGTCCATACAAATGTTTATTAAATTTTACATATACTTTTCTGTCAGTCAAAAAGGATTGCATCCAATTTATTATTTTACCTGGTATCCCTAACATTGATAACTCGTCACAAAGCACGGCAATATTTACACTATTGAAGGCACCTGAGATGTCAAAAAATACAGACAAAAGATATTGATTACTTGCTAAACATTGATGCGCATCAAGCTGTAACTGCGCTATACTCTCCCTAGAAGACCGACCTTTGCGAAAACCAAACTGATTATTAGGCAAAAGACAATTTTGTTCTATAAAGAACTCGAGACGTTGTTTTAGAAGCTGCTCAAATATCTTCCCAACACAAGACGTGAGAGCTATAGGTCTATAAGAGTCAGGTAACATTTTATTTTTGTCTGGCTTTAAAACTGGGATTAAACAGTCTGTTTTCCATTCTGCAGGAATAGTATTCTCCTTCCATAGGCGATTAAGATTATTTAAAAAGATGTTGAGACTGTGGCAATTAAGTTTTTTGAGTAAAATATATGGAATGGTATCAAGACCGAAAGATGTATCTCTTCTAGTAAATAAAGCGGATTTTAGTTCTTGTAAAGAAAAAGGCTCTATCAAATATTTATTACTATCATTAACAACATTTACATAGTTAGTTAACTCATTTGATACAAAGTCAGAAGTATACTTTTGTAGAAAATCTGGAATCCAACTATCATTCAACACACTGTCAGGAATGTAAGTTTTGTTAAATTTGCGCATGTATTTCCAAATTGAAGACAAAGGAGTACAACGATTAAATGAATTGCACAAGCCTATCCAGCTATTTCTTCTTTCACTTTTTAAGATAAGTTTTTTTTAAAGCCCGCAATCTCTTAAACTCCACATAATTTTCATCAGTGGAGTTGTTTTTAAAATTAATGTAACCATTTTTAGCATTTAAAACTGCTTCTGTACACCTCTGATTCCACCAAGGCGACCAAGGATATTTAAAAGATTTTTGTGAACAAGAACTAGTAGCATTATTACTATTAGAACTTTTGGAAAACAGACAGCTAGGGATTGACTGCTTGGCAGCAGAAAGTAAAATATTACAAAAGGAATTAAAAGCATCTATTGAAGATAAAGTGTCAAATTTAACATCATCCAAATAAGAAACAACTAAGTTACTATACATATTCCAATTCACCTGCTTATAATTAGGGTGAGTGGGCAAATGTAGATTATTACATAATGTGTTTTGCAAACTAATACTATCACTACTTACTGCCATTTTTATTATTACAGGGAGATGATAACTACTGCCCAGAGGACTGTCAATAACTGACCAGTCACATAAAAGAGCCAAAGATGGAGTTACCAAAGTCAAGTCAAGAGCATTAGGACGCCAAGATGGAGATCCTATTGTGGTAGCTTGACCATTATTCAGAATAACAAGACCATTCTCATCTATAACCTCTAAAACATCTTTACCTCGAGGCAATGTATCAACACATCCCCACAACATGTGATGAGCATTGAAATCACCTGCAAATATCATTGGCTCTGGAATGGACTTAATTAAACTGTTTAAATTGTTTTTATTAAATGGAGGATTTGAATTGGAAGGACTGTAAAAACTCACAATACTCAGTTCTTTGTTATTAATTTTAATTTTAATACAAACATTTTGTAGAGCACTATCATAATATGTATTTATGTTAGAAAATGTGATATTATTATGAATAAAAATTGCTACACCATTGTGTTTATTACCACAATCATTCCTTATTGTGTTATAGCCTTTTATTAAAAAATACTGATGTGGTTTTAACCAAGTTTCCGAAATTATAGCAATATGGATATGATTTTCATATAAAAACCTTGTAAAAATAAGCCTATTACTAATAATACTTTGAGCGTTCCACTGCACTATATTCAATGTATCCATAATAACAATTAACTAGGTGTCTTTTTTCTAAAAGTGTTATTCAGAATTTCCTTAATACTATTTGAATTTATAGTTAACTTATCTTTATTTGTACAAATTTGTAAAACTGCTTCAACCAAGAGGTTCATAAATTTGTCAGATTTTATAAGATTGCTCAGGTGTGTGTCAATATACTTTGAGTTTAATTGAGGGAAAGCAGATTCATTGAAGAGATCTGAGTATCTAACACTACGGGACTTCACTTTGTTTTCTTAAATTTTTTGTTTTTTCAGAGGACAGGTAGATGAGATAGCTATGTGATCTCCACCACAGTTGGCACATTTTGTTAAAGTTTTTGGACACATTTTAAAATTGTGATTGTCAGAACATATGGAACAAACTTCATTGTTTCTACAAAATTTAGCAATATGGCCAAATTTCATACAGCGTAGACACTGTTTAATAGGGGGTACATATACATTAACCTCATGCCTCCAGTGATCAAGTGTTACATACTCAGGTAACAACGTTGATGCAAATGTGACTGCAACAGTTTGCGTTGGAACAAAGGAGACAACACCCTGTGGGTCCTTTACTCGCCGCATGAACCTTCTCACAGCAATAACTTTTTTACTCTATGCAATTAATTGATGAATTTTTTTGTTGGAGTAATCAGTGGGAACAGAAGTAAGAACTCCAGTGACCTCCGTTTCAGAAGCCGGAATTGAGGCAACCATCTCCAACTCGCTAAGTAACTTTTCATTTTTTAAAAATACATTCGCATTGTTAGGCAGGTCAAAGGTAACACCAACTTTAAAAGCATTAACGGACCTCAGGTGCAACACACCCGATACGCAATGCCTCCTGATTCCATTTGACAGACCCAACCTGTCCTTGTCTGATATTTTGACTTCACCCTGCTTGCGATTGAGAAATACAATAAATTCCTTCTTATTTGAATTTTCGTCGTATAACCTATAATAATTTGTCGCTCTATAAGGGGTATACTTCTCTTTATCCTTTCTTCTTACAATGAGACGTTCAGTCACCTCCGCGTCAGATACCGAGGATTCGGATAGGGGAAGTTCGTCTGCTGGTTCTGCGTCGCTCTGGCCGTTCTTCGGCCTTTTACCTGTACGCTTCCCCATGGCGATGGGGAAGCGCACTTAACAATTTATATATACAAAAATCGAATATTTATAAACCAGGATAAACAATTTACAAGTATGAAAAATATATGCACTATGAACAATAATTTAAACAATTTTTTTTTGTATAAGCGCGCCTTCCTTCGTTCACTCGTTCCCGCCAAAAAAACTAAAATGTATAAAAATAAAAATGAGATTGACAGTTTACCTCTATTTTGAGCAACACACTAACACAAAGTGTCATACAAATCGCGAGTGTAAGACGTAGCCTGTCACGCACACTTACTTATATTCCTGGTATGTTTTTATTTACTTACTTACTTTTCATCGGTTGTCTAGCAGCAAAAGGCTCTACCTAGATTCTAGATATATACATTATCTATTAATAAGAGTTAATTTTTTTCAACTCAACTCAAATCCGACCAACTATGGAGATATGCTATATATGATATGGGTGTAAAGACCAATGCATATCTCCAATTTTTAGGTTATAAAAAATTTGTTGCCGTCGTACGGTGTAGAAATTTTCTTCGCATTCAAGACGTGCAGATAATGCTATATGTGGCACCATATAAACTGGGGTCAGTTCACAGAGAATCCAAACCATATTTGAACAAATATTGATCATAAAATAAGAGATGAGCTTTAGTTTTGTTACGTTTCTGATATTTTTTATTTTTCTATTCTTTTGTTTCTTACTATACGCGAATATTGATGCGAACTCTGCTTATTCGCTCCTATATCATAAGAACCATGAAAGTAAAATAAATACCCATATGCCTTTTCTTCAGTAGACATTTTTTATTTTTTACATTACTTAGGTACCTACTACTGTTTACATAATTTTTGTAAAAGATTCTTATTTTTATTTGAATGGCGGCCATTTTAGTATTCACCATCGTCATTTTGAGTAGGTATATTGTTCTAACACTATTTACGAGGGAGGCACTGAAAAT
The DNA here is from genome assembly GCF_905404315.1 of Leptidea sinapis. NCBI lineage: Eukaryota > Metazoa > Arthropoda > Insecta > Lepidoptera > Pieridae > Leptidea > Leptidea sinapis. The sequence goes on along the minus strand of NC_066275.1, from coordinate 7,536,841 downwards.
TTCGGGAATCAAGGAGGTGACACAACATTACTATTTGAAAATGTATTTATTGCTTTTCGAAGTATTCTCCGCGAAATTTGACACATTTTTCCATACGATGGAACCAATCATTGAAGCAACCATTCCATTCGGAAGTTGGGGTCTTCAAAATGGCCGTTTTGTAGGCGTCCACAGCTCCTTCAGGTGATGAAAATCTCTGACCACGCAATTTATTCTTTCTTTTAGGGAAAGTATAGAAATTATTAGGGCTTAGGTCGGGGCTGTACGGCGGATGGTCTAATAATTCTATGTTTTCTTGCTCTAACAACTCTTTTGTTCTGTGCGCGGTGTGAGAACTCGCATTGTCGTGATGGAGGATGATGCGGCGGTTGCAGTTCTCTTTACGGAGTTCAGAAACGACCTGTGGCAAACAAATGCTAGCATACCATTCTGCATTAATCGTTCTTTGTCCCTCAAGAGGAATAGTCGCAACATGGCCGGTTTTAGAGACAAACGTGTCCACCATTTTTTTGCAACACTCCGTGAACGAACAATTTGTGTTGGCTTTAACTCATTTTCGAACACCCAAACTCGTGACTGGTTTTTTAATTCGGGTTCGTACGCGTATATCCAGGATTCGTCACCTGATACGATGTTGTATACAGCATTTGAGGATCCTGTGTGGAATCTTTCGAGAGTTCTGACGCACCAAGTAACGCGAGCCGCTTTTTGCTCTTCACAGAGCAAATCGGGAAAACAACTTTTTTACTCCTAATTGTTCATGTAAGATTATTTGTATTTGACTCATGCCAATGTCTATAGTTGCCTGAATTTCGCGGTATATCACATGTCGATCTTCCTCAATCAGCTTACGCACAGCATCAATGTTTTCTTTGGTAACTACAGTTTTTGGACGACCTTGACGGGGATCATCACTGAGCTTGACACGTCCACGTTGAAATTCAGCAAACCAGCGATAAATTGTGGTTTTGGATGGGGCTTCATCACCAAATGCAGAAATCATCCAGTCAACACACTATTTTTGTGTTAAACCACTTCGAAAGTCATAATAAATCATCGCTCTAGAATGTTCTCGAGTCCATTCCATTTTCTCAACGACTAAACAAGTTTGACAAGACTTTTTTTTAAATAAATAAATTGTATTCGATTTTTAAAACCAAGGAGTTTTCAATTAAAAAGATTTTAATATGACAGGAACAGTGGAAATATTCCATTCCCGATACTTTTAGTGCAGCCTATGTACTGTTTAAATAACATAAATGATAAGTTCTTTTTTTAAATTCCAATGGCCGCCATATTGGAATACCGCATCCACGTTTTTATGAGTGCATTTGTTCTTAAGTATTTAAGTATAGTTGTTATCTAACTATTGCGGCTTATGACGGAGACTTGGAGTCTTGGGAATTTGGTCCCCGTTGGCTGGTTTAGGTACAACAAGAGAATAAGTGCAGATAAAACTAACTACAAAGGTATTTGGAAGATGTTTTTTATGACAATAAGGGACGAGACGAGCAGGACGTTCAGCTGATGGTAATTGATACGCCCTGCCCTTAACAATGCAGTGCCGCTCAGGATTCTTGAAAAACCCAATAACACCTGAGCGGCACTACAACTGCGCTCGCCTTGAGACATAAGATGTTAAGTCTCATTTGCCAAGTAATTTCATTAGCCACGGCGACCTTCAGACCGAAACACAGTAATGCTTACACATTACTGCTTCACGGCAGAAATAGGAGCCTTTGTGGTACCCATAATCTAGCCGGCATCCTGTGCAGAGAAGCCTCCCACTGGTATCTAAAAACGTCTAGGCTCACGATTGAGCGAAAATAATTAATAGGCATACGAACATTTATCATAGGTAATACTAGTATATACTATAATACTAGTTTGAGATAATGACGCAATATGAAAGTATAACTATTGAAGTGCCCGTCAGTTAATTAAATTAGGATTCATTGCTACTTAATAGTATTGAGATAACGATATATATATATATGTCCGCGAGACATCGAAATAACCAAACCGTGACCACTTTATATTGGTAGCTGTCAAAATGTGAAACAACTCAATATCCATGGCCATGGGCCGGACTAGAAAAATAACATTAGGTTGGTCGATAAAATCAATCAGTTCTGTTTTAATCTTCAAAGTATTCCATTCAGTTTACGAACTAATCGTGTCTATCAAACTAATAATACCGGCCCCGAGTTCCCCACTATCGTACAAAATATAGCACTTTTAATTATCGTTGAAATACTTTAGTAAAGAAACTTTTTTTCAGTTTGCTTGGTGGGAACTTTGATTTAAACTTGTTCGATTTTATTGTTAAAAAATAGAAAGATAATTTATTCAATTAGGTCGAAAAACACTTATGAATGTCAAGGATCTTACCACCACTTCGGAAAAGTTGAGCTTTCGTGAAATTTAATACGAATTGTCAAGAAACTCATTGCCACTCTTTTAAATCTATAGGTATTTACAGTTTCAAATGCTGAAGTATAATATTTTATTAACCGACTTCAAAAAGGAGTAGGTTCTCAATTCGTCGGTATTTTTTTTATGTTTGTTACCTCAAAACTTTCGACTGGGTGAACTGATTTTGATATTTTTTTTTATTTGAAAGCTGGTGCTTCCCTTGTGGTCCCATTGTAATTTTTAGAGTTGGTGTCATCCAAGACAGGTTTGTAACTACATACATAGTTATAGGTGAGATGAGCTTGAGTCGTGAGGAGGCGAGAGGCGAGAGCGGGTCGCAGCGGAAGGACACCGATTCCAAAAATAACAATAATGTTAACTACAATTAGACTAATTAATTAGATTGTATAAAAATACGCAATTATTTTTATACTTTTTAGTGCACATTATAATTATTGTTTTGAAATAGTTTTTTTGAAGTCGGTTGTTTTTTTGTTAAAAAATTATTACAATGTACATAAAGTGATGCACCAAAATTATTCAAACATTTTGGCTTACTTGTGTAAATTAATAAAGAGAAAGAAGTGTTATTTTTATGAAAACGCAAAAGGGTAACGAGTAACGTTGTTACAGCGGCAAAAGCAGAGAATATGTAATAGTAGGTACAGAAGTCTCACTCCGCAAAATCAATTAAAGAAATAGTGACTCTTGTGGCCAATAAGGTGTAATTCAAATCGCACAGCGCTATAAACCTAAAATTCACCTAGAACTTCCCACTCTCTCTATCGCATGACTCTTTCATCTTCTGACGACATTAGGGTTGTCTTCTTTTTTTTTATGGAATAGGAGGACAAACGAGCGTACGGGTCACCTGTTGTTAAGTGATCACCGCCGCCCACAATCTCTTGCAACACCAGAGGAATCACAGGAGCGTTGCCGGCCTTTAAGGAAGGTGTACGCGCTTTTTTTGAAGGTACCCATGTCGTATCGTCCCAGAAACACCGCACAAGGAAGCTCATTCCACAGCTTTGTAGTACGTAGAAGAAAGCTCCTTGAAAACCGCACTGTGGAGGACCGCCACACATCTAGATGGTGAGGATGATATCCTAACTTGTGGCGTGTGTGTCGTGCGAAGGTGGAATTCGGCGGCAGGAATCAGGTTAAACAGCTCTTCGGAACACTCCCCGTGGTAAATGCGGTAGAAGACACACAATTAAGCGACGTCTCTACGCAACGCCAAGTGATCCAGCCGTTCACAGAGCACTGGGTCCCCGGTCCTTCTTTACCTATAACTGTATCTACCTAGTATAAGGTCATCTTATAAAAATAGCTCACTTTTTTCTATAATATAAATAGCTCGCTCGTGAATCCCTACTGGCTGGCCTACTCTGTAGAGGCCGCCGTACGTACTTAAGATTTCGCTACCTACCCGGGAGTGAGACAGCCCCGGCAATAGTAATACAAACTCCGTCTTATTTTCAGTTGCTGTAACTAGGTATTGCAATTAATGAGATACCTACACCCCGTTGCGAAGAATATATTGTATTGGTATATGGCTTGAGAGTAAATGGGAGAAAGAATGAATAAGAACAGTGTATTACCTGTCTATCTTTCTCGTAGTGCTTTTGTTGTGTACGTTAATTGTATCAAAATGATTGTAAAATTCTCTTATTTAACTATGTATCACTAGAAGTTATATGTATTATGTATAAGAGTATAAAATCGACCCGTGGATAACGTTGTGGGCTTTTACTAGAATTAAGCCTTTGGTTATGGGCTTTAAAAATAATTATTTTAGTGAATAAGTAAATGTCCTTGTGTCCTTCAATCTGTATGAATTTGTTAATGCTTTGTCCAGAAGAACATAAATAATTTCTCATTCTAATTTAACATTAACTACTATTATTGACATAAGATATAGATCCATTTTATATCCTAGTCATGACAAAATTCATTCGGTTTCATAAGCTGCGGTTCTAACACGTACCTAGGTAAGTACCTACATTTGATAAGATCGTTTGCAATACTGATGTAAACCGCAATTATTGCAAAGCAATTGAATTGTGAAATTTAAACAGCTTTGTTCTCTCTAATATGATAGGAAATTGATCAACAATGAGGTTTTATTGTCATCCAAAATAGCCACTTTGGATTAAAATAAAACCTCTTTAGTGCTTGTTTTAAAGTGAAACTTTTTTCACATTACAGCTAGAACATTCGGCTTTAAAATATGTATTTTTCCATTTGGATTAGCTCGCACTATCAATATCAAGAGGTTTGATTACTTTAACCTGTAGATAGACTGTGTAAGATTGGGACACGTCGAAAAATAGCGGTGAACTGTTAACCTCAATTTTTATCAACGCACTTAAACAAAGTGACTAATGTATCGCGAGTTTAAAACGTACCGGTCATGCACACTAAGGTAATAAACCTGGCCTGTTGTTATGGGTTGTCTCTATCTCTAGATAAATGTCTACGTATAAATGCTAATGAAAGCACTGTGCGTTTTTTTGGTTTCACCGCTTCCATAACTAACTTCTTGTAGAATGAACCCTAAGGAAGTAAAATAATGATGAATGATGGAACCCGATTCGCATCAAACTAGCGGAGGAACGTCCGTTTGATGCGAATCGGCTTCCATCTGGTTGGTTCGATGTTACCATCTCGATTAAATATGTTTTTTTATGAATTTGTCAATAATATTCCATAACACCAAGAATTATTTCGTAAAATATGCTCCCTGTTATATGAAAATATTGTTATAATAAAAGAGTTACACAGAAGAATTCTCTCATAGAAAATTCGTCCATACAATACAAATATTGGAAATTAAAAAAAATGAGTCCCAAATCGAAATAAAAACTATCCTATCTCTCAAGTTGGACTTAACTGCACTCCATGAAGTTATCCCCATTTAAATCCGATCATTGGTTTAGGAGTGCATCGCGGACAAACAACGTGCCACGTAATTTATATACATTAAGATTTATAGAAAAATTAGAGCATGCGCCCACCCTAAAGGCCGACGACGCATCTCATAAACCCTGGTGTTGCAGATCTCCATGTGTTGCCTTACTTATTTACATTACGTGAGCCTCTTGCCCGTTTACCTCTCATATATATAAATATATATTTTCTTTAAAATATGCACTTAAACAACACTCTTTCTATAGACAAACCACCTAACACCAATCCGGTGTTGTTATTTTCTTAAATAATATAATAACGTTAAAAAGTAGGTAGTCCAGGAAACTATCCATTAAAAACCTTTAAAAATATCATATAGATAATAATTCCCCATTTAAATAAAACAATAATTGTTTTAAAAGTTCGAATAATTTCTTTTTAATACAAAACGTGTTAAGCATCTTAAATATTAATCCGATTACTCAAACTATGATTACAAGGTCATGTGTACTGCTCATTGATCCAGAAAAAATACTATTCAAACCAAAATCACATAAAAAAATAACCCAACCAAGTGACTAATTGCAACACAATCCTTAGGAACAAAGTAAGAAACCTAAATAAAACAGCGGGTTAATATCGTAGTCAATGTTGATAAGCAAAACTTTGCTGTTCGAAATCAACAAGGCGTTAAATTTTATTAATATTTATCGTTTTTAGGTTTCCGCATGTTAGGAGAAAACAGAATATATCAGCACTTAGTTTTACTTAGTCTACTTCGAAGAACATTATTTTAATAGCGAGGCATAGAGCATAGCATCAAATACAATACCTACTGTAGTCACCTGAAGTTGTAAAGAAGTAAAGTCTAAAATCTAAATAAAACCAATCAAAGTCAGGGACGGCTATTTAAGCCTCATATTGAAGCATAAAGTTAATTCGAATCTTAAAGGTAAATCTGATTAAGTTCGTACTAAGGTCATTGGGCATTTTTCATTGTCTATTATCAAGACTGTAGTCTTGTAGCACGAGCCTGTGCTAGTGCTGTGGGGATTTGATACAGACTATCAAAATTCTCCTACTACTTAATAATAATTATTATTGACGTTTAAATACTAAACAAAATGTGCCAAATGAAACTGACATTCTTATTATCTTTTCAATGCTCTTATATCTTCGGATAGGCGAAGTTTTTTATTTAAATGAACTCACATTGCTAAAGGTCGCTGGCTTTAAGTGTCCCCTCGCGTAGGTACCTACATACAAATAAAATCTTGCCTACTATTTATCATAATCACCTTGCAAATTATTGATCTATGCACAATTATTGATGTATGTACTAAATCTATTCATCTGCGAATTCCTATCCGCTGTGTTCGAGGCTGACAACTTAACGCTTATTCTTTTTTTCGTTCCTTATTTCTATTTTTTCTTTAAATATAATCGTTACACAGCAGAACTGTCACACCGTACGTGTATAAATATGTCCATATATATTTATTTGTTATTGTTTAGCATTAAAAGTTAATTGGAATCTGTTTTTTTTTTTTTTATGGAATAGGAGGACAAACGAGCGTACGGGTTACCTGGTGTTAAGTGATCACCGCCGCCCACATTCTTTTGCAACACCAGAGGAATCACAAGAGCGTTGCCGGCCTTTAAGGAAGGTTTACGCGCTTTTTTTGAAGGTACCCATGTCGTATCATCCCGGAAACACCACACAAGGAAGCTCATTCACGAGCTTAATAGTACGAGGAAGAAAGCTTCTTGAAAATCGCACTGTAGAGGACCGCCACACATCCAGATGGTGGGGATATCCTAATTTGTGGCGTGTCGTGCGAAGTGGAATTCGGCGGCAGGAATCAGATTAAACGTTATTAATATAGGACGCGGTCCTGTAAATCTACGCGGAGCCAGACAGTAGACAGGTCCCTACCCTCAAAATTGCCGAGACGGCGACAGCAGATAGCCTCCCTAGCGTACACACATACCCCGGCATGAGGTAAAAAATTATGCTCAATTTTGTACCCGGGGTACGTTAAATATGATGTATCGCTAGGTCGAGATATCTGCGTCTCCGTAAGGCAACACAAGGCCGGCTGCGCCGTCTCAAGGTGGTGGTGGACGGCGTTTAAATTGGGAGTGAATTCCGCTGATGTTACAGAAGTCCACATTAAACGTGGAGCGGGGTGCCGTGGTGTTGCTACCCTGTTTGTCCTGTGAAATGCGCGGTACTGTGCCCTCTCCAGAATACGAGGGGCAGCCCGAGCACAAATGCTCGGGCAGGGATGGCCTCCGGTCCTCGACACTAACCTATGCGAAACATAGCGGCACTAGGCCGCTACTTCACGCCGGTATTCTGTGCGAGTGTGGTAAGTAACCCGGACGAGTCTGGCCCGATTGTGCTGACGTCATAAGACGGCAGCGTGACTCTCCCACTTTCAATAAGCCCGTATTCGCCTCTTACGATACCCTTGGGCCTGGGACTACCCTATTCTTTTTACGCTCCGGGGAAGCACAGGGCAAAAAACAAATATTGGAAATAAATATAATTATTGGCCCCAAATCGAAATAAAAACTACCCTCTCTCTCAAGTTGGACTAAACTGTACTCCATGAAGTACTCCATTAAAATCCGTTCATAAGTTTAGGAATTCACTGGAAACAAACATCAGAACACTGGATTTATATATAGTAAGATAGGTATGTCCTGATAGACATGTAGGTAACATGTCTTTCAGGACCTATCACTTTGTTGAATTGATTATAAAAACACATAATATTTAATATAAGAATATATTCAAATTCAAATAAATGATGAAAATCTTAAAATCAGAACAATAATTTCTTATAGTACGCTCAGGAACACTATAGAAATACAATCTAAATATAAAGTTGTAACATTTTTCTTATTTTAATAAATTGTGATATTATAATATGTTTTCTAACATAAGAAAGGCACTGATTTCACAGCCATTAGAATACATCTTTAATAAACGTAATAACTTCAACTAAATATGAAACCAATGTATTGCACTTAATACTTATATGTTACTTATAACTTATTTTAATATTGAAACTAATATTTCATAGCCTCATTGCACATAAAAATAGTTCTAAAAATACTTTAGATATGAAGAATGGTATCATAAATACACTAATGTTTTATACATATATCATGTCGTATAAAAGCAAAGCCAAAATATAGAACACGGAACAAATTACACCATAAATAAGCTGCAACTGCTCTATCTATATGTTGCACCATGTACAAATACAAATCTTATATCTTTAAACGAGCAATTCTTGTATATATATATATATATAATCTGAATCTCGGAAACGGCTCCAACGATTTTCATAAAATTAAGTATGCAGGGGATTTCGGGTGTGATAAATCGATCTAGCTAGGTTTCAATTAAAAAAAATGGTTTTATCCATGTTTGAATGAGAAACAGCTACAATAAGAATACAAAGGTAAATTTCGCCACTATATACAAGACTATTATAGCTCAGATGGGACATTGGGTGATCCGGAAAGCAGAAGACCCCGGTTCGAATCCAGATGTCCTATTAGTTCTTTTTTTTGTTCAAGTTTTGTACATTCTTAAAAATCCGAGCAAGGCTCGGTCGTCCGGATATTATTTATTTATTACAACAAAATACAAAATACTCCAAAAGATAGAGATAAATTACTACCTTCTACTGTCAGTCATTAGATATCAATAATCTGAAGCTGTCCCAATATACTCGATTAATCATTCTTATCGTCTTATATTGGGACGCGTGAATTGCAATTTCCATACAAACTTCTATGGTAAGCTATACGTCGTCCCATTGACAGACAGCGTGCACGGATAAGGTGAGTTACCGTCGATAAGTTTATTGGTATAGAAAAGTCAACGATAGTTATGATTTTTATCTCAAGTAAGACATAGACTGAATATTGGGAACGGCCGTTAGTCGTGTGTCAACTGTCGCTGTCCGAATCGGGTTCCAAATTCAACATACATAATCTAAACTGAATATATGTTTCTCAACAAACTTGCTCGTAAAGAGTGCCTTATTACATTGCTCTTAGGGCCATAAATAAACTATCACACACATGCTCACACTCCAATAGATAAAATAATGTAAGGTGATTGATTACATACAGCCATATAGGCTATTTCAAAATTATAATTTGAGTGATAAAATACATATATTAAAAAAAAAATTTGAATTATAAAAATCAATGTGTTTTCGTCTTTATTAGTTTTGTTTCAGCTGTGGAATGAACTTCCTTGTGCGATGTTTCCAGGACGATACGACATGGGTACCTTCAAAAAAAAGCGCGTACACCTTCCTTAAAGGCCGGCAACGCTCCTGTGATTCCTCTGGTGTTGCAAGAGATTGTGGGCGGCGGTGATCATTTAACAACAGGTGACCCGTACGGTCGTTTGTCCTCCTATTCCATAAAAAAAAAATAGGAACACATTTACTGTTTTCAAAAATGTAAATGCATTTTCAGTGGCATAAAACCTCTTTGTTGTTACAAAAGGGTAAGTATTTTCAATTTATCTGGGTAATGCAGATTACCCAGATAAATTGAAAATACTCTGTTTATTATTATTATTATTATTATTAAGTTAACTCTATATAATTTACAGTTAGGTACTAACTTAACTTTGTTGGGATAATTCTATCGTGCACTAGTGTGTAATATAATTATGCACGTGTGTGATAGTTTATTTATGGCCCTAAGAACAATGTAATAAGGCACCAAGTGTGTTGAAAAACATTTATTCAGTTTAGATTATGTATGTTGAATTTGACACACGACTAACGGCCGTTCCCAATATTCAGTCTATCTCTTACTTGAGATAAAAATCTTAACTATCGTTGACTTTTCTATCCAATTAAAATTATCGACGGTAACTCGCCTTATCCGTGCACGCTGTCTGTCAATGGGACGACGTATAGCTTACCAGCGATATAAAGCTTGCATGGAAATTGCAATTCACGCGTCCCAATATAAGGCGATAAGAATGACTTATCCGGTATATTGGGACAGCTTCAGATTATTGACAGCTAACCACTGACAGTAGAAGGTAGTAATTTATCTCTATCTGTAGATAGTTGGGATCAGCCGTAAGAGAAAAGTGTGCTTACATTGTCTTATTAAGCACACTTTTGTGTAGATAGTCTTCGATTAAATGTTACAGATTGCCTGATAGGCCTCAATATGTGATCCAGCATCCGCAGTGATTGTCAGCTGTCGACTTGCCTTCAAGAATATGACAGTTCCTGGACGAGCCAATATTGGTTCGGTGTCACACACATCACCTTTGCCCGATGTGATGATTATAATACTAGGACTGGCCCGGACTATTGTATTGTAAGGTTCCTCACATTCCACCTGCAAAGAAGATTTGTCAAATGTATCATTGGATATTTATTTATTGAGATGTCTATCAATATTAAAATATTAATAATATTCTTTTTAAGAACATTCTTACTAGTTCTGAAAAGTAAAATTATTTATAAGTAATAATATTATGTAGTACAGTAATTCTACAAAGTTAAGTAATCGTTTACATTCTCGCTCACAATGACTGGGCGCCCGATTGTCTGCTTAGATTCGTACGAATTAATTCAATATTTTTTTTTGTGATCCAATTGGATTGTAAAATTACCAAATATTTGATATGGCCACAATACTACAATGTGCAACGTGGTCGTTTCTGAGATTAACGTGAACAAACGCACACAACGAGCAGATTTTTTTTAAAGCTAATTTGATTACCATAAATTTTGATTACCGTAAAACATACATAATATTTTTTTTTAGAAAACAAACAAATTTAGTGTCTTAACAATGACAATTCAAAATGCTTCAATGATTGATAAGACATAATATTACTGTATTTAACTGTGACCAAGACCTTCAGAAATGCTACGAATCCACTGTTGTAAAATAATTTTCAACCAAGTACATAATAAGCAGGATACACACATCTATAAAGTAACATAGTGGAAATTACACTTAATATGAAAACACAAGATAAATCTTCTTATATATTCCCAGCAATTGATGCAAAAACCTAAGAAAACTAGAATGCTCCTTAAACTTCATCACAAGACGCAACTTCTGAGTCGAATCCCTTCCAAAGCATCCAATAAACCAGAGGTATGTTCTCAAAAATGTATAAAATAATGACTTAGTTACAAACAACAGTTACCAGTGGGAGCCTCCTCTACACAGGATGCCGGCTAGATTATGGGTACCACTACGAGTCTGAAGAGCGCCATACCTAGTGAAATTACTGGGCAAATGAGACTTCACATCTTGTCTCAAGGTGACAAGCGTAATTGTAGCATATTTCAGAATTTTTGTGTTTTTCGAGAATCCTGAGTGAACTACATTGTAATGGACAGGGCGTATCAATTACCAACTGAACGTCCTGCTCGTGTCGTCCCTTATTTTCATTAAAATAAAAAGAGGAATAAGAATTATATTATATAAAGATATAAATATACCAGCTGACCCAGCAAACGTTGTATTGCCGATATTAAAATCGCGATACAAAACTAACTGTTGATCGTAGATGGGTGAAAATTTGAAGTTGTATCTATGTTTTAATGCTGACTTATAATCAAACAAATTTAAAAAAAAATGTCAAAAAAATAAAAATATAAAATTTCGTGTCGACCACCCTTAACATTTAGAGGGATGAAAAATAGATGTTGTCCGATTCTCACACCTACCCAATATGCACTCAAAATTTCATGAGAATCGGTCAAGCCGTTTCGAAGAAGTTTAACTACAAATACCGCGACATAAGAATTTTATATATTAGATATATACCTATATATATATATATATATATATTATACTATACCATTATTTTTACAACAGCAAAATCCGGGACTGGCGGCCTCCAAATACAGGTATTGGGATCTTCTAATTGAGGTTCGAAAAGTAAGTCGTTTACACTATAGCTTGTATAATCCAGCATGTTTAATAGTACTGGGACATCAATGTGTTTTGGTGTGAGGCCTGCCCGAACCACATTGTCAGAACATGCCATACATTCGACACAATCTGAAATTAGTAAACAATGCTGCTACTAAATTATATAGTATATTTTATTTATTACTAGATGACCCGACAGACGCTGTTCTGTCAACAGAAAAGAAAATGTTAGTATGTATTCGGGAATAATTCAAATTCAAATATTTTATTCAAAATAGGATGTGACATCACTTATTGAAAGTCAAAAAAACTACCACCCATTCCAAAATGAATGCTTCAGACCTGAGAAGAATGGGCGCAACAAACTCGAAGGGCTTTTTTCTTTTCATCGAATAAATATGTTTACAAAGTAATATTGTACAATTAAACTTATTATTTAATAGCCTGAGGGTGGTCACTCCATTCCCAATCTGTGGTATCATTAAGAAAGTCATTTATGTTATAGTAACCTTTACCACACAAACGTTTTTTAACAATTCTTTTGAATAATGTAATACTTTTGTTTTGAACATTTTCTGGGATCTTGTTGTAGTAGTTTGTGTAGTGGTCTAAAGCCATCAGAAATGTGTATAAAAGTCAATGAGTTAAAAATGAAACAAAAACGTATTTCTGAATGTTTTTATAATATTACTAGCTGACCCAGCAAACGTTGTAATGCCTTAAAAAGTAATAAATAATAAAAAAATTGGGGTATAAAAAAAGATGACGAACAATTCTCAGACCTACCAAATATATCGTACTACAATAATCAATATATTCGATTGCCATCTTGCAACTCTATTGTATCTGTGGATGGAATATAATAATCGCGATGCAAATATAGGTGTTGATCGTAGACAGGTGAAAATTTAAGCCTGCATCATCATGAAGTAAAAATAAAAAAAAAGTCAAAAAAAAATATTTAGGGGTGTGTGACCCTTATTTAGGCCTATGACCTACCCGATATGGTTCAGCCGTTTTGGAGGAGTTTGGTAACAAACACCAGGACACATTATATATTAGATATAGTAATAAAAAATTATAAGGATTGATATCGTATTTGTGTTAACAGCTTTTACATTATCGCTTTATAATTTGATCAAGTAAACAAATGTGCTGTTAATAATAATATATTTTTTGCCAACTGTCGACACTTAGCTTAGTTGGTAAGTAAGGCAAATATGTATCTATTTCATTTTATTTAACTTAGTGATTGAATTAAACTTCATGGGCCTGGATGGTTTATGGATCCTCCTGAATTGTTTTCATTATAAAAAAATCTAATGATAATCTATGAGTAGGTAAATTTTTGTTTTTATTTGAAATTTTTATTACAAGTTACCGGAGTAACTGTTTAAAAAAGGTTGTTTATACATATATTTTATGATTAATCATGTTATAATAAAAATATAAAAGGTTCTTACCTCCACTTAAATAGGCATGTGGCAAATTTGGCTTCAGAAATATTGCTTGTCCGGGTCTCAGTAGTAAATAGTTCATGAAGTATATTGACCAACATCCAACATCTTCAGGAAAATCTGCATGTAATCTCTTTAGTAGTGGAAACAGAAGTGAGGACTGTGTTGTGTCATCTGAGAGAAAAAGAAACAAATTTTTAATACACTTTTCCTCGGAGTGTTAAGTTAAGTACTGCAGTTAATGCTGCCATGTATTTACCTCAAGTTCAAAGAAACAAAAAAAAAGCAAAAAAAAATTCAATTTTACCATTTAGCTCTGCTTTGGTAAAGGTTGAGCATTAGTGAAAAGTGGCAAAAAACTCATTGCCAACCTTTTAAATAACATTGAATTTATCTAAGATATTTATGAAGTAACAAAAATACTCAAATATCATGACTTACAGCTGTAAGTAAAGTAAATAAATATTATATACTACACAAATAATATTTGAAAACAAAATTTTATGAACAATGCGGGGACTCAAACCTGTGACTTATTGTGTTCTGTGCGAGTTCTCTTCCAGCTGAGCCACCTGCTCGAATGATGTATCGTTAATAAAATCTTGTATGCTTTGTTCAACTCTCAGGTTGCATCTACAGGATCTACTTTACAGTTGATAACCTTCTCAACCCCAATATTTACAAATTAGGAAATTTACTTGTCACTCTCTTGTACTAACTTATTTTGAAACAATACCATTTTATGTATAGAAAATATATAGTACACACCTTCTGATTGCAACCTGTTTAGCAATTTTGTCAACTGCTTAGCTACTACATCTTTTTGGCTTGTCATCAATTCCTTGAACAAATCTTTGATTATATCAGCATTATCATCATGTCCAAGTTTGTCTATACAATTCTCAGAGAGAATCTCCTTCAGTTCCGGCAATTCTGCAAATAATTAAATTATATTTCCAGCCCTATTCCTCAAATGGAACTACACACATATTTCTACCAAGGAATACTTACTGAGAAGAAAATCTTTGATCTCCGACAAGGGCCTGAATCCACACAAGGCTTCAAAAGGAGTCAGAGCAATTGCCAACTCGGGCTTATGATTTGGATCTTTGTATAATTCAGGATAGTTTTTATGAAGTTCTTGAGCATGTTCCTAATAGTTTAATAATAATAATAGTTTAATTTATGTGTATCAATACGAGCTTATGATTAATTGATATTGATCAGATATAAGGCATCATTGTTTATGTATATGACTATTCACCTATTGTTCCTCGTAACAGTAAATGAAATTGTAGTTTATTAATATCTAGTTAGAAACAACCTGTCTCTCTGAGAGGTATACATACTTCCATAGCTTTATCAAAACTTGTCTTCTTGATAGTAAATTTATAAATTTTTTTTAATATTCAAAGAGTGTAAAGACACAAAAGCATAGGTAATACATATTTTGTGTAAGGCGACAACATTGTTAATTATTTTTGAAATCAACAAATATTAAACTTCTGTTCAATACCTTAGTTGGATGAGCTTGAACCGAAAGTGCTTTTCTTACAGACAATATTTTGAATAGGAACGGTAAAGTCACTCCAAACTCCTTTCTAACATCTGGCCCAATAGCATCTAAATTATTTTTCAAATACTCTGACAATAAGACATCTCGTTCTATGATTATCGAAGGTCCATTTGGATGCACTCCCATCCAAAGTTCAGCATATGGTCTTGCAGGATCAATATTGAATGAAGAATCAGCACTGCTTAGCAATTTGGCAATTGTGCTCTCATGACCTAATTTACCCCAATCATAATTCTGGACTTTGCAACGTAGTTCCATGTTATAAATTGTATTAATTAATAATTTATCGAAGTAATCACAATATAATTTCTAAAATTAATAAAAAGATATTAAAATATATTGAGAAATTTTTCAATTTTTTAGAGAAATCTTCTGTTTCTCAAGAAAATGCGGTCTGTTGGAATTTTTAATGAACTCACATTTCTCTATAGTGAATAGTCGGACTGAAATGAAATGCGAGATCAAAAATATAAACAAAGAAATGTCACTGTCAAAATGACAATTCAGAGGCTATCAACATATTTCAAGGTAGTTATTATAAACTTATTTTGATTCATAATACATAAATACATAAAAAAATATTTATTTTATTTATTAAAATTGCGTTACATGCGACTTAGTTACTAAATAAAATTGAAGTACTTAATTATCACATGCACCTCGTAAGGAGGTAGCAATGAACAAACAGAGGGGCAAGCATTCAAAACTTTTTTCTCTCTAAGTATTCATTAGGGAATAGTAACTTTTTTCCAAAAGTAAGTTTTCCAAAGAGCTAATGAATTTTTAAATATTGGATTCGGCTTTTAATTATAGTAGCTTATTATAAATTTTAATTGACATTGGGTAGGGACCGGAACTGGGACCAATCTTGGTGTAAATATTTGGGTGTTTTCTTACAAACTTACATATTTCGACTTTATATGTGTACGGTAATGTTAGGAGCAATACTGATGTTTAGGCCTATTTTTGTAGACATGCTTATAGGCATTCATTATCATAACCTTTTCAGACACAAATATAGAAGGAGTGCGTTGTCTATTTTTCGGTGGTGACAGCATGTCCTGTTGGTTGATGAACCTGGCTCAGCAGCCATTATTATAATAATAATAAACAAAATAAATAAAACTTAAAACAAACAACTGGGATTGTGTGGTTTTATGAAACCCACAGTAAAAGTGATTTTTTTCCACATTATAGACATTTAACTAAAAAACAAACAAAATAGCGTGGAGCACTGGCACAAATGAGTAATAGTCTATACACTACACGGTCAGCTGCTGCGAACTATAGGCGCCGCCCGACCGTCACGGAACGCGACATGCAACACACAGGCGAAAAAGTTTGAGACGTAATAAAAGTTTCACTTTAAAAACTTAACAACTACGGCAGGAAAGCAAGAAGAGCACATTTAATCACGACGAATCGAGAACGAATCCCGCTGAGTTTCTCGCGCCCATTCTTCTCAGTCTCTTTTGAATGGGTGGTAGATTTTAACGTTCAATAAGTGATTTTAAATCCTATTTTGAATAAAAATATTTGAATTTGAATTTGAATTTGAATGAACAAAACAATTTGGTGAGGAGTCATACCTGTCACTACGACCAAGATTTTTTGTAACATTAAGTACGTTTTTCTTCTGTAGACGAGCCAAATGTTTAGAGCTTCATAACTTATTGCCAGTGTCAAAGCACAGTTTCCACAAAAAAAATATATTTTAATTTTTGGATGTGTTTTATATCTATATTACAAAGAAAAAACGTTGTGCAATATTTATTATTTTGTATTTAGACTACATCTATTTGATATTTTAGTATATTTCACATCGCGCAATGGAAATGGTTATTATTTTTAGTTGGCAACACAATTTCTTACATTTTTGATCTCGAACTAAATTTCCGACTATAATTATTTATTATTATTGTTACTAAATTAATAAGTAACAGATCTAATAAATAAACATTATTTAAAGTTTTTAATAAATACCTCAATCTCAGGTTTAAAATTTAAAAAAAGTACCTTGTACCTGTTACTTTTCTTGGGAGGAGGAACATACATTTACGTATTTAGGCCCATAAGCTGGGCCGATATGTTGGGCTCGAGTGTCCAAATACACGGAACGCCCTACCGACTAAAAACTTCCCCTATGCTGGTAGCTCGGAAGGTTCCGGGCGGGAACGACATAGAGTAGTCTGGCTTCAGGGTGTAAGTTTTAGCATAAAAAAAATGGACAATTCAATGATGGGCTAAAAATAGATTAAGTCGACTTTTCAGTTCGATTAAATTCAGCAACTAGAAAACTTTAAATTTAATGAAGAGTCCTAATGAGCGTGTAGGTTAGGAGGTGGTAAATGATCGCCGTCGCCCTTGCTTTTTGGCAACTTGCAAGACGCTACGCTGTACCGATAGGATATCATTAACAAAATATAGATACATAAACTGTTACTTGGGAAAAATTGGTGTGTTTTTTTACAAACGAAGACGAAAACATTTTTATTAATATTAATTAATTAATTATTAAATTTGAGTTAAAAATTTTTTTAAAGTTCAAAAACATGAGGTTCTGGAATAATTTATATCCTAAACGTATATTACGTTAAGAATTAGAAAAACCTTGCTGTATTATATAGAAATGTTTATTAGTTAAACATATAGACAATTAGGAAATTCATGCCGTCTTTCCTAATTGTAATCAGTAGTCAGTTTTCGACAATCACAAATGATTAACACCCAATTAACGACTTATTATTATGCACAACCTTATAAAATCAATTTATGTTGGATTCGTAGGTATGTTGTTGTAGATTTCTTGTTATGGACGTCAATGGAATCACGCTCAAAAGAAAATCTGATGCCATTTAATAAAATAAGACTATTTTATGGCTTTTATTTATTTGTAATAGTGGTGTAGAACTTTCTGGTTTCCTATAATTCGAGAATCCACATTCTTATGCCTAATATACTCGTTAATATCATTTTTAAGACTCAGTATAAGATTTTCAGACGAAATGTCATGCAAGTTTGTTAAATTCACTCGTTTTTGCTCCAAATTAAACGCTAGCTTTGTAGGGATAGCCACACCAGAAAGTCCTCTGTTAACCACTTCTACGTTTATGGAATCTTCGTTAGGTTCATTAAGACTTGGTTCATTTTCATTATTGGGCCCTTGATGTAAGTGAATATTATGACGTACATTTTTATTAGACGGGCTTAGCTTCATTTCTAATTCCTTCATATCCAAGTAGGGATACTTTTTCATTATTACTAATTGCTCATACTGTCGCAAATCATTGTCATTAAGGATGTTTTTTACGGTTGGGCTAGCAGTTTTCTCAATGCTTATATGATCATAAATATTTTTACCAAATTCTTGTGATGTGTCTTTAATTTTTTTATATGTACTTTCGAGACTCGATGCCATTTTCTTAGTTCTATCAATAATTGAGTCTCTTGGCTTGCGAATTTTATTCTTCCCTGGCCCTAAAACTATTAAAGTAGGTATGTAATAAATATCTTTAGGCAAATAAAAGTAATAAACTCTTCGTCATAATCTCAAGCACTGTGCACTGTTGTTGAAATAATAAGGAAACCAAACACTTACATTGAATACATCGATCCTGATATCGATGACTCTGTCGATGCAATGGACTGGTGTTATTAATTGTTAGGCAGTAAAACAATAGAAATATTATTGTGATAAAAACCGTTTTCTTAAACATCTCAAAATAATATCAGTTGATCTGTTTTAGGAAATATCTGAAAATATACACTGACAATGCCCATGACAAGCGTCTGTTAGAAAATAAGTTTTGGCAATCAATTTTAGATTATATAATGTACCTCAGTAGATAAGTATGTTGATGACTCCATACTAGAGTCAGTGTAACAATTTTTAACACTATGAAATATGAATGTAATAATTTATTACATTATTACTAATAATACCATTTTCAAAATTATATGTCAGATCGATAGTGTGTATGCGAATCGTCTTGCCGGATCAGACAGCCTGGGACTAGAAAATTATTATAATCTTATAGCAATAACTCACAAAACTATAATAATAGTTTTTTTTTATGGCAACGCCCTCGAAGACTGGGTTAAAGTTCTTGCTTCGTTTCTTATCTATCAGAACGCCATTTATTTCGAAAGTGGTAATAGTGATATAACTGACGTCATAAATTTATTATACAGGAATAAATGTGGAGAAAATAAATCATAATTTTATTGCTTTTATTGTTTTTTATACTCTTTATTATTAGCTGAATACACTAGCAACACTTTGCGCTGATGCGTGTATATCACTACACTTGTATAAGTAAATATTTGTCTAGTCTATTTTTAAAGTTCACTGAGGCTGCACTTATACTGTTTGTGTATCCACGTTCCCACTACACGATTTGCTAGAAAGTGATTGCTTGTACTCAGATTGCGTGATAGTTTTAACGAGTGTCCCCTAATTGCAGGCATTGGCTTGTTCTGGGTCATAATGAAGATACGGCTTAGTCTCAATTAAGCCTCCTCATATTCTTCGGTCTTCTAGAGTGGTTAGTCCAAGGATTGCAAGCCCTTTTTCATATTCTTTGTTTTTTAGGACTGAGACCATTTTTGATGCTCTTCTTTACTCTTTTTCCAGAAGAAGGCGTTTTGAAAGTAAGGACTCCATATTCGAAACCCATACTCCAGTTATGGGCAAACACAGGGGTGGGACAGACGCCTTAAAGTGACGTTTTCAGAAGACTGTAGTGCCATCTGTTAGTTGGCCCGAAAATGAAAGCTTTGGCAGCTGTCACTCGCTTTGAAACCTTTCAACTTTCCTTTATTTGTGTTACTGCCCACTGGTCATAAAATGGCGGCTACGATTAGCGTTTGCACATGTATGTAGCTCTCGTGTTCCATTTTGCATATTTACACTACTAAATCTATCCTTTATGTTCTATGTTGTGACAAAATTAGATAACTAACTCTACGCGCAATTTCAACATGGTAAAAAATTGTAATACCTACATTAAAAAGTAGAGTTAGTTATTTAATTGCGTCAGAACATTAAAAATGAATTTTATAATTTCGAGCTTATATACAGTGTGTTTTTTTTAAGTGGGACAGTATGGGGAAATCCTAAAGTATAAGAGATACAGGGAAACTGTCTTAGGAAACATTAGGTACTTTTTCGTGAAAAAAAATTGGTTTAGTCAAAATTTTGGTCAAGTGTGAGTTGTCCCTAAAAATGATTAATTTTGATGAAATTTTTTTTTTGACGCACATCTACTCAGTTTCATGAGGGGATCATTTTATTGTATTGGAAGAAAAAAATTGGGACAGCAGAAGTTAGGTAAATTTAATAAAATAATTTTACATTAAAATAAATGTTCAAAGTGGCCTCCCTCTTGTCGAATGCAGGCACGAGCGCGTTTCACAACACCTCTGGTAGCTTTAGACAAGGCGTTGTGATGTATGTTGTTCAAATGATAATGCACTGCGTCTTTTAACTTTTGTACCGAGTTGTAAGTATCTGCATAAATTCGACCTTTAAGGTACCCCCAAATGGAAAAATTCAACGGTGATAAATCGGGTGAACGTGGTGGCCATTTAATAGGGCCATTTGTGCCCATCCAGCGATCAAGAATATGTTCATTTAAAAACTGTTTAGTAGCGATACTATTGTGGGCAGGGGCGCCGTCTTGTTGGTAGATGATATTATTCAAATTATTTAATGAAATTTCCATATCTACTAAATCCACAGCCATGTTTAATATTTCCTGATATTTTTCACTATTCAATGTTCCATGGTTAATTATAATGGCAAAGATTTTATTATCTAATATTGCACACCAACAATTAAAGGAAAAGCGGACCTGGTTATGGGTTGCCGTAGTTCGGAAGGGGTTTGTACGTGCCCAAAAATGATTATTTTTTCTATTGTACACGCCATTGTTTGAAAAATTGCATTCATCTGTCCAAATAATGCGGCTTGGAAAAGACGGTTTTCTAATCGAGCATGCTACAAACCACTGGCAAAATGCTAATCTCCGGTCAGTGTCTCCTGGAAGCAATGCTTGTACAAGATGACCTTCTATGTAACACTTGTACTTGTAAGCTTTCAATACCTTTCGTACTGTAGATCTATGCACACCAATATTGTTAGCAGCTTCCCTCAATGAGGCTTTTGGGTAGGCTTCAAAATATCCTAAGATTGCGATAGTTATAAATTAATTTATTACTGTGGCTCGTCTCTTCCGTTTTAGTGTAAAACAGCCTCCCTTTCTTAAATTTTTCACCAGTTTGTCAAAAATTTTGCGGTTCGGTTGATCGCGGTCCGGATAACGTTCCCGATACCACTGTAACGCATTCACAGAGCTACTATAATTTACAAAATACGCTTCAATTAAATTTACTTTATGCGAGTTTGATAATTCCATGACGAAAACTTAACATAATGTTAACTTTAAACAATGAAATATCAAGTAAAATACTGTTTGTTTCAACAGAAGTTCCAAATTTAAAATTGTTCTTTTTTTTAATTAGATTTGTAAGGTAAGGTGCTCGCGTAAGAATACCTTAAAGTATTTTAATCCTTTTTAAAACAAATAAAGTGTTCCAAATTCAAATGTAAAACTGGAATAGGCAATATTTTTTTAATAAAAACCTTGCAGTGGGCACTGGTAGGCAATTTACACGGGTTGGAATAATGAAAACGATTTTCTTAAATTTGACTAACTTCTGCTGTCCCGATTTTTTTCTTCCCATACAATAAAATGATCCCCTCATGAAACTGAGTAGATGTGCGTCAAAAAAAATTCATCAAAATTAATCACAAAACATTTTGACTATACCATTTTTTTTTCACAAAAAAGTACCTAATGTTTGCTAAGACAGTTTCCCTGTATCTCTTATACTTTAGGATTTCCCCATACTGTCCCACTTAAAAAAAACACACTGTATAGTTATTTTCGGCGCCAATCTGCAGATGGCAGATGGGGCCAGCTTTCAAATAGACAGCTCTTAATGCGTAGAGAGGGCTCTCTTTTCTCTATATATTATACTCTTTGGGCAAGAAGTCTCTTCTATCTTCTTCTTCTTGGAAGAATATAGAAGAGATTTAGTGTCCGGTACGGTATGACGCGTTGAAGGTACCGCCGCCCACAAGAGGAACAGCGGCAGACCGGCTGCAGTGCTAGTTCAGTACACGTGAACGTAAATAAAGACTCGTTCCTATAAGCGGAGTATTATTTCCAATCCCTGACCCACTCTCGTGTCAATATTTTAGATTTGTATATCTTTAAAAACAGCTCCTTGTCAATGCTATAAAATGCTTTTCTTATGATGATATCTGATATAATAAGGAGTTTGCTCGTTTTGTGGTGATCAATGTGTGCTCATCCCATTTTAAGTTATGGTTTACAGTTATGCACAGGTCTTTTTGGTTGGAAATGCTTTTGACTTGTTTGGAATTAGGAACATAAGATTCTCTGGGTTATTATTTCCTATATGTAGGACAGAGCACTTGTTAAAGTTGAGGGTTAACAGCCAATCTTTGGTTCATTCAGTGATACGGTCAAGATCGTCTTGTATAATACTGTATTTAATGAGTGAGTTGCCCATTATTTTGGTATCATCTGCAAGCAATGACAGGTCTGATAATATTACTTGCTTAATGTCTGTTATGTAAAATCCAAACAGGATCAGTCCTAATACAAAGCCCTGCGGTACACCACTGAGAATATTATGAGGCTGGGAGAAGTTGTTTCCGACTCTCAGTATAAATTTTCTACCAATGAAGAAGTTTTCAATCCAGTGTAGAAGATCACTACGAACCCTAAAGTGTTCAAGCTTACTTATATAACCTTTTGAAAGGAACCCGATCAAATGCTTTTTCATAATCTAAGTAAATAGTGTCTTCAGTTATCAAGACAGCACAGAAGCTTAGTCACAGTAGATCACCTGGGGACAAATCCATGTTGTTCCTCAAGTATAATATTTATGTTTTCAAGGAATTCTCTTATCTCTCCAACATTTTTTTTATGACTTTACAGCGTATGCAAGTTAAACTTATTGAGCAATAGTTTGCTGCAATAAGTTTGCACCGATTGTTATAAATAATATTGGTTAAATAAATAAATAAATAGGAGTTACAAAAACCCTCTTTCCAGTCTTTTGGTAGCATGTGTTGTATAAATGATAATTGCATTATTGATGGTAATGAAACTGACAAGGCAGAAGAACACTGTTTTAAAAGAATAGAAGGTATATTGTCGGGCCCCATTGCAGTATCATCCTGTAAGGTACTTGCTCACTAGCTCTGGTGTAAATTTTATTTGGTCAATCGAATTTTGAACTCGTGGAGTATTTATACTTGGTATAAGTACATTATCAGGCGCTCGAATAAATGACTACAAATTGTTTGGCAAATATGTTGGCCACTTCCATTTGGTCTATTGTGATCTCCATTGTGTCATCACTTATAAGTGATGGTGGTACACATACTTTTGATGTTATCTGCTGACGAACATAGTCATAAAAGTGAGGGCCTTAGGGCCTCGCCTTGCCTTGCATTCTTTTTCATATTTGACTCTTGTTGATATAACTAGTATCACAATTTTCTAATTTATTTATCGATACTTCTTATATGATAAGGTTTTATTTTTCAAGTGTCATTTTTATTAATTTTAGTCCAATCCATGGTGTGTTAACATTGTATGTATTTTAAGTCTTCTGTAAGGGTATATATTGCACTATAGTCTTATCCAGCCGGTATTTTAAATCAGTCCAGGATCATTTTGTATAAAGTTGGAAATTGCATAGTAATTTGCAAAAAATAAATTATTATCTAATGGTTTTTCTTATCTTGCATCTTAACTACCGTTAGTATAAAATTAAAATATCACAGTACCTATGAGTATAATACGTAATATGAACGCTATCTGTAAATGTTGTCGGGTTTACGAAGAGACCGCTGCTGTAGATCTTTTTTGTAGATAACTGTTAAACAATAATTAGTCCACAGTTTTTTTCTTTTGTAATTTTTTTTTCATAACTGGCGCGAAATCATCCGTTCATACAAAGAATGAAGCAATCACCTTTTTTCCTCTTCTTCACATTTTTTTACTTTTGTTGGCAAATCCGCAAACGTAGATTGTGTTTTATGTTTTGATTCGTAATAATATCAAACTCTCATCACCTGTGATGTTGTTAAGTTTGTCTGAGCGAAATTATGTTCGAAATTATTTTATTATAATGACCATCAACAGAAGATAACTGTCGTATGGTATCTACCATTTGTTTAACCAGGGTGTTAAAAAAGTTCGCGAAAGACAACCATAAAGCCGCGTGCTCCTACATCATGACAACGCTTCTTCACACACGGCCAACAAAACTAAGTCATTTTTAGCTTCCGAAAAAGTACAAGTGGTCACCCATCCTGCACATAGCCCCGACCTAGCACCCTGTGATTTCTGTATTTTTTCCAAAATCAAAGATATCATGAAAGGTTTCACTTTTACCAATTCAGAAGAGGCAGTGATGATAGCGTACAATCAGCACGTAGAAAACATCCCTTCAGATCTGTGATCCTCCTGTTTTAAATAATGGTTCGATCGCATGAAAAAATGTTTAAAATGTAAAGGAGAGTATTTTGAAAAGTAATAAACATAATATTTTGGTAGTAACATGTTGTTTTTTTAAGTTACGCAAAACTTAACGTCTGTCGGGTCAGCTAGTACAATATAAAATAATGATTTAAACCTTAGAATATAATTTATACGT
This sequence comes from Leptidea sinapis, assembly GCF_905404315.1. Classification (NCBI taxonomy): domain Eukaryota; kingdom Metazoa; phylum Arthropoda; class Insecta; order Lepidoptera; family Pieridae; genus Leptidea; species Leptidea sinapis. The sequence continues at coordinate 7,511,770 of NC_066275.1, read as the reverse complement.
CTAGATAGAGCCTCTTACTGCTCGAAAACCCATGAAAAGAGACCATGTTTATTACTTTAGAGTGCGTGGCAAGCTAGTAGCTATGTCCTACACTCGCACATTTGTGTCACTTTGTGTTAGTGTGCGTTCATTGCTCAAAATAGAGGCTCCTCAATTTTTATTTCAACGTTTTCACATTTGTCACAGTCTACTTTAGATCTAGACGTATTAAATGGTCTAAGATTTAAACTTTATTTTTAAATTGCTCAGAGACATCGTTAGGTATGGCAAGGTATGCACAGCATTACACATACCAAGTAGACAACTAGCCCTTACGTCGTGTCAACAAGGACAAAGCTCTTGGTATTCGTTTCGATACAGAATGTAACTTATGTGAACACATCGATGATGTTTGAAAGAGTATTGCAGGAACCTGGATTTGTCATGAAACACGTGAGAAATTTAATAAATTTCTACACGAGCTCTCAATAAGGCATTGGCATACAATCACGCTCAAAAATTATCCGAAGCAACTCTGCGTAGGCGCGTCTATTAGGCAAAGTTTTCGTTCAAAGACTTCGAGATTACCTAGGGCCACGAAATAAGGTGTTAACTGGAATGAATGTTTCAATATTACCTATCTGTATAAGTTAATGTCAAGCCTGCTCTGACATTTTTTACGAGGCGATTGGGAATCTAGTTGATTATAGCATCTACCTACGTCAATGTTAAAAGGTAGATAATGAGGCTTTGGTAAAAAGTCATTTGGAATATAAGCCTTAATATTATTTGGTGGAGCACTTGAAGCCAAACACAAGCTCATGCTGGAGTGAATTAAAAAAATAATAAGGTTCCTCCAGACACTTGAAAGAATAAATCCCTGTTGGATAAGGATCTTTTCCCAAAACACTTTAAATATTAATCATATTAGAGTTATTAACGAAAAACTAAATGTTATTCTTTTTTAAATCTTGATTTGTTAATAATAACATTTGCAATTTTTTATGTGCTATTAAATACTTTCGATAGATTTTTGTAGATATCATTCCGAACTGAATGAGCGATCATATTTTTAAGAGCTTTATCAAGAATTAATAGGTTTTTGAACTTGTTGACGAGCCTATATATATAGATAGATAGAGCCTAGGTATAAGTGAAACGTCCTATCTAATAGAATGTATCACCTCTCAGAGCCCTTGACAACCCATAATTCTGAGCAGCACGTAGATAGAATTTCACGAATAGAGCGCGCATCGCAACTGCATTTATTTTAGTTTCGTGGTTTTATTATTTTGGTATTCATATACTCAATATTGGCTTCCTTATACCCTTGGGTAATTATTAAAACTCTGATAGCCTGAAAGGCAGTTATCCTACTTACCTACACTTAAAAAATTACAATTAAACAACCTTTCTAGGCAATTTGTTATTTTTTAAAGCGATATCCCTCGCTTCTGGGATTGATTACACACATTTGATCTGAAATCAAAATTTATGAACGATGCGGGTTGTTGCACTCAAGTCTCAAACGGTTGGCTCAGTGGAAGAAAACTTTCACGGAACGCGAGTGGTCGCGGTTTTATATCCCGCATCGTTCATAAATTTTGTTTTCAAATTTAATTTTTTCTCACCGTCCTGGGTTAAAAGTCAAAGTTTTTTTTTTAAATAAATTCTAAAAAACACTTATTTCTTACTACCTACCAACGATTTTTACAGTTGCTCTTTTTTAGACAATTCAGCAGGTAACTAAACATTTTTTTTTAAATCAAACAAAATAATAAAACTATTGAATAGCAACAAGAGTATGGAATTGCAATTATAAAATAAGAATGTATGCAAAAAAAAATTATACTTAAGTTATAAGTTTACACAATATGAAAGTTTACGCCTAATGGGCCGGCCTTTTGTAAACCATGCTATCTCATTCGTTGGTATTCGCTCTGTCCCTCTCATCCTGTTTCCGTCCGGGATATTGGGCGGAGTCTTGTTACAAAGGGGTGAGAGACTAGGCGAATTTAATACTTGTGCACCCTTCGTCAAGGCAAAACGCATTTACTGCAAAAGTTTTAAATAATATAAACATTATTTAAAAAGAATATTTTGTATTAAAAATTTAATGTGTTATTAGGGAATAAAAAGTTTAAAATGAGTGAACCAAGTGATCATCGCTTGTCAGATGACACAATAATTAAAGCCCCAAGACCGTCTTCGCCCCGGAAGTTTTTCGCGCGCATTTATGGTCACTTGGAGGATCAGAGGACGGAGTCCAAAGAGCGACCGATACGATCAGCGAGTGAGTCATCATCAGATGTGGAGGTCGGGGACCCTGAGGTACACCAAGGGCGGTACCAGCCTGTGTGGGCAGCTCCTCCGCTCCCTTTATACCCAAGGCCAGTCGTTCTGCCGCACCAACAACTTGCATTTGGAGCCGGCTTAGCTGCTTTCTGTAAGTAGTCTTTAATAGTTATTTATGCAACTGTTGTGTAATAAGTTTATCCACACGTGCCAAGTGTGATAATAGTATCAGATGAGTGTTTTAATACCTAATTATCAACAGTTGCACACAAGACTATATCTACACCCATATTATGAATCCTCTATAAAAGATTCTGAAACAGTTAGGTTACTGCTGACATTAAAAAAGCCAGTCCTAGCAACCATACTATCATCCCAAGGAGTTTTATTATGGAAACGGATGATATAATGTTGTACTGAATTTCATTACAACACTCGTTTGGATGATGTTATGGTTATTAGGACATTGTTTTAATGTTGGCAATAAGCTAACTATTTCAGAATCTTTAATAGAGGATTTAAAGCATGGGTGTAGATAAATTTATTTGACAGCCAAAACCAGTGCCGGATTAACAACAACAGTAGCAAGAGTAGCAAGTGATACAAATCTCGCGTGAATCGGGCCCCCTCATAAAAGGCTTAAAAGGCATTTATTTTCTCAAAATTGATTCCTTTAGAATTCTTTTTGATGTCATTTATTATACTACTAGATACTACTACCGCTTCGGAAACAAATGGCGCTCTGAGAGAGAAGAAGCAGCGCAAGAAACTCTCCCAGCATTCTTTTTTTTGGCCCCGTGCTTGTATAATCTAGTATTGCCCACAACCAGTGGGGGGCTCCTTTGCACAGGAAGCTGGCTAGATTATGGGTACCACAACGGCACCTCTTTCTGCCGTGAAGCAGTAATGTGTTAACATTACTGTGTTTCGGTCTGAAGGGCGCGGTATCTAGTGAAATTACTGGGCAAATGAGACTTAACATCTTATGTCTCAAGGTGACGGGCGCAATTCTAGTACCGATCAGAATTATTGGGTTTTTCAAGAATCCTGAGCGGCACTGCACTGTAATGGGTAGAACTTATCAATTACCATCAGCTGAAAGTCCTGCTCGTCTCGTCCCTTATTTACACAAAAAAAATAAACTTCTCCCAAGAAGATTTCGTTTACCTCCGTAACAATCTGACCATAAGTTATTGTTCGAGTGTTTCCATTGGTTTTATTATTTATCTCACAATAACCTTATAAATATTTAAATATAAGTGGACAAAGTTATTACCTACTTATAAGCTACACACTAGTGAAAATCCCGTTAGAATAAATAAGTCGGAAATCAGGCGCAACAAATAGAGAGATATAATAAATCTACCGGCGTCTCTAACTTTCTCTAACTCTCAGATTAATTTATAATATGTTACATACGTACTCCTGTTATTATATTACTAGCTTTTAACCGCGGCGTCACTCCCATTAATGCTTTAATTAAGTTTCAAATATCAATGAAATGAAAATAAAATATTTTGCCCAGGATCTCATGAACATTTCAGTGTTCTAAAATTTAATCTAGTTTAAAAAGCTGCTTGAGGAAAAATTTATTGCTGCTCGAGCCTTTGTTGAATTTTTAGATAAGTACATTGTAAGTTATTTACTTTTGCGAGGCATTTCAAAAACGAAAGAAAACTGAAAAGAAAATAACTGAATAAAAAGAAGTAGATTCTTAATCTCAAAAGTTAAATCTTATTTATTTATTTAATTCAGAGAGATCTCCATATATATTAGTAAATGTATTAGTAACAATATTTCTTATGTACTACCTTAGTATTATTAGTGGAATATATTTATAAACCTAGAGCTAACTCTATCCAGTGTTTCTGAAAGGAACAGTCAGCTCTGGCAGCAATCATCTTTAGGATGCTGTTACTGCTAACACGAAGACGCTGCAACATGGAAACCGCTTTTTTGCCCATTATGGCATGGAAACCATCCACAGATGCCTCAGCAAACATTCCAGAAGCACTTCAACGCCATGGTAGCCCCAAAAGCCTCCTCATATTTATTCGAATAATATACAAATGAAAATACTTATAAGACGTTTATAAGTAAGTATAACCCGCTCAACCTAACTTGGGACCTAGGTCGAATGATAGTTCTAAGAAGTTGTATAACTTACTGTTTACGATTTATGGCCTATTTTAATGAACCGGTTTATTCTATCTCGGCCGATAACTTCTAAAATATTGGATTAATTAAAAAATTAAGTCTTAGCAACGTCTAAGTATGCTCTATAGATCTCAGCCTTAATCCAATGAATTCTGAGTCCATCGTAGTGGCAAACTGCGTACGACGTAAAATCAATCTTACTAGCGGGAAGCTAAAGTAGCTTTTTGTTAAAAAGTTCTAAGTTATGGTTCCAAGTTAAACGACATAAAAAAATATCAGTCATATAAATATCATTTTGGCACTACGCCCTATCGATAGATATTCTAACACTACCTCTGTCGCAGGCCTCATAAGATCGGGGCCGCTGCGGACTAAAATCGCTATTCCAAAATCGAGACTCGGTAAAATACAAAATTCGTTTGTTTGTCTCAATATAAAACTCCAATTCATATTACATGTTAATTACTTACTAAATTCAAAAACGTTATAAAGAATCGCCTTATTCAAAAAGCCTACAATACAATTAAAGAATATATTATAGAGGATAAAGAAGTATGGAAAATAGATGCTCCTGGTCCACCTAATAATAATTCATATTAAGATTGTATAATCTTATGAATATGATATGGATTTATTCTTTTAGTTTAGTATATGTATAGAATCCTCTGTAATTGCATTATAAAGAATCATAGCCAATATTTGATATTATTTCAACACAATTCATATATTGTATGCAGCACCTTACAAACTTATTTATTTTGTACGTTACAGCCATTGTAAAATACTCTATTCGATTGAAGAGAGATGTTCTTCTCACGATTTCAACTTTTTCAGAACATATGGTAAATTCAGTAATTAAAAAGAAATATTTATAGCGACTGTTCAAAAGCGCTTAGTTACAGCCAAATTGAATAAAGTTTATTTGACTTTGAAAAAAGGTTTTATATGGACGCGGACGTTCCGGGCGCGCTCTCTAAAAGAGCTAAGCGTCAGATTTTAGCATAGGTACATAAGAGCGTCAGATTTAGGACCGTTACAGGATATAATAGGTATACAGAGTGGCATTTCTGTATGGAATAACGGCTTCGAAAACTATTTATTTTAAAAACTATGTATTTTACAATACCCACAGTATTTTATACCTTAGTGTTATTCTTATTTCTTTGCGTAACAACATCAGTTTAACTACGCGTTTTTACGTTATACCTAGTGTTCTCTGTCAAATGCTAATGATTATAAATGATATGCTTCAGACCTGAAAAGAACTGCAAGAAACACAAGGAGTATTTATTAAAGACTAGCTGACCAGGCAAACGTTGTTTGGCCATATAAATTATATATGTAAACCTTCCTTGAGCTTCAACGAAGATATTACAAAAGATTTCATTGAGATCGGTCGAATCGTTTAGGAGTTATTAGGGAACATACAAACATATATTCTATTTTATATATATAGAGGATATTATTGCTTTAGTGTAAGAAACGCAACTGCTGATCTCTTTTGATTGCTGACCTACAGAAATATGTACAGTTATTGCTATAAACTACAGTCCACTTTACATCAAGTGGACTGTAAGCTGTTTTGCAACCTCAGTAGTACAGACCTCAGACTGCTAGCTATGTACAAGTATATATCTACGTAGCTAGTGGGATGCTGATGATTCGGAACGATACGATAATACTCCGAATATATCGCACCTACCCTACTCTAACACATGTTCGTATTCCATATCGTTTATCGTAACTATAGACTTATATTTTGATTTTTTTACTATGTTAGAGTGAATGAATTATGCGCAATACTTGAAAAAGTAAATATTATCTGTGCTATGTCGCTGTTAAGTGTCAATATCGAAAAATATTTCGTTCGTTCAATCATCGTTTCCACATTGAATACGATGTAAGGATATGTTCCGATATGCACTGCGACCACTGTGCAGTGTGACGTCAATTTAGTATAATAAGCTGTGAAGCCGTTCCTTTATAGCCAGTTATACTGGTTACTATATAAAACGGAACGCAATCCCGTATAGCCGAATTTTTTGACGCAGCATTTAAATGAGTGTATTAAAGATTTCTAGTTCATTTAAAGAAAACTGTTGTTGGAGTACTGTCTAATTAAAAATATTTGGGATTAAATTGTAGGTATTGTTTATAAAACGGTTGGCACCCGAGTGGTTTTGACTGATCACGTGATTAAAGTACTGCGAGTACCTTACCTCGAAAACGCCAGTACTCACAGTAGAATATGGCGGCGATTTACGACGTCATATATTTCCCTAGGGTACTGCGCGCCAGTATACTGGCAGTCTATAACGGAACGAATTTTCTACAGTGATAGCACTGTGCAGTGCTCGCAGTGTATATCGGAACATACCCTAAGAGTAGGATTCGACACGACTAATGCCACGATATATCGAATATCGATTTTAGGAGAAGAAGGCCCCCCAAGGAAAGAAGAGTTTTAGGCCCCCTGAGAATCTATGAAGGTACCTACTACCCGGTAACATTATCCACGTCGATGATGTCAAATCGTCGCTTCGTTACGGTGTGCAAAACAAGCATCACTAGGATATTATTTCAGAATAAATAAATAAAATATTTATTTTGTCCGAATTATAGATTAATTTAAAGTTGTTGTGCTGTGATGCTGATTATTATTTTTATTATAATGATGAAAATTTAATGAAAGAATCGAAATTAATTAAAAAAATATTTAATTTTTCTGGTAGGACTATTAAAGCTACACAGAACAACAGAAACCACAGCACTATTAACAACAAAAGTCTAAACTTAACAATAGAACTTCCAAAAGCAGTGATAGCCGTAAAATATCACGACATATTGTATCTAACAGTAATGAAATTGCAAACCGTGTTGATGCTACAGGACGAGCACGAGGGGGCGAAAGGGGAAGGGAAGGGAAGGGTTGGCGGCTTCACGTTCTAGAGAGATCCAGAGATAATATATTTAATATGCCTCTAAAAAGATGATTGTATATAAGACTGACATTTTAAAAAACGAGCAATAAAAAATAGCATTAAGACATAGTTTTCAGTAACACTGTGGAGTAAAGAGGATGTAAATAGTACCCAATAAGAGGCGGGATTGCCTGAGTTAAAATTGAAATTTAGTTTAGTATGAAACGGTGAAATGTACAGTCATTTGACATAAGTTTGAACTAGTAGTAATTACAGTATCGCGATTAGCGACGAAGCATAATCCGGCTAAGTTTAAAAGCGAACGGTTGCTTAAAACGTAGTGGATTTCGGCTATCACCGTTTTTCTCAATATTAAAGACGTTATCTGTCAATCTATCAATGACTGCACGTTTCATACAATCGAGTGAATCGATTTTTTCTTAGAGTTTCGATAGGCTGCACTGTGCACTTTCACTGAACGTAGTGGTTAAATTCTCTTTGACTTTCACACTAAACTTAAATAGAAAAGTTCTTATAATTTCAACTGAATAATTAAAATAAAAATCAGACTTGACTTGAGCATTTAAACCTAAAAAGAAATTTGTAGCTTTCGTGTAAACGTAGACGACAATGAATCTTGGATATTTTTTTTTAGTTTTGTTAACATTCACTATGTAAATGGTAGATAATCCGCAAATTTAGAAGATCTAAGAGACATTTTCGGATTTACAATACACTTTAACATTCATGCATTCAAATTTTTATTGTATTGCACAAAATCTACATCATTTTTGTGTTAGTGAGGGGTTTATTTTCAAAGTATCTGAATAAATCAGAAATATCTGACTTTCACCCGATTCGATTGTACTGTCAAAGCAAAAGCAGACTTTAGATAGGGCTGTTTTTGTTGAGTTGAAAAAGCCTCGCGGAATAATATTCGAGTTCTATTCTTAATTTATTTTCAATTACTATTTATAGTTCGTCGTCTGTGTTTTATTATTTAAAATTTATCAGTAATGGTCACTGTCTCTCATCATCGGGATGTGGGGCGTTTCTCTTCAGTGCGGCTTCGGCAAATTTCTTCCAGGTACCACAGAATAGGTAAAAGACATCTCTTTTAACTGTTTTGTGGTATACCACAAAACCATCGGCCACTGCATATGGCTTAGACGAAATTCTCCCTCTGGCATCCTCGTATATAATTTGTTGTTTAAACGGTTTAATTGCAATACACGCTCTGTCTAAATAACAGCATTTTATCTAATTTGAGAAACAGCAATCTGACTATTGGAGGCGACTCCTGAAGATCCCTTGGACGGCTTTTCGAACCAACAATTCCATCTTAAAAGAACTGAGATGAAAGAAAGGCTATCGTCGACTTAATCCTTTTTTAACATTATTAGGAACAAGAGAGGAGGATACCTGCGAAAATGAAAGGAAATAATATAATTTCAGACACTGGGCAAGATATCGCTAATCATTTCGCCAAACAGTTTTACTCTGTTTACCTAGAATAAACTGCCGAGCCGAATACCTCTGATTTAATAAATAGATTTGTTGCTCAAGGAAGATCATATTCCAGCATGCACTTTACTGAAAAAAATAAATTGGAATACATTAAAAAAAAATATGAAACAAAAGGCTCTGGGCCAGACTCCATACATCCCATGTTTATTAAACGTTGTGGTCGAGCTTTAGCATTACCGTTGTCTCTTATATTTAACGAGTCAATTGAATCTGGCATTTTCCCCGATGATTGGAAAAAGGCTAGAATCATACCAATTTTAAAAGGAGATCGTGATGATGTTAAAAATTACCAGCCAATATCAATTTTATCTTCATGTTCGAAATTATTTTAATCAATTGTGTATTCATCTATATGTCAATTTATTAATGATCAAATTAGCGTGCATCAGTATGGTTTTAGGCCAGGCTGCTCTATTTTGACCAATTTAATTCCATTTGTCTCGGAACTGTCTGATGAAATGGATCACGGATCTCAGGTTGATGCGATTTATACCGACTTCAGCAGCGCCTTCGACAAAGTGAACCATACGATACTTGTATCTAAAATAAATCAACACGGCATCGAAGGTTGGCTGCTGAAGTGATTTGACTCCTATTTACAGAATCGACCTCAGTGCGTTGTATATTGCTACATCTGGTGTGCTTCAAGGTTCTCATCCGGGGCCTTTACCGATCTCAAAGTTTTTCGTTCAGTCAAATCTTATTACAACTGCACCTTAATCCAGATCGACCTCGATGAGATAAGAAAGTGGTACGTCGCTAACCTCGTGACTCTCAACTTGAATAAGTGTTTTGTGGTGAGCTACACGAGGAAGAAAAAAACACTTGTCTATCGATACGATATTAGCGGAGTTGGTTTAGAGGAAGTGGAAGAAACTAGAGAATTAGGAGTTATTATATAAAATAAGCTGAAATTAACTTCTCATATAAACTTTTATACCACTAAAGCAGCACAAATGTTGGGTTTATCAAAATAAATACCTATGGTTTCAAATTCCCTCAAACTAAAATTCTGCTCTACAACTCCTTAGTCCACAGCCATCTCGAATAAGCAATTGTTGCATGGTGTCCTTTTAATGAAAACCAATCACGAGTTGAGAGTATTCAATAGTAGATTTTACAACGAGTGCACAAAACGAACCATTTTTATCCGAGACTTTTAGCTGATAGTAATGTCGAGGATAAAATGGTTTTGTGGACGAGTTATAAACTCTGCTTTTCATTTCGATTGCGAGGAAATAAAACAGTAGTATAATATGGACATTTAAACAATTTTAGCAAATTTGAAGAAATTAATAAACGCACGAAAAAACAAGACCTGTTTCCCGCCGCTTTTTTTTAATCTTACGACATTGATATTAGGCTTGGACTTGGCTCCAGACCTATACAGCCTACTATTAAATTAAATTTGTAATATATATATTTTTTTAATTAAGTAATAAAATAACCTACCGTATTTTTATTTTAATATATTTTATGTCTTAAAAAACACATGAGGCAAATAAATAAAAGTAAATATTATAAAATAACAAATTCTATCTCCGAACTTTTCATTGTGTTTGGGTGTATGGCTCATTTTCTTTGGCTTAGTATAGATACATTTATAAGTAGATACGTTAATGCACTGGGGCTATAATAGGCTGGCATATAGGCTGCACAAAAATCGATTTTGTGCAGCCTATATCGTGCACAAATAAGCAATTTCAGAGCATGAGAAGTGAAAATATCATTTACGCGTTACTTAGTGTTCTGTTCTCATGGCTTTTCGCATCAACAACCCTATGAAGAACCACTGGAAAAGTTTAACATGGTCAAACTTAGAGATAGGAGTTTGTTGTATGACCTATTTTTTATTAATCATAATGTAAATTGTGAGTACCTGCTCAGTCGCGTTGTACTTAAGGTCCCTTGCATGTATCCGAGAGCTAAATTATCCAAAATTTTCTATACCCCGCACTGTAGATCAAATCTAGGCATACAGTCTCCGGTAAAGCGCAATCTTGATGAGTATAATTTAATAAATGGTCGCATCTAGTTGGACGTGTTTCATGACTCTTTGATTAAGAAAAAATTTGGGAGCATTTAAAAATTTAGTTATTATTACTAATTATTTAAAAATTTAATAACATTTAGTATTATTATTATCTCACAGTTATTTGTACACCGCATTACAATTCAAATTCAAATTCAAATATTTTTATTCAAAATAGGATGAGAAATCACTTATTGAAAGTCAAAAAAAAACTACCACCCATTCCAAAGTGAATGCCTCAGGCCTGAGAAGAATGGGCGCAACAAACTCAGCGGGCTTTTTTTTTTCGTCAAAAATATGTTTTACAATTAAAGTAACATTTACAAAGTAACATTGTACAATTAAACTTATTATTTAATAGCCTGAGGGCGGTCGCTCCATTCCCAATCTGTGGTATCATTAAGAAAGTCATTTATGTTATAGTAACCTTTACCACACAAACGTTTTTTAAAAATTCTTTTGAATAACGTAACACCTTTGTTTTGAACATTTTCTGGGGTCTTATTGTAAAAGCATATACATCGCCCCACAAAAGACTTACTAACTCGACTAAGCCGAGTAGTAGGCATCATCAGTTTGTGTCTGTTCCTGGTGTTAACATTATGGTTATGACTTTTTCGTGCAAATTCACTTATGTGCCTATGAACATACTTTACATTATCAAGAATATATTGAGAAGCAACATTCAAGATGTTAATTTCTTTGAATTTTGCTCTCAATTATTCTCTAGGACCTAGGTTATAAATAGCGCGAATAGCCCTCTTCTGCAGCACAAATATTGTATTAATATCAGCAGCGTTGCCCCATAGCATAATTCAGAAACGATACCTTGTTATATATAAGACTAGTTTGTAAGGAT